>NC_085996.1:20969521-22304521 GCF_030014385.1 Trichomycterus rosablanca
TTTAGAAATAGAGCTGCACCATGACTATGCAAATCTAAACATTTGGTAGCTGCACCGATCCCCTCCCACACTCTGAATCATCTGCCAGGTCTGTTCACTAAAATATGGCAATGCTCTAAATTGGCCATAGGTGTGTGGGAGTAAGTAAGTAGCTGAGTGACTAGTGTATGAGTTAGAGTATGATGCCCCGCAATGGACTGGCACTTTATTGATGATGCAGTCCCCTGCTGAACTTAGTGTTCCTGGGTAGTCTGAGATCCACCACAACCCTAATCAGGATAAAGCTCCAACTGAAGTAAAGCTAAAAGGCCCTTTTTGGCATGTTCATTTTTAAGAGAGTAGTGCTAGATTTTCTTCTAGTTTAAATCCTGTTCTAACAAAGACTTACAGTTGTATTATCAAATTGTTTGTCCTTGAACGGTGACCCCTGACCTCCAATTCTTCCAGCCTGCATCTTCCTAATTAAACGAGTGAGAGATCATTGAAGAGGGGGTTGTAAAGCAATACTGTTCAATAGTAGGAGGAGATTAAAAACATTGAGAGTATTTGAGAGAAACAGAGGATAGATCCTAATAAAGAAACAGAATAACAAAGAAAATAAGAAACTGGATGGAAACATGTTTAAAAAGGGTTGTTTAAAAGCAGGAACGGGTAGCTCTAGTGCTTTGGCAATAAAGACTCTACCTGTGACTCAGCAATCTCCCCCAGTAAACATGTTTCTACCCTACTGCTTCACAGAAAAGCCCAGACAGATGAGTCAGGGAAATGCCTGGCCTGCCTTATTACGGAAATTTATTTCTCTGATTTATTATTACCTCACTTCATTTTTTATCGCATCCTGTTGTCACTTCTGGTGCAGAACCTTTGATTTCTGGTCTTACTGTGCAGAAAAGTGTTCCTCAGATAGATAGTGGTAGTAGTAGCTCCAGGGGACACAGAAAAAACTACAGAGCTTTTAAGACAGAAAGAACAATGTGAACATGCTCGACAACACTCCTAATTCTAAAAGGTATTAATTAAAACAAACAAACAACAATCACCAAATTTTCTTTGGAATGCCATCAAAATACTCTTGTAAAACACATTAGTTCTTAAAGAAACATTTGGGTTCCACTTGCTTTTTTAAAAATAATTCTTATGGTTCTTCAGAGCACCTTTTTTAAGTGTTTTTGTAGAACATCCTCATAAAATAAGTTATTATAAGATCAGCAGTGGTTACTATTAGCTCCTGGTTATTTAAATAGTGTTTGCTCAGTGATGCAGTGAAGCACAGAAAATCACCCTTTAAGCCCAAACAATATGCTACCCAAATGTTTTCCCCCCTTAGTACTTAAAAAGTCTCTGTTTAAATTAAACAAGCACAAAGCTTTAAAATAATTTGAGTCATGCGTGCAGACAAAGTTTACCCATATCATTCCTTTTATATTTTTATATAAGGACTTTTTCAGTACGACGGCGTATTAGGGCAACTTTAAAGAAAAATATATTTTAAAAATTTGTCTTCGAGAATAAAGTCGAAATAAAGTTTCGCTTTCGAGATTAAAGTTGAAATTATTTCAAGAATAACGTCGTATAAGTTTTGATTTTGAGAATAAAGTTGAAATGATTTTGAGAATAGTCGTATAAGTTTCGATTTCGAGAATAAATTCGAAATGATTTTGAGTCGTATAAGTTTTGATTTTGAGAATAAAGTCGAAATGATTTTGAGAATAAAGACGAAATGATTTCAAGAATAAAGTCGAAATGATTTTGAAAATAAAGTTGAAATAATTTTGAGAATAAAGTCGTACAAGTTTCGATTTCGAGAGTAAAGACGAAATGATTTCAAGAATAAAGACGAAATGATTTCAAGAATAAAGTCGAAATGATTTTGAAAATAGTCATGTAAGTGCTGATTTCGAGAATAAAGTCGAAATGATTTCAAGATTAAAGTTGTATAAGTTTCGCTTTCGAGAATAAAGTTGAAATGATTTCGAGAATATAGTAGTATGTTTCGATATTGAGAATAAAGTTGAAATTATGTCGAGAATAAAGTTGTATAAGTTTCGACTTTAAGAATAAAGTCAAAATGATTTCAAGAATAAAGTCGTATACGTTTCAATTTCGGGAATAAAGTCAAAATGATTTCGAGAATAAAGTCAAAATGATTTCGAGAATAAAGTCAAAATGATTTCGAGAATAAAGTCAAAATGATTTCAAGAATAAATTCAAAATGATTTTGAGAATAAAGTCAAAATGACTTCGAGAATAAAGTCAAAATGATTTCAAGAATAAAGTCGTATAAGTTTCAATTTCGGGAATAAAGTCAAAATGATTTCAAGAATAAAGTCTAAATGATTTCGAGAATAAAGTCTAAATGATTTCGAGAATAAAGTCTAAATGATTTCAAGAATAAAGTCAAAATGATTTCGAGAATAAAGTCAAAATGACTTTGAGAATAAAGTCTAAATGATTTCAAGAATAAAGTCAAAATGATTTCGAGAATAAAGTCAAAATGACCTCGAGAATAAAGTCAAAATTATTTCAAGAATGAAGTCGAAATGATTTTAAGATTAAAGCCGTATGACATCACTATAAATGGTTGCATTGACAGGTTAAGTCACCACGTCCTATGGATGGGAGCATACAATACAAACAACGACACAAAAATAATCGCGGGTTATTGGATAACCACACTAACGCGCATTGGAGGCTGCCTTCAGCTCTTGCGTGCCGATCCAGGTACTGAGACCCGTGCTTTGATGGCTGACAAGCCTATGATGGCTGCACACTCTTTGGCCATAATATTTTGACTTTATTTTCGTAATCATTTCAACTTGAAATCAAAATTTATAAATATTTGTTTACAGTGACCCTAATCCGCCATTGTATTTCAGCCCTATAGTAATGCAGCTGATGGAAAGCATGTCATACAACAAGCTGGGTCCTAAGAATCTGTGTTTAATCCTCACATTAGGTCAGTGTATTTGGGAGTTTGTTACAGGAGTCAGGATCAGGAATTTGTGATGCAATAATGGTGATTTATTTCTCCATGTCTAATAACAAGTGCACAATATCATACATAAAGCAAAATCATTTTAATGAGATATACCAAAACTCAATTAAGGTCTAAACTAATAAACCAACTTAAACTAAACTTAAGCTAAAGTGCTTCTCCACTACAGCTTCTCCACTACAGCTTCTCCACTACAGCTTCTCCACCATGACAAAAGAAAAACCTCTTTCCCCACATTGGCTGAAGTCTGCTCGTTAAATACTCTGTGGGATTGGACAAAACCAACTACAGGTAACTCAGTATTTCCACAAGTTCACCATTATTAAAATACATTGGTCTAGGATAAACCAATACATTACATCATTACATTAATAAATAATTTCATATTAATTACCTTCAGACAATATCACTAACACAAATATATAACAACACCATACAAAGCATAATTTACAATCACACACCCCATATATTTAAAATAGCACATTTCCAAAATGGTGCAGTCCAAGGACTTCAAATACTATCAACCATCAGCGCTCGGGTCCTTTGACTCCCAGCACAGCGGCCTGCATGCCTGATGTAACCTGTAAGTACAATTACTTATTTTTTAAAAATGGTTAACACCGCTAACCAAACATAAAGAATTACCCTACTTCTTAAAATCATCCACACTTTAAATTGGATAATCACAGTTTGCATTGTTTACCAAGCTAATAATTGTGGTGTTTGCACATTGCAGCAAACAATAGGGTACCGCTGTGTCTGTTTTTTTCTCAACTTTTACATGTTTATACCATAAAACAGACCTTTACCATGTTCAGATAAGTTTCCAGATTGTATTCCTTTTTTTTCTCCATGCTCTTAGATCAGGCATAACATTATAACCACCTTCCTAATATTGTGTTGGTCCCCCTTTTGCTGCCAAAACAGTCCAGACCCGTCGAGGCATGGACTCCACTAGACTCCTGAAGGTGTGCTGTGGTATCTGACACCAAGATGTTAGCAGCAGATCCTTTAACTCCTGTAAGTTGTGAGGTGGGGCCTCCATGGATCAGACTGGAGAATTTGGAGGCCAAGTCAACACCTCAGACTCGTTGTTGTGCTCCTCAAGAACTGCAGTTTTGGAGATGCTCTGACCAAGTCGTCTAGCCATCAGAATTTGGCCCTTGTCAAACTCGCTCAAATCCTTACACTTGTCTATTTTTCCTGCTTCTAACACATCAGCTTTGAGGATAAAATGTTCACTTGCTGCCTAATATATCCCTCCCACTAACAGGTGCCGTGATGAAGAGATAATCAGTGTTATTCACTTCACCTGTCAGTGGTCATAATATTATGCCTGGTCTGTGTATTTTTGGCTTCTGCCCAGTGTTTTTAAGTAGTTGTGTGAATATAAATGAATAAATAAAATCTTCAAAAGAGATAAAAGAAATGATTTTACATACTGATGTGATGTTTAGTGTGATGATTGAGGAATGGCTGGATTTTAGGGTTGCATTGACACTGAAAGGTCTGATGTTTACAGCCTGGGTTCCTTGAAACACAGATAAATGTCAGCTGAGCTGTCGACTTGCATTGATCTGGCGGTCTTCTCATTTCTCTCTCTCTCTCTCTCTCTCTCTCTCTCTCTCTCTCTCACTGTGTGTGTATGCAAAACAGAGGAAACACGAATGTGCTTTTTTTATTCCTGAAATATTGTGACAGGTTTCAAGTTGCAGGTACTTGAGTAAAATGAGAATATAAATGAAGAGAACTGTGGAATCTATACAGAACAAAACATAGACAGACATCAGTTAATAATAATAATAATAATAATAATAATAAACTGTAGGTGTTGAGGTGGCACAGCAGTTTATTATGCTAGCCCATCAATGCTGTGTTTGAATCTCAGCAGGTCTTATTTGCTGGTTGAAACTATCACTGGTTATGTCTACGGGGGTGGCTGAAGCCACACAATGGATTGGTGACCCACTGTGACACTGCCCAGGGTAAAGCTGAAGTATAAATGAAACTTGGGTCAAATAAGTCAAAACCATGCGATGGCTTGGTGTTCTGTCCAGTTTAATAAAAATGTAAATAAATTAAAAATAATACAACTCAAACACAATAACTCAACTTTTAGTTTAACTCAATATTTATTCCCCCTTATTACTGTTTGGGAAGCCAAAAAATGAACGAGGACAATAAATGGAGCTATGACATAACTCCACCCAACTTATATATATTCAGCCATCATTCCCTTCTCTCTTCCTTGATGACCCCTTGTACCCACCTCTTTTCCATTTACTCCACAGTCCTTCATGTTTTGTTTTGTAAATCAATAAAAAGGGGGTTTGGCTGCTTAGTACCAGAGGGAACCACCCTGAACTCCAGCCCAAGATCCTCAGAGTTCCCCTCCGCTCTCATACAGTCTCATAATCACTCTTCATTCACTACAGTTAAAGATGTGGCCTGGACTCATAAACATCAATAGTAATAATAATAAAAGAATAGAATAAAAACAAGAACCTTTATTTAACTAACAAAAGTACAAAGGAAGTACTTTTAATGTTTTGGCTGATTTTAATTATAGTAAACTTAGTTTGAATTTAATGCCTGCAACAATTTGGAATTATGATTGGGTATAAAATGAGGATCCACCAAAGTATCAGTCTTTACAAGCAATGATGGGTTGTAGCTCACCACTTTGTACCTACTTTGAACATTTCCCAATGCAAGCTTGCAAAGAATTTTGGTGTTACACCATCTACCATACATAATATTGTGAAAATACTTAGGGATTCCAGAGAATCAATGGTCAATGTAGGACAAGACCAATAGATTGGAGCCCCAATACAGAACTGCATGAAAAACCAGTTATTTTTGCTACTGGGATAAATTTAGCCACATGGGCTCTGAAGTACTTCGCAAAAATGTTGTCATTTATCACAGCCCACAGCTGTATTGAGAAATGCAGTCCAAAACTCTATTACCATACATCAGTTCTATGCAGAAACACAGCTCTATGCAAAGGTATTTAGACACAAACTCATCTCAGTTGGAGCAAAAGAAACACACATGGTCAAATGAGTTAGCTTTTCTGCTTGATTCTAAGGACCCACTGCCACCCTAAATAGATTACAGTGGTAGTATAAGAGACAATGAATGAATGTTCAAGTAACATGAAACAACCAAACAACAACAATACAGTTTAACAGGTAGAAATAAAGGGTGGCACGGTGGCTCAGTGGGTAGCACTGTTGCCTCAAAGCAAGAAGGTCCTGGGTTTGATTCCCAGGTGGAGCAGTCTGGGTCCTTTCTGTGTGGAGTTTGCATGTTCTGCCTGTGGCTGTGTGAGTTTCTTTCGGGACCTCTGGTTTCCTTCCACAGTCTAATGACATGCAGTCAGGTTAATTTGAGATACTGAAATTGCCCTCAGGTGTGTATGAATGTGTTTGTGTGTGTGTGTCTGCCCTGCGATAGACTGGCAGGCTGTTTCTGTGTGCCTTACGCCCAATGAGAGCTTGGATAGGCTTCAGCACCCCACGACCCTGATTAGAATAAGCAGCTTAGAAGAGGTGGGGTTAAAATAAGAGCATACACTTATTTTACCATGTTTTGTCATGTAAGATGCTGGATGCCTGAGTGCAATGAGCCAGAAAGTCTCTTCTGGCTGTCTCCCAGGAAGTTTGACATCATAGCTTCTACAGCCCATATGTGCTTGTGTGTGATGCTTCTTCCTTTGCATTGGTGTTTATTGCTCACAAATCCAGGCTGTGGGTGTGTGTACATCACACACACACATTCTGCTGCATAGGAATGCTTAATGTGTTGTCTGAGCAGATGTAATGAGCTCACAATCATCCTGAGGAAATTGGCGCCGGTCTAATAAAATAACACAGAGAGATATAACACGCAGGGTCGGCCATTTTGCTACAGCGTATCCTTATAAGGAAGGAAACTGTTGTGGGGGTGTGTGCCATTTGGAATATTGATGGAGCCAGGGATGAGTCCAGTGTGCTACTAAAACCATCAATCCTCCTCCACTACAGTGCTTCTTTTTTCCTCTGGTTCTTTGTTGTGGAGGTCATTGTTCCGGTTGGTGACTAAAGCCCAGCGCTGCAGATTGTTATCTCTAAAAGCATGGTGCAAGACTTCAGGAACGGCGACTCACCCGTGCGTGGGCGTATCACAGAGCTTGTGTATGAGTTTATGCACAACATAGTGGGACAATACCACGGATGGAACATCCGATTAGCCTCCTGCGCCTTTACCTGTCCGTTGCCATGGAAACACGGGGTTCCTCTCCAGCCGGTCTGCGTCACCTGCACCCTCGTTTACCGCCTCTTTTCCTCTTTCACTCGAGACTCGATTCACATTCAAGGAAAAAAAAAACAGCCGAACGCCTGATGCAGCCTACACGTTAATCTGAGAGGCGAGGAATGACAGTTGTTTTGTGGCTCAGACTGAATCAGGCAGTAGCTCCTCTCTCTCCTTTGTATTGAAAGTTGAGTGCTGGTTGTTTATATTGTTTGTTTACACTGCTGAGGTTTTGCAAATCGGTTACTTGCATCATACTCTAGCACCTTTATACAAACCCAGTTCCAAAAAAGTTGAGACAGTAGGTAAAATGCAAATAGAAACAGACATCCATCATATGACTTTTACTGGCATTTAGTTGAAAACAGCACAGATCATAGAAATGTAATGTTTTACCATATCAAGGATTTTTATAAATACATGTTCATTCAGAATTTGATGCCTGCAACACATTTAAAAAAAAGTTGGAACAGGGTTTTTTTTTTCTGTTTAGTGTTGCAGTGGGTGTGTTTCACTGGGTAAAAGGTATAAAACACCCCAGACAAGTCGTCAGTTCATCACAGGGCAAACACACACACATTTACACACACATTCACACCCAAGGGCAATTTTAGTAGCTTCATTTAACCTGACTGCATGTCTTTGTACTGTGGGGGGAAACCGGAGCACTCAGAGGAAACCCACACAGACACGGGGAGAACATGCAAACTCGCCACTGAGAAAAGACTTGGACCGTTCCATCTGGGAATCGAACCCAGAACCTTCTTGCTGTGAGGTGACAGTGTTACCAGTCAAGCCACCATTCATAGTAACATTCAGTATAGAAATCATTTTTAGTTGCAAGTACACTTTGGCTACATGTACAGTTTTAGAAAGATTGAATTGGAAAACACTAAGAATTATATTTCAGGTCTTTAACCCTTTGATGCACTAGCTAAGCAAACCCCTTCTTTTCCTATGTTATTTTTTTATTTTTATTTTTATTTTATTAAGACCCGAACAACCCCCTTCAAAAAAAGGTAAACAAAGTATGTACAAAAGCAGCAGTGTTAAATTGAGAAATTTGTAGCAGTAAATATGTTTCTGAATGCAAACATTTACAAATGTCAGTAGTTCCAAAGTAGCCAATTATGACCTATGTAGTGCATGATGAAATTAATTTATTTTTAGATAGAAGAAGATAGAAGATAAAGATAATTAAAACTCAGTTGAGTCACTTTTAACCCAGGTTTTGCATCAAAGGGTTAAGGACTGCATTTTAGTAAGCTGGAGTGTGTTAGAGGGTCAAGGTAGAACAGCAGATGACTCCACTGCAGTGAAACTAAGTCCGGAGCCATTGCTTCTGTGCTGGATCGATGAAAAGAGAGGAGCAGTAATGCACCCCTCTACTAGTGTCTCTACCTTTGCACTGCACACTGATTTATTGGTCACCATCTTCAGCAGGCTGCTACATACACTAGTGTTTTGTAATGGGCTGCAATGTGATCACTTCAAACAATATTACAGGAAGACGAAGAGACAAAGCACTCCTCGCTTAGTGCTAATACTTCTAAAGCATCTTACATCTTAAGGTTACTAATCTAGGACTTGTATGTGAGATCGATATTGCTGCATAAAGAAGAACAACCTGATCCTCACTATATGAAGCTTTTTCATTCCCAGATCCAGGTCGACACATACAAACATCAAAGTGTGAATCTGTTTCTATTGTAATCATGTTTGTGTGCTTGCAGGTTAGCATGTTATTAAATTATTTATCATGAATCAATATTTTGTCACTCAACAGTGCTGCTGTTAAATAAAGAATTATAAAAATAGAACAAAAAGAACATCCAGTGTGTTAAAACACCATTACACCATTCTAGATTTGGATTTAACACTTTTAATACCTTTTTCCAGCTTGACTGGGCTGTAAGGACTGATTTCCATTAGGCATTCCAGTTCATTCACAGAGTTTAGTACTCTGTACAGACCAGTAAGTCTTTTTTTCTTCATATCATACAAGATGTTTAAAACAAATCTTACTATCAACAAGAAAACATCAGGCTAGTACAGTTACATTTACATTTTTGGCATTTAGCAGACACTTTTATCCAAAGTGACTTGCAGTACTGTGACAGTATATTGTCTAAGCAATTAAGGGTTAAGGGTCTTGCTCAAGGCCCCAGCAGTGGAAACCTGACAGTGGTGGGGCTTAAACCAGCAACCTTTCAATTAGTAGTCCAGTACCTTAACCACTAGGCTTCAACTGCCACCACAGTTAAGCTTGCAATTTTAGATCAAATGCCACCCCTAAGCGAAGGGCTGCTGTAGCCTAGTGGTTAAGGTACTGGTCCAGTAATCAGAAAGTTGCCAGTTTAAGCCCCACCACTGCCAGGTTGCAACTGTTGGGCCCTTAAGCAAGGCCCTTAACTCTCAACTGCTTAGATTGTATACTGTCACAACTGTAAGTCTGGATAAAACTGTCTGCTAAATGCCGAAAATGAGCAAACCAAGACCACTTAATTCCTTATAATTATCTTACAGGAAGGCTCTTCCTTTGTATAAGTAAATGTCAAACTTGAAAAAAAGTGATATGTGGCATCCAGGTGGCGCAGCAGGATATTCCGCTCACGCACCAGCACAGAGTTTCTGAACTCCCGGGTTTGAGGTTTGGTGTTGCCACCGGTCGGCTGGGCACCATCTGGCGGGCATAATTGGCAGTGCCTGGAGCAGATACTAATAGGCCACCGTATCTGCAGGGTGGAGACCGGACTATATGTGGGTGGGTGGGTCTTCATACGCTGTGTAAGGACCCTGATTGGCAGAAGAGACGCTCGTGCAGGAAGCGCAGACGAGAAGAGGAAAGCTGTACACGTGTAAAGAAGGCGTGGGCAGCGGCGTGCTCTCCTTGGATACAAATCTGGAGTCTGTCAGCAGCGGAAGACAAATTGGATGTGCTAAATCGGGAGGAGAAATGGTCATAAAAATGCATTAAAAAAAAAAGTTATATTTTTTGTGATAAGTGATAAGTTTTACATATACAGCATTTAGCAGCAATTATATGCAAAGCGACTAAAAATTATGAATGAATACAGCAATTAGGGGTTAAGGACCTTGCTCAGAGGCCCAACAGTGGCAACTCTGCAGCAGTGGGGCTTGTACCAAACACCTTCTGATTACTAGGCCAGTACCTTAACCACTGAGCTACCATTGCCTCAGTGACTCCTAAACTAGCAGTGAGGAAATTTACAGTATATTGCTGTATATACTGTATATTTACAGTATATTGCCATTACTCGTATTCTCAACAGGACTGTAATAAAGGCCATTAGAAATGCTTTATTTTTTAAATACAAAGGTAATAAAAGTTTATTTTTTAGCAGACCTTTGTGACCATTGTGAGGTCCATTAAGACAAGGCTTGATGTGGGGGAGTTCCAGTGGATGGCACACAGCCCTGACCACATCCTGACCAAATCTTTGTATAATTGCTCTCCTTAGCACACTCTTATTACACAACACTGTTGGGGTATATAAAATGTTGCATTTAAAACCAAGCTGGTCATGCACAAATAATCAACAACTGCTATAGATCAGAATTCCACTTTAGCCTGGCATCAGTCAAACCCTGATTTCTCTCGCATTAATGACAGTTTGTTATGGTTTGTTTATTAGGATTTTAATGTCATGTTTTACACTTTCGGTTACATTCATGACAGGAACGGTAGTTACTCTTTACACAAGATTCATCAGTTCACAAGGTTATATCGAACACAGTGTCTCCAATTCGCCTCACTTGCATGTCTTTGGACTGTGGGAGGAAACCGGAGCACCCGGGGGGAAACCCACGTGGACACGGGGAGAACATACACATGAACTCCACGCTGAAAGGACCCGGACCGCCCCACCTGGGGATCGAACCCAGGACCTTCTTGCTGTGAGGCGACAGTGCTACCCACTTAGCCACCGTGCCACCCCATTAATGACAGAAGATAACATGCTTTAACTGTTCTTAAATAGTGCTATACTTTACACCAACACGATGCCTGGGAGTTTGCATAGTGATAGGCTTGTGAGTGGCTGCTTACCAGTAGAAATCCAATCCAATTACTTTCAATGGAATGAGTAGCAGTTGTGCTGACATAACTTCTCACTTTAGTGGTATCATGCTATATGCAAATTAGTATTACTAGTCCATGTATGTAAGATTTTATGTTATAATTTGTAAATATTTTACTTAACAGTGATATTTAAAATTAACAGGGCAGTGCTGGCAAAACAGTTTTATCACATGACTTGTTAAAAATGGCATCTAGTAAGCGTACATTTTGTTTTCTGCTTTAAATCCTCAGTTATATTGTGCTTGAGATGTGGCTGGGAGTCTAAAGTACAGAGATAAGCAACATGTCTATCGTTAAGCTGTCAGCAGATAAGAAACAACAGTTAGCACAGAATGGAGGTTCCAAAGTCCAACACCCAATGTGATTTGACTAAAACAGTATAAAAGGAGGGCCCTAGCTCTCTTCTTCCAATCCAGTTAACTGTAATCTTTTTTCATATATCATCTCACATTATTTTTTCATGACAGCTGTCTGTTGTAATATACACCGATCAGCCATAACATTAAAACCACCTTCTTGTTTCTACACTCACTGTCCACTATTTTAGCCTGCTTTCAACCTGTTATTCAATGGTCAGGACCCCCACAGGACCACCGCAGAGGAGGTATCTCTCTCAGCACTGCGGTGACACTGACATGGTGGTGGTGTGTTAGTGTGTGTTGTGCTGGTATGAGTGGATAAGACACAGCAATATTGTGTCTTATCCACTCATACCAGCACAACACACACTAACACACCACCACCATGTCAGTGTCACTGCAGTGCTGAGAGAGATACCTCCTCTGCGGTGGTCCTGTGGGGGTCCTGACCATTGAATAACAGGTTGAAAGCAGGCTAAAATAGTATGTAGAGAAATAGATGGAGAGAAATAGTCAGTAATTGTAGAACTACAAAGTGCTTCTATATGGTGAGTGGAGCTGATAAAATGGACAGTGAGTGTAGAAACAAAGAGGTGGTTTTAATATTATGGCTGATCAGTGTAAATGTAGGAGAATATATTAATCCCATTAGACACAATTTGTCTAATGTGCTAGCCCACCACAGAGACCAAAGTTCAAGTTCTAGTGGTGGTACAGACCTAGCTGAGTGCTTCACAGACACAATTAGCTGTTACTGATAGAGTTAAAGTTGAATGTGGATTTACCTCATCATCAGTGTTTCCTTTTGTCTGGTCAAGGTACCAGCACAGGAATGCATAGCACGGTCCTTCACATGCACTACAGTGTGAAAACTCACCAGCAAGGGTGTTGTGCAAGTCAGACTAGAGATGGCAATAAATGGAACCAAACTGAGACAAAAGTGGGGGAAAAGGGAATGTAGGAGAAAGTGTGGGTGTGTGACTCAGTGATGAATTGGCACCTAGTCAGAGGTAGGTTTCTGCCTTGCGACCAGGGATGAGCGTTTAGAAAAATGAATAAATGAAGATAGCCAGCAGCCAGGAAACTTCAATAGAGATCATCTACACTTAATGACTAGAAAATAGGCTAGGGAAAGCAGATGAGTATTCCTAGTGAATTCATTACAGGAATGGATTTTTGTGTGTTTACAGAATATAGGACAGATGAATGGGTGATTATGACCCATTATCACAACCCTTAAATAGAAAAAGTTAGAGCCATAGCAAACACCCTAAACATTTTTTTATCAGTAAAAATGCCTTACTAAGTATAAAATCTGCAATAGAAAGTCAGTGCTCTCTGACTAACATTAAGGAAGGTTTGAGAAAAGCCACCAGTCACTTAAAAATAGATGCAAGGCAGCCTAAAAAAGCAGCAACAGCAGGCACACAGATCACAATGAGCAATGATATGCACTAAAATCCTCTTTCCTACACCCCATGCAAAACATCTCTGCGATAAAAAGAAGCCCATAGATGCATGTCTACAGTTTACACACTAGTATTTAGACAGATCAAACCAATTTAGGGACAATTTATTGGTTAGAGGAAACCCAAAAAAAGCTCTTTGCTAATAATTTAGCTAGTCATATTTAAAGAAAAAGAACCACAGTAATGTATGGTGGTGGTAGCATCACAATATTGGACTTCTATACAAAGTTACTGTGATTTTACATGTCACCAAAGAAAAACAATGATAAAATTTATAGTACCTGGACATAATAGTGGCGGCTCGGTGGCTAAGTGGGTAGCACTGTCGCCTCACAGAAAGAAGCTCCTGGGTTTGATCCCCAGGTGGGGCGTTCCGGGTCCTTTCTGTGTGGAGTTTGCATGTTCTCCCTGTGTCTGCGTGGGTTTCCTCCGGGTGTTCCGGTTTCCTCCCACAGTCCAAAGATGTGCAAGTGAGGTGAATTGGAGACACTAAATTGTCCATGACTCTGTTTGATTTAACCTTGTGAACTGATGAATCTTGTGTAATGAGTAACTACCGTTCTTGTCATGAATGTAACCAAAGTGTAAAACATGATGTTTAAATCCTAATAAACAAACAAACAAACATGGCCTAGCCAATGTCCAGACTTTAACTCTTTAAAAATCATCTTCAGTTATTTGCACCTTGAACCAGGGAGTCCACCATAATAACTCTTGTTACCATGTGGATTTAAAGACAATTTGTAAAGTAAAATGAGCCAAAATAAAAACCACTATTCTGAAAAGAGTGCATTGTTCGAGGGATTTTCAAAAAGTTTCCGCACTTGTATATTTTGGTTGGAAACGGTGAGGGCGGGAGGAGTAGTAATTGGTCGTGTCTGAGACTGAGAGAGAGCTTATAGTCCTGATTTTGGACCGCTCAAAGAAGCTTTAAGGGGAAGAAGATTTTGTGATGATGTGAAAGCAGCGGTGCATCAGTGGCTACATGCTCAACCAAAAACATTTTTTGCTGATGGCATTAAGAAGTTAGTACAACGCTGGGAAAAATGCATCGGAAGGTGACTATGTAAAAAAGTGATGTAATTTGTTTTTGAAATTCTTAATAAATAGAGTGCGGAAACTTTTTGAAGAACCCTCGTATAATACTGTACATGTTTTAGAGTTGCAACTGACATAGATTGACTTGCATTATTCTTTCTTCCTAATTACTTCTTTCTTAATGAATTTCTTTTTCAAACTCATCTTTGTTTATGCTTAGAAATACATTCATTTTATTCATATTTACAAAAGACTAAAGTAAAAAGATATTCTGTGTACATTTAAATTGGATATCTGATATCATAACTTGTTTCCTTTCACTGTAGTAAGCAGTTAGCTAACAAACCTGCTAATATAGGTTTCATATTCTAGATTATTTAAATAGGTTATGATTACATGTTTAGAGAGAAGTTAAGTTATTAAACATTTTGACCTTTTACTTTAGGCTTTTTATTACAAACTGTCTTTTTATATTAACAATTTTGTTGTTCATTGGTAGTACTGTATTATGGTCTCATCACACTGTATAAATATAACAATGCCCTTATTATGTGGATCCCATCACACAGTATGAATATAATAATGCCATTCTAAATCCATTGTTTCTTTTAGGATTATTTTGGCCCTTCCACTTTTTGAATTTGATACTGGTCTACTATTTGTATACTGATCTTTGGCCTATTTTCTAAAGTCGAGTGGTCTTCAAGTTTGCATGACGTTTTCTACTGCTTTGCAAAGCTGTAGTACTAAAAGCTCATGTACGGTTTATTGACCACAAAGTATTAAGCACTGTCAGAGATATGCTGTCATAAATAATTTAAATCTAAAACATAATGTGGGATGAAAGTAGTCCTGATGGTATTATAAACCTTGCCATGTTTACTAATAGTTTCAGTAACATTAGTTAGCAAAGGACTTATCTCATGTTAATTAAGGTGATATAGTGCCTGATAATAGCATACATTTACATTTACATTATACATTTTAAATTTTCATTACACATTTGTTGTAAAAAATGTAAAAAATTACAGCCAGTAGTCCCAGTTAATGTTATAATGAAGCTGTTTCGGCCCAGTCCTCTTTTTGGCTCATTCCCAGTTATTGCCAGAATATTCAGGGTGGTTGGGTTGTACCACAGGATTGCAACTGGGCTACTTAAGAAACTCACAAGACGTTTTGGTGCTTGCTAAAGAGTCTTTCAATTTGTATTTGTTAATTTCTTTAAGTAAATGGGTTTTCCTTGAAACTCTTCCAGGAAGTTTAATATGGTTGATTTAAAAATATTACTGGGCTGTGTCCGAAATCGCATATTTAAACAGTATGTACTAAATGTACTGCTTGGCCAGTAAAGCAGTAAGCTCTTTCAGTATACAAGTGTGCAGTATGCACGCAACCTCAGATGTACTACGTCCGCCTTCTTACCAATGTCACGTGATGCATGACGTCAAATCACCACAGTTATAACATTTTTGTATGCATTTTCGCCCCTTTTCCAATGATTTTTAGCGCATCCAATTTTTACTCAATTGTGTTATGCTTCCTCTCTACTGGTGCTGACCACCGCCCCGATGGAGAACAAACTGACACACACCCCCTCCGGCACGTGTGCAGTACCGACTGCACAAGGCAAGTTCATATGTGGATCAGCTTTGTTCACGGAGAACCACACCCTGATCAATGCATTATGCCTCAACTCTGTGCAGACGCCATCAATCAGCCAGCAGAGGTCGTAATTGCATCAGTTATGAGGTCCCTATCCGGCTTTTCCCTCCCTGTATGAACAGCAGCCAAATGTTGTTCATATAGCTGCCCAGCCCAGACGGATGCCGGAGCTGAGTTTTGAACCTACAAGTTCAAAATGTCAGCTCTGGTGTGCTAGCGTGTTTTACCGCTGCGCCACCTGAGCGTCCCGTTGTAACAATTTTAAAATCAGACTAAATGAATTCTGTCGTTCTTCACAAAGCTACTGATAATGTTACTCATGGTTGTATGCAATTATAACATTTAAAATGTTTGCCTTACTTGCACTTGTAAAGAGCCGACTCTTCTCTAGCTGACACTAATGCCTAGTTCACACTGCACGATTTTTGCCCTGATTTTCGCTCGGCAACTGGTCGGTGCTAGATTTCCCAGCTCAAGAGCAACTCGGCGACCGAAGAGAGATATTCAACTTGTCGAATATCTAGATCTGAGTTGCCCGACTGGCAATGAGTGCTATGTTGACCAGCCAATGAAAACGCAAGATACGGGGTGAGGGGAAACGCAGGGGAGAAGTTGTAAAAAGGTGGGACAGGGGAGTAATATAGTTTATACCAGAATACATTGAGACACACACAAGTATTTCTGACCTTATCGTTCTCTACAAACCATAACACCAACGCTGCATTGCAAAAAAATATTTATCAACTTCCAACTCACTATAGAACAATCTATACTGTTCTTATTTTTCCTACTTGTTTTTACGCTGCACATCAGCGCGCAAACTTTGATTGCTCGCTACTTGTTGACGTGCATTTTTGGACGTGGTATCATTAAACCCCTTGTCACTTCTCGCGTTTGTTTTCGTGACAGAACGTAGTTGTGTAGTGTGAAACCCCCTATCGCCGATCAGTCGTGTAGTATGAAATACACACCGACTTGTAAGACTCCCGATTACAAGAGATCCAGTTGTGTAGTGTGAACTGTGCAGCGACCCGACGACTTGGAAAGTCATGTAGTGTGAACTTGGCATTACCTAGCTGGCACACGTGTACTGCTTTTGCATACTGTTCAGTATGGACTTATGCAAACCGTATTTTGGACGCAGCTCTGGTCTCAGTTCCTGATCATGGTGGCAGAGTTGCCTTCATTCATATCATTAAATATGTTTAAAATAGCTGACTGACCAAGGCAGTGTGGCTGTATTTTCATACTGTTTCACCTCCTTAGATACATATAATTTGAGACGTGTGTCTATGGTTTGATCATTGGCTTGTTTGCGTTGAATATTTTATTAATTTTGCTTTGTTACATTTTTGGCCTATTATTTTACATCATAGAATACACCAACAGCAGACCTCACTAAGTGACTATTTGTTCATGCACAATAAATTCTCAATTTCCTTACACAGATGTTTACTACCAACAGTAACATGTATATGCATTAAGCCTTATGGATTGACTACAAAAAACATGAATTTGAAATGTGCAATCTAAGACAATGAATTATTAAAATAGTTTAGGGGCTGACTTTTTATAAGACTCTGTATAATGAGTCTGGCTGTTTTTTTTATATCAGTGGGGGTTGGCAGTGCAACCGAGCTGCCGGGGATGCTGAAAAAGCACAGTCAAGAGAGAGAGGGAAGGAGAGAGAGAGAATGAAGGAGAGAGCAAAAGCAAAAATTGGAATGGGTTAGTTGGAGCACTATGTCTCCGCTTTAGTCCCAGTGGGAACAGAAATGCTGAGTAAGCTTGGTGTGGGTGTGTGGGTGTGTGTGTGTGTGGGGGGGGGGCTGAGGCACTGCAGTCCTGCAAGGAAAGACTTTCATTTAAATACAGTGAGCAACAACACAGAGCCTGAGCTCAACAGAATAAGGCAATATGTTATGTGGAAGCTTTCCTCAGCTACAACAAAAAATCCATAAACATTACCATATAAAATTCATAGCGAAGCACACTGTTGCAGCGCAAATAGTATAGGAGTTTTCACCTGCATCCTGAGGGCTATTTGTGCCCTGTGACACAAAGGTGGGAGACTTCCACACTACATGCCTATTACTTTGTCTTCATTGCATGTGTGAGACAGGCATTTAGCCACTGGTGCAGCCTGTTATGACCCATCTGACAATCATCAGACCCATCAGCCGTAACATTAAACCACCTCCTTGTTTTACACACATTGTCCATTTTATCGGCTTCACTTACCATATAGAAGCACTTTGTAATTCTACAATTACTAACTGCAGTCTATCTGTTTCTCTGCATGCTTTGTTAGCCCCCTTTCATGCTGTTCTTCAATGGTCAGGACTCTCACAGGACCACTACAGAGCAGGTATTATTTAGGTGGTGGATCATTCTCAGCACTGCAGTGACACTGACATGGTGGTGGTGTGTTAGTGTGTGTTGTGCTGGTATGAGTGGATAAGACACATCAGCACTGATGGAGTTTTTAAACACCTCACTGTCACTGCTGGACTGAGAATAGTCCACCAGCCAAAAATATCCAGCCAACAGCACCCCATGGGCAGCGTCCTGTGACGACAAATGAAGGTCTAAAAGATGACCAACTCAAACAGCAGCAATAGATGAGTGATCGTCTCTGACTTTACTTTATCTACAAGGTGGACCAACTAGGTAGGAGTGTCTAATAGAGTGGACAGTGAGTGGACACAGTATTTAAAAACTCCAGCAGTGCTGCTGTGTGTGATCCACTCATACCAGCACAACACACACTAACACACCACCACCATGTCATTGTAACTGCAGTGCTGAGAATGATCCACCACCCAAATAATACCTGCTCTATGGTGGTCCTGTGGGGGTCCTGACCATTGAAGAACAGAGTGAAAGCAGGCTAAAAAAAGTATGTAGAGAAACAGATGGACTACAGTCAATAATTGTAGAACTACAAAGTGCTTCTATATGGTAAGTGGAGCTGATAAAATGGACAGTGAGTGTAGAAACAAGGAGGTGGTTTTAATGTTATGGCTGATCGGTGTACACTTACCAAGCACTTTATTAGAGACACCTAGCTGAAACATACTGTCATTAATTATTTCATGAGCTACAGCTACCATACAGATAAACTTTTAGGGTATTCAATTAATCAATGTAGCCTACATGTTGCTATGTACTCTTAGGACCATGAGACTCACACTGGCCAGATGACGTTAAGGTGGTGTACCATTCTCAGCACTGCAATGACATTAACATGGTAATGACAAGGGTGTGTGTGTTGTGCTGGAATGAGTGAAGCAGGTTCAGCAGTGTTGTTGGGACACCTTAGTGTCAATGCAACAGCACCCCTTGTACAGAACGTATAAATTCGTATAAACACTATTTAAAAATCTCAACAACACTGCTGCACCTGAATGTAATTGATAAATGAGGTGGGCATGGCAAAGTGCACAGAGCAACAAATGGGCTACTGTCAGTAATTGTATACCTACAAAGTTTAATTGTATGTTAAGTGTAGCTTATGAAATAATCAATGAATGTATGTACCACATAGGTGTACCTAATAAAGTGCTCAGTGTGTATAGATCAATGCTGCCCTGCTTACAGCAGCACTGCATTGATGTCATTATTACTTCACCACTCCTCCACGTCTGCTCTTCCCACTTGTTTACTTTTCACTTCTTTACCATTTTTTTTCTATCCTGACTCACCATGCTTGGCTCTCTGACTTGATCTATAAATATAATTAATAAGCTTGCACTTGATGCCCTCTTATGTATGCTATCACACACTGTACATATAATTTTTTTTATCATGATGGAGTGACTAAAAACTGGAGCTGTAATGGATTGGTGCCCTATTTGCAAAATGTATTGCCTTGCACCCACTGATTGCAAAGAAGCTGGACCCACCATGACTCGGATAAAGCGGTGGTAAAATATATAAAATATATATTTTTTTACCTTTTCACCACACTTAAAAGTCATTTTGATGCCGAGGAGACCAAGTGATTTAGTGTTCCAGCTTTTATTTTGTCCCATTCTTCCTGTAAACACGTCTTAAGATGTGCAACAGTACGGGGTCGTTGTTGTCACATTTTTCATTTCAAAATTCTCCACAAATTCTCTATTGGGGACAGATCAGAACAGCAGTCAGGCCAGTTCAGTACCCGTACCCTCTTCTTCCGCAGCCATGCCTTTGTAATGTGTGCAGCATGTGGTTTTGCATTGTCTTCAAGATGACACCTTGAAGGCAGCATATGTTGCTCTAAGATCTCAATGTACTTTTCTGCATTAATGCTGCCATCACAGAAGTGTAAATTACCTTTGCCAAGGGCACTGACACAACCACATACCATGACAGACCCTGGCTTTTGGACTTGTTACTGATAACAGTCTGGATGGTCCTTTTCGTCTCTGGTCCAGAGCACACAGCATCCATTTTTTTTTTGAAAAAAGACCTGAAATGCTGATTTATCGGACCACAATACACGTTTTCACTGTGTAATGGTCCATCCTAGATGCCTCTGAGCCCAGAGAAGTCGGCGCTGCTTCTGGACATGGTTAACATAAGGCTTCTTTTTTGCATAGTATGGTTCATGGTTTTGTGGATATTTATGAGTAGTTTGGTTATCATGTTCTTGATTCTTGTCTCGCATTTCGGTTCATGTGTTTAGTTATAATTCTTGTTTAGTAATACTGTCTTGCCTCATGTTGTCTAGATCATTTTGTGTTAGCTTAGCTTAGGGTTTAGTTTGTTTAGGTCAGTGTTTCATGTGTTTAGCATTTAGCTTAGTAGTTAGCATAGGTTGTGTGTTTTTGTGTCTTGTACCTTGTCTTGTCTTTTGTTATTATTAAACATTTTGTAAACATCTCTGCGTGTGTGTCCCCCCTCTTGTCACGTCTTTATAGCCCATTCGTTACAGAATATTATCTCATTTTCAAGTCAGCCATATTCAACGGGCATATTGCTATATAGTTAATAGGGTTGCTAACTGTCCCGTAAAATATGGAATCGTTTCTTATTTGGAAACTAAACGTCGCGTTGCGTATTGAACTGATACAGGACGTGCTTTCTTCCGTATTTTTATCAATAGGAAAGAAATGCTGCAGATTAGACATTAGGCGATATGTATGAAACAGAAGGAAACTGCTGCTACCGTGGGAATTAGAAAGCGTTTGGTTATTATTGTAAGTAGTGTTCACTTTTAGGCACAGGCATTTCAGCATAACAACCTGTTTATTATTCTGCTGTTTGAGTAGTGTAGTGGGCAGAGTGCATCACGCATGAATCCGGCTTAGGGCAAGTAACACAAGCAGGGTCAGCGCTATGGGGGCGCTGGGGTGGGGCGGCGCCAACCCGCCAGCCCAGGGTGTTCCTTATTTCCCGTTCTGAAAGTGGGCAACCCTAATAGTTAATGATATGATGAACCAAATGAAATCATTAAAATCATAACACAATAACGTGTGCAAAAGGTCAAGGTGGCTGAATACTTTGTAAATATAATGTATATACTGTATGTATTAAACAAACACTGGACAAAGTGACTTGATTTTTTTTTTTTATATTACACTTGATGCCTGAGCACTAGTGAGCACTACAGTTATTAAACACATATTTTCCACCACAGTTTACAACTCTGTAAACTGAAAACTTTCCCATACATCTTAATGCCTACATGAATGTCACTTTGGTCAATGTTCCAACTAAAATACAACCGAGGTGAGAGGTCTTGTGTCTGAAGCTTTTGTCATCTATTTATCAATTAGAAACCATCATTTAAAGTTACTTAGATATTTATACAATAATGTTTACAATATACAATAATGTCAGTTTGGATATATTTTAACTGTTTGAAGAAAATGTCAAACGTCAAATGCAGTCTATAATGTCTGCAATAAAAGGTTTTAGGAATAGCCTCTTAGCTTATTAAAAGACTAAACAATGCCATATTATTATATGACATTATAATTTGTCAAGCATCTGTACACAGTCATCATCTACGTATATTTACCTTCTAAGCACCAGCATTTATCAGCAGCCTGAACAGCCACTGGCACTGTAGACTTGCTTGGCTATGTAATGATTCCCAACAGACATCGGAAGACACTAAAATCTAATAATGTAATCTGACGGCAAAGTCCAGCGGTATGAAATGAGCTTAATCACAGTCTTGCGGTGTAGGACTATTATCTCGATTACTCAGATGCTAATGTTGACATTTTAAACACACCTTCTTTGATATTTTGCTTAAAGTTTGACATTATGCTTATAGTAACTACAAGAAAACTGTGAAACATTTAAAAATATTAGATTTTATTTTATGGATTGCTCAAAAAATTCACTTTTTTTTTGTCAAAATCCATACTAATCCATAAATGATTGTATTTTTATGTCTTAATCATATACAATAGTAAGAAGGAAAGTCTGACCATTAGCAAATGTTTTGTAAAAATGGCTTTTTTTTTTAGACCATGCAGCTTCCTAATGAAATTAAGGTCTGAACTCTGACCTGGCCAATTCATTAAAAATAAATTAAAATAAATTAATTAATTAAGACCAACTATTTTGTTGGTATTGTTGTGGTATGTTTTTGGTCATTGTTTGCTTATCCATGCAATTTCTATGCAGCAATAGGCACCATGAGATTTTCTTGTAAAATTATAGATAGATGGATGGATGGATGGATGGATATCTGTTGATGCATGCTGAATAATCCAGGTACACAAATCCACAAAGTTGAATCAGTTCATCTGGACACAAGTTTGTTGTAGAGAAACGTCTGCCACTCAATCCGAGTGACTTCTTCAGTCTGAGCTGGTGGTGGATACCCCAACCTTATATGCAGCCGACTTGCATAACGACCGATCACCCCCGATTGCATAACAATGGAACTGGTGATCAGGTCCATATGCAAATCACAATGACCATAAATTACAATGGTCATGTGTGTCTTTCACATATGATTGGGGTATAGCTCCTATTACGGCGTTGTAAGATGGTGAGAGATGTACTCTCAAGAAGTGCAGATCCTTGACAAGAAAAAGATGCGCAGATCCTTGACAAGGAGGAACGCTGGTCAAAGAGGCCATCTATGTGAAGAGGGAACGACCATCTCTGAACCGGGGAGGGGGCCTGAGAGTACATCTCTCACCATCTTACAATGCCTTAATAGGAGCTATACCCCAATCATATGTGAAAGACACACATGACCATTGTAATTAATGGTCATTGTGATTTGCATATGGACCTGATCACCGATTCCATTGTTATGCAATGGGCTGTGATCGGTCGTTATGCAAGTCGGCTGCATATAAGGTTGGGGTATCCACCACCAGCTCAGACTGAAGAAGTCACTCGGATTGAATGGCGAAACATTTCTCTACAACAAACTTGTGTCCTGATGAACTGATTCAACTTTGTGGATGGATAGATACTTTATTGATCTGAAGGAAATTAAAGGAAATTTACATTCATTATTAAAGATTACAAATTGGAAGAAGTCCAGGCCCTGAGGCCCCATGCAGATCCAAATCATGAAGCTCTCCTCCAGTGCTTCACAACTGGAATAATTTTAGTGTGATGTACATTTTCTCTTCATTCATGGCGTTGTGCATTAATGAGAGAAGAATATACTTTTCTCTCATCTATCTACATTATCCTAAAAGTTGTGACCAACCAAGACATGGACTTCTGGACTGAAGGAGTCCTGTGATATCTGGTACCAGGACATTACCAGCATGTTCTTTAACTTCTGTATGTTGCGAAGTAGAACCACAGTATAACCTGGTGCCATGTCGTCCATGGGAAACGATACACATGTGGCGGCCATACGATATTGGAGAGCACTGGCTAAATCTGACCAGTCGACCTTCTTTCATTGCTTTAAAGTCCAGTTTCAATGCCTGCGAGCCCTTTGGAAGATGGACAGGAGTATACATGGTCAGTTTGATTAGCTTGCCACTACCAAGTACATGTATGGCAGCCATTCCATTCCAGTGTCTTCCACTTCAACACACACACCTTATTCTAGTAAATGAGGTACTGATTAAATGATCACCTGAACCAAATCTTATTTAACAAAGAAAAAGTATTAAAAAAAACACTGCTGTGATTATCACTCTCATAATCTCATTGTAACAGGACCAGCTTGTTGGCAATAACCAGAGGTGGAAAGAGTACTAAAATATTGTACTCAAGTAAAAGTACTATTACTTTGATGATTTTTTACTTAAGTACGAGTAAAATTACTAGTCTAAAAATCTACTCAAGTAAAAAGTAACTCATGTAAAATGTGCTTAGAGTAAACGTTACTTTGTTACTTTTTTAACAGAAGGAGGGACATCATTTTCCAACAGATGTTCATAGATGAATGATACAGCAGACTACACACAGCTCACCAGCCATGCAGTGCATATTAGCAGTTCAATCAGGTTAGGCGGTTAGGGTTGCACTTATAAAAAATATACCGGGTTTTGAAAATGCTTTGCTATCGTTGCAAAATGGAAGCGTACTGTAAACAGTAGAATGGTGACCTAGATCAATCACACAGCAGCTGCAAAAAATCATAACCACTTATCTGCTTACCTGATTTATATCTGTGTGTTGTCCCATTAGGGATATAATCCACTATATAAGACCATCTTGTATGTTTTCATAATATATAAATCCATACCCTTTTATATTTATACTTTTTTATCCACCTAACTAATGAAAACTATTGTAGATCATTTATTCTCTCGACTTTCCCGGTAAAAAGCTTAAATTGGTGATTCGTTCACTAAACTGTAATTTATACAACAACCAATGAAGAAAAATATTGAAATTCTGCCCAGAATCTGAATACTGAAGCTCTAATTGCTTTATACATTTGAATCTCTTCACCAAATAAACCGATTCATGGAGTTGTTTATGCACAACATCATAATGAAACAGAGTGAGTCGTTTCTGACTCTTTAACTCAGTGATTCAGTTCGCAAGCCCTACTCTAAAGAACAATTTCGTAAATGCTCAGCGGGCCGGATCAAACAGCCTAACGGGCCGGTTTAATGTCGAGTTTTTTATTTTTCACTCAGTAACGGATGTTATTTAAAATGTAGCGAATTATAATTCTTAATACAAAACATACTAAAGTAAAAGTAAAATTACTGGTTGTAAAATCTACTTTAAAAAGTATAAGTACACAAAAAAACTACTTAATTACAGTAACATGAGTAAATGTAATTCGTTACTTTCCACCTCTGGCAATAACAGTGATGGTAGTACCTCAAAAGTAATTGATCTCATAAAACAACTAGACCATGCCAAAATTGTAGACAACAAGTTTAAACGAGGAAAAGGTTTTAATTCTGGTTTTACTAGTAAAGGTATAAAGTGAGCACCAACTTGCTTTTTTTAAAAAGGCAGTTCTTTAGAACAAGGTCCAGCAACATACAGTGGGGATATTTATTTATTTATTAGGACTTTGACGTCATGTTTTACACACTTTGGTTACATTCATGACCAAACCGGTAATTACTGGTTACAAAATTCATCAGTTCACAAGTTTAATGTCAAACACAGTCATGGACAATTTTGTATTTCCAATTCATCTGACTGCATGTCTTTGGACTGTGGGAGGAAACCAGAGCTCCCGGAGGAAACCCACAGAGACACAGGGAGAACATGCACACTCCACACAGAAAGGACCCGGACTGCCCCACCTGGGTGACAGTGCTACCCACTGAGCCACCATGCCGCCCCATTGGGGATAACCAAGCTATAAACTGGCAGAGGACAAAAATGACTCTTTCAAATGTCACTCAACAACTGTAGGATGACCAAGTTCCCTACAAAAAGAATAGCAAATGACAGCTGGGGTAAAGGGCACATTAAGGATGGACGGAAACAAGCTTCAAGGGACATGGCTGAAGTTGTGCAAAGCTGTGGCAGTGTAAACCCAAGATATTTCATGTTTGTCTGGTCAACTTCATTTCATGTGTTAATATACATTCATTCCTGCATATCAGGCCTGCAACATATTCCAAAAAAAGCATTGACCACATGTAATGTTCTTCTCACAGCACTTGAGATGTGTTATTTTGTGTAGGCTTGTCATTGTCGCATTTTTCCTTGTAAAAATATGTCGTGTTTATTTTTTTTATTTGGTTATTATTTTTCATACTGTCCCAACTTTTTCTGATTTGGGGTTGTTGAAAGACAGTGCAGGGCCTTAGTGTGCATGCACTACAACAGCAAGCCTTTGTAAGCCAAGGTTTGCCACTTTGCAATAAATTTAAGGTGTGTCAAAAACACATTCCCTGCACCATTACACAATCAACACCTGCACAATGGATTGGTGCTTTATACATCAGATTCTATACTGTACTGTACTGTCTGCATGCTGTGGCTAAATCAACTTTATAAAGCAAGCAAATGCAATTTTCATATAAATAAATAAATATATGAGTTAATTAAAATAGAATGTTAGTTTTAGGTTAGTACTGTCCTCATTACACAAACAACCCCAAATCAGAAAAAGTTGCAGTGTTTCTTACATTTACTTTGACTTTTATTTGATTGCAGATAGTTTGAACACAAGATATTTCATGTTTTATCTGCTCAACTTCATTTCATTTATTATATATACCTCCATTCCTGCATTTCAGGCCTGCAACACATTCCAAAAAAAAGTCGGGACAGTGGCAATTTAGGGCTAGTAATGAAGTGAAAAAACTAAATAATGATGTGATTCCAAACAGGTGATGTCAACGGGTGATTGTAATCATGGTTTGGTACAAAAGCAGCATCCAGGAAAGGCTGAGTCTTTGATGAAAAAAGATGATCAGAGGATCTCCAGTTTGTCAACAAATGTGTGAGAAAATGATTGAAATGTTAAACAATGTACCTCAGAAAGATTGGAGGGGATTTGCATATTTCTCCCTCTACAGTGCATAATATCATTAAACCATTCAAGGAATCAGGAGTAATTTCAGTGCATAAAGGCCAAGGACGCAAGCTTAAGCTGAACGCCCGTGATCTTCGATCCCTCAGACGGCACTGCATCAAGAACCACCACTCAACAATAGCTGATATAACCACATGGGTGAGGGATTACTTTGGCAAACCTTTGTCCAGCACTACAATACAGAGTTACAGGCACAAATGCCATTTAAAACTTTACTGTGCAAAAAAGAAGCCTTATATTAACAATGTCCAGAAGCGGCGTCGACTTCTCTGGTCTCTGAGGCATCTAGAATGGACCATCACACAGTGGAACACGTGTATTGTGGTCAGATGAATCAGCATTCCAGGTCTTTTTTGGAAAAAATGGATGCTCTGTGCTCCGGAACAAAGACGAAAAGGACCATCCAGACTGTTATCAGCAACAAGTCCAAAAGCCAGGGTCTGTCATGGTATGGGGCTGTGTAAGAGCCTTTGGCAAAGGTCATTTACACTTCTGTGATGGCAGCATTAAAGCAGAAAAGTACATTGAGATCTTAGAGCAACATATGCTGCCTTCAAGACGTCATTTTTTCCAGGGACGTCCATGCATTTTTCAACAAGACAATGCAAAACCACATGCTGCACACATTACAAAGGCATGACTGCGGAAGAAGAGGGTAAGGGTACTGGACTGGCCTGCCTGCAGTACTGACCTGTCCAAAACAGAGAATGTGTGGAGAATTTTAAAACGAAAAATGCGACAACGACGACCCCTTACTGTTGCACATCTTAAGACGTGTTTGCAGGAAGAATGGGACAAAATAAAAGCTGAAACACTAAATCACTTGGTATCCTCGGTGCCAAAACGTCTTTTAAGTGTGGTGAAAAGGAATGGCAACATTATAAAGTGGTAAATTCTTTACAGTCCTTTTTTTGGAATGTCTTGCAGGCCTGAAATGCAGGAATGGTTGTTTATTAATAAATGAAATATCTCAGGTTCATCCTGTCTGCAATCAAATAATTTTTTTTTTAATTATTATTATTATTTTTTTTGCATTTTCCTTGTACTACATTATTACAGGGCACCTCTATTACCCACATGTCCCAAATCCATGGCTGGATTACTGACCGGGCCAGTGGGGCCAGCGCCCAGGGGCCCTTGAGGTCAGGGGGCCCCGGGGGGGGGCCCTGGCCCAAAACATTTTGCGATGCCTATCAACATTTATGATACAATATATTTTTATTTCCTAGGGCCCTCCATTTTAAGGATCCTCTGACTATTAGGGACTTTGACCTCAGGGCCTCTTGGGGGCCCTAGCCATGCTTTTGGGCCCTAGCCATGCTTTTGGGGGCCCTAGCCATGCTTTTGGGCCCCTTATGAAAATGGATGAGGCGTTGTGGCACTGCTCTGACTTCGACTTCTGGCTATTAGGGGTCCTAGGAAAGAGGGGGGCATATTTTTAGAGGGCCCTGGTTATGAGAGCCCCTACCAGGGGGCCCTAGAGAAGAGCAGGGCATACCATTAGAGGGCCCTTGATCACGAGGGCCCCTGCTATGGGGCCCTTGACTTCCATAGAAGTCATTTACCATGGCTCCTTGACTTTCTAGGGACCTACAAATTGCCAGGCAAGCTACCATATTTCATAACAGACGTTTTGTTGCAAATATGCGATTCAGGCCCTTACTTAATGTTTCTGAATTTGTATTGTTTCAAAATTATTATGTTCAATTTCTCTTAAGCGCAGAGACACAAATTAATTTAGCAATTTAGCAATTATTTAAATTTAAGACAAGCAATTTCAAGCAGTTTGAATGCATACACACACTTAACTGAGCTATTTGATGTTCTTTTCATGCCTGACAATATGTCCAACAGTGAGCTCACTTTAAAGGCTAACTCACTCACTGCAGCATATCCTTCAGATCTGAACATGAGCCTGGCAGATGAATTGATACAATACAAATTATTCATAACAGAAAAAGAAAAATGTCCTAGTAAAATGCTCAAAACCATGATAAATTTGAATTTACAGTCAACCTTTCCAAATGTCTACATAGCGCTTAGACTTTTTTTGGCCAGGGGCCCAGACTATCCTTAATCCATCCTTGCCCAAATCAGCAAGTAAATTGGTACATATGATTCAGATAAGTTGTTAGCCCAACGTTTGTAATATGTGTCTCTGTAGTAGTGACATTAATTTATTGAGGCATTTAAATTAGTACAACTGTTTGTGTTTCGACAGAATTTGATCGTTTATTGAAAGATCAGTTGATATTAATGCTAAAATCCTGTAAACAAAAGTGTCTCTACAAATACTGCATGCTCAGTTTTTAGACTCTGCTGCAGATCAGATTGTTCTGGAGAAGAAAAACCATTAATGCACAAAGCTTAGACTACATAGCCTGACTTTAAATAATCCACCAGGCTGGATCTTTATACTTGGATTTTAGATGCATTAAAAAATGAACTGGACTGCAGTTTTAAACAATCCTGCAGTTTTGCTATAATGTGAACTGGTTGTAAAACAAGAATCCTTCTACAGCCCAGTCAGCCCACCAAAACAAGGCATTTTTCATCATGGTACCGCATCCCTGCTTCTCCCTCTGCTGGTCGGTTTTAGGAACTGCAAGCTAACGAGGGATACGAGTACTGCAGTATGGCGCATTTTCCCCAGTGTGACCTGACAGCTAAAAACAGACCCATGAAATAGGATTCATTTAGTGCATCCAACCCCGAAGCAAAAACTAACCAAATGACCTGTAGCCTTCTTAATCTGACCTTTTAACATTAAATAGTGTACTGATTTGGGCTTAGAAAATATGTTTGGGACCGTGCTGGTGGATTTGCTTTCACGTCCCTCCTTTGTCACAAGCCGACATATCCCAAAGCCCCTGGAGATTACAGCAAGTGTGTAAGAGCAAGCTTCTCTGGCTTTTATCAATGTGCAGACACTGATGCTTATGTACGCATGTAAACAAGAGCAAGGAGTAAGTAAGTAAGTAAATTTTATTTATAAAGCACTCTTAAAACAACTTACGTTGACCAAAGTGCTGTACATCGAAAAGCATACATAACACAACATTATATTAAAAAAGTAAGAAGGAGGAGGATAAGTGTGTGAGGTTGCCTGCATAGAGCAGCCGAGCCCTGGTAGAGGCTACAGCAGACAGGATACACACACATGCAGGAACCATTTTCCATCCCCTGCTCCACCTTCTCATCTCTTCTGCTTCATAATGGAAAAACAATAAAACTTAGGCATCATTTATTACTACAGTGGTGTGGAAAAATAATTGCCTTCCTGATTACCCCTTTTATGTGTATTTGTCACATTGATTTACATTACAGCACAATTTCACATTGAACAAATACAACCTGAGTAGACATGAAATAAAGTAAGCCATTTCATTTCATTATTTTATTCATGAGCAGCACGGTGGCGCAGAGGGTAATGTGCGTGCAGGTTAAGGTACTGGACTAGTAATCAGAAGGTCACTGGTTCAAGCCCCACCACTGCCAGATTGCTGCTGTTGGGCCCTGTGTCCTGTGTTAAACTGGTATTGATGCATCAACCAATCCACGCAATTCAACAAGCAGCCCACTATGCCCAAAGAGAAAGTATTTGAAATATATCAGTCTAAAACATAAACAACACTGTGGGACATTATCTACAAATACAAGATAAAACCTTGTAACATTGGTAAATTTTCCCATGGTTGAAAATTCCTCCAAGCGAGAACTGACTCATCCAAAAAGTCACAAAACAACCCAGACTAACATCATAGGAATCGCAGACCATGCTTGCTATAGACAAGGTCAGTAGTCATTATTTCAGCATTCATTAGAGAGGAATGGTGCCCGGTTTAGGGTATTCCTTCTTTCCGCCCAGTGTTTTCCATTGGAACCAGACCAACCCTGACCAGGATTGACCAGAGTAATAAAGCAATGAAATAGTTAGACTATCTAGTGCAACACAGTACAGTACTAAAGTATGTATGTTCTGTTGCATTACATAATGTAATTAACTACCGTGTGTTTAATCTGTCCAAGAGCTTTTTAGCATCGTTTGCTTACATTTCAGTCATTTACCTGACACGTCACCTTTAAACCTGCCAGGTGGTTATGGCTGCTCTCACGTGATAACATCTGTACCATTACATGTTGTTTTTATTAGTGATCTTATATGCAGTGTTTTGGGGAGGGGACAATGGAATTATGTTTTAACATGTTTTTACATTTCTAGAGGACCTGCTAAAGCAATATTTAACTAACCTTAAAAAAAAAAAATTAATAAAAGAAAGTTAAGAAATGATGTAATTGTGAGTTTATTACATTCACTGAACAGATTTGATTGTTCAAAGTTTAATTCGGATCTAAAAAGGAAAAAGTAGTAAATATAAAAGTCATTTTTGGAACCAGCATGGACTTGATATATAATGCTATTTTCTTTACTATGACATTTTGAAATGTATTTGTTTTTCATTTTAATAGTTTTGGCACTACATTTTATTCATGGCATTTTACAACCACAAATGGAACAGTATGGCAAATGTATTTTTAAAAATGCAGTGTTTCTTACATTTAAATGCAAAAATTAAATGCAGGAATAATATTAGCAGGAATGAAATAAAATATTAGCAGGAATGAAATAAAAATCAAAGTAAATGTAAGAAACACTTTCTTTTTTTCTTGTTGCATTTTCCATACTGAAAGGTAGACTCTTGTCATTATGCTATATGGAAGACATTTTGAGTTTCAGATGATTTATCCTTTATTCTTAATTCTTCTGTAAGATCAGTGATCTTTCTCTGAATGTTCTTGTTAAAAGGCATCTTGAAATTTTCAAAATCCACTTCATAGGTGAAACGATGTCGCCGTTTCTCCTTCATTTCCATTAGCTGACTGGTAGTGAGTTGCTTGCCCCACACCTGAAACAGATACAGAAAACATTCTGATATCTATCTATAAATTGCATTAAAAAAAAATGATAACATTTTAAAGCATTTCCATAAGACCTTCATCTAGAGCTACTATTTCTGGAAGTGTTGGTTTTCAGTTCTCTTATGCTGCATTTACATCATGTGTACATCAAAACCATTTTTGAGCTGACTGAGCCATTGTTTCCTATGAAGCTGGACAGTGCCTTTTACCTTATCGTTACCCCAGCTTGACTGTTTACAGCCTTAACGCTCGTTTTTAACCACTTTCCACTGCATTCAAAGTTTAATCTAAACTTTGACCCACTGTTTTACAAAACCCTGAATTGTTTCATTCAACCTTAAAGCAAGCATGACACTGTGAGAAAAATACAAGTTATAGATGGATGGATGGACGGATGGATGGATAGATAGATACATAGATACATACAGTGCCATCAGAAAGTATTCACACCCTTTCACTTTTTCCACATTTTGTTACGTTACAGACACATTCGAAATCAGATTTGAGTATAATTTTCTTTTTAAAAAATCTACACGAAATAGCCCATAATGACAAAATGAAAACATGTTTTCAGACATTTTTGTAAATCTTTTAAAAATGTAAACATTTAAACATAATAGGTACATAAGTATTCACACCCTTTGCTATGACGCTCAAAATTGAGCTCAGGTGCATCCAGTTTACACTGATCATCCTTGAGATGCTTCTACAACTTGATTGGAGACCACCTGTGGTAAATTCAGTTGATTGAACATAATTTGGAATGGCACACACTTATCTATAAAAGGTCTCACAGTTGACAGTGCATATCAGAGCAGAAACCAAGCAATGAAGTCAAAGGAATTGTCTTTAGACCTCCGAGACCGGATTGTGTCAAGGCACAAATCTGGGGAAGGATACAAAAAAATTTCGGCAGCATTGAAGGTCCCAAAAAGCACTGTGGTCTCCATTATTCGGAAATGGAAGAAGTTTGGAACCACCAGAACCCTCCCTAGATCTGGCCGCCCGACCAAACTGAGTAATCGGGAAAGAAGGGCCTTGGTCAGAGAGGTGAAACAAGAACCCAATGGTCACTAAGGCAGAGCTCAAGTGTTCCCTTGAGGAGATAGGACAACCATCCAGTAGGTCAACCATTGCTAACACACTCCACCAATCAGGCTTTTATGGTAGAGTGGCCAGATGGAAGCCACTCCTCACTCATTGCAGCCCGCTTAAGGATTCTCAGACCAGAGGAATCAAAATTCTCTGGTCTGATAAAACCAAAATAGAACTTTTGGCCACCGTCATGAAGCGTCATGGCCACCCAACACAAAGAAGATGCAACCCTAAACTTCTGCCCAATGTTCTCTCTTCCTATATTGCTCTCTATCCCTTTTTCTTTTGGCTGCCCTTGTGTATATGGTCTAATACCACAGCACAGTTTTTATACTGGATGCCCTTCCTGACCAACCCTCCTATTTTTAGCTTGGGACAAATGCATCTTCCACTGGTTAGGCTGTTTCGGCCATAAAAACCACAAACACTAAACAATCATGTCTGTGCAGATGCCTGTCCAGTCGATAGCACCCATGAGACGCAAACCCTGGAACTCAGTGGTAGTGGGCTACTTTACCACTGTGACACTTTTCATCCACTACAGTTGAGGTGGCCTGTACCTGCAAATTAGGGCAAGCCGTAGCCTAGTGGTTAGGGTACTGGACTAGTAATCAAAAAAGGTCGCTGGTTCTAGCCTCACCACTGCCAGGTTGCCCTTGAGCAAGGCCCTTAACCCTCAATTGCTCAGATTGTATACTGTAACTGTATTGTAAGTCGCTTTGGATAAAGGTGTCTGCTAAATGCTGAAAATGTAAATGTAAATTAACCATTGTTACTTACAATAGTATTGAAACTATAAAACATAGAACTACAACAGTATAAACCTAGAGGCGCCATACTGGCTCCAACTAGCTCCCTATTTCCCAGGATAAGCATCTGCAATTTCTTCTTATTGGCTTGCTAATCTACCTACCGTTTTTGGCACAAAGCTAATGTCTATTTTGTTAAGAGCTCCACCAGTGATCTGAGCATTGTGAAGGATCACACTGTTCGTCTCTGCTTCAGTTTGTCCTGCTGAGGTTGCAGAATACTCTGATGCCTGCAGTGTGGTATCAGCCTCCTGCTGTGAAGACACAAAGTAAAGATAATAAGGCCAAACTGACTCAGCCTCAGACTTTTAATCGGGTCAACTGAGTAGTATTGCACTTTTTAGCAGTATTTTTTTACACCTTTAGTCAAAAAACAAGAGTGCAGGTGAATTAGCATTTCAGCTCTGCAGACAGGACTTCTCATGGGTCTGTGTAGCACTGCCAGCAGCGCACCTAGCATTCCTGACATATGCTACAACAGACAGGACACAAACTACACATTTGGCTCAGCTACACCGCTAATCTGCTCTTTTCCTGACCACTTCATCTTGAACATTAAAAACTGTATTATATATATAAAAACTGTGCCATCTGCTGGAAACACACAGAATAAAGATGGTGTCAGACAGACACAAACTATCAATTTTAATAAAGGGTTTTGCTCGACTTGTCAATCCAACATGATAAAGCTGCAGCACATGTCACTGCTGCTTCATTGCAGGGGACGTAATCTGACACATCTGCTCTCATTTGTTTATATTTTGTCTTTAGCAGGACCTACTTCTGTCTCTGTGCTGTCAGTATGGATGCTTGGGTAGCAATTAGGACACGTCTGTGTTCAGACAGATCAGTTTCAACTGCTGTATTAAATTGCAAACCACAGTGTATTAATCTATTATTGATGAGTATAGTATTCACAAAGCATGTGCCTGTAAATGATACCAAAGCTAATCAAAAATCACTCACAAGTCTTGGTTATAAGCATTTCAGGTTTTGATAGTAATCATTAATGTTATAACATATGCCAACATATAACACAAACAAATACCCAACTGTCTGAGTGGGCAGAATTTAGTACATTTTTTAAACTGTATGAAATTAAACAGTACAAGAATCCAAATATTTGGCCTTTTACCAATTAAACTGAATTTGATGTAAATCAAATTTTTATTTTATTATTATTATCATTATTATTGTTATTTGTCCATTTCAGGAGAGCTTGAACCCAATAATGTGAGTGACTCTCTAAGAGTTTGTGACTTATGGCTTCCATTGTGCACAGTACAGATTTTGTGAATCCTCTTAATCTTTTAATTATATAATGCACAGTAGACAGTAAAATACCTAAAATACTTGCAGTTTCTTGTTAAGGAGCATTATTCTTAAACTGTCAATCATTTGCTACTGCTTACGTTGGCAAAGTGACAAACCTTGACTTATCCTTTACTAATAAATGAACTTGGCCTTCCTGAATGGCTGAATGAATTTGGCTAATGTGTTCCTATTAATTAGTTGCTATTGGTCCAGATATGCTGGAATGTGTTACTGGCATCAAATTTAGAATTAGATTTTTGATTGATTGATTTACTTTATTGATCCCCGAAGGGAAATTGCGGTGTAGCAGCAGCAATTACAATTATTACAAGCATCACACAACAACATTACAATGAGGTATGAAAGAATAAAAATTAAGATATAAAATCTAAAAATAAATAAAAAGGAAATAGAATATAATCATTTATAAAAATAAGAATATAAAAGATCTAACAGAACAAAAACTAAAAACTAAAAAGCGGGGAGCCTAAAGGTGCAGTTAGAGACATTGTGCAATTTAAAGCTGTGCAAATAAAAACAATACTATGTGTAAATTGTGGAACAGGTAGTACCAAGTGATCAAGTAGAAGGTTTATTGTCTTCGTGGGTATTATTATAGTATTATTATTATGAAAGGCGCTATATAAGTCGAATGTATTATTATTATTATTATTATATATTATTATTATAATATAATTTATAAGAAATAGTAAAGTTTATAAGGTAAAAGTTGAATTATCTTGTCTTTGCACTGTTGTAAAGTTCAACATGGATTTAATATTTACTCCTTTTTGCCTTTATTAGCATTTTAATTACTTTTCCATAATTCCGTAATCAATAGTTACAGCATGACAGCATATTAATGCAACACTATTGGGTTATTGTTATTTTTCCAAATTACAAGTACTTAAGCAACTATTGTAAGTTTTTGTCTCTAAGTTTGTTTTATCCATAGAATAAATGTCAGTATTAAGGCAAATAAAGATTATTAGTTATTTATTTATATTTTAATTTTGATTGTCACTTTTTAATGTCATTGGCTTTATCTTAATTAGCTATAATTATCAAATTGATTTATGGATGTTATTATAAGTAATAATCTACTTAATTTAGCATTGTTCAGCTGTATATAAAGTACTAACAATACTTCATTGTTAAATTTACAGTATTTTCTCAACAGTTCTAATGAAAAAATAAAATGCAATTAATTATAAAATCTGCTAAATAGTAATAAGCTGTAATAACAAAATCAGTAATCAACTAGCTGCTTGACAATTGGTTGCTTGACAATTTTTAAAATTTATTGTACAGGGTAAGAGCACAAGAATCCCCTCAAAAACTCAGGACATAAACATCTATTAAACATGATGGATAAAAAGTAATTACATTTTTCCCAAACTCATTTAATACCATATTTTGTACATATAAAAATACTTACCTTTTTATCTTTACTTGAGTATCTGCCGATACCGATAGCAATGCACCATGGTTAAACTAGCTAAATAACAATGCTCAGACTGTGAAATAAATACAGAACCTACAACATCACACTTATGCAGAACTGCTGTTTTTATTTGAACTTTTACACACAGAACATTTAGCAGCATTTTTGGCTTGTTTAACAAAAGTGTCTACAATTGGAAGATGTGGATGTCAATCAAACACGATGGACCAATTAGAATTGATGCAGAGTTGAGTTTTTTTCGTTAAAGTTCTGCCACGTTTTTAGTTTATTAAAAACCAAAGCGCACTTATTAAAGAACCCTGCTGGATTTTGAAGAGGAAAACGGGAAACGGTGTAGTTTGTTTTATTTCATAACACTAATGGATTAATCATTGAGGATGTGTGAGATCTCCAAGCCTATTGTGTTTAAACAGTGTGTTTAGATGTTGCAGGAGAAGATGATTTTTTTAAATGCTAAAAGTTTAAGTACATCAGTGTGTGTTAATTTCTGAATGGCTGTTGCGGATGAGTCGTAGAACAGTGGCACATGTTAATAATGTCATCAAGCGTGAGTGGCAATAAACGACACTTGTCATGTAATGTGAATAACATATATATTGTCTGGCCCTTTAAGAATGCTGCTGCGCCACCTGAGTGGCTCTGGTCAAGCAAAATTAAACTATGTATTAAACCTCAAGTACTTACTTTACCCAAGTTGAGGCCTAATATTCCCAAAATTACAATCATTATTAAATAAAAAGTAACTATGAATGGGTAGACATTCTTTGACACAACAAAAAATAAATGATATTGTAGATATGTAGATATGACCCTATGTGTTATGATGATTTAAACTGCAGGTCAATGTAATAGCTGCAAAATGTCCACTTCCCAACATACAGTATGTAAAGATTTTTTTTTCTCCTTTCAGCTGCTTCCATGTTATAAACCATAACATGGAAGCAGCTGAAAGGAGAAAAAAAATCTATACATACAGCAAATAATTCTGGTCTGCATACCTGTACTAGCACTTTGCCTAGTACAGGTAATTTGACACTTGATGCACTTTCTGTTTTTTTTTTTTGTTATCCAGGCTTGAGGCTGGCACTCATGCACTCCCAATGGCTAGTCTGTTTAGCTATCCAATCCCTCACACATTGCCAGGCATGCCTGACCGGCCGATAACAATTTGAACATTAGTGGGCTATCGTGTCTTACTGCTGCACCACCCTAGTGCCCAGCATGAAGAAATAAGCATATATAATCATATACAAATCTTTTTGTTTACCTCTAATTATATAACTAAATGATTCTTAAATAAAAATAAACAGTGTTAAATACCTTTTCCTTAGAGAGCGTGTTTGAGGTGGTTCTGGATTTGGTCTGAGATCTGGCTGTGTTATCCATCTGGTTGTTTGGCTGCCTCATCCTTCTGTCCTTTAGCTTAGAAAGGCTATCAGTCTTGGCCTGGATCAACTCCACAATCCTAAAATCTGCGTAAGCATGGGCAATGTCCAAGCAGCTTTGCTCTGCAATTAAAAGATTTAATGTCCTAATGATAGCAAAGTCCAAATGTGATCAATCGCAATGATTTAATAAACCACAAGTCCAGACAGTCTGAGTGGTTTTATTCACCAGATAGTGCTTGTTCAGGAATAGTACTAAACTGCAATGACTTTCATTACCTCAAATCTTTCAATGATATTTTGCACAGTAGAGGGTAAAATACCTAAAAATGTTGCTGGATTCTTCTAAAATTGCTTGTTTGGGATTATAAGACTGGGCTTTAGCATATGAAGCGGTGATAAGGTAGTACTAGTAGTACTAGTCTCACAACAAAATTGTATAATGTACTGTATTTCCTTTTATTTTATAAACATATTGCTCATTCGGAGTGTTTGTAGGATTAGGTAGCATTATAACATAAGGTAGTACTAGTCTCACAACAAAATTGTATAATGTACTGTATTTCCTTTTATTTTATAAACATATTGCTCATTCGGAGTGTTTGTAGGATTAGGTAGCATTATAACAGTAGAGATAATGATGATGTGCTGATCTGGCAGCAAAACTATAATATGCTTTGATAATGTAAAATATAGGTTAGGCTGTGAAAGAGAAGTAGCATTGACCCTACACTAAAATTGAGAAGGAATATGTTCCTTCCACAGAAAGGAATAATAAGATTATGTCACATTATGGCAGTAGAGGTGATTGGTAGTACTGAGCTAACACCAAAACTATAATATATGATTTGATACTATACATGTTTTGCTGCAGATGGAGAAGGCTGAAACACCATAATGCATTTAAATGAAGGTTAAATCTCTTGTTGCTTGGAAAAGCAGTTTGGGGAAGAATGTATAATTGATTAATATCCTTGCAACAGTGTGGAAGGTTCTTTTGTGGCAGACAAGGTTATATAAGAAAATGCTTTTAGTTTATGTCTTATTTTACAACTGCTGGGTAAAATGTAATACCTGCACTATTCAGTTTCCTTTCAAAATAGTATAATGCTTTTACTTCTTCAACAACTACTTAAGCATGATCAGGGTTGTCAGAGCCTAATGCCTAGTTCACACTACACGATTTTTGCCCTGATTTTCGCTCGCCGACTAGATGTGGCAGCTCGGGAGCAACTCAGCATTCACTCGGCAATCTAAACTCGGCTCTCAATCGCTATGTGTGAACTACTCAACAACTCGATCCGAGCGGCTCGGAGGAGAGATATCTAGCATGTTGAATATCTGGATCAGTCGGTTGCAACTGGGAATGAGGGCGGTGAGGGGGATAATATAGTTTCTATCAGAATATATCGGCACACACACAAGCTTTACAATATTTGTGAACTTATCGTCCACGCCAAACCATAATACCAACACTGCATTACAAAAAAATATTTATTATCTTCCAACTCGCTACAGAACAAAATAATCCCTGCTGGTCGCGTTGCCAAATCCACTTGGATTCATTTATTTTTCTCTTTGATTTTACGCTGCACATCAGCGCCCAAACAACTTTGATCGCTCGCTACTCGTTGACGTGCATTTTTGGACGTGGTATCATTAAACCCCTCGTCACTTCTCGCGTTTGTTTTCGTGACAAAACGTAGTTTGGGAGACCAGAGAAGCTCGTCTGCGATTCCAGTTGGTGATAGATTGTGTAGTGTGAAACCCCCTATCGCCGATCAGTCGTGTAGTGTGAAAGCCACCCCGACTTGAAAGACTCCCGATTACAAGAGATCTAGTTGTGTAGTGTGAACTACAAACTCATAGATACACTCCACTCATTCAAACCTTAATTAATCAATTAATTAATGGACAGAGGTAGCTCAGCAGTTAAGGTCTTAAGGACTAGTAATCAAATGGTTGCCTGTTCAAGCCCCACCATTGCCAATTTGCAAAAGGTCTTTAATCCTCAGTTTTTGTAAGTAGCTTTGGGTAAAAGTGTCAACCAAATGCCGTAAATGTAAGACAGTGGTGGCTCAGAGGTTAAGGTAATGGACTAGTAATTAGAATGTTGCCAGTTCAAGCCACACTACCGCAGAGGGACTCTGAGGCCCTTAACCCTCAATTGCTCAAACTGTCTGTTAAATGGCACAAATGTAAATGATTACAGGTTACCTAATGCCATGGAAAAAACAATCATACAATCATCAAGGCAAGAATACGCAAAAGTCCTCACAGACATTGACCCAAGGGAAAGTTTTAACCCAGGTCCCCAGGTCTCTGAAGCTGGGCATCACCCACACTATTCTAACTTTTAGCTTGCTTAAGCCAAAAAAACTGGTTGATTTATTTTTTATAGTTGCGAGAGGTCTGGTTCCATCAGGAAACAATGGGTGCAAGGCAGGAATACCCTGGACAGGGCACTTATCCCTTGCAATGCTCCAGCCATTCCTCCTCCTGACATAGCCAATCGTATCAGAGTAGACACCCAGCCATCCGATAACACTGCTGTGCTTCGAACCAGAATCTTAGTGATAGTAGCCTAGCATAATAGACTGCAGTGCTCCACCCAAGCACTTCTCCTTTTAGCTGCTCTTATATATTTTAGGGGTCGCCACAGCAGATTATTCTGGTCCGCATACCTGACCTGGCCCAATTTGTATGCCGGATGTTATTCCTGACACAGCCCTCCTATTTTATCCAGGCTTGGGAAGTGTTCCCCCTCCCAATGGCCAACACCATCAACAAGACATAGCCAGTGATGTCTGTGTGGATAGCAAGATTGTCTCCATACCTGTCTTGTTCTTTGCTGTGATGTCTGCCCCAGCCTTTAGAAGGTAGTCTACACAGCAGGGTCTGGAGCTTTCTATGGCTCTCATTAGAGGTGTGGCTCCACCGAGTGTAATCGAGTTTACTGAAGCACCTGCATCCACCAGTAGCTTTATGATGTCGAGCTGTCCAGCATGGCAGGCATGGTGTAGTGGAGTCCAGCGAAACTGATCACTTGCATTCACATCAGCCCTGCCATAGACATAAATTACAGCTTTTATTCACACACAAAATGCATACACATATGACTAATTCATTGCCGTGAAAATCGCGTCACGGACCGTAAAATGAGTAGTTTCTCGTGTAATATGCAATTTGCTGTGAAATTCAAAATTTAAGGTTTGTGTTTAGCGATTTAAAATTTTTTATTCTAATAATGTATGAAATATGAGGTGCAATATGCAATATCATACGTCAATTAAGTGTAACAGACTTTTTTGAGGTGTAGTGTGCTGACAATTTTGATATGTGTTTAGGTATTGAGTGCATTTTGTGCTTCTCTACACTTGTGATCATCTCTCTGTAGTCTGTGCTGTGCCTTAAAAGAACAATCCAGTAAAGTTTTATGCTCCACATAGTTTTTCTATGTACAGATTATTTCTTGCTTTATAAACTCAGCAAACTCTAAACACACTCAGTTACACTAGCAATCGGTTAGACAAAGATGTCAAAGTCTAAAGCAGCTCAAAACACTAGTCGGTTAACTAAGTTTGAAAAACTCCCAACTGATTCTGTGGACACAGAAGGAGGTGTGTGAAAACACAGATGAGAATTTTGGTCTTGAGAGGGAGCTTTTAAGGTAGCTGTGCTGTGTATTGTAGCTTCCATTAATCCTATCATTCAGTTTATGAGTGTTATTTAATGACTGCTGTGAAATGTGGCACTTTTCCTGTAAATTTAATAGAGCCCTACATATGACCTATATAAAATTAATTCAATAGGAAATTATTTATCAGCTGAGATTTTAATTACCCTTTTATGTAAAATGCTGCTTGGTTCACGCTCATGTACTGAAAGGTTCAGTTGACGGAAACAAAAACACACTTCACTTCTGGTACTCCTTACTCTTGCCTCCTCCAAGAAATCCTGATAAACGTTCTGATAATTAGGTGATTTGATTTTTACTTGGTAAAATTCCTAATTCTTAAATGACACACACACACACACACACCGGTGGTCTTCTTCAATCTTCAGTCTTTACTGTAAAACAGTTAGTTTCAGTTGAAAAATCTGACTGGCTGAATGTCCAATGCTTTGCGTTACAGTTTAACAATATTATTGTATTCTGCCATGAGTTGTTACAGTACTACATAAAGTCATTGTCTCTTTCTAATAACTTCCCTTATTCTGTATTTATTACAATTAATGTGTTAGTGTTTTTTTAAATACTCTTAAGGGTTAATCAAATTATTTCATCCCCATGATGCAGGTGACTTAAGGTTAATTGGTAAGCTAGTTAAGCTGGTTAAACATAGCCAGGTTTAATTTAGCCAGGCCTCATTATAAACCTTAGCATCAAAATTCTTATTTTTTAAACTAAAACACTATCCTGTGATCTAAGAACATTTTTAGAAAAGTGGAGAAATACAGGTATTAGTCTGGAAAATATTTCTTCTAGGACTTCACTGAACCACCATAAATGCCACTATCTCCAAATATAAAAAAAACGTCAACACAGGGGCTGCAGGCCTGCTAAAAAGAAACAAAAAGCTATGCTACACATGTCTCTACGTTGACCGACTAGGCAGGTGGATAGTAAAGAGTAAGCCATTGCCAGTGATGGCATAGTTACCTTTAAAAAGTAACTTAGTTACTTTATTGATTACTTGATTTTAAAAGTAACTAAGTTAGATTACAAGTTACTTTATTAGTTACATTCAGCAGCTGCCGTAATGCAACTGGAGCTGCGTAGGCGATTGAAGCGGAATAAGAAACAAGAAAGATAGCGTAAAACGGCGTCCTCTGTTCACAAGTGTAAGTAAGATAAATAAAATAACATTTTTAAAGACAAATAAATAACAAAAAGACGATAAATATCCAAAATTTTGGCGAGTGGGGTTTGTAATGAGTCTGTAACTATGGTGATATTACGTCATCACGTCCCCACGTGTAGTACGTAGCGGAGTGCTGTACTGAAAGTATGTACTTCTTTACCGGCCGAGTAGTGCATACTTCCTCCAATCTAGTGCATACTCTGTAAGTATGCGATTTCGGACGCAGCTCGTGACTTAATTGTCGCATAGGCCAGACGTCACTCCCCGAGTTGCAAAAATAGTAACGCACAGTAACTTGGATAAGTAACTTTAATCTGATTACTGGATTGGAAATAGTAACTCGTTAGATTACTTGTTACTGAAAAATGTGGTCAGATTAGAGTAACGCGTTACTGACATCAGTGGCCATTGCTGACCAAAAAAAATGACAATGTAGGGTTCTGTGTTTTGCTGCACCAGGACCTGGAGGACTTGTCATTAATCTGGGAATGTTGAATTCCGTTTTTATTAGGGTTGGCACCGATCCGATACTCTGTATCGGGGTCAGTCCGATACTGTTGCTTAATGTAAATAACACTTAATGTAAATAAGGCCATTGTTTGTGTAAAGTGTGTATTGCCATTCACTCTTGATGACATGATTAACACGTACCACTGATCTACAACTCATCTGCCACAGCCATTCAGAAATTAAAACACACTGATATACTTAAACTTTTAGCATTTTAAAAAATCATCTACTACTGCCACATCTAAAAACACTGTTTAAACACAATAAAAATCATCTACTACTGCCACATCTGAAAACACTGTTTAAACACAATATAATTCACTTTCTAAATGATAAATCGCTCACCTGAGATAAAGAAAACCTATCTTGTCCCGGCTTTGAGATCTCTCACATCCTCAATGATTAATCCATTAGTGTTACAAAATAAAACAAACTACACCGTTTCCTGTTTAGCCACAGATGTCCTCTTCAAAATCCAGCAGGTTTTAATAATATTTTGATAATAAGTGTGCTTTGGTTTTTAATCATCTAAGAACGTGACAGAACTTTAACAGAAAATCTCAACTCAATTCTAATTGGTCCATCGCATTTGATTGACATCCACATCTTCCAATTGTAGACACTTTTGTTAAACAAGCCAAAAATGCTGCTAAATGTTCTGTGTGCAAAAGTTAAAATAAAAACAGCAGTTCTGCATAAGTGTGATGTTGTAGGTTCTGTATTTATTCCTTTAGAATATTTGTTTCACAGTCTGAGCATTGTTATTTAAATAGCTAGTTTAACCATGGTGCATTAAGACATGTATTATTACTGCTTAGTTGTTTGAGAGGAGAAATTATGGTATCAGATTGGTATCTGTATTGGCAGATACTCAATTTGCAGTATCTGTATTGGTATTGGACATAAAAAAGTGGTATCGAGCCAGCCCTAGTTTTTATTAAGAAGCCCAAAGACCCAAACAGAGAACAGAATGTTTTGGAAAAACATTACCCATATGGTCACCAGGAAAAAACATATTTAACGACACTAAATAATAAAGGTTATTAGGAAGTTCCTTAGGAGAATGACTATGAGCTGATGCTTAGGTATCAAAGCAGTATTATATAGCAGGACAACAATTCCACAGTTCTTGGTTATATAGCAGGACAACAACCCTCAAAACAAAGGAAAGTTCCCATCTAGATGGCTAAAAAGTAACAGAATTGAAGTTGTAGTGTGGCCTAGTTGCTGTCAGCGGATCTGAAACTAGTACATGCCTAAATACTCAACAGTTTGTAATTACAAACCCGAGTAAGCTTTAATCCACAGCAGTGTAAAAGCCTAATATTAAATTATAGAAAGCATGTCACTACTGCTACTAGTTGAGAAGAAGTTATTTTTACAAGTGTAATATTGCTGTTGAATATGTTTGTCCTGGTCAGGGTTGCAATGGCTTAGGAAATATAGAGCACTAATCTGCTGCAGGTAAGAAAAAAGAACACTCACTCATTTACTCACTCACATTTAGGGACTATTTAGAGTGACCAGTTTACATTCTGAGGGTTTTTAAAACTAAATCTAAACAGGGTTTATGTCCATATTATCAAATTCTCAAGTGCTCCATATAAAGTACAACATGTGTTTATGGCATCCTGTACACAAAGCAAAGTGCTTAAACCTATAGCAAAAATAAAATAGTTAGGTAGGTAGTGAGGTAGGCACGTCTCATTAAGTCCAGGTACGACAGAATGAGCCCAGATCCTAACCTACACATTCACTCAAAACTTACTTCGAATTCTAAGTGATGTAAACGAAGTGGTAAGCGTTACGGCGCATTCACATGAAAAGCTTTTTGCGCAGCAGCAACTGCAAAAAATGCAAGCCCACTGCAGCAAAAGTGTGCAGCGTGTGTTGCTTCTCACGTGAATGCGCCCTAAACTTATCTTGCTAAGAAATACGGTATTCCAAGATCTCGCGATTAAGAAGCTTAATGAAACAATATAGAAGTAAAAGTTTTGCCGCATCTCATGCGCCCTAAACTGAACTCGCTAAGAAATACGGTATTCCAAGATCTCGCGAATAAGAAGATTTATGAAACAATATAGAAGTAAAAGTTTTGCCGCATCTCATGCGCCCTAAACTGAACTCGCTAAGAAATACGGTATTCCAAGATCTCCACGATTAAGAAGATTTATGAAACAATATAGAAGTAAAAGTTTTGCCACGTCTCAAGCGCCCTAAACTGAACTCGCTAAGAAATACGGTATTCCAAGATCTCGCGATTAAGAAGATTTATGAAACAATATAGAAGTAAAAGTTTTGCCGCATCTCATGCGTCCTAAACTGAACTCGCTAAGAAATACGGTATTCCAAGATCTCGCGATTAAGAAGCTTAATGAAACAATATAGAAGTAAAAGTTTTGCCACATCTCATGCGCCCTAAACTGAACTCGCTAAGAAATACGGTATTCCAAGATCTCGCGATTAAGAAGATTTATGAAACAATATAGAAGTAAAAGTTTTGCCGCATCTCATGCGTCCTAAACTGAACTCGCTAAGAAATACGGTATTCCAAGATCTCGCGATTAAGAAGCTTAATGAAACAATATAGAAGTAAAAGTTTTGCCACATCTCATGCGCCCTAAACTGAACTCGCTAAGAAATACGGTATTCCAAGATCTCGCGATTAAGAAGCTTAATGAAACAATATAGAAGTAAAAGTTTTGCCACATCTCATGCGCCCTAAACTGAACTCGCTAAGAAATACGGTATTCCAAGATCTCGCGATTAAGAAGCTTAATGAAACAATATAGAAGTAAAAGTTTTGCCGCATCTCATGCGCCCTAAACTGAACTCGCTAAGAAATACGGTATTCCAAGATCTCGCGAATAAGAAGATTTATGAAACAATATAGAAGTAAAAGTTTTGCCGCATCTCATGCGCCCTAAACTGAACTCGCTAAGAAATACGGTATTCCAAGATCTCCACGATTAAGAAGATTTATGAAACAATATAGAAGTAAAAGTTTTGCCGCATCTCATGCGCCCTAAACTGAACTTGCTAAGAAATACGGTATTCCAAGATCTCTGCGATTAAGAAGCTTAATGAAACAATATGGAAGTAAAAGTTTTGCCGCATCTCATGCGCCCTAAACTGAACTTGCTAAGAAATACGGTATTCCAAGATCTCTGCGATTAAGAAGCTTAATGAAACAATATGGAAGTAAAGGTTTTGCCGCATCTCATGCGTCCTAACTGGACTCGCTAAGAAATACGGTATTCCAAGATCTCGCGATTAAGAAGCTTAATGAAACAATATAGAAGTAAAAGTTTTGCCGCATCTCATGCGCCCTAAACTGAACTCGCTAAGAAATACGGTATTCCAAGATCTCGCGAATAAGAAGATTTATGAAACAATATAGAAGTAAAAGTTTTGCCGCATCTCATGCGCCCTAAACTGAACTCGCTAAGAAATACGGTATTCCAAGATCTCCACGATTAAGAAGATTTATGAAACAATATAGAAGTAAAAGTTTTGCCACGTCTCAAGCGCCCTAAACTGAACTCGCTAAGAAATACGGTATTCCAAGATCTCGCGATTAAGAAGATTTATGAAACAATATAGAAGTAAAAGTTTTGCCGCATCTCATGCGTCCTAAACTGAACTCGCTAAGAAATACGGTATTCCAAGATCTCGCGATTAAGAAGCTTAATGAAACAATATAGAAGTAAAAGTTTTGCCACATCTCATGCGCCCTAAACTGAACTCGCTAAGAAATACGGTATTCCAAGATCTCGCGATTAAGAAGATTTATGAAACAATATAGAAGTAAAAGTTTTGCCGCATCTCATGCGTCCTAAACTGAACTCGCTAAGAAATACGGTATTCCAAGATCTCGCGATTAAGAAGCTTAATGAAACAATATAGAAGTAAAAGTTTTGCCACATCTCATGCGCCCTAAACTGAACTCGCTAAGAAATACGGTATTCCAAGATCTCGCGATTAAGAAGCTTAATGAAACAATATAGAAGTAAAAGTTTTGCCACATCTCATGCGCCCTAAACTGAACTCGCTAAGAAATACGGTATTCCAAGATCTCGCGATTAAGAAGCTTAATGAAACAATATAGAAGTAAAAGTTTTGCCGCATCTCATGCGCCCTAAACTGAACTCGCTAAGAAATACGGTATTCCAAGATCTCGCGAATAAGAAGATTTATGAAACAATATAGAAGTAAAAGTTTTGCCGCATCTCATGCGCCCTAAACTGAACTCGCTAAGAAATACGGTATTCCAAGATCTCCACGATTAAGAAGATTTATGAAACAATATAGAAGTAAAAGTTTTGCCGCATCTCATGCGCCCTAAACTGAACTTGCTAAGAAATACGGTATTCCAAGATCTCTGCGATTAAGAAGCTTAATGAAACAATATGGAAGTAAAAGTTTTGCCGCATCTCATGCGCCCTAAACTGAACTTGCTAAGAAATACGGTATTCCAAGATCTCTGCGATTAAGAAGCTTAATGAAACAATATGGAAGTAAAGGTTTTGCCGCATCTCATGCGTCCTAACTGGACTCGCTAAGAAATACGGTATTCCAAGTTCTCGCGATTAAGAAGCTTTATGAAACAATATAGATGTGCCACATCGTGCTAGTGCTGCTGCGTAGTACGCAACAAGTAGTGCTTAGGGAAATCATATGAATGGTTACATGAATGGAGACTTATAAACATAATTTTAAAAACAATGCATCGATTTAAAATATTGACATAGACGCTAAATCAATTAGGTCAACCAATCGCGGCAGCCCTGTAATATATTAATTAAAATCATTAATTCCTAATTTCAACATTCAACGTATCAACTAGAATCAATAAACATCCTCACCCGAGATCAAGTAGAAACTTGGCCATTTCATAATTTCCACTTGCACAAGCAGTAATGAGGGGTGTTTTAAAAAATCGGTCCTTCACATCGACTGGAACCTTGTGACTAAAGGCCGACTTTAGAGACTCAGTGTCTCCAGTCTTTACACAGTAGTTGATGTTGATGTATATCTTCTCTGGCTCATCAATGTACCAGGCTGAATCATCTTCTATCGGATGCACAGGTGGATGGTCCCGATCGAAGCGTGTTGGATCCGTAGCAAGCTGGTGGGTCTCGATCATAAAATGCGGTGGCCCTCCGTCATCACGACGGTAGACAAGTTCTGGTGGGATGATGCAAATTGGCAGGGGAAAATTTAATTTGCTTTTTTTCTTCACCTTCCCTGTCTTTATTGCTCGTTTCTTTTTTTTCGGTTCAGAACAGTCCATGACTAAAGTCCTGGGCAGGTATTTGAGACCTTTCAAAAATTCATTGATGTTAATTAGACCCTCCCTTCGTTTGTCATGAGCGAGCAGGATTCTCTGTACTTGTTCATTGTTCACCGGTGCTTGAAAGTCTTGAAGGACAGAGACGAATGTCTTCCATGGGACCACCTCAATGTGGTTGATTCCATCTGAAGCTAATTCAAATGCCTTGCATAGTTTGTCTTCATTTTCTTTAGACCAGTCGTGCAGAGTCAGTGTCCATGGTTCAGTGGTTCTGCCTGGGTTCTTAAATAGTTTTCCATGCAATCGCTCAGCCCTCTTAAGCTCTTTTACCACGGCTTTGTGACCAGAGTCCTTGGCAGTTTGATGGGGTAAGATGCCCTCTCGGTTTTTTTGTTTAGGGTTGCATCCTGAAATAAATAGAATGAAAAAAATGTAAGGTTTCTTATTACTATTAGATGTAACTGTTTTTAACTGATAACTTAAACCTTTTTTAAACCTAAGCTGTAGGTGAAGAACCACAACCCAAACATTCTCCTGTAAATTCTCCCCACCATCCATTCTAGATAGGATGTGTTGGAGTAGTAATTTCTCTTTTTTAACTATACTGTAGTATTGCACAGTTCTGTCTCATCTCCTTACATAACATGGATAAAAGTGGTCTGAAAAGTCTTGTCCTTTACCAACCTGAGACCTACAGCAGTGCTGTCTTTGTGTCAGGCAATTAAACCTCCTACCTGGAAGGGCGCTCCTACCAAGTATTATGGAGGGGATTATGGGATCACCAGATGTCATGGAGGGGATTTAGAGCTGTTACTTATTCCTGGAGATCAATCTCCAACCCAGGACCTAGTCATCTCTCTTGATGACTATCAGATCAGATCATCTGATAATCTAATAAGCCTTGGTGTTGTCCTGGATAACCAACTGACCTTCTCTGCTCATGCAACCAACATGACAAGATCGTGCCGGTTCCTCCTCTACAACATCAGTAAGATTCGGCCATTTCTCTCCATGGAAGCCACTCAGATTCTTGTGCTGTCACTTGTAATCTCACAGTTGGACTACTGCAGCTCCCTCCTGGCAGGTGCTCCTATGTCCACTATTAAACCCTTGCAGCTCATTCAAAATGCAGCTGCTCGCCTGGTTTTTAACCAGCCCAAACACTGCCACAACACCCCACTGCTGCGTTCTCTTCACTGGCTTCCTGTAGCTGCACGCATTCAGTTTAAAACACTGAAGCTCGCCTACAAAGCCAAAAATGGACCAGCCCCAAGTTACCTTTGAGGTCTAATCAAAGCCCGCTCTGTACCATGCAACCTCCGAGCCACTAGTCTCGCTCGACTTGATCCTCCACCCAGGACTCGTGGAAGACAAGCATCAAGGCTCTTCTCTGTACTGGTACCCAAGTAATGGAATGAACGAGTCTCTTGCTGTCTTTAAAAAATGATTAAAAACCCACCTCTTTACTAAACACTTAAGCTGACTTGTACTTACTTACTTACTTACTAAAAACACTCACTAATACTAATTCATTTCTTGCAAAAAAAAACCCCACTTTGGTTCTAACAGGGTTTAAACAGATTTGTGTTCTTGTAATGGTGTCCACTTAAACTAGAGTAAGGTAATGTTTACTATGGAAGCACTTCTGTAAGTCGCTCTGGATAAGAGCATCTGCTAAATGCCAAAAATGTCAATGTAAACCAGTTATGTTCAATATTTGTTGATCTGTTCAGATATATAACACACCTCAGTTTCTAAAGATGTCTGCAGATTTTTTTTGCTTGGACATTACTTAGACATTTCTTCTCATTAACTGGAACACATAGCTTTTAAAGAGGTTTAACAGCCTGGATCTATTTCAGCCTGGAATGTGAATCAAATAACATACTCTATAAAGACACTAAGAGAATTTGTATGTATATTGTTTTTAGAATGTGTTAAAACTTAAAGTATATGAGAATCTCATTTTAAGAATAATCAATGCAAAAAGTCATTTTAAAATAATAATATGCCAACACACAATTTGTGCACTTTTTGTTGTTGTTACACTGGTAATTGTATGCTGGTCACATACACTGCAACTGTGGTTCTGCTACATAATGAAGAGCTGCTAGAGCTTTTTTCTTTTGCAAAGAACACTTTGTTTGACATCAATAACCCAACAATAAAACCCTACATTAGTCAGGTGCATTGGATCAGTAAAAACACAAAGCCACAACAATGTAGCTTCCATTTCTAAATAAACACTAACAGTGAGTACTTTTTGTGTACAGTCTCTTTGAGACACAGAATCCTCCATCCAAATTTATAGCTGTAAATAATTTAACAGGCTACCTCGCAGAGACAAAAATCTGCAGCAGTCAGCAAAGCCTCCATGGGCAGAGAGGTGCAGTGCCGTGTTTCCTTCTTCTGTCATTACTCCCATATCTGCCGCATATGCAGATAACACCTGAATGATCTGGGAAAGGAAGCACATAGTGTAGATTTGAAAGAATTACATCAGAGCAAAATGTGTTAGTTGCTAATAATGACTACAGTGTTATAGAATAACCATTTATTATGATGAAAATAAATTGGATAGTACTCTATTCCTGTAGTACAATTCAAATGAACTTTAAGTCCATGTGACCACAAAGTTGTTGCAAATGAGACCATAAAAAATATGCATAATGATAGACCTAAAGTGTTCTAAATGTAAAAAAATTTTTTTAAAAGACTAAAAATGCATCAACATATTTGTAAATTCGTAAATATCATTGCACTTTTTGTCTACGCTCTATCCAGATCAGCACCCCGCCTTCCCCCCAGCCAGAAACCCTGCAATAAATGGATGGGGTAAGAGCTGGATAGATATCTATAGACATAGACTGCTGTGTCCCCTGAGCACCATTCCTAAATATGCAAATAGAAAATGCCCATGCCATCCTACAATAAGAGCAGCAGTTGTCACAGGTAGACATGAGTGGGATCAGTATCAGTCTTGATATGCATACTTAACATAGTTTGCATTATTTAGTAGTATTTAAATAAGTCAAATATTAAATTACATATACATGCTATTATCATGCATTATTAATGGCAGTTTAATTAAACATACTCTGCTATGCTAATTAGTATGTCAAACTGGTACACTAGCAATTGTCTTAAACCTAACATGCTGTGTACTGTTTTATGTAATCATAACATGCACTATGTGGCAGAATTCAACCCCCTATTCCAAACCCATGGTCATTGATGTAGAACTCCCCTTGCAGCAGTAACGAGTCTCCAAGTAACTCCAAGTCTTTTTTGGAGTGTGGCTGTGGGAATTTCTGAACATTCAGTCAAAATAGTACATGTGAGATGAGGCACTGACATTGAACACGAAAAGGCCTGGCTTGTAGTCAACGTTCCAATTCATTTCAAAGGTGTATAATGTGGTTGAGATTAGGGCGTTGTGCAGGCCATTAGCACTTGTTCACATTGAACTTGATTGGGACACAGTCATGACAGGAAAAAGCCTTCACCAAACCATTGACATTGAAAGCGTATCATTTATTATTATAACTGATTTTTTATGGCTGCTATTAAAGGGTGTGGCTGAAACACCTGAACAGGTGCCCAGATGACAGAGCAGTAAATTACGCTAGCCCCTAACCCTGGGATCCAGGGTTCTAATCCCAAGCTGTGCTATAGACCGAACAGGCATCTACAAACAGACATGACTGGCTACGTTTGAAAAGATGCTGCAGTTGTGTTAGTGCATTGTGCCCAGTGATTACAGGACCTACCACAAACCTGACCAGGATAAAGTGGTGATAAAGCATAAAATGAAATAAATAAAACACCAGGACTCAATTATTACGAGGGATGTCCACATATACCATGCAGCCTATATAAATTAATACAGTGTCTCATTGTTAGAGAACATCAACCATCTAAGAGACGATACTAATAAAGTATTTAGTTTAGGGATACTTAAAATCTCCTTTTAATCAGCTAGCCTGGCTTTGGTGTTGTCTGTTGTTACAAAATCAAATATATTCAAAGTTACCTCAAGGTAGCCTCCTTCAGCAGCAAAGTGAATTGGGTAGAACATCTTGCCGTCTGCAGCATTGACACTAGCCCCTCTTTTAAGCAGAGCCCTTACCAGCCCCACTGCTCCTGTTCTCACTGCCTCCATTAGAGCAGTGCGACCTGTCACCTGAAATACAAGAATGAAGAGTCTATTCTCTATCTCTCATTCCTTGGAGTAACAAGACAGAATCTCCTGGGTTCAGACAGGATTAGTTAAACCTAATTCTGAGATAACACTGGGTCAAAGAGGCTTTGAAAAGCCATGAGAAATGAACTTTGGAAATCTGGGATGCTTATATGTGATCAAAACACTAGAAGTTTTTAGTTGTCCATCAAACAATGGGGGTGTCAGGGAGCAAACAGACAAAAGTAATATGTAAAAAAACACTTAAGCCATGTTGCTCTGTGGCAACTTAACAGCTATGCCACTCTGCCACTATAAGAGTATAAGAGAAACCTTTAACTGAAATAAATTGATTTCTATTTAAAAAAATTATAATTTACAGCTAATTTACAGTGGTTTGAAAATGATTTAAAGCCATCTTCTTGCACAATTTATTGTGTTGTGGATTTGATTTTGAATAGAAGCTACAACCCCCATTTTGAAGCTACAAACCCCATTTTTAGAAAAGTTGGGACTTTTTGTAAAATGCAATACAAAGAAGAATCTGCTATTTGTTTATTCTCTTTAATTTTTATTTAACTTACAGAAGTAGAAAGAAAAAAATCCAATGTTTTCACTAATCAGCTTAATTATATTGTATAAATATCAGCACATTTAGAATTTGATGCCTTAAACACAATAAAGCTGGTACAGAGGCTTGTTCTGTACCAATTAAGAGAATCACCCACAATGCTAAAGTACATTTAAAGTAATGTTTTTGGATTAAAAAATGAATCAAAAAGTAAAAACTCATATTTACAATGTATTCATTCACTTCATTTAGTTTCAGTTTATCCCATTCTTTATAACAAGAGCTTGGCTGTATGCTTCTTGTGATTGTCATTTTGAAAGGTGAACTGTTGCCCCAGTCGGAGTTTGTGTATGCTCTAGAGCAGTGGTCCCCAACCACCGGGCCAATGACCGGTACTGGTCATTTATTACCGGGCCGCACAGAAAGAATAAAAAATTTGAGATTGCTACAAAAGCAATGAAAACACTGCTTCCATTTTTAACATCCTATCTTTGTAAAATGGGATATTCTGCACCAGTGGCAATTTCTCTAAGACTCAGCTTCCCCTAAAGTGTTAAAAATTAAATGGTCAAATATGTACAATTGTGTTAACATTTCATTGACTACAAATGCGTTAGAACACGTTCATCTCGAAGACGAGTTCGTTCAGAATCAGCTACTTATCACAAATCAACTGACTCGATTTTGTTAACTTCTCGTACATTCCCGTAGCATCAATGCATTTGCCTGTAGAAGCTGAGCGTCTCTTCACTTCAATGGGACTGCATGGAACGTTTTTTTTCATTGCTTCGAAACTCGCCGGTCATTGGATAAATGCTACGATTTTGTCCCGCCCCCGGACGCTGAGCATCTCTGGGGGTGAATGGAGCTGTGGGCGGGTCTGGACGCTGAGCTTCTGCAAGATGATTGGAGGATCAGTCGAAAGGATGAATCCCGTTTTGATTGACAGCTATTTTGAGGTCTACACCGTCACTTAATCACTGGGAGCTTCAGTCCCATCGCGGATTTTGCGAGTGAAGTCGAAAGACAAACTGCAACCCATTTCTTGGTATTTGCTTGGTGAAATTACTTGACCATTTCCATTGTTCATTGTGTAAATAAAACACTCATAGTATTTGTTTCAGTTTAACATAATTTCAACATTTCCTTGTTAGAGTTTAATATAGTTTCGTTAGTTCGTTCAATCAATCATTCATACTGTTGGCTAGGTCGGAGTGAACTAGCCAGCTAGCAAGGTGCACACGATGGCAGACAATGCTAATATTGTCGACCTGATTTTGGCAAAGCCATTTGATAGTCTTCCTTACGAGGAGAAAGTTAGAATTAAACAGCAGGGCAGATCAACACCTAAGATTGATTTGGTGCAAAAAGTAGGGAAAGGTAACAGGTCTTTTCAGCTCTCCTGGTATGACAAAGTTAGCTGGCTGACTGGCAGTGCTGTGACAAAGAAAATGTACTGTTGGCCATGCCTCTTGATGAAAACATCTCAGGGATCATGTCTTGTCTGGTCAAAATTGGGTTTTGGGGATCTGTCTAACGGGCATATAAAAGGCATGAAAGGAGCAATGAACATGTAAGTGCATGTGCAATGTTAAGTTGCCTGGGCAGGGTCAGGGTTGAACATGCAATTAATGAAGGTGCTCGCATTCAAGTGGCAAAACATAATGAAACAGTCAAACAAAACAGGGTCTTCCTAAACCGCTTTATTGATGTGACTTCCTTTCTTGGCCGGCAGGAGCTATCATTTAGGGGGCATGATGAGAGTAGTGAATCATCCAACAAGGGGAATTACAGGGAGTTCACAGAAACATTATCTAAATATGACTCTGTCCTGGCCACTCTTGCAGCCACTGTTTCTGATGAGATCAGAGATGAAATTCAGGCTGCTCCCTTTTTTGGATGGCAGGTGGATGAAACAACTGATATTGCTTGCCGTGCCCAACTTTCTGTCATTGTTCGCTATGTTGATAGTGCAGGTAAAATTCAGGAGCGCTTTATTGTTTTTTTTGATGTTTCAGAGGGGCGAGATGCTCAGTCTGTTTTTGAAGTATTAAATGAAAACATGCAGGGCTACAATTTTAGGGATAAACTTGTGGCACAGACATGCGATGGGGCTGCTGTCATGGCTTCAGCCCTCAAATTTGGAAAGTTTGCGCTTCTTAGAATTAGTCAATCCAGGGAAGTTTGATGACATGAGAGAAGTGTTTCCAGAGGAGGCATTCCAGAGTGTCCTGAAAAGTTATGGCCAATACTTTGATTCAGGGAGACTGAGGTCTGAACTTCAAGTCCTGTATTCAAATCAGGACTTACAGGGTAACAGGGGAAAGCTGTGTGATTTCTTGGTTTTTCTAAAAGACATGGAGTTGGACAGTGCAATGCCTCAGCTGTACAAGCTGTTATCGTTAGTGGCAACAATTGGAGCTACATCTGCGGGTGTAGAAAGGAGCTTCTCCTGTTTAAAAAGGCTTAAGTCTTACACCCGCAACACAATGGGCCAAGGCCGTCTAAGCAGCCTAGCTCTGCTGGCCATTGAGAGGACACTGGTTATGTATAAATAAATTGACAAATTGTATGATGTAAGCCGACAATGAGCTTGCCCTCTTTGAAAGACCAGCAGCCGCCACTGTTCTGCACTGATGGCAACCAAAACAAAGTAATGGAGTAGACTGGATACAAGGAACACAATCACCAATAGGAGTATTGTTTTGCACTTTGTGTTTTTTTATTATGCTCATAGTATAATTTTATTTTAAATCCTCCCATCCCCACCAATCCGTGAAATTATATCTTGTATGAAACCGGTCTGTGGTGCAAAAGAAGTTGCAGCTCTAGAGCAGTTTAGTTAGGAAGTGTAGTTTAATGGGTAAAAACTGCAATCAGATCCACCCAAAATCAAATCCACACCACAGTAAAATGTCTCAAGGGGTATGTATTCTTTTGGAATCCACTGCATTACTGGCACCTCCAAAAATAGTAATCAAAAAGAAAATTAACTAAAACACTTTCCATTCATGTTTTACTATTTTAAGCTGCCTTGAGTGTTTAGGACCTTTGAAATGCCTATGCATGTCACTGTGGTATAAATATAGGGTGAATCAGAGGCCAAATTCCTCAGTTATTAATCAACATGAGGAAAAGAAAAAAAAAAAAAATGCACCATCATGATCTTAAATACATCAACACTTTTGCTTTGTATCTATGCTTTCTTATATTAGGCAAACACTATTCTGATTGCCTACCTGATTGGTGGCATTGGGGTTGGCCCCTCTCTCCAGCAAACTGAGGCACATGTCCTCACACTCCCGAGCGTTCTCACAGGCCTGAAGAAAAACAGGCAAACCCGCATGCGACACATTGTTTACATCAGCCTTGTTGTTCAGTGCCACCTGCAGGCAGCGTTTATGTCTGTTGGTGGGGCAGAGGCAGTAGAAGAGCACACCTAGGAGAGCAGCCAAAGTCAGATCCTGTTACAACCTAGCTTTATCAGTCCTAATCTGTAATTAGACAGACCTCTCTCTTCACAATAGGAGGATTCAGCACTGTGTCTGATCATCACATGACACAATGGTCAATGAATTATGTGATGAAGTATCAGCTTTTATGTGAAGTTACAGCCCCATGAAGTGTCTGATGCTGTTAATGTTTTAGTAGCTGGAGAGGGTACATCAGTAAGTCAGTTAGTCATCTATGTATTTCAGCAACTGCACAGCATAGCAGTGCTTAGCAGGCTGGATGGATGGTATTGTATATGTACAGTATATGTATTGCTGCTGCTCAACAGTCTATGGTTGTTTCTCCTCTTCATTCTGCACCATACATTTTAAATAAGAGACATATCTGGACTGCAGACAGGCTACTCAAGTACTCACATTCTGTTCTTTTTTACAAAGGCAGCCGTTATAGTGCGTACAGAATGAAGCCTGGCATCATCTTGCTGAAATAATCATGAACCTCCTGGGAAAGCATGCCGCCTTGATGGGAGCATGTGCTGTCTAAAATTCCAATATATGCCTCCGTGTCAATGGTACCTTCACACAATGACAGGTATTGGCTTTAAAATTGGCTTTCATATTTGACAAAGACACCTTATTCCTGTGTTTAAAACTGAAATCAGTTTATATATATCTTAAAACTATGATTCCTCTATGCACACTCTAAGAGCCCTACATTTCATATCCCAATTATATGCATGGCAATGCTTTAGAACCCACAAATCGGAAGCAAAAAGTGAAAAAGTAAAGAAAGTTTTAAAATTGGGCTTGGGATCCCAAAATGCTGCAAAATGTAATTGTTGCAATCTAAATGTATATAATGTCATACATGTTTAACCTTATATGTAAAAGATTGCTATTTTACTATTACTATTGCTTTTTAAATAGTAAAAGACCTTTTCCCTCAATATCTGTCAGATTCATATCTGCTTTCTTCTCAGCTAGCAGAGTGACTACGCCATCATGTCCGAGTTCAGCAGCCAGCATCACTGATGTTCGTCCTTGCTTGTCCTGGACATCAGGATGGGCCCCAAGACTAATCAGACATTCCACCATGTCTTTGTCATTGGCTACTGCAGCCACATGAAGGACACCTTTGCCCTCCTCTGGCTCCGTGATGTTGATGAGGTTATGTACGCCACCATGCACCAGCTTCTTAATCTGCGCAGTATTGCGGGTGCGCACCCACTGCAGCAGCCGGTAAATCTGTAGAACCTGCAGGCGTCCCTCTGCTACTGAGCCTGCCATTCAATCTGAAAAAGTTTGTAGCAAGCCTGTTACAATTATTACATAATTGCTTAAGTGTAATGCCTATTTTAATTATTGTTGGTCAGGGCTTTCAAACTATGCACACTATATGGCCAGAAGTACAACAAAGTATTGGGACACCATTCCTGATTCCTAAATGTATGTGTCTCAGCTACAACAGTTGCTAACAGGTGTAATTAAGCAATTATATAAAGAGAGTTATATGCTTGCAACTTTGCAGTAACAGATAGGGAAGACCCTTTCTTTTTCCAGCATGACTATGCCTCTGTGCATAAAACAAGAGCTACAAAGGCAGAAAGAAAAGCTTAGTGTAAAGAAACTCCAGTGGCCTGCACAGAGCCCTGACCTCAACCCAACTAAACAGCTTTGGAATGAACTGGAACACCATTTGAGGCTTTTTGACCAACATCAGTGCCCATCTGTACAAATGCACTTTTAACTAAATGGGCACAAATTTTCACAGACGTACTTCTTGCATGAAACCTGTCTTAAAAAAGTGGCTGTTGTTATAGCTTAGAAAATCACATAGAGGTCACTCTTAATACTGTTTGTGTCTAAAAAGCTCATGGTCAGCTGTCCAAATACTTTTGGCCATATAGTGTATGTGGACACCCCTTCTGATAATAGAGTTTAAGTAATTTCAGTGACGATTAAAATGGTAGCATAAGCTTGAGTCCCTGTCCTATTCCAGTATGGCTGTGCTCATTTCCATAAAGACGTGATTTAACAAATTTGATGTGGAGGAACACCAGTAGCCTACACAGAACTCACTGAACCCACTAAAACCCACTGGATCTTTGTGATGTAGAGGAACATCCTTAACTAATTAACCTATCAAAAAGAAGTTAGTAAATGCAGCAAAGTTGAGTGCAAAGTCTTTGTCTGTACAATTTGGAGTTGATTTGAACTAGATCTCTTGTTTATCTACACCCACCCCTAAACCAAGATGTAGCTGTTTTTGCCATAAAGGTTATAGCTGACCTATTGTTCTCAAGATGTACTGTTGTACACTAAAATATCATTACATTTGTGCCAGCTGGCAGGAATATTAAAGGTCAGTTTGTATATTGTTGTTTTACTGACAGAATAATAGTTAATAAACCTGAGATTTATATACAGCAAATACAAATAAAACATGGGTCTCTGGCCAGCTTAGGGCAATTGGAATGGTTCGAAATCCTCTTGCAAGTACGATGCAGAGGTGGGGACTCGAGTCTGCGACCGAGTCCGAGTAGGGTGGCCAGCCGTCCGGCTTTAGTTCGGACAGTCCGGTTTTTCAGCTGCCAGTCCTCCGCCCGTGCAACACTAGGACGGACACTTAAAAATCCTCCTTTTGGAATGAACTGGTTACATTTTTGATCAATATTATCTGTCATTGGCTCAGGTACATGTCAAAACAAATGCTCGCCCACCACTGGCCACTCGCAGAAGGTCCGCCCTCTAAATGCTAGTCTGTGATTGGGTGGTTGAATTTCGCCCGCTCGCTCTGTTCTGCACACACCTCTACTTGAGTCAATTAGTAAACTTTTGGAGGCAGTGAGGAACAGACTTAAATATCAAAAGTAGACCTAACATGGTGAGTAAAACAGTAATTTGTTATAGAATTCTTGCTTAAATTGGTCAAAAACTCTGTTATATGGATTATGGTTTCATTCTGTGTGTTGCAGTATCATGTCCCCCTGTTCCTGGTATGATGTCCTCCTTTTGGGGTGTAATGTCCTCCGTATGACTTGTATACAACAATAGTCAGCATGTGTTAACATAAGTTACGTGTGACAGTTATATATGTATATATATATGATCCAACATCATTCTGTTTGTGTCATTTTCTGTTCTCTAATAACGCTCCAGCCATTTCAACCCGCAACGCACGCAATGGGTAAATGTTCCAGCCAGCTTCCGGCATAGTGATGAAGCGTTGCTCCCTACTCCTTCCTTTGGATTGGGATCTCACTTAAAATGGTGGAATACCCTATGTAGTGCACTTCACAGTAACAGCCAATGTAAATGAAACGCTCCTACAGAATTGGCGCTAATGATTGTAAGAACCGCTTTCTGAACCAATCAGACCTTCTGATTTTAATTGTTAGTAAGAAATGCTGTTATTCGTATTTATTTAGTTTGCAGCGTCACACAGATGATGTGTCAATGAAACGCTTGATTGGCTTTCTAACGAGTTCGTGTTTTACTTCACAACCGGAAAAAGTTTGGAGGTTTTTAATTATAAGCACATTTACAAAATAACGGATTATATTCCTAATGGGACACACGCTTATAAATTTAACAGCATCTGGAAGTACAGAAGTTAAGGTAAGCAGCGGTTATGATTTTTTTGTGCTGTGTTTATGATTTTGGCTGTTGTGCCTGATTTATCGCTTGTTTTTGTTATGCAATGAAAACAAAACATACCAGTTTGAGCTTTTAACTGGTGTCTAGGAAAGTAAAGGCATGAAGTAAAACGGCAAAATACAGTCTAATCTGTTGTTGTTTTTTTATCTGAACTTACAGATTTGTTTATTTCTACGCTACATTTCCAATATATGTTTTGTGTAGATTATATTGACTCGTGACTTGTGACTCGACTTGAACTCTAGCCTAAAGACTCGTGACTCGACTCGGACTCTAGCCTAAAGACTCGTGACTCGACTCGGACTCTAGCCTAAAGACTCGTGACTCGACTCGGACTCTAGCCTAAAGACTCGTGACTCGACTCGGACTCTAGCCTAAAGACTCGTGACTCGACTTGCACTCTAGCCTAAAGACTCGTGATTCGACTCAAACTCGTATTTTTGACTTCCACACAGACATCTCTGGTACGATGTACAATCAAGCTAAACTTTATATATAAATTTATATTGATTCCACCTCTAAGTGGACAATTAAACAAATAAATAACTATGTAAATTGCAGTTACTTGTTTGCTGTTTTTTGTAAATACGTCCATCCTGTTTAAGACCTTTATGATGCTGAAAATGGACTGGAACTGGAATTTTGTGCTAATTAGAGTAAATTTGAAGGGAAAGAGAACATACACACGGTTTGCACTGGTAGAATTTAGGTTTTGTCAGCTTGGTATTATTAATATAAAATTTAATTGTATGTGCGGAACACGGTGATATTACGTCACAACCATGCAAAACATTTTACATTAGGCTACCAAAATTCAGCTTCCCAGTACAATGTTAGAATTGCAACCAGTACAGTAATATTTTACCTACCTTTCCTGGAACTAGACAAGACCAGTGAAGAGCAGTTTACCTTCTCAACTGAAACAAACGAAGTTAACATTCAGCGCTAGAACTACTTCCAATCTCTCCGTGCCACCGATCTCCATAGTAACGGGGACGCGCACGCGCACCTATCTGAAGAGCGAAGCTTCCGTTTCCTTTCGTTTTATGTTACTGTCCTTGGTTGGGTTCCAAATCACATATCACCGCACCAAATAATAATTCGAAATACGTTTTTAAAAGCACTTTATATATTATTAAGTACGGTTATATCCCTTCTGTGCTGCTGCATTTTAATTTGATTTATACAGGGCATTAGGAATCAATGTAGTAATATGACTCTTTCTACTGAATCAAATTAGGAGTAAATCGAAGCAAGTGATTCACATGATTCATCTACACAAATATTCTGTATTATAACTGCAAAGTTCAAGCCCCTGTTTTCTAAACTAAGGGGACTGGTACCCACTGCGGTACTTCTAATGGTAATGAGGGTATATTAAGATATATAAAGATACAACATTCTTAGCACATCCCACAGATGCTCGATTGGATTGGGATCTGGGGAATTTGGATGCCAAGTCAACACCTTAAACTCGTTGTTGTGCTCCTCAAACCGTTCCTGAACCATTTCTGCTTTGTGGCAGGGCACGTTATCCTGCTGAAAGAGGCCACAGCCATCAGGGAATACTGTTTCCATGAAAGGGTGTACATGGTCTGCAACAATGCATAGGTAGGTGGTACGTGTCAAAGTAACATTCACATGGATGGCAGGACCCAGCAGAATATTGCCCAAAGCATCACACTGCCTTTGTCGGCTTGCCTTCTTCCCATAGTGCATCCTGGCCTGGTGCCATGTGTTCCCCAGGTAAGCCATTCAAGTGATGTAAAAGAAAACATGATTCATCACACCAGGCCACCAACTTCCATTGCTCTGTGGTCCAGTCCCGATGCTCACGTGCCTATTGTAGGCGCTTTCGGCAGTGGACAGGTATCAGCATGGGCACCCTGACTGGTCTGTGGCTATGCAGCCCCATACACAACAAACTGCAATGCACTGTGTATTCTGACACCTTTCTATCAGAACCAGCATTAACTTCTTCAGCAATTTGAGCTACAGTAGCTCGTCAGTGGTCATAATGTTATGCCTCGCTGGTGTATGTCAAATAATTAAAATCCAGTTCACTCTGATTTCTCTTTTACCTTTGAAAAATATACCTGTGACTATGTAGATCAGTCGTGTAGTGTGAAATACACACCGACTTGAAAGACTCCCGATTACAAGAGATCCAGTCGTGTAGTGTGAACTGTACAGTGACCTGACGACTTGGAAAGACTTGTAGGGTGAACTTGGCATTACTAAGCTGACACAGTTAGCATCATGCCATTCAAACCAATGGGATGAGGTGGCACAGTGTGCTAGCATGTCAAATAACATCTCCCTCCGTGTACCGAAAACGGTTAAGCTATCGCTGACAAACCCAAACTTGCACATTAATACACTTGTACAAGTTTATACAAATTAAAAATCAATAATAATTTATTTACATTTGAAAAGAACTCAGTTCGTTTCTCCGCACCGCCCGCCATGTTTTTTTTTTTTTTTTCTGTGAGAAAAGTCGTGCCGCAATGAATGCTGGGATTGCCTTGGCCACTAAGGACGCTTCCGATGCTCATTCGTTCTAGAGTCAAAATAACATTGAAATTTTAAGATGCCTTAGTAGTGAGCTTATTAAGGCATCTAGGATTTCGAACAGCCTACTTCTCGGGAGCGTGCACAGGATGACGTAAAATGCTGTCTATGTAGAGAGCTCCCTAGCTTTTCGAACACATCCTATGACTGTATCTTTGGGACCCCTGATCATTCATGGCTGGTGTGTGTAGCATCTTATAGTGTAAAAATACATAAATGACAAAAAGAGCTTGGCAAACCATCACATAGGCAAGTGTTCATTAATTCGCAGCTAATGCTGCTGTCCCTAGCAGAAGCCACAATCTACCACCCCTGTACTCTGCAACCATTTTTGGCACAGGAGGTATACACAAATGCTTAGGGAGGTGATTGGAGTGTGGGATGGGCGCTATTTGCCAAGACTTTAATTCTCCTAGAGCTGTACTTACCCAGCTAGTATTTTACTCTAAGCTCAGCAGCTCCCCCAGACAGCCAATTATATATCAGATGCCTGGCCTGCTGATAGTGGATTTGAACCAGGATCTCACTGGTATCAGGCTAGTGTAATAGACTGATGTGTTTTACATTAATGTAAAAAAATATAAATTGTCTTCATTTTTTTGCATATTTGCACACATTGGCTGGCATAAATCAGGCCTGTGTATCTAGTCCAAATGAACCAATAGCATGTATTTTTTTTAGCATAAAAAAGTCCATATTTGTCCTATATTAGAGTGTTTGGTACACTTATCTCCTGTATAACTATATTAACTAAATGTACAAAAGACGTACCCTTAGGAGGTCCTTCACAGTGACAATGACGCATTTAATACTTCTGTTTTTATTCAGTCAGATCTAGTCAGTCACTCAGCTCCACTTACCATATAGAAGCACTTTGTAGTTCTTCAATTACTGACTGTAGTCCATCTGTTTCTCTGCATGCTTTGTTAGCCCCATTTCATGCTGTTCTTCAATGGTCAGGACTCTCCCAGGACCACTACAGAGCAGGTATTATTTGGGTGGTGGATCATTCTCAGCACTGCAGTGACACTGACATGGTGGTGGTGTGTTAGTGTGTGTTGTGCTGGTATGAGTAGATAAGACACAGCAGTGCTGCTGGAGTTTTTAAACACCTCAATGTCACTGCTGGACTGAGAATAGTCCACCAACCAAAAACATCCAGCCAACAGTGCCCTGTAGGCAGCGTCCTGTGACCACTGGTGAAGATCTAGATGTCAGTGATGACCACCATGTCAGTGTCACTGCAGTGCTGAGAATGATCCACCACCCAAATAATACCTGCTCTGTGGTGGTCCTGGGAGAGTCCTGACCATTGAAGAACAGCATGAAATGGGGCTAACAAAGCATGCAGAGAAACAGATGGACTACAATCAGTAATTGAAGAACTACAAAGTGCTTCTATATGGTAAGTGGAGCTGAGTGACTGACTAGATCTGACTGAATAAAAACAGAAGTATTAAATGCGTCATTGTCACTGTGAAGGACCTCCTAAGGGTACGTCTTTTGTACATTTAGTTAATGATGACCAACTCAAACAGCAGCAATAGATGAACGATCCTCTCTGACTTTACATCTACAGGGTGGACCAACTAGGTAGGAGTGTCTAATAGAGTGGACGGTGAGTGGACACGGTATTTAAAAACTCCAGCAGCACTGCTGTGTCTGATCCACTTATACCAGCACAACACACACTAACACACCACCACCACGTCAGTGTCACTGCAGTGCTGAGAATCATCCACCACCTAAATAATACCTGCTCTGTGGTGGTCCTGTGGGGGTCCTGACCATTGAAGAACAGGGTGAAAGCAGGTGAGAAACAGAAAGTGCTTCTATATAGCAGAGATGGGGACTCGACTTATGAATAGCAAAAAATGACTTGTGGACAACAAAAGTTAGCAACATTAGTTACGTGTGACAGTTATATATATATACAGTGTATCACAAAAGTGAGTACACCCCTCACATTTCTGCAGATATTTAAGTATATCTTTTCATGGGACAACACTGACAAAATGACACTTTGACACAATGAAAAGTAGTCTGTGTGCAGCTTATATAACAGTGTAAATTTATTCTTCCCTCAAAATAACTCAATATACAGCCATTAATGTCTAAACCACCGGCAACAAAAGTGAGTACACCCCTTAGTGAAAGTTCCTGAAGTGTCAATATTTTGTGTGGCCACCATTATTTCAAAGAACTGCCTTAACTCTCCTGGGCATGGAGTTTACCAGAGCTTCACAGGTTGCCACTGGAATGCTTTTCCACTCCTCCATGACGACATCACGGAGCTGGCGGATATTCGAGACTTTGCGCTCCTCCACCTTCCGCTTGAGGATGCCCCAAAGATGTTCTATTGGGTTTAGGTCTGGAGACATGCTTGGCCAGTCCATCACCTTTACCCTCAGCCTCTTCAATAAAGCAGTGGTCGTCTTAGAGGTGTGTTTGTGGGCTTTCTTGTGTAGAGACTTCAGAAGAGGCTTCCTTCTGGGGTGACAGCCATGCAGACCAATTTGATGTAGTGTGCGGCGTATGGTCTGAGCACTGACAGGCTGACCCCTCACCTTTTCAATCTCTGCAGCAATGCTGACAGCACTCCTGCGCCTATCTTTCAAAGACAGCAGTTGGATGTAACGCTGAGCACGTGCACTCAGCTTCTTTGGACGACCAACGCGAGGTCTGTTCTGAGTGGACCCTGCTCTTTTAAAACGCTGGATGATCTTGGCCACTGTGCTGCAGCTCAGTTTCAGCGTGTTGGCCATCTTCATGTAGCGCAACAATTCGTCTTTTAAGATCCTCAGAGAGTTCTTTGCCATGAGGTGCCATGTTGGAACTTTCAGTGACCAGTATGAGAGAGTGTGAGAGCTGTACTACTAAATTGAACACACCTGCTCCCTATGCACACCCGAGACCTAGTAACACTAACGAGTCACATGACATTTTGGAGGGAAAATGACAAGCAGTGCTCAATTTGGACATTTAGGGATGTAGTCTCTTAGGGGTGTACTCACTTTTGATGCCGGTGGTTTAGACATTAATGGCTGTATATTGAGTTATTTTGAGGGAAGAATAAATTTACACTGTTATATAAGCTGCACACAGACTACTTTTCATTGTGTCAAAGTGTCATTTTGTCAGTGTTGTCCCATGAAAAGATATACTTAAATATCTGCAGAAATGTGAGGGGTGTACTCACTTTTGTGATACACTATATATATGATTCGACATCATTCTGATCGTCTCATTTTCTGCTCTCTAATAACGCTCTGGTCGTCTTAAACCACAATGCACGCAATGGATAAATGTTACAGCCAGCTTCCGGCGTAGTGATGAAGCTTTGAATTTGAATCTCACCTAGAATGGTGGAATATGTGAATGAAACGCTCCTACAGAATTGGCGCTAATGACTGAAAAAAATGCTTTCTGAACTAATCAGACCTTCTGATTTTAATTGTTAGTAAGAAATGCTGTTATCTGCATGTATCTGCAATGAAACGCTTGATTGGCTTTCTAACGGGTTCACAACCAGGAAAAGTTTGGAGGTTTTTAATTATAAGCACATTTACAAAATAACGGATTATAGTCCTAATGGGACACACGCTTATAAATATAATAGCACCGGGAACAACATAAGCTAAGGTACAGTGGTGTTCAAAAAAATAGCAGTGATTTAAAAAAAAGGAAATAAAGCACAAAATCATTATAATAACTTTTATTTTCATAAATGCAAATGCACTGAAAATACTACACTTTCAATTCTAAATCAAAACGTTAACAAAATTTAGCCAGTTTGTGTTAATCCTTTACAGAAAATTAGGAAAAATGAATATTTGGCTGTTCAAAAAATTTTTTGAGGTTTCACTTTACTTTAAATTACTGAACTAATATTTAGTGGCATAACGATTGTTTCCGAGATCTGTGTTGCATGGAGTCGACCAACTTCTGGCACCTCTGAACAGGTATTCCAGTCCAGGATGATCAGACTACATTCCACAGTTCTCCTGCAATTTTGGGTTTTGCCTCAAAAAAACGCGTTTCAGATATCAGCCCACAAGTTCTCTATGGGATTGAAGTCAGGGGATTGTGCTGGCCACTCTATTACCTCAATCTTGTTTGTCTGTAACCAAGATGTTTTGGGTCATTGTCATGTTGAAACACCCATTTTAAGGACATTTCTTCTTCAACATAGGGCAACATGATCTCCTCAAGTATTCTGATATATTTAAACTGATCCATGATCCCTCGTATGTGATAAATAGGTGTAACACCATGGTATGAAAAACATCCCATATCATCATTTTGTACCACCATGATTTACTGTCTTCACACTGAACTTTAGCTTGAATTCAGTGCTTGGGGGTCGTCTGACATACTGTCTACGGCCACTAGACCCAAAAAAGAACAATTTTGCTTTCACCAGTCCACAAAATGTTGAGCCATTTCTCTTTGGACCAGTCATTGTGTTCCTTGGCAAATTTGAACCAATTCAGGACACTTTATCTTAACAACGGGACTTCTTGTTCAAGGAGTTCTTGCTGGTACATTGGCTTTACTTAATCATTTTCTGTACTCACTGGTAACTCCAGATGTTCCTTGTTCTTTCTGGAGGCCTTTGCCATTTTGGCTGTTTTTCGATCCATTCGAACAGTAGTTCCACGCTTCCTTCTGCGTCTTTCAGGTTTTGGTTTTCACTTCAAGGCATTTGAGATCATTTTAGCTGAGCCGCCTATAATTTGCTGCACTTCTGTGTATGTTTTTCCCTATACAATCAACTTTTTAATCAAAGTATGCTGTTCATCAGTACAATGTCTGGAACAACCCATTTTACCCAGTATTTCATAAGGAAATGCGCTATGACCAACCTGTGCAACATTTGCCCCCCTCCTACATTAAATAAGGGCCAAAATTGACACCCGTTCTTCTGTAGAATGAGTGACTTCACCAATTGAACTCCTCACTGCTATTATTTTGAACAAGCCCCTTTCAATCAATGCTTCAATTACTCAGAATGAGCAGCATGCATGTCCTAATTGTTGGGTTTGTTTTGCTTTCATTACTCTACTACACTTTCAAGTAAATTATTTGTGATTTATCACAAAAAACAGTGATTTATCAGGTTAATGGTATTGGATATTTTTTTTAACACCACTGTAAGCAGTGGTTATGACTTTTTTTTTGCTGAAGCTTTTAACTGGTACCTAGGAAAGTAAAGTTAATCGGCAAAATACAGTCTAATATGTGGTTTTTTTTTCTGAACTTACATATTATTTGTTTATTTCTATGCTACATTTCCAATATATATTTTGTGTAGGATTATATTGACTTGTGACTTGACTCGAACTCTAGCCTAAAGAATCGTGACTTGACTCGGAATCGTATTTTGTGACTTGTGAACATCTCTGCTATATGGTAAGTGGAGCTGATAAAATGGACAGTGAGTGTAGAAACAAGGAGGTGGTTTTAATGTTATGGCTGATCAATTAAATGTCCAAAAAAAATTTTTTTGGGCAAGTTTCCTTTTTTATTAAAAATACATAACACAACAATGTAAATGTGTATTCCATAAAATTTTAAACTTGTTACATTTACAAAAAGAGTAAAAAAAAAATACTATCAAAAATCATCTTTGGACTATTTGAGTGGCAAAACACATCTATGCGTTTTATTGTTTAGTGTATCATACAACACTAAAAAGTTCAGATGAAGAATCTGCTACTTAGGAAATCTGTTCACATGCTATCCAGGATCCTGTTGTTTTTCTTTCTCTTTTTTTCATTCTTGTTTCTCTTTTGGGCTTACAAGATCTAAAAATTTATGAGAATAGGTCATTTACAAATCCCCTGCATTAAGTTCTCTGCTGGCCTCAACCACTAAGATCTTCCTCATGTTTCATGTTCTAAATCTGAGCAGCAGTATGTAATGTCATACACCGATCAGCCATAACATTAAAACAACCTCCCTGTTTCTACACTCACTGTCCATTTTATCAGCTCCAATTACCACATAGAAGCACTTTGTAGTTCTACAATTACTGACTGTAGTCCATCTGTTTCTTTACATGCTTTGTTAGCCCCATTTCACCCTGTTCTTCAATGGTCAGGACCACCACAGAGCAGGTATTATTTGGATGGTGGATCATTCTCAGCACTGCGGTGACAATGACATGGTGGTGGTGTGTTAGTGTGTGTTGTGCTGGTATATGTGAATCAGACACAGCAGCGCTACTGGAGTTTTTAAATACTGTGTCCACTCACTGTCCACTCTATTAGACACTCCTACCTAGTTGGTCCACCTTGTAGATGTAAAGTCAGAGACGATCGCTCATCTATTAATGCTGTTTGAGTTGGTCATCTTCTAGACCTTCATCAGTGGTCACAGGACGCTGCCCACGGGGCGCTGTTGGCTGGATGTTTTTGGTTGGTGGACTATTCTCAGTCCAGCAGTGACAGTGAGCTGTTTAAAAACTCCAGCAGCATTGCTGTGTCTGCTCCATTCATACCAGCACAACACACACTAACACACCACCACCATGTCAGTGTCACTGCAGTGCTGAGAATGACCCACCACCCAAATAATACCTGCTCTGTAGTGGTCCTGTGGGGGTCCTGACCACTGAAGAACAGGGTGAAATGGGGCTAACAAAGCGCATGTACAGTCAGTAATTGTAGAACTACAAAGTGCTCCTATAAGGTAAGTGGAGCTGATAAAATAGACAGTGAGTGTAGAAACAAGGAGGTGATTTTAATGTTATGGCTGATCTGTGTATGTCATAATGAATTGGATTGAGAGCAATGTAACAGTTAGGAAAACACTGAGGAGTAACAGCAGTTATGCAACCAAATATAACACAGGAGGTGAAAGATAAGTAAATACATACTTTCTCAAACCTTTTGCCATTTATAATCCTAAACACCCTGTTCTAAACAAGCCAAGTTTTTTGTTAGAGTAGTAAACCTCTAAACTGCCAAATATGGGAATTAAAAATAAAAGGATCAAGACTGGAAATGGTGTACAAATATAAAGATATGTTGACACTGGCCGATTCTGGGAAAACTAAATAAAGCTGAAAGTTTAAAGACACAAACACACTTGCTTCAGCTAGTATTACAGGGGTATTTTCTTGGACTTTTACCATGAATTAAAAGCAAACAGTGTTGACAGATTTATCAGGCAGCTTCTGCTATTGTTTGCAAGTGAGAACTAGAGCCAAATACTTTTACTGTGTGGAGTCAATTTATACACATGTACCACTGTTTACCTTTTTTATTAATAATATATAACACACTTCACTTCGTTAAACATCTGACAGACCCATGACCTCCTAAGCACAAACCCAATTCCAAAAATTTTTGGACAGTAGGAAAAATGTAAAACAGAGAGCAATTATTTGCTATATTTTTTCGACCTCTACTTACATATACATTAATGGCATTTAGTGGACACTTTTATCCAAAATGAATTATACTTGTAACTGAACATAACGCAAGCAATTGATGGTTAAGGGCCTTGCTCAGCGGCCCACTTGTAAATGAATATAATGCAAGCAATTGAGGGTTAAGGGCCTTGCTCAGGGGCCCACTTGTAACTGAATATCATGCAAGCAATTGAGGGTTAAGGGCCTTGCTCAGGGGCCCACTTGTAACTAAATATAATGTAAGCAGTTGAGGGTTAAGGGCCTTGCTCAGGGGCCCACTTGTAACTGAATATAATGTAAGCAATTGAGGGTTAAGGGCCTTGCTCAGGGGCCCACTTGTAACTAAATATAATGCAAGCAGTTGAGGGTTAAGGGCCTTGCTCAGGGGCCCACTTGGAACTGAATATAATACAAGCAATTAAGATTTGAGGGCCGTGCTCAGGGGCCCACTTGGAACTGAATATAATATAAGCAATTAAGATTTGAGGGCCTTGTTCAGAGGCCCACTTGTAACTGGATTTCATGCAAACAATTAAGGGCCTTGCTCAGGAACCCATATGTAACTAAATATATTGCAAACAATTGAGGGTTAAGGGCCTTGCTCAGGAGCCCACTTGTAACTGAATATAATGCAAGCAATTGAGAGTTAAGGGCCTTGCTCAGGGGCCCACTTGTAACTGAATATAATGCAAGCAATTGAGAGTTAAGGGCCTTGCTCAGGGGCCCACTTGTAACTAAATATAATGCAAGCAGTTGAGGGTTAAGGGCCTTGCTCAGGGGCCCACTTGTAACTGAATATAATGTAAGCAATTGAGGGTTAAGGGCCTAGCTCAGGGGCCCACTTGGAACTGAATATAATACAAGCAATTAAGATTTAAGGGCCGTGCTCAGGGGCCCACTTGTAACTGAATATAATGCAAGCAATTAAGATTTAAGGGCCTTGTTCAGAGGCCCACTTGTAATTGAATTTCATGCAAACAATTAAGGGCCTTGCTCAGGAACCCATATGTAACTAAATATATTGCAAACAATTGAGGGTTAAGGGCCTTGCTCAGGGGCCCACTTGTAACTGAATATAATGCAAACAATTGAGAGTTAAGGGCCTTGCTCAGGGGCCCACTTGTAACTGAATATAATGCAAACAATTGAGAGTTAAGGGCCTTGCTCAGGGGCCCACTTGTAACTGAATATAATGCAAACAATTGAGAGTTAAGGGCCTTGCTCAGGGGCCCAACATTGGCAACTCTGAGCTTGTGGTGCTTTAACCAGCAACTTTCTGATTACAAGTCCAGTACCTTAACCACTGAGCTACTACTGTCCTACAGTTCTCTAAATATTCTACTTAATTAAAAATGTAGAGAAAATCTTGAGTAGAATAAAAAACTATTTAAACATTGGGTTTGTTAGACCACATCACGTGTTTCTCCCATACATCAGTCTCTCTCAGATGAGCTAGAGGTGGGAGCAGTCTGCAGCAGCTCTTAAGGGTTTGGTCCAGTTGTTTTGGTCCGCACCCAAGTGTGATAACTGTGTTCAATACTACCAAAATGAGTCTAATTTATTAAAAATAAATAGTAAAGGTGTGATTAATGGTGTTTTTACACCCTTACTAAAATAAACCCTTACGAGCTGCTGCAGATTCCTGTCAATTCCTCTTAAATTAGACTCAGTTTCATTTTCCCATTTGGTTCAAACAAATTCAGAGAAGTGAGAAGCAGAAATGTTTTTGTAATAGAGAAGAAAACTCCTGGTGAAAGCTCCCTAAAATAAATGTAGAGAGCTTTGAGAAAACTTGCCAAAACTTTATGCAACAGCAACTGAAACCAGGGATCAAAGTTTGGACCACTGGAGCTGTACCGCTCCAAATAAAAAGATAAATAAAACATTCAGTAACATAGAAACGCACAATCATTTTGTATAAAGCACATTAATACTATCTAAACCAGTGAGAAATACTACAAAAGATCTATAAATTGGCACTGCCTTGACAAAAACACATAAATACAGTCAAGTAAAAAAGTTTGCACACCCTTAGAACAAAATTCAACAGACCAAAAATGTCATTTTTAACAGTGAGGAATTCGACGTATGTTTTTTATAAAATGGTTTAATGGTGTATGGTAATTAATACTGAGACAACTAAACTGACACCAGATATTATTGTCTCCCATTCTGATTTAATCTTAATTCATATATTTGCACTAATCGCTGAACCACTGGACTTTCTCACCTTTCTAAATGTGATCAATATTGTTTAATAACTTTGTTTGATTCCCACCATTTGCTTTAATCTCCTTTCAAGCTCTATGTGTATCTTCTGAGCAGCTGCTTTGTTTACAATACTCACTTCCGCAATTTATCTGCACATATATGCTCTAAATCCGACAGATACATAATATGGCCAAAAGTATTTCAGCACCTGACCATGAGCTTTTGTTGGACATCCCATTTCAAAAACAAATGGTATTAACTGAGTGACCATGTGATCATTCCAGCTATTACAACAACCACTTCTCTGATAAGGCTTCTCAAAGGCTTTGAAGTATTTCTGTGGGAACTTGTGCCCAGTCAAAAGAGCATTTGTATGGCTGGCCACTGATGTTGGCCAAGGAAGCCTTAATTGATGCTCTAATTAATTCCAGAGCTGTTCAGTGAGGCTGAGGTTAGGGCTCTGTGCAGACCACTGGAGTTTCTTTAAATCAAGCTTTTCTTTTTTTTTGGTCTTTATAGCACTTGCTTTGCGCACAGGGGCATAGTCATGATGAAAGAAGAAATGGCCTTTCCTAAACTGTTGCTCCAAAGTTGGAAGAATATAATTTTCTTTAAATAATTGATTATTTTTTACACCTGTTAGCCATTGTTGTGGCTTTAATAATTAGAGAGGGTTTTAATCCTTGTGTCCAGATAGTGTGTTTTGACAAGAATTCTGCTAGATGCTGTACAAAGCTTTCTTCGAGTCAGGTCCAGAAACTAAGAGATTTATGGTAAAACTAGGATATTCCTGACTTGAACCTTTTACAGTCCTTTTACAAAATACATTCATATGTCATGTTTAACATCCTGGAATTCCTTTAGTTTGTACCAAAATGTGATTGTACAATTCCCTTTCTCACACACAATCTCAATCCTTTTTTGTCTGTTAGGTCTGGTGGTTGTTGCAAACTTGTGCACTTAACTCTTTAATAAACCCTTATATACAATGTAAAAAACATTTTTATTTAGTCCTTCAGCTAAATCTGCACATCTCCAGTTTAATTTCTCCTGTTGTATGAGTTCTTTTTTTATGATATTGCATCCAAAATATCATACAGTAGCATCCCACTAAACATGGTAAGAGGTTCAGTAGAATCAGCCAGTTTCCCTGTGACCAGGTCAACGCAGACAGTGTCACCCTGTTCCAGAGGAAGTATGATGTTAAACACGACCAGAGAGCCTGGCATGTGTTTGGCCTCAGCCATTGGCTTCTCCAGGCCCTCTGGTTGGTAGCCAGCTGAGTCACCACGAGCAATACCATTGTTAGACTTGGACAACACAGCCTCAATCTTTACATTCTTGTGGCCGGTCAGGACTGCGCTGAAGAAATAACGGCCGCTTACTGGTGCTGTAAATATCCCTGTTGAAATATAATGACAAGAGGTTACATTTGGACACAAAATGGACAAAAGGTATGTAGACACAGTTAAAAAAAGAGTAGAATAAGATTGGACAAGAGGGCAAAACAAGAGTGAACAGTTCAAGAGTAGAATATTCAAGTTATACTATTTGAAACATTACACAATAAGCAGGTGATAACAATTTGGTAACAGATGAAGGCTCAGTTTTTGCAAGCAAAGACACTTTGCCAAACTTTATGAGGAAATTGTTACTCAGTTAAAAAAGCACATTTATTAATAAGACTGCAAAAATGTACCAACTACAGTACATATAATTGGAAAAATACAGTAAATATAAGGGAAAATCTCAGTTGTGTAGGGCAAGGCCAGAAACCACTATTAAATTTGCATGACCTTTGGCCTTTAGATGGCAATGCATGATAAACCATCATGCTATGTGATAAATAGAGCCACATAGGCTTGGAAATATTTGGAAGAAGCCATAAATCAATTCTATGCAGAAACGGTTTTGAATACTCTGTGCTTGAGCTCATCTCAGATTGACCAAAACACAGTGGAAACATGCTCAAGTCAGATGAGTCCATGTTTCAGCTAGTTTTCTGGACTCTTTGTGTTTAAAACCAAACTCTTTGTGAAACAGTTGAAACATCCAGACTGTTATCAGTGAAAGGTGCAATTGATGCCAAGAGACATATGCTGGCATAAACACAACATCTTTTTCCAGGAAGTCAATTGTTATTTTAGCAAGGCGTCATTCTACAGTACATGTGCTACAATAGCATTGCTGCCTCATTAAAGAGGTTAATAAAATTAATAGTGAATGGTGACGTAACATGGTAGTAAGCATGCCCCTGGCCCAGCTTTTTTTGAGTGTGTTGCAGTTATCAAAATCAAAATTTACAAAATACAATCAAGTTGGTTTGTGAAAACCTTAAAAGTCATGTATTTGTACTTTTGTTAATTAAATAAAGGCTTGGCAGATGATTTTTGGGTTTTTACTCAGAATTGCTTCCTTGCTTTACTCCAATTTATATAATGAAAGCTTTCATAGTAACACCCCACTTTTGAATAGTCGGGAATACCTGCATAACATCTAGCCAAGAGTTCCTGCAGTCTATCATTTATTGATGTGTCTACAGATACTGCTTCATCCTAATCAAATTGCAGTGGGTCTGGAAACTACTCGGAAACACTGGGATCAAAGCAGGAATGCACCCTAGGTATGGCACCAATCCATCACTGGGCAGCACAGACGTATTCATTTACACACTTACTTACATACAGGGCCTGTTTACATAGTTTTTGCATGTACTGGGAGGTGAAAGGAAACCAGAAATCCATAAGAAACCTATTCAGACATGGGAAAAGCATGCCAGACTCTTCACTGAATGAGCTGTGCAGTAGTCACATTACATACAGATTCTGCTAATTCAGGTAATTTAGCATGTGGTTCACTGTTCTCTGAGTTTGTAGTGTTTGATCTTCAAACCCATACCTGGTAAAAAGCTTTGTGCTTTTAAAATAAAAGTTAAATGAAGCCACACCCGCATTCTCAGCCTGCTTTCCTACATGTCTGCTGGGATTTCCTTTTAATTAGCCACATAGCGTTAGGTAAAATGGACCTTACTTCACTGCACTCAGTCAGCAATCCAATTAATCTGAATGGTCAATATAGTTAAGGGTTTTTTACGTGACCCATTTCATCAAGATAATAGCTAACAAATCATCTCCTGGTTCACTACAGAGCAGACTTGACCACTGAATACCTCAAAAATGGCCCACAATCCACTTCGGTTATATGTCACTTGTCAAAAACATATGCGCTGTACAATCAAGTCCCGTGGTTTTCAAGATGTAACATAAATCCTCCACAAAGGGGCTTTCTCATACATGTTTATTTAATTATTATTATTTTTCTCTGCTACCCTTTTTTAGCAAAAAACCCTAGTATAGTTGGTGCTATTAGCATTCCCTGACATCCATCAAACTCAGATCATCATCCGCTATCAGGCTCCTATTTTGTGATCTGTAATTTTATACAGCAGTGAATGAAATCAAACAGTTTCAGAGTCAAATCAGTGTGTTTACACCACTTGAGCACACATCTTCCATTGTGCATTGTGATCTTAGGCTTGTGTGTGGTTGATCTGCTACAGAAACTAAATATAAAAAATAATATTAATAATAATTAATAAAAAGTTCTTCCAGAGGAAGTGTGGAACTCCTGATGAGTGTTGCATTTAGGAACAGATCATTTTCAAACTACCTGCGCCTTTATAATGGATTTTTTTGCATATGTTTGTATTGTTTGTGGCAGAAGCTTATATCAGCATGCAAACTCAAAATTTCAGAAACTCTAAATAAGACTAGCTGTAAGTGTTCTGGCCTACCTGTGCGTGGATTGTAAGACTCCCCTTCGTTGACAAAGACTGTGTTGAATTTAATTGTGCCTGCACCAATTTGTGGTTGTGTGAGGGCTGCTGAAAAGGACAGTCTTGGTACTGCTGCATCATCTCCTGGAGGACCTGTTAAACAAAAATACCACACTCATAAGGATGACTCACTGTGTCAGTGAAGTTCATTCTGCCAGCAGTATGTACTTGGACTGTCTCTGATTCCTTCAATGTACTGTATACATACGTAACTGGTTGGCACTGTGATGGTGCAAATGCATACTTCTTCTTATTCTTGTTTTTTTTCACCCTACCCATCTTGTGTTTAATACAGTGCCAGTCTAAGTTTCAGTGCCATCTAGTAAAATCTGGGTGTTCGTGGGTGTTCTGGGTGTTTGTGGTTAAATAAAATGCTGTCTACTAAATAGCTTTCAAACAGTTTGTTGACATTAATGTGGCACCTAAATGTAGAAGTGAAGGCTTACATCTTCAGTATATCTATAACCATCACCCTTGAAGAATTTTTCAATCTATCCTTCTGTGTGGGTGCAAAACAAACGAATAATCCTCTTCTGGGTCCACATTCTTGACTTGGCACCATTTTTACATTGGATGCCCTTCCTGTTGCAACACTCCTTATTTTATTTGTACTTGGGCAAGGCACTGAGAGCATACTAACAAGCACACCTCTCAATGGCTAGGCTGTTCAGCCGACAAACCCCCTCAGACATAGCCAATCATGTCTGTTTAGAGATTTAAACCCTGGATCTCAGCGGTAGTTGGCTAGCCTATTTTAGTGCAGTGTCTGCTTGAGTACCCAAAAGTGAAGCATTTGTATTGCTCCAAAATAAATCTAAATCCAAAAGGATGATATTCAGAATACAGTTTTTTATCATTTGAGGTGAATCATTATTTGAATACAGTATGACTAAAAAGAAAATAGTTGTCACAATTTTCTTACAGAATTTGGCTACATTTAAACTGCTGTTGTGGGTTCAAGGTTAATTTATAATGACATTTATTGCTTTTATTAGAAAAATCTGCACTCTAATAAAATTTAGTCAGCCTAATATTACCTACATTTCTTGCATCTTTAGTAGCTAAAATAAGTTCAGTAATAAAATTTTATATCAGGGACAAATTTTATAGTAAATTCAAAGTGTTCTGAATATGTTAACATTTTTATTTATTGTAACACAATATTTTACTAAATCGATTTTAGTAACAGCCAGCAACTCTGTTTTTAAAGTATGATAGCTAAAGCTCTCCCCATGTGTGCTTCCACGTCTGTAAATTATTGCTGTGTAAAATAAATGGCCGATAAATACATTTTAAATATGCGTACCTTCTTCACCTCTTAGACCTGAAAAACAAAACAAAAACAGTTATAACTAATACTGTAACCTGTATAAAATATCTTTTTTTCTGATATTCATAGCAAATTTGTTCAAACCTGGGGGTCCCATTGGTCCCTCCCTTCCAGGCATGCCTTGGGGACCTTCTATGCCAGGTGGGCCCAACGGCCCCGGCAAGCCTCGGTAGCCCATTTCTCCTTTTGGTCCAGGTGGTCCTGAAAAAGAAAGCAAATCAAATTTGCACAAAAGATTATGTGAAAATATCGCAAATATGGAAATTTCGTATGTGAGGGAAGAACATCTAAATGTCATTTGATGTTTAATATGTTAAATGTATATGTACACAGTTGTTAAAACTTTTTTGTTCTAATAAAAAATTTTTACCAAAATGTAAAAATATTTTCTGATGGGGTACGTATTTTTTGTCAAATATGACAAAAAATCTGTTAAAAATGCAAGTAAAATAAATAATGCAGTGTTCCTTACATTTACTTGATTGCAGACAGTTTGAACTAGGGATGCATCGATACCATTTTTTCCCAACCGAGTACGAGTACAAGTACATGTATTTTTGTACTCGCCGATACCGATACCTATTTAGAATGATGCAATCTGGAGCATTATGGAATAGTTTAGTTTTTAGTGTAAAATAGTGCAGTGGAACAGTTGCTTGGGTTGCCATCACTAATTGTAAAAAAAAAAAACCCACCGCACAGACATCATTGAGAAAGCTTCTGACAAGCTAACGTTAACGTTCATTAATAAACGCACGTAATTAACATTGTGCACATCATACATGCGATGCGATTCTGCTGATTGAAATATTTACTTTAAAAGGATAATACAGTCCGATCCCATCTGAGCCGATTCTATCAGCACATACATTCGTGGTTCACCTCGGTAAATCGTAAACGACTCTGAGTCGGCTCCCGCTCTGTGGTAATAACCAGTATAATTAAGCCTGAGCTTTATAATGTAAGCGAGTCACACAAAATGTTCTGTAGTATTTGGTGTTTATTTACAACCGCAACATTCATTATAACAGTAAACACGGAGAGATGACTGAGAAAAGAAACTGCGCTTAAAATGAGTCGACTCCTGAATCACTTGTATCGACACTGTGAACAGAGTATTAAAGACACACACACGTCCTATAACACGTCCTGTAACCGGTTGTCTTCGCTGTTAGCTCTATTTAGAAGGTTTTTTTTTTTTTTTTCAAACGTAACTAAATAACATTAAACGTGCGTACAGGTTGAAAATCCCTGCGTTTACGCAGCAACGTGCACTAGGCACAAGGTATCGGATGTTTAATATCGGAGCCTCGTTTGCGAGTACGAGTACGAGTTAATGAGCGCAGTATCGGGCTAATACCCGATACCAGTATCGGTACTCATGCATCTCTAGTTTGAACCTGAGATATTTCATGTTTTATCTGCTCAATTTCATTTTATTTGTTAATATACCTCCATTCCTGCATTTCAGGTCTGCAACACATTCCAAAAAAGTTTGGATGGGGGCAATTTATGGCTAGTAATGAGGTGAAAAAACTAAATAATGATGTGATTCCAAACAGGTGATGTCAACAGGTGATTGTAATCATGGTTTGGTACAAAAGCAGCATCCAGGAAAGGCCGAGTCTTTGATGAGCAAAGATGATCAGAGGATCTCCAGTATGTCAACAAATGCGTGAGAAAATTATTGAAATAATATCATTAAACCATTCAAGGAATTGAGAGGAATTTCAGTGTGTGAAGGCCAAGAGTGCAAGCTTAAGCTGAACGCCTGTGATCTTCAATCCCTCAGACGGCACTGCATCAAGAACCACCACTCAACAATAGCTGATATAACCACATGGGTGAGGGATTACTTTGGCAAACCTTTGTCAAGCACTACAATACAAAGTTACATGCACAAATGCCACTTAACTTTACTGGGCAAAAAAGAAGCCTCATGTTAACCATGTCCAGAAGCAGCGTCGACTTCTCTGGGCTCTGGACCATCACACAGTGGAAATGCGTATTGTGGTCAGATGAATCAGCATTCCAGGTCTTTTTTGAAAAAAAGGGACACCGTGTGCTCCGGATCAAAGACGAAAAGGACCATCCGGACTGTTATCAGCAACAAGTCCTAAAGCCAGGGTCTGTCATGGTATCGGGCTGTGTCAGAGTCACTGAGATTAGAGCAACATATGCTGCCTTCAAGACATCATTTTCTCCAGGGACGTCCATGTATTTTTCAACAAGACAATTCAAAACCACATGCTGCACACATTGCAAAGGCATGGCTGCGGAAGATTAGGGTACGGGTACTGGACTGGACTGGCCTGCAGTCTTGATCTGGCCCCAATAGAGAATGTGTGGAGAATTTTGAAATGAAAAATGTGACAATGACGACCCCGTACTGTTGCACATCTTAAGACGTGTTTGCAGGAAGAATGGGACAAAATAAAAGCTGAAACACTAAATCACTTGGTATCCTCGGTGCCAAAACGTCTTTTAAGTGTGGTGAAAAGGAAGAGCAACATTACACAAAGTGGAAATGTGTTGCAAGTCTGAAATGCAGGAATGGATGTTTATTAAATTAAGGAAATGAAGTTGAGCCGATAAAACATGAAATATCTCAGGTTCATCCTGTCTGCAATCAAATAAAAGTCAAAGTAAATGTAAGAAACTGTGTTTTTTATTATATGCATTTTCCATGCTGCCCCAACTTTTACTGATTTGGGGTTGTATTTTTTAAAGGCTCTGTATATTTTAGTCAACAATCAGGAGTTTACTCACCAGTGAAGTCTTGCTCGATGAAGGTCTGGAACTCAGCAATCATGTGCAGTAGTGATGAGTTGAGGTTGTTTAACTTGCCGTGGATATTCTCCAAATGAACATTCTCAAAAGTGTCTATGGCTTGTCCTTGAGTAATGACAGTAGCATTGAGCCCATTAACACATGTCCAGAGTCCTGTTACCTGTCTGTTCAGCACATCCTTGATCTGTAGCAGACTTTCTGTGACTGAATCCATCCTGCCACAGACGTTTTCCAATTTCAAAAGCCTCTTCTCCATCCCCTCTCCAACATGTTTGCACTCACCCATTTCAACAAACATTGTATTATTCAATTTCTGTATATCACGTCCAATTTTGTCAAAATGCTCCTGACTGTTCTCCATGTGCTTGTTGAACTTCTCTTGGATATTGTCAATCTCTGAGAAAATCCTGTCTTTTGAGGATCCCAAGTCAACTATTGTGTTTCCATGTCTTTGAATGGTGTGTCCAAGCCCTTTCAAAGTGTTATTAATAGAGCTGAAGGTCTGGATGACTTCTAGGTGCTCACCCTGAAGGGACTTGAGTTCCTTTTCCAGTCTGTTGGTTATGACATTTTGAGAGTTAAGGTGTTTTTGGTGTTCACTCATGCTATCCTGGCATTTTTCAACCTCCTCCTTAAGAATTCCTACCTCTTCCTGCAAATTTGAGCACACCTTGGAGCATGTGGTTTCATTAGATTCAACCTTCCGCTGTAGGTTGGTGATTTCACTCTGGCATTTTTTAAAAGCCCCATTGGTTGTGTTTCTTAATTTGTTAATTTCATCTTCTACGTAACTGAAATCAGATCTGCAATCACCACAGTTATTGCCTAACATCTCTACTTGGGTGACTATGTTATTGAAGTTTTTGCCATTTTCACCCATCAAAAGGTTGATTTTCTGAACGTTGTGATTTAGGTCTGAAATTTGATTCATCAGGGAGTCACCAGACACTGAGAGATCCTTCAGTTTGGTGTCAAACCGCTGGATTTCTTCTTTGTTGGTGATGACCCTCCACTCCAGAGTTTTTACAGTATCTTCAGTTGTTGCTTGTTTTTCCTGAGAAGCACATGTCTCTGCACATGCAGCAACTGCCAACTTCAACAAGTCATCACTGACTGATGTCTTGTTTTTCATCTCAGTTATACGATCCCTGTGGTCATAAATGGACTCCTTAAGTCCTTTCAAATCCACCTCAATGTCAGAAATTCTAATTCCATGACCATGATTTTGACCATGGACAGAGTTGCGTATTTGACTGATTTCTCGCTGCAATAGTTCCTTCATGCTTGTCTCGGTGTGAGAGCATTTCTGCTCAGCTTTCCTCACAGTTCCATTCAGTCGCCGTTCCAAGTCTCTCAGCCGTTTTTTTAGTCTCTCTTCTAATGAGCCTCCACCTCCATTGGTCTCCTTTAAATAATCATTTTGACGTTGTATGGAATCAACCAATTCTGCATTCGAACTAACCTTCTTTTCAACGGCATTGACTCTCCTCTCAAGATCCACAATGGAGTCACAACAGCTTTGAGAGTGGAGCAGCTCCCTCTGCAAGACCTCCACCGTCTGCTTGTGATGCTGCTCCATAACACTCATGTGCTTTTCTAGGGCCCGGATTCGCTCCCGGTCCTCCTGCTGCTGCTGTCTAATGTTCTCCACTCCACTTTGGCAGGCAGAGCAGGACAGTGAAATGCGATGCTCTAGCTCACGTAGAATTTCTTCTTTCAATGTATTATAGCGACCTCCCCTGTCTAGCTCGTTGCCCGCACCATTGGTATTGCCTAGATGGTTGTTGATAGTGGTTAGGGTTCTATCATGTACTTGAGTCATGTTGTTAAGCAAATCCAGCTTAGTCTGAATACTGTTAATGGTTTCCCTCATTTCTGGCTTGGCAGCATCAGCAAGATTTTGTGACCACTGTGACTCCTCGATTATTCTCTGATTTACTCTATGTAAGGTGGACTGCATGTCATGGAGCTCCTTAGTCAGACTGTGAATCGTTTCCTCAAGTTGTGTGATCTTTTCACTGTCCCCTTTTCCTAAGAATCAAAAATAAATAAATTTAAAATTCAATAAATATGAAACTTTTATTTGGAGTGACATTATTTCTTTTGTTTTGGATTCCCTCATATCATAAATTAAATTATATGTTCTGTACTGTTTCAAGGTCCATTAAGACCAGGGGTGCACATAACATTTTTGGTCTGGTTCTCAAAGGAGCACCTGAGGTTGTTGCTTGGTGCTCACCTTGTACAATGCACGAATATCCTACAAGTGCTCATAATTTCCCTCCTGACTGCTCTGTGGCAATATGTTTTAAGTCACTGTCATCACTTGCAGCCACTTGAATTTGAATGGCAGGTAGTAGCCTCCATATTTTCAACAGTCTCTTGCCTCCACGCAGACCATCTAACAGACATCCCAAGTCTCCCGGAAGTTCCGGGAGTCTCCCATATATACATAGCAGCTCCCTGATGCCCGCAAGTCAGATAAAATCTCCCGGAATCTAGAATAAGTGGCCAAGAGCGCGCACGCACGCACGCACACAGGTGACACAGACTTTATTTCTCATCGTGTATTAAATCCGTTATCTGATATACAATCTAGTGCACTGTGTAGGGAACATAAATCAATTGTCTAATATACTGTCTAGTGCACTATGTAGGGAACATAAATTCTTTTCTAATATACAATCTAGTGCACTATGTAGGGAACATAAATCTATTATCTTTCACACTAACTAGTGCACTATGTAGTACACATTAATGTGTTTGTGATGTAAACAGTTAGCTTAGTAGCTCAGTTAGCAGCTCCTAAAAGTTCTGTTATCACCCATATACTTTGGTGTGTGCGAGAGGTTTTTTAGCTTTTTTAAGGGGGGGGGGTTTGCAATCAGCTAACGGCGCAGTTTTCCAGGGTGTGGGCGGTACACAAAATATGCACAAGGGAATCCCCGATCGCAACCATCTGACGCAATTTGGGAACTACTCCGTTGTAAACCACAACGTTGACTGCAGCTCCGTCTGTGCAAACTGAAAACAACTTTGTCTTTTGGTACGCAAACGCGCTTCTCGTTAAGACATTCATTAATAAGTACTACGTAAAAGACACCGCAGGTAGCACCGCTTTAAATTTGAATCCTGGATCCCAGAAAACGTACAAATAATATAATCAGCATAACAATTAAAAAAAAAAGTGTGGTTATATTTATTATACTGTATATGAATAATGACTGCTAATATATTAACTTAAACAAGCTTTTGATAGTCTACAATGTGGTGCTTTAACAAAAAGAATCAGACTAAAAGAAATCTGACCTTATGTACAAATGACACTGACACTGTCAGTTTTACCCGAAATATTGGCCGTTTGGGCGTGGGCGGCACGCTGGCTAAATGGGTAGCACTGTGGCCTCACAGCGAGAAGGTCCTGGTTTTGATCCCCAGGTGGGGCGGTCCGGGTCCTTTCTGTGCGGAGTTTGCATGTTCTCCCCGTGTCTGCTTGGGTTTCCTCCAGGTGCTCCGGTTTCCTCCCACAGTCCAAAAACATGCAGCCAGGCTAACTGGAGATACTGAATTGTCCTTTAGGTACCTAACCGCTAGGAAGCATAAACCAGTGCATTGTAGTGCCGGTAGCAAGCCCGGATAAATAGGGAGGGTTGTGTCAGGAAGGGCATCCGGCATAAAAACTGTGCCAAATCAATAATGCGGATCACAATCCGCCGGCGACCCCTAACGGGAGCAGCCGAGGAAATATATTGGCCGTTTGGGCGTCTACACAGACATTTGTTTCTGGGAAGCAAAACCCTGAGATGGAGTAACCCTGTGTACAGGGTACCCTGACTTGCGTCCAGTGCTTCCCGCAGCCACTCTGACCAGTAAAAAGTGGTTGATCAAAATTAAATGAAAAAAATGTCTGATTTCTTTCCCCCATTTGCTCTTAATCTAATTGTCACTATTTCACCTGCATGAATCATACCACTAGCACGACCTCCTGTGCAGGCAGAGGAGGGCTGACATATCATACGCCCCACCTGATGCAAGTAGTCGTTAAAAGCATCTTTTCATCGAACGCAATGGAGTCTCAGAGAAAGCTGCATAGGATTAAGAGAGACAAGCTAAGTACTCCAGATCGTCCATTGTGATCACACAACAAAATATGCCACTGCCCCAAGGCAACAATTGCATTTAGTGTAAAGTAATTCCATACCTTCTCCACCTTTCAGTTCATTCCCAGTACTCGATCCAGTCAGTGATGTAGACGGTCTACCAGTGCTGATCTGAGAATTGGTGTTAGGACCATCACTGCAGTCTTCACCTGAGTAGCCATGACAGCACTTCCACTCCATCTCTGTGGCCATTTTGTAAGCAATCTTGTACTTTGGTCTTCTGTATGTCCGATATCTATCAGTTTATGAGAAATAATACATAAGTCATACAGTACATTTAGTCCACACTGGACACAGGCTGCGTCAGTGATAGAGAGGCTTCTCCACTCATGTTTAATTGCCACCCAGCACCACTGGTGGACTGAGTAGTGGTAATGTTGTGATAACTCAATTTTCACCCCCAATCTTTTTACCTTATTACTTTCTACTTTTCCCTGTGGTCATGCATTTAGCTGTGTGTGCGTCACCAATGTCCCTGTGGGGCGAGCACATGTCCACATGAGTTTAACAAGTCCCTTTTCTTTTCTTTGCAGGCGTGTGATGCCCTACTCCACTAATGCATTCTTCTGTCTGTTCTATCACCTCTATATACACTATATGGAAAGAAGTATTGGAACACTTACAAATTACACCTAAAAAAGCTTTCATAACATTACATTCTAAATTAATAGGCATTAATATGGAGTTGTTCCCCCTTTTTCAGCTATAACAGCTTCCAATCTGCTGGGAAGCCTTTTTATAAGATGTTGTGGGAATGTTTGCCCATTCATCCAGAAGACCATTTTCAAAGTCAGACACTGATGTTGGAAGAGAGGGTCTGGCTTTCAATCTTTGTTCTAGTTTATCCCAAAGGTGTTTGAGTTTGAGGTCACGACTCTGTGTGGGCCAAGCAAGTTCCTCCACACCAAACTCACCCAACCATGCCTTTATGGACCTTGCTTTATGCACTGCGGCGCAGTCATATTGGAACACAAAAGGACCTTCCCCAAACTGTCCACATTGGCACAATGCAGTCAGGCAGGTAACATTCTTTTCACATTTGCCAAACCCAGAATAGTCCATACGACTGCCACATAGAGAGGTGTGATTCACTCTACAGAATGTTTCCACTGCTCCAGAGTCCAGTGGCGGTGTGCTTTAGCCACTCCACCGACCGTTTGGCATTGTGCTTAGTGATGTAAAGCTTGCATGCAGATGCTTGGCCATGGAAACCCGTGCCATGAAGCACCTCGGCGCATAGTTTTTGTGCTGACGTTAATGCCAGAGAAGGTTTGGAACTCAGCAGAGCATTGGCGACTTTTATGCACTATGGGCCTCGGCACTCTGCAACCCCACTCTGTAACTTTACATGGTCTTGAGTTGCTGTGGTTCCAAAATGCTTCCACTTTACACTCACAGTCCCAATACCTTTGTCCATATAGTGTATATAAATAAATACAAAAACATTAACTTATGTAATAAAAGGTGGTAGTCATTTGTAAGTTCTCTTTTACTTGTAATAAAATTACATTAACACTGATTTAAATCAACTTCACTCCTAATTCATGCCTAATTTGATATGAATTCCTCAAGGTGTTATAACATTTCCTTCAAGATTTTGGTCCATGTTGACATGATAGCGTTACATAACTGTTGTAGACTTGTTAGCTGCACATTTATGCCACACAAAAGTGCAACACTGATTTTGGTTTTAAAAAAATGCACAGAGCTTATTGTCATGTTCATAAAATCAACTGGAGATGAATTTTGCAACATAGTTCATCATCTTGCTGGACACATTATAAGATAGTAAACTGTAGCTATTAAAGGATGTGGATGGTCAGCAACAATATTCAGATAAGCTGTGGCATTCAAACTATGCTTGATTAGTATTTGTGGCCCAAATAAGTGACAAGAAAACATTTCTCACCCCATTACACTATCATCACCAGCCTAAACTGTTGACACAAAACAGTGGGATCTAAAAATTGATGATGTTTACAGAAAAATCTGACCCCACTATCGCCATGTCGCAGCACAAATGATGATTTATCAGTCCAGGCAACATTTTTTTAATCTGTGGCTCTCCAGTGTTTGTAACTACAGCCTTGTATGTAACTCTTGCCTTGTCCTCTGTTGTTGTAGCCTATTTAACTCAGGGTTTTAAATGATTTTTTTCTGCTTGCCACTGTTGTATGAGTGCTTACTTGAATTATCACAGCCTTCATGTGTTTCACCCCAACATTTGTTTCCATTCTGATGTTTTAGATAATGGAAAATATAGTCTACATATACAGTTGGAGCAGCAGTAAAAAAAATCATCTGGCATCGTCATTAGGTGGTGATTTTATAATAAGCAGAAGAAGAGCCATCAGTAATGGACATTGCTTTCACTGTCAGCTATTTTGTCCTTTTGTTTAAGGCAGTTTTAACTATTCTTTCCTCAAGGCTAGATAGGTAGCTAGGTAGCTAAATAACTTTTTGTGTTGTAAGGTAAATAGTAATAAACTAAAAGCTTGACTAGCACTAAGAATGATGCTCTGTATGTTTGGTTAACTACATACAGACAGCACTATAATTATTGGTACCCTTGGTAGAGATTTGTGGTTGATTAGTGTAAACTCACACTGATAGTATGAGAATAAAATAACCTTTAATTGAAATTTATTAATTCTAAGAAAAATACACACTTTTTAACAAACACACAGGAGGCACAGCAATAAATTATGCTAGCCCGCTACCACTGGGATCTAGGGTTCGATTCCACAGTGGTGCTATCTGCTGATCAATGTCTACATACTGGTGATTGGCTATCTCTATCGGGTATGGCAGAGGTCCCACGATGGATTAGCGTCCTGTCCGAGGTGTAATCCCAAGCCCAGTAATTCTGGGGAAGTCAACCCACCACAAACCTGACCAGGATAAAGCAGTGGTAGAAATAACAATTAAATGAGAAAATTAATTTCCTTTGTGATTTATCAACAGAAAAGAAATAAGAGGACAGTGTGCAGATTTTGATTAAGAGTTTTACAATAACAGGAGCTGATTTAAATCTGCCTAACAGATAATTTTGCCTTGTATTTTGCATCTGCTGAGAGTGAGGAGGATGATTAGTGGGGCAAAAGATTATGGTTGGAGATTTGTAGAAGTTGATAGCATTGTTGTATAGTCACATTATACAAAAGAGGTTTTTTTTCCCAATAAACACAGGGTGGGTTTAACAAACAGAAGGTAATGCAATAAGTTAAGTCTAAAGACTCTGGGAACTTTGTCAGAGTACATGACATTGTTTGTCGACTTAAAAAAGGACCTGAAATGTTAAATTAATATCGAATTGAAACCTAAAACTAACCTTTTCCCCTTTTTTTGTTTAGAATTTGCTACAATAAACAACTAATTCATACTTACAGTCTGAAATTTACTTTTTCATTAACCATTACTGACATATTTTCACGACTCTTTTTAGCCAACTTTAGCAAGGGGGGCAGTTATTTTTTGAGTTAACAGCTAATCCACTCTCTTCTGTGTAAACACAGCAACACAAGTTACTCTTCTGCAAAATTCTGCTTAAATGATTGAGAAAGTGTTCTTGGGGGCAGCACAGTAGCGCAGTAGGTAGCGTTGTTGCATCAAAGAAGGAAGGGTCCTTTTTTGTGGAGTTTGCATGTTCTCTGGGTGCTCTGGTTTTCTTCCCACAAGTCCAAAGACATGCAGTCAGGCCAACTGGAGCTACTAAACATTGTCCTAAGTGTGTGTGTGCCCTGGGATAGACTGGCAACCTGTGTGTGGTGTTTCCTGCCTTTACAGACAATAAATTAATGAATGAATACTTACAACAAAGCCCGGGAGCACTGGCCCCAACAGTGCTGATATTCTGGCTTCACGTAGGTCTCCACTCCATCCTCCATAACACAGGTAACAGTTTTCATCACCACATACGCACACCAGTTCCTGTTAAAACACAAACACACACACACACATTTTAAATGGGGTTTAAAGCAAAATGTGGCAAGATTGTGATTATTACAGAATTATTATTGCACACACAAACGGCACCATACACAAATACAAACAAGCCAAGTGGCATCATTCTCCCAGTCCATTATTATACTTCTAAACTCTGATTAGATACGGCTGACAAAAAGGTCACCAGTGGAATTCTGTTCCCTCTGACTGGAAACAAACCAGGCCATGCCCAGATAGACCCCATGGGGAACTTGAGCCCTGATCTTTCACCCTCAGACAGGGTAAGTGCTCATTGTCTGGCCTGTGTGATAATAGTATTTTATATAGCCTCGGGGTGGCTCATGGTGGCTCCAGTCACTGGTCTGAAGTGTGGTCAGAATTCTGAGACCAGGGTCTTAACCCCAGCTGTGCTATTGTTTCCACTTTGAGGAGGCACAATTGGCTTAGGCTATTTCCAACGGACTGGGTCGGTATGTTCTGACTGGCTAAACTGACTGAATCACGTTAGGCCTGAACATTAATAGGAATTTTACACTTACGTTTTTGTACTGTCTTATTTATGAAGTTATGTCAAGCACGCTTGTTGTTTTTCTACATGAATGTCAAGCACATCAGTAAAATTACCATATATTGTTTCTATCCTTCAAGTTGGCTACAGACTGTCTAACTCTATCGAGTAATTAATTTACTTTATATTTTCTTATTTTTTTGCTGGATTTCCCCCTCTTTATGTCCCAACTTAGTCATTTCCAAATCCTGATTATGAATTCGCTGCTGCTTTCACAGCCCCTACCACAACCAAGATCAGGAGAACCAGATCACCACACGCCACTTTTGATGCGTGTCCTATCTGTGGCCACTTTTTACCACCTGCCAATGTTGGGTTCCCACGCGGAGCCGTATCAGGTACCGGGAGCCACACTAAGCTCCATGTGACACACACACACACACACACATACACTCGCGCATATCACAGCAGCAGCCAGGTCGGTGGCTCAGTTGAGATTCGAACTTGCAAATAGTATGCCAGCGTGTTAGAGCCTAAGTTGTTGTCCAAAGCATGATTTGAAGCAATGCTGTACAGTATCAAGGATGAACACTCTACAGCATGAGATACTTGGCAGCCCAGTTCTGTACTTAACAGTACAGAAATATTAGTTTTGTTGTTTACCGTTTTTCCGTAAAGACCTGTCCTTTTATGACACATAATCATTTCAAATTACTTTGGGCTTCATCAGGGTGCTTTAAGTTTCGTTAACACCTGAAAACATGCAGAAGGAAGAAATTAGTAAGTAAATAGTTGTGTAAATTTGGGACCAGTGGCTCCAAACCCACCACAACCAAGATCAGGATGTGTTTACAAAAAATAAATGAATTGAAAAATGAACCTTCAGGTTACAATGACCCCTTTCTTCTAGTCTAATTTGTTTTGTTCAGCTTAATTTTCCATCCTTCTTCCAATATCATCATTGCTATCAAAAATTAATCTACTGCTTACACCACCCCACACTGATCGAGAAGAGCCACAGACTAACAGTGCAAGCACAGTTGGCGAGCTGATTCACGCACAGACAGTCACACTATGCACTCTGTGAATAACCCACCATTCATGCAGATGCCTTGACCACACAGCAGAGATCGCATTTTTCAGTCAGCTTACCCACCTTAAGCAAAGCCAGTTGTGCCTGGTGGACACTAGAGATAGCAGTGCTAAGATTCAAATGAGAGTTACCAGAGCCAATTCAGCAGCATTTTTTAACATTGTGGTACTACCAGCTGTTACCTTGACAGGCTGATAACCTGCATATTGTTTATTCAGCTGGACTGGTGCTAAATAAATGACAAGTGCTTGGCCCCGGCATGTCTACTAATGTCTCCTAGCACCACATGCTTTTTTGCAGCAGGCAACATCTGCTAACATTACTTTTAATAGCTTTTCATATTTAATTTATTAAATCTATGCTGCAAGCTTATTGTTTCTAGGACAGTTTTGCAAGCAATATGACCTCACATAAATCTTCAACAAAATCCAAACTTTGCACTCAGATTGATCAACCAGTGTTGCTCACAGCAGCGCAACATATTCATAACTTCCTGTTTCAAAGCATTCGTACAGGCTGTTTCATCCTTAACATAAAACAGCAGACATGCAAACAGTTACTTAAAGGATACAGCCGGTGTGATCTGTTAACTGCCTCAAAAGAACTTCTTGATTGAGCATAAAGAGTTTTTTGGGGGTTGGATTTAGAGGTCGGCAAAAGACTTGCAGGTCAGACTTAAGGACTCTTTGAAGGTCTGCTGTCTGGTTGTGTCACACCCACCCTACTGAGAAAGATACTGACAGCTTCTTTGAGATTCAAAATCGGGCCAGTGCCCCTGCCATTTGGGTCTACTGATGCGCAGAACTTAAACCTTCAATAATCAAGAGTGAAATGATAAACCAGTACTAAGTGACAAAGCAGCTTAGGATTGATCAGGTTTGTTTTACTTTTTTCTTTTGTTATAAAGCACTTTAAGTGAAGTGGAAAAGCTGACCTAGATTAGCACTCATACCACTGGGTACAGTGTATTACAAAAGTGAGTACACCCCTCACATTTCTGCAAATATTTCATTATATCTTTTCATGGGACAACACTATAGACATGAAACTTGGATATAACTTAGAGTAGTCAGTGTACAGCTTGTATAGCAGTGTAGATTTACTGTCTTCTGAAAATAACTCAACACACAGCCATTAATGTCTAAATAGCTGGCAACATAAGTGAGTACACCCCACAGTGAACATGTCCAAATTGTGCCCAAATGTGTCGTTGTCCCTCCCTGGTGTCATGTGTCAAGGTCCCAGGTGTGAATGGGGAGCAGGGCTGTTAAATTTGGTGTTTTGGGTACAATTCTCTCATACTGGCCACTGGATATTCAACATGGCACCTCATGGCAAAGAACTCTCTGAGGATGTGAGAAATAGAATTGTTGCTCTCCACAAAGATGGCCTGGGCTATAAGAAGATTGCTAACACCCTGAAACTGAGCTACAGCATGGTGGCCAAGGTCATACAGCGGTTTTCCAGGACAGGTTCCACTCGGAACAGGCTTCGCCAGGGTCGACCAAAGAAGTTGAGTCCACGTGTTCTGCGTCATATCCAGAGGTTGGCTTTAAAAAATAGACACATGAGTGCTGCCAGTATTGCTGCAGAGGTTGAAGACGTGGGAGGTCAGCCTGTCAGTGCTCAGACCATACGCCGCAGCGCACTGCATCAACTCGGTCTGCATGGTCGTCATCCCAGAAGGAAGCTGACGCACAAGAAAGCCCGCAAACGGTTTGCTGAAGACAAGCAGTCCAAGAACATGGATTACTAGAATGCCCTGTGGTCTGACGAGACCAAGATAAACTTGTTTGGCTCAGATGGTGTCCAGCATGTGTGGCGGCGCCCTGGTGAGAAGTACCAAGACAACTGTATCTTGCCTACAGTCAAGCATGGTGGTGGTAGCATCATGGTCTTGGGCTGCATGAGTGTTGCTGGCACTGAAGAGCTGCAGTTCATTGAGGGAAACATGAATTCCAACATGTACTGTGACATTCTGAAACAGAGCATGATCCCCTCCCTTCGAAAACTGGGCCTCATGGCAGTTTTCCAACAGGATAACGACCCCAAACACAACCTCCAAGATGACAGCTGCCTTGCTGAGGAAGCTGAAGGTAAAGGTGATGGACTAAACCCAATTGAGCACCTGTGGCGCATCCTCAAGTGGAAGGTGGAGGAGTTCAAGGTGTCTAACATCCACCAGCTCCGTGATGTCATCATGGAGGAGTGGAAGAGGATTCCAGTAGCAACCTGTGCAGCTCTGGTGAATTCCATGCCCAGGAGGGTTAAGGCAGTGCTGGATAATAATGGTGGTCACACAAAATATTGACACTTTGGGCACAATTTGGACATGTTCACTGTGGGGTGTACTCACTTATGTTGCCAGCCATTTAGACATTAATGGCTGTGTGTTGAGTTATTTTCAGAAGACAGTAAATCTACACTGCTATACAAGTTGTACACTGACTACTCTAAGTTATATCCAAGTTTCATGTCTATAGTGTTGTCCCATGAAAAGATATAATAAAATATTTGCAGAAATGTGAGGGGTGTACTCACTTTTGTGATACACTGTAGGTTTTTGCCATATTATGCCAAATTGGCCCGAATAAAATGTGAGTAAACGGCAGGTTTAGAAGGAAACCATCTCAAAATCATGCAGGACACAGACAAGGAGCAGGAGTCACAAATATTGATTTTTTTTATATTAAAAAGGAATCACAAAAACACATTTACACACGCTCACACATAGGGCAACTTTCAATAGCTCTAATTGGCCTGACTGCATGCCCTTGGACTTGCGAGAGAAAACCAGAACACCTAGAAGGAAACCCCTGGTCATCTGGCTGTGTTTGTTTATTGTCTATTACGATTTTAATGTCATGTTTTACACTTTGGTTACATTCATGACAGGAACGGTAGTCATTCATTACACAAGGTTCATCAGTTCGCAAGTTTATATCGAACACAGTCTTGGACAATTTAGTGTCTCCAATTCACCTCACTTGCATGTCTTTGGACTGTGGGAGGAAACCGGAGCACCCAGAGGAAACCCACGCAGACACAGGGAGAACATGCAAACTTCACACAGAAAGTACCTGGACCGCCCCACCTGGGGATCGAACCCAGGACCTTCTTACTATGCCACCAAGCCACCCCGATTGATTACTGTTAGCAGTTGTTGTGGCTGAAACACATGAACTAAAAAAATATGACTTTATTGTGAGTTTGTCCATACAGTGTGCACAGCGCTCAAAAAATGAAGGGAACACTTAAAATCATACATTGGATCTCGTTAAATTAGTAATTTCTGGATTCTAAATCACACCAAAAATCAAAGTGAAAAATTTAATTTAGTGCTAATGTGGTGCAGCAGAAAAACACGCTAGCCATCAGAGAGCTGAGATCTCTAGATAGTGCTGCTATCAGGCACCTACACATAAACATGACTGGCTGTGTATCTGTAGAGGAGGGACAATGGCTGATACAGGGATCTTATTTTTCACTGGGCAACTACAAACTCTGCTGATTACAGATGGCAGCGCATGGAACCGCAACCATGGACAGCAAGCTAGCTACTCGATCCACCATCCCACTGACATGTGACATGCTTCTCTCTTAAAGCTAAGCTAAAAAAGAACAGAGAACAAATTAGTGGGATTCAGTTTCGAGGAAATAATACACACTAAAAATGAGGAAGCCTTTGGCAGTTCTCTCTTCAAAAGGATACAGAGTAAAATCGCACACCACACTCTATAGGTCCATATGCACATACATACAGCTAAGGTGTGAAAACATTCTACCAGAATACAGCAACCAACTCTGTGTAAATTACGTGCGAGGATTTGTGCAGAAACGCCAACATTCTCTCAGTTATTACTGGTTATTAGTGCTCTGTACTGCATGTTTTAGTACATGCCACGTTAAGCTTTATTTTTTACGTTAAGCTGGTTACTGGTTTTCGTACTGTCCGGGTCACTTTTACCACGTCATATCACACAGTTCATCTCTTTAAAAATATCAGTGAATATCAGCGGCAAACTGGCTAAAAATGTAATCAGGTGAACTTTAAAAGATGAAACTTCAGTGCCAAAGCGGTATGAAAGCACCCAAACTTCTACACTGTGACACGGCCACAGATGACGTCACGGTTTCGCGCTGAAAAACCAAGTATTTTGTGGTGCAAAAGTAGAACTCTAGTTCGCTGTCTGGAACCTCTTTTCTCCGATGGAAACACACGGAACCAGTTTAAAATCAAGTCGGTGGAAAAGGGATATTTGTGTTCCATCTATTGGCTTTAGGCTACTTTTTACTAGCCTATAATAATAATATATTAAACCCATTAATCCAGAATATGTTTGGCTATTAACCTGCCAACTTCAAATCACGAAGGCGAAAAACACTAAGACCGTTTTCTGTACTTAAGCCCAGATGGTTGAATTAACTTACACTTGGTGTCTCTTGCACCCTGTCATGTAAATAAATCATAATGTAAATGAATCATAATGAACTAGTGGTTGTTTTTGTCTATTATTATATATTGTTGGTAGCCTCAGAATCTGACTAGTAATAGCATAAGGATGTGAAAAAAGCACTTTTGTAGGTTTCTCTGGACAAAAGACTCTGCCAAATGTCATAACATGAATGTAAATATGTTGACACACTTTCAAGATGTAATCAATTTAAATTTTTGTCTTCATCGAACTCCATAGGCAGATATCAGGCTCTTTGTCCAGTGCATTAAGTACATTTGTGCCAAGTATTTGCTTTGCATGTGCTCAAATCCAGTAACATATCTAATAATGAAAACAGAACATATCACTACAGTTTTCTTCACCCTTCATGAGTGTAGACAGTTTTACTAAATATTAGAGTTCAACTAAATGGACCATTACTTATAAAAAAAAAAGTATAAACAGCTACTGTCTTACAAAGATCCCTTTCATTCATTTACTACCACACAGCACAAATGTGTTTTTGTTCAAGACCACTCATAAAAAATCAAGCCACTGTTTTTTTTTATAGTTATATTAGTTTCTGGTTTGCCTAGATGATTTCCATCAAAATTCTTCACTAAAGAATTTTGATCAAAACTATATGTCTGATTATCTCCTTAAGCAAAATGTCACCAGATTTTCACGGCCCAGCTAAGTTTCAAATTTTCTCTGTTCCCAACACACCTGGTACAACTTATCACCTAGTTATAAAGCATTTATGTGGGCCCAGAAATGAGAATACAAATATTAGCTAAAAGATGTTTACTGTAAGAAACTAGAACAGCACAAATTACCTATATTCTGTGACTGGCACAAATCCCAGTGAATAATTGATCCTGGCAGATTGTACTTCTACAGAAGAGTCGTGCTGTTTTCAAATGTGGTTAGGAAACATATAAGGTTTTGTACATGCGGTGTGCTTTAACCATGCACATGGGCATGGCTGCTAAAATATGAATCCAATTAACTTCATCAGAAACCCAAATTTAGGCCTGATATATAATATTGCCAGTTTTGGTGAGCAGAGAACATAGAATGCCAATTTGGAAAGGTGAGAGCTACTGCAAGTTCTAACATTGAATTCTAATGTTTCATACTTCTGTAAAAGCATATAACTACAACAGACACTTTAGGGTAAGGATACAAATGTTACAATTTCTTTAAACCAAAAAGCTTATAGTCTTCAATCAAAATATAAAACGCATTACAATGTTCCATATCATCAAGTATTTATACTTTATGTAATAAACTGAGCATAACATAGTAAATGTGGCAGTTTATAGACCAGTAAGATGATTATAAACACCATAAGCAAAACCAATGTGGCATTTAGAATGTGGATTTTAAGTAGAGCCAGTAACAGACATTTCATAACAAGTGCTAACTAAACATTTTTTTTTATTTTACCACCGCTTTATTCTAATCAGAGTTGTGGTCAGTCCGGTTTCCCCAGAACCACTGGGCATAGTGCAATAACAAACTCCAGACAGAATGCCAATACATCACCTCCAATATCTCCCCGCCCACTCAGACATAGTTAAACATGTCTGTAAGTAGACACCCAGCTGACCAATAGCACAGCTGGGGTCGACTGCAGTAGTAGTAGTATAAATAACTGCAATGCCACTCGAGTTCCCACTAACCAAACATGCTGGTCGTAATGAATAAAGAAGTAGTTGCTATATTTACACTCTTACTGACAACATTAATGTGGTTATTATATAAAATAATCAACTTTAAATGTGGCTGTACACAGAGCTGGTGTATGTGCACTGCACTGTGTGGGTAAGTGTGTTTCAGATCAGCACTCTGTATCAGAGATGGGGACTCAAGTCTGCACACACAGCGACTTCAGACTTGACTCGTGACTTGCAAAAAATGACTTGTATACAACAAAAGTCAGCAACATTAGTCACGTGTGACAGTTATATACAGTATATACAGTATATGATCCGACATCATTCTGATCATGTAATTTTCTGCTCTCTAATAATTCCGGCATAGTGATGAAGCGTCACTCCCTACTTCCTCCTTTGGATTGGGATCTCACTTAAAATGGAGGAATACCCTACGCAGTGCACTTCACTGGAACAGCTGGTGTGAATGAAACGCTCCTACAGAATTGGCGCTAATAATTGTAAGGACCGCTTCCTGAACCAATCAGACCTTCTGATTTTAATTTTTAGTTTTAGTTCATTTGTATTTATTTAGTTTGCAGTATCACACAGATGATGTGTCAATGAAAGGCCTGTTGGCTTTCTAACGAGATAGTGTTTTACTTCACAACCGGGAAAAGTTTGGAGGTTTTTAATTATATGCACACATTTACAAAATAACGGATTATATTTCTAATGGGACCCACGGTTATAAATTTAATAACATCTGGAAATACAGAAGTTAAGGTAAGCAGTGGTTATGGATTTTTTTGCTGTGTTTTGGATTTTGGCTGCTGTGCCGTGATTTATTGCAAGCTTTTGTTTTGCAATGAAAACCAAACGTATTAATTTAAGCTTTTAACTGGTACCTTCTTGTTACGGAAATTACATTCATTTGCACAATGACTAGGAAAGTAAAGGCACGAAGTAAAACTGCCAAATACAGTCGCTAATCTGTTTTTTTTTTTATCTGAACTTACATATTATTTGTTTCTACGCTACATTTTCAATATATGTTTTGTGTAGATTATAATGACTCGTGACTTGACTCTGACTCTAGCCTAAAGACTCGTAACTTGACTCGGACTTGTATTTTGTGACTTGTAAACATCTCTGCTCTGTATAGATCTGTAACTCCCAATTGGAATCAAGTGGCGGTTGCTGGAAAATCATTTAAATTAATTAAAACCAGCAGTATTACTCAAACAATGACTTCTTCGTCATTAACTAGATATCATTGACATCCCTTTTTAAAAGCAATTGTGCTCTGAGCCAATGCCATTATTTCTCAAACACTGTGAAGCCTCTCCATGATAGTACTCGAAGTACTCTGAAGTACTCTGAGCTTATGTAAACTACTATAAGTTGCCTTCTTCATAATAACAAAAGCCAAAAAAGGGCTGATTTGACCAGAAGCTCAAACTTCTTTGGGTATGTTGGTTTTCTGGACATTTGGCTGTAGATTTCAAATTATATTGAGGCAAAAAATTGCATATGAATGAAAAACCTAAAAAGCTGGTTTTACATGGCTAACTCTTGATGGCTCGTTTTGTTTTTGTTTTTTTGTGCAGTGTATTATACACTGCCTGGCAAAAAAAAGGTCACCACCTGGATTTAACTAAGCAAATAGGTAAGAGCCTCCCATTGGATAATTACTGCATGGGTGATTATGTTTCAGCTGGCAACAAGTTATTTAACCCTGATGCAGTGGTTAGCTTCTCATTTGTTAAACAACCATGTTGAAAGACACATCCTGTGGTCGTGGAAAAGATGTTAATCTGTTTTAGAAGGGTCAAATTACTGGCATGCATCAAGCAGAGAAAACATCTAAAGAGATTGCTGAAACTACTAAAATCGGGTTAAGAACTGTCCAACGCATTATTAAAAAGTGGAAGGACAGTGGGGAAACATCTTCCAGGAAGGAATGTGGTCGGAAAAAAAATCTTGAATGATCGTGATCGGCGATCACTTAAACGTTTGGTGAAATCAAATGGTAGAAAAACTACAGTAGAACTCAGGGAAATGTTTAATAGTGAAAATAAGAGCATTTCCACACCACAATGCGAAGGGAACTCAAGGGATTGGGACTAAACAGCTGTGTAGCCTTAAGGAAACCACTTGTCAGTGAGGCTAACCAGCAAAAACGGCTTCAATTTGCTAGGGAGCATAAAGATTGGACTCTGGAGCAATGGAAGAAGGTCATGTGGTCTGATGAGTCCATATTTACCCTGTTCCAGAGTGATGGGCGCATCAGGGTAAGAAGAAAGGCGTCTGAAGTGATGCACCCATCATGCCTAGTGCCTACCGTACAAGCCTGTGGGGGCAGCGCTATGATCTGGGGTTGCTGCAGTTGGTCAGGTCTAGGTTCAGCAACGTTATGTACCCAAAGAATGAGGTCAGCTGACTACCTGAATATACTGAACGACCAGGTTATTCCATCAATGGATTTTTTCTTCCCTGATGGCATGGGCATATTCCAAGATGACAATGCCAGGATTCATCGGGCTCAAATTGTGAAAGAGTGGTTCAGGGAGCATGAGACATCATTTTCACACATGGATTGGCCACCACAGAGTCCAGACCTGAACCCCATTGAAAATCTTTGGGATGTGCTGGAGAAGACTTTGCGCAGTCCAAATCTCCCATCATCAATACAAGATCTTGGGGAAAAATTAATGCAACTCTGGACAGAAATAAATGTTGTGACATTGCAGAAGCTTGTGGAAACGATGCCACAGTGAATGTGTGCTGTAATCAAAGCTAAAGGCGGTCCAATGAAACATTAGAGTGTGTGACCTTTTTTGGCCAGGCAGTGTATTTAACCTACACAAGCTAGCCATTTAAATGACAAAATGCCTATTTTCTAATGGTGGAACTAGTTTACAGATAGAACAAGGTCACATTGTTTTATCCAGTGCTGTGCACATCAGAATGTTCCACCAGTTAACATTTATTATGGAACTTTGTATTCATTATTTATTTCTCTGCATACTGTGTTTCCTTCATTTTCCACAACACAAGCAATCTATGTGCTATTTAAAATGCTAGAAAATTAGGTGTTTTATGCTGGCATGTCGATGTGGTGGGAAAGTGTATTGAAAGAGACCACTCATTATATCTTTTGGGTTAAAATAATGTAGCGTCGCCACTGGGGGGCCGGCACGGGCTTTACCCAGAAAGCCTTGCGGCCGTGGTATCCAGGCTTACCGTAGCCGTGTAGCCCAGTGTTGGGGATGGGTTGGCTGCGGTGAGGGCTGGATAGGCAGCTATTTGTTTGTCTGTTTGTTGTGTGAATATCTATGTGTATGAATGGTTGGCTTTAAATAACCATCTGGCGGCCCCGACGCCCCTCCTTTAATACTTGCTGGTGCCACATTGGTGTCAGAAGTGGGATTGTGGCGTTTGGGTGGCTCTGGTGGTTCGGTGGGCCAATATGCCCGGTCTGTCTGAGTGCGCTGGCCCAGGTGGCTGCAGGGGCAGGGTGCCCGGTGCAGCAGTGGGTGGAAGGGCGGCTCGGCAGTGTAAGGGGGCGTGGTGCGGACAAGGAGCCACCCAGTGAACGCTGGTGAGTAGGTCACCGGGACGGTTGACCTTTGGGGAGGGGGCTGTGTAGCGTCGCCACTGGGGGGCCGGCACAGGCTTTACCCAGAAAGCCTTGCGGCCATGGTATCCAGGCTTACCGTAGCCGTGTAGCCCAGTGTTGGGGATGGGTTGGCTGCGGTAAGGGCTGGATAAGCAGCTTAATGTTTGTCTGTTGTATGAATGAGTGTCTGTCAAAAACCACTGAGTGAACTGCCAAGGGCAGCTCCTTCCTACTTGCCGGCGCCACATTTTGTTCCACAAGTTGTGGAAATTACTGAGAAAGCATTTGTTGGTAGGGTGATGTATTATATTAATTACTGTAATACATTTAATATAAGCACAAGCCGTCAGTAACTGAAACTGTGAGGCATTGGTAATGTTAACGGTAATCCATACAGCGCCTACTTTATCGACATTTTTACCTTACATTGACGCTCCTTCTATATTAAGTCACATTACACGCGTAAAATTGTATACTTTCCCATTCAAATAATGTAAAACAAACAAAAAGACATATAATTTACAGAGTCTTTTAATTTTTATATATGCTAATTAGCCTGTACGGAATACAGTTAATTTACGTTACCAGTCCAAACGTTCGATGTAGCCCATGTTAAAGCTTTTAGAGCAGGGGTGTCAAACTCACGGCCCGCGGGCCACATCCGGCCCGCCACGTCATTTGATCCGGCCCGCGAGAGGTTTAACGACTGTACGATTGTTGTGATGGTTCGAGTCGTTACAGAGACGCGCTTATAATTTAATAGGACACCTGCGCCTTTAAGCCTTTAACTGTTGGCATCGTAGTCATGGCAACTAACTTTGACTTTCGCTGAGAAGCCATGTGACTTTTACTGCAAAAGAGCGCGGGTAGTAATGTAAACAATAATAATAAATATAAATAATTATCTTGTAATATATTACCAAAGCATCGTCTGTAAGTAGTGGCGTTTATATTCTCAGTTGTTTGTAAATGTTTAGTGAGTATATCACAGCGTTTTAGTTACAAATTTACCGTAATTAAATACAATTGTTACCGTTACTATAGCAATTAGTATCTTTACACAAAATGCTAACTCCTTAGCGCTATTTTACGTTTGGTTAAATCTCATATTGTACCAGATGTAACACTTGACTACAGCTGTGTGCTTTTACTGTATTAAGTTCTTTATTGTTTTTATTGTTTGTATTTTTACTTCATTCTGGTGCACACAGTGTATCACACAGCTGGGAAGCAAATAAAACCGACTGTATTCTGAAGAGAGCTGTCTGTCTGTCTGTCTGTCTGTCTGAGCAAGGGGATAAACTATTAGTGAGGGCAGAACAATTGTCTTAAAATACACTGTAAAATCCTACATTAACTGCATCTCTCAAAATGCATGCTGATTTTGTGACCTGCAAAGTGACACATCCTGCCAGTAGATAATGTTAATATTTACACATGATCCTAAAATGAAGATAAGAAAATTAAGCAGAAGGAGGAAATTTAATGAAAATGAAAACAAGTTTGTGCTTCAGGAAGAGAAACCGGTGCGTCTCTTGTGTTATGAGGCTGTCTGTGGTAAAGGAGGACAATATAAAGGCAGAATTTAGCCTCCAAGAAAAACAACAGACTGCAATCACAGCAGAATACGTTACAATCGGCCCTTTGAGGGCCACAATAATGCTGATGTGGCCCTCGGTGAAAATGAGTTTGACACCCCTGTTTTAGAGGATAATATTTCCCATGTTTACCTTTACGCGTCACTGCGGTGCAAACTGAAGCGTTTTAACTTTATTTATGTTAGTTGTTGGTTCTAAATCACTTCAGGTAATATCATAGACGACTTAAACCAGGTAAATAATGTAGGCTGTTTTAGCTATTCCGCGGTTAGGACGCGCACGCGACTATATATGTACTCACCTGTGCCTGCTCACTGCGCGCGCTGAACTCTGAGCTGCATGTTGACCGTGTGCCGCTGTGTGAGATCCTGCCGCCCAAATCGAGCCGGGCACCAGCAACACCGCCACACAGCACACAAAATATAGTGCCATTATTTATTAATACTGACGGAAAAGAAAGACAAAATACACCACAAAGTTTTGCGCTGCGCGCGGACCGAGTGCTCCAGTGTTTTTTTTTTTTCCAAATACAAATATCCAAACTCCTGGCTGTAAAAAAGTGCAGATTAATTAATCCGTATAGTGCTACAGAGCCATTGCTGATAGTCCACTCAGCATCTACAGTACATGATAAACTGTGGAAAGTAGCAAACTCTGCTGAGAAACATCCACCAATGTTTCGTGGTGCTCCACCTCTCTCTTTCTCTCTCTCTCTCTCTCTCTCTCTGTGTGTGTGTGTTACTCCCTCTTGTACTGCCTCTATTAATCCCTACTTTCTCACTATAAAGTCCATGCCAAAAACATCAGCCACTGTGGTGAAACCATTGGTGCCAAGTAGCTGATCAAAGATTTATCAGGGGCAAAAGCTTGTTGATGGCTTAAACTGCTAAGGGACAAATAACAGAATATAAGGTTAATAATATATTAATATCCAAAGTAACCGCCATGTGCAGCAGAGACAGCAGCTAGACGTGCTGGGAGTGACTCCATCAGGTCCTGGTAGGTTCATGGCTGGATTACTGACCGGGCCAGTGGGGCCAGCGCCCAGGGGCCCTTGAGGTCAGGGGGCCCCGGGGGGGCCCTGGCCCAAAACATTTTGCGATGCCTATTAACATTTATGATACAATATATTTTTATTTCCGAGGGCCCTCCATTTTAAGGATCCTCTGACTATTAGGGACTTTGACCCCAGGGCCTCTTGGGGGCCCTAGCCATGCTTTTGGGGCCCCTAGCCATGCATTTGGGGCCCCTAGCCATGCTTTTGGGCCCTAGCCATGCTTTTGGGGGCCATAGCCATGCTTTTGGGCCCTAGCCATGCTTTTGGGCCCCTTATGAAAATGGATGAGGCGTTGTGCCACTGCTCTGACTTTGACTTCTGGCTATTAGGGGTCCTAGGAAAGAGGGGGGCATATTTTTAGAGGGCCCTGGTTATGAGAGCCCCTACCAGGGGGACCTAGAGAAGAGCAGGGCATACCATTAGAGGGCCCTTGATCATGAGGGCCCCTGCTATGGGGCCCTTGACTTCCATAGAAGTCGTTTACCATGGCTCCTTGACTTTCTAGGGACCTACAAATTGCCAGGCAAGCTACCATATTTCATAACAGACGTTTTGTTGCAAATATGCGATTCAGGCCCTTACTTAATGTTTCTGAATTTGTATTGTTTCAAAATTATTATGTTCAATTTCTCTTAAGCGCAGAGACACAAATTAATTTAGCAATTTAGCAATTATTTAAATTTAAGACAAGCAATTTCAAGCAGTTTGAATGCATACACACACTTAACTGAGCTATTTGATGTTCTTTTCATGCCTGACAATATGTCCAACAGTGAGCTCACTTTAAAGGCTAACTCACTCACTGCAGCATATCCTTCAGATCTGAACAAATTTACATTTCAGAAAACAAAATTACAAAAAAACAAAAACAAATTTACAACGAAAGCAAAACAAATTTACAAGTGCTTGGGTACCCAGTGTTTGTAAATTTGTTTTGGCATATGTAAAAGTGTTTCAGCACTTGTAAATTTGTTTTCGGCATATGTAATTTTGTTTTCTAAAATGTACATTTGTTTTGCACTTCTCGGCCGCACATTTCTGACGGAAAGGGTAGGTACAATAAACCGGAAGTGCGTGTTGCTTACCTGCTGTCAATCAAACTGTTTCTCAGCGGTAAAGTGAACGGAGTTTGTGATGGTAACGATAAACAAGGTTTTGTGTAATACACCGCTGTATGAGCAGCGCAGTGGGCGGAGTGCAGATGAAGCCTCATTTAAGCTTTTGAAGCTTTTTTCCTGATTGTGCTGAAAATACCTGAGGGGGGGGCACCTTACACAGTCACGAGAACCAAGGTTTTATTTATGGTGTTTAACATTTATTATTTTCATTCTTTATAATAATAAGTCAGAACCATATATTAGGCAAAACAACGCACTCCGCCCACTGCGCTGCTCATACAGCGGTGTATTACACAGGTTATATTGCGCACACACCGCGTTACTAAGAATAAAAGTGAACACTACTTAATATAATTGATTAAACAGCAGTTTCCTTCTGTTTTATACACATCACACTGTCTCACATTGATAAAAATACGGAACAAATACTGAACGCGGCGTTTAGTTTCCAAATAAAGAAGGATTCTGTATTTTACGGGATGGTTGGTAACCCTGGTTTGATTGTCTCTTATATAGTGAGTGAGATAAAACACAGCACCAAAGCTTCATCAGTCCCACACATGCTGCTTTAATACGAGCTCCGATACACTGAGTCCAGTGTTACAAAAGTGAAACAAGCTTCAAAGCCTCGGTATCAAATGTTCCGTCCCTAATAAACAATGTTTTGTCCATTTTGTGTTAATTATTTTCATTATTTCGCTTTTGTTGTTCTTGTGGGAATTCCTTAGATGTTTAGAAGAGCGGACGGTAGATAGAGATGCACACGCCACGTCTAAACATCTGCACAAACTATCTAATAACTTTCCACAAGAAAAACAATAGCGGGTCAACTGGATAAAATGATTTCCACAAACTAGACAAAACCTTGTTTATCGTTACCATCACAAACTCCGTTCACTTTACCGCTGAGAAACAGTTTGATTGACAGCAGGTAAGCAACACGCACTTCCGGTTTATTGTACCTACCCTTTCCGTCAGAAATGTGCGGCCGAGAAGTGCAAAACAAATGTACATTTTAGAAAACAAAATTACATATGCCGAAAACAAATTTACAAGTGCTGAAACACTTTTACATATGCCAAAACAAATTTACAAACACTGGGTACCCAAGCACTTGTAAATTTGTTTTTGCTTTCGTTGTAAATGTTGTTTTTGTTTTTTTGTAATTTTGTTTTCTGAAATGTAAATTTGTTTTGCACTTCTCGGCCACCGTACCTGGCAGATGAATTGATACAATACAAATCATTCATAACAGAAAAAGAAAAATGTCCTAGTAAAATGCTCAAAACCATGATAAATTTGAATTTACAGTCAACCTTTCCAAATGTCTACATAGCACTTAGACTTTTTTTGACTGTGCCTATCACAAATTGTGAATTTGGGTCCCTGGGCAACTCTTTGACTGTGTATGTATATAGTTCCTTTTTTCAACAAATAGAACAGTTACAGCAAGGCTGTAGCCATAAATGGGATGGGGGGGCAAATCTACTGGGGGGAGGGGGTTCTCTGCCATTGTTTACTATTTTTTTCATCAAGATATTGGGAAGGGCATTTTGAGCATATCTGAATATTGGGAAGACGTGTTCTCCTCAGTATACAGTTTATTGAGTTTACAGCCTTGGGTTACAGACATGATTCAAACTGCCATGACATACACTGCATGCTCCTTACAAGTATGCAGCATGTGACCTTTTGACTTTTAACTGTACACATGTGGTCTGACACTGTTGTTATTTATAAACTTTATATCTACTGTGTATCCTGCTCAAGACCTCAATAAAAAACTGCTGTTTTCTGCTTTAGCTTCTGTGCATAAATTAGAAGTATAAAATGGCATAATACTTTCATCACAGTGTGTACAGGTCTAGGAGAGGCATCAGGGGAACATCTGCAGAAATTCCTAAGTTTAAATTGAGGAAACAAGGGCAGCCAGAAAAAACACATGCCTCTTTCATCAAGATCAAGGACAGGTCAAGGCCCCCCAGCGCAGTAAAGTATCTTGACTCAGTTTAGTTTACACACTCTGTCTTGCAAGCAACATTGGCATATGCAACAAAGAATCCAGGAACAGAAAGTCAGTGTGCATGTGCACCCTAAAACAAAGAAGAGTCATTTTCTAAACAAATATCACAATGTTCTGTTAGGGTGTTTTGACTTTATCAAACTCACTAAATGATTATATGCAGTCAAGGCTAAAAATATACTTGTAAAGCTGAGGTCTAATAATAGTATTTAAAATGTAAGTCTACTGTTCTCAAGAATGACCTGCCATTGAAACTATGCTCCTAATAAAAATAAATAAATAAAGGAAGAGCCCACTGGGTGTAGTGCAATATTCACACCCCACAGAGCATGTGTCTCAAAGAGCATAAAGGTAGCAGATATACAGCATCGAAACCTTTACTTGTTTAGCTATCATCTCTGGGGAATTAGTTTTAGAATGTAACTGTTTGCATAATCATAATTCTGAGTCAGCTGATCAGTTTGTTTTACACTATATGGACAAAAATATTGGGACACCCCTTCTAATGACTGAATTAGTGTGTTTTAGCCACAGTAGTTGCTAGCAAGTGTAATAAATCACTGTATGAAAAGAATTATATTCTTCCAACTTTGCTGCAACAGGTTAGAGGAGGCTATTCCCTGTATCAGCATGACTTTGTTTAAAGAAACCCCAGTGGCCTGCACAGAGGGGTAAGGTAGTCGACAAGTAATCAAAAGGTCATTGGTTCAAGCCTTACCACTTCCAGGCTGCCACTGCTGGGCCCTTGAGCAAGGCCCTTAAACTTCAATTGCTTAGACAATATACTGTCACAGTACTGTAAGTCGCATACTACAACCCCAAATCAGAAAGTTGGGACAGTATGGAAAATGCAAATAATGAAAAACACAGAGTGTCTTACATTTACTTTGACTTTCACTTGATTGCAGACAGGATGAACCTGAGATATTTCATGTTTTGTCTGCTCAACTTTATTTTATTTATTAATAAACATCCAGTCCTTCATTTCAGGCCTGCAACACATTCCAAAAAAAGTTGGGACAGTAAAGCGTTTACCACTTTGTCATGTTGCCCCACACTTAAAAGACGTTTTGGCACCGAGGATACCAAGCAATTCAGTGTTTCAGCTTTTATCTTGTCCCATTCTTCCAGTACGAGGTCGTCGTTGTCACATTTTTCCTTTCAAAATTCTCAATTGGGGACAGATCAGGACTGCAGGCAGGCCAGTCCAGTACCTGTACCCACTTCTGCTGCAGCCATGCCTTTGTAATGAGTGCAGCATGTGGTTTTGCATTGTCTTGTTAAACAATGCATGGACGTCCCTGGAGAAGATGACGTCTTCTGTCCAAAAGTAAGGAACACTGTATTTTTATTTTATTAGCATTTTCCATACTGTTCCAACTTTTTCTGATTTGGGGTTGTACTTCATCTGGAATGAATTGGAACATTAGTTGAGGACTTTTTGACTGAATGGGCACACATTCCCACAGACATACTTGGAAGTCCTGAGAGAAGCCCAATTAGAAGACTGCCTGATGTTGTGGCTGAAAAGATCACACAGAGGCCACTCTAATTTAATACCATTTGTTTTTGAAATGGGATGTCCAACAAGTTTATGGTTGGGTGCCCAAATACTTTTGGCCATATATTGAAGAACTCAATGTTCAATTATGGTTTAATATAAATATGAAATATATAAATGAAATTGGTATTGGGCATCATGCAAAAATCGCACCCAAAGCACAACCTTAAATGCTGAAACTGGTAAAGGGGGGCTGATCTAAAACTAGCGCATGACCATTTTGATACGGTGTCTACTATAAGAAATCCACTGCTTTACACAATCTTGCTATAGGCATGCTGGAAGTTTGACAACACTTATTTGCAAACCTGCAGAACAGTATTTTGAAGGAGAAAGGTTACTTTACATCCACACATCTCAGACATGAAGCATGGTGGAGGAAGTATTATGGTTTGGGGGTACTTTGCTGCATCAAGATCTGGTCAGATTGCATAATTAAAAGAAACTAATTCAAAAATAATTTTTGAGGAGGTTAAGTGCTCCTGGTTTAAATCACAGTTGTGTTATCTATCAGCCGGGCGTCTACACATACATTATCGGCTATGTTTGAAGGAGGGGATTGCTGAAGTCCTGCAATCGATTGGTACCCTGTTCAGTGTATTCCTGCCTTGAACTCAGTGTTTCCCAGAATACAGCAAATGAAACTGAATGACAATTTCCAGGACAATAATAATAAGTTAAGGCAAAATGCATTGATCAATTGTATTTTTAAGCAGTTTAAAATCCCTGTTTCCATGGATTCACAATTTATTTCATGTCAGCAGTTGTTTTGGGAGATTTTTATAAGGGGTCAATGGCTTTTGGGTGAAAATCAAGCTGGATTTGTTTAAGTTTAGCTTAGAAGAGTTGATGATAGATAAGAAAAGTATGGGAATGTGTTTGTGTGTTCCTTTACTCCATGATGGACAAAACACCCTGACCTTATTTCCAAGAGGCAACTCCCATTTTAATTTTAACTACACTTGAAAGTGTCATATTCAAAAACTTTAAATACAAATACCACCCTTTCTGCAGCTGGGATATTAGTGTTTAGTGTCAAACTGACTTTGATCTCTGTCAGTAGTTCACTCACTACATTTTTTGAAATTAATTAATTACTGTAGAATTAAACCAGTTAGCTGTTAAACATAACATAAAGCAACTTATTAGATTTGCTGTATTTAGTTTGGTTAGAAGAATCTGGAACTGATCATTTGAATTCATGCATTAAGAACTGAGTAGCCTAGTGTAGCCTAGCAGTTAAGGTACTGAACTAGTAATCGTGAGGTTGCTGGTTCAAGCCCCACCACTGCCAGGTTGCCACTTTTGGGCCTTCAATTGCTTAGACCATATACTGTCACATTGCTGTAAGTCGCTTTGGATAAAAGCGTCTGCTAAATGCTGAAAATGTAAATGTAAATAAGTTAAACTACACAAAAAAATTTGAAGTGCATATTGGAGCACCATTTACACGCTGTTCATTTAACCATTGTTTATCACACTTTTCAGAATTCCAAATTAACCATAATTCATTAAACCAGTGTTTAGTATTAGGATCCAGCCTCCTTTGATTCAAAATAGCAATTTAGTTTGCTATGCTTTTGCTAGTCCCCTTTCATTTTATTCACATTCTTGGCATTTAGCAGATGCTTTTATCCAAAGCGACTCACAGTTGTTACTATAAACAATCTAAGCAATTGAGGATTAAGGGTCTTGCTCAAGGGCCCAACAATGGCAACCTTCTGATCACGAGCACTGTACTTTAGCCGCTAGGCTAACTGTCCTACAACTGTCCTCTCAAAGAGTTATAATTCCTACCTTGCCTCCCTGTTTTTAATTAATGAATTTATTTATTAGGACTTTAACATCATTCATGATAGCAACAGTAGTTACTCGTTACACAAGATTCATCAGTTCACAAGTTCAAACACGGTCATGGACAATTTAGTATCTCCAATTCACCTCACTTGCATGTTTTTGGACTATAGGAGAAAACCGGAGCTTCCGGAGGAAACCCACACAGACATGGGGAGAACATGCAAACTCCACACAGAAAGGACACAGACCCAACAGTGGCAACCTGGCGATTACAAGTTCAGTTCCTTAACGCTAGGCTACTTAGTTCTTAATGCATGAAATCAAATTTTCAGTTGCTGTGAGGCGACAGTGCTACCCAGTGAGTCACCGTGAACCCCAACCCGCCCCATTTTTAAAACACTGGCCCTGTACTGCTGCTGGTAAACTACTGTACACTATACAAAAGTAATGGGACATCTCTTTTATCCCTATTTATCAAGTGTATGTGTTTCACTCACAACAGTTGCTAGAAGGTGTAATAAATCAATTACACATATAAAAAAAATATGCTTTCAACTTTGCAGCAACAGTTTAGTTTAGGCCATTTCCTGTTCCAGCATGACTGTGCCCCTGTGCACAAAGCAAAATCTATAAAGACATGTAAAAAAGCTAATAAAGGAAAGTCCATGTGGCCTGCACAGAGCCCTGACCTCAGCCCCACTAAACAGCTTTGGAATGAGCTGGAACAACAGCTTTCTTGACCAACATCAGTACCCAGCCAAACAAATGCTTTTCTGACTAAATGGACACAAATACCCAGTAGTACTTTCTTCTTGTTATTATTATTATTGTTCACCCAGGCCTGATAAAACATACTGATGAAATTCTGTCCGACTTGGCCTGCCATTTCAATACCAGCAGGTCCTGGTGTCTTCACAGTTTATTCTTGAGCTTGTTATTTTGCACTTTTTGAAACCCACAAAGCGCATGTCACTTTGGAATGCTGTTTTGCTCCAATTTATTTTTACTAGTTCACAGCGGTGGCACTATTTAAAAAGTCCCAGCCTATGAGAAGCAATAAATTAGTGGTAATGATCAGTCAGGTTTTACAGTCACTATTAAACTACAGTATGCTGCCACACGCGTCGCTTCTAAACTCTGTTGTAGAAAGACCACACACATTTCTCAAGTTAACATAAATATGTTCAATCTTGTTCAGCGACAGCAGCCTTCCCGTACATCAGCAAACCTGCAAAACTCAGCTCTCTTTAAAAGATTATTTAAGCATTATATCCTAGCCTCTGGCAGCCTGGATAAATGTTATTTTCTTTTGTTTCTAAACAAATCATGTAATCATTTATTCTAAAAACACCTTAGAAAACCTGATACATCATTATGTGTCACTAGTTTAATAGTTTCAAACATTTTGTTCATGCGGTTCTACCTTTTCTTCTCTAACAAAACCCACAAAGCATAAAGTTAATTCACTGCTTGCTTGCAATTACCTAGTACACTATATAAAATAATACTAAATGATACAACACAAAAATACAGTATACTGATTTAATAATTATTTTAAAACTTGTTGGAGAAAGCAATTCATTAACAACATATTCTAAAGCTATGGAGTGTTCTGAAAGTAATGAGGCCTTATAATACACAAAAAACTTTATAAATATTCATCATATAAAATTAGACGTCTTTTTGAATAGAAAAAAATCATTGTAAACCTGCAACTGAAACAACAATTTAAAATCATTGTGACAAATCGAAACAGTACAAATAGTTCATCTACTTTTGTTCAAATAGCACAAACATCAGGTTTGTTCAGGGTATAGTGCATACAATATTTTAAACCGCTTTTATAACAAATGCTTTCAAGGTTGGTTGAATACCAATTGTATACCAAAGCAGCAACGTAGCCCCAAACCATAATACTTCCTTCACCATGCTTCATGTCTGAGATGGGGTTTGTGGTGTTGATGTACTGTAGCTTTTCTCCTTTAATATACTATTGTGCAGTTTTGCCTGTAAGTTAACATTTTGTCCCATCTGTGCACAGAGGTGTTGTAAAATCTCCAACATGTCTATAACAAGATTTTTTTGAAGCAGTGGATTTTTTATAGTGTACACCATATCAAAGTCGTGAACAAGTTTTAGATTAATTTTTCCATTTGTACCAGCATCAGCACTGAAGGTTGTGCTTTGGGTGTGTTTTTGCATGATGCCTAATACCAAATAGTGTAGTGTAGTGTTTGTATAGGAGAGTACAGTACAGTAAAGTACAGTATAATATAGTATAGCGCAGCATAGCATGTTATAGTATAGTATAGTTTAGTAGAGTACAATATAGTATAGTACAATACAGTACAGTATAGCGCAGTATAGTACTATATAGCACAGTATAGTATGGTATAGTCGAGTACATATAGTATAGCACAGTATACTCTAGTACAGTATAGTACAGTGCACATATAGTATAGCACAGTATACACTAGTACAATACAGTACAGTGTAGTATAGGACAACACAGTATAGTATACTACAGTACAGTATACTACAGTATAGTGTAGTATAGTATAATATAGTAGAAGAGAGTACAGTATATTTCCTATTGCAGTAAACTGAAAATGGTGGAGACTAATGACATATCTTATAGTGTACACCATATCAAAGTCATGAACAAGTTGTAGATAAATTTTTCCATTTGTACCAGCATCAGCACTGAAGGTTGTGATTTGGGTGTAATCTTTGCATGTCCAATACCAAAAAGTATAGTATCGTATCGTATAGTATAGTATAGTATAGTATAGTATAATATAGTATAATATAATATAGTATAGTGTAGTATAGTAAATTACAGTACTGTAAAGTGCAGTATAGTAAATTACAGTACTGTAAAGTGCAGTATAATATAGTATAGTACAGCACAGTATAGCAAAGCACAATGTAGTAGAGTACAATACTGTACAGTATAGTATAGCACAATGTAGTAGAGTACAATACTGTACAGTATAGTATAGCACACTGTAATAGAGTACAATACTGTACAGTATAGTATAGCACAATGTAGTAGAGTACAATAATGTACAGTATAGTATAGCACAATGTAATAGAGTACAATACTGTACAGTATAGTATAGCACAATGTAGTAGAGTACAATACTGTACAGTATAGTATAGCACAATGTAGTAGAGTACAATACTGTACAGTATAGTATAGCACGATGTAGTAGAGTACAATACTGTACAGTATAGTATAGCACACTGTAATAGAGTACAATACTGTACAGTATAGTATAGCACAATGTAGTAGAGTACAATACTGTACAGTATAGTATAGCACAATGTAGTAGAGTACAATAATGTACAGTATAGTATAGCACAATGTAGTAGAGTACAATACTGTACAATATAGTATAGCACAATGTAGTAGAGTACAATACTGTACAGTATAGTATAGCACAATGTAGTAGAGTACAATAATGTACAGTATAGTATAGCACAATGTAGTAGAGTACAATACTGTATAATATAGTATAGCACAATGTAGTAGAGTACAATACTGTACAGTATAGTAAAGCACAATGTAGTAGAGTACAATAATGTACAGTATAGTATAGCACAATGTAGTAGAGTACAATACTGTACAGTATAGTAAAGCACAATGTAGTAGAGTACAATACTGTACAGTATAGTATAGCACAATGTAGTAGAGTACAATAATGTACAGTATAGTATAGCACAATGTAGTAGAGTACAATACTGTATAATATAGTATAGCACAATGTAGTAGAGTACAATACTGTACAGTATAGTATAGCACAATGTAGTAGAGTACAATACTGTACAGTATAGTATAGCACAATGTAGTAGAGTACAATACTGTACAGTATAGTATAGCACACTGTAATAGAGTACAATACTGTACAGTATAGTATAGCACAATGTAGTAGAGTACAATAATGTACAGTATAGTATAGCACAATGTAATAGAGTACAATACTGTACAGTATAGTATAGCACAATGTAGTAGAGTACAATACTGTACAGTATAGTATAGCACAATGTAGTAGAGTACAATACTGTACAGTATAGTATAGCACGATGTAGTAGAGTACAATACTGTACAGTATAGTATAGCACACTGTAATAGAGTACAATACTGTACAGTATAGTATAGCACAATGTAGTAGAGTACAATACTGTACAGTATAGTATAGCACAATGTAGTAGAGTACAATAATGTACAGTATAGTATAGCACAATGTAGTAGAGTACAATACTGTACAATATAGTATAGCACAATGTAGTAGAGTACAATACTGTACATTATAGTATAGCACAATGTAGTAGAGTACAATAATGTACAGTATAGTATAGCACAATGTAGTAGAGTACAATACTGTATAATATAGTATAGCACAATGTAGTAGAGTACAATACTGTACAGTATAGTAAAGCACAATGTAGTAGAGTACAATAATGTACAGTATAGTATAGCACAATGTAGTAGAGTACAATAATGTACAGTATAGTATAGCACAATGTAGTAGAGTACAATACTGTACAATATAGTATAGCACAATGTAGTAGAGTACAATACTGTACAGTATAGTATAGCACAATGTAGTAGAGTACAATAATGTACAGTATAGTATAGCACAATGTAGTAGAGTACAATACTGTACAGTATAGTATAGCACAATGTAGTAGAGTACAATACTGTACAGTATAGTATAGCACAATGTAATAGAGTACAATACTGTACAGTATAGTATAGCACAATGTAGTAGAGTACAATACTGTACAGTATAGTATAGCACAATGTAGTAGAGTACAATACTGTACAGTATAGTATAGCACAATGTAGTAGAGTACAATACTGTACAATATAGTATAGCACAATGTAGTAGAGTACAATACTGTACAGTATAGTATAGCACACTGTAATAGAGTACAATACTGTACAGTATAGTATAGCACAATGTAGTAGAGTACAATACTGTACAGTATAGTATAGCACAATGTAATAGAGTACAATACTGTACAGTATAGTATAGCACAATGTAGTAGAGTACAATACTGTACAGTATAGTATAGCACACTGTAGTAGAGTACAATACTGTACAGTATAGTATAGCACAATGTAGTAGAGTACAATACTGTACAGTATAGTATAGCACACTGTAGTAGAGTACAATACTGTACAGTATAGTATAGCACACTGTAGTAGAGTACAATACTGTACAGTATAGTATAGCACAATGTAGTAGAGTACAATACTGTACAGTATAGTATAGCACAATGTAGTAGAGTACAATACTGTACAGTATAGTATAGCACACTGTAGTAGAGTACAATACTGTACAGTATAGTATAGCACAATGTAGTAGAGTACAATACTGTACAGTATAGTATAGCACACTGTAGTAGAGTACAATACTGTACAGTATAGTATAGCACAATGTAGTAGAGTACAATACTGTACAGTATAGTATAGCACAATGTAGTAGAGTACAATACTGTACAATACTGTACAGTATAGTATAGCACAATGTAGTAGAATACAATACTGTACAGTATAGTATAGCACAGAATAGCACAGTATAGTATACTACAGTATAGTAAAGTGCAGTACTGAATGGCATAACACAGTATAGTACAGTATAATACAGTATAGTATAGTGTAGTATAGTAGAAGTGAGTACAGTACATTTTCTGTTAGAGTAAACTGAAAATGTTAGAAGCTAATGACATCAGTCAGTTGTTTGTTCCCACAAAATGACAAAAAACATGATGGATGGAAGACACAGTATGCTCTTCACCTTTTTTTGAAACGTTTACAATCTATCCACTCTGGTAGATCTTAAAATCATGGGACTGTGTCCTCCTAAAAAGCTTCAACTCATCATGCAGTTTAAAATTATTTTTTATTTCTCTAAATAAATATATCTCTGGTGTTTGTGGCTAAATCAGTTTCTTCTCCATTAGTTCACAAGACTGATTAAACATGCCTTTTGCAAACTTTAGATGTTTAGAATTGTTGATGAGGTAACAGCAGGGACATGAACAAACACTTTTGGGGGCAAGTGCTGAAACGGAAGCATTTCCTAATTATTTATAAACTAAATATATACAGTAGCACACTGTTTACTTCCTTACATACGTCTTCATTTATGCAGATGTTTAATACGTAGCATGTTTATATGGGAGCTATGGTTTGTATTTCTAAGTTCGATCTTGATCTTTCAGTTCTTTACTCAGCATTTTTAATGTCATTTTTAACAGTACAAATTACAAGCTGGAAGCATTTTGATGTCTTATTTGAGCTATTTCTCCTATCAGTTAGCTTAATGATAATTCCAGCATCCTTCCTTAAATAATATCATACATAATTCAGCTCTTCGGCTAAATACTGCAGGACATGAGAAATTACAGTAATCAAGTGTAATCAGTGCAGCACTGTCACCCTCCAGGACCTGACTGTGCAATCTTAATCTCTCAATGGAATACACTATGTACAGTATAGACAATTATTGTTGACTGAGTTGGGTGTTTCTAGTTGTGAGCAATTTCAGCACAATTTAAAGTCATTATCTTGTCCTCTGATCTCCATGGACGTTTAGCTGGAGAGCTGGTAGAATGCTGGACCCTACCACAGGCTAATTTTTGTCAGCAAAGTCTTTCCTGCCAACCTAATGGTTCTATTCTCTATCTGTATGCCTTTTTGGTCAGTGAAAATTGACACTGAGACTTCTGTCCAGGTAATAAAGTTTAAGGACAAGGACAAGTTTAAGGACATTCAATATTTTAAGTAAATGCATCAGTAGGTGGATTAAATGGGAATGCCTTGTGATTGATTGGTGCCATGACCAGAGTAAAGCAGATAGTTAAAATAAATATTGAAGGTTTATAATTAATTCTTGTTTTAGGCTCAAACACCAACCTCAATTCAAATTTGTTCACTTACTCACTTACTTTCTTAACCACTTAGCCAATTAGGCTAGGTCATGGGGGGGGGGGGGGGGGGGGGGGTGTTGCTGGAGCCTATCCCAGCTTTTCAATGGGCGCAAGGCATACAGTAACACCCTGAACGGTGCGCCAGTAAATCGCAGGGCAGACACACATACACACACCCATTCACCTATAGGGCAATTCAGTGTTTCCAATTAACCTGACTGCATGTTTTTGGACTATGGGAGGAAACCGGAGCTCCCGGAGGAAACCCACGCAGACATGAGGACAACATGCTAACTCTGCACAGAAAGGACCCGGACCGCCCCGCCCAAATTAATTCATAAATTCAAATATTTGGTAATATAAAATTGACATACACACTAACCAGTTTGATTGCTGTCGATCTAACTGGTTGGTTGTGTCAAAGTTTGTTAATTTTACAAAATTTTCAAATTTAAACCGGTCAGCCAATCACGTGTGCATAATATTTGAATGAATAAATGCATGTGAATTGAGGTTAGTACCTTCTAACTGCTAAACCCAGAATTCCAACTCAATCATGTTTAAATTAAGCATAACATAAGCATTAGTTCCAAAACAATCTCAAAGTGAAGTTGACTACCCGTTCGCTAATATTCAAGTAAGCAAACACCTGTACCCTATGCGTGCAAAACCTTACCCAATAAAACAAAGATCTAAGTAGCTTTTATGCAAAGTATTTGCATCACATGGGGCAGACTAATGACTACTGTGGAAAAAAATAAACAACATTTGTTGGTTAATCTTTTCATTTATGAGGCAGCTCCACTGCCTGTAATGTGTACCATCTGCACCTTGCTTTTTTTCTCTGTAGACTTTGCACAATTAGTGGTCACAAATGGGGGTACTAAGCTGGCATTGTTTTCCAATGAGAAAATTAAATCCTCTCTGTGTTTATCTTCAAAACAAGCAGGAACATAAACCTGCTGCAGTCACATTTCACAGAATTTATTTTACCAATTTAGCAAAACACATTTTTACATTTCCACAGTGAAATGTGTTCTGCACTTGTGTCTTTAATGGCCCAGAAGTAATTAAATGCCAAAGGAAGGAAACACAAACCTGACTACAGAAAATGGATATTTAAAAAATACACCATATCAACTGCCATGTTAACAAATAGTCACAAGTATTATGCCAAATTCTGTCCCTACCAAAAACTGTGATTAATCACAACAGGCAACTAACTTCTTTAACCGCTTAGTCTAGGTTTAGCCTGTGCTCAGAAAGAATTAAGAGTCTTGTTTTTAGCTGACAGGAGTGGGGCCTTTTCACTGTTGTGGCCCATCAGCTTTAGGGTTTGGTATGTTGGTCTTTCAACAGGTGATTGTACTCATGACGTTGAACAAAAGCAGTATCTCTAAAAAGGCTGCGTCTCTGAGGAAGATGGACAATACAGAAATGTTTAAAAACAGACAACACTGCATCAAGAACCTTCATTCATCAAGAGCTGATAGAACATTATGGACAAGGGATTACATTTGCAAACCTTTGTGAGTTATATTCACAAACACCCACTAAAAACTTTACTGTATAAAAAAAAGTATCTGTAGTCCATCTGTTTCTCTGCATGCTTTGTTAGCCCCCTTTCATGCTGTTCTTTAATGGTCAGGACTCTCCCAGGACCACCACAGAGCAGGTATTATTTGGGTGGTGGATCATTCTCAGCACTGCAGTGACACTGACATGGTGGTGGTGTGTTAGTGTGTGTTGTGCTGGTATGAGTGGATAAGACACAATGCTGATTGAGTTTTTAAACACCTCACTGTCACTGCTGGACTGAGAATAGTCCACCAACCAAAAATATATCCAGTGCTGTGACCACTGATGAAGGTCTAGAAGATGACCAACTCAAACAGCAGCAACAGATGAGTGACCGTCTCTGACTTTACATCTACAAGGTGAACCAACCTGGTAAGAGTGTCTAATAGAGTGGACAGTGAGTGGACACGGTATTTAAAAACTCCAGCAACACTGCTGTGTCTGATCCACTCATACCAGCACAACACACACTAACACACCACCACCATGTCAGTGTCACTGCAGTGCTGAGAATGATCCATCACCTAAATAATACCTGCTCTGTGGTGGTCCTGTGGGGGTCCTGACCATTAAAGAACAGCATGAAAGGGGGTTAACAATGCATGCAGAGAAACAGATGGAATACAGTCAGTAATTGTAGAACTTCAGTGCTTCTATATGGTAAGTGGAGCTGATAACATGGACAGCGTGTGTAGAAACAAGGAGGTGGTTGTGGCTGATCGGTGTAGTTTGCCTTGCTAAAAAGATAAAAGTAATCCTACTCAGTGAAGATTATGAACTATTAAACTCACAAATTATAAACATTTGGAAAACGTTATGTAAAGGCTAAGATTCTTGGCATGGATATCTGTTGTTCAGAGACGGCACCAAATCTAGGCAGTGACTTGGTATGGCTCTTTGGATGCTGAGTTCTCCTGCTGTGCATTGAAAACGGAAGCTCATTTGGTGAGTCATTCTGGCCTCTGTGACCCATAGAGGGGAAGGGGGAGTTTAACAGGAGCAGAAGTTAAAAAAGCAAAAGAATGGGGAAAAGAAAGCCCTCCATTGTGTATGTGGATATTGGGTAAATCACATCCTCTCCATTTTTATCCCTTCCCCCGTTTCTGACTTCTGTTTAGTCATACCACCCCAGCACCGGAAACTACGAAGGCGCTAACAGTAAAATATACTTTTACTTCTGCTTTCACTTTAACTACCATGAATTTCTGGCAATTTCATACGTAGAAAAGTTGATCCAAAATAAATTTTGCAGCTTCCTAAAACCCACCCCCCTGTGAGACAAAGGCCTACCAAGTAATAAGACCCTTGGGAGGATTTCACTGAAACACAGAGCTCTAGGGTGTCATGACACTAACTTCATTACAGACCAAGTGTTGGGTTTGAAGACATTTGATATTACCTTTCAAACTAATGAAGGCCCACCCATGTGGAAGCCTTAAAACGGCTAAACTAGAATAACATTTAAGTTTATTTTGGTAGTGGCAAGCACTCTAAAATTTCCTAAAGCCTAAATAAGAGAGCCGGGGTTGGACATTTGGCTCTCTCTTTAGACGTTCGTTCATACCTTTTCTAAAGACCAATGTTTTATGTACTTTTTAATTGATGCAGTCAGACTAACCTGGTTTTTATGGGCACATGAAAAGTCACCAAATACAATTACTATCAATGAATTAGCAGGCCATGCCACTAAGATGAATTACATTAGTAATAAGTTGCTGTATGTATATTTTAAACAGAGCATTTTTTGGAAAACTCAGTTTGTAAAAGTTTTAATCAATATACAAATAAATAAATAAATAAATAACCCTACTAGTTTGTGTAAACGTTTGACTTGAACTGTTCTGTTCTTTATTCAATTTCTTCTATTTTTGCGACATTCGACAGATTTAAATATTTCTATTTTTTCTATTTATTTATGCATTTTCTCCCAATTTAGCAAAGTCAGTTTGTCTTCCGCTGCTGGGGGATCCCTGATTGCAGTCGAGGTGGGTATATTGCTGCTCACGCGTCCTCCGACCCGCTCGCAGCCCCCAGCGAAATCCCCCTTTACCCATGCACTCCGCACAGGCGCCTCTCTATCTGATAATCAGGGTCCTTACACAGCGTTTGGAGACCCCACCCACATAGTCCGGTCATCCCACCCTAGCAAAAACGTGTCTGCTGCAGGCACTGCCAATTATGCCTGCTAGATGGCATACAGCCGACCGGTGGCAATGCCGAGTTTCGAGTGTGAATCTCAGTGCTGGTGTGGTAGCGGAATATCCCGCTGCGCCACCTGGACACCCTAGATTGAAATATTTCAGATCTTCCAGTTAATTTTAATTTAAGATAAAGACTACACAAGTAAAAACAAAATGCAGCTTTTAAATGTGCATTCCATTCAATAAGGACTAGTTTTTTTAATCCTATGTCATAAAAGTAATTGCCCCCTAAACCCAATAACTGGTTGCTCGACCCTTGGCACTCAACTGCTCAAACGTTTGCGATAACTTGCGATGTGTCTTAAGCTGTTGTGGAGGAATTTTAGCTCACTCTTCTTCGCAGAATTGTTTTATTGTGGCTACCCTGGAAGGTTGTTAAGCATTAATTGCCCATTTAAAGTCTTGCCACAGAGTCTCAATGGGATTCAAGTATGGACCTTTACTCAGCCACTCAAAACCTGAATCTTGTTTCTTTTGAGCCAATTAGAAATGGACTTGCTTGTGTGCTTTAGATCATTGTCTTCTGCATAACCCAACTGTGCTTGAGCATTAGGTCTTGAACTGATGGGTGTACATTCTCCCTCAGGGTTTTTTTGATAGAGAGCAGAATTCATAGTTTTATTAGTTAGGGCAATTCGTTCAGGCATTGTGGAAGCAAAGCCAAGACTATCACACTACCACCATCATGTTTGATGGTTGGTAAGATGTTCTTATAATAGAATGCATTGTTAGCTTTATGTCAGATCTAATGGGACATACAGTGTATCACAAAAGTGAGTACACCCCTCACATTTCTGCAAATATTTCATTATATTTTTTCATGGGACAACACTATAGACATGAAACTTGGATATAATTTAGAGTAGTCAGTGTACAGCTTGTATAGCAGTGTAGATTTACTATCTTCTGAAAATAAACTCAACACACAGCCATTAATGTCTAAATAGCTGGCAACATAAGTGAGTACACCCCACAGTGAACATGTCCAAATTGTGCCCAAATGTGTCGTTGTCCCTCCCTGGTGTCATGTGTCAAGGTCCCAGGTGTAAATTTGGTTTTTGGGTACAATTCTCTCATACTGGCCACTGGATATTCAACATGGCACCTCATGGCAAATAACTCTCTGAGGATGTGAGAAATAGAATTGTTGCTCTCCACAAAGATGGCCTGGGCTATAAGAAGATTGCTAACACCCTGAAACTGAGCTACAGCATGGTGGCCAAGGTCATACAGCGGTTTTCCAGGACAGGTTCCACTCGGAACAGGCTTCGCCAGGGTCGACCAAAGAAGTTGAGTCCACGTGTTCGGCGTCATATCCAGAGGTTGGCTTTAAAAAATAGACACATGAGTGCTGCCAGCATTGCTGCAGAGGTTGAAGACGTGGGAGGTCAGCCTGTCAGTGCTCAGACCATACGCCGCACACTGCATCAACTCGGTCTGCATGGTCGTCATCCCAGAAGGAAGCTGACGCACAAGAAAGCCAGCAAACAGTTTGCTGAAGACAAGCAGTCCAAGAACATGGATTACTGGAATGCCCTGTGGTCTGACGAGACGAAGATAAACTTGTTTGGCTCAGATGGTGTCCAGCATGTGCCCTGGTGAGAAGTACCAAGACAACTGTATCTTGCCTACAGTCAAGCATGGTGGTGGTAGCATTATGGTCTTGGGCTGCATGAGTGTTGCTGGCACTGGGGAGCTGCAGTTCATTGAGGGAAGCATGAATTCCAACATGTACTGTGACATTCTGAAACAGAGCATGATCCCCTCCCTTCGAAAACTGGGCCTCATGGCAGTTTTCCAACAGGATAACGACCCCAAACACAACCTCCAAGATGACAACTGCCTTGCTGAGGAAGCTGAAGGTAAAGGTGATGGACTAAACCCAATTGAGCACCTGTGGCGCATCCTCAAGTGGAAGGTGGAGAAGTTCAAGGTGTCTAACATCCACCAGCTCCGTGATGTCATCATGGAGGAGTGGAAGAGGATTCCAGTAGCAACCTGTGCAGCTCTGGTGAATTCCATGCCCAGGAGGGTTAAGGCAGTGCTGGATAATAATGGTGGTCACACAAAATATTGACACTTTGGGCACAATTTGGACATGTTCACTGTGGGGTGTACTCACTTATGTTGCCAGCCATTTAGACATTAATGGCTGTGTGTTGAGTTATTTTCAGAAGACAGTAAATCTACACTGCTATACAAGTTGTACACTGACTACTCTAAGTTATATCCAAGTTTCATGTCTATAGTGTTGTCCCATGAAAAGATATAATAAAATATTTGCAGAAATGTGAGGGGTGTACTCACTTTTGTGATACACTGTATGTCCTTCCAAAAAATTCCACCTTGACGCATCAACACACAAAATACAAACCCAAAAGTCTTGAGGTTATCTAAATGTTTTTTGGCAAATGTGTGATGAGCATTTGTGTACTTTTCAATCAGCAGGGGTTTGTGCCTTGCAACTCTCCCATTGATTACACTTTTGTGTCTTGTTTATTGTGAAATTGTGTACATTGACCTTAACTGAGAAAAATTAGACCTGCAATTCTTTAGATGTTCATTTGGGTTCCTTTTGTGACAATCAGCACATACAATTTTGATACAAATCCTTTGTGGCAAAGTGGCTCAATTTGTAGAGTCGATGCTGAACAGCAATATGGTTCTTGGAGACTGGGGTTAAATTATCTGTATGTGAAGTTTTACATGCTCTATGTTGAATGTTATATAAGTCTTTTTCTCACACCCAGAGAACATGCAGAAAGTGACTGCTCTACATTGTCCCTAGTAAATGAGTGGCTGAACATGAAATGCCTAGTTCACACCACGATTTTTGCCCTGATTTTTGCTCGCCGACTGGTCGGCACTAGATTTGGCAGCTTGGGAGCAACTCGGCATTCGCTCTGCAATCGAAACTCAGCTCTCAAAACGCTATGTGTGAACTGCTCAACAACTCGATTCGAGCGGCTTGCCGAGTGCTCGGCGACTGAAGATAAATATCTAGCTTGCTAGACATCTGGATATGAGTAGGCCGACCAGCAGTGAGTGCGGTGTCGAACAGCCAATGAGAACGCAAGATACGGTGTGAGGGGAGACGCAGGGGAGGAGTTGTAAAAAGGTGGGACAGGGGCAGGTGCAGACACTCAAGTTTTACAGTATTTCTGACCTTATCGTTCTCTACAAAACCCCAACGTTGCATTGCAAAAAAATATTTATTAACCTCCAACTCACTATAGAACAAACAATCCCTGCTGGCCACGTTGCCCAATCCACTCAGATTCATTTATTTTTCCTACTTGCTTTTACCCTGCACATCAGTGCACAAACTTTGATCGCGTGCTACTTGTTGACTTGTTGCATTTTTTTGGACGTAGTTTGGGAGACCAGAGAAGCTCACCTGTGATTCCAGTTGGTGATAGATCTTGTAGTGTGAAACCCCCTATTGCCGATCAGTCGTGTAGTGTGAAAGCCACACCGACTTGAAAGACTCCAGATTACAAGAGATCCAGCTGTGTACTGTGAACTGTACAGCGACCTGACAACTTGGAAAGTCGTGTAGTGTGAACTTGGCATAAGTAAGTGTTGCCCAGTAGTTGTTTGGCCCCCTGTTCTGAGTGTATTTCTGCCCTGAGCCCAATGTTTACAGGTGATGCTGAACTCAATACTACCCTGATTAGTATGAAGTATAAAAGTATAAATGAATAAATGACTGGTAATAGGATCAACTTGCTATTGTAAGTACTTTATTTACTACTGAATCATAGAGCATGTGTAGAATGGTGAGTTTGGGTTTATCTGTTATCACGCTGCCTGAATATGTCACGTATGCACAGGTCAGTGGTGGTTAAGCATCTCCATTACTGACATGTTCCAGATGTGAAACACTATCAGTCCACATAACACACTAACAAGTCAGACAGGAAATGTTAATAATTGTAATTCCAGAAAAATTACGACAGAATGTCAAAAGCAAAAATCAAATAAAAACAGAAGTATTTTAACAAAAATCACAATATAAACACATTCTGAAATTGATGCTGGGCAATTAAAGACTAGAAACCTTGTAAAATGTTAAAACTATGTCAAGGTAATACACCTGTACTTAAGTAGGAACAGGTCAAGGTTTGCCACTTTGTTATAAGATTACATCGGTCACTAATACAAGAAAAAAACATTTTTTAAACACAATAGAGTTGCAAAAATACTGTTAAAACACCTTTTACCTGCTACAGTGCAAAAGCTTACCTAAAATCGACTGTTGTACAGTGAAGACAGGTGTACTGTATTCTAATAAATCAGCCTTTTATTAATGAAAATAATTGCTATTGACCAGGGTCTGTCTTTATAAAGTGGCAAGATGCCACTCATGGGATAAGTGCGAGGGGAAGTCCAGCACCTGCTATGAAAAAGAAATCAAGTGCAAGATGCCTGACCAAAGTAGATTCACACTGTGGCTAAAAAGCGACTAACAAAAAAGAGGGACAAACGTAAGTAAATGAGGTGGCCAAAATAATTGTAAAAAGTAACAAATAAAAGACTCAAAAGCATCCGCAGCCTGCAATGATAAAAATGGATAGAAAAGGGATAGCACACAACTGTGAACTGGTTGTCACAATATGACAGGCACAATTCAGCCAACTGCGACAACCAATTCTCAGTAAAAATAAAATACAGGGAACCCTAAACACTAGCTGCAACCACACCAACTGGTGCAGCCCACCCCTAATGTGGATTGACAGGCAGAGTCTGCTCTGGAAACAGGGCCGTCGTGCCTCTCTGCCCCCTCTGCTGGCCAAAATGGCAATGCAGAAGGACACGACTTCAACATGGCTCAATGCCGAACTTATTCAGCAACTGAGGCACGTTACAGTCATGTTATGAGGGCTCGTTAGTGCAAGTGGTACAGGTAACTTGCAAGATTTGCTGCCCTCTAGGCACTATCATTTTCAGGGCCATCAAGGCCAAGCCACATTTTGCACAAAAGCATTGTTGCATAATCAGAGAGAGTGATTGCTAGGCTGGCCTGCCTGCATTATACATCGATCAGCCATAACATTGAAACCACCTCCTTGTTTCTACACTCACTGTACAATTTATCAGCTCCACTTATCATATTGCTGCTGTTTGAGTTGGTCATCTTCTAGACCTTCATCAGTGGTCACAGGATGCTGCCCATGGGTCGCTGTTGGCTGGATATTTTTAGTTGGTGGTCTATTCTTAGTCCAGCAGTGACAGTGAGGTGTTTAAAAACTCCATCAGCATTGCTGTTGTGTTTTATCCACTCATACCAGCACAACACACACTAACACACCACCATGTCAGTGTCACTGCAGTGCTGAGAATGATTTACCACCCAAATAATACCTACTCTGTAGTGGTCCTGGGAGAGTCTAGGTCATTGAAGAACAGCAATTATTGTATATTTACAAAAAGCAAGTTCATAAGGTAAAATATGTAACACTGTGTTTTTGTACGATCTTACAAACCCTTTGGGCTAACAGTTTTATAACATTGTTATGCTACCTAGTTTGCCAAATAAAACTATTTGCGTCTGGGACAATGTTCTCCGGATAGACAAGACAAAAAAGTTGGATCTTTGGCATGCTATGCTTGGATTCTTTAACATGCTCTGTTTGGATAAAAAAAGACACTGAACACCAGGACTAAAACTTGACCCAAAGCTGCATATACTGTACATTTTATGCAACAAAACAAAGATCAAAAATACATAAGTAAAAAAAACAGTGTGATGGAATTTAATGCCATGACTAAAGCTGAGAACTTGGCGGGCATCATTGGTGTGGTGGTGACACTGAAGGAGTGAATGGAATGTGGATCAGCCCTAAGCATTCCAGCCTATCAACAGCACTCCCTTGCCAAGTCCAGCTTGACCAAAGGCTTTCTTGTACAGAGATAAACACTCTTTAACACTCTTCAGATAAACTCTTTTATAATACTGGTGTATCCTCAAAACTTTTTTTTTCATTTTATATGGACAGTTTCGTCAGTGGTGTTGAACATTTAAATTACACACTTTTGATGATAGACATTTGAGCTTGTGGTTATCCTGTTGCAAAGATAATAAAAAAAATTAGGAAATAGTCTTACAGGACTAAATTCTATCATATACAAGAGTCAAGTCAAGTTCTAAATTTGTTTATATTTAACAAATAGAATAAGTTCACCATTGAAAACTCTGAGAATCTTGTTCTCTTGTCTGCTATATAAAGATTCAAGTGAATTTTTTATAGCATTTTTAGGATATGTCTCAGCTTTTCTGGAACTGAGGCTTGTACTTTCCATGTGCTGTGTAAGCAGTGTCTGCCTGTAAATGTAAAAAATACCAGACCAAATGTGATTTAAGTATGAAGTCATGTATCTTGAGTACTGTATATTATATCTCCCTGTACTAAATGCCACTGACAATGACTTTACTATTTTATAATCTTTTAAGAATGAAGTTATAGACAAATTCTGCTGGTTATGTTTTGAAAAGTATGGCAGGGTCCTTAGGCTAAGGTTATGACCTTTAGATTATGGTTATTTGAGATGTGAGCCAAACCAAATATATATGTATATCAAGTTTACCCAGAACCTAGCAGCAGGCCAAAGGCAAACACAAACACATCACTTCTGGCCGGGCAGAGTGAGACAGAGAGGATCCTGAAACTGAAAGGTTAGATATATTCTCGTATATCCAACCCCCCTGCACACGTCACCCACCACAATGATGGATTAACAACAACAAATGGGGGCAGGCAAGTGAAGCCCCTTGCTTTTTAAACTGTATTATAAATGCTTTTTACAACTATAATGTTACCTTAAAATTTCAAATCAACGTTAAAATTTTATTCTGATTCTGTGAAATGGGAATACATTATACTTAGGAAAAACTTCTATCTTGCTGTCTCCAGCTTAGTTACCAGCAAAATTCAACCTATCAGCACAGGCAGGGGTTATTTCTTGTCTTTACTATATAATAGGAAGTGTTTGGCATTAGCATTTATTTATATTATTGTAGTTTGCTCAATGCTGCAGTGTAACACAACAACTGTTGCTGTTGTTGTTTAACTTTTGTTCTGGTCACATAATTTGAGCCAATGACTCTTAGCACAAATGTTAGATAGACGGTCTTTCAGACAGACAGACAGACAGATAGATAGTTGATGTATTTTTGGGACCCTGCACCTGACCAGCGGCACGGTGGCTAAGTGGGTAGCATTGTTGCCTCACAGCAAGAAGGTCCTGGGTTTGATCCCCAGGTGGGGCGGTAAGGGTGCCTTCTGTGTGGAGTTTGCATGTTCTCCCGTGTCCACGTGGGTTTCCTCTGGGTGCTCCGGTTTCCTTCCACAGTCCAAAGACATACAAGTCAGGGAAATTGGAGATACAAAATTGTCCACGACTGTGTTCGATATAACCTTGTGAACTGTTGAACCTTGTGTAATGAGTAACTACCGTTCCTGTCATGAATGTAACCAAAGTGTAAAACATGATGTTAAAATCCTAATAAACAAGCAAACAACACCTGACCAGAAAAAGCCACCTCTCCGCATTTGTCTGGCTTCTGAAACATCCACAGATGCATAATTGTATGTATGTTTGGTGTGCATTTTGAGAAAACTAAAAGATAGGCTAAATTTGTTTGGTTTTGTTTGCAGCTTGGTGGCATAGCAGCTAATGTGCGTGCTTTCACTGCTTTTTGGAGGACTTGAATTCAATCCTCCTTCCTGTTATTGTCTTACAACTGACACACAAATTTTTGCGTGTAATTCTCATTTGTTTTGGGTACTAATGTTTCCTGAGTTTTGTCATTATTAGCCTTGTTAGAATTGCTGTTAAACATTGTGATTTGTTGAGCTCATTGCAGAAACCTAGCTGACTGTATTAATGAACTGCTTTCTTTAGCGTGTAAATAATTAACATGAAGTGTTAATATATGACCCACGGGTTATCAGCAGTGTTGTTTTTCAGCAAGGGATAACATTGTTAGCTCTCAAGCAGAGGAATCAGGGCTCTGCATTAGACACCTGACTCCCCTTGTGTTTATCTTTGAATTCTTAGTGGTGGAGATAATGCACCACACAACTCTAAAAATGTCACTTTGGTAGGCACCTTTCATCTCTCAGTGCTCACTTGTTTTTGAGTTTGCTCTGGATTTCCCGACAGGTGGCTGTGTTCTTTTTTAAGACCAAGATTAACCGTATTACATCACCCTGAATTAATGCCATCACACATTAAAGTAAGATAGTTAATTTAATAAGGCGTACCCAATTGAAAAACTGTCTCCTCTCAATCAATCCGCCTTCTTCTCTTTTAGCTCCTAACTAGTCACGGGGTGCGTTTCTCCTTGTCTTGTGCAAATGTTAGACATGGGAGGTTTACAGCCTTCTTGCACCTCTCTAGTTCCCTGCAGGGCAATTTAGCCAAAGAGCTTACGTCTGGAATGCTGAGAATCGCAGGCTGTCCTTCCTCTGCTTTTATGATAATGTGGCTGTGAACCAGGCTTAAAACATTAGTGTGTGATGAATTGAAAGCAGTTCTTTCACAGATGCAAACCATCAAAGCCTCCATCCAGGTCATGGGTTGTTATTGAGGCTTTATTTCCCCAAGCTAAGTTTCTTCCTCTTAAGTGACCCAAACTAATCGGGCATAATCAGTTTAGCTTAATGCATAAAACACTAACATAAGGGTCTAAAATGCTTCTTAAGTATCTTTCCCTGTCTGTTCTATTGTCCTGTCAAGCTTGATGGCCTGCTGTTTGGCTTTCCTTGATTCAACAAGGTTTGTTTTAGCAGAGAATAACTATATTTCCATTTGAATTGTGTTGTCCAAGAGAAGCTATTACTGGAAGACTGATTGTATTTGCATTAAGCTGTGTATATTTGTTTTGCTGATAAAAGGCCTGCATTCTTTGTTTACAGACTTTTCTTATAGCCTTCTTGAACCCAGATATAATTTCCATTTAGTCTAACAGAAATATTGATTAAAACATAAATGTAAACGCCTGAGGTTATGAGGTTAACCTCAGATGCAACAAGTAAATGGCTATTATACTCCGGCCCAACATGATCTTCAGAGAAGTCTGCACACAAGGAAAACTATTTAGCATCAATATACGTAAATATACAGAGCTGGAGACAAATAGAGTCGGTCATCTAAAAATGGTTTGTCTTGGATAACACATATGGAATTAAAAATAGTCAATCTCCACTAAATCAACAGTAAAGCACTATTAACATAGACACACAAATAGTAAATCATTATTAACATAGACACACAAATAGTAAATCACTATTAACATAGACACACAAATAGTAAATCATTATTAACATAGACACACAAATAGTAAATCACTATTAACATACACTATTGCCAAAAGTATTTGCTCGCCTGCCGTCACATGTATATGAACTTGAGTGATATCCCATTCTTAATCAACAGGGTTTAATATGATGTCGGCCCCCCCTTTTGCAGCTATAACAGCTTCAACTCTTCTTGGAAGGCTTTCCACAAGGTTTAGGAGTGTGATTATGGGAATTTTTGACCAATTTCCCAGAGGCGCATTTGTGAGGTCAGACGATGTTGGACGAGAAGGCCTGGCTCACAGTCTCCGCTCTAATTCATCCCAAAAGTGTTCTATCTGGTTGAGGTCAGGACTCTGTGCAGGCCAGTTCTTCCACAGCAAACTCACTCATCCACATCTTTATGGACCTTGCTTTGTGCACTGGTGTGCAGTCATGTTGGAACAAGAAAGGATCATCCCCAAACTGTTTCCACAAAGATGGGAGCATGAAATTGTCCAAAATCTCTTGATATGCTGAAGCATTAAGAGTTCCTTTCACTGGAACTAAGGGGTCGAGCCCAACTCCTGAAAAACAACCCCACACCATAATCCCCCCTCCACCAAACTTTACACTTGGCACAATGCAGTCAGACAAGTACCGTTCTCCTGCCAACCGCCAAATCCGCTGACCCCGCTCTGTCATTTTATGTGGCCTACCACTGCATGGCTGAGTTGCTGTCATTCCCAATCGCTTCCACTTTGTTATAATACCACTGACAGTTGACTGTGGAATATTTAGTAGCGAGGAAATTTCACGACTGGACTTGTTGCACAGGTGGCATCCTATCACGGTACCACACTGGAATTCACTGAGCTCCTGAGAGTGACCCATTCTTTCACTAATGTTTGTAGAAGCAGTCTGCATGCCTAGGTGCTTGGTTTTATACACGTGGCCATGGAAGTGATTGGAACACCTGAATTCAATGATTTGGATGGGTGAGTGAATACTTTTGGCAATATAGTGGGGATACATAAATAGTAAATCACTATTAACATAGATACATAAATAGTAAATCACTATTGACATTGACATATAAATAGTAAATCACTATTAACATAGATACATAAATAGTAAATCACTATTGACATTGACATATAAATAGTAAATCACTATTAACATAGATACATAAATAGTAAATCACTATTAACATAGGTCATAAATAGTAAATCTCTATAAAAATGGACATATAATTTATTCATGTCTTATTCTGGTTAGGGTCACAATAAAGACCATTTAGGAAGAAACAGGCCATTTTTAGGACTTATTCATCAACTTGTATGAGACCAGTCTAAGATCTATTTAGAAGAGAAAAAAGTTAATGCCAAAGTTAATGCCAATAGTTAAAGCCAGTCATGTCAATAACATACTTCAATTACAACCCCAAAACAGTATGAGGTCGTCGTTGTCGCATTTTTTCATTTCAAAATTCTCCACACATTCTCTACTGGGGACAGGTCAGGACTGCAGGCAGGCCAGTCCAGTACCCGTGCCCTCTTTTTTCGCAGTCATGCTTTTGTAATGTGTGCAGCATGTGGTTTTGCATTGTCTTGTTGAAAAATGCATGGATGTCCCTGGAAAAGATGATGTCTTCAAGGCAGAAGAGATCAATGTACTTTTCTACACAGCAGTGTAATTGACCTTTGCCAAGGCCACTGACACTGCCCCATACCATGACAGACCCTGGCTTTTGGACTTGTTGCTGATAACAGTCTGGATGGTCCCTCTCATCTTTGGTCTAGAGCACACGGCACCCATTTTTTCCCAAAAAGACCTGGAATGCTGATTCATCTGATCACAATACACGTTTCCACTGTATGATGGTCCATCCTAGATGCCCAGAGAAGTCGACACCGCTTCTGGACATAGTTAACATAAGGCTTCTTTTTTGCACTGTGAAGTTTTAAGTGGCATTTGTGCATTTGTACAGTGCTTAGAATGATCCAACACCCAAATAATACCTGCTCTGTGGTGGTCCTGGGAGAGTCCTGACCATTGAAGAACAGAGTGAAAGCAGGCTAAAAAAGTATGTAGAGAAACAGATAGACTACAGTCAGTAATTGTAGAACTACAGAGTGCTCCTATGTGGTAAGTGAAGCTGATAAAATGGACTGTGAGTATAGAAACAAGGAGTTGGTCATAATGTTATGCCTGGTATAACGGTGTAAATTTCACTGTGAATCATCAATGCTAACTTTTAAACCCCCATATGTGCTTTATTATAAATTTGCACAAAAAAGGAATTCCTTTTCCATCCTGCACAGGGTGCTAATCCATCTCAGGGCATACAAATGTAGCCATTTATTCACTCACCTACACCTCTGCCAATTTAGCCAGTCCGGGAAAAAACATGACAGTCTCCTTACAGACAATCACCTTTGGTGAGGTTTGAACCCTAGTTTTTAGTGCTCTAAAGCATCCTGCTACTGCATCCACTGAGTCAGCCATATTCCACCCATATTCACTGATCAAGAATTTGTGGTTCCGAAATTCCCCAATGTACTGTTGCCTTCTGCATTTGCTCAAATTTAAGGGATGAGTGGGATTACTCTTTGAATAGTAGGCAAATACACTGATCAGCCATAACATTAAAACCACCTACTTGTTTCTACACTCACTGTCCATTTTATCAGCTCCACTTACCAATACTTTACCAATACTCCAATACTTTATTTAACCTGCTTTCACCCTGCTCTTCAATGGTCAGGACCCCCACAGGACCACTACAGAGCAGGTATTATTTAGGTGGTGGATCATTCTCAGCACTGCAGTTACAATGAAATGGTGGTGGTGTGTTAGTGTGTGTTGTGCTGGTATGAGTGGATCAGACACAGTAGCACTGCTGGAGTTTTTAAATACCATGTCCACTCACTGTCCACTTTATTAGACACTTCTACCTAGTTGGTCCACCTTGTAAAGGGCAGTTGATGTAAAGAGCAGTTGTAGCCTAGTGGTTAAGGTACTGGACTAGTAATCCAAAGGTTCAACCTGGTTCAAGCCCCACCACTGCCAGGTTGCCACTGTTGGGCCCTTTAGCAAGGCCCTTAACCCTTAATTGCTTAGGATAAAGGCGTCTGCTAAATGCCTTAAATGTAAAGTCAGAGACGATCGCTCATCTATTGCTGCTGTTTGAGTTGGTCATCTTCTAGACCTTCATCAGTGGTCACAGGACGCTGCCCACAGGGCGCTGTTGGCTGGATGTTTTTGGTTGGTGGACTATTCTCAGTCCAGCAGTGACAGTGAGGTGTTTAAAAGTGCCGCTGTGTCTTATCCACCACCCAAATAATACCTGCTCTGTAGTGGTCCTGGGAGAGTCCTGACCAAGGACGGATTAAGGATAGTCTGGGCCCCCCCCCCCCCCCCCCCCTCCAAAAACATAAATAAATTAATACATTAAACAACCTGTCAATAACTAACCCTAACACAAGAATCTATTTTATATAAGTTTCTTTCTACTCTTCTTTCTTGCAAAGTCATCCACTAATTCATCAAAATTAAGCTGTCTGACCAAATCTGATTCAATGGCCAGAAGTGACAGTGAGTTCAGGCGGTTTTGGCGCATCCTAATCCTGAGTTCATTCTTAATACGAGCCAGTTTGGAGAATGAACGCTCCCCTTCACAATTTGTGATAGGCACAGTCAAAAAAAGTCTAAGTGCTATGTAGACATTTGGAAAGGTTGACTGTAAATTCAAATTTATCATGGTTTTGAGCATTTTACTAGGACATTTTTCTTTTTCTGTTATGAATGATTTGTATTGTATCAATTCATTTGCCAGGCTCATGTTCAGATCTGAAGGATATGCTGCAGCGAGTGAGTTAGCCTTTAAAGTGAGATCACTGTTGGACATATTGTCAGGCATGAAAAGAACATCAAATAGCTCAGTTAAGTGTGTGTATGCATTCAAACTGCTTGAAATTGCTTGTCTTAAATTTAAATAATTGCTAAATTGCTAAATTAATTTGTGTCTCTGCGCTTAAGAGAAATTGAACATAATAATTTTGAAACAATACAAATTCAGAAACATTAAGTAAGGGCCTGAATCGCATATTTGCAACAAAACGTCTGTTATGAAATATGGTAGCTTGCCTGGCAATTTGTAGGTCCCTAGAAAGTCAAGGAGCCATGGTAAACGACTTATATGGAAGTCAAGGGCCCCATAGCAGGGGCCCTCGTGATCAAGGGCCCTCTAATGGTATGCCCTGCTCTTCTCTAGGGCCCCCTGGTAGGGGCTCTCATAACCAGGGCCCTCTAAAAATATGCCCCCCTCTTTCCTAGGACCCCTAATAGCCAGAAGTCGAAGTCAGAGCAGTGCCACAATGCCTCATCCATTTTCATAAGATGTCCAAAAGCATGGCTAGGGCCCAAAAGCATGGCTAGGGCCCCCAAGAGGCCCTGGGGTCAAAGTCCCTAATAGTCAGAGGATCCTTAAAATGGAGGGCCCTCGGAAATAAAAATATATTGTATCATAAATGTTGATAGGCATCGCAAAATGTTTTGGGCCAGGGCCCCCCCGGGGCCCCCTGACCTCAAGGGCCCCTGGGCGCTGGCCCCACTGGCCCGGTCAGTAATCCAGCCATGGTCCTGACCATTGAAGAACAGCATGAAAAAGGGCTAACACAGCATGCAGAGAAACAGATGGACTACAGTCAGTAATTGTAGAACTACAAAGTGCTTTCATATGGTAAGTGGAGCTGATAAAATGGACAGTGAGTGTATAAACAAGGAGGTGGTTTTAATGTTATGGCTGATCAGTGTATGTCAAAATACACTTTACAACAAATTTACAAAATACTTTACAATTACTAGTCAATTACTAGCTAGGTCTTCTCATACAACATCGGTGCCTAATGTCATAAGCAGTCTTCTGACTGAATAGACACAAACATTCACATTCCTACTTCAAAATGTGGTAGAAAGTCTTTACTGAAGCATGGAATTTGTTTAACCATGGGCAGGGGGTGAGGGACCAAGTAAATGCTTATGGTTTGGAAAGGTATGTATAACAAACTTATGTCTAACAAACTGTAGCTCAGTTGTCCACATAGTTTTAATCATATTGTTACTATGGCAGACATGTTTTTACTTAGAGCAATGAAAGTGCTTGTAATTAACCAGAATACACACCAACAATACTAAACTATTAGACTATATTAAATATTGAACTACCAATATGTTGCTAGAATTCTGCCACAATTGCGGACTGTTGCCATTTTTCAATCCCATCAAAGTTAACAGGTTAGCTGTATAACTGATAGTGCACTCTTGCATTGCTATCAGATTTCCAATTTGCAGTATTTTATTACCAAAGACTATTTGACCAGTGCATTTTTATACCATAATAACTGAGATTATGCAGGCACCAATAGCAAACACAGCTTTCACCCACCATTACCAATTTTAATTGTAATACATTTAAAATATAAAAGGACTTTCCGAGACTAAGCTACTCAGCCATTAGTCTCTGTTTTTGCCGTTGAAAGGTAAACTGTCACCCAGTCTGAGTGTCTGTGCACACAGGAAGAGATTTTCTTTAAGGATGTTTACATTTTTGGCTTCATTCATCTGTCTTTCAATTCTTAACACTCTTCCTGTCCCTGTTGCTGAAAAGCACCCAATAACATGATGCTTTCATCACTAGGGATCAACAGGGATTATATTAGCCAGCTGATGTACAGTGACTGTATTTCACCAGATACAGAGCTTGCTGTTCTGCCCAGAGTTTCAGTCTTATTAGACAAGATATTTTTTTCTCATATTTGTCAGTCGTGTACATCAATGATTTTTACTCAAAAGTGGCAACTCCCGCCACTCGGCCACAAAAGCATGATGTATAGATTTGTATAGATTCCTGCAGAAATGGTTGTCCATCCAATTGTTTCAAGGAGTTTGAAGGTTATTATGGGGAAACTTGCGTTTCGTGGTTCTGTGGAACTGCATATATTTTAGGCTAATGTAAAATAATGGGGTTGTTTTTCACATCTATTCACTGAAAATAATACAAATATAATATAAAAACACTGAATTACAATTGAAAACAATTCAAAATCAATGAAAATACAATAAAACCTGCACTTTACCACTTCTTTATTGTTTCCTTATGCTTCTTAATCGTGGAGAGATGCCTGGAATACCGTATTCCTTAGCAATTTCAGTAGGGGCGCATTCACAACCACTTTTGCGCTGGCTGTGCCGCTATTTCCTATGGGGTGTGGCAGTACACAAAGCAAACTTATTGTTATTGTACTAAAACAATGAGCGAGGAATATCATTAGTGGAGAGAACTCATTAGCAGTAATAATTAAGAGAAGTTTAGTGTTCCTATGTTGTTCTTTTAATACATTAAGTCACATCAAGCTTTTTTTTTGTTTAGACTCGGAAATGCTCTAAGAGTCTAAGAGTCTAAGGGTACATATTTGTCAACAAAAGGCATCGAGTTTCAAAGATTTCAAGTTTAGGGGACAAGGTGCCACTGTACCTGGTACAAAAAAAAGAAGAAGAATGAAACAGTGTTCCCTGCTGTAGTCCAACTTCTCCCTCAGATTCATCATTTATACCCTTTATTAATGTCATTTTCTGATCAACCCTTTTTGAACGTTCTATGCAGATACAGCTATATGTTAATCACATACAAACTCATGTTAAAGATTTACTAACGTACTGTACATATTGTAAAAATCAACATAAAGATTGTTGATTCTTCTTTATGCATACTTCTAGTCATAAGTTGAGATTAGCTTAAAGCAATGTCTTATGGAAAGTTATGGTCTTATAGAAAAAACTTCAGAAAACCCCTAAACCATCATAATGACCAACACATGAAAACAGCCAGAGCAAGAATTCATCCTAATGACATCTCATCTATACAAGACAGCACTATACATATGCAAATTTCAAAAGATCAATTTATACAAACCTCGCATTCACTCACTGTCTTAACCGATTATCCAATTAGAGTCGCGGGGCGGGGGGGGGGGGCCCCATTCACCTATAGGGCAATTCAGTGTCTCCAATTAACCTGACTGCATGTTTTTGGACTGTGGAAGGAAACCGGAGCTCCCAGAGGAAACCCACGCAGACATGGGGAGAACATGCAAACTCCACACATAAAGGACCCGGACCGCCCCGCCTGGGGATCTAACCCAGGACCTTCTTGCTGTGAGGCGACAGTGCTATACCCACCGAGCCACCTTATACAAACCTAATAAATAATTTAACATTAGACCTAATTAACACAAAATCATCATTGTCTGCTGCACTAACAGTGAACACAAGTGACCTTCCTGCTTACAGGGGCAACTGTATGACTAAAATCTAAAAATCTAAGAAGAGAAACATAAATAAGAAACAAGTGGTGTATTTTATTTAGAATATTCTGCACCAGACACAGAAGTGGACAAAGTGACTACTTATCTGGCCATCCCAAAACATTCAACCATAAATAGTAGAATTGGTAACAGGTAAGGGTGTCATGTTTGGGTATAAAGTAAGATCCACCAAAGGTTCAGTCTCTGAAAGCAAGGATTGGTCATGGTTCACCACTTTGTGCCAAACTTTGTAAGAGAATTGTCAGTCAATTTAAAAAGAACATTCACATACTCAAGATTAGAAATAATTAAGGTCTTTGACCATGTACCATAAATAATACTGTGAGCAAATTAAGGAAATTTAGAAAAATCTCAGTCTGTGTAGAGACAGAAAAAAAACAATAAATGTGTGCGACCTTCAAGCCCTCAGATGGGATTGCATGAGACACAGTCATGCTATTGTAATAAATATAGCCACATGAACTCAGGAGTATTTTGCAATTATATTGCAAATGCAACTTAAAGCTCTATTGTGTAAAAAGAAAGCCGTACATTACGCTGCCAAGTTCTCTGGGCTCAAGCTCATCTTAGATTGACTGAAAGACAATTTCTAGAAATGTTGGGCTTGCTTTCCTAAAGTGCAATAAAAAATTAAAAACCGATGGGTTAAATTGCTTAAACTTTTATTTTACTCATAAAAGTACAAAGAAAACGATTTCTCAGTGCTTGGGTTTGTAAATATAAAATAATATAATGTGATACTTGCAACACACTCAAAGACTAAGACTAAGGTTATACAAGAAACACTGTTCTGGAAGGTTCCACAATTAGCAGTTAACTGGTAACAGGTGAGGTCATCAAGACTGAGTATAAAAGTAGCATTCACCAAAGGCTTAGTCGTGGTCGACCACTTTGTGCCAAACTTCATGAGAAAATGGTCAGTGAGTTCAGAGACAATGTTTCTCAGTACAAGATTGCAATTAATTTTGGTCTTTCACCATTAACAGTATTATATGTTATGAAAGTAAAAAAGCACAATATCACACACTTATGCTTTAAATAGTATGTGATAAAAAGCATATGTATACATAATAATAATATAATTTATTAATGTCTTTTTTTAAAAGTTGAGCAGTATTATTTCTTGCATACATCCACATGGCTCATGAACTGATATATGAAATGCCAACAGAAGCTTGTGCAGTGCAAGGATTGTAAAGCTGTAAAGCTGCCTGTTCTCACACATGCTGCCCTAAATCTGGATGATGTATTACATACTTTGGCATTGAACCTGCTGAGAAATATACAAGGGAAACACACAAAGTGCACACAGGCTATATTCTTTAAGCCCAAGCTAACGTAAACATTGGCCAAACACATAACAGCATTGTGGTTTAAGTAATGTATATGTTTCAGACTGCACAGAACTATGCCTGGGGTGTCAATTTTATGCAATGGTACTGTTTTTAAGAGTAGTAGATACATTTACAAAGCATGTATTACAAAACCATGAAGTGCATGTATATACACAGCCAATTTAATTTTTCCAGTTATTACTATATTAATCATTTTTTATTAAGATTTACGCAAGCATAGCAGATGAGCAGGGAATAAATCAAGTGTCAATGCAGGAAATTGATTTTTAATGTTGCACTTCATCACTTTGTAAGCTTGAAGAAGGTTGTCAACCAGTTTGGAGCAGTTTGTAGTTTGGAACTCGATAGTTGCAAAAGAAAATTTTCAGCAACATCCTTGAATGATTTCCAAGCGATTTTCTCAGGTCCCACCACCAGCTCTTTGAACTGATCATTCATGATGTGTTGGATTTGTAGACCAACAGAAATGCCTTCACTAATCTTCACATCAGTTATTGTTGGGAACACATCTTAAATAATGAAAACTTTTCCTCCTTTTCAGGAAATTTTCCTTTTCATGAAATTTTTCATCAGCCCGAGTTCACAAGTGGTTTATGTGCCCTATTTTTCTGCCCTGAAGTCAAATTTTGACGAACTGGCCAGTTCTTTTTAGTGTAATATGACTCTTTTTATGGCTGTCCAAATCGCAAACAAAGCAGTAATACTTGGTATATCTGAGCTGCAATCCAAGAAGCAGTGCCTCTCTAAATCTCCAGATGTTTCAGTTGTAGTTGCTGTACTTGATGTGTTGCAACAACAGTTCCATGTTCTGGTATGTTTCCTTCATGTGTGCAGCATACCAACAGGTACTGAAGGACAGATATTGTCACTGTATAACAAGACAGCCCTGAGGCTTAACAATCATGAATCAATAAAACGGTACATGATAGGAAAATTTCGAGGTGATTTTTGTTATCAGCAGCTCGAAATGCATAAGATACACCCAAAAGGGTTCAAGAAACAAAATCTCTGTTGACCAGTGTAATATAACAAGTACAGCTTTGGCTTCTAAATCTCCTCTATTACACAATTATTGAGTCTTAGTTTCAGATTCAAAGGAAAAACTTCAATAATGACAGATTTACTGGCAGTATTGCTAATATGGCAAGCTTAGGAAAAAGCTTGCCAGGGTTGGACAGCTAATGACTGATGATGATGGTCAGTGTTTTAGAAGCTGCCAAATGGGCAAATTAATGGGTCTTTGGTGTGTTACACCATCTGTCAAATATTAAGGACAAACAGTAATTATCTTTTTCAGTGCCTTGCACAGTGACTTGCACTTTAATTCTGACCAGAACATTTTGCAGCACCATTTGTTTAGAATTATTTTTCTTTCACTGAATGAAAAAAATGTTACTGATAAAATATGTCCAACTGATGTATTATTACCCATCCATACATCTTCTGTCATAGGCCATATATACAGTATTTAGATTTATTTAATATTAAGCATTTAGCAGAAAAAAAATGTTCACCTCACACTAAGAAGGGCCTGGGTTCAGTTTCTCAGCTGGGCGGTCAGAATTTGTGCGAGGTTTGTGCAGGGTTGCATGTTCTTCATGTTTTCCCTGTGTGTGGGGAGTTTTTCTCCGGTTCTGAGTGTATGGGTTTCTAAATGTGTGTGTGTGTGTGTGTTTGATCTGTGATGGACTGGTTACCTATCTGAGGTGTTTCCTGCCTTTTGCACAATGAATCAGACCCACCGCAGCCCTGACCAGGATGAAGCAGTGAATTAATAAATAAAGACAATAAATGAATCACTCACTTATGAATCACTTTCTTAACCTCTTATCCAATTAGGGTTGTTGGGGGGGGGAGCTTATCCCAGCTTTTCAATGGGTGCAAGGCACACAGTAACACCCTGGATGGGGCGCCAGTCAATCGCAGGGCAGACACACATACACACATATACACACCCATTCACCTATAGGTCAATTCAGAGTCTCTAATTAGCCTGACTGCATGTTTTTGGACTGTGCAGACACAGGGAGAACATGCAAACTCTGCACAGAAAGGACCGATATATACAGTGTATCACAAAAGTGAGTACACCCCTCACATTTCTGCAAATATTTCATTATATCTTTTCATGGGACAACACTATAGACATGAAACTTGGATATAACTTAGAGTAGTCAGTGTACAGCTTGTATAGCAGTGTAGATTTACTGTCTTCTGAAAATAACTCAACACACAGCCATTAATGTCTAAATAGCTGCAACATAAGTGAGTACACCCTACAGTGAACATGTCCAAATTGTGCCCAAATGTGTCGTTGTCCCTCCCTGGTGTCATGTGTCAAGGTCCCAGGTGTAAATGGGGAGCAGGGCTGTTAAATTTGGTGTTTTGGGTACAATTCTCTCATACTGGCCACTGGATATTCAACATGGCACCTCATGGCAAAGAACTCTCTGAGGATGTGAGGAATAGAATTGTTGCTCTCCACAAAGATGGCCTGGGCTATAAGAAGATTGCTAACACCCTGAAACTGAGCTACAGCATGGTGGCCAAGGTCATACAGCGGTTTTCCAGGACAGGTTCCACTCGGAACAGGCTTTGCCAGGGTCGACCAAAGAAGTTGAGTCCATGTGTTCGGCGTCATATCCAGAGGTTGGCTTTAAAAAAAAGACACATGAGTGCTGCCAGCATTGCTGCAGAGGTTGAGGACGTGGGAGGTCAGCCTGTCAGTGCTCAGACCATACGCCGCACACTGCATCAACTCGGTCTGCATGGTCGTCATCCCAGAAGGAAGCTGACGCACAAGAAAGCCCGCAAACAGTTTGCTGAAGACAAGCAGTCCAAGAACATGGATTACTGGAATGCCCTGTGGTCTGACGAGACCAAGATAAACTTGTTTGGCTCAGATGGTGTCCAGCATGTGTGGCGGCGCCCTGGTGAGAAGTACCAAGACAACTGTATCTTGCCTACAGTCAAGCATGGTGGTGGTAGCATCATGGTCTTGGGCTGCATGAGTGTTGCTGGCACTGGGGAGCTGCAGTTCATTGAGGGAAACATGAATTCCAACATGTACTGTGACATTCTGAAACAGAGCATGATCCCCTCCCTTCGAAAACTGGGCCTCATGGCAGTTTTCCAACAGGATAACGACCCCAAACACAACCTCCAAGATGACAACTGCCTTGCTGAGGAAGCTGAAGGTAAAGGTGATGGACTAAACCCAATTGAGCACCTGTGGCGCATCCTCAAGTGGAAGGTGGAGGAGTTCAAGGTGTCTAACATCCACCAGCTCCGTGATGTCATCATGGAGGAGTGGAAGAGGATTCCAGTAGCAACCTGTGCAGCTCTGGTGAATTCCATGCCCAGGAGGGTTAAGGCAGTGCTGGATAATAATGGTGGTCACACAAAATATTGACACTTTGGGCACAATTTGGACATGTTCACTGTGGGGTGTACTCACTTATGTTGCAGCTATTTAGACATTAATGGCTGTGTGTTGAGTTATTTTCAGAAGACAGTAAATCTACACTGCTATACAAGTTGTACACTGACTACTCTAAGTTATATCCAAGTTTTATTTCTATAGTGTTGTCCCATGAAAAGATATAATGAAATATTTGCAGAAATGTGAGGGGTGTACTCACTTTTGTGATACACTGTATATATATATAATTAATTGTTATATTTTATATAGTATGTGGAAACAGTTCGGGAAAGTCACTTCCAGTGAGCTCATGTTTTTTTTACATTTTTACATTTTCAGCATTTAGCAGACACTTTAATTCAAAGCGACTTACACAATGAGTGGAACACGATGAGCAATTGAGGGTTAAGGGCCTTGCTCAGGGACCCAACAGTGGCAACTTGGTGGTGGCGGGGCTTGAACCGGCAACCTTCTGTTTACTAGTCCAGTACCTTAACCACTGAGCTATCATGTGGCCTACAGAAAGCCTTAAAACAAACAATTTTGGAAGTCTGCTGGTTGAACTGTTATATTTTTTGCAAGTCAGGCCAACATCATTTTCTGACCTTACAAACGCTATTTTAAATCATATAGAAACTATTTAAACAAAAACAAAACTCTTGTAGTCAGCCTTCCGAGAACATGGTGTTTATACAGTGTGGGCAAAAAGTATTTTTTGCCTAATTAGTACTTACTTTATCTTGATTTAATCAATCCAAATATACTCTAGGAGGATGAGTAGCTTTTAAGTCTGGTTCTTTTCAAGGTTTCCTCCTTGTGGGATGTAGGGAGGTTTTTCGTGACACTGGTTTTAGACCTGGATTTCTGTAAAACCTCTTTGAGAAAATGTTTATTGTTAAAAGTGTTAGGGGGTTTTTGTTTAAAAATTACAATTTATGATCTAGGGCACAAACACTTTATTGTAACAGATTGTCAAACCATGTAAACCACTGTTATATATTGAGAAGAAATGCGTCCAAAATTGTCCTCAAATTTAAGAGGTGTTTTCCATATAAAGCAGTATTTTGTCTGCAGTGAAGTATGCACTTACTCTTTACTTTGTGGACAACTGTAAAAGAACAGTGTCTTTATAGATCTGACAAACACCAGGCACCAGTTACTCCAAGGTTCCAACATGCTTTGCCAAACCTTAGTGGATGTAAACAATTTTACTCACACAATCACCCTGATTTATTCATCAGTATAATGCTGACCAGAATCACACCACAAATTAAAGTAGTCTGTAGAAGCAAGGTAGCTTGTAGTAAAAGCAAAATTTTTCCCAAAAATGCTCAGCCATGTATAATAAATGGGCACTTGTTCCTTCACACCAGCTATTGGACACAGACCATGTTCTGGTATGGGTTTGGTCCCTGGAGCTTGAGACTTAATCATCTGGGCAAAGGGCCTTGTACTCCAATGACTGTCTCTCTGTGTGTGAACTAGTAGACTTCTCCAAAGCACTCTATGTTTTCCTAAATCAGTTCACACACTGTTTAAAAAGGAATGGCTTTAAAGAGAACATCAACTGTGCCAATTCACAGAAACGTCATAAACTATAAATAGACTAATGACTAAGAAGAAGGTCTAGATGGAAAAAAAGGTTTCAAGGACTTGGGTGGAGTTGTCTGTCGACGTCAGAGTGCTGAACATAAGGGACTCTTTTTCTGGGCTCTTCAGAGAAGTTGGCAAAGCACATGCTTAATTTAACATTTCTTTAAAACTAGGTACATGTAGCTGAAAGAGATTCATATATTCATATACTATATGTTTATTTGTATATATAACTGTACAAATACAGTGTATAACAGATACAGTTGCACTTTTTTGTTGGCTACCAATGAAAGACATTTTTGTGGGTACAGGCATAGGCGGCAATTATGATGGGGCATTGGTTTTATATATTCAGCCATAATTTTTCCTTTTTAGCTACAATGGTCCTCAGATACAGTATTTACTGGTTCAATATTTTTAATAAAAGCACTAATAATGCTTCCTGTTATCTCCAGCCAGGACTTATTCAGCAATAACACTGGAAATAATCTGGAAATTTAGAGTAAATAGTTGAAACATACTGTGGAGAATCATTTAAAAGAAAGATTTGAAACATGCAATGCCTGCACAAAATTCCTTGGTTGCTTCTTATCTAAGTAGTTAAAGAGATAGTGAAAATGTAGTTATCCTCTTCCTGACCATCCCTCTTGGGACTGTAAACTGATTTGCACTTAAATGATGTGAGCAAGAAGGTCTTCCCCTACCGCCTTGGCAGATTGTAATAGGCTTACTGTGTGACAGCTGGTTAAAGCTACATGCTTCTGATTAGACGCTTCCTGCCCCAACTCCCTTTTTTATGTACAGCGAAACAGCAATGGATCATCTAATCTCAGATGAAGACCACATTCGCTTGAGGCGACAACATGGCTACAAAATGGTAGCAAAATTGGCTTCTAATTCTCCTCTGTTACACAGTTATTATTGTTATGGCCAAAATATTTTGGACTCTTAACACTTGAATATTACAGTCAAAGGTTTTGGAACTTGACTCTAAGAGAGATTGACACTAAGTTATTTAATTTCAAAATTCTCCACACATTCTCTATTGGGGACAGGTCAGGACTGCAGACAGGCCAGTCCAGTACCCGTACCCTCTTCTTCTGCAGTCATGCCTTTGTAATGTGTGCAGCATGTGGTTTTGCATTGTCTTGTTGAAAAATGCATGGACGTCCCTGGAAAAGATGATGTCTTGAAGGCAGCATATGTTGCTCTAAGATCTCAATGTACTTTTCTGCATTAATGCTGCCATCACAGAAGTGTAAATGACCTTTGCCAAGAGCACTGACACAGCCCCATACCATGACAGACTGATTACAGTCTGGATGGTCCTTTACGTCTTTTCGCCACAATACACGTTTCCACTGTGTGATGGTCAGCGTTACTCTAATCTGACCGCATTTTTCAGTAATGAGTAATCTAACGCGTTACTATTTCCAATCCAGTAATCAGATTAAAGTTACTTATCCAAGTTACTGTGCGTTACTATTTTTGTCATTTTCCTTAGTAAAAAGATATACAGTATATTTGCTTTCTTCTTGCGTCTCGGGGAGTGACGTCTGGCGACAGTTAAATCACGGGCTGCGTCCGGAATCGGTTACTTACAGAGTGTGCACTAGATTGGAGGAAGTGTGCACTACTCGGCCAACGCCGAGTGATGACGTGGGACGTGATGACGTAATATCACCATGGTTACAGACTCATTACAAATCCCACTCGCCAAAATGTAGGATACGTATTTATCGTCTTTTTGTTATTTATTTGTCTTTAAAAATGTTATTTTATTTATCTTACTTACACTTGTGAACAGAGGACTCCGCGTCTTTCTTGTTTCTTATTCCGCTTCAATCGCAGCTCCAGTTGCATTATGGGATACATTAGCGGACCGCATTATATAACTAATAAAGTAACTTGTAATCTAACTTAGTTACTTTTAAAATCAAGTAATCCATAAAGTAACTAAGTTACTTTTTAAAGGAGTAATCAGTAATCAGTAATCAGATTACTTTTTCAAGGTAACTATGCCATCACTGGTGATGGTCCATCCTAGATGCCACCGATCCCAGAGAAGTCGACCCCACTTCTGGACATGGTTAACATAGGGCTTCTTTTTTCGCACAGTAACGTTTTAAGTGGCATTTGTGCATGTAACTCTGTATTGTAGTGCTTGACAAAGGATTGCCAAAGTAATCCCTCACCCATGTGGTTATATCAGCTATTGTTGAGTGGCGGTTTTTGAAGATCACAGGCGTTCAGCTTAAGCTTGCACAATTGGCCTTTAGCACTAAAATTTCTCCTGATTCCTTGAATTGTGTAATAATATTATGCACTGTAGAGGGAGGAAAATGCAAATCCCTTCAAATCTTTCTTTGAGGTACATTGTTTTTGAACATTTCAATGACCTACCATGTTTTGCTCGTGGTCTTCCACCACCCAGTAACAGTAATTACGCCTGAAGAGCCAAAACTGAATGTGGCTGAATGGGTGTTTTATTACACTAGTAATAAAAGTCTGCACCTTCAGAGATTTCTTATCAGTGATTGTTGAGCATAAACAAAGCAATGTGCTTCTAAATGTCATTATACATTAGATTTAATATTTTTATTTCTTGTTATGCAAAATATGCTGCTGTCAGGCCAAACATCACAAAGGACGTCTTAACCAGAATTTAATTTCCAAAGGTCATGACCAAGATTTATCCCCTGTGTAATTCCTCAATTTCTACATAACTGTTTGTTTGGGTATTTTATTAAATTGAGCTGATGTGATTATTTTTATCTACTTTTTTCCTTTGACTTCCTCTTTATCCCACTGGGTATGTGTCTGGACAAAGGTGGCTCACGTTTTTCATTTTAGTGTGGTATTTTATTACCTGACACACAAGCTTAAATGGTACCCCAGGCTTCATGGAGGTCCTAAAAGTAGAGCTTACGATGATAGATCTGCTTTCTATTAACCCTGATCGAGAGGGCAGCGTCAGTCAGGTCTGTAGGGCAAATAGTGGATCTTGAGCCTCAAAAGGAGTCTCTTGTGTCAACTAACATTGAACTATTTGTGTTTTTACAAATAGCTAAATATCATGTTGTGAAATATATAAACAGTATACTGCAAATAGTATGATCAGCATTATAGAATATCTTAAGGGTTTAGCCCACAAATTCTTCTATTACTATTTAGATAGATAGATAGATAGTAGATAGATAGATAGATAGATAGATAGATAGATAGATAGATAGATAGATAGATAGATAGATAGATAGATAGATAGATAGTAGATAGATAGATAGATAGATAGATAGATAGATAGATAGATAGATAGATAGATAGATAGATAGATAGATGATAGATAGATAGATAGATAGATAGATAGATAGATAGATAGATAGATAGATAGATAGATAGATAGATAGATAGATAGATAGATAGATAGATAGATAGATAGATAGATAGATAGATAGAGATTTTATGCATATCCCATACGACAATGTCATGTGCCCTGACACAGTATGGTAGACTTTTATATCAGTTGCATGTTGTTCTCTATTGTGCAGAATAAATGTCAATGTTAGTCTTACAGTCATTACAGAAAGGTCACATGAAGTCACACATACACTGATCAGCCATAACATTAAAACCACCTCCTTGTTTCTACACTCACTGTCCATTTTATCAGCTCCACTTATCATATAGAAGCACTTTGTAGTTCTACAATTACTGACTGTAGTCCATCTGTTTCTCTGCATGCTTTGTTAGCCCCCTTTCATGCTGTTCTTCAATGGTCAAGACCCACACAGGACTACCATAGAGCAGGTATTATTTAGGTGGTGGGTCATTCTCAGCACTGCAGTGACACTGACATGGTGGTGGTGTGTTCGTGTGTGTTGTGCTGGTATGAGTGGATCAGACACAGCAACGCTGCTGGAGTTTTTAAATACCGTGTCCACTCGCTGTCCACTCTATTAGACACTCCTACCTAGTTGGTCCACCTTGTAGATGTAAAGTCAGAGACGATCGCTCATCTATTGCTGCTGTTTGAGTTGGTCATCTTCTAGACCTTCATCAGTGGTCACAGGACGCTGCCTACAGGGCGCTGTTGGCTGGATATTTTTGGTTGGTGGACTATTCTCAGTCCAGCAGTGACAGTGAGGTGTTTAAAAACTCAGCACTGCTGTGTCTTATTCACTCTTACCAGCACAACACACACTAACACACCACCACCATGTTAGTTATTTTCAATGAAATGTCATGTCCACATTGGTGCTCATCAAAGGGCTCTATTTTTTTAAAATCATAGTGCAATGGTACATATTGAACATACAGTCATGATGCTGACAAATATTAGCATGGAAGAGAAAAATCTTGGGTCTTACAAACTGGTCTTACAGTCTGTGCCCTACTAAATAGACTATACCACCAGTATACTGGAAATTACATCTGTGTCTGGTCTTAAGTCTCTAGGTAGTGCAGCAGGATATTTCACTAGCACACAACACCGAGATTCTAAACTCCTCGGTTCAAAACTTGCCGTTTCCACCGGTCGTCTGGGTCCCATCTAGCGGGCGTAATTGGCAGTGTCTGCAGCGGACACGGTTCTGCTAGGGCGGGATGACCGGACTGTGTTAGAAACACCTCTCTTAGGAAATATTGGGGTCTTCAAACACTGTGTAAGGACTCTGATTGGCAGATAGAGGTGCCTGTGCGGAGTGCATAGGTGAAAAAAGGTTCATCTAAGGGCTGTACGTGGGTCAGAGGAGGCGTGAGCAGCAATATACCCACCTCGACTGCAATCAGGGATCCCCAGTGGCGGAAGACAAATTGCTAAATTAGGAGAAAATGGGAAAAATGCATAAATAAAATAGGAAAAAAATGTCTGTTGATGTGTATACAATAAAAAAGACATTGAACTAGTGTTTTAACCAAAAAACTTCATGTGTCAAATTGTCAAACTGGTTGTTTGACAGTGATTCTGGATTGTTGTATCATTTAAAAATAAAAGAATAGCACCCAGGTGGCGCAGAGGGATATTCCGCTAGCACACCAGCACCGAGTTTCTGAACTCCTCGGTTCGAAACTCGGTGTTGCCACCGGTCGGCTGGGCACCATCTGGCGGGCATAATTGGCAGTGTGTGCAGCAGATGTTAATTGGCCACCGTATCTGCAGGGTGGGCAAAGAACCGGATGTGGGTCTCTCTCTGTCAGAATGCGATTGCGTTCTCTGCCGGCTGATTGGAGGCGCTTACACAGAGATGGGAGAGGGTGCCCTTAGGGTGTGTCTCTCCACATGCAACGCTAGGTGGCGCCAAACTCGTCAATGTGTGGGTGGCAAAGATGCATCTGGCTGCTGCTCGTGTTTCGGAGGGGATACGGGTTAGCTTCAATCACCTCCGTCAGGGCAGGGTTCGGCATAGACAGAGAGGAAGCACGATGCTAATTGAACAATTGGATGCGCTAAAAAGGGGAGAAAAAGGGGTAAAAAAAATAAATAAATAAAAAAAATAAAAAAATAAAAGGGCATAACTTTTCACCATAAAATGTCTTGGTATTTCTGTAAATCCATGATGCCTGTCATACAGTCAAGATCGCCAGTTCCTGCAGCAGAAAAACATCCCCACATCATCAGTGACCCATCTCCATGTTTGACCGTGGGGGCCTTGTCTTTCATGCACCAGACTAAACAATGTTCCATAAGGCCAAAGAAATCCAGTTTTGATTTGTCACTTCATAGAACTGCATCCCATTCTAAATTCCTTCTGCCATATTTCAGTCCAGCTTTCCTATGCGTCTTGAGTGGCATACATCATGGAGTCAAATGGCCATAAAGTTCTTGGTTTTTAGGGGATCTTATGGTTGCCACTGACACATTTATCCCAGCTATCATCAGGTCATCCTGTAAGTCTTTTGCAGTAACACAGGGGTTTGGTCCTGGTGAGATTGTTAAGGCCTCTGGATGATATTTTGGGCTTTCTCACATGGCTAGGCAGATTTGCTGCCATAAGTTTGGAACTTCTGGGCAATACTTTCAAACTTGTCTCTAGGAATGTTCAAGATCTTGAAAATCATCTCATACCTGTTGCCCTTCTGCAATGAAATGAACTCCTCTGTCAGCATTTGTAACAGCTCTCTAGCTTTCACCATGGTTCAACACAACATGATCACTTAAATGTCTGTATGGTGTTTATATATCACATCACAGCTGAAGCAAATTAGTGACATTTTTGAGCTTCCAAATACACAAAATATTCTGCTACTCTAAAACACTACATCATTTATTTTCTTTGTTCATTTTCTTTGTTTCTGTTTCTTGGTAAATCCTTAGTTTATTTAAGGTGTTAAATATTTCTGAATGACGCTGCTCAGGTGGCGCAGCGGTAAAAAGACACGCTGCAACCAGGGCTGGATTCCGAGTGGTATTGAATCCAGCTCTGCTTCACCAGTTCGAAGCTGAGTGGCTGTATGGGCAACGATTGGCCGGTTGCTCAGTTGGGGGGGTGGGACAAAGAACCGGATGTGGGTCTCTCTCTGTCAGAATGCGATTACGACCTCTACCGTCTGATTAGAGGTGCCTGCACAAGAGATGAGGAAGAGTGCCCTTAGGGTGTGTCTCTCCGCATGCAACGCTAGGTAGCGCCAAACTCATCAATGTGTGGGTGGCAAAAATGCACCCGGCTGCTGCCCATGTTTCGGAGGGGATATGGGTTAGCTTCGATCTCCTCGGTCAGGGCAGGGTTTGGCATAGACAGAGAGGACGCACGATGCAAATTGAACGCTAAAGGGGGAGAAAAAGGGGGGGGATAAAAAAAATAATACAAATAAAAAAATATTTCTGAATGCAACTGTATATTTAGTTCACTGTAAATTAAATGACTACAATTTCACAATACTCACTCACTCACTTTCTTATCCAATTAGGGTCATGGGGGGTGAACGGGGCGCCAGTCCATCACAGGGCAGACACACATACACACACCCATTCACCTATAGAGCAATTCAGTATCTCCAATTAACCTGACTGCATGTTTCTGGACTCCCGGAGGAATACCACGCAGACATGGGTAGAACATGCAAACTCCGCACAGAAAAGACCCAGACCGCCCCGCCTGGGGATTGAACCCAGGACCTTCTTGCTGTGAGGCGACAGTGCTACCCACCCAGCCACCGATCCACCCAACTTCACAATACAATTTAGTACAATTAATATTGCCAGTTATCATTACCATTGTCCAACTAATAAACCTTTTTTATTTAAAGTAATGTCTCTTTTTATCTCCACTTACCAGTAATGATTAAAATAAATGTCAAGTTATCAAATAAAACTGTTAGGATTTTCATTATCCCTTGTCTAACAATGTAAAAATTGGACACCACTACAAATTTCAGATCCCCTGACAGGTTAATGCACTACTTCCCTGTCTTTTTGGTTCCCCAGGGTCTTCTTTGTGATCCCTACCTACTAAGGACATCTTGAAATAATACTCATGTTTCCAGCTTTATAGCACCCCTGAGGAAAATTTCCTTACACATCTGGTCCTACAACTGACATGCTAATTTAACCATTGACCAGTGTGAATACAAAACCATGATAACAAATCTTATTGCTCAGATAAGTTAGTTAGTTTCAGTCTTTCAGAACAGTGCAATCAGAAGCAGATGTTCACCACAAGAGGGGGCGCAAGACAGCTCAGATTTATAAGCAATGATTAAAAACACAGAGGCTCTGGTGATTAATAAAGCACAGACTTTTTCTAATATCCTACCTACTCTGCTGTGGTAAAGACTCATACCCACTTCAAAATCAATGACTCAAACAGTCTCAGTGGAAAACTTACTCTGCATGATATGAGCAAAAGCAGGCAGGAGAAGGTCTGAGCTGAAATGTGTAACATTCAACGTCTCTTACCTTGTTTACCGAGACAGAAGCTTAAAAAAAGGAACTATCCTGCTGTTGGCTATGTGCTAACCACAAAAAAATAATGGTTATTACAGGGTATTTTTATATGTTTAACTACAACCCCAAATCAGAAAAGGTTGGGACAGCATGGAAAATGCAAATAATAAAAAAAAACACAGAGTTTCTTACATTTACTTTGACTTTTATTTGATTGCAGACAGGATGAACCTGAGATATTTCATGTTTTGTCTGGTCAACTTCATTTCATTTATTAATACACATTCATTCCTGCATTTCAGGCCTGTAACACATTCCAAAAAAGTTGGGACAGTAAAGCATTTACCTCTTTGTAATGTTGTCATTCCTTTTCACCACACTTAAAAGAAATTTTGGCACCGAGGATACCAAGTGATTTAGTGTTTCAGCTTTTATTTTGTCCCATTCTTCCTGCAAACACGTCTTAAGATGTGCAACAGTACGGGGTCGTCGTTGTCACAGTTTTTGTTTCAAAATTCTCCATACGTTCTCTATTGGGGACAGGTCAGGACTGCAGGCTGTACCCTCTTCTTCTGCAGCCATGCCTTTGTAATGTGTGCAGCATGTGGTTTTGCATTGTCTTGTTGAAAAATGCATGGACGTCCCTGGAAAAGATGACGTCTTGAAGGCAGCATATGTTGCTCTAAGATCTCAATGTACTTTTCTGCATTAATGCTGCCATCACAGAAGTGTTAATTAGCTTTGCCAAGTGCACTGACACAGCCCCATACCATGACAGACCCTGGCTTTTGGACTTGTTGCTGATAACAGTCTGGACGGTCCTTTTCGTCTTCGGTCCAGAACACAAGGCGTACTATTTTTCCAAAAAAAGACCTGAAATGCTGATTCATCTGACCACAATACACGTTTCCACTGTGTGATGGTCCATCCTAGATGCCTCCGAGCTAAGAGAAGTTGACGCCACTTTTGGACATGGTTAACATAAGGCTTCTTTTTTGCACAGTAAAGTTTTAAGTGGCATTTGTGCATGTAACTCTGTATTGTAGTGCTTGACAAAGGTTTGCCAAAGTAATCCCTCACCCATGTGGTTATATCAGCTATTGTTGAGTGGCAGTTCTTGATACAGTGCCGTCTGATGGATCGAAGATCACAGGCGTTAAGCTTAAGCTTGAGCCCCTGACCTTTACCCACTGAAATTCCTCCCGATTCCTTGAATGGTTTAATGATATTATGCACTGTAGAGGGTGAAATATGCAAATCCCTTCCAATCTTTCTTTGAGGTACATTGTTTTTAAACATTAATGTAAATGTAAATGGAACACTGCATTTTAATTTTATTTGCATTTTCCATACTTATTTGGGGTTGTATTAAAAGGAAAAAAATACCTATTAGCTAGCTAGTTTGCTTCTACAGAATATAAGAATTAGCATTTAAATGAGCATTCGAGTATTTTGGACATTACTTGGTTAAGACAAAATGTGCAAAAAAAATAAAATGCAATGATCTTAATAAAAATGTACTTAATACGAACCAGTTTAGTCCATTTAAGTTACTGTGTTGTTTACATGAATCAGGACAGCTCAGTTTCATTTCTCACTTATACAAATGTCAGTGAGTGTTTGCTAAAAGCTATGTCCATAAGGTGCTTTGATTTAAAAAAAAAAATATTACACCTCTAAGTTGTAGAGCACTTACAATGTCTGGTCATCTTAAGGCACATGAGAGACATTCTGTTTATAAAGTGTACAAAGGAAGTAAGATTAAAGTCTGCAGATCTGGATTGTCTGTAGTCGTTGACATACAGACATATACAAAAGATGTTCCTAATGGGTTTGATATATGAAAGGACATGGGAACAAGTTTAAGGTTAATCCATCAGGACTAATGGGTTCAATGATTAATGATAGAGCCATCAAGTCTCCACGTCAATTTCTTCAATCTGTACTGGTGCTTCCCATCTCCAAATCTGCCCCACATTGTCATGATAACCTGCACATGCCAGTTATAAGAGTGTAGATGTGACATTTTCCGAATAAAACCTGGACATAATAAGTACCTCCATCACTAAACACATTGGGGTGAGTGGGAGGGCATAACATATTCTAGATAATGGCGTCTTTATCTAAGCTCTGTGACTTTAAGTCAACAACAGTCAACATTTAAGTTATTTAATGATGACGAGATTCCCAGTAAATATGAAGATGGTTAAAAATCATCTGTTGGTTGCTGTATGTAAAATTGTGGGTATAGAATATTTAAACATTTAGCTGTTATTATTTTTTAAAATTTTAAACTCATCATGACAACTCATAATGTGATTCAGCAGTGAGTATGACCCACTGTACTAGGGCCTACTGTACCAGTATAAGCTCTGACAACGGCCCTAAGAATTTATTCCCAGTACCTAACAGCAATCAGTGTAGTGTTGGCTATCACATGGAGTTTTGTGTGACCCTTCAAGGATATGCCTTCTCAGACCATTACTCAGCATTCACCACGTCTCCAGACTCTTTCACGTCTGTCACTTGTGCCCAGTGTGAACCTGCTCTCATCTGTGAAGAGAACAGAATGCCAATGGCAGACGTGCCAAATGTTGTGTTTTCTTATGAATGCCAATCAAGCTGCACAGTGCTGGGCTGTGAGCACAGATCACACTAGACACACTTGGGGACGCCTGGCCCTCATGCCATCATCATGGAAATTGATACTGACAGTTTGGTGAGAAAAATGCACACTAGTAGTCCACTCAAGGTCATTTTGTAGGAATCTGGCAGTGCTCCTCTTGTTCTTCCTTGCACAAAGAAGCAGATAACCATCATGCCTCTAGGCTTATTCTGTCCTGTCTTGCTCTCCTTGCGTAATGGCATGTGTCCTGATATCTCCTTTGTACTCTTGAGACTGTACTGGGAGACGCAGCAAACCTTCTTGTGACAGCACATTTGGATGTGCCATCCTGGAGGAGCTGGACTACCTGTGCAAAAAAGGTACCGCCTTATGCTACCAGTAGTGACACTAGCAAGATGCAAAACTTGAGAAGAATCAGTCAGGAAGGATGAGGAGAGAGTGGCTTCTATGGAAGCCACTGAGATACTTGTCTAATCACTTGTAATCTAACAGCTGGACTATTCCAACCTCCTCCTTGCAGGTGCTCCCACGTCCCTTATTAAACTCCTGCAACTCATTGAAAATGCAGTTGTCTGTCTGTTTTTAAACCAACCTTAACACTGCCACATCACCCCACTGCTGCGTTCTCTTTACTGGCTTCTGTAGCTGCCCACATTCAGTTTAAACAGACCAGTCCCAAGCTACCTTAGAGAACTCATCACACCCCGCTCTGTACCACGCAACCTCTGAGCCTCTAGTCTTACTCATCCTGATCCTCAACCCAAAACTTGAGGAAGACTCACATCAAGGCTCTTTTCTGTACTGGCACACAAGTGGTGGAACAAACTTCACCTTTGTCTCTCACAATTTTAAAAGACTATTAAGGACCCACCTCATTACCAAGCACTTTAGCTGAGCTAAGCTAACATGCTCGTTCTAACCTTCTATAGAATCTTATTTATAAAAAAAAAAAAAAAAAAAAAAAAACTTTGTTCTAACATTTGTATTCTTGGTCTGTTTACTTAGAGAGGGGAACATGTTCATTGTGGAAGCACTTCTGTAAGTCACTCTGGATAAGAGCATCTGCTAAATGCTGAAAATGTAAATGTAAATGAGTAAATTGTCTGTAGTCACCACCTGCAAAACCATCCCCTGTTTAAGGGTAGTTTTGCTGTTGCCTCTCCAGTGCACCTTGTCATTTTTTTTTGCACCAAACAATGGAAAACTGATTTGCAATGGCTTATGCTTCCTAACCGGACAGATTGATATGATAAGTTTCATTGACTTGGTCTCATACAGTGATGAGTTGGTGTTTCCTTAAATTTTGAGCAGTGCATTCATAAAATATTTACATAAAATATAAGTTATAAAATAAATAGTTGTGGCCTAGCGGTTAAGGTACTGGACTAGTAATCCAAAGGTTGCTGGTTCAAGCCCCACCACTGCCAGGTTGCCACTGTTGGGCCCTTGAGCAAGGCCCTTAACCCTCAATTGCTTAGACCAGTGGTTCTCAAACTGTGGTACCACGTACCACACGTACCACTGGTGGTACGTGAAGCAGCACGAGGTGGTACGCCAGATAATCTCGGAAAAGTAATTACATGCACCGAAAAAATAAATAATTTAATAATTATAAATAAAAAAATATATAAAACAAAATGTGTAAATTACTAATAAAATTTCAAAGTTTCAAAGTTCTTATACTTCTGTTTTAATAAAATCAGTTTAATTGTATTAAAACGAATAATCGGGGCTACGCAGACACCGTACTTCATTACGTCTATACTTCACGTTCGCAGTTTCCATCTCGGAATATCCAAACGTTATCAGTAGCTCCCATAGTAGTATGGAGGTAAATACAGTGCCTTGCAAAAGTATTCGGCCTTCTTGAACTTTTCAACCTTTTGCCACATTTCAGGCTTCAAACATAACGATATGAAATTGTAATTTTTTGTGAAGAATCAACAACAAGTGGGACACAATCGTGAAGTGGAACGAAATTTATTGGATATTTTAAACTTTTTTTAGAAATAAAAAACTAAAAAGTGGGGCGTGCAATATTATTCAGCCCCTTTACTTTCAGTGCAGCAAACTCACTCCAGACGTTCAGTGAGGATCTCTGAATGATCCAATGTTGACCTAAATGACTGATGGTGATAAATAGAATCCACCTGTGTGTAATCAAGTCTCCGTATAAATGCACCTGCTCTGTGATAGTCTCAGAGTTCTGTTTAAAGCGCAGAGAGCACCATGAAGACCAAGGAACACACCAGGCAGGTCCGAGATACTGTTGTGGAGAAGTTTAAAGCCGGATTTGGATACAAAAAGATTTCCCAAGCTTTAAACATCTTAAGGAGCACTGTGCAAGCGATCATATTGAAATGGAAGGAGTATCAGACCACTGCAAATCTACCAAGACCCGGCCGTCCCTCTAAACTTTCAGCTCAAACAAGGAGAAGACTGATCAGAGATGCAGCCAAGAGGCCCATGATCACTCTGAATGAACTGCAGAGATCTACAGCTGAGGTGGGAGACTCTGTCCATAGGACACAATCAGTCGTACACTGCACAAATCTGGCCTTTATGGAAGAGTGGCAAGAAGAAAGCCATTTCTCAAAGATATCCATAAAAAGTCACCTGGGAGACACACCAAACATGTGGAAGAAGGTGCTCTGGTCAGATGAAACCAAAATCGAACTTTTTGGCCACAATGCAAAACGTTATGTTTGGCGTAAAAGCAACACAGCTCATCACCCTGAACACACCATCCCCACTGTCAAACATGGTGGTGGCAGCATCATGGTTTGGGCCTGCTTTTCTTCAGCAGGGACAGGGAAGATGGTTAAAATTGATGGGAAGATGGATGGAGCCAAATACAGGACCATTTTGGAAGAAAACCTGTTGCAGTCTGCAAAAAACCTGAGACTGGGACGGAGATTTATCTTCCAACAAGACAATGAACCAAAACATAAAGCAAAATCTACAATGGAATGGTTCACAAATAAACGTATCCAGGTGTTAGAATGGCCAAGTCAAAGTCCAGACCTGAATCCCATCGAGAATCTGTGGAAAGAGCTGAAAACTGCTGTTCACAAACGCTCTCCATCCAACCTCACTGAGCTCGAGCTGTTTTGCAAGGAAGAATGGGCAAAAATTTCTGTCTCTCAATGTGCAAAACTGATAGAGACATACCCCAAGCGACTTGCAGCTGTAATCGCAGCAAAAGGTGGCGCTACAAAGTATTAACGCAAGGGGGCCGAATAATATTGCACGCCCCACTTTTCAGTTTTTTATTTCTAAAAAAAGTTTAAAATATCCAATAAATTTCGTTCCACTTCATGATTGTGTCCCACTTGTTGTTGATTGTTCACAAAAAATTACAATTTCATATCATTATGTTTGAAGCCTGAAATGTGGCAAAAGGTTGAAAAGTTCAAGGGGGCCGAATACTTTTGCAAGGCACTGTATGTAGCAAAAGTTTTGCACCTGTAAAAAAAAAAATCTGTAACTGTGAAAAAGATTTGTACCTGTAAAAAATAAATGTGTAACTGTAAAAAAAATCTGTAACTGTGAAAAAGATTTGTACCTGTAAAAAATAAATGTGTAACTGTAAAATAAATCTGTAAAATTTGTATCTGTAAAAATACAATCTGTAACTGTAAAAACGATTTGTACCTGTAAAAAATAAATTTGTACTTTTATTTTCGATGTGAGAATAAAAACATTGCAGCACAGTTTCAAATCTGCCCGCCACGAGTTTTGCAACAAATATCTCAGTCAGCGTGTTGCAAAACTGATCTGTACCTGTAGATGCAGGGGCGGGGCTTAGAGGCGCAGGGGGCGGGACTACTGGGGAGATAGACGTAATTACCGACCAATTAAAAGAGCTTGTTTGTAGCGCAGCAAGAAGCCTGTCAATCACAAAGTTTCATTGTAGTTGGATCAGAACATCATAACTCACGTTATAACGTCCTTATTAGTGTTGCTGTGGGTTTTATGTTGGATGTTGCTGCGTGTTGTCTGCTAGTTAATGTGTTAATGCGTTTAACCCTGCTAGTTTTATAGTGGACATATTGGACATTCGTCTGACATTCGAGTTTCTTTCATCTCGTTCTCGGCTAATAAACATTCAAAAGCGAATAAACCTGCACGAACTGACTCTGCAGTAAACAAAGCACAAACTACAATCTAATATGTTTTTAAAAGTCTTTCTGTTCATTTTTATTTAACGCTATTTCGTGATTGTGAGCTTTATCTGCCTTGAAAAGCCAAGGGAGCCTCTCAAAAGTGCATAAAGCCAGGTTATAGTTCTGTATTACCTAGTGACATGTACCATTCACCACAACTGTATTAAGTCCTAAAGAAATCTAAACAAACATTTTAATGTAATAAGCAATGTAGTGACATGTACCACCTACTACCCCTAAATTACAGAAAAAAGCTCTACAGTGTGGGTATAGTAATAAAGAATAAAATAAAAACGTACATTTTTATACAAAAAAGGTTGTACCGACAACAGGTAAGTACCTATTTATTTATTTACACTAATTACATTGGATAAATTAGTCTAGTGTCCTGGTAATCAATACAGACATGGTGATGTGTAAGGAGTACTTACATCATCACAGTCTCCACCTCCTCTTCCTCATTTGTCTATGTGTTAATCACTCACAGCTGTTTCCCATGTCTATCCTGATATGCATGTGTATATAAACCCCTGTGTTTGTAAATTTCCTTGTTGGCCATGGCAAGTGAATTAGTACCAGTATATGTACATGAGAATCTATGATTATTAGTTTATGCTCTCTGTCCTGTCTCCTAGTTTGGCTTCCTGTCTTATTTCCTGTTCTGGCAATATCTGGTTCATGTCTGTTTGTTCTAGAAGTGCTGTCCATGCTTATGTCCTAGTGTCTGTTCTGTCTTAGTTCTGTCTTAGTTGTTAGCATTTCCAGTTTGTCAGTTAGTAGTTAGGTTAGTTTAGTCTAGGGATCTGTTATGTTTAGAGTTAGATTATCATTTAGCCTTTTACATTAGCTGTTAGCATAATGTTAGTGTAGCCTTTGTTCACCCTTGTCTTTAACATTGTGGGTTTTTTTTCTTGTGTTGGTATTTTGTAAATAAACATGTTCAGAACTTCTCTGTGAGGGTCTCCGCCCCCATTCTTGTGACCAGTGTAAGCAGGTGAATTGGTAGAAGGTGAGGGAATTATAATTGGGTTTAAAAGGATCCACCAAAGGCTCAAGTCTTTGCAAGCAAATATGTGGTCTCACCACATTTGTGCCAGACCTTCTAAAAAAAATCAATAAGTTAAAAAAATTCTTTATGTACAATTGCAAATAATTACATTATTAAATAAATGTGCCTGGTTCTGAACACGTTGGCGCTGCATGAGAAGCCATCATGCTTCTGTCATAATATGCATTAAGAAACATTGGTTTAGGACTGCTTCAGAAAATTGTTGACACTTAATACAGTCTTCCTGTGTATCAAGAAATGCAACCTGAACCTCTGTAACACAAAGAGAAAGCCACACATCAATTCTCTGCAGACATACCAGTGATTTATTTTGCCCTAAGCTCATCTCAGATCAATCAAAACTTTTTAATGCCATCAGCAAAAAATGTTTTTGGTTGAGCGTGTAGCCACCGATGCACTGCTGCTTTCACATCATCACATGAAAATCTTCTTCCCCTTAAAGCTTCTTTGAGCGGTCCAAAAAATGGAAATCAGATGCCACTAAATCAGGACTATAAGCTCTTACTCAGTCTCTCAGACACAACCAATTACTACTCCTCCCGCTTTAGTTTCCAACCAAAATATAAAAACTTTTTGAAGATCCCTGTACTACTTGAACTACTTCAGTGAAATAAAGATTCAAGAGAATAAACAAATCCCATATTTAAATGTTATTGCATTTTATAAAATATCTTAACTTTTGCTACCTTTTTCATTACAAACGCCTGTAAGTGGGTTGTTATGAAAATGTAAATGAACAATGCCCCTCAAACTGAGTTACAGAAAACAGTAGATGAGAAGCATTTATTAAAACTGTACCAATGTGGCAATGTAGCTTTAGAGACAATAGGTTGTCTCTTCAGACATGTTACCCATGAGTGCAATCCACTTCAACCATAAATGTCATCCTCACAGGACACATATTTCCCCTACCAGTGTTTTATGTGTGTGACCCCAGAGGTTGAATGTCCTTGTCTAAACCCTGTGGTGTCATTATTCTTAAGGCTATGTTCAGAGGAAATCACTTCAAACATCTGGAAAAGCTGTTGTTACAAGTCTTTTTTTTACTAAATAACATTGAGTGGTAGCTGAGGTGATTGTGACTCAAAGCTTTGATGCAGAAGCCTAAACACTAATAGCATTTTAATTTACGTACAACAGCCAATGTTGTTTATATCAAGTCTTAATTAGAATTACTTGTAACAGGTCTGTGTGCAAAAAAAAAAAAAAAACTGGGTTGAAGTTCTATTAATACAAGAACAACCATACTTTAATATAATTCTAAAATGCATCAAGATTCTGTTGTTAAAGGTTTTATTTGCTTTATATATAAGCATATTTTCCACAATAACACATCATAACTGACTGACATCCATGGGTGCTTCTGTGACACAGTGGTCTATTATGCTATCCCACCACAGCTAACATCTGGGTTCAAATAAATCATATATATGATTGCAGCTACACAAAAAGTAATTGACTCCTTTGTACTGTAGAATTGGATGCCAGCTGGGGGAATATTCCTCATAACTGATGCAATTCCAGCCTCTGCTGGCTGATTGATGGCAACTGCACGCAGACAATGAAGAATGGAGATCAGAGGCGATAAACATATTGCTATGCACTACAAAGAATCGGGACTAGAAGTATATTTTACACTAAAGTAAATATATTTAATGTATTTGATATTTTATTAAAACATTTGTAATGTGATCAGTGCATAATGGTAATGCACTGGGAATGCTGATTAAATGTGTTTAATTTAAATTTAGTGTGTTTAAAACATGGAGTTAAATTCACATGCTGTAGTATATAAAATTAATTAAATATACATAAAATAGTCCAATTTTAGTGTAGTTTAGTACACTTAACACAATCAATTATTTTTTGTATTATAATAAAGAGTAATAAGTACAAAAATAGTTGTTCCATTTTAACACTCTTTAGGTGTAGTGACTACTACATTGGGCAGGCACTAGACTGCTATGCCACATAATACATCTTCAGTACCCTTAACGAATAAAAATATGTGGACACCCGATCATGAGCTTGTTATTAGGGGTGCACCGATCCAACTTTTTCAGTTCCGATACCGATCCGATACATATACTTTGCATATCGGCCGATACCCGATACCGATCCGATATCATTGTTATATTAATAAACCGTATACTTTATCATGTGGGAAAGACTTAAGGCATCAGGATCGACTTAAACATTACTAAGTTTGCAAAACAAAATATAATTAACACAGATATAAATGTACTAAACTGCTATTTATTTGTCAATAAAATAATAAACAGGCATCTTAATATTTCAGTGTTATTTTCACTCAACGAGTAAGCATCCGACGCTGCCTTGGTGACCAAATCAATCCCAGCATTCATTGCGGGTCGGGTGCGCTTTTCTTACAGAAAAATAAACATAGCTGACGGGGCGGAAAAACGAATGGAGTTATTATCAAACGTAAATAAAATATTACTGATTTTTAACTTGTATAAACTTATACCGAGTGTTTTTATTTGCAAGTTCGAGCTTGTCAGGAAATGTAACCGTTATTGGTACATGAAGGGAAATGTTATATTGATGTTAGCGTTAGCGTTAGCGCTGTGCTACCTCAGTTCATTGTTTTTAATGGCAAGATGCTAAATGCTAAACCCGATGGAATCGCTGTGTAAGTAGCGCGTTCGAATAACCTGACTTATAAGTTGATGACTTATTAGAATCCTCTCTACTGAGGCAGCCGCTTATGTAGACAGTAAGACAGCAAGGCAGCTCCTTAGGTTTTCAAACACACCCAAAATGTGGCTGCTGACAATGAGAAAAACAGTAGTAGCTTAAATAACTTTTTCAAATAAACTCATCCGTAAATATTTAGTGCAAACAGTAATTCAAAATAAAATATAGCAGCTAAACCTGAGTAATAAACATGTTGCCATCGAACTTGTTAGCATAGCAAGCGTGAAATACCTCCATGCAGCTCTTTGGCTCGCTCCATGTTGCTCTTTTTGTTTGTGTTATACGCCATATGTCAGCAGCACGTCCTGTATGGGCTTAGCATGCGTCGCAAACGAACTAAAGTGAACATATCGGACCCATGGATCGGCCTGATTATCCGATATCCATCTCATTTTGGTAATATCGGGACCGATATCCGATCTTAATATCGGGACCGATATCCGATCTTAATATCGGATCGGTGCATCCCTACTTGTTATAGCCTATGTTCTATTTCAAAACTATGGACATCATTATCAACACTTGTATATAGACTATTATTTATTATAATAATTTGTATTTATTCTAATTAATCTCTTAGTTATGATAATCAATAGTGTTTATACAAAAGTATATTATTTACAAAATGCACAGCGTTTGAAGACCCCACCCTCTTAGTCTGGTCATTTCCCCACCCAGCAGACACGGTGGCCAGTTTGTGTCTGCTTCAGGCAATGCCATTTGTGCCCGCTAGATGGCGACCTGGGCGCCTGGTTTTCTTTTAATAATTTTGTAAAAAAAAACAAATCAATTGATTTTTATTGATATGATGATTACGTTTATACATGTTTATACATCTATTTACAGCATGTTTTGATCAATTTCTGTATATTTTGTATAAATATGAGTGTATTTTCTTTTACTAGTGCAGTTAAAATACATTTTTCATTGTCTGTTTATGTTAATCTGTGTAGAAGGTTTCTGTCCTTTTTATTTTTATTTATTAAAACACTGTTTTAGGGGGATAATGTTCTGTACTATATTACAGTGTGCACTCTACCATGAAAGAGTTTAAAGGGCTGAATTTTTTAAGGCACTTTAATGATCCTTTATACCATGTTACTGCCGTGGCGTAAGGTTTGAGTCATCCTGAAACATTTGTAGCTGGTACAGATGTGTGACCATGGCAACACAAGCAACAAGGGAACAGAACGTCTGGCATGTCAGCAAGTGCAAGAGTCTGGGGAACAGGAGTGTTCAAATGTAGTCACTGTTAGACAATAACACAGACATACAGTCATAGCCAAACATGCACCCCTGCACTTCATTAAGATAATGCACCACCTCTTCCAGAAAACTGTTGCTAATACAAATGATTTATTATACAGTGGTACCTTGAAACTCACCATCAGTTGGTTCTGGGAGTGGCGTTGAGGTGTTGAGTTTTAAGGTATTTTTTCCCATAAGGATGTTTGGGAAACTTGTTAATGCGTTTCATGGTCCTGCAGAAGTGCATATTTTTTAGGCTAATGTAAATAATGGGGTTGCTTTCGACACTTATACACCGTAAATAACACAGGAATAATATAAAAACACTGAAATACTATTAAAAACTGTTAAAAATTAATGTAAAAATACAATAAAACCTTCACTTTACCTTCACTTCTTTATTGTTTTGTTATGCTTCTTAATCACAATTACTAACAATAAACTCAGAGGCCTCAAACTGCCTTACTGTACATTACTCTTACAAGTGGCAAGCCGTAGCCTAGTGGTTAAGGCACAGGACTAGTAATGCTGGTTCAAAGGTTGCTGGTTCAAGCCCCACCACTGCTAGGTTGCTGCTGTTGGGCCCTTGAGCAAGGCCCTTAACCCTCAGTTGCTCAGACTGTATACTGTAACTGTACTGTAAATCGCTTTGGATAAAGGCGCCTGCTAAATGCCGAAAATGTAAATGTGAAGTGTATGTAAAGGTTTTTACAGTGTTGTATGTCTTAAAATCAACACACATTCCTGTAAAAGCAAATAAATGTTATATGGATATTGAATTTTAAGCAAGGTATGTTTAGTATTCATTAGTATGCCTTGAATTAATTACAAATCTCTGTGGAAAGGAAATCTATTTCCTGCCCTTTAGTCCTTCCATTGCTCATTCTCTCTCTCTCTCTCTCTCTCTCTCTCTCTCTCTCTCTCTCTCTATATATATATATATATATATATATATATATATATATATAGATCAGTAATGCTTGTAATTATCCCATATCTTTAATAAGCACTTGTGTATGTGTGTGTGTAGATGTGTGGGCTTGTATTGATTTCCTCATAGGGTCCTTATGATGATTGAAATACGTGTCCAACTATAGAGCTGGTCACTACATAGAAAAGGTCATTTATATATATTTACTAATCACTTCATCATGGACAGCTTTCCATAAGTATAAAGTACCTGGTACAGTACACGTACGTCAATCAGGCATAACATTATGACCACCTTTCTAATATTGTGTTGGTCCCCCTTTTGCTGCCAAAACAGCCCTGACCCATTGAAGCATGGACTCCACTAGACCCCTAAAGGTGTGCTGTGGTATCTGGCACCAAGATGTTAGCAGCAGATCCTTTAACTCCTGTAAGTTGCGAGGTGGGGCCTCCATGGATCAGACTTGTTTGTCCAGCACATCCCACAGACACTCGATTGTATTGACATCTGGGGAATCTGGAGTCCAAGTCAACACCTCAAACTCGTTGATGTGCTCCTCAAACCATTCCTGAACCATTTTTGCAGGGTGCATTATCCTGCTGAAAGAGGCCACAGCCTTTCCATGAAAGGATGTACATGGTCTGCAACAATGCTTAGGTAGGTGGTACGTGTCAAAGTAACATCCACATGGATGGCAGGACCCCAGCAGAACATTGCCCAAAGCATCACACTGCCCCGGCCGGCTTGCCTTTTTCCCATAGTGCATCCTGGTGCCATGTGTTCCCCATGTAAGTGATGCACACGCACATGGCCAGCCACATGATTTAAAAGAAAACGTGATTCATCAGACCAGGCCACCTTCTTCCATTGCTCCGTGGTCCAGTTCCAATGCTCACATGCCTATTGTTGGCACTTTCGGCAGTGGACAGGGGTCAGCATGGGCACCCTGACTGGTCTGCGGCTATGCAGCCCCATACACAACAAACTGTAATGTATTGTGTATTCTGACACCTTTCTATCAGAACCAGCATTAACTTCTTCAGCAATTTGAGCTACAGTAGCTACAGCCCACACGGGCCAGCCTTCGCTCCCTACGTGCATCAATTAGCCTTGGCCGCCCATGACCCTGTTGCCGGTTTACCACTGTTCCTTCCTTGGACAACTTTTGATAGATACTGACCACTGCAGACCGGTAAAACCCCACAAGAGTTGCAGTTTTGGAGATGCTCTGACCCAGTCGTCTAGCCATCACAATTTGGCCCTTGTCAAACTCGCTCAAATCCTTACGCTTGTCCATTTTTCCTGCTTCTAACACATCAACTTTGAGGACAAAATGTTCACTTGCTGCCTAATATTTCCCACCCACTAAGAGGTGCCGTGATGAAGAGATAATCAGTATTATTCACTTCACCTGTCAGTGGTCATAATGTTATGTCTAGTGCAGTACCCAAACTGTCATCTTATGCTGAAAGTACATTTGTGATCAGATGTAAACCAAAAACATCTGTAGAAAGAAGAGCTAGGTGAGCATATGACACAAGGACTGAAATGATACCACATTTTAACCTAGCAGCTCTTAAAATAAATTGTGCTAACCCACTTCCACTGTGATCCAGGGTTTAAATCCTGAGTGGTGATACTGGGGTGGTCGGGATCTGCATACAGACTCACCGTTCTTAGCATTTAAGCACCAAAAAAAAACTGTTGCAAAATTAATTTAAATCCCAAGACTGTCATGCCCCTTACCAATATACTGGTGCTGGTCATAAAAATGATTTATTTCAGTAATTCCATTCAAAAAGTGAAACTTGTATATTATATTCATTCATTACACACAGACTGATATATTTCAAATGTTTATTTCTTTTAATGTTGATGATTATAACTGACAACTAATGAAAACCCCAAATTCAGTATCTCAGAAAATTAGAAAATTGCTGACCAACTTTATGGAAATGCAGATTTCATTTTCCAACAGGACTTGGCACCTGCACACAGTGCCAAAGCTACCAGTACCTGGTTTAGGGACCATGGTATCCCTGTTCTTAATTGGCCAGCAAACTCGCCTGACCTTAACCCCATAGAAAATCTATGGGGTATTGTGAAGAGGAAGATGCGATATGCCAGACCCAACAATTCAGAAGAGCTGAAGGCCACTACCAGAGCAACCTGGGCTTTCATAACACCTGAGCAGTGCCACAGACTGATGGACTCCATGCCACGCCGCATTGCTGCAGTAATCCAGGCAAAAGGAGCCCCAACTAAGTATTGAGTGCTGTACATGCTCATACTTTTCATGTTCATACTTTTCAGTTGGCCAACATTTCTAAAAATCCTTTTTTGTATTGGTCTTAAGTAATATTCTAATTTTCTGAGATACTGAACTTGGGGTTTTCATTAGTTGTCAGTTATAATCATCAACATTAAAAGAAATAAACATTTGAAATATATCAGTCTGTGTGTAATGAATGAATCTAATATACAAGTTTCACTTTTTGAATGGAATTACTGAAATAAATCAACTTTTTCATGATATTCTAATTTTATGACCAGCACCAGTACACAGATTAGCCATAACATTAAAACCACCTCCTTGTTTCTACACTCACTGTTTATTTTATCAGCTCCACTTACCATATAGAAGCACTTTGTAGTTCTAAAATTACTGACTGTAGTCCATCTGTTTCTCTGCATGCTTTGATAGCCCCCTTTCATGCTGTTCTTCAATGGTCAGGACTCTCACAGGACCACTACAAAGCAGGTATTATTTAGGTGGTGGATCATTCTCAGCACTGCAGTGATAATGACATGGTGATGGTGTGTTAATGTGTGTTGTGCTGGTATGAGTGGAGGCAGCGTCCTGTGACCACTGATGAAGGTCTAGAAGATGACCAAATCAAACAGCAGCAATACATGAGCGATCGTCTCTGACTTTACATCTACAAGGTGGACCAACTAGGTAGGAGTGGCTAATAGAGTGTACAGTGAGTGGACACGGTATTTAAAAACTCCAGCAGCGCTGCTGTGTCTGAACCACTCATACCAGCACAACACACACTAACACACCACCACCATGTCATTGTCACTGCAGGGCTGAGAATGATCCACCACCTAAATAATACCTGCTCTGTGGTGGTCCTGTGGGGGTCCTGATCATTGAAGAACAGAGTGAAAGCAGGCTAAAAAGGTATGTAGAGAAGCAGATGGACTACAGTCAGTAATTGTAGAACTACAAAGTGCTTCTATATGGTAAGTGGAGCTGATAAAATGGACAGTGAGTGTAGAAACAAGGAGGTGGTTTTAATGTTATGCCTGATCAGTGTATGTAAATAGAAAAGTCTTAAGGGCTTTTTGAGGGCTTAACTATGGCATCATAGGAGAGTGGAGGTTTAAACACTCAATCTTTTGATTAAAACCCAAGAGTTAAAACCCCAACCACTAAGGAATTGAAGATACAACTATACACAAGTCTTTGGTGGGTGTGTGTTAGGAAGGAGGTGGTATAGCTTGGTCAACTCTGGGAGTAAGGGAGGTGTCACCTTTTCCCTGCATGGATTAGGCATCATTTAATTCAATTCAAATATGTAATCCAATTTGCCAGCATGGATCAATATCCAAGAAAGTGAATCATTGTGAAGAGGGAGATGATGTCAGCCTGCATTTCCCCCTCTCGCTTACACTACCTGAGTGAGTCAGGGCTGGATGGATCAGTATGAATCTTGAGTGTTTTGAAGACTTTTTAGTTGGATAAAGTCATATTCGTGCTGCCCGTTATAGTAACTGATACAGCTCTGTGTGGGCTGGTGAAAGCAGCAGGCATGTTGGTGGGGGCATGTGCTATGCTGCGGATGTATATTTATGATTAGCAATAAATGATTTGTACTGTATTATAATTAGTGTGACCTGAAATTATATATTTGTGACAGGCCTACATTTGAGAGGCACATGAGAGACAATGACAAAAGGACATGTGATCAGTGTGTCAGACATGACCCTTCTTATGCTCTGTTCATTCTTCTTATTCTCTTTTAAGACCCTCTCTCTCTCTCTCTCTCTCTCTCTCTCTTCTCTCTCTCTCTGAGTCATCTGGATGACATCATTCAGATTGTGGGAATTGAACTCTATAGCAGATTAAAGAGGATTGATTATAACCTGCATGTGTGAACTACAGAGGGTGGAAAAAAATAACAGAAACCCTTAAAAAGTACAAGCCAAAAGTTTGTATACACCTGACTATCAGCTTGTTATACATCTAATTCCAAAACCATAGGCATAAATATTAATGCTTAGTTCATTAATTAATGCCTACATGATTTTTGCCCTGATTTTCGCTCGCTGACTGGTTGCCACTAGATGTGGCAGCTCGGGAGCAACTCGGCTCTCGATCGCTATGTGTGAACTGTTCAACGACCGAGTGGCTCGAGAAAAATATCTAGCATGTTAAATATCTGGATCAGTCAGGCGGCTGGCAATGAGTGCTTTGTCGAACTACAGCCAATGAGAACGCAATATACGGGGTGAGGGGGAAACCGGGGGGGGAGGTTAATTTAAAATTAAGGGAAAATATACTTGTATTTATAACAAAAAAGACATTTAAGACATTAGAAAGGTTAGGTAAGGGGGGGTTGGGAGGTCTGGCACGGATTAGTTCTATTTACATTATTTCTTGTGGGGAAATATAAGTTTAACTAATGAACATTTTGACTTAAGAACAGCCCTAAAGAAACAATTAAATTCGTAAGTCAAGGGTCCACTGTATTTCTGACCTTATCGTTCTCGACAAAACACAATACCAACACTGCATTGCAAAAAATATTTATTAACCTCCAACTCACTACAGTACAGACAATCCCTGCTGGATCGCGTAGCCCAGTCCACTCTGATTCATTTCTTTTCTCCTTGCTTTTATGCTGCACATTAGCGCACAAACAGCTTTGATCACTCGCTTACTGTTGACGTGCATTTTTGGACGTAGAATAGTTAAACCCCTTGTCACTTCTCGTGTGTGTTTTTGTAACAAAACGTAGTTTGGGAGACTAGACAGACTCGCCAGGGTTCCTGTGAAACCCCCATCACAGATCAGTCTTGTAGTGTGCAATACACACCGACTTGAAAGACTCCCGATTGCAAGAGATCCAGTTGTGTAGTGTGAACTGTACAGCGATCTGAACAACTTGAAAGCCGTGTAGTGTGAACTTGGCATAAGTTACATCACCACATTCTGTGGCTACAACAGCCTTTACTCTGCTTGGAAAGCTTTCCACAAGATACTGGTTTCAATGGGCACAAATTCCCACTTGGTCAAAAGAGCAGTTGTGAAGTCAGGCACTGATACTTGTTCAAAAAAGCCTAGCTTGCAATCCAATTTCTGATTAACCTTAGAAGTGTTTAGTAAGGTTGAGGGCAGAGCTATGTTTAGACCACACCAAACTTATCAAACAAAGCCTTTATTGACCTCACTGTTTGCACAGGAGCACAGTCATGATGAATCAGCATTGGGCTTGGGCTTGCCCAAACTGTTGCCACAAAGCTGAATGCATATCATTTATTTCATCATATTTATTTTATATAACTGTTAGCAATGGCTGTAGCTGAAATGGCTGTGATTTATAAATACCCTTGGCTAAATAGAGTATTAATAATATGAAGCTAATGGACCCTCACTAAACAGCTTTGTTCTATTTTAAAATGCTGCCATGCCAAGAAGAAAATGATTCTGTTTTTGAAGAGGCCATGGGCGACACTTGATTTATGCTTTTGTTCAGCTCTTTAACTCTTGAATATTTTGCCTTTCACATGAGAACAATATAATCCTGTAATATGGGAACATAATCACAGAATTGGCTTGCACAGGAAGTTCCTGTAAAACTACATGATATAGGACTAATAAATCCTTTGAGTTCCTTTAACAGAAATCTGTCCAAATGTAGGAAAGGAATGAAGATTTTCACTGTATTTGTAATTCATATTATGAGACTTCATTGCTCATAAATTCAGGTTCAGTTGAGTCTCCGTGCATCACTCATTAAAATGTTTAATGAAACGCTGGAAGAAGTGGACTCTTTCTCCACTACTGCAGAACACTGCAGAATGAGCTGGTGAAGAGAAGAATGGAAATCGGCATGGCAGTGATGGTCAAATTAACAAGGACATAGAAAAACAAATCAATTAGCACCATCACCAAGCTACGATTGATGAAAGCCCTGGTCTGGTCAATAGTCCCATATACTGTAGATGTGAAGCCTGGACCCTGCACTGAAAAAAATAAAAAAAATAAAAATAAAAAAATGAGTCCAGATGGTTAACTTAATATTTTAAGCAAAGTTGTAAAGAACAATCTTTATGAAACAAGGTGAGCATTATTAAAAACCTTTATTAAACAGAATGGGGTAAAATACAATATGCAATACAATATCTATAAAACAATAAAATAAATAACAGAGATGCTAGTGGATTTGGAAGTTCTCAAGATCCTCTAGTCAGTTCGTGTTTTTGTTTTCTTCCATACAATTCAATGCCTCCAGAGTAATGTTCTCTTGACAGCAAAGACTGGAGCCAATGAGTGCCACATTACTGGCTGAGTTCTCTGAAAAATAGTTAAAGAATCTTGATATAAGGCCTAGTGGAAAAGCCAGGCAGGTCTGAGTCCAGCGAGAGAAAGAAAATGCAGCTAAACAAAGAAAACAGCATAAAGTTGGCAAATGAGGCCAATCTAAACAGACCACCTTCAGCTACAGTATATTAATGCTTAATGAGGAGTAGGGACCACCCTTGAAGTGCCTATTAAAGGAACCAGCAATGTCAGTCATCTGCTCTTCTATACCCTTGCTTGACCATAATGGCATGTCAGGTAGGCATGATTCTATAGTCCATGACTCCAGCCAGTCTATAGGAGAGGTGGCCTGTTTTACAGTATGAATGCAAGTAAAAATATTCTGTTATATTTGGTTTATATATTTGCTGTTGAGGAAAAAGGTAGAGTAAGTATGGCATTTACATTTGTGGAAAATAATTCATTAAAATGTAAGTCAAACATTAAAAATCTGATGTTAAATGTGGGTCAAACAAACAACTGTGAAGTAGGACTTATAAACAGGCAAAATAAGACTTACATGCAAATTATTATTTCGATCATTTGAAAGATGGAATCACCTGTTTACACATTTAAAAATGAGTTTTTCTCCAATTATCTTCCAATTTAGTCAATTTATAGTCTTCGCTGCTGGGGATTGCTGTTGTATATTGTGGTATATTGCTGCTCACACCTTCTCTGACCCACATACAGCCCTTAACAGAACCCTTTTCCAACCATGCACTTTGCACAGTCGCCTCTATCTGCCAATCAGGGTGGTTTGAAGACCCTGCCCACTTAGTCTGGCCATCCCTCCCTGCAGGCACTGCCAAATATGCCCGCTAGATGGCGTCCAGCCGACCGGTGGCAACACCGAGTTTCGAACCGAGGAGTTGAGAATCTCGGCGCTGGTGTGCTAGCGAAATATCCCGGTGTGCCACCTGGGTACCATATTTGCTGGTTCTATTAAGTTTGACTTGCTTTCACCACATAATTTACTTATTTTTATTTAGGGGCAATTTAAGGTAGTCATTTTATTTACTGGTATGATATTTGGGGCTTTAAATTGGGGGAGTAAACCCACATGGAACATGAACTTGACTTAGAGATGAGGATCCATGAGGAACAAAGGACAGTGGAGCTGTTTGGCATAACACTACTTGTGGTGCCACCCTTTTGCTACAAAGAATTATTGAAAAGGATTTAACTTTTTTTGTCATATGCATAGTATAACAGGCAATTACAATCACATTTCATCTCTGCATATCTGTTGGGTCACCAGCAGATATTGTAGTGTTTTAAAAAGTATATATAAATATATTTAAATTACAAATGTCACAAAATTACAAAATGTAATGTGCAAAAACTGGATAAAGTATAAACAAGTTGAAATGGAAGGTAGGTATCTTGTATTAATGTAGAAAATGCTCTGGAGACACAGCTGTCCAATTTGCTAGACAAGCTAATTGTGTCTTGATCGCTGACCAGGCAGATCATATCGCTGAGACTTTACAGTGTTAAATATTATCAAGAGATTTAGGCAAAATGTCAAAACCACTACTAAATCATAAATTACAACCCCAAATCAGAAAAAGTTGGGACAGCATGGAAAATGCAAATAATAAAGACTTTTATTTGATTGCAGACAGGATGAACCTGAGATATTTCATGTTTTATCTGCTCAACTTCATTTCATTTATTAATAAACCTTCAGTCCTGAATTTCAGGCCTGCAACACATTCCAAAAACAGTTGGCATTTTCACCACACTTAAAAGACGTTTTGGCACGTGGCAAGTGATTTAGTGTTTCTGCTTTTATTTTGTCTCATTCTTCCTGCAAACACGTCTTAAGATGTGCAACAGTACGGGGTCGTTGTCATTTTTTCGTTTCAAAATTCTCCACACATTCTCTATTGGGGACAGATCAGGACTGCAGGCAGGTTAGTCTAGTACCCGTACCCTCTTGCTCCGCAGCCATGCCTTGCCATGTAATGTGTGCAGCATGTGGTTTTGCATTGTCTTGTTGAAAAAAGCATGGATGTCCCTGGAAAAGACGACGTCTTGAAGGCAGCGTATGTTGCTCTAAGATCTCAATGTACTTTTCTGCATTAATGCTGCCATCACAGAAGTGTTAATGACCTTTGCCAAGGGCACTGACACAGCCCCATACCATGACAGACCCTGGCTTTTGGACTTGTTGCTGATAACAGTCTGGATGGTCCTTTTCATCTTTGGTCCGGAGCGCACAGCATTTTTTCCAAAAATAGACCTGGAATGCTGATTCATCTGACCACAATACACGTTTCCCCTGTGTGATGGTCCATTGTAGATGCCTCCGAACCCAGAGAAGTCGACGCCGCTTCTGGACATGGTTACCATAAGTTTTAAGCTGCATTTGTGCATGTAACTCTGTATTGTAGTGCTTGACAAAGGTTTGCCAAAGTAATCCCTCACCCATGTGGTTATATCAGCTATTGTTGAGTGGCGGTTCTTGATGCAGTGCCGTCTGAGGTATCGAACATCACGGGTGTTCAGCTTAAGCTTGCACTCTTGGCCTTTACGCAAGAAATTCCTCCCGGTTTCTTGAATGGTTTAATGATATTATGCACTGTAGAGGGAGAAATATGCAAATCCCTTCCAATCTTTCTTTGAGGTACATTGTTTTTAAACATTTCAATCATTTTTTCACACATTTGTTGACAAACTGGAGATCCTCTGATCATCTTTTTTCATCAAAGACTCAGCCTTTCCTGGATGCTGCTTTTGTACCAAACCATGATTACAATCACCTGTTTGGAATCACATCATTATTTAGTTTTTTCACCTCATTACTAGCCCTAAATTGCTCCCATCCCAACTTTTTTTGGAATGTGTTGCAGGCCTGAAATGCAGGAATGGAGGTATATTAACAAGTGAAATGAAGTTAAGCAGATAAAACATGAAATATCTCGGGTTCAAACTGTCTGCAATCAAATAAAAGTCAAAGTAAAAGCAAGGAACACTGTGTTTTTATTTTATTTGCATTTTCCATACTGTCCCAACTTTTTCTGATTTGGGGCTCTACTGTTTTTTTTTTATTAATACAAGTTGAAACCGATTAATGAATCATGGCTGTTGTTTAGTAGCATTTCACATACTCTGCTGATTTTACTCCTTCTTATCCAGCTCCTGTATGTGTATCAGATATGTGCAGAATGAAGGAAGCGCCTGAAAATAATCACAAGTAGTTTTTACTTCTATAGAACATTTCTATGAAATAATTCAAATGTTAAAAACCGCCCACTCGTGTTCAGCACGACCCCCTGCAGCACATCACAAAGAAGTAACGTCTTCTTTCTTTTCCACCCATCCGTCTACCCTTCACCCGTTTTACCTCCCTCCCTCTCCTTGTTTCTTCACTATACGTACAAATACATGTATTTTCCTCTTTCCAGTGTCCCCCGCCTCTCCTCTCTATCCGCTGAAGCAGAGATGCTGGTTCTCTGTGCGCTTTCTCGACCAATGGCTGCTCTGATAGGTGATGTCATGCATTAGGAGTGGTATTGCTGCTGATGCTGCCGAGCTCTTGTATCTGAGGAGTGGCAGACACTGGGCAAAAGCAGGAGAGAGGGGGATAACGACTGCACACATTACCAAGGAGAGGGGGTAAGTGTGCACCCTATGAAAACAAGCAAGCCTAACTAAACAGAGTTATTAGATTTGCTGATTTTGATCAATTTTAATTAAACTGATTGGTTTATATTAATATATTAAACACTTGTATTCTTAGACTGATTGTGCTGCGTTGGACAACGTTAGAAGAACTGCATTTTGTAATGCAACATTTGTGTTAGTCAGTGATTAATGTATGTGGGGAAGTGTTGTGTCTATGTAAAGTGAATATTGGAGCATTATGAGTGTGTGAATGTTTTCTAATATATCTATGCTTGGACAATATGTACGAATGTAAACAATGTTCACAAATTTCCTAATTTACTGCCATTTCTCAAGGTCTGTGAGTAAAAAAAACTACGTACAAGCTGGCACCTTGCATGTATGCCACTCGGTTCAAGCATCAAGTTGTCTAATAGCGTTTAAGAAAAGAACAATGCACTAAACGTTTTAATTTATAATACCTATGTATGCTTTTTGATGCTGAACTGTTCTGATGTCGTTAACCTCCAAGCGCGGCTGTGGCTTTCCTTGACGTTCCACTGACATATTGTAAATAAACGGCCGTGTCTGCAGGAAGCAGGTATTGATCAGAGTGCTGTGTGTGTGGGAGGGTGGACAAGGTTAGTGTACGTGTGGACATAGCAGGACATGGTTACTCGCTATGTCGGTCTAAAACAATGCGCCAAAGCAGGTGTATGAGATATGGATGTGGTCTGTATGCCATACAGGGCCCGGTGAAGTGAAAGGCAGTCAAAATTATTGTAACTCAGATGACGTCCTTATATGAACTCTCTCTCTCTCTCTCTCTCTCTCTCTCTCTCTCTCTCTCTCTCTGTGTGTGTGTGTGTGTGTGTGTGTGTGTGTATCTGCATATTTTTAGGCCTGCTGTCAGTAGGACACTGTAGACATTGTAGCAGTCACCTCCCTAAATCTAAATTTATGCCATTCCATCACAATGCAGCCAGTCATTCCCAAATAGGCAACATCTGTTTAATGGATAATAGTGCTTTGCTATTAGCATTTTTCTGCCCGATTTGGTCTTTTGGCTGTGTCACTTAGCTATTTTTTTCTTTTTTTTAAGAGAAAGTGCTTAATGGAGCACTTTTCCTCATTTAAGGAAAGGCAGAAGGTGGATTGCCATCACAAAATCGAGTAAATGAGTAAGTTTGTGGTTCACTTCACTGAACTGGTTCCCTGCATATTTTGGATATGGTAGCATGAAAGAGTTGCAGCATGAATCTGCAGCAAATCTGGTGCTGCACAACATCAGCTGCTCAGATTCTGTTGTGTACTTCTTTATGTGTCTGCTGGGGGTTTCCTCTTGGTAATCTTGGTACTTTCACCCACTCTTTAAAACATGTCAGTAGGTGGTTTGAGTAGTTTAGGTGTGCACATGTGTGTGATGCCCTGCAATGAACTGGGTGTGTTCAGCCTTGTATCCCATTTACTGCCTATAACCTTTGTTTTTGGCCATATATTTTAATTAAAAATCACACCGTGCTGCCTTAAATGATAAACCCCCCATGCTTGATTTGTAGCCAAATATATGCTCATGATCAAACTTTTCAGTTTGTGGTCATGTGACTTGCTTTTTTATTTATTCATCTCATGCAGCTATGTGAATTTGGGTGTAGGACATACATTTAAAGTTACACCTACAGCATTTATCAGACTTTTTTATTTAAAGTAATGACTAAATACCAAGCAAGCAATTGAGGGTTAAGTGCCATAGTCAGTAGTTCAACAGTAGCAACTTAGTGGTAGTGGGAATTGATCTGGCAACCTTAACCATTGAGCTACCACAACCATACACCTACCTTCTCTTGCTTTATTGCTCAATTCCACCATACCAACCATCTGCCTGTAAAACTGTCAAATTACACGTTGCACAAAAGTCCAAAAATAAATGTCATATTTACAGAAATCCTGTTGGGCAGCACAGTGGCTCGGTGGGCACTGTCGCCTCACAGCAAGAAGGTCCTGGGTTTGATCCCCAGACGGGGCGGTCTGGGTCCTTTCTGTGCGGAGTTTGCATGTTCTCCCCGTGTCTGAGTGGGTTTACTCTGGGAGCTCTGGTTTCCTCCCACAGCCCAAAAACATGCAGTCAGGTTCATTGGAAACACTGAATTGCCCTATAGGTAAATGTGTGTGTGTGTGTGTGTGTGCCCTGTGATGGACTGGCACCCCGTCCATGGTGTTACTGTGTGCCTTGCGCCAATTGAAAAGCTGGGATAGGCTCCAGCAACCCCCTGCAACCCCAATTGGATAAGCTGTTAAGAAAGTGAGTGAGTGAGTGAGTGAGTGAGTGAGTGAGTGAGTGAGTGAGTGGAAATGGTGTTTTGACCTCTAGTGGCACTGTAGAGCGCCATATGATTATTCAACAAGTGTTCCTCAGGAAAACGTAGTACACAAAGATAACACAGACCACATTTCCACCAGGGCATTGGGGTGGTGCAGCAGTAAATTGTGCTAGACCACTACCGCTGGAATCCAGGGTTTGAATCCATTTTTAACAATACTATAGGCCGGTCAGGCATCTAAGAACAGATATGATTGTCTATGTTCTGTCCAGGGTGTGTTACTGCATTGCACATAGTGATTTGTGGGAAACTGGACCTGCGGTGACCTTGACCAAAATAAAGCTGGGGTAAAACATAAAAATGAAATTAGAAATAGAATTTCAATTGCACTGTTTCACACTCTCACATTCATCTGGCAACTCAGATAAAACATTTCACCAGTGGGTGCGGCTTCTTAGCAATGATCAGCCTTGGCACAAGGCAGTCGAAAGAGGAGGCAGGCTTAGCACACTATAATGGATAACACAAAGACGCTTTTTTTATCAGTTGCTTCATAGGAGCGGCACAGCAAGAAGAGCCTGGCTTTGATTCCCTGGCCATGGTCCTTTCTGTGTGAAGGTTGCATGTTCTCCCTGTGTGGGTTTTCTCCGACAAGTCCTAAGACATGCATGCATTCAGGCCAACTGAGGCAACTAAAATCATCCTAAGTACGTGTGTGTGTGTGCCCTGTGACGGACTGGCGTGTTTCCTTCCTTTTACCCAATGAATCAGTGAATCAGGCCTACTGTGATCCACTGTGATTCACTGAATGAATGAATGAATGAATAGTTGCATCCTGGTCAGTAGCACAGTGGTGCAATGGGTGCAAGAAAGAAATATAGTGGCTGCAATTCATCTAAGGGTAACACTCACAAACTCACTTTCTTACTCAAGCTAAAGGGGTAGAGAGAATTCAATTAGTCAATCCACATTCTGCATTAATTTGGTGATGGGAAAGTACACATACCTGAGGAAAACTCACACAGATACAGTGTAAACATACAAAACTCCTCCTAGACAGTGACGAGAAGTAGGAATCAATCCTAGGATCCATGTTGCAGTGCAGCACTTTCTCCACCAGCTGTGCCTCTTCTGCTTATTTATTCTTAATTACACAGAGAACAAGTCTGATCAGCAGGAACTGTTGTTGGCTCTAAGTATGAGGCTCCAGAATTTGATATTGAGCTCCAGAGTACTCTGGTTTCCTCCTGCTTCCCAAAATTCACTCTAAATTGTCCCTAGATGCAAGTAAGTAAGTGAGAATGGATGTGTGGTTGTGCAGTATCCTGGAGTGAACTTGTATCTTGTCCAGGTTAAATTTTCTTTGTTTGCCCTTTTAGTAGATTACTCGAAAAACACAGTTATATAATACCAATGAACACATGGGTGTATATATAAATATTTAAAAAAATGGATGGATAGATGGATATAAATAGATAGATAAGAGATGGATGGATGGATGGATGGTTAGCTAGATGGATGGATGGATGGAAGAATGAATAAATTGCTGGCTGATTGGATAAATGGATAGGTGTGTAGATTGATGATTGGATGGATTGCAATTTTCTTTGTGTGCTCAGTGGTTCTGTGACCTATTTAAGCTTAGCTGCAATCCTGACCATCAGGATGCAACAACAAGATGAATTGATGAATTAATTAATAAAATGTATAGAATTCATGTTGCCACAATGAATGCAAGCCTGATGTTAAGCAAATTCCATGAAATATGGTTCTGTTAATCTTTTTGGTGTCTAAATTCAAAAACAGTGTAATAGACTGCTGTGCCACCTGAGAGCCAGAGGACGTAGAGTAAATTCATAATATGATTTTCTTTTTCTCTTTCTCTCTTTTAGTAGATTACATGCTCTTTGCTGACTGAGGAAAAACTGACACAATGACCCTGGCAGGTAGGCTCAGTTTACAAATAGATTTTACTTCATGATAATCTTCATGAAAATATGTAGGGCCCTGGTTTGCAGCAACCCTTATTTAGCAGCTAGCTAGAACTACATTTGAACATAATGTATGTGTAACAAGCATATGATAAAGTTTCTGGAAAAAAAACCGTGTACACTCATCAAATGCCTCTTTCCTCAGCATATCGAGAGAAACTGAAGGAGCTCCCTCTAGTGTCCCTCTTCTGTTCCTGCATCAATGCAAATGTAGCTGACAAGCAAACGTACAAGGCTGAAGGTAAACTGAGTGTCAATGCTGTTTTCTGTGACCTTGTAGCTAAAATGGAATATATATTCATGCATGCTGATATGGATACTTCAGGCACCTAGTTATTGTTAGTTTATGGCCCACATGGAACAAGCTAACTTCCCTTGTTCATCCATCCATTACTCTACAGTATATACTGTACATGATAATGATCACTATGCTCATTTCTTTACAAGCAGAACGTTTTAATGCTTGTATTATAGTCTGTAAAGAAAATGTCCTTTGTTAAACATTGTTTATTGTGGGTTTTTATATTTATATAATGGGAGTATAATTTTATTTAACTTTATGACTGTGAGTTCGACCCCCAGGTGGGGCGGTCTGGGTCCTATCTGTGTGGAGTTTGCATGTTCTCCCCATGTCCGCGTGGGTTTCCTCCAGGTGTTCCAGTTTCCTCCCACAGTCCAAAGACATGCAAGTGAGGTGAATTGGAGACATAAAATTGTTCATGACTGTGTTTAATATAACCTTGTGAACTGATGAACCTTGTGTAACTACCATTCCTGTCATGAATGTAACCAAAAGTGTAAAACATGATGTTACAATCCTAATAAACAAACAAACAAACTTTATGACTGTATGGCATGCCTTCATTCACAAGTACATAAAATGAAAGAAGGAAAGTAAACCCAAACTGGCATCTTATACTACAAATATTTGTTAATTAGGATTTTAACATCATGTTTTACACTCTTTGGTTACATTCATAACAGAACAGGTAGTTATTCATTACACAAGACTCATCAGTTCACAAATTCACAAACTCCAATTCACCTCACTTGAATGTCTTTAAACGGATCAACTATAGCTCTATTTATATGATACAGAGAAGTCGCCATATGTAATTAATTACTTAATTACACCATCAAACAATTAATCAAAGTTTAAAATTGCTGCATGTAACCGGGCCAGTTGCACCTGTCAATTGAACTACTGTCAACTGGTGCAGCCTGTGCCCAGCATGGTTCCACTACATGAGAACCTTTCCAGGAACACATCCAGCACAGTTCCAAAAGTGATATTCTCAAAGTACCACAATGCCAGTTGAGTTTCTTAAAAACAGATGAAGTCTGCTGGCATCACAAGCCACCAGGAAGTCGGACCAGGAGGTCCCAGGTGTTTCAGAGAAAGCAGGATTTTCCAAACAGAGGAGCTGGCAAATCAGTGAAAGAGAAACCGTGATATATAGAAAAACTTCCACCTGAAGCAAATTAACAATAAGGTAAAGGTGATTTGCCAGTTAAGAGAAAATGACACATCAATCATCTCTGCCTCTGTGTCTCCTCTGCTGGTCAAAAATGGCAATGGAGAAGGACATGATTCCAGCGTGGCTTACTGTCAAACTTCAACATTGCTTCGTTCTGAAATCCTTTGGCATCTGAGACAAGTTACACAGCATTTATATTTTTTTGACCAATTAATAAAAAATAATATACAAAAAAAGCATATAGATTATATACATACAAAGAAGTGTGTTCACATCATTTAGTTACTAAGAAGCAATTGCAAAAATAAATATAATACATGGTATTAAATGCTTTTAAATAAAAAAAGCCACATAATCTAAATCCACACTGAAGTAAAGAAAAATAAAAATTGTCTTTCTGGATAAATGTGGCCAATAATATTAAAACTAGTATCATTTCTCTAACAGATGCAGTAGACCTCAACTGGTGTGAGATCAAGGACGTGGAGGTGATCGAGTTAAATAAGCAAGCATCAGGCCAGGCATTTGAGGTGATCCTAAAGCCCCCTTCATTCGACGGCGTGCCTGAGCTAAACACCTTCATGCCACAACGCAAGGACCCCTCCCTGGAGGAGATCCAGAAGAAGCTGGAGGCTGCTGAGGAGAGACGAAAGGTTAAAAGAAATGCATACTCTTTATCTGGCTCTGTTTCTCACACACCCACACACAAACAGTACTGTTTGTAAAACAATGAGATACTAACATATACAACCTTCATGCAGTTCCAGGAAGCAGAGCTGCTAAAACACCTGGCTGAGAAGAGAGAGCACGAGAGGGAGGTCATCCAGAAGGCATTTGAGGAAAACAACAACTTCATCAAGAATGCTAAAGAAAAGCTGGAACAAAAGATGGAAATCAACAAAGAAAATCGTGAGGCCCTGCTGGCTGCCATGCTGGAGAGGCTTCAAGAAAAGGTATCACTCGAAAAACACAATTATAATAATACCAATGGATACATGGTTGTTTATAAATATAAAAAAAGATGGATGGATGAATGAATGGATGAATAGATGGATGGATGGATGGATGGATGGATGGATGGATGGATGGATGCATACTTAGATAGATGAATGGATGTTTAGATGGATGGATGGATGCTTAGATAGATGGATGGATGGTTAGATGGATGGATGGTTAGATGGATGGATGGATGGTTAGATGGATGGATGGATGAATACATTGCTGGCTGATTGGATAAATGGATAGGTGTGTAGATTGATGATTGGATGGATGCATAGTTGAATTAATTGATGGATAGTGTGGCTGACTGATTAAATAGATGATTAGATGTACAGATAGATTAATAGATGTATAGCAGAAAGAATAGATGGCTGGATGGACGGATGGATGAATGGTTAGATAGATAGATAGATGGATGGTTAGATGGATGGATGAGTAGATGGATGGATGGATGCTTAGATAGATGGATGGATGGATGGATGGATGTAGATGGATGGATGTAGATGGATGGATGGATGTATGGATGGATGGATGGAAGCTTAGATAGATGGATGTATGGATGAATAAATGGATGGTTAGATGGAGGGATGGATAGATAGATGGATGGTTAGATAGATGGATGGATGGATGGTTAGATAGATGGATGGATGGATAGATAGATGGATGGATGGTAAGATGGATGGATGAATGGTTAGATAGATGGATGGATGGTAAGATGGATGAATGGATGGTTAGATGGATGGATGGATTGATGGATTGTTAGATAGATGGATGGATGAATGGATGTATGGTTAGATGGATGAAAGGATGGATTACATTACACTAGTGTAATGTGTAATAAATATATAAATAAAAACTGTTTTTATGCTTTTAGGACAAGCATGCAGAGGAAGTGAGGAAGAATAAAGAGCTGAAGGAGGAGGCGTGCCGATAGAGTGGTGTGTGGAAGAGTGGACTGTTTTGGTTAGAATTAAATAACATAAAAAAGTAATAATAATTTAAGTGTAAAAAATAAATGTAAAAAATCTCATTTAAACAATGGAGGTGATTGATGTCGCAATTGGAAATTTGATAACGCCGTGGTTTTAATTATGTCAAAACTAATGATGTCAAAAAATTTGCCAAAAAAATTGTGGTTTTCTTTGATGGCAATGCAAGGTGCACCAAAGTTCTAGAGTCAACATCTAGGGGGTAGGACTGCAGGGACCCCTAAGAAAGTTGCTTTGTTTATACTGGGCTAATGATATAAGTAGAATGAAAGAAATACCAGTAGATAGATATATAGATAGCAAGATACTTACATTAGCACTTATTTAGCACATTAGCAAACCTGTAGTATAGATGAATTAATCCAAGACAACCTGACACTGCATCCCATAAAAATGCTTTTTTCTAAAAATTACAATAAAAGCTGTGCATGTTTATTCACAGATCATTCAGTATAGGAGAACATAAGCCTAATTCTTCTAATTGTTTTCGTCATCTAAAAACGCATTTTTATACAATTTAATGATTAAATTAAACGTCCATGTGAGTTATAATGAATTTAGTCTGAACCAACACTTTAAGCACAGTTTAAAAGCACATACAGCTGCAGGACATTTTTATATCATGCTTAATTTACATCTATAATGACGTACTGAGAGCAGATCACTGCATGTCAACACTGTAGAGCAGGGACAACGTGAAAAATTAGGATAGGCCAAACGTTTTGAAACAAAGTAGCAGTTACAGAGGCTGCCCTGCCATTAGATGGGTACGGTGCACTTTGTTTTGGCATGTTACCGTTTCCTTCGTAATATCTGTGTTCATGCAACCGACTAATAACAGTGATAATAAAGAGAACGCTAGGTTGTCAATGTGTTGTGATGAAGACTGATGTGAATTGTTTAGGAGACATACTTGGATGCCATTTGCTGTTTTGTGGTTGCTCTAAAGATTATCCTGAATATGACTTGGCATGGTGGTCAGTAAATGCTTCTCTTTACTAAACAACTCATTTGTGGTCTGTTGCTTATTGTTGATCTTATATTATAAAACATTTCATGAGGAATTCACTCTATTCACTCATGCAGTGAAACCATATAGTATAAAAACATTATACACTTTTTAATCACAATTTAAATCATAATGTAGTATTCAATCCATTTTATCAGCTCCACTTACCATATAGAAGCACTTTGTAGTTCTACAATTACTGACTGTAGTCCATCTGTTTCTCTACATATTGTTTTAGCCTGATTTCACCCTGTTCTTCAACGGTCAGGACCACCACAGAGCAGGTATTATTTAGGTGGTGGATCATTCTCAGCACTGCAGTGACACTGACATGGTGGTGGTGTGTTAGTGTGTGTTGTGCTGGTATGAGTGGATCATATGCGTTTTTCCCATTATCTCCCATTTTCTCCCAGTTTTTTAAGAGTAGTCAATTTGTCTTCCGCTGCTGGGGATCCCCAATTTTTTGCAGTTGAGGAGGGTATATTGCTGCCACACATCCTCCGACCCGCGCGCAGCCCTTAACTGAACCCTTTTCCAGCCATGCACTCTGCACATGCACCGCTATCCGCCAATCAGGGTCCTTACACGGCATTTGAAGACCTCCCTGCAGGCATTTGCCACTTATGCCCGCTAGATGGCGCACAGCCGACCGGTGACAACGCTGAGTTTCAAACCGAGGAGTTCAGAATCTCGGCACTGGTGTGCTAGCGGAATATCCCTGTGCGCATAAAACATATTTTTTATGTCAGGAAAAAAAAACATGAAAAACTCGCTCACTTTCTAAGCCATTTATTCTAATCAGGTTCGCGGGGGTGCTGGAGCCTATCCCAGCTCTCAATGTGCACAAGGCCCACAAAAACACCCTGGACAGAGTGCCAGTCCATCACAGGGCAAACACACATAAACACATTCACACCATAACACACACACACACATCTAAGGGCAATTTTAGTATCTCCAATTAACCTGACTGCGTGTCTATGGACTGTGGGAGGAAACCGGAGCTCCCAGAGGTAACCCACGCAAACATGGGGAGAACATGCAGATTTCATACAGAAAGGGCCCAGACCGCTCCACCTGGGAATCAATCCCAGGACCTTCTTGCTGTGAGTTGACAGTGCTACCCACCGAGCCACCTTGCGATAACTATAAATATATTTCCCTGTTTCCCTATTGTTCATTATCCAAACAGGACATAAATACCCATGTCATCCTGCCATTCAAAAAAATAACAACATCCACCAGTTTGGCTCAAAATAGTATGTACACTTGTAAGGCAGATCATGGCAGTATTCGGATTTCAATGATTAGAACACATACTTTTTGGTGTGAGAAATAAATGCTTAAGTCTATTATAGGTATTCTAAAATATGACAAAATATGCAGGGTCAAAAATATACATAATGCCACTTTCATTACAAATTGTGTACATATAAATTGGACTGGACTAAACCATTTAAATTATTATTTTTTATAATTATTATTTTATTATTCCCTTCTTTTCCTGACTTTAGTGTATCCAATTACCCTATTTTATTGTATTACGTTTCTTCTCTACTGATGTTGAGACAGACACACGCCCCCTCGGACACATGTGCAGTATTCGACAGCATCTTTTTACCTGCACGAGGCGAGTTCATATGCAGATCAGCCTTGTGTACTGAGAGACACACCCTGATCAACGTATTATCCCACGACTATGTGCAGGCACCATCGACCAGCCAGCAGAGGTCGTTATGATGAATCCCCATCCGGCTCCCACCCTGTATGAACAACTGCCAATCATTGTTCATGTAGGTGCCAGCCTGCCGGATAGCAGAGCTGAGATTCGAAACGATGCGTTCGAAATATCAGCTCTGGTGTGCTAGCGTGTTTTACCACTACGCCACCTGAGCGCCCGGACCTTTTCAATTAAACAAAGGACTCACCACCAAGGACAGAAAAATAGTACAATGATTTACTATTGTAAATTCGTACAGATAGTGAGATGTAATTTAAGAATCTGCAAAACATGTGTGATACTGTTTACACAAAAAAATTCTAAATCTTCTACAGCCATGATTGTATGTGCAAGAGCACAAATAACATTTAACTTTCTAAGCCTCTAATAATAAGTTGACTATTGGATGTAATTGGTTTATAATTGCTTGGGTGGTGCAGGGGTACAGAACTGAGATAAGAGAATTAGGGGTTCGAAATTCAGTGGTGCTAGCGATCAGGTATCTGCACAGTCATGGTTGGCTAGAGTCCGAAGCAGGGATGGCCAGCCCAGCCTATCCCTTAGGAGGTGCACTCGTCGATCCCAAGCCTGGATAAATATAGGAGGGATGCATCTGGCATAAAACTGTGCCAAGCCTGGTATGTGGACCAGAATGACCTGCTGAAGTGATTCCTAAATACAGGAGCAGTTTATGATTGTGAAATTACACAGTCTTGTTAGTACTTGGTCTTTTAGAGAAAAGAAAAATGTTTAAAATAGAAAAAAAACGCAACTTTTGCACAATGGTTATTATAGTATTTTAATCAATAAAATGATAAACGATAAATGATACATTTATATACAATTTATTATAAAACCATGTCATTTATTTACAAAGTCAATACATTGCTTAAGCTGTTGCAGCCTCAGTCAAATAATAAAAACATAAAAACACACAGATAGGGTATTGTACAACAATGTGTTACTTGTACTGTATTTACTGTATTTCATTACATAATAGGAAAATAATAGTCTTGGATATAATGACCTTTATATAAATGACAAATCTTCTATAAATACAATTCACTAATCAAGAAAGCAATAAATATAGCAAAAATAAAAACAGAATGCAGAACATATTGAAGCTCTACAACCCCAAATCAGAAAAAGTTGGGACAGCATGAAAAATGCAAATAAAATAAAAACACAAAGTTTCTTACATTTATTTTGACTTTTATTTGATTGCAGACAGGATGAACCTGAGATATTTCATGTTTTATCTGCTCAACTTCATTTCATTTATTAATAAACATCCATTCCTGCATTTCAGGCCTGCAACACATTCCAAAAAAAGTTGGGACAGTAAAGCATTTACCACTTTGTAATGTTGCCATTCCTTTTCACCACACTTAAAAGACGTTTTGGCACAGAGGATACCAAAGGGTTTAGTGTTTTAGGTTTAATTTTGTCCCATTCTTCCTGCAAACACGTCTAAGATGTGCAACAGTACGGTTTGTCGTTGACTTATTTGTGTTTCAAAATTCTCCACACATTCTCTATTGGGGACAGGTCAGGACTGCAGGCAGGCCAGTCCAGTACCCTTACTCTCTTCTTCCGCAGCCATGCCTTTGTAATGTGTGCAGCATGTGGTTTTGCATTGTCATGTTGAAAAATGCATGGACGTCCCTGGAAAAGATGACGTCTTGAAGGCAGCACATGTTGCTCTAAGATCTCAATGTATTTTTCTGCATTAATGCTGCCATCACAGAAGTGTAAATGACCTTTGCCAAGGGCACTGACACAGCCCCATACCATGACAGACCCTGGCTTTTGGACTTTTTGCTAATAACAGTCTGGATGGTCCTTTTCGTCTTTGGTCCGGAGCACACGGCGTCCTTTTTTTTTTTCAAAAAAGACCTGGAATGTTGATTCATCTGACCACAATACATGTTTCCACTGTGTGATGGGTCAATGCCTCAGAGCCCAGAGAAGTCAACACTTCTTAGTTTTTTCAACCTATTACTAGCCCTAAAGTGCCCCCGTCCCAACTTTTTTTGGAATGTGTTGCCGGCCTGAAATGCAGTAATGAAGGTATATTAACAAATGAAATGAAGTTGAGCAGACAAAACATATATCTCAGGTTCAAACTGTCTGCAATCAAATAAAAGTCAAAGTAAATGTAAGGAACACTGCATTTTTATTTTATTTGCATTATCCATACTGTCCCAACTTTTTCTGATTTGGGGTTGTACTAGTAAATATTAATTCACTAGATCTGAGTAATGACGTTGGGTCTGACACATGTGCACCCCACACTGACGGTCTTTTTCTCCACCTTGAATGAGTACTTCTTTCGGCCACTTACTCTCCTAAGCACCAGGATTTGGTAAAAGATTGGTTTTGACTGCAGTCCAGTGTCTTCATGTCCACCATTGGTCAAGCAGCCTGTCCTTACACACTTTGCTTCAGAGATGTAGTTCGGGATGCGGGAATTCTCAAACGTGGTGCTGGAATTAGTAAAGGATACAATGTATGTTAACAGCCATATACAGCTAAATGTAATAGTGTGGTTATGACTAGGGCCTACTAAATTTAGGGCCTAGGGATAGTGGTAGCCTAATGGATAGGGCTTTGAGCTATCAACTGAAAGGTTGAGAGTTCGAATCCCCGCTCTGCCATGCAGCTGTTGGGCCCTTGAGCAAGGCCCTTAACCCTCTCTGCTCCAGGGGCACTGTACAATAGCTGACTTTTAAAGAAAAGTGCCACATTTCACAGTAGTCATTAAATAACACTCATTAATGAAATGATAGAATCAATGGAAGCTACAATACCCAATCCCCCCCACCCCCCGCGTCCACAACTGATTGCTAATGTAACTGAGCGTCTTTACAGCTTGCTGAGTTCATGAAGAAAGAAATCTGTACATAGACAAACTATTGGGAGCATAATACTTTACTGGCTTGTTCTTTTGAGCACAGAGAGATGATCACATGTGTAGAGAAGCACACTTTATGTAATCCCCAAAGGTACAAAAGGCGCTCAATGCGTAAACACATACATCAAACATCGGCAGCACACTACACCACAGAAAAGTCTCTTACACTAACTTAATTGCTGTATGATTGCTAGAACCGCCTCATATTGCATATGCCGCCTCATATTTAATACACTACACGAATGAAAAAATGTTAAATCAATAAACACAAACCTTAAATTTTGTAATTCAAGGTCCGTGATGCGATTTTCATGTCCATGAATTAGGTAGGGCCCTAATAATAACACACTGTACATAAACATAATGTCACCTAGATATACAAGAAGTACCTTAACCTACAAAGACTTTCAGAAATATAAGAAAATATTTAAATAATTGTAAGGATGCATATAGCTGTAAACAGCTGTAACAGCTGTAAAAGCAAAAGGCCACCTAGACGTTCCACAATCGAGTTGTTTTGTGGTGTGTCATTTAATATTAGTTGAGAGATGCAACAAGATAGTTACTGTAAAAACACTGTGACCTAAATTCAGTTCTTATGATGTGGCCTGAGTTATACGGGGCAGTTTATGCAAGAAATCTAAATATGTTCTAGAAACACTTGTTACCGTTGCGATAAGGTGTTGTTCATTTTTCCAGCCTGGACAGTAAATAACTAATCAATGTGTTAAAAAAAAACTTATTAAAGTATGGTTCATTTTGAAGGATTGTGTTTGTGTATTAATATGACTAGAATAAAAATCTGATCACAATTTTTGAGTAATTATTATCGAAAGGTAAATGCCAGTAATGCATTACCTATTTCAGGTAGTAAAAACAGTTCAAGAGGCATTCTAAAGATGTTTCTTTAGAAAAAGCAATATTTTCATGTAACTGAAAATATTACTATACTTAAGATCTTTATTCAAATGACTATATGGGTAATATTAGACAAGTACATAAAAAAAAAATACTCAAGTACTGCATTATTCATTAGATGGAATCAACCAAAAATCAATACATCAACAAAATATTATGAATAAGTGTTTAAAATAATTTAAAATATTACCATTTTACATTTTCAGCAGACGCCTTTATCCAAAGCGACTTACAGTACAGTTACAGTATACAATCTGAGGGTTAAGGGCCTTGCTCAAGGGCCCAACAGCAGCAACCTGGCATTGGTGAGGCTTGAACCAGCAACCTTTTGATTACTAGTCCAGTACCCTAACCATTAGGCTACGGCTTACCATTACACTGAAGATATACTTGTTATCTCCGAAATCCTTCAAGAGGCATTTAAAAACAGTTTAAATTGGTTTAAAACAAGGTTAATGGCACAAGATAATAAACATTTTCTAAATGCTTGTTGTGCACATTTAATAAAGCTATTCATAATACACTTTATTGCCAAAAGTATCTAAACAACTTTCTAATTATTAACCCACTACTAATATGTATAATGTAAATTATCTCAAATAAATCATATAATCATATCACTTTGTGGCAATAATTTAATAAAGGCAATTTCCTCCAATATTATTGCCTGACCTGACAAATGCTTTTTGACTAAATGGGCATAAAAGGTCACAAACAGAAGGTAGGGTATCTGCACATAAGGTAAACCTTCTTAAAAGAGTGGAGGCTGTTATAGCTACAAAGGCTACATATTAATGCCCATAATATTGGCATGGGCCATAACTATTGGCTTTATCCAACAGTTACATGATAAGGTGTCCACATACCTTTGGCCATATAGCGTAATGTTTAAATTATTTCTTTGCATTTCTTAGTTTCTTGGTACTATACCAACAACAAACAATATATTTACTAGTACACACAGTATTTTTAATGAGCCTCTACCAAACAGTTGAGCTGATCACAAAAATGATGCAACATTAATGGATGATTTTCAGCTGCTAGCTTCAAGTTGACATAAAGGTTAGAAAGGCTGTTCTCTTAAACCCTTTACCAATATTTTGTAGCTTAACACGTCAGCCAGGGAGTAGATACGGCCCAAACAAGACTATTTAAATACAGCTTATTTTTACCCAAGTATTTAGACTCAAAGTAAGCTCAACCAAATGGTTGAACAGACCTTTAAGGGGTTATTAACATACTCACTCATAAGTCCACGGTGACAAGGAGTGCTTGTTTTGGGATACGTTCAACTGGTTTATCATTGCAGGATCAACATAAAGCTGCATTTTCTTATTCTTCCGTTGGGAAAGGCTCTTAGTCGGATTTCTGGTTTTCTTTTCCTTCTTTCCCTTCTTTCTTGTGGAAACACAGTTTGCTTCAATTAATAATGTAACCATCATCAGCAAGAGTATGGCCTTGAGAAGCTGTGAGGACAGAATAGAACAGTATGTTCATAATATATTCATAATATTAATACATTTTATTAAATGTACCTTTAGTACATACTATTATTATTATTATTATTATTATTATTATTATTATTAATTCTAAAATATTTACAATAGCTAAAAAGTTTTAACACTGTACATTAGTTGTCTATATGCAACTTATCCAGATGTATTTTTTTACAAAAAAAATTAATTTAACTAGGAGTTAAGAGGTTTAGTGTATATCCTGAAAAATGTCTTTCTTACATTATAAAAAATGGATGTGCTAATGCAATACTTTGACAATTGAGTGAGGTATTGTCTAAATATGTCTTTCCTGAGTATTAAATATAGACAGCAATTTACATACACTATCAAACAAGTCATTCTGTTTCACCATACAAGTGTTAGCTTACTGGTTAATGAATCTTAACAAAGAATAATATTAAAAATGTATCATAAGTTAAAGAACTAAAGAATTAAATGTATGATTACTAACCATTGAGATCTGCATCTTCAGAAACACTTGTGTACTGTCAGTATGCTGATTCTTTCTCAAAGAATAACTGGCAGATGAGCAGAAGAGAAATCCCCACCTGCATTTATACAGCGTGGCCTCTGTTGACTGTGGTGTATTTCCTTCCCTTGACACAGTTACGCTGCATGTAGATAAGCGTAGTGTTCTATATATTGCCATTTTGCATAGTCCAGTTTAGTGTGGAGTCTTGAACCTAATGAATCATTTAAATCATTTACCTAATACAGAAAGATTTGGAATAGTTACCCACAGTGAAGCTTTTCCTGTACTCTAATTTATCTGTGTCAATGTCTTTTTTCACTGTGCACTAATAAAGTCATGGCCTGTTATATGACAATCCAGACTAACTTCATTGTAGATACATGAATAATGTAATGTGTTGGGACACTATCACCCACCAGAAAAGCTTTCATGCAACTTGGAACTTTTTTAATAGGAGAGAAACATAATTCTCCCTCAGTTGGAGTTTTAATGAAGGTGGTGGAAAGTGTTATCTAACACATCAGTCCAAAATCCTATATAGTTTTTTTATTCTCGGTTCTAGTTTGGTGCATCTAAATACCATAGCATATCATTTAAACCATTATTTTACTCATTATAATGTTTGCAGTACTGATTTGCAGTAAGCCTTACCTTAAGAAAATGCATTTTGTTACATAAAAGAGCCTCTCACTATGAGGACAAGCATTTAGGCCCGTAGTGTTATCTTGATGTACCTGTATTTACACATGCACTCACCCACTAAGTATAAATATGGTGAAAGATGACCATGCCACCTTCTGTCATGCCTGTTTATAGACCAGTGCCTATAGATTTTGCAGCAGTAATTTGTAAGAAATAAAATATTCATTTGTCTTTGTAATTTGTAAGGTGCCACTGTAGCCTAGTGGTTAAGGTACTTGTCCAGTAATCAGAAGTTGCTGGTTCAAGCCCCACCACTGCCAGGTTGCCACTGTTGGGCCCTTGAGTGAGGCCCTTAACCCTTAATTGCTTAGACAGTATACTGTCAACTGTAAGTAATCAATGTGTTAAAAAAAATGTATTAAAATATGGTTGATTTTGAAGGATTGCATTTATGTATTAATATGACTAGAATAAAAATCTGATCACAATTTTAGTAATTATTATAGAAAGGTAAATGCCGGTAATGCACTACTTCACCATCTAATACTCTAAAGCTTTTTAGCACAGACAAGTGGTAATATGTCTTCTTTCTGCTTTTAAGACCAATAGAAAGTCATTGTGGATATTAGTCAGGTGGCTGGGTGTAAAAAAAGTACTTTTCATTTATTTATTTATTTATTTAGATAGATAGACAGACAGACAGACAGACAGACAGACAGACAGACACACACACACACAGACAGACAGACAGACACACAGACAGACAGACAGACAGACAGACAGACAGACAGACAGACAGACAGACAGACAGACAGACAGACAGACAGACAGACAGACAGACAGACAGATACTTTATTGAGCCCGAAGGAAATTAAAGCCCCAGTAGCATAATACAACAAATACTTAACAGTACAAAACAAAAGCAAACAGAAAAACTAGAACTGAGTATTTCCTGTAATTTACATATAATGAATAACTGGTAACTGTAATGATGCATGAGTTTTAGTTTCAGTGTAAAGACTGAATAGTAATTAAATTATTAAATAGTAAAGTGACGTGTGACAATATTGCACAATGAGGCCAATATAGCCATATGTATATACGTACATACACATACAGTATATACTCATATACATACACATGTGCAAATACATACACATATATATTCATGTACACATATGCAAATACATACACATACTGTATATACTCATGTACACATATGCAAATACATACACACACACACACACACACATATATATATATATATATATATATATATATATATATATACTGTATGTATATATATATATATATATATATATATATATATATATATATATATATATATATATATATATATATATATATATATATATATATATATATACTATGCCTTCATATGCTGGGTAAATGTAATAAATGTAGGCAGAACTATAGGTGATTTGGGGAAGGAGGAGGGTGGCTTGAGGAAGATTCCATTGGCCTAAAGTACACATGAAGGGGTGCATTCTTGAATCCTAAGTAACTAACTAATTCTAACTGCTTTTTCTTGATCAAAGTTATAGTAGGTCTAAAGCCTACTATAGGCCAGGGACACAATATGAAACCAATCAAAGTAACAAGACTGTAAGCAACAAGTAAAAAGATGTTACTTTAGTAAAAGCATTGTTACTGAAAATGATTATTTTAGTAAAAACCTTTATACAAATAACTACTTGAGTAATATTAGGTTATTGAATATAAGTATCCAATAATAAACCATTGATTACAGAAGACACCTATTATCTCTGAAATATTCTCCAAGAAACACAGGCTAAAACTGTTTACAGCTACTCAAGGTTTTAATATTTAAATATTATGCAATTGCAGAACAAACCAACAGTATTAGTAGCGCAAGTGGCCATCACCACAACCAATGGTGAATTTTATATGATATGACAAATCCCAAACTGCTTCCTCTTCATTTCATAGACACTCTACTAATATGTTTTCATACCTAATAATAGCTATTCAGACCCTACAGTGCACTATACAACCAAAGAAACACTATTTGAAATTTTGCCACAAAACATTCTAAGAAAGGAACTAAATATTAAAAAGCTGATGCCGATTTTTTTACAGTACTACTTGATGAAAAATTCTACCCACCATCACAGTAAACACTAGAAACAAAATAGAAATAAAAAAAGTATAAATTAACTAATTGTATTGACCTACAGTATATACAAGAGAATATTGGGAACTGGATTGGGAACTGCAGTTTGCACAGTTTTAACAGCTTGCAATTTCACACTGTAACTACATCTTCGAGACTGCAGTGCCAACAGTGCTGCTCCTACTAGATGGGATGGACCAAAAATGTCCAGAACTTACAACGGACTTTATCACAGACTGGACTGAACAGTGAAGAACTCCAACTTTCAGTTCAATTTAATTTTGTGTTTGTATGATTTGTGTAAATCCTATTTATTTAAAGTATCCTTCAGGCCACCCAAGAAGGATGGTTCCCTGCGGAGTCTGGTTCCTCTCAAGGTTTCTTACTGTAATTTTAAGGGAGTTTTTGCCACTGTTGCCCTCGGCTTGCTCAATAGGAGTTTTTGGTCTGTTGGTCCTGGATTCTGTAACGTTGCTTTGAGACAATGTCCATTGTAAAAAGTGCTATATAAATAAATTTGACTTGACTTGACTTGGAGCTATTACAGCGTTTACAGAAAAAAATGATTGCAATAAATAATTAAACAAATAATTAATTATTAATTAATTAAATAAATATGTCTATTAAATCACATTTGGACTCCATCGCCCACTATACTGTGCCTTTCGTTCAAGGTAATAACTCTAAAATCTTGCAAGAGGGCATTGTGTAGCTTGCCTTCTCCCTGCTGAGACCATATAATAAAATAATCCAAGCATATAATTGTCTTAGTCTCAAAGCCTTCACAACAAATTTATGATGTAATATTATGTTTTTCTATGATATCAGTATGTATTGTCTTTATATATTTCCCCAAGCTCATATACCAGGATGCACCACAGAGAAAATCACAAAACATGGTCATAAGCCTATTTAGAATTACTCTCTAAACAACATCAAAAGCAGAGCTCTTAATGTAAAAAAATTTCCATCAGCATTAGTCTCAGATCATTCACTATACCTGCTTTCACTAATCAGTTTTACTTTTTGTATACAGTTCTTTTATTAACAATATGTCACAAAGAAGCTATGGAGAAATTATTCTATCTAAAACCTCTAGCAATTCTGAAATTAGGCAGAAATGTTACCATTACAGTTAAGGTGGTGTATTTTAATGTATGTAACCATTAACTAAAGATATAAAATCAAGATCAATATGATTGTTTTGTAGTAATTTCTCCTTACAGGCTTTAACAGGATCTTAAAAAATGTTAGTTTCTAAAAAATGTGTCCAGTACAGCCCGTTGTGGTTCTGCCTGGCTCTGTGTTTTGCAAATACTGTTTTCTTTTTTTCCTATTTTATTTATGCATTTTCCTCCATTTTCTCCCAATTTAGCGTAGTCAATTTGTCTTCCGCTGCTGGGGGATCCCTGATTGCAAGATGCAGCCCTTAGTGGTACCATTTTTCACCCATGCATTCTTCACAGGCGCATCTCTATCTGCTAATCAGGGTCCTTACACAGCGTTTGAAGACCCCGCCCAAAAAGTCTGGATATCCCGCCCTAGCAGAAACGTGTCTGCTGCAGGCACTGCCAATCATCCCTGCTAGATGGTGCCCAGCCAACCAGTGGCAACTCCAAGTTTCGAACCGAGGAGTTCAGAATCTCGGCGCTGGTGTGCTAGCGGAATATCCCGCTGTGCCACCTGGGCGCCAAATACTGTTTTCTTATGATACACTTGGTTTACTTACTATGTTTTAACATTTTTTGTTTTCAGAAATGTACACCTTATTTGCAATAGTAGGTAAAAACACTACAATACATTATTTTGAAAAATTATATCCAGCATGCATGTTATCCATGTGAAAAAGTAATTGCTCCCATGGTAACTGAATAAACCAGTTAACCAAACAATCAGCAAGCCACTTCAGTAAAATGAAGAGCCAGGCTTAATTTCAGTCAGCTTTATAGAATATAAAGTACTGTACTACAAATTGCAACTCCTACCATTTAAGCCATTAATTTATAGTTTCTACAGGTGGACAATATAAGTAAGTGTTGGTTAGAAGCTAAAACACAATGTGATATCTTCAATTAGAGAAAACTTTAATCAGCTGTAAATCCACCTTAGAGTTACTGGTCTGCTGAGATTTCTTCAATAAATCAGTGACAGGTCATCCAGAAAGTCACAAATGTTCCCAGCAACAATATCCAATGAACTAAAATGTTACTACTCTCAAGTGAGCTCAGTATTTATAACTTTACAACATAAAGAAAAAACATAGAGAATCAAGGGAAAGCCACTGATACCCTACAGAAACATCTGTGATAGAAGCACTTGGAAAGAAGCACCTGGATAAACCTCTTAAAGCTGAACTGAACAGGCAATCAAATACAGTGGTACCTTGTAACTCGTCCTCTAAACTCAAAATCTTTGAAACTTGACACCACATCAAGACATTTGTACCCTTAAGTGCAATGTTTACCTTAAACTGAACCTGTTTTTAAATTGATTTATTTAATTTTAAATTAACAATGAACAGCCACTTTGCTCAGCGCTTGGCTTGAAAAAACATCATAAAAGTGTGTATATGAGACAAACCTGCATTTGTGTGAAATAACCATCAAATCCACTCTGAAAGCATCCACATTTATCTGTGTTTGGCTGGATTTTTTTCCTCTGTTTCACTTTTAAACTTGTGTTACAGCTCGAGGTGCTGAGAAATTGTAAGTAACAGTTTTTTTTCAAGGGAGAGTCTAAAATGTGACAGTGTATTAAAAGAACAACATAGAAAAACTTAACCTCTCTTAATTATTACTGCTCATGAGTTCTCTTCACTTATGAAATTTCTCGCTCGTTGTTTTAGTACAATAGGTCTCATTAAAGGTTGTACACCGCCACACTCCAAAGCAAATATTGGCACAGCCAGCGCAGAAGCTATTTTGCCACTTCCCATGTGAATGCCCCTTTACTGAATGGAATACGGTATTCCAAGATCAAGCATCTTCACAATTAAGAAGAATAAGGAAACAATAAAGAAGTAAAGGTAAAGTGCAAGTTTTATTGTATTTTTATTGTATTTAACTGCTTTTATTGTATTTCAGTGTTTTTATATTGTATTTGTGTTATTTCAGTGTATAAGTGTCAAAAACAACCCCATTATTTTACATTCCACATGTCCATGAAATGCATTAACAGGTTTCCCATACATCCTTATGGGAAAAAATACTCTGAAACGCAATGCCTTTTAAACTTAATGCCACTCCCAGAACTAACTGACGTTGAGTTTCAAGGTACCACTGTATTGATTGTGTTCAGACCTGGATGACTTCCTGGTCTAAAATTTTAAGCAGAATGTAAGCTAAGCAATTAAGTAATTAAGAAAGAATAATTAGAAAGAATTTGAAAAAATTAGAAAGAATAACTGTTCTAAATACAACAGAAATTTGAAATCTAAAAATGAAAAGGATTTAAGTTTTAGTGAGATACAGAAAATTCCTCATTCAAACCCAACAGAGCTGCTGTAGCAAGACATAAAACATGTTATGCCATTAGATTCATGTCTGGTATAAAGCAGTTCTACAAAGAAAAGTAAGCTAATGTGTTAGGTTGTGCAATCAATTATTAAAAGAAGGGGGCACTTACTTTTTAAGGATGGAAGTGTAAAAAATAAATAAATACAATAACCTTTTGAAATGCTTGTGTTTCCACTCAAGTTTTGAGTGTAATAGCGTACTCAGTGTGATATTGTTTTTTCTAAAATAATTAAATACACCGACGAGGCATAACATTATGACCACTAACAGGTGAAGTGAATAACACTGATTATCCTTCATCACAGCACCTGTTAGTGGGTGGGATATATTAGGCATCAAGTGAACATTTCATTCACAAAGTTGATGTGTTAGAAGCAGGAAAAATGAGCAAGCGTAAGGATTTGAGCGAGTTTGAAAATTGTGATGGCTAGACGACTGGGTCAGAGCATCTCCAAAACTGCAGCTCTTGTGGGGTGTTCCTGGTCCGCAGTGGTCAGTATCTATCAAAAGTGTTCCAAGGAAGGAACAGTGGTAAACCAGCGACAGGGTCATGGGCGGCCAAGGCTCATTGATGCACGTGGGGAGCGAAGGCTGGCCCGTGTGGTACGATCCAACAGACGAGCTACTGTAGCTCAAATTGCTGAAGAAGTTAATGCTGGTTCTGATAGAAAGGTGTCAGAATACACAGTGCATCACAGTTTGTTGCGTAGGAAGGTGGTCATAATATTATGCCTGATCGGTGTATATGCAAATACAAAACAACAAGGGGAGCAATTGTTTATTTACAGCATCATATTTCAGCTCTGGAAATTTTGCAATGATCCAAACCAGAAATTCCAGTAGGCCCGTCAGTAAAAAGGTCTATATCTTAACCTTATTGGTACAGTTTTTGCTGATGGGATTGTTTAAGACAAATTCTCTTCAGAACAACAGACATTTTGGTTGAACTCCAAGGTTGTGTTGGCACTTAGAGACTTGTCAGGTGACTGAGAGGGAGCAGTAAGGATTTTAAAGGATTTAGAATATTATCTTAAAAAGAAATAGTATTAACATTGACAAGGAGGGAATTCATTTAAAAGTGCAACAACATACCACAACAACCAGTAGTGACCTAATTGCAGACACCGGTTTCAAACTGTTGTTTAAGAGAATGTTTAAATGATATAAAAGTTGCATTATTTCATGCAGTTAAGAGATTAACAGGCATTATAGAACCCATGGCAAAGTGCATTGCAGCACTTTTACTCTAGGTAAAAATATACACAGATGCAGGATGGTTGTGCACTTGAGTCGACGTGTTCCTGCAGCACTATAGACAGTGGGAAGCTTCTGTCACCAGACACAGCTTCACCCACTCTGCAACAATTTAGGTCACTAAAATGCTGATTGGCGTCTTGAAGCACAAGCGGCGCCGAATGCTAAAACCACGTCTGGAGATATAATCTAATGAGTCATTACAATTTTAAGACTGTTCAGTGTACGTAGGTGACAGTCAGAGTAGGTGTTATTACTACTATGCAGATGCATGACAAACAACTGGTCTTTTACAAAACATGCCAAAACAAAATTCATTATAAAATGCAGTTTTATTTGTGTAAATAATTCTCTGATGAATTTATATACAGATTAGTTCATGCTTTTCATAGATGGACCAGTGTGCAAACTCTTGTAAATTTAGCCTTCGATGTTCCACCTTCCACCATTTTTTGGTGTTCAACCCAACGTCTTACATTCCTATACAAATCTCTTTGTGAGAAGAACACTACAGGATGATATTGTATCTCTGCACTTTTAGTTCTTTGTATCCTTTTATGGGCACTTTAATGTCTGTAGTGTTGTTCTTAGAAATACATCGACCAGACATAACATTATGACCACTGACAGGTGAAGTGAATAACACTGATTATCTCTTCATCGCAGCACCTGTTAGTAAGTGGGATATATTAGGCAGCAAGTGAACATTTTATTTACTCTCAGTTGATATAACAGAAGCAGGAAAATGGGCAAGCGTAAGGATTTGAGCAAGTTTAACAAGAGCCAAATTGTGATGGCTAGACGACTGGGTCAGAGCATCTCCAAAACTGCAGCTCTTGTGGGGTGTTCCCGGTCTGCAGTGGTCAGTATCTATCAAAAAAGTCTAAGAAAGGAACAGTGGTAAACCGGCGTCAGGGTCATGGGCGGCCAAGGCTCATTGACGCACGTGGGGAGCGAAGGCAGACGAGCTACTGTAGCTCAAATTGCTGAAGAAGTTAATGCTGGTTCTGATAGAAAGGTGTCAGAATACACCTAATAATATATGCCTAATAAGTTACAAATTTAGGTTACAGATCAACTGCCCTAGGTAGCATTTAGTCCATGAGGTTATAAATACTAACAGATGCTTCTAGTACCTTGCATCAATGAAGGTTTTAATTGTTTAATAAAGTGTAATTTTGTGATTAGATTTATCAAAACATTTAATGTTCAATGTTTGCTTTTGTGTGTTTGCATTAATGCACAAATGCTGGCTTATCAACCTTCTTAAAGGTTCATGTTTCACTTTATGCTTAAGTACAGTACACAAGTGATTGAACTTCTCGATTTAAACATATACAGTGTATCACAAAAGTGAGTACACCCCTCACATTTCTGCAGATATTTAAGTATATCTTTTCATGGGACAACACTGACAAAATGACACTTTGACACAATGAAAAGTAGTCTGTGTGCAGCTTATATAACAGTGTAAATTTATTCTTCCCTCAAAATAACTCAATATACAGCCATTAATGTCTAAACCACCGGCAACAAAAGTGAGTACACCCCTAAGAGACTACACCCCTAAATGTCCAAATTGAGCACTGCTTGTCATTTTTCCTCCAAAATGTCATGTGATTTGTTAGTGTTACTAGGTCTCAGGTGTGCATAGGGAGCAGGTGTGTTCAATTTAATAGTACATCTCTCACACTCTCTCATACTGGTCACTGAAAGTTCCAACATGGCACCTCATGGCAAAGAACTCTCTGAGGATCTTAAAAGACGAATTGTTGCGCTACATTATGATGGCCAAGGCTACAAGAAGATTGCTAACACCCTGAAACTGAGCTGCAGCACAGTGGCCAAGATCATCCAGCGTTTTAGAGCAGGGTCCACTCAGAACAGACCTCGCGTTGGTCATCCAAAGAAGCTGAGTGCACGTGCTCAGCGTCACATCCAACTGCTGTCTTTGAAAGATAGGCGCAGGAGTGCTGTCAGCATTGCTGCAGAGATTGAAAAGGTGGGGGGTCAGCCTGTCAGTGCTCAGACCATACGCCGCACACTACATCAAATTGGTCTGCATGGCTGTCACCCCAGAAGGAAGCCTTTTCTGAAGTCTCTACACAAGAAAGCCCGCAAACAGTTTGCTGAAGACATGTCAACAAAGGACATGGATTACTGGAACCATGTCGTATGGTCTGATGAGACCAAGATTAATTTGTTTGGTTCAGATGGTCTCAAGCATGTGTGGCGGCAATCAGGTGAGGAGTACAAAGATAAGTGTGTCATGCCTACAGTCAAGCATGGTGGTGGGAATGCCATGGTTTGGGGCTGCATGATTGCAGCAGGTGTTGGGGAGTTACATTTCATTGAGGGACACATGAACTCCAATATGTACTGTGAAATACTGAAGCAGAGCATGATCCCCTCCCTCCGGAAACTGGGTCGCAGGGCAGTGTTTTAGCATTATTATGACCCCAAACACACCTCTAAGATGACCACTGCTTTACTGAAGAGGCTGAGGGTAAAGGTGATGGACTGGCCAAGCATGTCTCCAGACCTAAACCCAATAGAACATCTTTGGGGCATCCTCAAGCGGAAGGTGGAGGAGCGCAAAGTCTCGAATATCCGCCAGCTCCGTGATGTCGTCATGGAGGAGTGGAAAAGCATTCCAGTGGCAACCTGTGAAGCTCTGGTAAACTCCATGCCCAGGAGAGTTAAGGCAGTTCTGGGAAATAATGGTGGCCACACAAAATATTGACACTTCTGGAACTTTCACTAAGGGGTGTACTCACTTTTGTTGCTGGTGGTTTAGACATTAATGGCTGTATATGGAGTTATTTTGAGGGAAGAATACATTTACACTGTTATATAAGCTGCACACAGACTACTTTTCATTGTGTCAAAGTGTCATTTTGTCAGTGTTGTCCCATGAAAAGATATACTTAAATATCTGTAGAAATGTGAGGGGTGTACTCACTTTTGTGATACACTGTACGTACAGATTTCAGATCTGTAACAATATTAAATAAAGACAAGTTAGAAAGTTTCATTAAGATAAAAGCTGCTTCAAGTTGTTCAGCATTACTTTTGTTTTATTATAAAAGTAAAGCACTGTTCTTTTTATGGGCTGGCACAGTGGCACACAGCACTCCACAGCAAGAAGGGCATGGATTTGATTTCCCAGACGGGCGGCCAAGGTCCTTTCTATGTGGAGTTTAGATGTTCTCCCTGTTTGAGTTTAAAATATTCATATCTTAAAATTACTATAGTTTACTTCAAAACCTAAAGACAACAAAATTGTAAAACAATAGTATACTTGTCATCTGTACTAATAAAAGGAAAAACATGAAAACTAAATTAAAAAATAGAAAACTGCAACAACAAAAATATACTAGAAACCATAAACATTGAAAAATAATTTAGAAATAATTTTATAGAAGCTTTTTAATCATCATCCTGACCATTTGCCACACATCTACCATCATCACAAAAACTATTTGCTTCCTAATAAAAAATCCACTCATAAAATCAACTGCAACTAAACATAGCAAAACAAAAAAAAGTAAACTATAATAACACTGTTCATGTTGGATCTTTTTGAGTCTTTTTGAAAGGAGCGAATATACAATAGGCCAGTCTTGTAGAAAGTCATCACACACAATTTAGAGGACTCCACTTTAATTGCATTTAAATAATTTATCTCATCAGTAATAGTAGTACTATAGTAACAAACTACAATATGGTCACCTTAACAGATTAACAGCCAAAGTGCCCTAAACCACCTCAGTAAGTCTATCAATAAATGTATGTAGCCATTCGTTTACTAATAATATTCTTGTTGAGACATTTTTTATTGCTGGTTTAGCAATGCTAAAATCTCACAACTCCAGAGCAAAAGCAAAGAAGCAAAAACATATACAGTGAATTCAACCCCTTAAATTTGACACAAGATATTTATTTTATTTTTCCTATTTTGCATAGTCAATTTGTCTTCCGCTGCTGGGGGATGCCTGATTGCAGTCAAGGAGGGTATATTGCTGCTTACGCCTCCTCCGACACGTGCACAGCCCTTAGCGGAACCCTCCTTCACTCATGCATTCTGCACAGGCGTCTCTCTAGCTGCTAATCAGGGACCTTACACAGCGTTTGAAGACCCCACCCACATAATTATGCCCACTAGATGGCGCCCAGCCGACCGGTGGCAATGCCGAGTTTCGAACCGAGGAGTTCAGAATCTCTGAGCTGGTGTGCTAGCGGAATATCCCGCTGCACCACCTGGACGCCTGTTATTTTTTGAATTACTGATTTCCTTTAATTTAATTTTCATCAAACGCTTAATCCTATTCAGGGTCATTTCCACAAGGAAACACTGGGCGCATTAAACCCAGACATTAAAACCAGATCCCAGCAGTAGGCTAGCATAGTAGACTGCTGCACCACCTGAGTGCCTTGGCTTTGATTTATAATTAATACAATTGCCATTTTACTGTACACTCTACATCTGATCACCAATAATGACAAAGTAAAATCATAATTTTATATTTTTCTTTACAAATCAATTCAAATTCAAGATGTAAAACTACTTATTCACTAAAGTATTGTGGTTAGATGCATCCTGTTTAAGTTGTCCTTGAGATGTATCTAGAACTGTGTCCAGTTGGAGTCAACCTGTCATTTGAATTGATTGGACATAGTTTAAAAGGAACACACCTAAATATGTAAGGGCCCTCCATTTGCAGTGCATTGTGAGGACAAGCCATGAACTCCAAAGAACTATTTGTGGTTCCCACCTCTGTGTGGATGACAGTGTCCTCAATTATTGAATTGGTAGAAGACTGTCAAAACCTTGAACCTTAATAAAGTTGGCCATAAATTTGCCATTGGTCAGGACTCACTTTGAAAGACCTTCAAAAATTCTGTGGAGAGATAAGAGAACCTGTTGGATGGACAACCATCTCTGCAGCGTTCCATAAATCAGGCCTTAATGGTTGAATAGCAAGACAGAAGCCACTATCGAGTAAATACATGACAGGAATGGTAAAGGACAGTACAGTATGTGAAAAGTATTCTCTGCTTCTAGATGAAAACTGAACTCTTTAGGCTGAATAGTCACGACACTGTCAGGTGAATAATACAATCCATACAGTAAAACATGGTAGTGGCAGCATTGTGCGAAAGCTTTGAGACTAATTAGAATTAAGAGACAGATAAATGCAGCCAAAAACATGAACATCCTCAAAGATAATCTCCTTAACACGACAGTGACTTGTAGCATAGACCAAGATAACATGAAGTGGCTTTGAGGCAAGTCTCTGAATGCGCTGTAGTGGCCAGCAAAAGCCCAGAGTTAAACCTCATCAAACATTTGTTGGAGAGGCCTGAAGACGGCAGTGGTAGCTTAGTGGTTGCTTTGCCATTGTTGGCCTCTTGAGCAAGGCCCTTAAACTTCCATTGCTTGTATTGTATTCAATCAAAATTGTAAGTTGCTTTGGATAAAAGTTTCTGCTATATTGTTGGAATGTTCACAGACTCTCGCAATTTAATCTGACATACAGTAGCTTGAAAATCTGCAATGAAGCCGCTCAGGTGGCACAGCGGTAAAAAACCACACGCTGGAACCAGAGCTGGGATCTCGAATACATCATATCGGATCTCAGCTCTGCCTGCCGGCTAAGGCTGAGCGGCCACATGAACAATGATTGGCGATAAGATGCATACGGCATGCTGCCCACGTGTCGGAGGGGGCGTTGAATCGGCATTGGTGGAAAGTAAGCAATCGGGCAATTGGACACGCTAAAAAAGGGAGAAAAAGGGGAGAATAATGCATAAACAAAATACATAAAAAAAAAAAAATCTGCAATGAAGAATGAAATAAACTGCCCAAATCCATGGGGTGCAAAGCATATAGATGTCTCCAAAAAGAAGTGCAGCTGTAATTGTTTTTGAATGGGTGTTTATAAAGCATTAAATAATGGTTCTAAATACATTTGTGTAGAAGTGATTTCAGCTCTACTCTAAAAACATGGTTTTACTTTGTCATTATGGGTGATTACACGTAGACTGATGGGTAAAAATGTCAATTACATCAGTACAAAATTAAATCCACAACATAACGTGTGGAAAAATTAAGGGGTCTAAATATTTTCTGAATCCACTGTAGATACTGATTGAATTCATATTAACCAAATGGAACATTACAATTTTTTTGAATAGCCAGGTCTCTTTTTAAAGTGGTATGTGTGCTTGAGAAGCAGTGATTACCGACACGCTCCAAGTACAGAAATGCATCAACAATCTCACAATGACACACCAGTTATTATGGTAAAGGTTCTGCCCACGCTAGCTCCTTCTGCAGTAAGAAGCCAAGAACTGATGCATTAGTGTAACCTTTTACAGTTTTTGCAAACTGTCCATTAAAGGCATCTGTAAAATGCATTTTATTTTAAATAAGATGTTTTGTATAGTTTCAATTGTAGTTATATAGTTTATTAACTTACATGTGGGCTGTTTTATTACAGTTTAATGTAATACGTTCACTGTAATGATGGGAGTAAAAGTCGATATATACATATATATGAAAAATGTCAATTATTGACCAGTCAGCATAATAATTTAAGTGACATGAGGTAAAGTAGTGGCCAGTGTGTGTACAGTAAAGGTATTTAAAATAGGGTGGCACGATGGCGCAATGGGTAGCGCATTCGCATCACAGCAAAGGTATTTAAAATAGGGGCCTGGGTTTGATTCCCCAGCTTTCTGTGTTGAGTTTGCATGTTCTCCCTCAGTGTCCTGTGTGTGTATGTATGCTCTGTAATTGACTGGTGACCTGTCCAGGGTGTTTCCTGCCTTTTGCCCAATAAATTAGACCCACCGTGTCCCTGACCAGAATAAAGCGGTGATAAAACAGACAATGAATAAATAAACAATTATAAACTGGACAATTTTTGTATATTTTAGTGGAATGTTGACACAAACATAGCTTTTCTTTTTATCAATATGTAATATGTACAAATTTCTTCACACATTCAAAACATTTAAAAACAGCTTGCTGATACATGAACACTAAAAAATAACAGATGAAAACAAAGCAAATTTAAAACAGACCAAGTTTTTTAGTTAAAACATCATCAAATGTGAACAAAGTAGGCAACTTTTTTAAAGAGAAAAAGGGCAAAGAAATATGCTTTTAAATTCCCTACTAGCAAAAATCTTGACACACATGTTCAAGAAGAAAAACTGAGACAGACTTTAAGCCCTGTTAAAAGTTCAGACTCGGCAGCTTTCTTTTTCTGCTCTTTCCCTCTGCGGAACTTTGTCTGTTCCTCTAGATGAGGAAAATGATGTCGTCAGCTACCATGACCTGGTTGTCATCCTGCATGCGTGCCAGAGCGACTCGGACCTCGGCCTGATCGAACGGAGTGGAGCGGCTCTTGTTGATGTTCGCCATCAGAGCATTCATGCCCACTGACTGAGCATGAGAGGCATGGAAAGTCTCCAGTAGAGCAGCTTTAAACTCCTTTAGCCTGGAAAGCAAACAAAAATAAAACCAAACCTCATTATTCTTCAATGCTCTAACCGAGAAGCCTTACAAGAAAATAGCATACAACATGTGGTCAAAAGTATATGGACATCTGACCAGGCACATGTAGTAACACAACCTGATTGAGGGACCTTAGCCACCCCCGTCTAAGAGATTATGTCTGTATGTTGATGCCTGACCGGCTGACAGCACCACTGGAAAATTAAACCATGGATCCCAGTGCTAGTGGGTTAGCTTTATTTACCACTGTGCCACCCGAGCACCCACTTGTTGTAAATACTAATCAAAAACAATGGGCATTTTTTGTGAAGTTAAACCCATTTGGAGCTTTAACAGCCTCTACTTTCCTCAGGGTTTCCTTATTTTGGAGTATGTCTGTGGGAATGCCTATTCAGTTAATATGCCTGGAGTCTGGCATCACAATTTTAAAAGAAAAGCAGGTAAGTCACCCTACAGAGAAGCTGATAAATCAGTCAGGAAGAAACTGTGATAAATAAAGACTGGACTGAATTCATGCTCCACAGGGCGTGGGTGACAGTCAGTCATTTGCTTCCTAATCTGAAGTATGTCTGTGGGAATTTGTGCCTATTTAGTTAAAAAAGCATTTGCCTGGCTGAACACTTATGTTGTTCAAGAAAGCCTCAATTGATGTTCCAGCACATTTCAAAGCTGTTCAGTGGGGCTGTGGTCAGGCCCCTGGAGTTCAGGCCTTCCCTAAACTGTTGCTCAAAATTTGGAAGCATATAATTTTCTTATATAATTGAGTTATTACACCTGTTAGCATAAGCGACTAAAACACATGACTTTTTTATTTATGCATTTTCTCTTTTTTTCTCTCAATTAGCATAGCCAATTAGTCTTCCGCTGCTGGGGATCCCAATCGCACCCAAAGAGGGTATATCCATCTGGCCCACACTCCCTCTGATGCGTGTGCAGTCCCCTTACTTGACCAGACTATGGCGGATTCGCACATGAGGCCGGATACCGTGCACAGAGATGCACCGGTCTCCATGCTAATCCACTTCTGCACAGGCACCTCGAGCTGCTAACCAGGGTCTTTACACAGTGTTGAAGATCCCACCCACGTATTAGTCCGGTCTATCCTACCCAGCAGACTGGTGGTCAATTCTTCTGTAGGCTGTGACTGCTAGAGGGCAACCAGCCAACCGGTAGCAGAGCTCAGATTCTGTCTCGGGGAGTTTAGAATCCCAGTGCTGGTGTGCTAGTGGAATATCCCCGCTGCAACGCCTGGGCGCCACATGAATTTAATCTTTTGTTAAATTTGTCCTGATACTTTTCTCCATATATTGTATGTATACCACTGACATTAAAACTGGTAAGCACGTACCTATCCGCTGACAGTTCGGTGTGACCGTTTTGCTCTGACTCGTCCATGGCTTCTTCACTAGGCATTGCAGGAGCAGGTGACTGAACTAAGCATGAGAAAAAAATTTTATGAGGATTTAAATCAGGCACATAAGGCAACATTTGATCTAATCAGGCCTGTTATTCTACAAAAAATTTTAGTAGGATAGAGCAACCCAACTTACTCTCAGGTACATCTGTCTCAGTAGTGAAGTCATATGGGTCATAGGTTTCACTGCTCTGTGATGATCTGCGCTCAGCTGAACGTCGCCTCCTGGTGGACAGCACATTCAAAACCATGGGTCAAAAAAAAGGGCCCCAGTTTGAACTAAATATTATTTAGTGCACGAGTTTAACAGCTGTATCTTGAGACCTCTTTCTCTGCTGGCGGGGAGTATCCGGAGCTTCCTCCTCCTCTACCTCATCTTCAGAAGAAACATCCCGCTCTTGTCTGGCACGCTTCTTTTCCTTTTCGAGAACCTACAGAGCCACATCATTTTGATTTAGTTACAGTCCTATACGAAGGTCCTAGGGAGGCTAAAAGCAAGTCTGTTTCTCCCAGTATAGAAAAAAAAATCTTCCATTTATTAATTCCTTGTTTACAACTACTTTATCCTGGTCAGGGTCACAGTGGGTCTGTTTTTTTTCCCAGAATCATGGCCGCAATGCAGTAACACACTCGACAACATGGCAATCATGTCTGTACGTGGACGCCCGACCAGTTACAAAAAAATAATTCACTTAATGATATTTGGATGGTAACCCATTCAGGGTTTGAATCCCCAGTGGTGCCATCAACCGGCCGAGCGTCTACACACAGACATGTTTGGCTATGTCTGCCTCTGTGATGGACTGGCGCCCTGTCTGGAGTCTTTTCCTAGATTGCACCCAGTTATTCCAGGGAAACCGGTCCCTACACAACCCTGATTACAATCGAGCGGTGGAAGATGAACTAATGCGGTGCAGGACTTCCGCATAAATAGATGAAATAATGCGCTGCATGGTGCAGGACTTCCACATAAATAGATGAAATAATGCGCTGCATGGTGCAGGACTTCCGCATAAATAGATGAAATAATGCGCTGCATGGTGCAGGACTTCCACATAAATAGATGAAATAATGCGCTGCATGGTGCAGGACTTCCGCATAAATAGATGAAATAATGCGCTGCATGGTGCAGGACTTCCGCATAAATAGATGAAATAATGCGCTGCATGGTGCAGGACTTCCGCATAAATAGATGAGAGACAATATACAGTATAGACATTAAAGTTTTTTATGTTTTGTTTTTTACATAAACTAATCTCCCTTCACTTCCCTGAGGATTCATAATAATAATCATTTTGGTTAAACACTAAGTCATGTGCTGGATTCATAAGGTTTACCTGCACTGAATGAACAGATTCATAAACACACTACCGTACCTTTAACATTATAGTGCAGGTACATGAAAAAGCATTCATTCATCTCTTATTTCATGAGTGATTAATAATTGATTCTTACATACATTAATGAATTCATAATTAATATGCACTAGTTCATTTTGTCTAATGTAAGTGGTGGACAAGGTACACAAACCATGTTGAGTTAAAGTAGAGATATCCAAGGTAACATATTACTCCAGTAAAAGTAGTAGTAAAAGTAAAAATACTCTTTACCTCCACTAAAGTACTAAACTAAATTTACCTTCAAATGTACTTAAGTATGAAAGTAAAAGTAGCATGATTTATTATGGTTCTAATGTTTTATGATCATTTCTGTAACAAGACTTTTGATTAATCAACTCATTTTAGGTGAAAAGACTCGTGTGTCATTAATTAAGCTTAACTGACTAAGCTAAATTGGGTTATACCTATTAATTAAGATAAACATGTAACATTTAGTGCTGAGCAAATGCTAAACAATAACAGGATTAAGTATATTAATGACATTAAATTCATAATTTTTTAAAAACAAAGCAACATACAGCTAAAAATGCTTGATAAGTAGTGGAAATGAATGGGGCTCTATGGGATGTTTGGAACTATACAGAGCTCCACAACCCGGAAGCTGCGCAGAAAAAATGTCCCGCCCCCTTTACAACGGTTCCCTATGGGAGTGTCGCCACTCTGTTCTCTCTACCGCTCTGGTATATGCGAGTCTAAAGCATATACTCTAAACTGAAAGCTAAACTGATACTCTGTAGTGTTTTGCCCTTTCACATTGTAAGCGAAAAAATTTTCTGTCTTTTTAATTAATTTCAAGTCCTTTAAATTAATCAAGTTTCGTTAAAGAACTTTAGAATTTTTGCTCTGCTTCTTAACACCTAGACAGCATTCACATGATATGCACCAAAACCACTCTTGCACTGGCTGAGCTATTGTTTTTTCTTTGGAGTAAAGTGGTGCCGCTTACCTTGTGGCTTCACTACCTTGAGCGACAAGGACATTTACCGCTTTGGCGCTCAGTTTGTACTGCTTGTCGCTGTGCTCAAAGCCCAGTTTGCAGATGACCTTTTCAAAGCGCTGCCTGTAAGACAACTGTTTTGTTTTCATGGCAGAGAGAAACGAAACCCTGAACCGGTTCATTCAATCAAGCATGAAATTGCGTGTTATACGCCACGGCAACTCGTGAGCTGTGAAATGTGTTTGCATTTCAGACAGCTAATTTTCTTATTCTGGATGTGGTTGACACTCCTACATATTATTCTGTTGTATATACACTGATCAGCCATAACATTAAAACAACCTCCTTGTTTCTACACTCACCGTCCATTTTATCAGCTCCAATTATAGAAGCATATAGAAGCACTTTGTAGTTCTACAATTACTGACTGTAGTCTATCTGTTTCTCTGCATGCTTTGTTAGCCCCCTTTCATGCTGTTCTTCAATGGTCAGGACTCTCCCAGGACCACCACAGACTAGGTATTATTTAGGTGGTGGATCATTCTCAGCACTGCAGTGAGACTGACATGGTGGTGGTGTGTTAGTGTGTGTTGTGCTGGTATGAGTGGATAAGACACAGAGTCCATGGGCAGCGTCCTGTGACCACTGATGAAGGTCTAGAAGACGACCAACTCAAACAGCAGCAATAGATGAGCGATCGTCTCTGACTTTACATCTACAAGGTGGACCAACTAGGTAGGAGTGTCTAATAGAGTGGACAGTGAGTGGACACGGTATTTAAAAACTTCATCAGCGCTGCTGTGTCTTATCCACTCATACCAGCACAACACACTAACACACCACCACCATGTCAGTGTCACTGCAGTGCTGGGAATGATCCACCACCTAAATAATACCTGCTCTGTGGTGGTCCTGTGGGCCATTGAAGAACAGAGTGAAAGTAGGTTAAAAAGTATGTAGAGAAACAGATGGACTACAGTCAGTAATTGTAGAACTACAAAGTGCTTCTATATGGTAAGTGGAGCTGATAAAATGGACAGTGAGTGTAGAAACAAGGAGGTGGTTTTAATGTTATGGCTGATCGGTGTACTGCTGCACCACTGAGAGCTAGAGTCAAATGTGGCACTGATGCTGGTACATTAGTACCACCTAGAGGTAATCCAGCCATCCATCCATGTGACTAGTTTTTTACTGGTGCTACACATTTCTGGCTGGACAGGGGGCAATGGGCTAAGAACAATCAGCATTTTGTATAGTGGAAACCTGAACAGCAGGGTTTGTGTTTACAGTACAGTGTTTACAGTACATTTGTGCACTGCTAATACTTCTGATTTAAGGCCTTTTATGGAATACAATTTATTTTTATTTTTCTGGCTGCTGCTGTACTTAGGGGTCGCTACAGCAGGTCATTCTGGTCTGCATACCTGATTTGGCACAGTTTGTACATCAGAGGCCTTTCGTAGACATGGCTTGGCTGCTCTGCAACCCGCTTGCTTTAGACATAACAAATCATGACTGTGTGGATGCCTGGCCAGTCAATCGCACCAAGATTTGGAATATATATCTTGTCTGAATAAAACCATTGCAGCAATTTTGAACACATCACACCATTATGTAGTTTGACCACACTGTGAATTTGGTTACTAGTTCATTGTGTAAATATGGACCATAAGCCATCAAGTAAGCAATCAAACCTTTTTAAAGTAGGCAAATTGAACAAGCTCCACTGCCACTTCTGTGTCCTCGAGCTCCACAGACTTGCTCATGCGGGCCTTGGCGTGGGCTGTGGCCAGACGGATCAGAGTCTCTAGAGTTCTGACAGTCACAGGAGAGGTCTGGAGGATGACAAACATACACTGATTACCAACCCAATCTGGACAGTGCTCCAGTCAGCCAAGTGACAGACCAAAAAAACACTTTGAATTAAATGCTACCCACATAACCAAGATGGTTAGCAAAAGCAGGATTGCAAAACAATTAATGATAATGGAAGAAGTGTGTGTGTCTGTGTGTGTGTGCAAGCTCTCCTCACCCGAGCAATGTCTGTGCCAAGCTGGTCCTGGTTGCGTAGTCGTGTGTACTCCTCTGCAATGTGATTGGCTGCCTCTTGTGTCAGTACAGGAGAAATCACCTTGGCAACATGGATGTACTTTCTCATGAACTCTTTGCTTACCACTCTGTCCCTAAAAAACACAGACCAGTGAATTACACTTTTTATAATCACAGGTTTTTAATGCACAAAAGATTTGATTTGATGCACAAAAGAAAGGTCATTTTATATCCAAAGGTTTGTTATTAACAAAGACACCAGGCAACAGAAAAATGTATTTACACCAACATTTATTTTCTTGTTCTACCAGTTAGTACTAGGGATGTCCCGATCCAATCTCAAAGATCGGAATCGGGGCCGATCATGGCATTTTTTAACTGATCGGTATCGGCTTTACTAAGGCCGATCCTAATGCCGATCCTTTGTTTTACGTCAGCATGTCCGCTGTGTGGAAATACTTTAAATTGGAAAGTGAAACAAGTCCAGCAGCGAAGTGTAATGTCTGCAATGTGAGCGTTTCACGAGGCGGTAGGAGCAGAGCTGCGTTCATTACTGTAGAATCTTACTATTTATATAGTGTGTGAGTCGAGGATCACACCGGTTTACAAAACAACGTAGTGATGCACTCGCTTAATAAAGAAATAAATACACTGTATATTCACAAATTGTCGGGAGCATAACACTTTATTAACTTTTTCTGTTACGGTACCGAATAGCGGACAGCTAGAGTCATGGCGTTAGCCAAGCATGCTATTCCATGCACTATGGAAACCCCAAAGGGTCAAAACACACTCGCTTCGCGTAGAAACGTCCATCAAACCATTGTCACAATACAACCACAGAAAAGTTTGTTACAGTTACAACACGCATACAAGTACGGTGGCTCATAACAAACAAACCAGATATCATTTAACCAAACGATCTACAATTACTACCAATTTGATACGGCACCTAAAAATAAACACTCGGCCGAATACAGTGAGTTTAGTATTATATGATGAGAAGAGGAACCGGCTGTCCGCTAACACGGCAGAGATGCTGATTTTCCTCAAAAATAACCTTCACTTCATTTTGAGTGTTCTAGTTTTACTACTACAATGCTGCACTAAGTTTGTTTACTTTTATTTTGTAAAAATAAAAGAACATTAAGCAATAGCTTGGATGCAGGCAATTTTTTTCCTACAGCACTGCAGAGCTATTCAGTTGTTAAACATATACATTGGATTAATCTGAATAACTGTAATGTACTTGAAGTGTGCACTGTGTGAACAGTATTATCTAGTTCTTATCTAGACAATATCTATAAAATACAAGTATCGGTTTGAGACTCGGTATCGGATCAGGATCAAAATTAATGATCGAGATTGGGAACAAAAAAACTTGATCAGTACATTCCTAGTTAGTACCAATTAGTTCCCAGCCATACAAATACTTTTTTGACTGAATGGGCACAAGTTCCCACAGACATACTTTAAAGTCTTATGAGAAGCCTCCTTAGAAGATTTGTAGTTAAAATAGCTGTAATGATCACATTGAGGTCAGTAATTTAATACCATTTGCTTGACAAGCTTTTTGACATGTGTCCAAAAACGTTTGGCTATAAGGCTGCTCGCCGCTTAGAACCCACCGCCATTTAGATTCAAACACACTATTGGCGGCCAGGCGTCTACAAAGACATAATTTGCTGTGTCTTTGTTGAAGCCCGACGATGAATCGGCGCCCTCTACAAGGTGTCTCTGCCTTGCACCCAGTGTTTATCGATAAAGCGGTTGACAAGCATAAATAATATTTTTTCTATTTGTAAATGAAATTCCCAAAATGCCTCTCCCTGAATAAGACCACACTGCTGCAGAATTTACCTCTGCTTCCTGTTGCCATGGAGAAGATGATTGTGTTTCTCATACACCTGGAGCTCCTCCTCTTCCTCCTGCACTGCATCAGGGTCATCAGTGGCCAACACATCTACTGTACCACCCAGAGCCAGCGCTGAAACACACACACACAGAAAACACACAAATATTATCAGCAATGTAAATGTAATTTTTAGGAACTTAGGAACTATGTAGACTAGTTTGCATGTTATCCACTTAGGTTTCCTTCAGGTGCTCCGATTTCCTCCCAAAGACATGCAGTAAGGCCAACTGGAGCTACTAAAATGCCCTAAGTGTGAGTATGTGTCTCTCTGCCTTGTGATGAACTGGTGACCTGTATGGTGTTTCTTTGCCTTTTGCCTAATTAATTCAATCCACTGCAACCCGGACCAGTATAAAGCAGGGGTAAATCAGACAATGAATGAATGAATTATGATTATGCATCTATTAGTATTAAAGTAGTTACATGACATTTGAGACAGCTGATACTTGAGACATTAATGATTAAGGGCCATCAGCCAACTTTTGTTTTGTAAATGAGTGACAGTGAGACCTGGTGAGAGTATGTGTGAGTTGAGCATATGCGAATTATAACTCTTTATATATATATTTATTTATATATAAAAACATATATAAACACACGCTGTTCACCAGAGCTGAGATCTCGAATACATCGTATCGAATCTCGGCTCTGCCTTGCTGGCTGAGGCTGAGCTGCCACATGAACAACGATTGGCCTGTTGTTCAGATGAGGGGCGGGATTAAGCCGGATGGGCACTCTCTCTCAGACTAGTGCGATTACGACCTCTGGCTGATTGGTGGCTTCTGCACGGAGATGGGAAAGGAGTGCGGTAGAGGGTGTGGCTCTCCGTACAGAGCGCTGCACTGCACTGCACTTGTTAAGTGTAGGTGATAAGATGTTCGATTGCTGTGCACGTGTCGGAGGGGGTATGGAGCAGCCTCGTCCTCCCCAATCAGGAGCAGGGACAAGCATTAGTGAGAGAATGATTGACGGGCAGAAATTGGATGCGCAGAAGTGGGAGGAAAAGGGGGGGGGGACCCATATATACACAGAACTACTAACTCTGTTTAGAATCTACATTCCGAATGCTGAACTGCATCTGCTCATGATGTTTGTGTTCATCTCACTGTTCACATCACTGGCCGGTTCATTACATTCAGATCAAGACCAGCTTCGATGGTTCAAACAAAGCCCAAGTACCTGATCCTTCTGGCTCGCGGGGGTCACGGTAGCGGTGCATGCGCAGAACGTGCTCGGAGATCTCACGGTCCTGTTCTGGGTCCATCTGGTCCAGCACAATAAAAAGCAAATCGAAACGTGACAGCAGAGAGTCCTGCAGCCCAATGTTCTCCATGGGGGTCTTGTACTGGTCATACTACAGAGAGAGAGATAGACAGCAAAAGAGTCTATAAGTAACTTGTTAGTGACTGATGCTCCGTGCCAAATCTGAAATAAAACATTTCGCATTTACCAGGGTAAAATGTGAACCTTTTTTATGAACATTGCTGTTGTTTATATTGCCCTATACATTGCTTGTCCAAGTTGCATGTGCACTAGCTAACCAGCTAGTGGCATAGCGGCATATATATACATACACACCTGAGCCAAAAAATGGGCCTAAGCCAAATGACCTTTTAACCCTTTTAATGATACAAACAACAAATCACTGTCATGCAACACACTCCTGAAACCTGCACCAGCATTTGCTTGTCACTGCTTGTTTCTGCAATGAACTGCAGTAACCGGTGCAAAAGCTGGAAATATGAAATCCACACCAAAAATCTTGCACGCAAAGATTTATGGAAATATTTCAATATTTCAATGTTTAATATGAGGGTGTTCGGGTGGCGCAGCAGTAAAAAAAAAAAAAAATACTGAAAAAAGCTGACAAGCTCAAATCTCCTATATGGACAATGATTGGCTCATCTGAAGGGTGGGAATGCCGGAAGGGGATTCCACATAACTACTGCAGTTACAACATCTGCTGGTTGATTGAGAATGCCTGTGCAATGAAACAGGGGGTGTGGAGATCAGAGCGTGACTCTCCATGTGCAATATGCATCTCTATATAAGCTTGTTTTGTGCAGATGAAAAAGAAGCAGATGACTACTGCATACATGTTGGAGGTTAGCAGCAGCTGAGGTAGCGAAATGAAGTTAGGCAATTGGATACTACATTGGGAGAAAAATTAGGGTATAAAAGCAAATAAATAAGTAACTGAAATGTATAATTTGGTAGCTTATGGTAATATTGTCTTATTATTCAGGAATGCTACCAGTAAAAATCAAATCCTTAAATGGTGAAAATATGTAGTTGGATGTATGAAGTAATTATACAATGACTGCTGGAAAGACTTACTCTGCCATAAACAGGGTTGGCTGCGGCAAGGACGCTGCAGCGGGCATTTAGCCGAGCGTGAATGCCAGCCTTGGCAATGGTGACACGGCCCTGCTCCATCACTTCGTGGATAGCGGTACGGTCCATGTCTGACATTTTGTCAAACTCGTCAATGCAGACCACACCTCTATCTGCCAGCACCATGGCCCCTGCCTCCAGTCGACGCTCGCCTAAGACACAGAGTGAGATTGTTTTGACATGTTAAACAGCATATACAGTACTTTCCAATATTGAATGTACTATTAGTTTACTACTCTAAATACTACATTTAAATCAAAAAGACCCATTTTATTTTCTCATCACAATACACTAGCAGGTCCAGCAGGCAAAGCAGACTTTAGCTAGGTTCTGTTGTCCTGTTTCAGCTTGATGCCCTAGAAGAATGTTGTTTCTACCAGCAACTGTACCTGTCTCCTGGTCAGTGGTGACAGCAGCAGTGAGACCAACACCTGATGAGCCTCGGCCTGTAGTGGGTATGGCACGGGGGGCTGTGTGAAGCACATAGCGCAGCAGCTGGGACTTAGCCACAGAGGGATCACCTGGGAGAGACAAAATCCAATGTTAATCTGCAGCAAATACAAACATCTTTGAAAAAATGAATATGGTTGGACTAAAGACTAAACCGTGAATGTTGCTGAGGTTTCTGGCTGTTATCCATCTGTTTTTAATACAGAAAATTAGTACCACAACACATCTGTATACAACGTCTCTGTTATCGGGACAGTGGTAGCCTACTGGGTAGAGCTTTGGGCTATCAACCCAGCTCTGCCATTCAGCCACTGTTGAGCCCTTGAGCAAGGCCCTTAACCCTCTCTGCTCCAGGGTTACCATACAATAGCTGACCCTGCACTCTGACCACAGCTTTCTCAGCTGCCACTACCTTTATTTTCCCTAAACCCTTCTTGGTTTGTGCTTTTTAACCACAGTATTGCTCTACCTTGGTTAAGCATCCTGCACTAGGGACAGTGGTAGCCTAGTGGGTAGAGCTTTGGGCTATCAACCGGAAGATTGGCGGTTCAAATCCAGGCAGCCACTGTTGGGTCCTTGAGCAAGGCCCTTAACCCTGTCTGCTTCAGGGGCGCCGTACGATGGCTGACCCTGCGCTCTGACCCCAGCTTCCAAACAAGTTGGGATATGCGAAGAAAGAATTTCATTGTACTGTACATCTGTATATGTATATATGACAAATAAATTATATCATTTCTTCTTCTTCAAATTGGGTTGATTTTCAATTGAACGCTACACATGGCATGTCAGTGGCAAGGCATGGTCCACCTCGTTACAAATATCTATGTAATTTGCCGTGGAAACCATGTAAGAAAGCTGTGGTTAGGCGGATTCAGTATGTCAGACCATGTCAGATGAGACATGGTTTTGAAATAAGTTCAGCGAGCTTGTGGTCGAGTTTAGAACATATTTATGACCATACAGTGTATTGTGTGAAGGCATCTCTCGTAATAAGACAGTGATCCCAACCTATGAGGAGCACGTTGATGTCTCCACGAAGGCGTGATCCATTCTCTAGAACCTTCTCCACCCCACCCAGGAGCATACACAGAATAGCCTTCTTGATGTACTCGTGTCCGTGGATGCTGGGAGCCAACGAGCGAGCCAACTGCTCAAATACGTTCTGCAAAGACAATTTATTAAGAGCAATGCCACTAATACACCTGGGTGTTAACAGTAGTCTTGCGATGAGAATTAGAAACCATGGCTCAGGATAATAGTTCCTTTTTTAAAACAATAAAACATAGCTGGATTGCATAGAATAAGAATACACTGCAGGTTCATGTCCTCACCTTAGAGCGAGACTTGCTGAAGTTTTTGATTTTTGCTACGTCATCGGCAGAAAAAAAGGGGGTGACCTCTTTGCTCATCTGCTTCAGTTGGCAAGCTATCATAATGGTCCTAAATGGTATTACAAAAAAAGAGAACTGAGCATACTCCAAAACACACTGTATCTCTGTATATTCCTAACCGATTAGTACACCTATATGAACAGACAATCACATCGCTATCAGATTATAAATCCAAAACTTTAGGCTGTTCCTCACATCAGTAAGAGTTAAAACTCAAGCTGCTGATGTCTTATGTAATGACACGATAAGCCAATCGTGAAACAAACAGACAAACTGTGCTACACTTCAGAGGAAACAAGTTAATGCTTACTTTAGAATGCATAATTCATAAAGTTCAGCAAAGGAGGCAAAGAGGGGGCAGGTTACAGAATTATGCCTACCTGCCGTGTTCTTATAGCTGACATTGGGCACAGAGTGCAGATGACTGACTACAGTCTGTCCAGAGTAAAAATGCCAATTTAAAAACACACCCTTACCCACGCTGAAGGTTTCTAACCCCAACAGGAAAACTGTTTAATGCATTTATATTGGGTGTGTTCGAAAACCTAGTGAGCTGCCTTGCTGTCTTACTGCCTACATAGGCAGCTGACTAAGTAGAGAGGATTCTAATAAGTCACAGACTTATTATAAGGCAGATTTATTCGAATGCACTACTCAGACAGCGATTCCATCAGTATTCGCTGACTAAGCTAACACAGTTAGCCTCATGCCATTCAAACCAATGAGGTACAGCTCCCTCCATGTACCGAAAACGATACACAAAAATCACAAACAGTAAAGCCAGTTTGCGTCACTATGGAGACTACATGTTAAATCTGTGCATATGTGGACCTGAGTGTAACAAAGTAATTATGACTGGTTTTTATATTTTGATGTGATGATACAAGTTTGTCGACTATCGATTTAAAGAAATTGGCAACATTTGCATTGCTATCAAAAACATGAGGGAATGCAGATGCTGGTCTGTTATCATTAAACCAGTATCAACAGTATTGTACTTATGTACCTAACTAAGTCTATGTAGAGCATTTCTACCTGAAGGTTCCAGAGGTAAATCCACCCTTCTTCCCTGGCAGACAGCGGTATGTACCAACGATCTGCACACGGTCTCCTGGCTTGGCTGCATCCACCAAGTCATTGTCCAGAATGATGTCCACCGACCGGGGCAGCTGGCCCGCTGGAGCCTTCTCTGGCATTTCTTGCACCGTAATGGTCTGGTGGTCCTTATAGACGGACAGGCCAAACTCCGTCTCCAGAGGGTTGTTCTCTTCATCCTGGAAAAATGCAAGGTGTGTACATGTATGTAATGTATGTTTGGTTACTGTATGTGCATTGTTTTTTTTTTCATTCAAGTCAAATAAACCAGGATGCAAGGTACAATGAAAGAGGTAAATGCCAGTGGAGAATACCTTGGTTGGGTAGATGGCACTTGACGGAAAGGCATCCAGTGAGGTCATATCTGTGTACTTTCGCTCCAGGGTTTTCTTGGTAGCCGGACAATAATGGACACTTCGTACTACTTTAGGGCGCACAAGCGAGCCTGGAACAAAATGTGCTTGATGTAATTACATTGTAATACAAATAGACCTTAGTTACTTATGTATTTGGTCAATGGTAAAAATACTGAACTACTGATCAAGTTGCTGGTTCAAGCCCCACCACTTCCAGATACAGATATGCCCCTTAACCCGTAATAGCTTCTTTATTTTCTCTAGTATATTCTACATTTAAGCTCTGTTTTATTACATACCTGTCTATACTACTATTAAATAATAGTAAGATAGTCATAAAAAGTCACTAGTGCCTTCACATACAGTATATGGACAAATGTATTTGGACACCCTTTCTTTTTTAATTCATTTATTTCAGCCACAACAATTGCTATGAGGTGTAATAAATCAGTTATAAAAAGGAAATAATATGCGTAGGGAATGCCCTTTCCTGTTTCAGCATGGCAGTGCCCCCTGTACACAAGGCAAGGCCTATAAAGCCATGATAAAAGCTTGTTTTTTTTAATGAACTGGAACATTAATTGAGGTTTACTTGGCCAACATGAGTGCCAGCCATACAAAAGTGCTTTTGACTAAATGGGCACAAATTCCCACAGACATACCTAAAAGTCTAGTAAAAAGCCTTCTCACAAGAGTGGCTGTTGTAATAGCTGGAAAGTCTTTTTTAACACAATTTGTTGTTAAGATTGAATGTTCAACAAGCTCATGGTCAGGTGTCCAAATACTTTAGGTCATATAGCGTATATGCTCAAGGTGACAAACTTGAAAAGCAAGTGGTATGGCCAAGACGTACATTTGGTTACGATGCCCTCCACGCACACCATGCTGCCAAGCAGGCGGGAAGTAAGGGTGCGAGGAGAGACATGTTTGCTTCCAAAGCTTCCCTCTAGTCCGATAAAGAACTCCTCAAACTGCTTGGCGTAGGTGCCATCGACAGAGGCAACCAGGTCCTTGAGAGCACGCTGGAATGCCAGAAGCTCCTCAAAAGAGTTGTTCAAAAGTCTAGAAACAAGATATGACATTGTTATTACAATGATAGATAAAGCATAGTTAAATCATTGATATCATTGTTTAGGAATGCCTTGGCACAGGGCTTGCTATGGAGAGGTGGTGACCTGGGCCAACATAGTAGTTAATGTGATGCCTCATTGTGTGTTGTTTTTCTTTAATTCAATCAACCATCTTGTTGTTTGGGTTTGCAGCAGGTCTTAACCCTCAATTGCTTAAATTGCATTTATTCATATTCGTAAGTTACTGTGGATAAAATAATCTGCTAAATGCTGCAAATGTAAATGATCATTTTAAAGCTAGGGGTGTCAACACAGACACTGAAATGTATCATGTTGCGCTTTAATAAATACAGTAAAATCTAAAATGATTTTTTTTTCATACAAATTTGAATTCAAGGGCGTAATAAATCTAGATGTCCTCATTTGCCTAATAGGTTGTAAGGTAAATGAGATTATATCAACAAGGCTGTTCACGATCTACAGTACTAAAGTAAAAATACTATAAATATGCAGTGTTTGCTCTGTCAACTGACAGGCACAGTTGTGGGTTAAATGTACATGTTCCATGTGTAGAGTCTGCATATATGCAAGCAGCTACTACGTCGGCAGTGACAACTTCAATGTGAGGTCATACTGCGAACTTGTAATGTCCATTACAGAGAAACACATACTTTGCAGCACGAGCTTCGTTGCGGCGGCGCAGGTCGTTGATGTTGACGATGAGACGGAATTTATTTTCGCTGATCATGTTCCGCACTTTGCTCTGGTAGATCCCCTGATCTTGCTGCAAAACACAAAAGAAACATACATATAATGAGCCGTGGTAAGTGTTCGCTAAAATATGAAAATACAACTGTTAACAAGTAAGACCTGGGTTAGATCCTAGAACTGTGGTTTCCTTCTACTTTCTAAAAACAATGCAGGAGGTAGACTGGCAACTCTAAATTGTGCTTAAGGTAAGGGAATAAGCGAATGTTTTGAGAGTGAGAATGTTTTGCCCCTGCAATAGAAAGGCACCCTGTTCTGGGTGTCTGTGCATTGTGTCTATTGTTTAGTAATGGATCGTAACCCTAACCACCCCAACTGTGATCAGAATGGAGCAATTAGGGAAATAAACAAAACGTAAATCGATTCCCTCGTTGTAATGTATGTGAATCCTGAAGGACCGAGAACAGTGAACAGGATCAGCAGAAATGGTGAAGGTGAACAGGGGTGTTTTGTCGATTTATCCTACCCATCGAGATGTCCTACGGAGCATGCGCACATCTGTTTCGACTCGTTAAGTGAAACGAGTATAATGTCGTGGTATAATAACATATAGATCTATCGAGACGTACTAACTATAGTTTATAATAAGATGGAGCAATCGAGATGCGCTACCTATAGTATATAGTAATATACACATCTATCGAGATGTGCTGCCTGTAGTCTAGTTTTAATAAGAATAAATCGATATCTATACATCTGCGCATGCTCGGTAACACATCTCGATGGGTATGATAAATAGACAGAACACTCGCGGTGTGCGGATTTCTGTTAGCACTCTCGGTGTTTCGTTCAAGCAAAAAATTGGTGTATATTGTATTTTTTATATCTTACAGATAAAACATTAAACCAGAGATTAAGACAAGTAATCCAGCTGCTGCGTTGTTTAAACAGCTTTAATTGCAGATAAGTGTGTGAAATTTGAGGGAAGTGTACGGAACACCGTGACGCAGGGGATAACAGGCCTAACCAATTGGGAATTGTATGCTTTAGATATTTAGATATCAAACTTTTTACCATTTACATGCAGTTTTTAATAAGTTGTAATATTTTCGCAATAAATGAACAAAAATAACATGGAGTAATATGCTATATGCACTTTTAAAGTCGAATGGAGCTACAGCTAGCGAAGTCATTGTTCAGTCTAAAACAATCTAAATATCTGGACACAAATATATTACTTACATCGTCATCCAAAAAGTCGAGGTATTCCCTCTGTGCCTCCCTCATCTCATGATCGTCCACTACTTCAGCAGCCATTTTATTCAGATAGAATTAATAAAATGTACACAAAAACAAAAGGACCTCGTGCAGGGTAATCAGTCCTCTCCTGCTCCGTCCCGACTCTGCTGCTTTTTCGCGCCACTCGGAGTTCCGCCGCTGTACGTCCAGCGCTCTGATTGGACGGCGCAGCATAAGCTTCTGTAAATATGCAGTATTCTTTTATAGATGTCCAATCAAATCGCGGACTACGTAACATATCCCTGCCCTCCGTGCTGAATTTCGCGCGAAAAGTTGAGCGCGCTGCGCATGCGCGACATGACCATGCAGCTGTTTTGTTGTTAAGGTTTCCTCAGTTAAATTGAGGGACTGAAGTAACAGATGAAAAGTTGAAACAATTCGTTGGTGAATAGAAAATGTTCACCAAGGGTTTATCTCTTTTTGCCTGAGTCATTTTGCTCAATCGAGGTTCAGAGTAAAAACACAATAATAAACATAAACATTATTATCAGCCAATGACAGTGTTATTACACTTTATTACATGTGGTGGGCTTAGAACAGTGGCGGTTCCTGCCAAATCTCTCAGGGGGGACAATTGTTGCGATGATGGCCAAAGTGACCCATTCAATGGGTAAATTAAAGCTTAAATAATTAACATTATTTAAGTCATCTGTCAGTTTGTCCTCATGAATAACTTTAAACATAGAGAGAGACCAGCTTTACCATTAATCATAAAATTAAGTAATGCCTTCACACTAACAATTTAATTCAGTCTTTATCAGATAGCATTTTATTTTAGGTGCAGCAGATTCAGAATAAAGAGTGGCATTGGGGCTGATGTGCAATGAATAAAGAAGTACAATTAAACAGTTGGGGAGATACAATAAGTGCAATCACAATTCACAATTTAAAAATGACATTACTTACTTGTAATTTACTTGTAACTTATATGATTTCCCCCCTTTGTAGATATTTGCTTGATGTTTAAATTTGGTCTGGGTGACCCTAATTCTTTAGTTGCTAATTTATCCTGATTACTACGACGACTGAACGGCATTTCCCTTAATGACACGATGGAGTTGCTCCAAACTGAGGTAATGGTAGTCATGGTGATAAGATCGCGACACCAGGTTAAGTGGGAGGCAAGCACGTAAGTGCGAGCCCTCCCGGAACCCATTCAGATTGTATTGTAGCGCCTGCAGTTCGAAAAAAAGAGCCTTAACTTGAGAGTCTATGAGAGCAATCCGGGGCCGAATATTGGACTACAATATTCGGAGGCAAGACAGACTGTCCAGAACAGTCACAGCCGTGATAGAAAAATGTCTTCCCTTTTGCCCTTTGGTGGTGCGTCGCACGATCACCCTAAGGAACGAGCCGCTCCTGGCTTAGAATGAATATTAATGAACATTTGTAACATTAGAAGGACATGTATGTACTTATTTATCCTATTATCTTGTTATTACAGTTTACTGCAACGCAATATAGCATTATCTTTTAGTATATGTATTAATGATATGCATTTTTTGGTCACTGGTTCAAGCCCCACCATTGCCACGTTTTCACTGTTAGGCCCATGGGTAAAACCCTTAAGCCACAACCAGTTTGAATAGAACGCCTTGCAAGAAGGTCCTGGGTTCGATCCCCAGGTGGGGCGGTCTGGGTCCTTTCTGTGTGGAGTTTGCATGTTCTCCCCGTGTCTGTGCTTTATATACCGCAATAAACTCTTTTGTTTAAATAAATATTTATAATTTATATGTTTTACCTGTTGGGAGGGAAACAATAAAATAAGAAACTTTTTCAGCGTCTCAACTCTCTGGTGCCTGTATTCTAGGAAAAGCTAATGGAACACAGTGCTAAACATGCCTTTGTCCCAACTTTTTTGGAATGTTTTCCAGGTTTCGAATTCTAAATGTGTTTATTTTTACAAAATACAATGAAGTTGATCAATGAAACATTGGAATTTTTTCTTTCTACTTTTATCAGTTATATAACGATTAAAGAAAATAAATCACAGATTCTTTTTTTTATTGCAACATGTCCCAACTTTTTTGGAAATAGGGTTTGATTCAATGTGTTAGTATTAAAAATACATGTGAATGGGAGGGATTGAGCTTTCTTTTATACTTTCATGTAAATTGGCATGTACAATGTGCAGTGAAACTTGTTGCTCCTCCCACGTGAAACTGCTCAACTTGTTGCTCCACTCACCAGTTCAGCTGTGGACTCGGCTGAGACTGACTGGATCACTTCGTCTCTGGGGACAACGTGAGTACACCTGAATATTACACTGAAACAATAATAAGATCAAAGAGATTAGTGTATTCTTTTTTAAACTATCAAGGAAAAAACAGTGGCTCTCCAAAGGTGTCTGCGTGACCAGGTGAGGGTCTGTATCTAGGATATTGAACATAATACATACCAGTCAGACTGTTATAGGGAAAATTTAATACTGTGATTTATATTCTACATTTTTATTTAGTAGAAACCCAAAATGAAGATTCTTAAATGTTGTATTAGGTGTTTTGGTGTGGCTTTCTAGTTTCTAGTTTTTGATAAGTGTAGTAAGTTTCTGTGTATGATGCTAGAAACTTGAGGATAGATAAACCTTATCTTGTATCAAACAAATGAATCATGCATTTCTAATACATTTGTAAACCAGCTAGATATATAAAGTACACTTGCACTATAATACAGTTACTTATTAAAACTGTACAAACACTGCTTAGGGTGGCATAAAAGACAAAAGAATTGTCATTGAGCAAGCTAGGTGGGGCAGATAGGTAATGTTTCTAACTTAAGTGTGGATAGGTAGTGTTTGTTTATGCAAATTTAATGAATAAGGCGAGGGAGCGTTACAATGCACTTAGATTTCCATGTGCCTGGCAACTGAGTCAAACCCTTAAAAATAGTTTCACACAAAAATTTCAATTTACCCATTTACTAGTAATATTTTTAATATAAATAACTTTATGACAGTATTATGGAACAGCTGTTTCTCTGCATGCTTTGTTAGCCCCTTTCCTGCTGTTCTTTAATGGTCAGGACCCCCACAGGACCACCACAGAGTAGGTATTATTTAGGTGGTGAATCATTCTCAGCACTGCAGTGACAATGACATGGTGGTGGTGTGTTAGTGTGTGTTGTGCTGGATCAGACACAGCAGCGCTGCTGGAGTTTTTAGACACCTCACTGTCACTGCTGGACTGAGAATAGTTCACCAACCAAAAATATTCAGCCAACAGCACCCTGTGGGCAGCGTCCTGTGACCCCTGATGAAGGTCTAGAAGATGACCAACTCAAACAGCAGCAACAGATGAGCGATCGTCTCTGACTTTACATCTACAAGGTGGACCAACTAGGTAGGAGTGTCTAATAGAGTGAACAGTGAGTGGACACAGTATTTAAAAACTCCAGCAGCGCTGCTGTGTCTGATCCACTCATGCCAGCACAACACACACCACCACCATGTTGTTGCATGTCATGCAGTGCTGAGAATTTTCCGCCAGCTAAATAATACCTGCTCTGTAGTGGTCCTGGGAGAGTCCAGACCATTGAAGAACAGAATGAAACGGGGCTAACAAAGCATGCAGAGAAACAGATGGACTATAGACAGTAATTGTAGAACTTCAAAGTGCTTCTATATGTGGAGCTGATTAAATTGACAGTGAGTGTAGAAACAAGGAGGTGATTTTAATGTTATGGCTGATCAGTATATATATACAGTGGGGGAAATAAGTATTTGATCCCCTGCTAATTTTGTAAGTTTACCCCCTTACAAAGACTTGAACAGTCTATAATTTTTATGGAAGGTTTATTTTAACACAGAGAGACAGAATATCAACAAAAAATCCAGAAAAAAACCATTAAATAAAAGTTATAAATTAATTTGTATTTAATTAAGGGAAATAAGTATTTGATCCCCTACCAACCAGCAAGAATTCTGACCCCCACAGACCGGTTATGTGCCCATGAGGCACACAAATTAGTCCTGTCCCTGTATAAAAGACTCCTGTCACAGAATCAGTTTCTTTTGTTCAAATCTCTCGACCACCATGGGCAAGACCAAAGAGCTATCAAAGGACATCAGGGACAAGATTGTAGACCTGCACAAGGCTGGAATGGGCTACAAGACCATCAGCAAGAAGCTTGGTGAGAAAGAGACCACTGTTGGCACGATCATTCAAAAATGGAAGAAATACAAGATCACAGTCAATCACCCTCACTCTGGAGCTCCATGCAAGATCTCACCTGGTGGGGTAAGAATGATTCTGAGAAAGGTGAGGTCAGCCCAGAATTACACGGGAGGAGCTTGTCAATGATCTCAAGGGAGCTGGGAGCAGAGAAATGCTGGATATGACCCCAAGAACACCATCCCCACCGGGCATTTCTTTGCCTCCAAACACGGCGAGTGGAGTTGATGCCAAAGAGCTCAATTTTGGTCTCATCTGACCATATCACATTCTCCCAAGCTTTCTCTGAATCATTCAGGTGTTCATTGGCAAACTTCAGACGGGCCTGTACATGAGCCTTCTTGAGCAGAGGGACTTTGCGGGCACTGCAGGATCTCAATACATTACGGCGAAGTGTGTTACTAATGGTTTTCTTGGTGACTGTGCTCCCAGCTCCCTTGAGATCATTGACAAGCTCCTCCCGTGTAATTCTGGACTGACCTCACCTTTCTCAGAATCATTCTTACCCCACCAGGTGAGATCTTGCATGGAGCTCCAGAGCGAGGGTGATTGACTGTGATCTTGTATTTCTTCCATTTTTGAATGATCGTGCCAACAGTGGTCTCTTTCTCACCAAGTTTCTTGCTGATGGTCTTGTTGCCCATTCCAGCCTTGTGCAGGTCTACAATCTTGTCCCTGACGTCCTTTTATAGCTCTTTGGTCTTGCCCATGGTGGTCGAGAGATTTGAACAAAAGAAACTGATTCTGTGACAGGTGTCTTTTATACAGGGACAGGACTAATTTGTGTGCCTTTTGTGCACATAACCGGTCTGTGGGGGTCAGAATTCTTGCTGGTTGGTAGGGGATCAAATACTTATTTCCCTTAATTAAATACAAATTAATTTATAACTTTTATTTATTGTTTTTTTTCTGGATTTTTTGTTGATATTCTGTCTCTCACTGTTAAAATAAACCTTCCATAAAAATGATAGACTGTTCAAGTCTTTGTAAGGGGGTAAACGTACAAAATCAGCAGGGGATCAAATACTTATTTCCCCCACTGTATATATATGTGAAAAAATGTGAAAAAATGAAAGAATGAATATCTACTTAAGTTGTTGGTTAAATTATAATAATACAAGCTACACTGCAGAACTACTTAAAAGTACACTATATAGCCATAAGTATGTGCACACCTTACCATAGGATTGTTGACAATTTCATTCCAAGACCATATGCATTGAAAGATCCCCCTTCCCTTTGTGGCAAGAAAAGTTTGTTGGAATTTGTGCCCATTTAGTCAAATAATGTGAAGGTCTGGCTCACAACCTGGGCTCTGTTCAGGACACTGGGGTTACTCAACACCAAACTTATCAAATCACGTCTATATCAATTCATCAAACTTAATGCTCAAGGCCCAGTCAACTGTTGCCAGATATTTAAAATCATGTAATTTATTATATATAATTGATTTTTATCCAACTGCTGTCATTGGGTATGACTAAAACACCTGAACTCAACAATTAGGATGGGTGTTCACATGCATTTGGCCATATAGTATAAGCTGCTGCTCCTGATGTTTGGTTTCAACACAGTATGCAGTTCTGACCTAACATTTTGCTTTTGTTTTAAACATAACACTACCCTTATAGTTGTTTTACCTCTTTTTTTTTACAGAACTACCCCTCCCCAGGGCAACATTTTTCTATTTTCACCTAGTTTCTTCACCAGCTCTCCTTGTTTTTCTGGTATTGCTGGTTTCTTCAGACAAATCAGCATGTCAAGTGAACTTCTAGGCCGCCTGAGCACCCGTACGCTCAGCATTAAGCTGCTAGCTGGCCTGCCTCGTCTTTCCCATTCCTTCCCCTCACTGCCACCACCTAAGGCTACAGTGAAGGTCTCGGATGTGCCTGCCCTGTTTCGCGAGCCCTACATTCTGTCAGGGTACCGGCCAACAGGCCAGCAATGGCGTTGCTATGTACTCAGCCTCTTCCAAAGCCACAATGAGCTGTTGAACGTATGGACACACCTGCTAACCATACCAGCAGTGTTGCTGCGCTTCTGGTTCTTTGCAGCTTCAACCAACCTAACTTGTGATGCATCATTGCTGCCTCTCTGCCTCTACGTCCTTTCGGTTCTGACCTACCTCAGTTGCAGTGCAACGGCCCACTTACTTCAGTCGCACTCAGAGCTCTCGCACTACTCCTTCTTCTTCCTGGATTATGTTGGTGTGGCCGTGTACCAGTATGGATCAGCATTGGCGCATTATTTCTACTGTGCAGAAAATGAATGGAGGCAAAGCCTGGGGCCATTCTTCCTGCCAGGCGCTGCACTACTGGCCTGGTTGTCCTGCACCAGCTGCTGCTTTGCCAAGTTGTACTACCGCCGACCGTATCCGTTGCATAGAAAGTTCTTTCAGATTGTACCTACCAGTCTTGCATACCTGCTGGATATCAGCCCTGTGGCACACCGTCTGTTCACACGACCCTTCAATGACCCTGTCATGGTGCTTCACGCCCTGCAAGTGGTGTTCTTCCTAAAGGCTGCCTTCTTCTTCTCATGTCCGGTTCCAGAACGCTTCTTAACAGGGAAGTGTGATATCATTGGCCATGGGCACCAGATCTTCCACACCTTTCTGGTCATGTGCACCATGTGCCAGATGGAAGCGGTGTTGAGGGACTTCCTGGTGCAGAGAAGCTTGCTTGTGCAAGTGCATGGAGAGTGGAGTGGCTGGCTGGCTGGCGGCTCTTTCTTTGCCCTGGTCCTGGGATGCTTGCTGACGGCAGATCTAATGAGGAAGTGCGTCCAAAGGCAACTAAAGAAGAATGACTGAAGAAAGAAGGGTAAATAATTTGATGACTCCTCAATTAAGTTCTTGGGTGCTACTTAGTTACACAATGCGTGTTCTTTTGATTCAGCATGCAAAGCATTTTTGCAAGTATTAAAGCATTGTGGACTCCCAAAACATTAGTTTTACTTCATTGCTATAATAAAATAGCTCTAAGCAGATAAATATTAATCTGTAATCGTATTTGTTTTGTTGGTTTAAACCTTGTTAATGCCTTGTTAATACAAGTGTAAACACAATATACATAGATATGCATTTTGAAGGGTTTAAAGAGCTTATATGTACAGTGGGAGCACAAGTCTGACACCACTAGTTTCCATTTAGCATTTTTCTTGAATTTAATACAACATTTCTATTAGAAATCTTGAATCTTACAATGTAAGGACCAAAGAATATCAAGAAGTACTGTCATGGACTTTCCTCTACTGTCACATGACCTAAACCTCATCTACCATTATGGGAGCACAGAGAAAGCCGAGCATCTAGTAACATCACATAATTCTCTATTGCACATGTGTCAAACTCAAGGCCAAATTTGGCCTGTCATTTTATGTGGTCTTAAAATACACTGTAAAATCATACATAAACCGCATCTGCCACAATGCATGGTGCTTTTGTAACCCGCAAAGTGACCGTTTAACTGAGGCGGTTTTCCAACAAGTGATGTTGAAATTGAAGCAGAAACTGAAGCAGTAATTTAATGAAAGATGGGAAAGTGAATACAAGTTTGTGCTTCAAGAAGAGAAACCGGTATGTCTCTTGTGTTATGAGGCCGTGTCTGTGGTAAAGGAGTACAATATAAATGTAGATACACATTATAAATGTACAGTATAAATTTGGCATTTTGACACCAAACAAAGTATAAGAACAAGACACGTTACGATCGTAATGCACCATAATGCAGATGTGGCCCTTGGTGAAAATGAGTTTGACACCCCTGCTCTATGGAATATTGTGGAACTATGCTGGGATAACATGGATTGACAGATTTTGCGCAAATTTGTGGAGCCAATGTTAGATTGAGTGCATGCTGTCGTTACACTAAAAGTAGGGCATACTAAAAAATAATACTAATTTGCACTAGTGTTTCAGACTTTGGCCCCCACTGTATGTGTAGCCCAAGACAGACACTAATCTTCATCTACAAATCTTCATCTATATTTTTATAATATAATACAGACACATTCTACCTACACTAATGTCTACACTTATGTCTTATACTGATTGGTATTTCACAGTATTACATAGAATTGCATGTAAATTTCAATTGTTCATTTGAAAAAACATCTGTACCTAATTTACTGAAATTAATTGTGTTGTTATAAAACTTACTTTATCTCTGTTCAGGCACATTATATAGTCAAATTTATGTGGACGCTTGACCATGAGCTTGTTGGACATCAGTCAAAGGAGCATTTGTAGGGTCAGGCACTGATGAAGGTGTTTAATGGGGTTGAGTTCAGGGCTTTGTTTATGCTGTTGGAGTTCCTCCACACCAAACTAGGCAATCTACAGTATGTAGCACTGGGAACAATACTGCAACAAGAAGGGGCCTCCCCAAACCGTTGCCACCAACAGTCGTCAAGTATATAAGTATACACATACTCTGATCAGCCATAACATTAAAACCACCTCCTTGTTTCTACACTCACTGTCCATTTTATCAGCTCCATTTACCATATAGAAGCACTTTGTAGTTCTACAATTACTGACTGTAGTCCATCTATTTCTGTACATACCTTTTTAGCCTTCTTTCACCCTGCTATTTAATGGTCAGGACCCCCACAGGACCACCACATAGCAGGTATTATTTAGGTGGTGGATCATTCTCAGCACTGCAGTGACAAGGACATGGTGGTGGTGTGTAAGTGTGTGTTGTGCTGGTATGAGTGAATCAGACACAGCAGTGCTGCTGGAGTTTTTAAATACTGTGTCCACTCACTGTCCACTCTATTAGACACTCCTACCACCTTGTAGATGTAAAGTCAGAGACTATCGATCATCTATTGCTGCTGTTTGAGTTGGTCATCTTCTAGACCTTCATCAGTGGTCACAGGACGCTGCCCATGGGGCGCTGTTGGCTGGATATTTTTGGTTGGTGGACTATTCTCTGTGCAGCAGTGACAGTGAGGTGTTTAAAAACTCCATTAGTGCTGCAGTGTCTGATCCACTCATACCAGCACAACACACACTAACACACCACCACCATGTCAGTGTCACTGCAGTGCTGAGAATCATCCACCACCCAAATAATACCTACTCTGTAGTGGTCCTGACCATTGAAGAACAGCATGAATGGGGGCTAACAAAGCATGCAGAGAAACAGATGGACTACAATCAGTAATTGTAGAACTACAGGTGGTCCTATATGGTAAGTGGAGCTGATAAAATGGACAGTGAGTGAGGAAACAAAGAAGTGGTTTTAATGTTATGGCTGATCGGTATATATTGATTTTATAAATTGTATACATTTATATTAATTTATTAATTGTTTTCTAATTATTTTTTAATATATTGATTTTAACAATGGATGTGACTTAAACATCTGAACTAATTAAGAGGGCTGTTCACATACCTTTGACCATAATGTGTAGATGTAGATATATACCTTTTTATACTTATATTTTTTTAAAAACATGTCTTTCTATAACTTAATGCCTAAGCAATGCAATGATTGTCAATTAGTATCCGTTTCAGCCACTTTTTGTCAGATTACATTAATGAAATACAGGTGATGGACAAAATAATGGAAGCACTTTATGAAGACAGAATTTGGCTTTACAGTGATTAAGGCGCAATAACAAACACAGCTGCATGGGTGAGTTTTACTATGTTAATAAACAATTATCAATATGAATCTGCTGTAGAAAAGCTCTGACAATTGGTGCTTTCATATGTAAGATTTTAAAGCAATCCCTGATTGCAGTCGAGGTGGGTATATTGCTGCTCACGCCTCCTCCGCCCTGCGTGCAGCCCTTAGCGGAATCCTTTTCACCGATGCATTCTGCACAGGCTGCCAATCAGGGTCCTTATACAGCGTTTGAAGACCCCACCCACGTAGTCCAGTCATCCCGCCCTAGCAGAAACGTGTCTGCTGCAAGCAAAGCCAATTATGCCTGCTAGATGGCGCCCAGCCAACCGGTGGCAACACTGAGTTTCGAACCAGTTAAGATCTTTTTGATCTAGTTTTAATAAAGGTCTGTTTGGTCAACTGTCTACCACTGATTGTCAGGGATTAATAATGGAATGGGCAGTGATCTTGTGGATTTCATGATGTCCAATATTGGTGGTAAATTCGGTTCATTTTATGGACTCGGGTGTAATCAGAGTCACTCAGTAGTCACTTGTACTGACATCTTGATTGCAATTGATTTACTGCATGAAAATGCATCCAAATATCACTCATCTTCTGTAATCCTTCTCTCTTAATTCTCTTGGCACCTCACACTTCTCTTGTCAGTGACAAGTTGACACTTTTTTCTAAGTGAAATCTTGATCATGGGAGATAGGGACAAGGAGGGGGAAGAGGGGGGTGGACTCACCTACCAATCAGATGGGTAAATTAATGGGTCAAGGGTTCAAGGGGGATGGTCAACAACAAATTGCCATGGTAACTTGACCCAGTCAGGCAGCCACAGTGGCACCAAAACAAACAGTCAACAAATTACCATGGGGAAGTGCTACGATACTCCTTAAGTGGTACAGTCCTAAAGTAGCCTGTAAGCATTTGCATTTTAATTAGAAAGTCAGAATGCTTCATACATATTATTATAGATATTGTATAAAGATTTGGTGAACACTAGAATGAAGTCAAGCATCTTCCATGGTATTCCTCCTGTCACTGGATAGTGGAGTTGTGTATCATTAAAGCTGTTATGGAATTGTCCAAAATTTTGTCCACCACCTGTAATGGTCTCATGAAGGAGTAGGTGTGTTTTTTTTTTACATTTCAGACAGAGTGACCTATTTACCACATAGCAAGTTTAGCACTGGAATTCGTACTCAGTTAAACAAATAGAATTAAAGCTGGATTTGGGTTTATTGCTTCAGAAAATTTGGTTATGCCAAAGAGCCCGTCAGGCAGTGGCTCAGGAATGTAAAGTTGCAGAGGTATTTTTTGTGGATAGTAACATGATTGCTATTTGATATGATTGGTTATTTTATATAATTTTATATAATGTACTGTATGGTTTTACCTCAGTCTGGAAGTGAGGGAACATCATTTATTCAACTGTAGATTTCAGATGTATTGCAGTTAGGATTTGATTGTTTCCATGTACTACAGGATATTGATTGTAAAATGGGTGTATTTGTATTATTTTTAAGCAGTAAAATTGCCGTTTTTTCAGTATTAAACCGTAAACAAAGTAGTGTGAAGAAGTGTATAATTCATTTACAGTAATACTACATCTTCTAGTAATACTATGTAAGTATGTGTAAATATATATAGATATATATATGAAAATGCACACAGCTGTCTCGAATAGTAATGTAGTGTTGCTGTAAGCAAAAAATATTGAACAAACACAATATATATACTGTGCTTTGCATTCACTTTAATGTCTGTCCACACATTAAGGATCTACTTAATAACTCCTACTAAGTGGTAACCACACATTCCTTATGAAAACTCATAAAGAGGATTTAGCCTCAGCTGAGGCATTAGTCGCTGATTTAGATCAACCAGGATTTAGTTTTCTTTCTAAATCCTTTTAAATTAAATTACTTGGGAAGTACTGTACGAACTTGTTTTACCCAAACAGTCCAATGGAGGGCAGCAATGTTTAACTGTAAAGCCAATATCAAGCTACACTATATGGGCAGAATTATATGAATATCTGACCATGGCTTTAATTACAGAGAGTAAATGTCCATCCCAAAGATTATCAGTTATTATGATTTCATAATGATTATGATTTTAAAACCTTATAAACCTTTAAAACCTATATACGTACACACACACACACACACACACACACACACTAACACACACACACACACACATATATATATATATATATATATATATATATATATATATATATATATATATATATATATATACGTATATATATATATATATATATATATATATATATATATATATATATATATATACAGTGGTACCTTGTAACTCAATGTCCCCTAAACTCAAAATTTTTCATCGAGAAATGTGTTCCCCTAAATTCAACATTTCCCTTAAACTCAACGTCTGTGCGACTGCTAACATAAGACAAATCTGCATTTGTGTGGAATAACCATCCAATTCACTCTGAAAGCATCCACATGTATCTGTGTTCAGCTGTGTTTTTCTCCTGTTTCACTTTTAAGCTTGTGTTACAGTCAGGGTTCTGAGAATCAGCTTCTTCGGGAGTCTAAAACACTTATAAAAAAAAAAATAATGTAACTTAATGTATTAAAAGAACAACATAGAAACACTAAACCTCTCTTAATTATAACTGCTCATTTGTTCTCTCCACTAATTAAGACAATTGCATGGTATTCAGTCTTAACTGTAAGTCACTTTGAATAAAAGTGTCTCCTAAATACTGTATAGTAATTGAATTTGTTTATGAATTTTCTTAGTGCCTTTTAAAATACATATTTAACATTGTTAATGATGATTGTACTTGGTGATTAATGCACATCTGTATATTAACTAATTATAAATAGTTACAACAGTTTATTACAGATTAATAATAATTAATAAACTGATTATTTTGCTATTTAAATGACCTGTCAACAGTAATTGAATCAATAAAACCATTTTCAACCACCTGTCTTACTTAACTGAGTGACACTACTAAATTAAGACCTCAGAGGATTACACAACACAGAGGTAGGAGTGGTAAGGTATGACTCTGAGTGGAATAAATGTGCATTATCAAAACATTGACAGACAAGTTGTGCAGGTCAGTAACAGAAACAGGTGAGTCAGTTATCACCAAGGTCACGGGTAAGACTGATTTTATTTTCTGACAAATATACATTACCATACAAGCCAAAATGTCTAGTAAAATTAGAATTCTGAGCTGCACTTGAGCAAACACTCAAATCAGAGTTTATGGTTTAATGCTGTATAAACTAAACTGAAACTTAAACATTTAAGATATGATCTAAAACTTAAAGCTTCCTTTTAGTAAGCTAAAGTGAAAGCAAAGTTATTTTATTATGTAATCAAGGAAATAGCATATGTTTCTTATGTTAATGCCCAAGATATTTCATATTTTAGATCCAGATATCACTGCTTTGTTCACATTTTCTCCTGTGTGTTGTTTTGTATGAACACACTTGGCATGCATTTTTCTGTTTGTTTTGACATTAAGCAGAGGTTTGACTTGCGATGCAAGAAAGCATTTTATAGATTCACATGGTTCTCATACTGCTAAAAAATTAAAATAATTAGTTAATGATTGTTCTTTCATACTGAAGATACTGCTGAGACATTAAGATGTTTGGTTAACAGTGAGCTACTATGTTTTGTCTTATATTTCAAGCCTTGTCATAAAAATTGGGTCATGTTTTTCCTCTTCCACAGAAAGTTCAGCGTACTTTATTAACCTTGTCTAAGAGCAAGGAATATATTTACCCTTTTCTATTTAATATCGAAACACTTTAAACTGTAGCTTAGCTACATTAAAACAGGGATTTTTAAGCTTTTTCATGTCAAGGTCCAGATGAAAATCATCAGCTTAAAATTGATTACTGCCACTCAGGTGGTGCAGCGGTAAAGTACGCTAGCTCACCAGAGTTGGGGTTTCGAATACATCGTATTGAATCTCAGCTCTGCCTTTCCGACGGCTGGGCGGCTGTATGAACAACGATTGGCTCTTGTTCAGGGTTAGAGGGTAAGAAAGTCGGATCATAGGTCCTCATAACTGGTGCAACTGTGGCCCCTGCTGGCTGACTGATGGCACCTGCACAGGGCTGAGGAATAATGATGATGGGGGTGTGGCCCTCCGTACACAGTGCCCGTCAAGTGTATGAACTCAACTTGTGCAGGTGAAAAATGCAGTCTGTACTGACGTACTGGAGGGGGCGCAAGGTGAAGGGTGAAGGGTTGAATCAGTATAGAGGATGCATTCAGGGTAATTGGACACGACTAGACTGGGGATAAAAATAGGGGGGGGGGGGGAGAAATAATAAAAAAAAAATTAAAAAAAATTGATTACTGCATATTAGCAGTAAGAAGCTTGACAAGTTTTCCCTATCTATGTACAGTGAACCCTTGACTTACAAATTTAATTGGTTACGAAGGGTTGTTCTTTGTTGTAAACCTATTTTCCCCATAAGAAATAATGTAAACAGAATTAATCCGTGCCAGACCCTGCAAACCACCCCCTTACCTAACCTTTCTAATGTCTTAAATAGTCTTTTTTGTTACAAATACAAGTGTATTTTCCCTTAATCTTAAATTATAGAATAGACATTACTGTAATAAACAATAATAAACAACAATTCACAGTAGTACTGTACATAAAACACACACCACATTTCATACCATACACCATATTACACCATAATAATACACCAAAATACATTTCCTTCTTTTATATAAAATTTATCTACCAGAAACAACAATAACTCTCATATTTCTCTATTATTTCCTTCTTTATTTCAGTAGTGTTGTATTTTGTAGGTGTAATTGCACGAAAGAAAGAATACTTTACTCAGTGATTTCCTTCTTCTCTATCACTCACTGTCCCCTCTGTCTGATACACAGTGACAGCTACTGGCAGGAGTAATTATACAACACAACAAATAATAATAGATTTGTTCATTTTCTCACCACTGCACTTTCTCTGCACCTTCTTTGGGGACATTTTAATATTGAATTTTACAAAATATAAAGAAAATACCGGAAAAACACTGTCCGCTGTCCGAATGTTTGCTCACTGTATATACAGTATATATACTGTATATATATATATAGAGAGAGAGAGAGAGAGAGAGAGAGAGACGGTTGGAGATAACTTGTTCGTGACGTCACGTGATTTGCGAATTTCTGTTTGTAATCCGAAATTTGTTCGTACGTTAAGTTGAAAAAGATCGTTTGTAACCCGAAATGTTCATATGGTAAACCGTTCGTAACTCAAGGGTCCACTGTATATGTATTTGTCTACATATTTCTTCTAACTCCACAAAAATGCCAGTAAGCAGTAGGTGTGTGCGATGCCCTGTGATGGATTGACACCCTGACCAGTGTGGATTTTCACTGTGTGCCAAATGTTCCTGGGCAGTTTCTCAACTGACCATGACCCTGATCTGTATAAAGCTGTAAATAATAAATGATTAATATAAGGATAAACTCCAATGAAATAAATGAGTAAATAAATATTATTAAATCAACATTCTTAAAAAATTAAAAAACACATTGAAAACACTAATAATACTAATAATAATGTTAAAGCCCCATACTTGCAAGATTTAAAAGATTGCAGGATCAAGGATAAAATATGGTTTGAACAATACTGTGGCTAAAAAGCCACAACCAAAAAGGGAAATGGCAAAAGTAAAAGGTGGCCGAAATAACCGGTTGCCACACTAGTTACTTGGTCCACCAGGTTGCGACCTATACGTCACAATATGACGGGCTGCTCTGGCTGTCTGTGAAAAGTCAATTCTCTGAAAAAAGAAAAGGTTGGAACCCTTAGTAACAACCTGGACAGGCAATATGAGCAGCACCCCAAACCACACTGGTGTTGCCTGTGCATAAGTGGGTCACCACTTCTGGGGCAATCTACTCATTAGGGGTGGTTCTTTTTTAGGTCCAAAATGCTGTTTGAAATCACATAATTATTATATATTTTTTATTTTTTACTACAATACTAACCCTAACTCTCAACGTTTTCTGATTTGTGGTTGTAGATTTAATTTATCTTAATGTTACATTTAAAGTGTTTATTCTACAATGTAAGTTTTAGCACACTGTGGGACATCTAACCTCTTTTCTTTTCTTAATATGCAGACATAGCAGGGTTATACGGAGGATGATAGCTCCTGATTTGGACGTGAGATGGGGCTGCTCTTTCTCCTCAGACGTCACCATTATGTCTATCCTTATTCTTGTCATCTTTATCACAATCTTCGCACTTTGCACCACATGTTTCCGGTAAGTTTTCTCTAACGTGCTGTTAGTTCGGTTATACAAGTTGGATTATGACAAAAGGTGGGTGGCACAGTGGCTCAGTGGGTACCACTGTTGGCTCACAGCAACAAGGTCCTGAGTTTGATTCCCAGGTGGTGTGGTCCGGGTCTTTTCTTTGTGGAGTTTGCATTGTTTCCCCGTGTCTGTGTGGGTTTCCTCCGGGAGCGCCGATTTCCTCCCACAGTCCAAAAACAAGCAGTCAGGTTAATTGGAGACATTGAATTGCCCTATAGGTGAATGGGTGTGTGTGTGTATGTGTGCGTGTGTGCTGGCGCCCTGTCCAGGGTGTTACTGTGTGCCTTGTGTCCATTGAAAAGCTGGAATAGGCTCCAGCACCACCCGCGACCCTAATTGGATAAGCGGTTAAGAAAGTGAGTGAGTGAGTGAGTATTTTATATATGTTATAAACCTATATATACATATATTCAGAGGATTAATGTATGTTATAATAATCTGCCACCTGACAGGTAACATATATGGAAAAACCATTATTGGGGCATATACACCGATCAGGCATATCAATACAGTATGACCACCTTCCTAATATTGTGTTGGTCTCCATTTTGCTGCCCCATACGCAACAAACTGCTATGCACTGTGTATTCTGACACCTTTCTATCAGAACCAGCATTAACTTCTTCAGCAATTTGAGCTTCAGTAGCTCGTCTGTTGGATCAGACCACACGGGCCAGCCTTCGCTCCCCACATGCATCAATATACCTTGGCCGCCCATGACCCTGTCGCCGGTTTACCACTGTTCCTTCCTTGGACCACTTTTGATAGATACTGACCACTGCAGACCGGGAACACCCCACAAGAGCTGCAGTTTTGGAGATGCTCTGACCCAGTCGTCTAGCCATCACAATTTGGCCCTTGTCAAACTCGCTCAAATCCTTACGCTTGCTCATTTTTCCTGCTTCTAACACATCAACTTTGAGGATAAAATGTTCACTTGCAGCCTAATATATCCCACCTACTAACAGGTGCCGTGATGAAGAGATAATCAGTGTTATTCACTTCACCTGTCAGTGGCCATAATGTTATGCCTGGTCGGTGTATGTCATATATTACATTTCCATGTGGGCTTTCTGTGTGGAGGTTGCATGTTCTCCCCGTGTCTGCATGGGTTTCCTCTGGGAGCTCAGGTATCCTCCCGCAGCCCAAAACATGCAACTGAGCTGACTTGGAGATTGTCCATGACTGTGTTTGACATTAAGACTTGAACTGATGAATCTTGTGTAACAAGTAACTACCTGTTGTGTCATGACCGTTAAAATCCTAATAAATAAATAAATGACAAAAGTCTAATTTTATTTCGATAATTATTTTATAATTATCTTAGCATTATTTACATTATTACATTATTATTTACTTTTTTCAGTTAAATTGGTCAGCTTAGTATGGATTTCTTGGCATTGCCACATACTGCATATAGTAGACACTTTTTCCTTTCAAAAACATCTACCGTATATCCTCGTTATAATTGGTTTTATGGCATCCATGTCAAACAGCTTGGCATATGCATTTTGTGGTGGCTCTGTGGCCTAGCACAGATTTGTCAAAGAATCAGTGGCATTATCAATACTCTCTAAGTCACAGTTCATAAACGAAACTCATTTTAAATATGGTGTACATACAGTATTTCATTGACTGATGTAAGTGTGACTGCTGCTGAACCAGAGTCTAAATGTGCTACACAAGGAAGCATTTCAATATTACTGACTTTTACTTTTACATCCTCCAACCTGTTTGTAAACCACGTGGATACCTGATTCTTCCACTGACAACACATTTCTGTCATGAGTTGAATAGTACAGGTTTAAATCAGGCAAAACTATCAGTAGATGCCACTCAAGGATAACACTACAATAGAGTATTTTGCCCAGATGAGGAAAGAGTAAAATCTAGTGTGACCTTATTGCTTAGATCACCTACCTAGATATACTGTGAGAATCAGCATTTTTTACTTTTTGTTTCATAAATAAATGCCTTAAAAATGCCTTATCACTGCTGTAGGAACCATTTAATCTATATATTATATACAGTATATACACCAATTAGGCATAACAGTATGACCACTTTCCTAATATTGTGTTGGTCCCACTTTTGCTGCCAAAACAACACTGACCCGTCGAGGCATGGACTCCACTAGATTGCTGAAGGTGTGCTGTGGTATCTGGCAACAAGATGTTAGCAGCAGATCCTTTAACTCCTGTAAGTTGTGATGTGAGGCCTCCATGGATCAGACTTGTTTGTCCAGCACATCCCACAGATGCTCGATTGGATTGGGATCTGGGGAATTTGGATGCCAAGTCAGCACCTCAAACTCGTTGTTGTGCTCCTCAAACCATTACTGAACCATTTTTGCTTTGTGGCAGGGCGCATTATCCTGCTGACAGAGGCCACAGCCATCAGGGAATACCGTTTCCATGAAAGGGTGTACATGGTCTGCAACAATGCTTAGGTAGGTGGTACGTGTCAAAGTAACATCCACATGGATGACAGGACCCAAGGTTTCCCAGCGGAACATTGCCCAAAGCATCACACTGCCCCCACCAGCTTGCCTTCTACCCATAGTGCATCCTGGTGCCATGTGTTCCCCAGGTAAGGGACGCACACGCACCCGGCCATCCACGTGATGTAAAAGAAAACGTGATTCATCAGACCAGGACACCTTCTTCCATTGCTTCGTGGTCCAGTTCCGATGCTCATGTGCCCATTGTTGGCACTTTTGGCAGTGGGCATGGGCACCCTGACTGGTCTGCGGCTATGCAGCCCCGTACGCAACAAACTGTGATGCACTGTGTATTCTGACACCTTTCTATCAGAACCAGCATTAACTTCTTCAGTAATTTGAGCTACAGTAGCTCGTCTGTTGGATCTGACCACATAGGCCAGCCTTCGCTCCTCACGTGCATCAACAAGCCTTGGCCGCGGGTTTACCACTGTTACTTCTTTGGACCACTTTTGATAGAAACTGACCACTGCAGACCGGGACACCCCACAAGAGCTGCAGTTTTGGAGATGCTCTGACCCAGTCGTCTAGCCATCACAATTTGGCCCTTGTCAAAATCACTCAAATCCTTATGCTTGCCCATTTTTCCTGCTTCTAACACATCAACTTTGAGGATAATATGTACACTTGCTGCCTAATATATTCCACCCACTAACAGGATCTGTGATGAAGGATAATCAGTGTTATTCACTTCACCTGTCAGTGCTCTTAATGTTATATCTGGTCGGTGTTTTTATATATTTTAACCCCTTCTTTTAGAATAATGGGGCAAAGTTTAATAAAAAAACACAATAATAATTGTAATAAATGTAGGATTTCTTCAAATTTAATTACAAACCTTGCCATTTTTATTGTACCCAATTTGTTTAAAGCAATGAAGTGGAGTCTACAAAGGAAAGGGAACTACCCCCATCTCACCTATTCAAGGTAAGTGGCAAACACACATGTACACAAATCCAATGCCCTATAAAATGCTGTAATATCCACATTTGAAGAACACAAGTTCTGGGTTCCCCCTTAACACTAACGTTTAATTTAGTTTAAATTTTTAAACATTTCAGTCAACATTTGATTGAAGAAAATATAATGACAGGAAAACCTATTGGTTTACTGTCAAACATGAAAATTTTAGGCTTGTAACTTCATAACATCATATATTTATAACATTTTCAGAACAAAAAGTACAGTGCTAGAAGCAACATAAATATGTTAAAATGCTTGTATGCTTCTAACCAGTTGTACTGGTGCTGCATAGCAAAGATGCAGTAGAATAAATTGTCATACCAGCTTAACATGAATAACAAAACAAGGTTTTCTGAGCCATTATTCATATTTTTTCATATTAATAGAAGGCAATTAGGGTCCATATTAACTACTAATTGCAAATCATAAGTAAGAGACCACTTGGGATTTTTGAATCAGCACTTTAATTTCATTAAAGCAATTTAATTAAGGAAATTTACACTTGATGGATTATTTAAAAAGACATTGTTTGCTCTCATTAGCATGATTTATTAGATGGTGAAGTCTTAAACAGTGTAATGTGTGCATTTTGGTCCAGTTAGAATACTAAATAACAATGTGTGTTTACTGTGCAGGAGAGATTAGAAGATGAATGGAGCACAGACAGACCCATAAGCAATGTAAATGGTTGGTCTTCTTTTTTACTTCTATATACTGTACAATAAAGAAGATTAGATTAGATTAGATTCAACTTTAGTGACATTACACATGTACAAGTACAAGGCAACAAAATGCAGTTTAGCATCTAACCAGAAGTGAAATAAGCAGCAAGTGGGATAAACGGTATCTACAATATACATTATTTACAGGATATGGGCAGTGGTATGAACAAGATATACAGGTGAATATGTTATTGAATGTACTATAAACAAGATATATAGATTGCTGTAGACATAATATACAGATTAAGGAGCTATGCAAATTAAGGTGATACAGATTAAGGTGCTATGAACATAATAGAGGATAGTATATATAAAACATAGTACACAGATATATACGGAAATAGATGGAAATTATGAACAAATGATATATGTACAAATGAGGTATGAGGTATGTACCAGTGATATATTATACTAAGCAGAAAAGGTTTGTAGTGCAACCTTTACCAGGAGGAGAGATGTGGGGGGTTAACGAGGGACAGAGTTCAGTAAGGAGACAGCTCTGAAAAAAAAGCTGTGCCTCAATCTGCTGGTTTTGGTCCTGAGGCTCCTGAAGCACCTGCCAGAGGGCAAAAGGGCAAACAGTCTGTGTGCAGGGTGGGAGGAGTATTTAAGAATGCTGCGAGCTCAACTCAGACAGCGTTTCCTCTGGACGTCCCTCAATGGGTGGAAGTGGAGTCCCTGTGATGCACTGGGTCGTTTTCACCACTCGCTGCAGTGCCTGCGGTTCGCAACAGTGCAGTTCCCATGCCAGACTGTAATACAGCTGGTCAGGATACTTTCAGTTGCACAGCGGTTAAAGTTCACCAGGATGGCCGAAGATAGGTGGTGTTTCTTAAGTGTCCCCAGGAAGAAGAGGCGCTGGTGAGCCTTCTTGCAGCGCTGCTGTGTCTGATCCACACTAACACACCACCACCATGTCAGTGTCACTGCAGTGCTGAGAATGATCCACCATCCAAATAATACCTGCTTTGTGGTGGTCCTGTGGGGTTCTGACCATTGAAGAACAGGGTGAAAGCAGGCTAAAAGGTATGCAGGGAAATAGATGGACTACAGTCAGTAATTGTAGATCTACAAAGTGAAGCTGATAAAATGGACAGTGAGTGTAGAAACAAAGAAGTTCAGTTTTTGCACATGTCCTTTTCCTGTAATGAATTTAGAATTGCAAGTGATGAGAACATTTGATGCTTTGGAACAATTTCTGAAATGTAAGCTGGAAACATATCTGGTAAGCTGGTATCTAAAACAAATATTATATTAAATGTACTTAAATATTTTGGGTGTTTTCTGTACAATAACGCTAAATGCCTACAGAGATTCAGTATATTCCACACCATGTAAAATCTGCTTAAGCAATTTCTCAATATTTGTATGTGCTTTAATGCCTGACCATGGCAGTGTGACTGTGACTGTGGTTTGTGGTATCTGAGTTTACATTAATGAAAACATCCTTTACAGATGAACATCAAGGTAATTCAAGTGAGCAAACGCCCAGACTTCAACTTCCTGATGCAATGCATAGAAGATTCAATGATCAGCCACTGAATCAGCCACCATCTCCTTTAACATTCCATTCGCCTAGTGTCCAGATGGAACCAACAATGGAGTCTCTTTCAGAACAGCAGCCAAGGGACAATGTTTTACCTCATCAAGAAGATCAATCAAATACCAACAGTAGGCATACTGAGCACATATACACTCTGCTAGAGTCAGCCAGTAAGGAGCACACATATGAAAGCATAGACAGTTTTAGTGAATCTTTAACTCCAACTACTCTTGATGAAGACGCTAAGGAGCAATGCGAGAGACCAGGTCAATCAACTGGACAGAACAGCCCACATTGTATTATCACAGATGAAAATGCCTTATATGCAAAAGTAAACAGGGGAAGTCAAAAAAGCACAGAATCCCAAATTTCACCAGTCACTGTGGTGATGGATGAGGATGATGAAATTGAGGATGCTGCTCCACCTGTTCCAGAAAGATTATTTGAATAGAAATAAAATTTAACTTATATAATTCTATATTTACTGTTAGTATATTGTTTTACATGTAATAAACCATGTGATAAAGTAAGCTACCCTTACCCATCACCAAAAAGATTAATGTATGTATTTATCTTAAATTTATTACATGTTTTATCTGTGGTTAACAAAAAGACTAACTAAAGACCAATACTGGGTTTTACTCACCTGGGCTGGTCCATCCTCTGGGAAGGAGAGGTGGAGAAAAGATCTGTTAAAACAAAGAAAGTGTACACTATGAATAATGTGAATGATTAGATTTATTGAACGTGCCATGGCCACGAGCAGGGGCGTAACTACCGGGGGTGCAGGTGCACTGTGGCCCAAGGCCGTGGGGGGCCCCCCACGACATGAACTCAACTTCCCACCGCACTGCCACCCCTCCAATATTTTCGTCAATTATTAAAATAACTAAAACTGTGCATTGAAAATACCAGCATACAGCATATATATATATGCACTGGGGCCCATGAGCTCCTAGTTACGCCACTGACCATGAGTGTGTCTAAGTAGACTGTATATTGCTGCTATTACCCATTGGAAGTAGTGAAGTCTAGACTTACCTGTAATAATATCGGTTCAGCTGGGGGAAGGAGTTACTGATATATAAGCAGCACGCAGGTAAAGATGGGGCAGTCTGTGATGAGAGAGAGAGGGAATGAGACAGCCTTTATGACTCTGCAGTCCGTGGTTGTGTATACGTTGTCGGAGGTGATCGTTACTTGTTTGTATATTTATCCGTTTAGTTTCATCCTAAGTGTGCGTGCATGTATTTATGTAAATAGCTGGTATATTGGTGTATAAATAAGGAAGCAGGAAAAACAAGAACATCTGTGTCCTCACCGTCCATTTCAGTCCCTCAGACCAGTCGCCCGACACTACCCACGGGGTTCACCCCGTCACAAACCAACATGCTTATTTAATGAGATCATATGAGAGCACAAAAATAAACCACTTTAACAAAAAGTGTGCAGACTTCTTACTGTCATTTCAGTTCTAACTAAGTGCACTACATTGTGCAATAACCATATTCCTTCAACAGTACTAGAGGTATTGTCAGCAATTTTGTAAAAGTTAACTATTCTGGGTTGTGGCTCACCACTTTGTGACAAACTTTGTGAGAGAATTGTCAATCACTTCAAAAAGAACATTTTTAAATGCAATATTTCAAATAATTTAGGTATTTTACCATCTAACATACATAATATTGTAATAAAAAATTAGGAAATCTAGAGAAATCTAAAACCATGGAAACATGTTCTGTGGTGTTGTGGGAATTCAAAATAACCCTTAAAGATTGACGCAGACAACCGGAGTAGTAGTAAAAGCAAAAAATCAATTTATTACTCAGCTGAGGACCCTCTCACCATGCAAACACACACAGGCCTTTACAGAAGAGAAGGGTGGATAAGTCCACCCTATCGCATTATTTATACCCAGCTTTACTGCCCCTTCAGGCTAACTCTGCTCAGCGACACAGCTCAAGGCCGACTTTTCACATCAAACTACATTCTACAAGAATGGTCAGTTTGTTAGGAACATGGCTGTGTGTATGTGTGGGTGTGTGTCAAGGTCAGTATCAGTCTTTGGAATTCTGAAACCTTCAAAAAGTCACTTCTGTCCTTGATAATTGTACTAAGAAAGCAGAAACATTTGAGTTTAATGTAAATAACAATCAAAATATAAAATTTCCAGTCACAGTGGTCGGATGAGTATGTCACAGAGTGCATGTGCTTAACTGGCCTGTCTGCAGATCTGTCCCTTATTAAATACATGGTGGATCATGAAGAGAAGTCGGACAACTGGTCCAACTGGTAAATTTAATTAATCAACTAATTTAATCAGTTCACAGGTGGGAAAGGTGATGTAACACAGTAGTAAACATGTCTCTCTCCCAATTTTTGGTTGCAGGTATGAAATTCTACATTTAACTATATGTACAAAATATACAGTACTTACATTAGTCATTGAAAACAGTAAAAATTCCAGGTCAGGATTACAGCAGGTCCAGTTCCTCAAGGAAAGGTCCTTTGCTGGGCTTCAGCAACTCACACAGAAATAGCCAGTTAAGTCTGTGTAGATGCCCGGTCGGCCGATAGCACTGCAGCGGTGGGTTTGCATAACAGACCATTGAGCCACACAAGTGCCATCCAGATTGTTTATAATTGCACTTTTACAAAATGTCCCAACTTTTGTAACGTATGTCCCAAAATGGGTTTGTAAAAATATTATTTTGTACCTCAGGTGGCACAACGGTAAAACACATGCTAGCACACCAGAGCTGACATCTTGAACTCGTCGGTGCTATCCGGCAGGCTGGATGCCTACACAAACAACGACTGGCTGTTGTGCCAAAAGGTGATTTCTCATAACTGATGCAATTACGACCTCTGCTGGCTGATTGATGTTTGTTTGTTTATTGGGATTTTAACGTCATGTTTTACACTTTGGTTACATTCATGACAGAAACGGTAGTTACTCATTACACAAGGATCTTCAGTTCTTCAGGACATGAAGAGAACATGCAAACTCCACACAGAAAGGACCCAGACCGCCCCACCTGGGGATCGAACCCAGGACCTTCTTGCTGTGAGGTGACAGTGCTACCTACCGAGCCACCGTGCCGCCCGGCTAATAATGGATAATGAGAATCAGGGTGTGTCTCTCCGTACACAAAGCTGACATGCTTTGTTCTGTATTTTTATCAATGGGAGAGAAATGCTGCAGATTAGATTGAGACAGGGTGATATGTATGAAACAGAAGGAAACTGCTGCTACCGTGGGAATTAGAAAGCGTTTGGTTATTATTTTAAGTAGTGTTCACTTTTAGTCTCAGTAATGCCGTGTGTGCGCAGGCTTATTAGCGTAACAACCTGTTTATTACTCCACTGTTTGAGTAGCACAGTGGGCGGAGCGCATCGCGCATATTTTTCCGCCCTAGGCTAGAATCCGGCTTAGGGCTAAACTAAAGTAACACAAGTGGGGCCGGTGCTATGGGGGCACTGGGGTGGGCATTGCCCCCCTCCAGATTTTCTCACTGCCCCCCTAAGCAACGCAGTCCAGAACCGGGGCTGCATGTCAGTGTAAAAATGGATTATGTAAAAATGTTGTTTGCACTGTTGAAAAAAAATGTTACATGATTCTTTATGCATGTTGTTTTGCTTAAAATATGGTTCTGATTTATTATTATAAATGATTAAAATAATATATATTAAACAGCCTAAATAAAACATTCTGATAATGTTCCTATGACGGTGTAAGACCCGTTATATTTTTTATAGGTGCAACCCTAGCATGTGTCAGTCTCGGCTCTCCTCAGTCAGGGTGGAGATCAACATCAGTAAAAGAGGAAGCGCAATGAAATCGGGTAATTGGATACGACTAGATTGGGAGGAAAACTGGGGGGAAATAAAAAAAATTAGGCATTGACTATTATGAAATTCTTTGCTGCTTGAAACTATGATTTTAATCTCTGCTGAACAGCTGATATTATAAAATGCCTGTATTTGTGCTGTAGTGCAATAACTTATTTATATAAGGCACTGGGAGCTCCAAAAATGAACTATTAACAAGTTTAGGAATTGTATTAGCACAATTTACTTTATGGCCCTTTTATGAGGGTCACCAAATTAGGTTTGGGTTTGACACCACTGACGCAGTACTTTTATTGCTTGACTTAAAAGAAGTTCCAAAAACATAAAAATGAAGTTATTTAACCCTTTAAGTAGCTAAAAGTGATCCAGACATTTGGTATAAACGATAAAGACAAGGCTTCTTTTGTGTTAGCATCACATACAGGACCAGGAGCGGCTCGTTCCTTAGGGCGATCGGGCGACGCACCACCAAAGGACGAAAGGGATACAGCTGTGACTGTTCTGGACAGTCTGTCTTGCCTTTAAATATCGTAGTCCAATCAGCATCGAGTTGTGTTGTGTTGTGTTCCGTACAGTACCGCCCCTTTTGGGGTGATTTCAGTCTGACTGAAAATCGCCCCGGATTACTCTCATAGACTCTCATGTTAAGGCTCTTTTTGTCGAACTGCAGGCGCTGCAATACATTCTTAATGAGTTCCAGGAGGGCTCGCACTTACGTGCTTGCGTCAGACGTAACCTGGTGTCGCGATCTCGTCACCATTCCCTTAATGACTCCATCGTGTCATTAAGGGAAATGCCATTCAGTCGTTGTAGTAATCAGGATAAATTAGCAACTTAAGAATTAGGGCCACCCAGACCAAATTTAAACATCAAGCATCTACAAAGGGGGGAAATCATATAAGTTACAAGTAAATTACAAGTAAGTAATGTCATTTTTAAATAGTGAATTGTGATTGCACTTATTGTATCTCCCCAATTGTTTAATTGTACTTCTTTATTCATTGCACATCAGCCCCAATGCCAATCTTTATTCTGGATCTGCTGCACCTAAAATAAAATGCTATCTGATGAAGACTGGATTAAATTGTTAGTGTGAAGGCATTACTTAATTTTATGATTAATGGTAAAGCTGGTCTCTCTCCATGTTTAAAGTTATTTGTGAGGGCAAACTGACAGATGACTTGTTAATTATTTAAGCTTTAATTTACCCATTGAATGGGTCACCTTAGCCATCATCGCAACAATTGCCCCCCCCCCCCCCTCCCCTCCTGTGAGATTTGGCATGGGCCGTCACTGTACACGACCCTCACTCCCAGCTGTCATAGTGGAGATGCATGCGCGCGCAACCTCCTCCGCTCCGAGCTCAGACCACTATCACTGGGTCCTGCACTGACTGGGAAGCGCATTCCAGGTAAATCCGCTGTTTTGTTTGCATATTTTATATATATTTTACATTGTGTTGAAGCTATTATTTTTATTACATTGCGACGTTTTTGTTGAGTTTATCTAGTCGTCAATATGCAGTGTCCTCGAGTTGTTGTGTTTGTGTAAATTGGTCAGATTTAATCCCACAGCGATTCTGAAATGGGTGCAAATATTCGCTCCTGAAATATTAATACTTAATAATTTAAACACATTTTATAGTGATTAATAATGCTCAGTGCTGGTACGCGTGTTTATTTTACTTCACAGCACACGTTTTGTCGTAGCTGATTTTTGCCGGTCATACACATAACAACACAGCGGGGTCAAAAACTCGTGTCCGTACACGTTGATCAGCGGAGGCGTGTCCGCGCGGAGAGCAGATAAGCCAATCAGCGCTCGGGATCCGCCCATAATGGGCGTGATGTTTAGAGCTCAGCGTAAACTCCCGTTAAAAAGCTGCTCGCTTTAAGAGGTACGGAGGCGGGTCCTCCAATGCTGGGCATTTTGGAGTCATATTAATTGAATCAGCTTACAAAAAGAATCGACTCCTTGGCTGTCAAACGGTTTGGTCGACATAGCATTGTTTTATGTGTACATGTGAAAATTAGTTTTTGTCAGTTAAGTGATTGAAATGTATGTTTATTACATCATGTGCTTAATTTAAATGAGTGCATTACTGATCATGGGTGGCACGGTGGCCTCACAGCAAGAAGGTCCTGGGTTCGATTCCCAGACGGGGCAGTCCGGGTCCTTTCTGTCCGGAGTTTGCATGTTGTCTGCATGGGTTTCCTCCGGGAGCTCCGGTTTCCTCCCACAGTCCAAAAACATACATTCAGGTTCATTGGAGACACTGAATTGCCCTATAGGTGAATGAGTGTGTGTGTGTGTATGTATGTGTGTCTGCCCTGCGATGAACTGGTGCCCCGTTCAGGGTAGGGTGGCCAGCCGTCCGGCTTTAGGTCGGACAGTCCGGTTTTTCAGCTGCCAGTCCTCCGCCCATGCAACGCTAGGACGGACACTTAAAAATCCTCCTTTTGGAGTGAACTGGTTACATTTTTGATCAATATTATCTGTCATTGGCTCAGGTACATGTCAAAACAAATGCTCGCCCACCACTGGCCAATCGCAGAAGGTCCGCCCTCTAAATGCTAGTCTGTGATTGGGTGGTTGAATTTCGCCCGCTCTCTCTCTTCTGCACACACCTCTACTTGAGTCAATTAGTAAACTTTTGGAGGCAGCGAGGAACAGACTTAAATATCAAAAGTAGACACAACATGGTGAGTAAAACAGTAATTTGTTGTAGAATTCTTGCTTAAATTGGTCAAAAACTCTCCTGTCCCCCTGTTCCTGGTATGACGTCCTCTTTTTGGGGTGTAATGTCCTCCTTTTTGTGACTATGAATGTGGCCACCCTAGTCCAGGGTGTTACTGTGTGCCTTGCGCCCATTGAAAAGCTGGGATAAGCTCCAGCACCCCCCTGCGACCCTAATTAAATAAGCGGTTAAGAAAGTGAGTGATTACTAATCATTTGGTTTGTTTGTGAAAGGTTTTACATGTTTTCACCATATACATGTTGGTTACCATTGGTATTTCAGTTACCAGTGGTTAAACTGACCCCTAGGTATGAGTAATAAGTGTGAGGCAGTTGTAGCCTAGTGGTTAAGGTACTGGACTAGTAATCAGAAGGTTGCCAGCTCAAGCCTCACCTCTGCCAGGTTGCAGCTGTTGGGCCCTTGAGCAAGGCCCTTAACCCTCAATTGCTCAGGTTGTATACTGTCACAACTGTAAGTCGCTTAAAGGCGTCTGCTAAATGCCGAAAATGTAAATGTTGTCTTTCGATGGACAAGCACACTGTTTATAAAGTGTATTCTCACTTTGCACCCAGTGATTTCGCTCTGGCCACCGCAACCCTAATCAGCGTGATGTAGAAGATCAATACATTCTTAAACAAATAATGCAAACATTAATCCACAGACTCATTTTGTCTTAAATATAAATATATATTTGTCTGTGAGAAGTTTTGCATGTGTTCCTCATGTCCTTGCAAATTTTATTTGCATACATTGATCTTCTCTCAACTCTCAATATGCTGAAGATGGATTGGCTGCTCAAATTTACCCCAGATGTGAGGCCATAGAAAATAAATGAATTAATACATTTGATTTGTAGAAGGGCACTCAGGTAGCGCAGCAGTATATGACACTAGACCATTATTATTGTGATCCAGGGTTTGAATCCCCAGCGGTGTGGTATTTGACAGTCAGGCATATGATTGACTTTGTCCAGGCGCCCAGGATGTGTTAATGCATTGTGCCAGTTGTTCTGAGGACACCGGCCTCACTGCGACCCTGACCAGGATAAGGCGTTGGTAACAAAACATGAAATTGAATATAAACAAAAATGATTTACATGCTGCTCATCTCTCTTTGTAAATGTCAATGTGTGAACCATGGTGGCAAAGGAGGTAGTGTAAGTGGTGCACCTCCAGGGTTTTGGGCCCTGGGTTTGGTCCTGGCTTCTGGTCACGGTCAGTTAGAAGTTTTGCATGTTCTCCTCATGTCTGTGTGACTTTTCCTCTCAGGATTTTGATTTCTGGTAGGTGGACTGGCTATATAAATTCCCCCTATGTGTGAGTGACTAAATGGTTGAGTGTGTGATGTTCTTCAGTAGACAGTAGAATTCTGTCAAAGGTGTATTCTCGTCTTGCATCTAGTGAGTCTGGACCCACCACAACCCTGAGCAGAATGAAGCACGTACAAAGGATAAATGAAGTAATTATGTATACACAAATCCACAGACTGACTCATTCAGCTGTTTATTAAACAATAGGTTTATTAAGGGGTGCAGCTGTTAAAGGAGGTCCTAAGAACCTGGGTTCAATCCTTGCCTCTGGTCACTCACTGTAAGAGGTTCTTTATAGGTTCCCTCAGGTTAATCTTACATTTCCCAGACTTATGTGAGTAGTTTATGTTTAGATTAATTGTTTTTTAAGTAAATGGATGAATAGATTATGCTCTTTAATAGACGTACCCAGCTCACTATGACCATTACTTTACGAGTTTTCGGGGGTTGCCCATTGGGCATGTTTGAGACTATTTACTTCTTTATTATAAGCAGGTTTGGACATATTTTATATTAGTTCATCTGCATCATAGCCCACTATCAGTACTATGTTAAACTATCAGTATATGTACAACATATTTCAGTAGTGTCTCTTAAGGTGGGGGGTGGATATATTTTTGGATAGATTTTTTTCTGTAGTTCTGCTTGCGATTAATCATTTAAAAATCAGCCAGTTTGTTAATGGGACTCTTTTTTTGTTTGTTTCAGTTTATTGGAGAGCCTGAGCCAACTGTTTGGGCTGCATCACTGGTCACACCATGGCAGCTGTAAAGTCACTGGCAGGACCAGGGACATCACAGTCAGCTAGAGAGCGAGATAAAGGACGCCTGGTATGTTTTAGAATTCCAACATAATACCAACAGCATTGTATGCTTAATGGCATGGTATGCTCCTGAACTGGATTAAAAAACGGCACTGAGAAAAAAGGGTTGGGCAATAGCCCACCAATGCCGAGACACAGCTGAGGTCCAAGTGTAACTATTTTGTTTCATTTTCTTTAGATATCCATGCAGCATAATGTTCCCGGTGATGTGAAAATACAGAAGCAGTACCTGAACTCTGAAGTGAGGTCAACGGAAGGTTGTGAGGAGGTGTGGACTAATAGTTTGCCCAGAGATCGTTCAAACACCATTCCCTTTTCACAGTCATTCAGCATAGACCAATCTGTTAGGTGAGTAATGCTTCCACACAGCCATGTTCATTCTATTATTCATTGTGCGCCAGTCTGTCACAGGGCAGACACACATACACTATATTGCCAAAAGTATTCGCTCGTCTGCCTTCACACACATATGAACTTGAGTGACATCCCATTCTTAATCCATAGGGTTTAATATGATGTCGGCCCACCCTTTGTAGCTATAACAGCTTCAACTCTTCTAAGAAGGCTTTCCACAAGGTTTAGGAGTGTGTTTATGGGAATTTTTGACCATTCAAGGGTTGAGGTCAGGACTCTGTGCAGGCCAGTCAAGTTCTTCCACACCAAACTCGATCATCCATGCCTTTATGGACCTTGCTTTGTGCACTGGTGCGCAGTCATGTTGGAACAGGAAGGGGCCATCCCCAAACTGTTCCCACAAAGTTGGGAGCATGAAATTGTCCAAAATCTCTTGGTATGCTGAAGCATTAAGAGTTCCTTTCACTGGAACTAACTCCTGAAAAACAACCCCACACCATAATCCCCCCCTCCACCAAACTTTACACTTGGCACAATGCAGTCAGATAAGTACCGTTCTCCTGGCAACAGCCAAACCCAGACTCGTCCATCAGATTGCCAGACGGAGAAGCGTGATTCGTTACTCCAGAAAACACGTCTCCACTGCTCTAGAGTCCAGCATGGCATGGCAGTGGAAAGCGTATAAACGCAGACCCCTCGAGCGTGTAGCACTAACCCAGGCAATGGATGAGGCATGTGATGACATCAATGCAGATGAATGCCAGGGATGAATCCGCCATGCCAAGTGTATTTTCCCCTGCTGCTTGACCAGGAAGAACATCACAGCCAATGTGAAAATAGCACACATATTGTTTTTTTTTAATGATATAGTGATTTATTCAAGTGGCAATAAGGAATTAAAAGCAAGTTCAACACTAGTATGAAATATGACTCAGAGGGCAGTATGGGGTGCAAACTAATTCATAATTTAAAATGAGCTGAGCATGGTCCTCTAGAATAGAATGAACAAACTAAATCCCCCAAATGTTTTGGCAAAACTTATTTTGGATTTGGGAATGAGAATGTTATTAATGCTTTGAGTCATTTAGAGTCTCAGTGCGTTTGAGTGGGAAATGGGTGTTTAGTTTGGGCTGTCCGGGCAACAAAAGCTCATACAACTACCATATCTGTGTGTTTATTGCCCTGAAGTAAAAAAAACTGCAAAACTATTGCTCATGTATTGGTTGTTGTCCACCCTCCAAAACATAGCCATTCATGTCTGTATAGGTGCTGGACTGGCTGACAGCACCACTGATATTTGAACCCTGAACCCTTTATTTAGCAGTAGGGGGCTGCCAATTGCAAGACAGTCACTTTAGTTGTCCTGTTGCCTTTATGCAATCTCGTTAATGATTACTCGATATGATGTTTATGTTATTAATGTTTGTTTATGTTTAAGCAAGAAACTCCAGCTTTAGCTTGAAAAAATTTGATTTAATTGATATTATATTTGTGCTTTTTCTCAGTTACAGAAGTCCCGAATCAGTGGAAATGGATGAAATCATGGCTGCAATGGTCCTTACCAACCTGTCCTGCAGCTCAGTGATTCAGAGTCCTCCACAGAGAGATCCCCTGCCATGTAAGCCATCCTTTCAGGAAGTCTGAGCCAATCAGACAGACATTTGTTCATGCAATATTGAGACAAAGTCACTTGTACAAAGTCCAAAGTCACTGTTTGTGTGATGAATTAATTTGTTAGCTTATTTGTTAGCTTAACTGCTCCGAATTCTAACAAATGAAAGAAAAAAGTTTCAAGTGCTGTCTGGAAGCTTAGCTTGGCAGATATACCTACATTTGAAATATGCACTATATTGCCGAAAGTATTTGCTCGTCTGCCTTCACACGCATATGAACTTGAGTGATATCCCATTCTTAATCCACAGGGTTTAATATGATGTCGGCCCACTTTTTGCAGCTATAACAGCTTCAACTCTTCTGGGAAGGCTTTCCACAAGGTTTAGGAGTGTGTTTATGGGAATTTTTGACCATTCTTCCAGAAGCGCATTTGTGAGGTCAGACACTGATGTTGGACGAGAAGGCCTGGCTCACAGTCTCCGCTCTAATTCATCCCAAAGGTGTTCTATCGGGTTGAGGTCAGGACTCTTTATAGACCTTGCTTTGTGCACTGGTGCGCAGTCATGTTGGAACAGGAAGGGGCCATCCCCAAACTGTTCCCACAAAGTCCCCAAAAATCTCTTGGTATGCTGAAGCATTAAGAGTTCCTTTCACTGGAACTAAGGGGCCGAGCCCAACTCCTGAAAAACAACCCCACACCATAATCCCCCCTCCACCAAACTTTACACCTGGCACAATGCAGTCAGACAAGTACCGTTCTCCTGGCAACCACCAAACCCAGACTCGTCCATCGGATTGCCAGACAGAGAAGCGTGATTCGTCACTCCAGAGAACACGTCTCCACTGCTCTAGAGTCCAGTGGCAGCGTGCTTTACACCACTGCATACGACACTTTGTATTGCACTTTTTTTTTTTACATTTTCATCATTTAGCAGACGCTTTTATCCAAAGCGACTTACACAGTGAGCGGAATACGATGAGCAATTGAGGGTTAAGGGCCTTGCTCAGGGACCCAACAGTGGCAACTTGGTGGTGGCAGGGCTTGAACCGGCAACCTTCTGTTTACTAGTCCAGTTCCTTAACCACCGAGCTTTGTATTGCACTTGGTGATGTAAGGCCTGTATGCAGCTGCTCGGCCATGGAAACCCATTTCTCTACACACTGTTCTTGAGCTGATCTGAAGGCCACATGAAGTTTGGAGGTCTGTAGCAATTGACTCTGCAGAAAGTTGGAGACCTCTGCACACTATGCGCCTCAGCATCCGCTGTCCCCACTCTGTCATTTTACGTGGCCTACCACTTAGTGGCTGAGTTGCTGTCGTTCCCAATCGCTTCCACTTTGTTATAATACCACTGACAGTCGACTGTGGAATATTTAGTAGCAAGGAAATTTCACGACTGGACTTGTTGCGCAGGTGGCATCCTATGACGGTACCTGAGAGCGACCCATTCTTTCACAAATGTTTGTAGAAGCAGTCTGCATGCCTAGGTGCTTGGTTTCATACACCTGTGACCATGGAAGTGATTGGAACACCTGAATCCAATGATTTGGATGGGTGAGTGTATACTTTTGGCAATATAGTGTATTTATATCAAACGATAATGATTAAAATCAGAATGGTATGACTGAAAATTTGCATTCTATTGTTTTATTTACATTTTCATTTTAGCAGACGCTTTTATCCAAATTGACTTACAATACTGTGACAGTATACAGTCTAGGCAATTGAAGTTTAAGGACCTTGCTCTAGGGCACAACAGTGACAAGCTGGCAATGGTGGGGCTTAAACCAGTGACCTTTTAATTACTAGCCCAGTACCTTAACCACTAGGCTACAACTGTGTTATGTTTTGCTGGGATTGCTGGAGGATATTGTATTGTAAAACCTTTGTTGAACCCTTGAGTTTCTGATTTTAAAAAGTATCCTCCATCCAAGCGCTCAGGTGACTCAGCAGTTTTATGCGTCAACCCACCGCTGCGATCATGAGCTTCTGACCTGACAGGGTGTTGAGGTGCCTGCACTAGTCATAGCAGGTCTCCATATGTGGTGCGGTTCTCCGCCAGTCGCAGGTAAAAAAAAAAAAAAAGGCTGATGACAAAGCTTGATAGTTTCAGCTCTCCTTGGGCCAAATGCCAGAGTAATAAGGGAATTTGCATTGATTAGATTATGAGCAATATAGGAAAAAAAACTACCCACATTCATCCACCTTCTCTCACTTTGTTTGCATGTAATGTCCAGCTGGCTTTGTTGATATGGAATGTGGTGGGGGCGAGCTGTCGGATAGTGGCAGCAGCGGCTACTGGAGCTGGGAGCATGGCAGTGTGAGTCCTGCCCCCTCACTATCCGTCACTGAGACAGACAGCAGTGTGGACCAAATGGTGGATAAGGGGCTGCATATGGAGTTGGAGCCTGGGGCATATGATGAGCTGGACACCAGGAGGTGTAAGGTGAGAGTGATGATGGGTGACTGGGTGAATTATGTTGCAGCAGATTCTCAGAAAAAGAATAGCATCTGACTCAACGTTCCTCCTCTGTTGCTCTCACAGATTTTGAGCAGGGGAGCGTATAGGTGTTTGTGGCCCGCCTGTGGCAAAGTGCTAACATCACGGGTTGGGATGAAACATCACATTCGCATCCTTCATCTAGGGTGAGTCATGTATATATTGGCGAATTACACGAAATGTTATGTTGCAGTGGATGTGTTATTTCATGTCAATGGTTTATGTCACAGTATAAAAAAGCTTCCATAGTCTTTATTGGAAAGTGATATAAAATGTTGCTGTTGCTTATATTTTTTCTGCTGGTCTCTGATTTTAATAACAGATAACCATATTTATACAGCAGATCTGGTTTGGCTATTAATAAAACCCTAATCATCTTTAGTTAATGTTCTATTCCTTCCTCATCTGAACTCTTTCATCACTTCTGTACAGATGATTTAATCTTGTGATGTAAGTGCTAGGGCCAAATAACTATTAATACACCATCTGTTGGATGGTGTACATCCTCATAATAAAAGCCCCGGGAGCATGTGTGCTTCTTTTAAATTTTAAATCAGTGGTGCGTACAGTCTATGCCCATGGTTTCTAATTGGTAGATGTTATTGTTGCTAAATTTACCCCAGGTTTTCTTTTTTTAGATTATCCACATACACGCATGCAAAATCCAAACTGACTAAATGAAATAATATTGTACAACGATCACATAATTAACCTACAAGGATTTAAACCCCTTTTCCTAAAAAAGTTGGGATGTTTTGTAAAATGTCAAATGCAATAAAAATTCAATAAAAGATATATATATATATATATATATATATATATATATATATATATATATATAGATAGATAGATAGATAGATAGATAGATAGATAGACAGACAGACAGACAGACAGACAGACAGACAGACAGATAGTCAATTATTACAGCAGCTCAAGGTACATTGAAGTAAATAGTATTAAAATACACAAGTTTTATTGTATATCACTATGTAGGTAAACAAATAGAATAAAGAAACGTATGTAAGATAATAAACTATTAAAAAGTGTAATTTGCAGTAAATATTAACAGGAGTGTCAGATCACGCTCCATAAATCTATCCTGATAGTGGCTTAGTGTTCTATGATGTCCCAACACAGTGAAGTGTTGCACAGTGTGATCGCTGTTGGTACAAACAATCTCCTGTACCGTTCCTTGTTACGGCAGAGTTGTATGAGTCTGTTGCTGAAAGTGATCCGCTGTCTGACCAGCAGGTCATGGAGGGGGTGTGATGAGTTGTTAAGTATGGTTATGAGTTTGTTTAGGGACCTCCTTCCAACTCAAAATTGTGTGCAGCGAACATATAAAAATAAAAATGCATCAAATTCTAAATGTGTTTGCACTAGACAATAGGGTGGACACTTTTATAACCCCAAAAAGGAGGACATCAGATCCCAAAATAGAGGGCATGACAGTGGGTAGTCAGGACAGTGTCTACAGCACACAAAATGAAAGTCTTAATTAATATTATTAGAAAATTGCTATATTAATGATTGTTTTTATAACCACATTCAGAGTCTGCTTGGGATACTTTAGTGCAAAAAAGCATGTAATTCATCTTTCCTAGTCTTCGAAATAAATGGGTGGTGAGCCGACCACTCCGAGCTGTTTTTTGTTTTTCATTTTGGCATATTGACAGCATGAACAGTTATTAAAACTTAAAAAATTAACTAGCATTTCAGGGCTGGATATTCCACAATAAAGTGGTGAATGTCCTGAAGGACAGTGGTGGCTTTAAACCAATGACATACAAGTCATTTCTTTTGACATGGGAGACATGGGAGGGCAATGGGAGTCAAATTAGTTGTGACCGTTACAAGCATCTGGTTAGTTTCCAAAGGAGGACAAACGTGTGTCCATCCAGGCATTGTGCCTAACTGCTGGCAGGCAGATGAAAAGCTGGTCCTGTTCGCCTTGTCCACTGTCCCTGTACCACTGTCCACATGGGAGAGTGGTGGCCTAGTGGGTAGAGCTTTGGGCTATCAACTGAAAGGTTGAGAATTCGAATCCCGGCTCTGCCATGCAGTCCCCTAACCCTCTGTTCTCCAGGGGTGCTGTACAGTGGCTGACCCTGCATTTTTTTCCCTTTTTTTTCTCAGTTAAATAAAGATTCAAAAGAATGACAGATTCTTCTTTTTAACTGCACGTCCTAACTTTTCTTGAAATGGGGTTTAAAAACAAGGGCTTACCTTCAGTGTAATGGGTTTACACTGTTGATTTAATCTGTCACTTTGACCTGTACTGTTCTCTTGGTGTATGCCACACATTCACACATTTTGGGCCAGTTTGCCACTCATCGGGTCCTATTACATCCTTCTATCTTATTACATCTCTGTAGACTAGTTCTATGGCTTTTCTGGTATTGTTTTAAGCATTTATACATGCCAAAGAGCTTTGCAGTACGCCTTTCCAGAAGCTTCTGCACTAGGTTTTTTTTCAACCTGTGCTGCATATACAGTGTCTTGCAAAAGTATTCAGCCCCCTTGAACTTTTCAACCTTTTGCCACATTTCAGGCTTTAAACATAAAGATATGAAATTGTAATTTTTTGTGAAGAATCAATAACAAGTGCGACACAATTGTGAAGTGGAACGAAATTTATTGGATATTTTAAACTTTTTTTAGAAATAAAAACCTGAAAAGTGGGGCGTGCAATATTATTCAGCCCCTTTACTTTCAGTGCAGCAAACTCACTCCAGAAGTTCAGTGAGGATCTCTGAATGATCCAATGTTGACCTAAATGACTGATGGTGATAAATAGAATCCACCTGTGTGTAATCAAGTCTCCGTATAAATGCACCTGCTCTGTGATAGTCTCAGAGTTCTGTTTAAAGCGCAGAGAGCATCATGAAGACCAAGAAACACACCAGGCAGGTCCGAGATACTGTTGTGGAGAAGTTTAAAGCCGAATTTGGATACAAAAAGATTTCCCAAGCTTTAAACATCTCAAGGAGCACTGTGCAAGCGATCATATTGAAATGGAAGGAGTATCAGACCACTGCAAATCTACCAAGACCCGGCCGTCCCTCTAAACTTTCAGCTCAAACAAGGAGAAGACTGATCAGAGATGCAGCCAAGAGGCCCATGATCACTCTGAATGAACTGCAGAGATCTACAGCTGAAGTGGGAGACTCTGTCCATAGGACAACAATCAGTCGTACACTGCACAAATCTGGCCTTTATGGAAGAGTGGCAAGAAGAAAGCCATTTCTCAAAGATATCTATAAAAAGTCACCTGGGAGACACACCAAGCATGTGGAAGAAGGTGCTCTGGTCAGATGAAACCAAAATCGAACTTTTTGGCCACAACGCAAAACGTTATGTTTGGCATAAAAGCAACACAGCTCATCACCCTGAACACACCATCCCCACTGTCAAACATGGTGGTGGCAGCATCATGGTTTGGGCCTGCTTTTCTTCAGCAGGGACAGGGAAGATGGTTAAAATTGATGGGAAGATGGATGGAGCCAAATACAGGACCATTCTGGAAGAAAACCTGTTGCAGTCTGCAAAAGACCTGAGACTGGGACGGAGATTTATCTTCCAACAAGACAATGAACCAAAACATAAAGCAAAATCTACAATGGAATGGTTCACAAATAAACTTATCCAGGTGTTAAAATGGCCAAGTCAAAGTCCAGACCTGAATCCCATCGAGAATCTGTGGAAAGAGCTGAAAACTGCTGTTCACAAACGCTCTCCATCCAACCTCACTGAGCTCGAACTGTTTTGCAAGGAAGAATGGGCAAAAATTTCTGTCTCTCGATGTGCAAAACTAATAGAGACATACCCCAAGCGACTTGCAGCTGTAATCGCAGCAAAAGGTGGCGCTAGAAAGTATTAACGCAAGGGGGCTGAATAATATTGCACGCCCCACTTTTCAGTTTTTTATTTCTAAAAAAAGTTTAAAATATCCAATAAATTTCGTTCCACTTCACGATTGTGTCCCACTTGTTGTTGATTCTTCACAAAAAATTACAATTTCATATCTTTATGTTTAAAGCCTGAAATGTGGCAAAAGGTTGAAAAGTTCAAGGGGGCTGAATACTTTTGCAAGGCACTGTATAAAGGCATGTTGTGTATGGGCATAATATTTCAAATACCCTTAAAATACTGCATGAGCATAGAAGATAGAAGAGCAAGGAATTTATTCCAAATCATTTATGTCTACTTTTTAAATGCTATCTTGCTCTTCCTAGCAGCAGCAGCCTGGAGCAGTTTCAACAAGAGGAGGATTTCTATTACACCGAGGTCTCATCAGAGGAGGAAGAGTCAATGCTTCCATCATTATCTCCAGTGTTCACCAGTGGGTCCTGGTCCGTATGCAGCTCCACCCACAGCCAACCAAACTCCACATCCAGCGCTCTCAGCCAATCGGCTCCAAGCTGCGTGTGGCAGATCCACACGGAACATCTCTACCAGGTGACTTAACAAGTGCCGCTCTTCCTCCCAAGTGTGGTTTGTTACTGTCTAGAGCACACTGTTTGGATTTTTCTCCAATCACCTTTCCCCAGATCATCATGACTAGGCATGTTACATTTACAACATACAGTCAAGCCGGAAAATCTGCACACCCCTTTCACCTTCTCCATGTTTTATTACAATACATTACAGACTCATTCTATAGTAGATTTAGTTCATTTTTGTCTCAAAATTCTACACAAAATAACCCACAATGACAAAGTGAAAGCAGGTTTTTTAGACATCTGTGCTGATTTATTAAAATCTAAATGTAAAATATCATATGTACACAAGTGTGCACACCCTATGATATTACACCCAAAAGTGAGATGAGGTGCATTTTGTTTTCACTGATGCTGCTTGAGATGTTTCTACAATGTAATTGGAGTCCACCTGTGTTAAATCTAATTGATTGGACATGATTGGGGATTGCCAACACCTGCCTATATAAGGTCATATCAGTGCATATCAGAGCAAACTCCAAGCCATGGGGTCAAAGGAATTATCTGCAGACCTCTGAAACAGGATTGTGTCAAGGCATAGATCTGGAGAAGGGTACAGAAGGTCCCAAAGAGCACAGTGGCCACCATCATTTGTAAATGGAAGAAGATTGGAACCACCAAAAATCTTCCTAGAGCTGGTTTTCAGCAGCGGAACCGGGGCGACTAGTCCTAATAGAGGGAAAGATGAACCTTCTCCAGAGCGCTCTGGACCTCAGACTGGGGCAAAGGTTTACCTTCCAGAATGAAAACGACCCGAAGCACACAGCCAAGGAACAAAGGAGTGGCGTCAGAGAAAGTCTTTGAGTGGCCCAGCCAGAGCCCAGACCTGAATCCAATCGAATATCTGTGGAAGGAGCTGAAAATGACTGTGTACCGACGCTCCTCATCCAACCTGATGGAGCTTGCAAGGATATGCCAAGAGGAATGGGCAAAAATGTCCAGAAACAAGTGTGCTAAGCTTGTAGCTTCCTTCCCAAGATGACTTGAAGCTGTAATTGCTGCCAAAGGTGCATCAACCAAGTATTAGGCTAAGGGTGTGTACAGATATGTAACCTCTAAATAAACCATTTTTGTCAGTAAATTAAAATTGCATATTTTCTAAACCCTGTTTTCACTTCGTAATTATTGGTGATTGTGTGTAGATGTTTGAGGCAAAAAAAGAACCCAATCTAATATTGAATAAGTCTGTAATGTAATAAAATGTGGAGAAGGTGAAAGGGGTGTGCAGACTTTCCGGCTTGACTGTTTTGTTATCACCTAATCACAATAATTTTAGTAAACAGTGTTCATTTAAAAGCATTGCAATGAGAAGCTCGGGTACTGCAGCGGTGTAACACGCTAACACACCACTGTAGATTGTTAAGTCGCGAGTTCAGATCTCAGCAGAGCAACCTAAAAAACCTTTTCAAAAAGACTCAACACTGGTTGAGGGTTTCTAAGCCAATTAAGACCCCCCTGCTTTCAAAAATATTCTCGGACCCCCTACGCACAGGTTATTATATTATTCTTACGCATTCAGCAACAATTAAAAAAGGTTTTGCTTTCAAACAAACATTTAGTAGCCTCCTGCTAAATAGTTTGGAAAAGCCTTCAATAGCCAAAAATTGCAAATTACAAAAATGCAGCATTTAAACAGCCTTGTACAAAACAGGAAGCTCCTTGAAAACTTGGCTATGATTCAGTTGTTTGTTAATTTGCTCAATTGTGAGGCTCAATCAGTGCGATGAATGCTGCTGGAGACGACTGATTATTCACTGATAAGCACTTGTGCACAGATGACGCACTGTGGCTGAGGTGCCTCTTTGCTCACTGGAAATTCAATAAATCCAAAGTAAAGGAATATATATTTTGGTATTTTCTAAATTTGGTATCAGCTAGTGCCTGCAGAGCTTGTGAAACTGTTGATAGGAGCTTTTTCACCTGGGTATACTTCATCGGGCTCTGCATTAGCAACTGAATTAGAATAAATTGTAGTGCCTATCTGTTGACCTTTGCTTTTTTTTTTTTTTTTTTTTTAATAATTTTTCCCACTCCCCCCCCCCCCCCCCCCCCCCCCCCCCCCCCCCCCCCCCCCACAATTTTCTCCCCTAATCGAGTCGTGTCCAATTACCCTGAACGCGTCCTCTATAGTGATTCGACCCCTCGCCGCTGACTGAGGACGCCTCTTAACTGACATACGCCCCCTCCGACTGCATTACACGAGTCGAGTTCATACACAGACGGGCACTGTGTACGGAGGGCCACACCCCCATCAGCATTATTCCTCAGCCCTGTGCAGGTGCCATCAGTCAGCCAGCAGGGACTGCAGTTGCACCAGTTATGAGGACCTATGATCCAACTTTTTACCCCTAACCCTGACCAACAGCCAGTCGTTGTTCATGCAGCCGCCCAGCCCAGTCCCTTAAACTCAACATGTGTGCGACTGACGTTTTTTTCAGCGCTTGACTTAATGTATTAAAAGAACAACATAGAAACACTAAACCTCTGTTAATTATTACTGTTCTTAAGTTCTCTCCACTAATGATATTCCTCGCTCGTTTTTTTTATATAATAAGTCACATTAAGCTTTGTTCACCTTCACGCTTCATAGGAAATAACGACGCAGCCAGCACAAAAGCGATATTGCCGCTTCTCATGTGAATGCGCCTCTCAATAAACTCGCTAGGGAGTAGGGGCTTGAACCTATTATTATTTTAGATATTTCATGTTTTGTCTGCTCAACTTCATTGTATTTGATAATATACCTCCACTTCAGGCCTGCAACACATTCCAAAAAACGTTGGGACGGGGGCAATTTAGGGCTAGTGATGAGGTGAAAAAACTAAATAATTATGTGATTCCAAACAGGTGATGTCAACAGGTGATTTTATGGTTTGGTTCAAAAGCAGCATCCAGGAGTCTTTTATGAGCAAAGATGATCAGAGGATTTTCAGTTTGTCAACAAATGTGTGAGAAAATTATTGAAATGTTTAAGAACAATGTACCTGAAAGAAAGATTAGAAGGGATTTGTATATTTCTCCCTCATACAGCGCATAATATCATTAATCTTAAGACGTGTTTGCAGGAAGAATGGGACAAAATAAAAGCTGAAACACTAAATCACTTGGTATCCTTGTTGCCAAAGCGTCTTTTAAATGTGGTGAAAAGGAATGGCAACATTACAAAGTGGTAAATGCTTTTTTGGAATGTGTTGCAGACCTGAAATGCAGGAATGGATGTTTATTAATAAATGAAATAAAGTTGACCACACAAAACATGAAATATCTCAGGTTCATCCTGTCTGTAATCAAATAAAAGTCAAAGTAAATGTAAGAAACTCTGTGTTTTTTTATTATTTGCATTTTCCATGCTGTCCCAACTTCTTCTGATTTGGGGTTGTATTTCAAAATGAACTATTTTATTGTCAATACCTAGTTTTTAGTAGTTGTTTTATTCCTTCAGGCCTGGGCACCAGCTGAGGTGACAATATCTCCTGGCTCGCCTTCTTCCTGTGTTGGGCCTTCAGCTGGACCTCACTCAAGACCTCAGGTAGATCTTAAGTGTATTTACAAAATACAATCAGTTGGTGCGCTTGCGTGGGTGCAGTGGTAAATTACGCTAGCCAATTACCGCTGGGATCCAGGGTTCAAATCCCCAGCAGTGCTGTTGTCTGGTCAGGGTGGTGATCGAGGCCCCATGATGGATTGGGATCCTGTCTGGGGTGTGTTACTATATTGTATTCAGTGATTATGAAAATCTGTTCTTTGCACTTTTGTCAGTTAAACAAAGGTGCATAAGAATAATAATATAATAATATCATTCAGGGCGCACAGGTGGTCCGGTGGTGAAATACGTTACCCCGTTCTTCTGATTGCAGGGTTTGAATCTTAATGGTGCTATTGGCCGGTCAGGTGTCTACACAGACGTGATTTTCTGAGGGTAGAAGTGGGGGCAACTGAACAGCCTAGCCATTTTGAGGTGCTCTTGTCAGTGCACTTTCAGGGCCGGTCTCAAGGCCAGAGACAATAAGGAGGGTTTTGTGAGAAAGGGCATCAGGCATAAAAACTGTGCCAGATCAGATATATGAACGAGAATGATTACTGTTTGCTGATATTTCCACCTGTTTGTTCTTGCATCATCATTGTTAATTTTTTATTGCAGTTTTTTCAATGTGGTCACTATGAATGACCAATCATCTTAAACATGTCTAGCATATGGGTGGTGCAGTGACCTAATGCACTTGCCCACTACTGCTGAGACCTTGAGCTTACAAGCTGTGCTATCGACCTAGCCAGGCATCCAGCTGTGCCTAGTGGAGGGAGGTTGAATGAGTTCAACATTGCAGCCTCTGCTAGCTGGTTCAGGCGCCTGCACCAGAGATGAATGATGCACAGATAGCAGTTTGTGACACTTTCTGGTGGGTGAAAAGAAGCAGCTGGCGACTGCATGTGTGCATCACGGGGGTGTGTGAAGTCTGCGTCTCTCCCCGGTCAGGGCAGTGGTGCTGCAGTCAGTGGAGGAAGTTACATCCAAGGAATAGGACATGATTAGCTTGAGAGGAAAAGGGGGAAATCTAAAAAAAAATGTATTGCACCATGTAAGTCAAATGTTGCCTTAGTATTCTGGGAAGAACCTAAAAAGACACAATGTCAAACAGTACCAGCATTGGAGTTTAGATGAGGAATGTGAATTGCTGCATAATTTGCTTTGGATATGGTGTGTCATTATATTACTTGATCTGATTTTTAGATCACGACATCACGCAGCCGTTCCATCAGCGTGGGCGAGCAGTGGCTACAGCGCAACAGTGTTCCCACCAGATCACACACAATAAGTGCATCACCTTCCAGAGGCCACTGCTCTATCCGGTATGTAATTATTATTTTGATATCTACTGTTGAATGGCTTATTCTGTTATATAGATAGGCTTTTGAGTTTGTGCTAGTGCTACCTACATCAAATTTATAGTTATTTTGAAACAATTTGATAAGCTCGGCTCCTATTCATCAAATCACCATTTACAAAGATTCAAATCCATACTACAGTTAATCTAGTTGTGTACTAATGTAACCTATATAAAATTGTGGTTATGCAATATTTAAGATGTTTGACTGTGTAAATACATGTGCTAAGTATTTCCCTCCTTTTTTCTTCAATTTTTGCACATTTGTCACACCAAATGGTTTTACACCGATCAGCCATAACATTAAAACCACCTCCTTGTTTCTACACTCACTGTCCATTTTATCAGCTCCACTTACCATATAGAAGCACTTTGTAGTTCTACAATTACTGACTGTAGTCCATCTGTTTCTCTGCATGCTTTGTTAGCCCCCTTTCATGCTGTTCTTCAATGGTCAGGACTCTCCCAGGACCACCACAGAGTAGGTATTATTTGGGTGGTGGATCATTCTAAGCACTGCAGTGACACTGACATGGTGGTGGTGTGTTAGTGTGTGTTGTGCTGGTATTGGTGGATAAGACACAGCAATGCTGATGGAGTTTTTAAACACCTCACTGTCACTGCTGGAATGAGAATAGTCCACCAATCAAAAATATCCAGCCAACAGCGCCCCATGGGCAGCGTCCTGTGACCACTGATGAAGGTCTAGAAGATGACCAACTCAAACAGCAGCAATAGATGAGCGATCGTCTCTGACTTTACATCTACAAGATGGACCAACTAGGTAGGAGTGTCTAATAGAGTGGACAGTGAGTGGACACGGTCCTTTTTTTAAGCAGCACTGCTGTGTCTGATCCACTCATACCAGCACAGCACACACTAACACACCACCACCATGTCAGTGTCACTGCAGTGCTGAGAATGATCCACCATCTGTGGTGGTCCTGTGGGAGTAAAAGGAGGTTAAAAAAGAGAAATGTATGAAATATGTAGAGAAATAGATGGACTACAGTCAGTAATTGTAGAACTACAAAGTGCTTCTATATGGTAAGTGGAGCTGATAAAATGGACAATGTGTGTAGAAACAAGGAGGTGGTTTTAATGTTATGGCTGATTGTTGTATAAGTCCCTTTCTCTAACTTCTATGCCACATCAATGACATTCTTTTCTAAAACTTTCTACACTACCAAATAGAAAAACCCAGAATAAACCCATAATAAAATTATGAAACAATCAAATTTGTACAATCATTTCTGGACAGAGAGGTAAAGGTATTTACTCTCAGAAAAAGAACAATTGCGCAATAGCTGAAATCTAAAGATGTCGCACATTAACTGTTGGATGTTTTTAAGTGGTGTTTCAGACATCGCAGCATGCTAAACTTGTGTATGTAAAGGATATGTTTTATGTGTGCATCTTCAGGAAAGGCCGAGGGGAGGCGAAAAAATGCCGTAAAGTGTATGGTGTTGAACACAGAGATCAGTGGTGCACCGCTTGTCGCTGGAAGAAAGCCTGTCAGCGCTTTCCTGACTAAAAATTAAAAAGAAAAGAAAATAATAAGAAAAAGACTTTAGAGGACAAAGAAGAATTGAATTATTTCTGTTTTTTTCTTTGTCAAATTCAGGCACTGTAATGGGAGTTAAGATTTCTGTTTCACTTTTTACCTTTTTCCCTCCAATAGAAAGTGTTTTTTGTTTTTGTTTTTTCCCTAAGTGAGCACTGGTGCTAGCTATTAATACTGTGTTATGTTGTAGGGTCAGGACTCGTCTGACTTTTTTCCTTTTATTAGACAGAAAGTGTCAGTATGTAAATCTTGATTTTCTTTTTAGTTTCACATCCTGCACTTTAACCTTTCCTGCGATTATTTAATAAGTCATTGTTAAATCTGATATATCGTTAGCATCTGAACATTTGTGTTGTTTATCTGTGGCTGTTCTATTAGCCTGAAACATGTACTAGCTAAATATTGGGTATCGTGTTGTACATATCACACAGATTCCAACAGTATGTTCAGGTGGATTTTTACTTTCCAAGTTCTACCTAACGCCCATGTGACAGCGCTTCCCAATCAGGTGCAACTACTAGAGAAAAAGCTAGTGAAGGCGAGTGGTTTATGTGACTGAGTTGGTGAGTAAGAAAGTGATTAAGTGCAGCTATAACCTGTGATTAAATACCAAAGTGCTTTTACAGTGGTGATTCCGAGGACAATTGCTTAGGTGCTGCCCTTAAACCAAGTCGGGCTTGTTCCTTTTGTATGTCCCTTGTTATCCTCTATAAAACGGTACGTATTAAGATTTTATTTGTACATGGATCAAAGTCTTGTTGGAACTGTTGGATTTGATAATTTGACATTCTGTTAAAACACACCTTATACAATATGCAAACATGAGAACTGGATTGTTGCATTACAAATCACAAGAGAAGTAGTAAACTATTTTATTCATGTTTGTGTGCATTTTCTGTACAATTTGAACGTCTAAAAGAAAAGACCATTTATGAAAAAAATACCTTCAAGATGTGTCTGAAGTGTTTTCATTTCACAAAGCCATAATGTAATGTGTTGAAATATACATCATTCACAATGCCAGAATTACATATACATGACAAATACTGTAATAGACATACTATTACAACTGTATGCCCATTCCTTGCTTGTCTGTTTATAGATCACTCACCAATGTGAAAATCTGATTATTTATACAAAGAAATACTAAAGGAAATGTAAAACACAAATAGAATTCCACTCCACTTGCATATATGTTCGAGTTCAAATCAATGTGGGAAAAGTCATGCTGAATTCATTTTGTAACAGGTACCCTAAGCCTAGTTTTCAGTCTGATCTTCTGTTGTTCACATACTGAAACGAATCAAAGTGCTTACATGTGTGATCTCTAGAGGGCAGCATCATTCCATGGACGTTATCAAGGCTTTACTAAGTCCATATTTTTGTTTTGCTTTTTACTTTAAACCACACCGTAACCCTGGCTAAGACAGGTGCTCATATGTGCTGGGTATTACTTATCAAATGCAATATATGACCTAAACCTGAACCCCATTAGTTCATGTTTTTGTAGCTCACCATAAGGAAAAGGTTGCTGTGTTTCTACAACGATGTTCAATCCTTTTCACCCTTTCGATCCTGGAACAATACAGTGTTCTTAAGTCAAAATGTTTGTTAGATAAACCTATTTTTCCCATAAGAAATAATGTAAATAGAATTAATCCATGCCAGACCTTCCAAACCACCCCCTTACCTAACCTTTCTAATGTCTTTAATTGTCTTTTTGGTTATGAATACAAGTATATTTTCTTAAATCTTAAATTATAGAATACATTTCTGTAATAAACAATAATAAACAACAATACACAGTAGTACTGTACATAAAAAAACGCCACATTTCAGTACAGTACGTGTGCTGTACAATACACCATAATATATTTCCTTTTTTTTAATAAAATGTATCCACCCGAAACAACAACTCTCACATTTTTCTATTATTTCTTTTTTATTTCAATAGTGTTGTATTTTGTAGGTGTAATTGCACGAAAGAAAGAATACTTTACGATTTCCTTCTCTCTCACTCACTGTCCCCTCTGTCTGATACACAGTGACAGCTACTGGCAGGAGTATTTATACAACAACAAATAGTAATAGATTTATTTTCTCAACACTGCGCTTTCTCTGCACCTTCTTTGGGGCCATGTTAATATTGAATTTTACAAAATATAAAGAAAACACTGAAAAAACACTGTCCGCTGTACGAATGTTTGCTCACTGTATATATACTGTATGTATATATATATATATATATATATATATATATATATATATATATATATATATATATATATAAAGAGAGAGAGAGAGAGACGGTTGGACTCAACTTGTTCGTGACGTCACATTTCGTAATCCGAAATTTGTTCGTACGTTAAGTTGAAAAAGATCGTTCATTACCCAAAATGTTCGTATGGTAAATGGTTCGTAACTCAAGGGTCCACTGTACTTCGATTGGGTTGCAGCATTTATTCAGTAATTTACTGGGTTGCAGCTTTTACACAGTAATTTACTGGGTTGCACACTTCTACGTTTGCTATGTAGGTCCCACGTCTCGGGACTGAATGTGTACTACTTTTTATACATTATTTTTTTAAGTAATTTGCAGTTTTGTTTTTTACCTTTAAACAAACGTGGATAAAGCTGATTTGTGTATCCAGCTTGTTACTGTTTGAAAGTGATACTGTGAATAACGTGGGGGTTGAGAATGAGCCATTTTCTACATTATGTATTAACTACATAAAACACAATTTTAGGGACCAATTTAAAAATGTATTGATTGTTTATGTATTTTCCTACATTTACATGAAGTAATAGACCCTTTGGCAAACAAAATATAGTAAATAATAATATAATAAATAAGAAACTAAAAATACTAGGTATTAAAATTACAACATTTGCAATCCAACCTTGGTTTATCATGTCAAGTCTCTACCTTTTACTATTACTGAAAATATTATTATTATGAGTACAATCAAGTCAATAAGGACTCCTTACAACCATACAGGACTTTATAATTTATTTAACAAATACTATCACAAATGGCCAAAGGGTCTTGTATGTTGAATCACTCCAATATAAAGACATTTTTCCAGCTCTTCGTGTTAGTTAACTTTCTCTTGTTGTCAATAACTGACCTAACTTTGCTGCTCAATGGTTAAGGTGGTGGTCTAACATCTATAAGGTTTGTTGGCTCTAGCAAAGTGCCTTTGTTGGGCACTTAAGCAACATCTTTGAATTTTAATTACTAAAATATCTGTTTAATATGATTTAAATCACTTACATAAAAAGCTGCCAGCATGTCTTACCAATAATCTGCATTAAAACATGACCACCCCCTAATAATATGTCACATACAGTTTGGTCTCGCATGGACTCCTCAAGACCTCTGAAGGTGTCTATTGATATCTGGTACCAGGACATTACCAACAGGTTCTTCAACTTCAGTGCATCCTGGTGCTATCACTTTCTTAAATGATCTAGGAGACCATGGACCATTTACTGGACCTTATTCCATTGCTTTAATGACCAATTTCAATGCTTGTGTGTTCTTTGTAGACACTTTCAGTGGTGGATAGGGGTAAGCATTGGAACTTCGACCAACATGCAACTATACAGTCCTATATGCAGAAGGGTTTGATTCACTATGTTGCACATTCACTTGATCACTATTATTAAAATTCGAGTAACAGTAACCCATCTGTTTGTCAGTACTAGACACAATAATTAATCACAATAGTCTTGGCTGCCCAACACCATGACAGCAGTTTGTGGGTTGTCCCTCCCAGAACCACTATCGGCAGGTACTCACCTTGTATGTGTTGCTGTTTCTGAAATACTTGGACCGATCATCTGGCCATAACAATTTGGCCCCTATCAAATTCACTCAGGTCTTTCAGCATGTGTAATATGAGTAATTATTATTAACCAACGATCAATATATCCCTTACTGTAACATGTATGATAGTTGAAATAGGCATTGTCATGCACATTTTTTGCCTTATTTAGATTGCTTTGGTTTATCTGTGTATGGTTGCCTGGTAATTACATAGAAATTGTTTTAGGGTTCAACCCAGTAAATGACTCTGGTTACTCTGGTGTTTTAACCCACCTGGTTAAATTACAATCAAAAGTGCATGTATGAATACGGCTGTAGATATCAAATCTAGAGGGGAAAATAGGTTTGCTTAACAATGTTTAAGGTAGGATAATAAGATAAAGTGCTTTTAAAAAAAAAAAAAAACATTTACAGTGCTCTGCCATTCCTCTTACATCCAGAGCCGATACTGATAGACATGCTCAATGTAACTTTTAGTGCATTGCTTTTATTTTTGCCATGATAAAAAAACCTGTTGATTTCCTAATCAAGTACAATGAGCTTAAGTGTGTTTTGATCTGAGGAGTTTACAGATTTTTTTAAATATCATAATGAATACAAACAGACAAAAACACTCCTCATTGAATATCAATTTCAATGTCTTTTATCTCTTCTTGAATGTGGTACGTGATGGAGGTAAGAGGAGAGATCAACACCTACTGTAGGATGCTTAGACCTCATTTTTTTGCCGGACTGCGGCCGAGAGGTTGGCAAAACGGCCCGAGCGACCCGTGCGTGCCGTGAGACTCAGGTACTGCCTCAACAGCTGGCTGACCCGCTTCTGGTTGTTCCACTTACGGGCCGACTTGCGAATCCCTATGAAGCCGCCATAGCGCTTCTGCAGGGGCCTGCCAGAGCTCACCAGCTTTCGAAAGCCGTGGCGGCCTTTGATGAAGCCGCCAAAGCGTTTGGACAGACTAAGAGACGCGTTGCTTTCCTGGTTCTGCTCTTCTTCTGTATCCACTGCATTCTGCCCCTGCTCATCCTCCATGCTTAAGTCAACCCCCTGGTCAGAGGTGTCCTCCAATCGATCAGATCTTAACCCCTCCTCAGAAGATCGATGGCTACTGAGTGCCTGGGCTGCGTGACGGAATCGCTCCAGTGCTTCTGAATACTCCACTCCATTGTTCTTAATGTTCAATAAGGCCACAGGCTTCTCTTCATCATCTGTACGCTTTGATAACTCTTGTGATGGCAATGCAGCTACGTTGACACTCAACGCTCGATTGCACAGATCCAGGGAATGACCTGGCGATGCTAGGGCTTCACATTCCATTAGACAGACCTGCCAAGACATTAAGATCGTGGATGGGTTAGACAAATGAGTCAATACAAGAACAGAATATCACTAATAGCTCTGACAGTTGAAATGGTGAAATGATGCTGGCGACACACAAACGCTTATTGTAGACATGATCATTAAGGCCCGCCATACAAGGATTCTCAGTCACATCACATAGTGGTTGAAACACTGTATGTGGGTGGATGTAAGAATTCTAATTTGCCAATCAAAAACATTCTATTACAAAAGAAATAGAAATTGCCACTTGTGGGAAGAAACGGCTATAAAAATTCCATCACCATATACCAAACTGTTCTAACCAGGAGCGATGTGTGTATATCGGCAAATTAATCACCCGTTGCAAATGAAAGCGAGATGCCAAGGATACTCAGAGCGAGATAGCCCTGTAGGGGATGTCGATGTAATGGGTCCTGCATGTGTTTGAGTATGCGACAGGTGTAAATCTCTAAATAAATTAGTTTGCACAGTTGCACAAAAGCCTTTGTGTGTGTGTTTGCTTATTTAAAGTATAAACTAAGCTTACCTGCAGCAATTTGATGAACGTGCCACACAGCTCTAGATTTTCTGTTAGCCAAAAGCTCTACTGTATGCTTGATTGCAGACAGGATGAACCTGAGATATTTCATGTTTTATCTGCTCAACTTCATGTCATTTGTTAATATACCTCCATTCCTGCATTTCAGGTCTGCAACACATTCCAAAAAAAGTTGAGATGGGGCCAATTTAGGGCTAGTAATGAGGTGAAAAAACTCAATAATGATGTGATTCTAGACAGGTGATGTTAACAGGTGATTGTAATCATGGTTTGGTACAAAATCAGCATCCAGGAAAGGCTGAGTCTTTGATGAACAAAGATGATCAGAGGATCTCCAGTTTGTCAACAAATGCATGAGAAAATTATTAAATTGTTAAAAACAATGTACCTCAAAGAAAGATTGGAAGGGATTTGCATATTTCTCCCTCTACAATGCATAATATCATTAAACCATTCAAGGAATCGGGAGGAATTTCAGTGCGTAAAGGCCAAGGACGCAAGCTTAAGCTGAACCCCCGTGATCTTCGATCTGTCAGACGGCACTGCATCAAGAACCGCCACTTAACAATAGCTGATATAACCATATGGGTGAGGGATTACTTTGGCAAATCTTTGTCCAGCACTACAATACAGAGTTACATGCACAAATGCCATTTAAAACTTTACTGTGCAAAAAAGAAGCCTTATGTTAACCATGTCCAGAAGCGGCGTTGACTTCTCTGGGTTCTGAGGCATCTAGGATGGACCATCACACAGTGGAAACGTGTATTGTGTTCAGATGAATCAGAATTTAAGGTCTTTTTTAGAAAAACAATGGACGCCATGTGCTCCAGACCAAAGACAAAAAGGATCATCCAGACAAGTCCAACAACAAGTCCAAAAGCCAGGGTCTGTCATGGTATGGGGCTGTGTCAGTGCCCTTGACAATGGTCATTTACACTTCTGTGATGGCAGCATTAATGCAGAAAAGTACATTGAGATCTTAGAGCAACACATGCTGCCTTCAAGATGTCATCTTTTCCAGGGACGTCCATGCATAAGTGTGGTGAAAAGGAACGGCAACATTACAAAGTGGTAAATTCTTTACTGTCTCAACTTTTTTTTGGAATGTGTTGCAGGCCTGAAATGCAGGAATGGATGTTTATTAATAAATGAAATGAAGTTGAGCAGATAAAACATGAAATATCTCAGGTTCATCCTGTCTGCAATCAAATAAAAGTCAAAGTAAATGTAAGAAACTCTGTGTTTTTTTATTATTTGCATTTTCCATGCTGTCCCAACTTTCTGATTTGGGGTTGTAGATTGTGTCACCTGCATACTAATGAATGTTAACACCTATTGTGTCTATGTTTTGCCTGAAGTTACAGTTCAGCTAACTAACGACTTTCCCAAACTGTTGTTTTTACCTCTTTTGGGGGGAAAGCGGGGTGGGTCCAGGTATTAATTAGAAGGGTCAGACACCCCCCTCCCCCACACACACACACACACACACCAACCCCGCCAATCCCAGTCCTCCCTGTAAACCAAACCATGCATGAAATTACATTTTCACTTCAGCCAAAACAGGAATAATTATAACGAGAGAAACTAAGTATCCGAATAAAGACTTTGTGTAAGAGTAGAGTGGAATCACTGTAGACACAATATATGGCCAATAGTATATGGACACCTGACTATGAGCTTGCTGGAAAACTATTTCTATTCTTCTCTAGAAATGCTTTGCACAAAATTTGAAAGTGTTTGTGGGAATTTATGCCTATTCAGTCAAAAGAGCAATATCAGCGCCCAGGTGGCGCAGCAGGATATTCCGCTAGCACATCAGCACAGAGTTTCTGCACTCCTCGGTTCGAAACTCAGTGTTGCCACCGGTCGGCTGGGCGCCATCTGGCGGGCATAATTGGCAGTGCCTGCAGCAGATATTAATTGGCCACTGTATCTGCAGGGACTGTGGGTGGGTGGGTCTTCATACACTGTGTAAGGACCCTGATTGGTGGAAGAGACACCTGTGCAGAATGCAGGGATCAAATTCCTGCAATCAAATTCCAATTCATCCTAAATTCTGTCAGTAGGGCTTAAGTCTTTGTGAGGTCATTTGTTCCTTTACAACAAACTAGTCATACTATGACTTTATGGAAATGGATTTCTAAGTAGCGGAATGATTAAAGGGCCTTTTCCAAACTGTTGCCACAAAGTTAGCAGCATATAATTTACTATATAATTTGTATTATTTTATATACCTTAACCAGTGGATAAGGCTAAAACATTAGGATGGGTTTCCAGGTATTTGTAAAAACTGTTTTAAAATTGTAATTGAGTAACTTTTAACTATTTAATATGTAATTCTGAAGGATTTAAAAATGTAAAATTTTAAACAAATAAAAATTCTAATAGTGCACATGCACATGTATTGTAAAGAATCAGTAATATTAAGGACTATATCAATGTACAGTATATGTGAATACAAGGTTTTAAAGGCCTAAAAATGTTTACCCAGTTCATTTTAGCAACAGCTGCTAGATTCTCCAAACTCACTCACTCAATCACTCACTCACTTTCTTAACCGCTTATCCAATTATGGTCGTTTGGGGTGCTGGAGCGCCTATCCCAGCCTATTCAATGGGCGCAAGGCACACAGTAACACCCTGGACGGGGCGCCAGTCCATCGCAGGGCAGACACACCTACACACACCCATTCACCTATAGGGCAATTTAATGTCTCCAAGTAACCTGACTGCATGTTTTTCGATTGTGGGAGGAAACCGGAGCTTCTGGAGGAAACCCACGCAGACACGGGGAGAACATGCAAACTCCGCACAGAAAGGACCCGGACCGCTCCGCCTGGAAATCAAACACAGGACCTTCTTGCTGTGAGGCGACAGTGCTACCCACCAAGCCTGCTTAGCAAATTTATTATACAGTATATCAAATGCTCTGCCATAAACAGCTGTATATTATTTAAATAACATAGGATTGAACCTATGATTTTAGACATAAGAGAATGTAAAAGAGTTGAAGAACAGACATGAAGAGAGAATAAGCAATCACTCACCAGTGTGTCAAAAGATTGTAGTGAAGGCAGGAGAAGTCCACAGGTTAGACAGTCCTCTTGGCAGTCACTGCGACCTGGGACACACAAACTCAGGAACAAAAGGGCCCAAAAGGGTGTCTTCATGGCTTCTTCACACAAAGCACCAGAATAAAGGCTTGATTGGGGCTCGGAGGAACTGGTCACACGAAGCACTGTATGAAAAGATCAAATGCGATAGTTTAAATCAAGGGCCAATAACGTGGTATACACAACATACTGTTCTGTATGATTGTATCAAATCGTTCTACAATAACTTAATGTGACCACATATTATTTTCAATGCATTATATAAAACAGACCTTTATATTTTAAAGTTAGAATTTCTAAATAGAATAATTTAGCTTAATGCAATGTCTAAAACTATTAAAATTACAAATCAGATAATGCTTGTTTATTGAATCTTATTTCCTTATACCACATTCAGTACAATCAAAAACCTTACTTCTGGTATGATTTTAAGAAAGGACTGGTCATGGTATTGCATCATAACGAATACCTTTTGATGCAGTGACAAGGCTAGTAATTTTCCCAATTTTCCTCCCAATCTAGTTGTATCCAATTACCCGATTGCATGATGCTTCCTTTCTACTGATGCTGATCTCCACTCCTGATTGAGAAGAGCGAGACTGTCACACACACCCTCCGACACGTGTGTAGTAGCTGACTACTTTTCACCTGCACTCACTCTGATCAACACACTCTGATCAACGCATTATTCCTCGGCTCTGTGCAGGCGCCATCAATCAGCCAGCAGAGGTCGTAATTGCATCAGTTATGAGGAATTCCTATCCGGCTTCCACCCTGTATGAACAACAAGCCAATCATTGTTCATGTAGCCGCCCAGTCTAGCCGGATGGCAGAGCTGAGTTTCTCCAAAAAAAACAATAACATTTTTTGTAACTATAAACACATTTAGAATTTATTGCCTGCAACACACCCCAAAAAAGCTGCCAAAGAAACATGTTCACAACTTTTACATCACTTTCCTATTAATTACACTTTTAATTGTTTGGGATTAGACAATAATAATAGTTGCAGTTTTGCAAGTGAACACTTTTGTCTGATTCTTCAGAATCAGCTTTATCCTTGTATGTTTGCACGTACAAGGAATTTGTTTCCGGCTGTTGGTAGCTCACTAAAATATACAGACAGTATTCAAAACGCTAAGCAGACAATGTACAAATTAGCTAGTAATATATATATATATATCTGTATGACCACCTTCCTAATATTGTGTTGGTCTCCCTTTTGCTGCCCCATACGCAACAAACTGCGATGCACTGTGTATTCTGACACCTTTCTATCAGAACCAGCATTAACTTCTTCAGCAATTTGAGCTACAGTAGCTCATCTCATGGATCGGACCACACGGACCAGCCTTCGCTCCCCACGTGCATCAATAAGCCTTGGCCGCCCATGACCCTGTCACTGGTTTACCACTGTTACTTTCTTGTACCACTTTTGATAGATACTGACCACTGCAGACCGGGAACACCCCACAAGAGCTGCAGTTTTGGAGATGCTCTGAACCAGTCGTCTAGCCATCACAATTTGGCCCTTGTCAAACTCGCTCAAATCCTTACGCTCATTATGCCCATTTTTCCTGCTTCTAGCACATTAACTTTGAGGATAAAATGTTCACTTGCTGCATAACTGGTTGGTGTACATTTTCAATTGGAGACAGATCTGGGCTAAAGGCAGGAAAGTCAAGCACATGCACTCTGTGGATATGTTTGAAATCTCCTACTATATACTTTATATTCCATACTGGCCCTCGTAGTAGCATGCTGTATAATATAGACAAAAATATGCAACAAAAGCAAACCATTCTATGGGGCACACAAACATATGATGGTCCTGCCCACTTTCCACCCCCAGAGTTTAACGCTTCTGTTAAAGTCCCAAAATTTATTTAGTGGGTTTGAAAAGAAACATAGAGAAGGCAGAAAAAGGCTGGAAAGCTTTTAAGCACAGCTACCATTATAGCTTTCATTCTGGAACAGGACTTTGGAACTGGCTACCTAACGCCTACTTATATTTATTATTACTTGTACTCAGACAGCTATGAACAGCCTATCACAAATTTATAACTACCGGTATCCATAGGACTGAATACTAATAGCAGCCTTCACCTTTCCTGATTTTTCAAACATCTTGAGTAATCAGTTTGTTTGCTTTTTTCCCTTTGAGTGTTGTCTTACTGATTGCATGCAAAATTATAAGTCTATCAAATTCTGTGATTTTTGGCTTTTTGAATGGAATGATGTGATTAAAATTTGGTCTTATTCATATTAGCAAGCTTCTAACAAATTAAACTAATACAATATGTGTATGTAATACTCAAGCATGGCATTGTCCTGCTGAAACAACCATGGATTTCCTGGGAAAATATAGTACCTTGATAGCAGCATATGTCTTTCTAAAATCCCAATATATGTCTCTGCATCACTGGATTGACACATATGCAAGAAACCCATGACTTGGACACGAATGCACCCCCAAACCATGATGGATGTTAGCTTTAGGACCTTTTTGTTTATACCAGTCTGGATGACTTTTGTTTTTGGCACATTGAATGTAGATTTTGACCACACCACATGTTTTCAGGTGTCTACACACAGCCGGGTGTTTGCAGGGACACAACTAAGTATGTCTGAGAGACAAGTTGAATGGCTGAAGCCCTGTGATGGATTGGTGCATTGTCTATTATTGCCTTGTGCCCATTGTTGCCCAGCTGACCTTGCCTCAACCGGATTAATTATATTTATGTCTAATAATCCAACATTAGCATTGTGTCTCTATTATCCTATTGTAAATGATATTGACAGTATAAAGCAGTGGCAAACAGACAATAAATGAATGAATGTACACCAATCAGCCATAACATTAAAACCACCAGATTGTTTCTACACACATTGTCCATTATATCAGCTCCACTTACAATGTAGAAGCACTTTGTAGTTCAACAATTACTGACTGTAGTCCATCTGTATCTCTGCATGCTTTTTTAGCCTGCTTTCACCCTGTTCGTCAATGGTCAGGACTCTCCCAGGACCACTACAGAGTAGGTATTATTTGGGTGGTGGGTCAAATGATAAGACACAGCCGCGCTGCTGGAGTCCATTTTATCAGCTCCACTTACCATATAAAAGCACTTTGTAGTTCTGCAATTACTGACTGTAGTCCATCTGTTTCTCTGCATGCTTGGTTAGCCCCCTTTCATGCTGTTCTTCAATGGTCAGGACTCTCCCAGGGCCACTACAGAGCAGGTATTATTTGGGTGGTGGGTCAATTTCAGCACTGCAGTGACACTGACATGGTGGTGGTGTGTTAGTGTGTGTTGTGCTGGTATGAGTGGATATGACACAGCAGCGCTGCTGGAGTTTTTAAACACCTCACTGTCACTGCTAGACTGAGAATAGTCCACCAACCAAAAATATCCAGCCAACAGCGCCCCATGAGCAGCATCCTGTGACCACTGATGAAGGTCTAGAAGATGACCAACTCAAACAGCAGCAATAGATGAGCGATCGTCTCTGACTTTACATCTTCAAGGTGGACCAACTAGGTAGGAGTGTCTAATAGAGTGGACAGTGAGTGGACACAGTGGACATTGTGTCTGATCCACTCATACCAGCACAACACACACTAACACACCACCACCATGTCACCGTGTCACTGCAGTGCTGAGAATGATCCACCACCTAAATAATACCTGCTCTGTGGGGGTCCTGACCATTGAAGAACAGGGTGAAAGCAGGCTAAAAAAGTATGTAGAGAAATAGATGGACTACAGTCAGTAATTGTAGAACTACAAAGTGCATCTATATGGTAAGTGGAGCTGATAAAATGGACAGTGAGTGTAAAAACAAGGAGATTATTATACAACAAACAGTGAGCCATTTACTTATTTTATTTTTACCTTCCCACAACAACAGAATAGCCAGTGACGTCAAACATGGCCTAATGATGCATGTAAAGGGGTTTTTGTGCCATGTGCTGTTTAATTGTGCATATCCCAGCAGTGCCAGATAAGTGATCAAGGACAAAATGTTAGATCAGAGGAGTGAGACGTTTATCAATGGTGTTTGAACTGGTGCTTGATCTACACACTCTCCGGCCACTGGTCCAAATCAACATGATGGAAAAATGAGTCTTGCCCAGTGGGACTCCTTTTTATGAGCAATACAATATGGTGAAATTACTCTTTCTTAACACATGTTATGAAGGGCTAGATTAAATATTCACCATCTGTTTTTCCCCCTTTTTAAGAGTTCATTAACAAAACTCATCATATGTTTTAATTGATGCCTAAATTAGCATAGATGGCATATTGAGGAGGAAATGAGGGAGCAGGAGAGAGAGCAAGTCTGACTGACTCACTCATTCTGTCATTACACATTAGTCACCATCAAATTAGTGTCTGAACACGCATCCAGTTATGTGAAAAGTTTGCAGATCCTCAGTCAAAAATTTTTAAGACCTTTAATTCACTCTTTTCATCTTGAGTAACTGCTTTATCATGTTCTAGCTGGTGTGGAGTCTATTTTGGGAGTGCAAGGCAGGGAATACACTCACTCACTGCTTACTCATTGACAAACTTGTATCAAAAGAGAAGACGTCAGTCCACCAACTGTAAGAACAGTTAGGAATTAAAAAGTGGGCTGTTAAAATGTGCAGCATCAACTGTACCTGCTATGTCACCCATTAAAAAGACCAGGAAATGTATTTTATATCGACTAAAATAGTGAGGCAGGGTTTATTGTTGTTCTGTTGTTATCACAAATGACCAGTAAGATTAAATATCAAGTTCAGCTTTCCATTTAATATTAAAAAATAAATAATTTTCATACATCATGTCTGGTTGTAGACACCTGACTGGCTAATAGCACTAATAGGGGATTCAAACCCTGCATCCCAGTGGTAGTGGACTTGTGTAATTTACCCCTGCACCACCTGAGTACCACTTCAATTTGATTCTGTAATTTTATTTACTTGAATAAATATATTTATTGTCTTGAAACATGGGAACAAATACATGGGAAAAAATAGAGACTGCAAAGAGCAACAACTCATCACAAAGCAGGAATATACACTGGGTTGAGTGCCAATCTATCTCAAGGCAGCAGTGCAAACTGGACAAGGTACTATTGCTTTCCAAGGCATCACATATTGATTATAAAAACTTACTTGTATAGTTATTATTATAGTATCATCAATAGTCAATTTATTAATTTAGAGCAGCCAATCCACCAACATGCAAGTTTTGAGAGGAGCAAGGAAAGCAGAGTACCCTGACATGGAGTCAACATGATAAACTTAGTTGTAACCACACAGGTTACAAAGGTCATTACCACACTTCATGATTCATTGTTTCATTTTTTCTAATATGGTATTATAATAAAGTGCTTTATTATGATCAGGGTCACATTGGATCCAGAGCCTACCAAGAATATAAGTTCGACAGGCCGCTTATTCTTTCCAAAGTCTATTTACAGTACTTACTAACCCATTGTCATACCCACTAACTCACTCACTCACTCACTCACTCACTCACTCACTCACTCACTCCTAAGGGCAAGAGTAGCCAAAATCAACTGGCATATATTTTAGAATTGGAAAAAACCCTGAGAAGACCCACACATATAAATAACTCAAATCCAGTTTCCAGGGCCTTGGAGCTGTTCAGCACCAACGCTACCTGCTGCACCATTTTTCCACCACAAGTAGTCAGCACAGTACATATTTATACATATTTTACATTATTTGTTGTCGTTTTCAGTGTGTATTCACTTCAGGACAGTGGTGATTTAAAGACAGTGGTTTTTACTATTTATATAAGTATTTAAATATGTAATTCCATGGTTTAAACTTTATTTGAAATATTATTATATTGTTGTTGTTACATACAGTTTTAAACACAATAAGGACGGACAGTTGTCACTAATTTGACTTTTATTAATTAGCACTTTATATGCTCAGTGCTATGAAACAGTTTCTCAGACACTGAACCGGGAACAACTAATAGGCCACAAAGCCCTAACTAAACATTAAATATAGATAAATCAGATGTGGTGATGACTTAACCAACAGCCCAAAGTATGAATTCTGAGTTCTGCTAAATAAGAGACAAATCAAACCTGAAAGAAGGATCTAGAATTTTGTACCACTGAATAGTCTATGGGTGGCACGGTGGCTCGGTGGGTAGCACTGTCACCTCAAAGCAAGAAGGTCCTGGGTTCAATCCCCAGGCAGGGTGGTCCGGGTCCTTTCTGTGTGGAGTTGGCATGTTCTCCCCCTGTCCTCGTGTGTTTCCTCCGGGAGCTCCGGTTTCCTCCCACAGTCCAAAAACATGCAGTCAGGTTATTTGGAGACACTGAATTGCCCTATAGGTGAATGGGTGTGTGTATGTGTATGTGTGTCTGCCCTGCGATGGACTGGCGCCCCATCCAGGGTGTTACTGTGTGCCTTGCGCCCATTGAAAAGCTGGGATAGGCTCCAGCATCCCCCGCGGCCCTAATTGGATAAGCGGTTAAGACAGTGAGTGAGTGAATAGTCTAGCATATTCCACATACTTTCTCACTTATTTACAGTTTTCACTCTCACTCACTCACTTTCTTAACCGCTTATCCTATTAGGGTCGCAGGGGGGTGCTGGAGCCTATCCCAGCTTTTTAATGGGTGCGACGCACACAGTAACACCCTGGGTGTGGCGCCAGTCCATCACAAGGCAGACACAAATACACACACACATACACACACCCATTCACCTATAGGGCAATTAGTGTCTCCAATTAACCTGACTGCATGTTTTTGGAGGAAACCGGAGCTCCTGGAGGAAACCCACGCAGACACGGGGAGAACAGGCAAACTCTGCACAGAAAGGACCCGGACCGCCCTGCCTGGGCATTGAACAAAGGACCTTCTTGCTGTGAGGCGACAGTGCTACCCACTGAGCCACCATGAGAGTTTTCAGTACTATAAAAAGGAAAGGTGTTATATATACAGGCAGTTCTTGAATATACTCACATTTCTAAATGTCATTACCTACTTGTAAATAACCTTACTTGTAAATTATCTCTATTGCACAAATTTTTATCGCTGCTATATTGTTTATTTTATTCTATGTTTATATATAATATACCTTTTCTATTTTTTACTTAGTCTGTCAGTGTACCATACTGTACATCCTCATTGCACACTTTGCCTGATGTTGTACTGTTCATCCTGCTGCTATATTGTTTATTGTTTATTATACGTTTCGATATAGTGTACCTTTTTATTATTTAACTTGTATGTATGTTGACACCTGCACCAAAAGAAATTCCTTGTACATCTGGTACTTGGCAAATAATAAAGATTCTGATTCTGATTCTGATGTTCATGCTTAAAAAGTACATTGAAAATAATTATATTTGTTTAAAAAAAGTGTTGTGTCCCATATGTTTCTTTGGTGAGTTTATGATAATAAGTGAATAGCAGTTCAATTGTTAAGGTACTGGACTAGTAATCAGAAGGTCATTGGTTCTAGCCTCAGCACCGCCAGGTAGGCACAAATGTTCAAAATGGAAATGATTTACACGGAAGGGACATAAGGCCATGCAAAGTTTTGCACTAAGCTATACATTCACAGCTGACTGAAAAATGCTGTCTGTTCTCTTAAACTTTTTCTTCAGTGAACAAAAATGTAAATGTCCAATAATATGAGAATTGCAGTGAGGTCAGTTTTATGGGAGCATTATCAAAAAGTGTTTTACACCTAATTAAATCTCACACACCATTAATGTAGCTCAATTAATTGTCTAAAACGTGACTTGATGGAAATTCTTTTTTCCCGCACTATAATCTCTGAATGATGTTCTTGGAGATAATAAGGAAATTAAAAGCACACAGTATAAGTTCACTGTGAGAGAAAAATACTATTAAAATACAAACACTATTTCTGGGAAAGTTGAAACATTTAGTAAAATGCAGTAAAAATAAGAATCTGTGATTTGTTTTTTTCTCTTGAATCTTTATTTAACTGACAAGCTGAAAGAAAAGATTTCCAATGTTTTCAATGATCAGCTTCATTGTACTTTGTAAATATAAACACCTTTAGTTATAGTGTTTTGAGACATTCCACAATAAGCAGGTGAATTGGAAAGAGGTGAGGGAATCATGATTGGGTATATACACTGATCAACCATAGCAAACAACTGTCCATTTTATCAGCTCCTCTTACCATATAGAAGCACTTTGTAGTTCTACAATTACTGACTGTAGTCCATGTGTTTCTCTGCATGCTTTGTTAGCTCCCTTTAATGCTGTTCTTTAATGGTCGGGACCCCCACAGGACCACCACAGAGCAGGTATTATTTAGGTGGTGGATAATTCTCAGCACTGCAGTGACACTGACATGGTGGTGGTGTGTTAGTGTGTGTTGTGCTGGTATGAGTGGATCAGACACAGCAGTGCTGCTGGAGATTTTAAATACCGTGTTCACTCACTGTCCACTCTATTAGACACTCCTACCTAGTTGGTCCACCTTGTAGATGTAAAGTCAGAGACGATCGCTCAGCTATTGCTGCTTTTTGAGTTGGTCTTCTAGACCTTCATCAGTGGTCATAGGATGCTGCCCATGGGGCACTATTAGCTAGGTATTTTTGGTTGGTGGACAAATCACCAGCAGTGACAGTGAGGTGTTTAAAAGCTCCATCAGCATTGCTGTGTATTATCTACTCATACTAGCACAACACACACTAACACACCACCACCATGTCAGTGTCACTGCAGTGCTGAGAATGATCCATCACTCAGATAATACCCCCTCTGTGGTGGTCCTTGGAGAGTCCTGGCCATTGAAGAACAGGGTGAAAGGGGGCTAACAAAGCATGCAGAGAAACAAATGTAGAACTTCAAAGTGCTTCTATATGGTAAGTGGAGCTGATAAAATGGACAGTGAGTGTAGAAACAAGGAGGTGGTTTTAATGTTGTGGCTGATCAGTGTATAAGGATTCAGCCTTTACAAGCAATGACGGGTTTAGGCTCACCACTTTGTGCCATACTTCATGAGAGAATTGTCAGTCAGTTAAAAAAGAACATTTCTCAACACAAGATTGCAAATAATGAAGGTTTTTCACCATCTACTGTATAAAATATTGTGAAAGCATTCTGGGAATCCAGAACAAATCTTGGTTGTGTAGGGAAGCCGGAAACCACTGTTTAAAATACGTGATCTTTGGCGCACAGGTGGCACAGCGGTAAGACACAGTAGCACATCAGAACTGACATTTCGAACTAGAACTAGCTCTGCCATCCGGCTGGGCTGGGTGCCTACATGAACAATTAGCTGTTGTTCATACAGGGTGGGAGCCGGACAGGGAACTCCTCATAACTGATGCAATTATGACCTCTGCTGGCTGACTGATGGCGTCTGCACAGAGAAGAGGAATAATGCGTTGATCAGGGTGTGGCTCTCCAGACACAAAGCTGATCCGCATATGAACTAGCCTCGTGCAGGTGAAAAGATGCAGTCGGCTACTGCACACGCATCGGAGGGGGCGTGTGTCAGTCACGCTCTCCTCAATTGGTGCGGGGATCTGCATCAGTAGAGAGGAAGCGTAATGTAGTTGGGTAATTGGATGTGCAAAAATCTGGAGAAAAAGGGAAGAAAATGCATAAACAAAAATATGTATATATAAAAAAAGAAAATGTGTGACCTTCGAAAACTCAGATGACGTTGCATGAGGAGCTGCCATGCTACTATGCTAAATATAACCACATGGACTCGGGAGTACTGTAGAAAGCCATTGTTACCCAACACAGTCCTACATTGCATCAAGAAATGCAACCTGAAACTCAAAGAGAAAACCATACATCAGTTCTATGCAGAAACGCCTCAGAGTTCTCCAATAGACTAAAAGACAGTGGAAATGTGTGCTGTGGTCAGTTCTCAGTTCTCCATGCCAAAGATGAAAAGGACCTTCCAGTGAAAGATGCAAAAGTCACCATCTGTCATGTTATGGTGGTGCATCAATGCCCATGGCATGAGTGACTTGCATACATGTGAAGGTACTATTGACATACAGGGGTTGGACAAAATAACTGAAACACCTGTCATTTTAGTGTGGGAGGTTTCATGGCTAAATTGGACCAGTCTGGTGGCCAATCTTCATTAATTGCACATTACACCAGTAAGAGCAGAGTGTGAAGGTTCAATTAGCAGGGTAAGAGCACAGTTTTGCTCAAAATATTGCAATGCACACAACATTATGGGTGACATACCAGAGTTCAAAAGAGGACAAATTGTTGGTGCACGTCTTGCTGGCGCATCTGTGACCAAGACAGCAAGTCTTTGTGATGTATCAAGAGCCACGGTATCCAGGGTAATGTCAGCATACCACCAAGAAGGACAAACCACATCCAACAGGATTAACTGTGGACACAAGAGGAAGCTGTCTGAAAGGGATGTTCGGGTGCTAACCCGGATTGTATCCAAAAAACATAAAACCACGGCTGCCCAAATCACGGCAGAATTAAATGTGCACCTCGACTCTCCTGTTTCCACCAGAACTGTCCGTCGGGAGCTCCACAGGGTCAATATACACGGCCGGGCTGCTATAGCCAAACCTTTGGTCACTCGTGCCAATGCCAAACGTCGGTTTCAATGGTGCAAGGAGCGCAAATCTTGGGCTGTGGACAATGTGAAACATGTATTGTTCTCTGATGAGTCCACCTTTACTGTTTTCCCCACATCCGGGAGAGTTACGGTGTGGAGAAGCCCCAAAGAAGCGTACCACCCAGACTGTTGCATGCCCAGAGTGAAGCATGGGGTGAATCAGTGATGGTTTGGGCTGCCATATCATGGCATTCCCTTGGCCCAATACTTGTGCTAGATGGGCGCGTCACTGCCAAGGACTACCGAACCATTCTGGAGGACCATGTGCATCCAATGGCGGTGCCGTGTATCAGGATGACAATGCACCAATACACACAGCAAGACTGGTGAAAGATTGGTTTGATGAACATGAAAGTGAAGTTGAACATCTCCCATGGCCTGCACAGTCACCAGATCTAAATATTATTGAGCCACTTTGGGGTGTTTTGGAGAAGCGAGTCAGGAAACGTTTTCCTCCACCAGCATCACGTAGTGACCTGGCCACTATCCTGCAAGAAGAATGGCTTAAAATCCCTCTGACCACTGTGCAGGACTTGTATATGTCATTTCCAAGACGAATTGACGCTGTATTGGCCGCAAAAGGAGGCCCTACACCATACTAATAAATTATTGTGGTCTAAAACCAGGTGTTTCAGTTATTTTGTCCAACCCCTGTATATTAAGGCATATATTAAGATTTTAGAGAGACATATGCTGCCATTAAAGTGACTTCTTTCCCCAAGAAGTTTATGATTATTTCAGCAAGACAATGCCAGGCTTCATAATGCATGTGCTACAGTGGGGCTTTGTTGACACAGAGTGTGTGTTCCTGACTGGCCTGCCTGCAGTCCAGATCTGTCTTCTATTAAAAATGTATTAAAATAATAAAACGGAGAATCAAACAATGAAAGTCTCGTATCAAGCAAGGATTCAGAAAAGAATTCCACATTGAAATATGCAACAATTAGTGTCCTGAATTCCCAAACCAGTAAAAATAGGAAAGCAGATGGAACTCACTGGTAAACATGTCTTTACTCTAACTTTTTGGAGTGTGTTGCAGGCATCAAATTTTAATTATGCTAATATATACAAAATACAATGTGTCACCAATCAAGCCTCCTTGTGCTCCAGGAGCACATGTTGGAGAAGGTTTGTTTAGGCTGTCAAGCCTACTAGTTTTCTCTTCCGATTGGACTGAAGCCAATGAACCACAGCTGCTCCTCGTTTTAGGTGAAATGCTGAAGGTATTTAAGGAAGCAGCTGCGGGTCGTTCGGTGGAGGCTATTTTGACTTCTCATGATTTTGGGTTGATGCTCATGTTGGTTTGTCATATTCAGAAGTCTTGTTCATGTTCCTTGTTAGTAAGTGTTAGCTTAGCAAAGGGTTTAGGATTGTTTAGGTTCAAGTTTCTGGTGTTTAGATTAGCTTTAGCATTAGTGTTAGCATTTAGGTTAGCTTTAGCGTTGTTCATGGTTAGATTAGTGTTGGCATTTAGCATTTGGATTAGTATTTAGTTTAGGGCATTTGTTAGTGTGTCTGGTCTTGTGCAACCTGTCTTGTGTCTTGTTGTTATTAAATATGTTTTTGTTAAGCATCTCTGTGTGTGTGTGTGTGTCCGCCAACTCGTCTAGCCCAATTAGTTACACAGTGAAGTTAATCAGTGAAACATTGGAAATCCTTTCTTTTAAGGTTTCTTAGTAAAATAAATATTCTAATATTTTTATTGCATTTTACAAATTGTCCCAACTTCTTTGGAAAGATGAGTTATTCTCCCAGCTTTCAAATACTCCAGTGTTGTGTTGGAGTTAATTGCCTAAACGTACACACTGCACTAATGTACTGGGTGTACTGATGGTGGAAAATGAATTACATGGTGAACAGTGAAGGTCAGTAACGCGTTACTTAGTAACGCGTTACTTAGTAACGCGTTACTCTGACCGCATTTTTCAGTAACGAGTAATCTAACGCGTTACTATTTCCAATCCAGTAATCAGATTAAAGTTACTTATCCAAGTTACTGTGCGTTACTATTTTTGTCATTTTCCTTAGTAAAAAGATATACAGTACAGGCCAAAAGTTTGGACACACCAGCCAAAAGTTTGGACACACCTTCTCTTCAATGTTTTTTCTTGATTATTTTTATTTTCTACATTGTAGATTAATACTGAAGACATCCAAACTATGAAGAATTATGTAGTGAACCAAAAAGTGTTAAACAAACCAGAATATGTTTTATATTTTACCAACTCTACCTCTGCACAACCCAACTGATGGTCTCAAACACATTAAAAAAGCAACAAATTCCAAAAATTCACTCTAGACAAGGCACAAACATTCATTGAAAACCATTCCAGGTGGAAACCTAATAAAGCTGGTTGAGAAAATTTCAAAGAGTGTGCAAATCTGTCATTAAAGCAAAAGATGGCTACTTTGAAGAATCTAAAATATAAAACATATTCTGGTTTGTTTAACGCTTTTTTGTTTACTACATAATTCCATATGTGTTCCTTCATAGTTTGGATGTCTTTAGTATTAATCTACAATGTAGAAAATTTTAAAAAATTAAGAGAAACCACAGGAATGAGAAGGTGTGTCCAAACTTTTGGCCTGTACTGTATATTTGCTTTCTTCTTGTGTGACGTCTGGCCTATGCGACAGTTAAGTCATGGGCTGCGTCCGGAATCGGTTACTTACAGAGTGTGCACTAGATTGGAGGAAGTGTGCACTACTCGGCCAACGCCGAGTGATGACGTGGGGACGTGATGACGTAATATCACCATGGTTACAGACTCATTACAAATCCCACTCACCAAAATGTAGGATATTTATCGTCTTTTTGTTATTTATTTGTCTTTAAAAATGTTATTTTATTTATCTTACTTACACTTTAGTACTGTACTGCTTAAGGAGTATCATAGCCCTTCCCCATGGTAATTTATTGACTGTGTTGGTGCCACTGTGGCTGCCTGACTGGGTCAAGTTACCATGGCAATTTGTTGTTGACCCTCCCCCTTGACCCATTAATATACCCATCTGATTAGTAGGTGAGTGTACCCCCTTCTCCCCCCTCCCTGTCCCTATCCCCCATGATCAAGATTCCAAATGTCACTGACAGGAGAAGTGTGAGGTGCCAAGAGAATTAAGAGAGAAGGATTTATTTACAGAAGATGAGTGCATGGAAGACAAGTGATATTTGGATGCATTTTCATGCAGTCAAGATGTCAGTACAAGTGACTCAAGTGAACCGGATCACATTACTGAGTGACTCAGAATAACCAGAGTCCATAAAATGAACCGAATTTACCACCACTACTTTCCTCTGTGCACATGGGGTTACTGCACATGGGGTTACTGAGGATACCTCCCAAAACATTCAACAACAAAAAATTAAACTGATCATAAGTTTGAATGAGTATAAATGAGTTACTGTGTTGCTATGTGATGAATTAACTTCCTGTCTAGGGTGTAAGCACAACTTGTCTTACAGGTCCTGGAATCTAAGTTCCTTTATGGTGTGCTTGATGAAATGTAAGGTTTTACAGAAAGCTGCTAATAAATTATTTGTGTATTACATTTACTTGTAATGCAAAAGCCCAGCAGATTAGCTACCTTAAAAACATGGAATACCTTGAAATACAGTTGTGGCCCAGTGGTTAAGGTACTGGACTTGTAATTTAAAGGTTGCTAGTTAAAGCCCCACCACTGCCAGGTTGCCACTGTTAGACCCTTGAGCAAAGTCCTTAACCCTCAATTGCTTAGACAATATACTGTCACAGTACTGTAATTGTGTACTGTAAGTTTTAGAAAAACTTGCCAACCTGATTTAGTAATGCCGATTTCCTATAAACAAGGATGATTTAGGAATTTCTCAATGAAGGCCTAATGTTTGTTCTCTTCTTTGATCCTAAGGTTGGGCAGCTTCATATTTGGACCTGCGTGGTCATTCCATGCAATAGAACCTGCAACTGATTCAAAATCAGTTGGGTCAACTCTTTACAAGTTGTTTTACATTCTCACCTAAATGTAGTATCTGTTTTGGCTTGCTGTCTCTGTAGATACATGCATACAAAAGTCCCTGACTACATAAAGATAAACCCCCTTCATACTCTTTGAGTGTCAAGTATGACTTGACTTGACTTGTTTAGTCCTTGTGATTCAAGGAAAACAAGCATTGTAATTCCTTTCTGTACTGGCCTTCTCTCTCTCTCTCTCTGTCTTATGCTGTCATTAAATGAATATGGCCTAAGTGCTTGTTCTCTCCTTGATCTTAAGATGGGGTTTTGCATTTCATGCAATAGATCCTGCAACTGATTCAAAATCAGTTGAATTAAATCTACACAAGTTCTCTCAAATGCAGTATCTGTTTTGGCTTGCTGTCTCTGTAGAAGCATGCATACAAAGCCAAAAATAGGCAAGTCCCAGACTCCATAAAGGTAAACACCCTTCATACTCTTTGAGCCTCAAGCATGACTTGACAGACAGCCTTTGTGATTCAAGGAAAACAAGCATTATAATTCGTTTCTATACTGGCCTTCTCTCTCTTTGTCTTATTCTGTTGTTAAATAAATATGGCCCAAGTGCTTGTTCTCTCCTTGATCTTAAGATAGGGCAACTTCAACTTTATACCTGCAGGATCATTTCATGCAATAAATCCTGCAACTAATTCAAAGTCAGTTGGGTTCATTCTTTACAAGTTGTTTCACATTCTCTCCCAAATGCAGTATCTGTTTTGACTTGCTGTCTCTGTAGATGCCTGCATACAAAGCCAAAGATTGTCAAGTCCCTGACTACATAAAGATAAACACCCTTCATACTCTTTGAGCGTCAAGCATGACTTGACTTGACTTGTGTAGCCCTTGTGATTCAAGGAAAACAAGCATCGTAATTATTTTCTGTACTGACCTTCTCTCTCTCTTTGTCTTATGCTGTTGTTAAATGAATATGGCCCAAGTGCTTGTCCTCTCCTTGATCTTAAGATTGGACAATTTCAGTTTTGGACCTGCGGGGTCATTCCATGCAATAGATCCTGCAACTAATTCAAAATCAGTTTAATTAATTCTACACAAGTTCTCTTTCTGATGCAATACCCTTTTGGCTTGCTGTCTCTGTAGATACCTGCATACAAAGCCAAAAATGGACAAGTCCCCGACTACATAAAGGTAAACCCCCTTTATACTCTTTAAGCCTCAAGCATGACTTGATTTGATTCAGCCAGCCTTTGTGATTCAAGGAAAACAAGCATTGTGGCTCTTTTATATACTCGCACACTCTCTTCCTCTTTGTCTCATGCTGTTGTTAAATGAACAAGGTTTCAGTTTAATTTAAAATTACTTCGGAAAGACATCTAGTAAATTCTGTAAATGTAAATGTTTGGAGCACTCACTATTACTACACCTCAATAAATAGCCGTAAGTTCCGCAGTACCAGTGACATAAAAATTAACAGTGTTTGTATGCTGCATTCTATAGGTTTCTTCTAGAGCTCCACAAAAACTATAAGCCCCCACCACGTTCCTGAGGGGAGGAGCTGTGAAATGATGAATCTAAGGCAATCTTAATCCAATTAAAGTAGTCTGTTCACCTTTTCCCACTGGGAAACCAACTGATCCTATCACCTCCAGGGTAAACAGACTGTTCCATTTTTGTTCTAAGCCTGCAATAAGACCTGCAATCAGACGCTAGATCGCACTTCGTCCCAGGCAAGCAAATATGTCCACCATATGACATACGTCCAGCTTATACTGTTTGTGTGTGTGAAGCAATGGCTTTCTTATTCCTCAAATCTGTTTCTCCCTCTGATCATTTGAAATGAAATGCACTTAATTTTATGTTTATTACATAGTAAATGATGGCCCACCTGTTTTCCCACTTTCGTTTTGCCTTTCGCGACGGCATCACATTCTAATCATCAAACCTATCACTATCATAACCATTTTCATTTTAAAATGGGTGCATGCACTCAGTTACCTTAATTGAGTATGCAATAACAGCTTAAGGGCAGCAATGATTTTACTCTCCACTGGCAAATCAGCGATTATTCTATTATACCACAAGAAAAGTAGGGATTCTATCAAAAATAGAAGGAATATGGGGCTGTTTGATAGGCCATTTGCAAAGACATTTAAAAAGTGAAAACTTAGTTTTCTGCAATAGGAAACAAGGAAAATTGCTTTGTTTTTAAAAAATACATCTTAAAATGACAGATTTTGAGCTGCAGCGAGCTACAGTGAAGGCCAAAAGTTTGGGACCAGTAGTGAAAATGTTTCTATATTTCCTGTTTTTGTATTTTTACAGTCTTTCATTACAATTCATGTAATTAAAATCATGAAAATAAATGACTTTCAGAATTTCCTATTATTTTGCACAACTGAAAAGCAAGTAAGCGCATTTGTGAAATGTATCATGTCTATTACTTTATACAAAAGATCAAATCGTCTTATAATTTCAGTTAAAGCACATGCTTAGACAGCTTAAACTTGGATTTAATCTAGGCACCTAGGTTGCGCAGCGGGATATTCCACTAGCACACCAGTGCCGAGATTCTGAACTTGGCGTTGCAGCAGACACTTGGCGATGCAGCTAGTGCGGGATGCCGGAATATGTGGGTGTGTAAGGACCTTGATTGGCAGATAGAGACACGCCTGTGCTGAGTGCATGGGTGAAAAAGGGTTCCGCTAAGGGCTGTGCACGGGTCGGAGGAGGCATGAGCAGCAATATACCTACCTCGACTGCAATCAGGGATCCCCCAACAGCGGAAGACAAATTGACTACTCTAAAAATTGGGAGACAAGGCATAAACAAAATAGAAAAAAAAAAAATAAGGACATCCGCAATACTCTGAAGATTCTGAACACCCCGGTAACCTGCTACCGGTTGTCTGGGCGCCATCTGGTGGGCACAATTGGCCACCATGTCTGCTGGGTGGGAAAATAACCGGACTAAGTGGGCGGGGTCTTCAAACGATGTGCAAGGACCCTGGTTAGCAGACTGAGGCACCTGTGCTTTAGTGAATGAGCCTCATGTGCAAATCCACTAAATCACAGACGTAAAAAAAGGGGTCCACAAGGACACAAGGCAAATATACCCTCCTCGAACGCAATCGGGATACCCAGCGGCGGAAGACAGACTGACTATGCTAAATCAGGAGAAAAAGGGAGAAAATGCATAAATAAATAGAAAAAAAAAATTCTTCTTTTACTTAAAAAGTTGTACAGATTATAAAAAAGCTTGTAAAAACATTGCATTATACTAAAGAGAAATGCTAAATTAAAGCATTTTTACTAGTGACTTTTGGCCCCAACTATATACAGTATATAGAACATATTTTATAGTGGATGAGCAAAGCTGATTTTTTAAACAAAAAGATGTTTCCCTTTTCTTCAAATATGACCCATGTTCAATTGGCCAACCCACAGTATATTCAAATAAATATAGTATTTCCATGATTTTAGATAAAAGTTGTATACTTTAATCTAAGAGACATATGTCATGAAAATCTTGGGATTCCAAAGATGTCTACAAGTAATCTTTTTCTGTGTCTAAATAATTAATCATTTGGTGTTCATCATTTGGTGGTGTACAACCTTTTTTTGCACCACGGACCAGTTTCATATAAGATATAATTTCACGGACCGCAGGGGGGCAGGAGAATTTAAAATAGAATAACTATGAAATGGAAAATCAGTGTGAATCCTGAGCTTTTTTTGCTGCAACATGACGCTGCTCCCACCTAGTGGTGATTGGAGACAATAACACCCAAAGAGTATTGAAAATGTCATTGCTCTTGTAGCAACCTCTAATTATTTATTTTTTCTGTGTGGCCTGATTATAAATGACCCACAGACCGGTACCGGTCCACAGCCCGGTGGTTGGGGACCACTAATGTACAACATTCTAAAACTTCAGTGCCCATACACATCTGCAGAGAGGAAATCTGTCCACGTGGTTAAATGTAATCTAAGAACCACAAAAATCCTCCTAGAATGTAAAAGATATGTCTTTAGTCATGAGCTTTACATTTGCTCTGGGTTTTAGGCTCCCATGCCAAAAAAGCCCTGTCCTTCTGATTTTTTAGTCAGTGTGATCAGAAGCAAACTTCATTCAAGCTTCTATGTGCCATTTTTGAACCAGTAGCCTATAAGCCCATGGTGATAAAGCCTGTTGACTGTGTACAGTGTAATCCATCTACATTATCCTACTTTTTAAGGATGTGCAGACATTCTGTAAACTGAGTGACTCATACAGTACAGTATCTTTAGTTCTGACTTGAACATTTAAGTATTCATAATATAGTATTGTACAGGGTGAGTCCAATTTAAATGGTACTGTTGCTCACTGGTTTTTGTGTGTTGAACATGATGGTAAACAGGTTGAGACTGTCCTGTATATCGTCTTACACATATGAAGTATGCTTTGTAAATAAATGGTTTCTGTCATTCAAGTGTTAACATAATTTTGACTCACCTTGTATATGACTGATTCTTTAAATATTTTAGATTATTCAGCCATTTACATAAGGGAGCAAATTTTAACCTCCTGATATTTCTGTATGGGTAATTCTTATTAAGCTGGATCTGCTATTCTTAAACAAAGCATGTTAAAAATACTACTAACAGATATTTAATTCTTAATGTGATGAAACCAAAAAAACTTCCAATCACTGCAAGCTGTGTGTGTATAACATTCATTTTGTACAAAGGGGCATTTTATCTTTTTTTTAATGTGCTGATGTAATTATCACCTTTTCCAGTTATTCTCGTGAGAATATATTAATTCTTGAATGTGTAAGCATAACACCAGCCTCCCGAGGGACTTTTTTATTAAATGCTCATCACAGACCGGACACTAAATTTAGGACCAAGGAGATAGGAACAAATGCTGCAGTGCTAATATGCTCTTGACAGTCAGAGCCTGAAATGCATGATTAGCTTCCTGATGGGAAAAAAATTACAGCTTTCATTCCTGTCAGTTTGGCTGCGTGGAGAAGAAATATCCCTTTTGAATAACCAAGCAAATTCCAGGACGTGCTCTGCTTTAAATTTTAATTTAAAGCTTTTAAAATTATGTTTAATTGACTTAGGGTATCTGTCTTATGAGTGAGTAATGTGGATGAGAATATTTAAGGCTCTGCTGCATGTTGCACATTCTTTATAAATCTAACCTGTTTCAATAAATATGTTCATTTTTTAATAAATGAATGAATTGTTAATCATTCCCAATTTTAATGGTAAGACATTGTGACATCATAAAACAATGTCGTATTAAATATTAATAATAATAATAAACATCCAGAGCCTATGCTCCAGAAACACAGGATACAGCACGAAGCATAGAGTTGATCCAGCACACCCCTTTTAACAAAATTCTTAAACAAAAACACTTAGGGCCAATTTAGAGTAACTACCTACTGGCATGTTTTTTTTTTAAATGTTATTTGAGAACAGGCCAAACTTACTTTCATACAGAATGTAACTGAAGCCAAAAATCGAATCCCTGACCTTTGAGCTGCACATCACCAACACGACCTCCTGTGCCTGAACGCTGCACACCATAAATAAAGAGGCTTTGGAATGATTTCAGATATTGAATGAATGTCAATCATTGATTTTAAGTTTGAATTCTCTGTTAATGTGATGTAAATGGAAAAATGGCACACTTCATGCCATCATAAAAAAAACTGAAATGAGTGCCAAAGCAGAAAATGTTCAGCCATTCTTATTATTGCTACACTGTTAATGAAGAGGTTCCCGGCAGTGCATTTGCATTATGTTTCATTTAGAGGCAGCAAAGTGCTCGAATGTGGAATTAGGCACAATCTGAGGAATTATTATGTGCATTATTTTTTGCTGTTCATCATTTGTTGTACTAGATATTCAAGGGAAAATAGTCATAACAGATTATTTAAGATAACTTTTCACAGCATTAATATGAGGTTGCAATTCCCCAATAAATAAAAAATGATAATTTAACAATTACATGGGCATATCAATGCGATTTGATTCAACAAGTGTATGTCACAGAAAAGATCAGGGTAATACATAATAAAACATCATATATTCTCATGGTTTATTTATTTATATTTTTTTTTAAAAAGTGTTAAAACAGCCTGTCATTATACAACCTTTACAAGAATTAAATTCAATCCAAAATTTCCTTCTGGCCAAAGATTTGTATGACAACTTGATGGATTAGAAATGATTGAGCATGGTACCTGAACTGACTTAAAATCATAACTCATATTATACACTGTTCTTTCATTCTCATTCAGTATTTAAGGTTTTTTTTAGATATATATTTTTCTAATATTTAGTCCTTATAATGTAATGTTTGTACAGTCTGTTTAACACCAGGCCAAAATAAAGTGTTTTAATAAGTAAGCCTTTTTAAACATCCATTTAAACCATCCTAAAATACTCATGAAGGAGTTTTAATTTGCAACACTACTATTTAAATGGTTTTGATGTTAAATTACTTTATTTACTTTTTTTTACATTTTAAATGTATTTGATATTAAACAGGTGCAATATCTGACATTTTCGGGGTCTGAATAGTAAAAAAAAAGTATTTGTACATTTTGGACTTATAAATAAAGAACTAATGACCTAGTCACTATATGGCACTGTAAGGTCACCTGCTGCTCAAAAACATTGTATAAATACTTTTACATAAAAAGGCATGTAAACAATATTTTAAGATGAAAGATGAAATAAAAGCTTCCAGATTTTGTCAAAATTTAAGGTTTACTGCAGATCTGTTTAATTTCTGTATATATGTAACAATTGTTTTAGGTGCCATTGACAAACCATAATTTTCCAGTTTCATTTATTATTATGTATAATAAATATTTAAATAATAACACTGGAAATATTACCTAAATCACTTGTTACTGAGACATCCTTAGTGTAAATGTCAACCAAGTTAGAGGTAAAAAAGAAAACATATGACTAATTAAAAAAAGTCTTATTTAAAGAACTGTCCTGTCTTTTAAAATGATCATCAGTAAAACCACTGCACTGATGTTAGTTAACACTTCTGTTGGGTAAAAAAATATAACCGGAACAAAATGTAACTGTAAATATTAACTACACAGATAATTGTGTTGATGAGTAAACGTGATGAACATTCTGATGTGTAATGTTAAGATAAGATAAGACTTTATTGATCCCCTTGGGGAAATTAACTTGTTACAGCAGTATGAAAGAAAGGAGGTAAATACAGAATACAGAAAAAATACAACTAAGTGAAAAACCTTGAAAAAAGAAGCTGCTAGGCAAAAAATGCCTATTTACACTAAAAGGATTCCCTTTAAAAACAAGGGATGTACTTATATTATCGTGAATATAATATATATCAAAAAATGAATAATAAATTGCATATTGAACTTTTTGTATTGCCAGTAGATATGAGTGATATATTACATGTTGTAGTAAGCCCTGATGGCTGTTGAAACTCCAACAAAAAAAGAACAGCACTATCCCTCCATAAGTAGATATTTATGCACATTAGTATATATCCAGAGTACATCCTAGATTTGAACCCTATTGTAATCTTACACAAACAACAAGTAGGAGAAGGTGCCCAGCCTTACCTGTGCAGGAGAAGGTGTTTCGAACGTTCCACTTACTCACACTGACTGTCAAAGTCAAGCAGCAGTGTCCAATCGCAGCCTCTGGGCTTCTTCAACTGCTTGCCTCCACTCTCTCTCTCCCTTTATATCAACCCGCCCCTTCATCTGGTTCACCCCCTGCTGCCTCCCCCTTACCCTTTTCCACATCACTTTCCATAGACAGAGACACACTAAGGTGTAGAATCAAGCATAACATGAACTAGCAACCCTTAGTCAACGCTGACGTATGTACCATCACCAGTAACGTCACTTCTGCTCATAATCCCCCAAAGAAATGACATTTGCTAAAAATAAATAAATAAATACAAATACTTTACATCTAATAAAACCAGCATTTATTTTAAATATATAATCTACAATTTTTTTTGTCATAGTGTTCACCTTCCACATGTTTTAATTTTACATAAAGCTAATAAAAAAACAAAGAAATGAGAGATAATTTGCCTCTTAGTAGTGCATGCAGAAAAACAAAAGGTCCCGAAGGCAAAGACGAGTCTCTGTGGACAGCAGAGTCAGTACTGGTTATGCACTGCGCATCTAGGATCTGTGGGAGAAAAGGGTTAAATAGGATCTGTCACTGAAATAAGGAATAATACGCTGAAACAATGCATCATTCACTGATACAGGATAATATTGTGTATTAAAATGTTCTTTGTTTGTATTTTACCTGTTACCTTATCTATTGTTAATTATACACGGTTCTGAGCATGCTAAATCATCCAAAAATTGGCTAGGCGGTCATTTAGGGAAATGCATACTGCAGTGAAAATGTACCTGTAATCCAATCCGATACTGTTGCTTAATGTAAATAACACGTAATGTAAATAACACTTAATGTAAATAAGGCCATTCAGAAATTAAAACACACTGATCTACTTAAACTTTTAGCATTAAAAAAAATCATCTACTACTGCCACATCTAAAAACACTGTTTTACGGCACGTCATCCAAAGTGTCTACAATTGGAAGATGTGGATGTCAATCAAACATGATGGCCCAATTAGAATTGATGCAGAGTTTGGTTGAGATTTTCCGTTAAAGATCCGTCACGTTTTTAGATTATTAAAAACCAAAGCATGCTTATTACAAAACCCTGCTGGATTTTGAAGAGGACATCTGTGGCTAAACGGGAAACGGTGTCGTTTGTTTTATTTCATAACACTAATGGATTAATCGTTGAGGATGTGAGATATCTCTAAGCTGGGACAAGATAGATACATTTGTTTATTTTAATTAATAATAAATAACATTTATTTAATTGTTTCATTTTTATTGTTTATAAATAATATTTTTTATTATTTATTTTATAATTTTTTCGCTGCCTCTTCAAGGTGTAGACTTGAGAGTTGACATCTAGAATTTTATAAATACAGATAAAGTTGCACTTTAAATTTTATTTTAAATGTTTGTACGGTGCTGTTAAACAAGCCAAAAATGCTGCTAAATGTTCTGTGTGTAAAAGTAAAAATAAAAACAGCAGTTCTGCATAAGTGTGATGTTGTAGGTGCTGTTTTTATTCCTTTAGAATATTTGTTTCACAGTCTGAGGATTGTTATTTAGATAGCTAGTTTAACCGTGGTGCATTGAGACATGTATTATTACTGCTTAGTTGTTTGAGAGGAGAAATGACGGTATCGGATTGGTATCGGTATCGGCAGATACTCAATTTGCAGTATCGGTATTGGTATCGGACATAAAAAAGTGGTATCAAGCCAGCCCTACTAATATTGATGATGAATGGACCCAAACCCAAATTCCATCCTTTTCATCACTGTCATAATTGTCATTATTAAAAAAAGGAAATGGAGTGCACAAAATTAAGTCAAGGTTATAGAGTTTACAAATTTAAAACACTGTAAGTAAAGCATATTATCATTATTATTCTTTTTTAAAGGAAGTTGTAAAATCTGTAAAATCTAATATTATTTATTTCAGATGCAAAGTCATCCATCACATATCAACCCTGTCGAAATTGCCCCTTAATAACTGATTGCACAACCTTTAGCAACAGGGACCAACTAAACACTTTCTATGATTTATTATTTTTCTTTTACATCACAAGCCATTTAAGTCCACTTTTCCTTGCAGAACATAATTAAAACTGAATCACTGCAGGTTTTTATACAAGGCCACTAGAAAACAGTGATTTTATTTTTTATCCATTCAGATTTTGCTTTTATATTTTGGATTACTGCCCTGCTGTGTAACTCAATTATGCCTCAGATTCAGCTCGGAGATCTTTGAAAACTGTTTTGATTAAGAATTAAATTAGTTGCTTCCTCAGTAACAGCAAGATGTTTCAATCTTAATAAAGAAACACATCACACTTTAACTGAGTTTTTACTCTACACTTCATGCCATAAATAATAAGTTCTGTTGTTAATTTGTCTGTCTGTTGAGCATTATATAAAAACGCACTGACAAGCACTGATGATTCTCCTGGTTAGCAGTTTCGTCTTTGCTACCCCCTATAAAAAAAGTGTTTTTAGTATTGTTGAGTCATAACAACTGAGCTAAGATGAGACTAGAAGAATATAAAGTTTTTTATATGTTTTCCTGGTATCTTGTGTGACGTCCTGGTTGAGTTTTAACTCAGCCCTTGAACAGATTTGAGCACTCCTTGGTAGTTTTATCTCTGTTTCAATGTTGTTCTATGATGAACTGCTCAGGTGGCGCAGTGGTAAAACACGCTAGCACACCAGAGCCCAGCTTGTTGGCTTGTTGTTCATACAGGGTGGGAAGCCGGACGGGACCTCATAACTGATGCAATTACGACCTCTGCTGGCTGATTGATGTCGCCTGCACAGAGTTGAGGGATAATGCGTTGATCAGGGTGTGGCTCTCCCTACACAAAAAGCTGATCCACATATGAACTCGCCTCGTGCGGGTGAAAAGATGCAGTCGGAGGGGACATGTCTCGCACTCCTAAATCAGCAGTGAAGATTAGCATAGAGAGGAAGCGTAATGCAATCGGGTAATTGGATACGACTAGATTGGGAGGAAAATTGGGAAAAATGCAAAAAAAAATGTTCTATGGTGAGTACAAATAATTTCTACAGAGCTGGATGAAATTTGCTATTCCACCACTTTGCCATTTAGCAACACAAAACTAAAAGAATTCAGCCCAGTAAATAATACCCTCTCATACAAAGTGGCCACTTTCACTGCTGCTGCTCCTCTTACTAAATGCAGTCCAGATACCAGACATTTACTTGTCCATCTACTGTCTCCTCACAGCAAGAAGGTCCTGGGTTCGATCCCCAGGTGGAACGGTCCGGGTCCTTTCTGCGTGGAGTTTAAATGTTCTCCCCGCGTCTGTGTGTTTTTTCTTCCGGGAGCTCCGATTTCCTCCCACAGTCCAAAGACATGCAAGTGAGGTGAATTGGAGATACAAAAATTGTCCATGATTGTGTTTGACATTAAACTTGTGAACTGATGAATCTTGTGTAACCAGTAATTACCTGTCCTGTCATGAATGTAACCAAAGTGTGTAAAACATGATGTTAAAATCCTAATAAATAAATGCACACTTTACCAGGTTTCAATTTTAGGACTACTCACGTAATGTAAATCCCCATCCACGTCAGTACTACAGAAAATGTCATGCAAATAGGCAGTGAGATATGAACTGTGCACAAACATGGCCTGTGCCCCTAACAATCAAAATAGAATATACACCGATCAAGCATAACATTATGACCACCTCATTGTTTCTACACTCACTGTCCATTTTATTAGCTCCACTTACCATATAGAAGCCCTGTGTAGTTCTACAATTACTGAATCTAGTCCATCATGCTTTTCTAGCCTGTGTTCTTCATTGGTCAGGACCCCCACAGGACCCACTATAGTGTGTGTTGTGCTGATATGAGTGGATAAGACACAGCAATGCTGATGGAGTTTTTAAACACCTCTCTGTCACTGCTGGACTGAGACTAGTTCACCAACCAAAAATATCCAGTCAACAGCGCCTCATGGGCAGCATCCTGTGACCACTGATGAAGGTCTAGAAGATGACCAACTCAAACAGCAGCAATAGATGAGTGATCATCTCTGACTTTACATCTACAAGGTGGACCAACTAGGATGGATTGTCTAATAGAGTGGACAGTGAGTGGACACGGTATTTAAAAACTTCAGCAGTGCTGCTGTGTCTGATCCACTCATACCAGCACAACACACACTAACACACCACCACCATGTCAGTGTCACTGCAGTGCTGAGAATAATCCACCACCTAAATAATACCGGCTCTGTGGTGGTCCTTTGGGGGTCCTGACCATTGAAGAACAGGGGGAAAGCAGGCTTAAAAAAGTATGTAGAGAAATAGATGGACTACAGTCAGTAATTGTAGAACTACAAAGTGCTTCTATATGGTAAGTGGAGCTGATAAAATGGACAGTGAGTGTAGAAACAAGGTGGTCATGATGTTATGCTTAATTGGTGTATACCATTATAATGTTTAGACTGTGATAACTATGAAAAAAAAAAAAAAAAAACCTTGGTTAAATCCAGCATAAAATAATACTAAACAGGCTTCTTCTGATTCAGGAGTTCATCAAAGCAAAGCAGCATATGCATGGTTGTTGTTGCTTCTTCAGGGCGTAAAGCCTAGTGTGTGTATTTTTGCTTTCAGATCCAGGATGCACCTGTACCCTTGTTCTGACCAGTCTAATAGCCCAATGAGATACATTAGAATGCATTTTAACAAACTCAGGTTTTACATATATATGTTCCAAGGATCCAGTACTTGCACCTGGCAATCAAGCGATCATTGCGATTTTGCTTTTCCACTCTCAACAAAGGGTTTGAGTTCCTTCTGACAAAGAATAGGCATTGGTGGAAGGGTGTGCAGCTCCACTAATTCCTGGACTGTTAGGTGTCTGTGTTAAGTGGCTGGTTGATGACCATTAACCCACTCCACCAGGCACAGGGAGGGCAGGCAATAAACTGTTCCAGAGCCACCTGCTACATCGCTTTCTTCAGTTTCTCCATCACGTTTATAGAATAGTGATTAGCACTTATTTTACAGGTGTTGTTGACTCTCATGGGTCTGGAACATATCCAAATCTGGATTATTTGGCTTAAGCAGTTGTACCTCAGATAGCACTTTTCCACCAAAAGAACCCTGGTTCTTGAACCGGTTCTGTTCAGGTTTCTTCGAACCTTGGTGTTCTGTAGAGAACTGATTCGCGTTTCCACCAGTTTTTGGGAACCAAGCCTGCGTTTTTTTGCTCAACGGTGGGCGTTACACAACGAAAGTAAAGATCAGTAACATGATGGCGGAGCGTGTAGATTACCTGCGAGCATTTGTGCTGTTGTTACAGATGTTCATTTTTAGCAAAAAGCTTCTATCAACTATTGGTGATAATGAGATGTAGACGTGTTTGTCGCAGTTGTTGTTTTCTTTAGTTCATTGACATGAGAAGCGTTTTGCGTTTCACTTTCACCACGACCCTCTGTGCAAATAGTCGATTTGCTCAGCGCTCGGCTTGAGCAATAAAACATCACTAAAGTGTGAAGTAACCATCAAATCTAGTCTAAAAGCTCCACATGTATCTGTGTTTAGCCGTATTTACTTCACGTGTGGTGTTTATGCAGCTCGGGGTTCTGAGAATCTGCTTCGAAAAAGCTTCACCTAAAATAGCATGACGTGGATTAATGTAATAAAAGTACGACACAGAAACACTCAATTTCTCTTCATCATTACTGGTTATTAGTGCTCTGTACTGCCCAAATTAATCGCTTGTTGTTTTAGTACAACAAGCCACGTTACGCTTTATTTTTCATGTTAAGCATTTTTCGTACTGTCATGTTACTAGCCCTTGTTTAGTCATGTTACTAGCCCTTGTTTAGTCATGTTCCTAGCTCTTGTATAGTCATATTCCTAGCCCATGTTTAGTCATGTTCCTAGCTCTTGTTCATAGTTATGTTATGTTTCGGTTTGTTTAGTCTTAGTTATCTTGTTTAGCCTAAGTTAGTGTATTTAGCCTTAGTTAGCCATTTTGCTTTAGTTAGCTGTGTTTAGTTTTGTTTAGTATTGTATGTTCTGGTTTTGTCTTGTTATTAATAAATATCCTTTGTTTTCTTAAACATCTCTGCGTGTGTGTCCGCCCTTTTGTCTCGTCCTAGACCCCCCGTTACATAATAGTTCACCTCTTTGTGTAAGGTTTCCTGCGGCGTTGGGGTTAACCTACCTTGGTCCCCGGCGTTGCAGGAATTACAGATCCCCTGGAACAAAGGCCTTAAATTAGAGGTCTCCTAATTAAGGCTGACGACCTGCAGCTGCACCTGCTTATTTAAGCAGGCACCATGCAGCCACAGGTTGTCATGCCTTTGTCCCTGTTTCGTTTGGTTTGGTTTCTTTTAGTTTAAGTCGACGTTTTTTGTTTTATTCCCAGCCACGGCAAGGATTGGCTGGTGACTTAGCACACGGGTTCCCCGAATTTCGCGACGGCGATTTCGGGGTGTCCCGTGTGCTAAACAGGTGTGCGGCTTCCCGATCGTGCTGAGGCGCGGTCGGTGACATGGCCACCTGTCCCCGAACTTTGCGACGGTGAGTTCGGCGTGTTCCTTGCACAATACGGGTTGGTTTCATTCCAGCTTCGGCTTGCTGACAAACCACCCGATTCCCGAACTTCGCGACGGTGAGTTCGGTGTATCCCCGAACATCGCGACGGCGAGTTCGGCGTGTTCCTTGCACTATACGGGTTGGCGGTTTTCCCCCGCCGCTTATGCGGTCTTTGGGAATTCAGCCCACGAGCCCGTTATGCAAGCGCTCCGGGTGTGTTCCTTGCACTATACGGGTTGGCTGTTCTCCCCCACCGCTTATGCGGTCTTTGGGAATTCAGCCCATGAACCCGTTATGCAAGCGCTCCTGGGTGGCTGTTTTTCCCCCGCCGCTTAAGCGGTCTTTGGGAATACAGCCATCGCTCCGAACGACGCGACGGCGAGTTCGGTGTGTTCCTTGCGTTAAACGGATTGGTTGCATTCCAGCTGCGGCTGACGTTCAAGCCATCCGTTTCCCCGAACATCGCGACGGCGAGTGTTTCTTGTTTTCTATAGGTGAGCTTCTGCCTGGTGACAGCATGGTGCGACTAGTGACAGAGCCACCGGTTTCCTCGGACTGCGCGGACGCGGGTCCGGATTATTCTCTTGTTTCCTATAGGTGAGCTTCTGCCTGGTGACAGCATGGTGCGACTAGTGACAGAGCCACCGGTTTCCTCGGACTGCGCGGACGCGGGTCCGGATCATTCTCTTGTTTCCTATAGGTGAGCTTCTGCCTGGTGTCAGCATGGTGCGACTAGTGACAGAGCCACCTGTCCCCGGACATTGCGACGGCGAGTTCGGGCTATTCTCTAATTTCCTCTATGGAGAAGCTCCTGTCCTGCAATGCCGGTCGCGACAGCCTCGCAAGTTGCGATGGGGATTCGCGACTCGGTTTTATTTTCCTTTGTTAAAACGTTATATCCCTGATTATTATTTGTTTACTTTTATTAATAAACTTTTTGTTATTTAACTCTGCATCTTGGGTCCTCCTTTTTCCCCCCACGTAACACTTTGGACACAGCAAGATGTTTTTTGTTCAGGAATTCCCTGAATTTGACTCCTTGAGGTTTCCTCAAACCATCCCGATCTGTAGGCCAGATCCTTATGATGGAAAGGACTCTAGTGTTGAAAGCTTTCTTATGCAGTGCTATCTCTATCTGCAGCACCTTTTGGACCCTCAGCCCACTGAAACACAAAAGGTAATGTTTATGATGTCTCGGCTGAGTGGTGAGGCTCTAGAGTGGGCTAGAAAGCTTTGGTCTGAAAGGGGATCTGAGCTGAAAGCGGTTCAAGAGTTTGAGGGCCTCATGATGAGGGCCCATGTTCATCTGTCTCTGTCAGTTCCAAGTGTCAGTCAGCAGATCAGTATTTTAAAGAGAATTTGTTTGTAGTTTCGGGTCCTCCAGCCAATCAGTCAGAGTCTACCAAGTCTGAGTTATCTCTAAGTTGGGTTATTTACCCAAGAAACCTGTTGCTGACTCAAGACGCCCCTTCAGGTTCCAAGCAGCTGATTCAAGAAACCTCACCAGGTTCCAAGCAGCTGATTCAAGATGAATCTCCAGGTTCCAAGCAGCTGATTCAAGATGAATCTCCAGGTTCCAAGCAGCTGATTCAAGAAACCTCACCAGGTTCCAAGACGCTGATTCAAGATGAATCTTCAGGTCCCAAGCAACTGATTCAAGATGAATCTTCAGGTTTCCAGCAGCTGATTCAAGACGTCCCTCCAGGGTTCAAGCAGCTGATTCACGATGTCCCTCCAGGGTTCAAGCCGCTGATTCACGACGTCCCTCCAGGGTTCAAGCAGCTGATTCAGGACGCCAATCCAGGGTTCAAGCAGCTGACTTCTGACGCCTCTCCAGTGTTTTCGCAGCTAAGTCCAGTGTCTCCAGGGTCCCAACAGCTGACTTCTGATGCATATCCAGGGTCCAAGCAGCTGATCCCGGACGCCTCTCCAGTGTTCTCGCAGCTGATTCCAGTGTCTCAAGGGTCCTCGCAGCTGGTTCCGGACGCCTCTTCTCAAGGGTCCTCGCAGCTGACTCCGGATGCCTCTTCTCAAGGGTCTTCACAGCTGACTCCGGACGCCTCTTCTCAAGGGTCTTCGCAGCTGACTCCGGACGCCTCTTCTCAAGGGTCCTCGCAGGTGACTCCGGACGCCTCTTCTCAAGGGTCCTCGCAGCTGACTGAGGACGCCTCTTCTCAAGGGTCCTCGCAGCTGACTCCGGACGCCTCTTCACAAGGGTCCTCGCAGCTGACTTTGGATGCCTCTTCTCAAGGGTCCTCGCAGCTGACTCCCAAAGCCTCTTTGCTAGGTTCCACGCAGCTGGCTTCTGTTCCCGAGTTGGCGGCCCCCGATGGCGCTTCTGTTTCCGAGTTGGCGCCCCCCGATGGCGCTTCTGTTCCTGAGTTGGCGCCCCCTGATGGCGCTTCTGTTCCTGAGTTGGCGCCCTCCGATGGCGCTCTTGTTCTCGAGTTGGCGCCCCCCGATAGCGCTCCTGTCAAGTCAGCACCCCCAGAGGGTGCTTCTGAACCCTCGTTGGCTGGTTTTCTGTCAGCAGCCCGTGTTCTGCGTTCTCAAGATATACTAAATGTCTTTAAATTTGCCCCGCAGGGTCCAGGACCTCCTTGTGTTTTTTGTTTTCTAGGCACTCCAGGAGGAGTGCCTTTAAGGGGGGGTTATGTAACACTGAAAGCCTCTGTGTGCTCTGGTGTTCCTGATGTGCCATGCCCCCCTCTCCATGAGCACACTCTGTCTGTCTCCTGCCACGCCCTAGCTCATGATTGGTTCCCCTGAACTGATTAGCTCCAGCTGCCCTCCATAAAAGAGGAAAGCTGGAGGACTCCTTGTGAACTATTGTCTTTGACTCTGGCGTTTCATTGATCTTTGCTTGGGCTTTGTTGGACATCTTAACTGGACTCGTTTTGGCTCTGTAAGCTCTTGTTTAGTCATGTTACTAGCCCTTGTTTAGTCATGTTCCTAGCTCTTGTATAGTCATATTCCTAGCCCGTGTTTAGTCATGTTCCTAGCTCTTGTTCATAGTTGTTATGTTTCGGTTTGTTTAGTCTTAGTTATCTTGTTTAGCCTAAGTTAGTGTATTTAGCCTTAGTTAGCCATTTTGCTTTAGTTAGCTGTGTTTAGTTTTGTTTAGTATTGTATGTTCTGGTTTTGTCTTGTTATTAATAAATATCTTTTTGTTTTCTTAATTATCTCTGCGTGTGTGTCCGCCCTTTTGTCTCGTCCTAGACCCCCCGTTACAACCATAATAAATTTCCTTTTTTTTTTTTATTCATCTACCAGAAACAACAACTCTCATATTTCTCTATTATGTCCTTCTTTATTTCAATAGTGTTGTATTTTGTAGGTGTAATTGCATGAAAGAAAAAATACTTTACTCAGCCGACTTCCTTCTTCTTTCTCACTCACTGTCCCCTCTGTCTGATACACAGTGACAGCTACTGGCAGGACTAATTATACAACACACCAAATAGTGTGTAATTTTCTCACCACTGCACTTTCTCTGCACCTTATTTGTATATATTAATATTGAATTTTACAAAATATAAAGACAACACTGAAAAAACACTGTCCGCTGTCCAAATGTTCACTCACTGTATATATATATATACAGTATGTATATATACTGTATATATATATATATATATATATACAGTGTATCACAAAAGTGAGTACACCCCTCACATTTCTGCAGATATTTAAATATATCTTTTCATGGGACAACACTGACAAAATGACACTTTGACACAATGAAAAGTAGTCTGTGTGCAGCTTATATAACAGTGTAAATTTATTCTTCCTTCAAAATAACTCAATATACAGCCATTAATGTCTAAACCACCGGCAACAAAAGTGAGTACACCCCTTAGTGAAAGTTCCTGAAGTGTCAATATTTTGTGTGGCCACCATTATTTCCCAGAACTGCCTTAACTCTCCTGGGCATGGAGTTTACCAGAGCTTCACAGGTTGTCACTGGAATGCTTTTCCACTCCTCCATGACGACATCACGGAGCTGGCGGATATTCGAGACTTTGCGCTCCTCCACCTTCCGCTTGAGGATGCCCCAAAGATGTTCTATTGGGTTTAGGTCTGGAGACATGCTTGGCCAGTCCATCACCTTTACCCTCAGCCTCTTCAATAAAGCAGTGGTCGTCTTAGAGGTGTGTTTGGGGTCATTATCATGCTGGAACACTGCCCTGCGACCCAGTTTCCGGAGGGAGGGGATCATGCTCTGCTTCAGTATTTCACAGTACATATTGGAGTTCATGTGTCCCTCAATGAAATGTAACTCCCCAACACCTGCTGCACTCATGCAGCCCCAGACCATGGCATTCCCACCACCATGCTTGACTGTAGGCATGACACACTTATCTTTGTACTCCTCACCTGATTGCCGCCACACATGCTTGAGACCATCTGAACCAAACAAATTAATCTTGGTCTCATCAGACCATAGGACATGGTTCCAGTAATCCATGTCCTTTGTTGACATGTCTTCAGCAAACTGTTTGGGGGCTTTCTTGTGTAGAGACTTCAGAAGAGGCTTCCATTCTGGGGTGACAGCCATGCAGACCAATTTGATGTAGTGTGCGGCGTATGGTCTGAGCACTGACAGGCTGACCCCCCACTTTTTCAATCTCTGCAGCAATGCTGACAGCACTCCTGCGCCTATCTTTCAAAGACAGCAGTTGGATGTGACGCTGAGCACGTGCACTCAGCTTCTTTGGACGACCAACGCGAGGTCTTTTCTGAGTGGACCCTGCTCTTTTAAAACGCTGGATGATCTTGGCCAGTGTGCTGCAGCTCAGTTTCAGGGTGTTGGCAATCTTCTTGTAGCCTTGGCCATCTTCATGTAGCGCAACAATTTGTCTTTTAAGATCCTCAGAGAGTTCTTTGCCATGAGGTGCCATGTTGGAACTTTCAGTGACCAGTATGAGAGAGTGTGAGAGCTGTACTACTAAATTGAACACACCTGCTCCCTATGCACACCTGAGACCTAGTAACACTAACAAATCACATGACATTTTGGAGGGAAAATGACAAGCAGTGCTCAATTTGGACATTTAGGGGTGTAGTCTCTTAGGGGTGTACTCACTTTTGTTGCCGGTGGTTTAGACATTAATGGCTGTATATTGAGTTATTTTGAGGGAAGAATAAATTTACACTGTTATATAAGCTGCACACAGACTACTTTTCATTGTGTCAAAGTGTCATTTTGTCAGTGTTGTCCCATGAAAAGATATACTTAAATATCTGCAGAAACGTGAGGGGTGTACTCACTTTTGTCAGTGTTGTCCCATGAAAAGATATACTTAAATATCTGCAGAAATGTGAGGGGTGTACTCACTTTTGTGATACACTGTATATATATATATATACAGTATATATATAAAGAGAGAGAGAGAGAGAGAGAGAGAGAGAGAGAGAGAGAGAGAGAGAGAACTTGTTTGTGACGTCATGTGTTTCGCAAATTTCTGTTAAGTTGAAACAGATCGTTCGTAACCCAAAATGTTCGTATGGTAAACTGTTCGTAACTCAAGGGTCTACTGTATTCTGTGGTGCCAGATTAGAATGCAAGTTCGCTTTCTGGAACCTCTTTTTTCTGTGGAAACACACGGAACCGGTTCAAAATCGAGTTCGCGAACCGGAACGGAGACGGAGCTGGATCCGCGTCGGTGGAAAAGGGGTAAGAGAAGGTAATCTGTTGCAAAATTGATGTTAACAAAAATGGTTAAACAAGGTCGAACAACAAGTAAATTTTAATGTAAAAAAAAAAACAATAAAACAATAACACAGTAGTAATCACATCTGTATAATTTTCTGACAAGACAGAAGACATCTACCACTTATTTACTGTGAACAAAAAACTAATAATTACGCATTACTTATTCCAGTCCAGCGACCCTCAAAATAACAGAAACATCTTACTACTCAGGCTGATTATGCCACAATTTGCATACTGCATCTTGTCAAAGGTTGTATTTGATTTGGACGAAACAAAACATAAAATTGAAATCTTCCAGGTTAATTCTTCAAGCATTCTGCCATATCAAATTACCGGGTGTATGAATCTCCGTCCCAGCATCTAGGCCCAAATGCATGATGGAATAAAACTACTTTCTCCCCACTACCTAGCCACTCCAGTTCCACCAGAGTGAAATTGAAAAGTCAATTCCCCACAAAATATGCAATTAGGTGAGCAGGCATATTCACCTGTGTGACGCATTGTGCTCAGCCGGCTTTACTCGAAGCCATTTCGCTGCCTTTCATCATACCAAGCACAAAGTTTTATTGTCTTATGAAGCAATGAAATGCACTGATGCATGGCCGAGCCATTGGGTAAGACATGGCCTTGTTTTATGGGGAGCACAAAGCAAGCAGCTGCCATGATTTCATCAATGGCTATCACTGCTGGATCTTTAATTGATTTTATCAGCCTAACAACAACAACAATAAAATGCAGTATTTACTGACAGATCAGATTATATGCGAATAATGTTGGTTTCTACAGGAGTGACTTTTTCTAACAGATCAAATATTTTGTTTAAAGTGACTTGCTTGAGTAGAAGGAATTTCAATTCCAGTCACACTCGAAAGTCCCCAGTAAAGATGCACTGGAAGGTTTCAACAAACATTTGCCTATTCATTCTTTTTAATACCTAACTTGCCCCTATTTACTTAAAAGTTTTGTTGGAATAAACATTCATTTATTGTACATTTTACTACTACTATTCAGGGTCGCAGTGGGTACAATTCTCTGGGCGAAAGAAGGTTGCCAGTCCCCCACATAGCAAAAACACACACAATCACACACTGTTTTACCTGGACAATGTGATACATTATAATACTAAATAATCAGTAAACTAGCAAAAAAGAAAGACATTTTCTACTTGATTGATATTAACAAGACACCAGGCAGGGTAATTCTAAAAACCCCATGGCTCATAATTCTTAAAAAAAATTTCAAGCATAAATGGGCCATCAAAACTCATTGTTATTAAATAGACCCTCATCAGTTGGTCATTACTTTTTAATAATCATAGCCTTGTTTTAGTGAATCATCTTGTTTATTAAAGCTGCAATTCAGAACATAGTGGTACACAGATGTTAGTGGAATCTGTGCTTCACAGCAATACAGTTCCCAGGAACCTGGGTTTAATCCAAGCTCTGCCAGGGTTTCCTCTAAGTATTCTTGCTTCTTCTCTCCTCCCAAAAACAAACCCAAGGTAAACTGGTAAAGTGTATTTTAAGCTGCAATAGATTCACACCCTGTTCAGGGTGTGTATTTGCCGTGTGCCCAGTGTTTTCAGTTGTTGTCTGATGGAAATTAAGCAGTTTGTAAAATATTAGTAATATAAAAGCATACCTTTTTATTAGTATTAAATAAAGCATAATGGATCATGTGGGCCTAGGTTTAATTACCTCTAGTCATCGAATGAGAGGAGGTTTTATAGTACTTCCAAAAAACATAAAAAAATTACATACATACAGAAAAATACATGCATATTCTCATATTCATATTCTGCCTACAGTGGTACCTTGTAACTCAACATCCCCTAAACTCAAAATCTTTGAAACTCAACACCCTTTGTACCCCTAAACTCAATGTTTCCCTTAAACTCAATGTGTTCAGTTTGTTTTTTTAAAATGTATATATTTAATTTCAAATTAACAATAAACAGGCACTTTGTCCAGCGCTTGGCTTGAGCTGTGCGGTAATACGCCATCAAAGTGTGCATATGAGACGAATCTGCATTTGTGTGGAATAACCTTTAGATTTACTCTGAAAGCTCCACATGTATCACATGTGTTTAGCTGGATTTTCCTCCTGTTTCACTTTTAAACTTGTGTTACAGCTCGGGGTGCTGAGAAATTGTAAGAATCAGCTTTTTATTTAAGTGTTTTTATATTATATTTGTGTTATTTTTAGTGTATAACTCTAAAACTCGACGCCTTTTTAACTCGACGCCAGTCCCAGAACCAATTGACGTTGAGTTTCAAGGTACCACAGTAAATGGTCCTAGTGAGTTCAGAATGTGTAGATGTGTATGTTGCTCTGCACTGGATTGAACCCTGACCATGGTGAAGTGATTATTGAAAACTAATAAGTAAATGACTATTACAAATGACTGTTCCACCCACTCTAGGCCGCTAGAGTACAGAAATTTACAACATAATTGTCACATAGCAATGGCCTTTTCGCATGTGTAAGAGGTATAAAGCCACCTTCTTTTCCCCCAAAGTGAACAGACTCTGAGGTCCCAGCTGGCTAACCCAAATTGAAGTGGCCCATTTGAGCGTTGCATTTACAAATGCCACTTAAAACTTTGTTGTATAAAAAAGGAGCCTTATGTTAACCACATCCAGAAGTGGCATTGAGTTCTCTGGGCTCGGAGGCATCTAGGATGGAAATGTGTATTGTGGTCAGACGAATCAGTATCAGAGATCTTTTTTTGGAAGAAATGGACGCCATGTCCTCCAGACCAAATATGAAAAAGGCTATCCAGATTGTTATCAGCAACATGCCCAAACACCAGGGTCTGTCATGGTATGGGGTTGTGTCAGTGCCCCTGGAAAAGTAGTTTACACTTCTGTGATGGCAGCTTTAATACAGAAAAGTACATTGACATTTTAGAGCAACATGTGCTGCCTTCAAGACAATGTCGTTTCCAGGGACGTCCATGCATTTTTCAACAAGACAATGCAAACCACATTACAAAGGCATGACTGCAGAAGAAGAGAGTACAGGTTCTGGATTTGCCTGCCTGCATTACTGGCCTGTCACCAAAAGAGAATGTGACAACAACAACACTTTACTGTTGCACACCTTAATACATGTTGGCAGAAAGAATGGTACAAAACAACCCCTGAAACACTTCATTGATTGCTGTCATCAGTGAGAAAAATGTTATTACGTGTTGTGAGAAGGAATGGCAACATTACAAAGTGGTAAATGCTTTACCATCCCAACTTTTTTGGAATGTGTTGCAGGCCGGAAATGCAGGGATTGATGTATTATAACAAATCAAATGAGGTTGACCAAACAAAACATGAAATATCCTGGGTTCATACTGTCTGCAATTAAGTAAGAATAGATATACACTCAAATGATAACTTAAATCTGGCCGCTCAGGTGGTGCAGCGGTAAAAACACACACTGGAACGAATACATCGTATCAACGGCCACATGAACAACGATTGGCCTGTTGTTTAGATATGTGTGGGATTAAGCCAGATAGGGACTATCTCATAACTAATGCAATTATGACCTCTGCTGACTGATTGATGGCGCCTGCACAGAGATGAGAAAAGAGTGCTGTCAGGGTGTGTCTCTCCGTACACAGTGCTGAGCAGCACTGCACTCGTCAAAGTGTAGGTGATAAGATGCACACGACATGCTGCCCACGTGTCAGAGGGGGCGTGGGTTAGCTTCATTCTCCTCAATCAGATCAGGGATCGGCATAGTTGGAGAGGAAGCATGACGCAATCGGGCAATTGAAAGGGAGAAAATGTTTTCTGCTGGTAGAAGGGGTTACCACAGGTCAACCCGTTGGAGCAAATCACTGGGGTCAAATGATCCTAATATTGTGACCACCTTGACTGGCAATCCGCTATGTAAAATAAGCTCATTTAAGGCCATTTATAAACATTGTTTAGCGCATCTTTAAATTAGAAAAAAAATTAAAAAAGCACCCAAGTACATCTTGACTTGCAAGTCACAGTCACCTGAGTAACTGGGGGTCAGAATTCTGTTTTACAATACCCTAAACAATTACATGATCTCGCTTTAAAGAAGAATTTTAATGGTACCATTCCTTTTTTTTTTTTTTTACCTTTTTACCAGACTCCAATAAGGCCAGTTTAACAGCTGTTTTAGCAAGATCAGAGCAATCAAAGTATTTGTCACAGGTTTGTAAACAACACAAATTTAATTTCTGGCAATTAAACTGTCCTAAAAAGCATTGTTACACTGTCCTTCCCAAATTATGTGTATATACTCTTTACGTTTAACTCTACACTATCATTCAGACTACCAGGTGGTGAAGCGTGATTAATCACTACAGAGAACATGATCCATAATCCAGTGGCTGTGTGCTTTTCAGCATTCCAGTCCACGTTTGAAATTGCCAGTGGTTATCTTGGACTCGTGTGCAGCTGCCCAGCCATGGAAACCAGACGCTAACAAAAGCTTTTGACAAACAGCTCCTGTGCTGATGTTGCCTTCAGAAACATGGTTAGATAGTGTTTCGGCTGCAGCACATTTGCTCGTCTGAATTAGAGCACTTACAGCTGAACAGTACAGCTAGCACAGAGCAAAACATTGATTAAATGACTTGTTGGAAAAGTGCCATCATATGACAGTGTCACATAGAAAGTCATAGAGATTCTTCAGTATGACTCATTCTACTGTCAGTGTTTGTTTACAGAGACTGCATCGTTTTATGATAGATGATGGATCTGCTAATATTTGAAAAAGAAAATTGCATTAAACCATAATTCCTTCAGGGGAAGTTGTGTTTAGTTTGATCACTCCAAGAGCACATCTAACAAATTACTGAATTATACTAAAATGTTGTGGTTATTAGAAACCTGTTTGTATTCATTTATTTATTCATTCATTGTCTGTTTTACCACTGCTTTATCATGGTCTGGATTGCAGTGAGTCTGATTAATTGGCCAAAAAACAGGAACCACCACAGACAGATCACCAGTCCATCAAAGGGCAGACACACACACACACACACACACACACTCCGGGCAATTTTAAGCAACTCCAGTTAACCTGACTGCATGTCTTTGGACTTGTGGGAGAAAACCAGAGCACCAGGAGGAACCTACAAAGACACAGGGAGAACATGCAAACTAATAACAACCTGGCGAGTGCAGCCAATCAGGGGCAGTGCAGTGGGGGGTTGAGATCATGTCGTAAAGCCCCTCCCCGCCATGGGCCCCAGTGCACCTGCCCCCCGGTAGTTATGCCCCTGCTGGCCGCCCAGCCAGGGAATTGCACCCAGACCCCTCTTACTGTGAGGTGACAGTGCTACGTCCGGCACCACAGTGCCACCCTGTTTTGTACATGAAATGTTAATTATCTTTTTCTCAACACCACCATAACTAACAAGTTCAGTGCTGATGAACATTATTAGCATCCCTGAATGTTAAGTAGTACACCATGTAAGCATAGCTGAAGTGTTTGGTGAAACTGCCTGGATATACAGTATAAACTCATATATTTAAAACAAAAAGTAGAAAACACAAAATAACAAAATAAAAAAAGCTTGGCAGGAGAAAAGGGTATAGATTTAAAACAGTACCAAGCCACAATTGACTGCTCCCTTTGTACAGTTTAAAACAAAGAACAATTAACTGGATTAACTGAAAATTAATCTCACCTGTCCCCACCTGTCTGTGCTTACATGACTTTAATTTGCCTATGAATTGAGGCTTTCATGATTAAAAGGCAGTTTCACTTTCTGTCCCTTGCTCACAATGGCAAAGATAAGAGAGCTGTCTGAGCTGACCTAAAATGCTATTATCACCAAGCACAAGCAATCAAAATGGTACAAGACTATCTCTATGAACCTTGGCATTCCGGTTTCAACAGTTCGAAATGTTATCAAAATGTTAGCTACTCATGAAATAGTCAAGAACCTTCAAGGACAAGGTGGACAGTGGACAGTTTTTTATGCTTTTACCCTAATTTTGCTCCTTATCAAGTCATATCCAATTACTTGATTTGAATTTCCGCCTGTACTGCAGACCTCCACTCCAGCACTAGAAGTTCCTTGTGGTGCTTGTTGCTGATAATTTAACCTGGTCCCTGCATACCTCCTCTCTTGTTAAGAAAACCCACCAGTGCCTGCATTAGCTAATGGATGAGGAGAGCACATCTAAAAACATCATACCTCAACATTTCTATAGAGGCTCTAGAGAGTGTTTTAACCAGCTGCATTGCACTATGATTTGAAGGCTGTAATGCCTCAGACAGAAAAGCCCTGAAGAGAGAGATAAGAACAGCAGAAGGAATAATTGGGACCACACTCCTGTCTATTGAGTACTTGGTCAAAAAACACCACCTGTTAAGAGCCACTAGTACCATGAAAGACTCCACTCATCCCTGTCACAACCTGTTTTCCCTCTTACCCTCAGGAAAGAGATACAGCAGCATGTGGTGCAGTACTGCCAGGTTCCTTAAGACCTTCTACATAACTGCTGTTAGATTCTTGAGAACAGTGAAACATGCAATATCTGAAATAACTACAATATACACTTATCAGCCATAACATTAAAACCACCTCCTTGTTTCTACACTTACTGTCCATTTTATCAGCTTCACTTACCATATAGAAGCACTTATAGTTCTACAATTACTGACTGTAGTCCATCTGTTTCTCTGCATGCTTTTTTAGCCCCCTTTCATGCTGCTCTTCAATGGTCAGGACCCCCACAGGACCACCACAGAGCAGGTATTATTTAGGTGGCGGATCATTCTCAGCACTGCAGTGACACTGACATGGTGGTGGTGTGTTAGTGTGTGTTGTGCTGGTATGAGTGGATCAAACACAGCAGCGCTGCTGGAGTTTTTAAATACCGTGTCCACTCACTGTTCACTCTATTAGACACTCCTACCTAGTTGGTCCACCTTGTAGATGTAAAGTCAGAGACGATCGCTCATCTATTGCTGCTGTTTGAGTTGGTCATCTTCTAGACCTTCTTCTGGTCACAGAACTCTGCCCACGGGGTGCTGTTGGCTGGATATATTTTTGGTTGGTGGACTATTCTCAGTCCAGCAGGGACAGTGAGGTGTTTAAAAACTCCATCAGTGTTGCTGTGTCTGATCCACTCATACCAGCACAACACACACTAACACACCACCCCCATGTCAGTGTCACTGCAGTGCTGAGAATGATCCACCACCTAAATAATACCTGCTCTGTAGTGGACCTGTGGGGGTCCTGAACATTGAGGAACAGCATGAAAGGGGGCTAACAAAGCATGCAGAGAAACAGATGGACTACAGTCAGTAATTGTAGAACTACAAAGTACTTCTGTTTGATAAGTGGAGCTGATAAAATGGACAGTGAGTGTAGAAACAAGGAGGTGGTTTTAATGTTATGGTTGATCGGTGTACAGTCTCAACTAAATCCACGTGCAATGGCTGAAATAACTTGAATTCTATACAGTTCAAAACTGAATCGTAGCCGTTAGCATTTATAGACTTTTATTTATTTAAGTTTTACTTTTACAGTTCACCTTATATTGTATATATAAGGTGTATAAACTCTGTATATATAAACTATATATATATATAATAAACCATATATAATTATATATATCTAACTATATATACATAACTATATATAACTATATATATAACTATATATATAACTATATATGTAACTATATATATATATACTGTATATATATTAGGGCTGTCGTTAATCAAGATTAAAATTTTTAATCTAACTATTTTTATTTGGCATATTTATAGATGTTTAAATGGTAATTTAGAACAGTATTTCCCAGTATTCTTTCTGCACAAACACAGTATTAAAGGGTTTTCTTAATAGATCTATGAAATAATCATATCTGTGTTTTGATGCTTTATTGATGCCTTATATTAGATCAAAACATTATGATTGGTGCACCTGTTTTCAGTGTCAGGGTCATGAACAGGAAAAGATCCTCACTTTTGTCAGATAATGTGCTTTCTACAATGAATTTAGATTTAATAATTCTATCATATTTTATGAATGTTTTATTGGTAAACACGTTCTTGCAATAACAATGTGCATAACTGCTCAAATTTTGCTTAATTATTAGTTTGCGATTAATTGAGATGAATACATATATATTTAGGGCTGTCACACGATTAAAAATTGTAATCGAGATTAATCGAGATTAATTTTGTTCTTTAATCGCGATTAATCTCGATTAAAATTTTTAATCGTGTGACAGCCCTAATATATATATATATATATATATATATATATATATGTATATATATATATATATATATACAGTGTATCACAAAAGTGAGTACACCCCTCACATTTCTGCAGATATTTAAGTATATCTTTTCATGGGACAACACTCACAAAATGACACTTTGACACAATGAAAAGTAGTCTGTGTGCAGCTTATATAACAGTGTAAATTTATTCTTTCCTCAAAATAACTCAATATACAGCCATTAATGTCTAAACCACCGGCAACAAAAGTGAGTACACCCCTAAGAGACTACACCCCTAAATGTCCAAATTGAGCACTGCTTGTCATTTTCCCTCCAAAATGTCATGTGATTTGTTAGTGTTACTAGGTCTCAGGTGTGCATAGGGAGCAGGTGTGTTCAATTTAGTAGTACAGCTCTCACACTCTCTCATACTGGTCACTGAAAGTTCCAACATGGCACCTCGTGGCAAAGAACTCTCTGAGGATCTTAAAAGACGAATTGTTGCGCTACATGAAGATGGCCAAGGCTACAAGAAGATTGCCAACACCCTGAAACTGAGCTGCAGCACAGTGGCCAAGATCATCCAGCGTTTTAAAAGAGCAGGGTCCACTCAGAACAGACCTCGCGTTGGTCGTCCAAAGAAGCTGAGTGCACGTGCTCAGCGTCACATCCAACTGCTGTCTTTGAAAGATAGGCGCAGGAGTGCTGTCAGCATTGCTGCAGAGATTGAAAAGGTGGGGGGTCAGCCTGTCAGTGCTCAGACCATACGCCGCACACTACATCAAATTGGTCTGCATGGCTGTCACCCCAGAAGGAAGCCTCTTCTGAAGTCTCTACACAAGAAAGCCCGCAAACAGTTTGCTGAAGACATGTCAACAAAGGACATGGATTACTGGAACCATGTCCTATGGTCTGATGAGACCAAGATTAATTTGTTTGGTTCAGATGGTCTCAAGCATGTGTGGCGGCAATCAGGTGAGGAGTACAAAGATAAGTGTGTCATGCCTACAGTCAAGCATGGTGGTGGGAATGCCATGGTCTGGGGCTGCATGAGTGCAGCAGGTGTTGGGGAGTTACATTTCATTGAGGGACACATGAACTCCAATATGTACTGTGAAATACTGAAGCAGAGCATGATCCCCTCCCTCCGGAAACTGGGTCGCAGGGCAGTGTTCCAGCATGATAATGACCCCAAACACACCTCTAAGACGACCACTGCTTTATTGAAGAGGCTGAGGGTAAAAGTGATGGACTGGCCAAGCATGTCTCCAGACCTAAACCCAATAGAACATCTTTGGGGCATCCTCAAGCGGAAGGTGGAGGAGCGCAAAGTCTCGAATATCCGCCAGCTCCGTGATGTCGTCATGGAGGAGTGGAAAAGCATTCCAGTGGCAACCTGTGAAGCTCTGGTAAACTCCATGCCCAGGAGAGTTAAGGCAGTTCTGGGAAATAATGGTGGCCACACAAAATATTGACACTTCAGGAACTTTTACTAAGGGGTGTACTCACTTTTGTTGCCGGTGGTTTAGACATTAATGGCTGTATATTGAGTTATTTTGAGGGAAGAATAAATTTACACTGTTATATAAGCTGCACACAGACTACTTTTCATTGTGTCAAAGTGTCATTTTGTCAGTGTTGTCCCATGAAAAGATATACTTAAATATCTGCAGAAATGTGAGGGGTGTACTCACTTTTGTGATACACTGTATATGTATATATATATATATATATGTATATATATATACAGTATATATATACTGTATATATATATGCAATTTTCTTCTGGATCAATAAAGTGTTATCTTATCTTATGAAGTATATAAAAGATTTTATTTGGTTCTTTGCGTTCTTTCTTGTTTCTCTGTTTTGCAATGTAGTTTTATTCTGATTTGTATTTTTTTATGGGTGTATAATTGAATCACAATAAAAAAATTTGTCTACTGCATCTATAACCCAGACTTTGCTGTGATATTTGTGAGGTTCAGACAGAAACTTAAAACTTGGTTGTAAAAATAGAATGATAGATAGATTGGTAGGTGGATACTTTATTATTAACAAAGGCAAATTTCATTGCACCTGTGTATAGTGACAATAAAGATTCTATTCTGTTCTATAAAAATAAGGACCTACACATAATTAGGAGCACTTTTAGGAATTTTGGGCCCATGAAAGATATCATATTGGGCCACACCACCCTAGACAATGGCAATCTTAACACTGTGCATACAGTGGAACTCACTATTTGATGCAAGATTGATACTCTCTATAAGACAAGTGTAAAAGCAATATTTCCTTTTCATCATTTAGCAGACACTTTTATCTAAAGCGACTTACAGAACCATGACAGTATATTGTCTAAACAACTGAGGGCTAAGGGCCTGGCTCAAGGGCCCAACAGTGGCAACCTGGCAGTGGTGGGGCTTGAACCAGCAACCTTTTGATTCCTAGTCTAGGACCTGAACCACTAGGCTACTGCCCTAATACAGTAGACCCTTGCCTTACGAACCGTTTACCATACAAACATTTCGCGTTACGAGCGATTTCTTTTAACCTAACGTACGAACAAATTTCAAATCACGAAACACGTGACATCATGAACAAGTTGACTCTGACCATCTCTCCCTATATATATATATATGTATATACTGTATATGTACAGTACGTATATATATATATATATATATATATATATATATATATATATATATATTAGGGCTGTCGATGTTAACGCGATAATAACGCATTAACGCGATCTCAATTTAACGCGATTAAAAAAAATAGTGCCGTTAACGCGAATCCTATTTGGCCCTGCGAGTCATCCGTAGTTTATGTTGAGACTTGACTGTGCACGGCATCTCTCATTAAGACAGCGTTTCTCAAATGTAACCGAGCGTCTTAGCGTCGTAGCACTTTCTTAATAAAGAAATAAATACACGGTATATTCACAAATTGTCGGGAGCAGAACACTTTTATTACTTTTTCTGTTACGGTACCGAATAGCGGACAGCTAGAGTCGTTAGCCAAGCATGCTATTCCATGAACTATGGAAGCCCCAAAGGGTCAAAACACACTCTCTTCGTGTAGAAACGTCCATCAAACCATTGTCACGATACAACCACAGAAAAGTCTGTTACAATAACTACGCCTTATCCCACCTAAAGCACCGCTGATCTACAATGTTTGCTGATGGAGAAATTTTAACCTACAATCTGACATATATACGAAGTCAAGGGTCTCTGCTGGATAGTATTACTGCCTAGTATGTGAGTGAATAAAACTCCCTTACAGTTTTCTCTTGTCCCAGCAGTTTTTAACATAAGTACATTTAGCATAAAATGTGTTCACCATTTTAATTGTAACATTTCACTTAAAAATCCTTGTTTTCTATAACATTTACACAGATTTTTTTTTTATGCGATTAATCGCGATTAACTATATGAAATTCTGAGATTAATCGTGATTAATAATTTTAATTGTTTGACATATATATATATATACAGTGGGGGAAATAAGTATTTGATCCCCTGCTGATTTTGTAAGTTTACCCCCTTACAAAGACTTGAACAGTCTATAATTTTTATGGAAGGTTTATTTTAACAGAGAGAGACAGAATATCAAGCTTGAGATCATTGACAAGCTCCTCCCGTGTAATTCTGGACTTTCTCAGAATCATTCTTACCCCACCAGGTGAGATCTTGCATGGAGCTCCAGAGTGAGGGTGATTGACTGTGATCTTGCATTTCTTCCATTTTTGAATGATCGCACCAACAGTGGTCTCTTTCTCACCAAGCTTCTTGCTGATGGTCTTGTAGCCCATTCCAGCCTTGTGCAGGTCTACCATCTTGTCCCTGACGTCCTTTGATAGCTCTTTGGTCTTGCCCATGGTGGTCGAGAGATTTGAACGGAAGAAACTGATTCTGTGACAGGAGTCTTTTATACAGGGACAGGACTAATTTGTGTGCCTCATGGGCACATAACCGGTCTGTGGGGGTCAGAATTCTTGCTGGTTGGTAGGGGATCAAATACTTATTTCCCTTAATTAAATACAAATTAATTTATAACTTTTATTTAATGTTTTTTTTCTGGATTTTTTGTTGATATTCTGTCTCTCTCTGTTAAAATAAACCTTCCATAAAAATTATAGACTGTTCAAGTCTTTGTAAGGGGGTAAACTTACAAAATCAGCAGGGGATCAAATACTTATTTCCCCCACTGTACTGTATATATACAGTATATATACTGTATATATACAGTGTATCACAAAAGTGAGTACACCCCTCACATTTCTGCAGATATTTAAGTATATCTTTTCATGGGACAACACTGACAAAATGACACTTTGACACAATGAAAAGTAGTCTGTGTGCAGCTTATATAACAGTGTCAATTTATTCTTCCCTCAAAATAACTCAATATACAGCCATTAATGTCTAAACCACCGGCAACAAAAGTGAGTACACCCCTAAGAGACTACACCCCTAAATGTCCAAATTGAGCACTGCTTGTCATTTTCCCTCCAAAATGTCATGTGACTCGTTAGTGTTACTAGGTCTCAGGTGTGCATGGGGAGCAGGTGTGTTCAATTTAGTAGTACAGCTCTCACACTCTCTCATACTGGTCACTGAAAGTTCCAACATGGCACCTCATGGCAAAGAACTCTCTGAGGATCTTAAAAGACGAATTGTTGCGCTACATGAAGATGGCCAAGGCTACAAGAAGATTGCCAACACCCTGAAACTGAGCTGCAGCACAGTGGCCAAGATCATCCAGCATTTTAAAAGAGCAGGGTCCACTCAGAACAGACCTCGCGTTGGTTGTCCAAAGAAGCTGAGTGCACGTGCTCAGCGTCACATCCAACTGCTGTCTTTGAAAGATAGGCGCAGGAGTGCTGTCAGCATTGCTGCAGAGATTGAAAAGGTGGGGGGTCAGCCTGTCAGTGCTCAGACCATACGCCGCACACTACATCAAATTGGTCTGCATGGCTGTCACCCCAGAAGGAAGCCTCTTCTGAAGTCTCTACACAAGAAAGCCCGCAAACAGTTTGCTGAAGACATGTCAACAAAGGACATGGATTACTGGAACCATGTCCTATGGTCTGATGAGACCAAGATTAATTTGTTTGGTTCAGATGGTCTCAAGCATGTGTGGCGGCAATCAGGTGAGGAGTACAAAGATAAGTGTGTCATGCCTACAGTCAAGCATGGTGGTGGGAATGCCATGGTCTGGGGCTGCATGAGTGCAGCAGGTGTTGGGGAGTTACATTTCATTGAGGGACACATGAACTCCAATATGTACTGTAAAATACTGAAGCAGAGCATGATCCCCTCCCTCTGGAAACTGGGTCGCAGGGCAGTGTTCCAGCATGATAATGACCCCAAACGCACCTCTAAGACGACCACTGCTTTATTGAAGAGGCTGAGGGTAAAGGTGATAGACTGGCCAAGCATGTCTCCAGACCTAAACCCAATATAACATCTTTGGGGCATCCTCAAGCGGAAGGTGGAGGAGCGCAAAGTCTCGAATATCCGCCAGCTCCGTGATGTCGTCATGGAGGAGTGGAAAAGCATTCCAGTGGCAACCTGTGAAGCTCTGGTAAACTCCATGCCCAGGAGAGTTAAGGCAGTTCTGGGAAATAATGGTGGCCACACAAAATATTGACACTTCAGGAACTTTCACTAAGGGGTGTACTCACTTTTGTTGCCGGTGGTTTAGACATTAATGGCTGTATATTGAGTTATTTTGAGGGAAGAATAAATTGACACTGTTATATAAGCTGCACACAGACTACTTTTCATTGTGTCAAAGTGTCATTTTGTCAGTGTTGTCCCATGAAAAGATATACTTAAATATCTGCAGAAATGTGAGGGGTGTACTCACTTTTGTGATACACTGTATATATATATATATATATATATATATACCGTATATATACAGTGAGCGAACATTTAGACAGCGGACAGTGTTTTTTTTTTCTGTGTTTTCTTTATATTTTGTAAAATTCAATATTAAAATGGCCCCAAAAAATGGTACAGAGAAAGCGTAGTGGGTGAGAAAATGAACAAATCTATTACTATTTGGTGTGTTGTATAATTACTCCTGCCAGTAGCTGTCACTGTGTATCAGACAGAGGGGAGTGGAGAGGAGTGAGAGAGAAGAAGGAAGTCGGCTGAGTGAAGTAAGCTGCGTCCGAAATCGTATACTTCCATACTCAATAGTATGCAAAAGCAGTACGCGAGAGCGGTTAGTATGTCCGAATACATAGTATACATAAAGATATACATACTTCTTGGGCAGCCATGTTTGAGTATGCAAATGATGCACACTTTTGGTCCGCTAATGTATCCCATAATTCAACTGGAGCTGCGTAGGTGTTCGAAGCGGAAGAAGAAACAAGATCGATGGCGGAAAACGGAGAGTCCTCTGTTTACAAGTGTAAGTAAGATAAACAAAATAAAAATGTTATTATTGCGTACAACCCTAAATAATGTTATGATTAGCGCAAAAAGACGATAAATATCCAAAGTTTTGGCGAGTGGGGCTTGTAATGAGCACGCGGTCTGTAACTATGGTGATATTACGTCATCATGTCCTCACATCATCACTTGACGTTGGTAAGATGGCGGACATAGTAAATGGGGGTGTTGCGTGCATACTGCACACTTCTGTACCGAAAGCGCGTACTTCTTTACCGGCCGAGCGGTGCGTACTTCCTCGAATCTAGTACGTACTCTGTAAGTATGAGATTTCGGATGCAAAATACAACACTATTGAAATAAAGAAGGAAATAATAGAGAAATATGAGAGTTATTGTTGTTTCTGGTAGATACAATGTATTATGGTGTATGGTACAGCACACGTACTATACTGAAATGTGATGTTATTTTATGTACAGTACAGTACTGTGTATTGTTTATTATTGTTTATTACAGTAATGTCTATTCTAATATTTAACATTTAAGGGAAAATATACTTGTTTTTATAAGGTTAGGTGGGGGGGTGGCACGGTGGCTTAGTGGGTAGCACTGTCGCCTCACAGCAAGAAGGTCCTGGGTTCGATTCCCAGGTGGGGCAGTCCGGGTCCTTTCTGTGTGGAGTTTGCATGTTCTCCCCGTGTCCGCGTGGGTTTCCTCCGGCAGCTCCGGTTTCCTCCCACAGTCCAAAAACATGCCACCAGGCTAATTTGAAACACTGAATTGTCCTATAGATACCTAGCCGCTTAGGGAGGGTTGTGTCAGGAAGGGCATCCGCGGTAAAAATTGTGCCAAATCGATGCGCGGATCATGATCCGCCGAGAGCCGACCCCGCAACCGAACGGGACAAAGGCCAAGGAGAAGAAGAAAGGTTAGTTATGGGGTGGTTGTCAGACTTTCATTGCTTTCTGTTTTTGTAACAAGCATTGTATCAGTGTTTATATTTGAATAATTTAATATAAAAACACATAACGTTCTAATAATTTTAAGGCTTCTGTCAGCCACATGCCCTTAAAACTGTCCTAACGACTGAGCTCGCGCGTGCGTATGTGCACGTGCGCCTTCAGTTTGTTGTAGTCGCTGCATCCAGCATAGCGCTTGATGTCGTTATTGTGCCTTTCAGTTTATAGGTCGAATTTAAATCGTCGTCACGCACAAACTGCACGGTGATTGGTTCCACGGGTACACACACATTGTGACCAATAGGAGCGCGGATGATTACTTACCGCGCGAAACTTCAAACACGGAAGTTCCGTTCGGTGGGGCTCGGATAGTTTTGTTTTTGTTTTTGTTTATGTTTGATTTTTGTTTTCACTGTTGAATGTTACGTAGGTTTTAACGTATACGCTATTAATAAATAACACATTATTAACATCATTCACTGCGAGTTTGTTCATGGGTGAGTAAAGGTGTGGTTTTAACTAACACGACAAACTTTAAACTTTAGTTAGCTTTGTTTGGTGTAATGGCGTATAGTTAGCTGCTTAGCTAAAATGCTACGTGATATACAGTATAGCAAACAGCGTTACAGTGTAAATATCCTCCGGCTCTTATCCTTTACTGTCACCGACTACATTGCTTTTGAAATCTACACAAACACAAAGCATTAGTACTTATTTATACGGTTATTATTCTTATTTTCTTTAATATAGGTTGTTACGATAATATTAGTGTTCAGTGCAGTCGTATTTTGTCGCTGAATTTTATCTCAATTAAAACAAAATCGTGTCTCCTGATATTGGAAAACAAATAAGTGACAATTCAGTTTAATTGCTGTATCAGCCCTCAACTGATATAGAACCTACTGATTCATGTTACAAATGTATAGCACCTTTACGTAACATTGTTCCTGACCTGCTAACTTCAGCATTTTTGTATTAAATCACTTAGATATAATATTGACAATACGTTTTTACAAATAACAAACGTTTACACTATTTAATACATAATTACTGCTTATTTGCGAAATTTAACACACTGAAAAATACATAAAACTGTAAAAAGTCTTGGCACATTTTTATCTGGAAAATAATTTGCTTTTTTTGCAGTCCTAACTCCTACTTATTGCCACTCAAAGCAGTACCATTACATGTATTTAATGTGTGCATTTTTTGCATTGACTGTTTTTGTTTAGTATATACACACTTTGACTAGGCATAACATTATGACCACTGACAGGTGAAGTGAACAACACTGATTATCTTTTCATCACGGCACCTGTTAGTAGGTGGGATATATTAGGCAGCAAATGAACATTTTATCCTCAAAGTTGATGTGTTAAGCAGGAAAAATGGGCAAGTGTAAGGATTTGAGCGAGTTTGACAAGGGCCAAATTGTGATGGCTAGACGACTGGCTCAGAGCATCTCCAAAACTGCAGCTCTTGTGGGGTGATACTGCTCTGCAGTGGTCAGTATCTATCCAAAGTGTTGTAGACCATGTACACCGGTATTCCCTGATGGCTGTGGCCTCTTTCAGCAGGATAATGTGCCCTGCGGTAAAGCAAAAATGCTTCAGATATGGTTTGAGGAGCACAACAATGAGTTTGAGGTGTTGACTTGGTCTCCAGTTTCCCCTTATCTAAATCCAATCGAGTGTCTGTGGGATGTGCTGGACAAACAAGTCCGATCCATGGAGGCCCCACCTCAACTTACAGGAGTTAAAGGATCTGCTGCTAACATCTTTGTGCCAGAAACCACAGCACACCTTCAGGGGTCTAGTGGAGTCCATGCCTCGACGGGTCAGGGCTGTTTTGGCAGCAAAAGGGGAACCAACACAATATTAGGAAGGTGGTCATAATGTTATGCCTGATGGGTGTTCCTATGTCATTGTGGGTGATTAGGTGCAGATTGATTTGGAGAACATGGAAATCCACAGCACTAAGCAAAAAGTTAGGAGATTGTTGGCACTGTCTTGATGAAATAACTGGCAAGTTCTTTTTTTTAGGTTGCATTTCTTAATTTCTTAGGTACAAAATACAATTAATTTGGTCAGCCAAAATATTAAAGGTATCTTTGTTCGTATTATGTCAGGTAAATATAGGTCCAAGAGATTTAACACCTCACAGATTCTTGTTGGAAATAGGGTCTCTATAATAAACTTGTTTTAAATAATAATCTCAGTATTGTAGTTATGTTCAATTGATATTAATGCCAATATTTATATTAATGCCACATTGACATTCTCATAGTGATTGAGCTGATTTAATGCTTTCATAAGTTATGCCAGCCTCATTGATAATGTATGTCATGTAGAGGTAAATGATCTGTGTAGTCAGTTGATACCGCACATGATTACAGGTAAATGTGTATAAATATGTTTTGTGCTTTTGCAGATCAAACAAAACAGATCACTATTTGCTTCTGAGATCTGTTCCTTACACAGGATAGAATCAGTTGTCATGGATCAGATGTACAGCCTGCAGCGGGAGGTGGGTCGAGGCAGCTATGGTGTGGTCTATGAGGGTCGTGTAATGGAGACCGGCTGGTGGGGCCGGAGTGGGGACACAGTGGCCATCAAGCGCCTGCCTTGCTGCAGCCCAGAAAGTATTGAACTCTACTTGCAGGAGCTATGGGCTATGAGAGCCACAGCCAGGAGTCACCCAAACATTATTGGGCTTTACAACTGTATGCTACAGACCGGCCCAAAAACTCTACAGCCTCTAAAGTCCGGCAGGCCACCTCTGGACCTTGTGGAGAGTGCACTTAAAGGGAGAGTAGTGGACAAGGACTCCAAGAGTCAAACAACTAACATTGCTAAGTCGAGAAGGAGACACTCTACCACAGAACCAGTGCAGAGACGGTGTTTTGCTCTGTGGTTGGTAATGGAATATTGTGACGGAGGAGACCTGAACCAGTACATGCTGTCTAGGTGTCCAGATATCCAGAGGAATTATGAGGTTGTTCGGCAGCTCAGTAGTGCCATGACTTTCCTGCATGGACTGGGAATCGTGCACAGAGACCTCAAACCGGCCAATGTGCTTGTCTGCGTCACCAATAATGGACCTGTGGTGAAGGTAATGCACAGTTTATCATTTATCATTGCAGTTAGAGCTTTAGAAGGCACAATATTGAAAGAATCCACAGTATCCATGTTTCATATTGTAATACTTGAGGAAATGATTTGCTAAGCTTTTTTGGGCTCTCTGGTTGCGCAGCAGTAGCCCACTACTGTTGGAATCCAGGGTTAAAATCCCCAACGGTGCTATCTGGTTGGGCAGCTAGATATACAAACACCACAGACCTAACCAGGATAAGGTAGTGGTAGAACATGAAAATGAACGTTTAAGTTGGCACTGGAGTAACAATTATGTCACTTTTTTTTTTTTTTTTATTAAACTAAATTAAGTATTTAATAAAGTAAATGTTTGTTTGAAACGGTAGTTACTCATTACACAAGATTTATCAGTTCACAAGGTTATATCGAACACGGTCATGGACAATTTAGTGTCTCCAATTCACCTCACTTGCACGTCTTTAGACTGGGAGGAAACTGGAGCACCCGGAGGAAACCCACGCAGACATGGGGAGAACATGCAAACTCCACACAGAAAGGACCCAGACCGCCACACCTGGGGATTGAACCCAGGACCTTCTTGCTGTGAGGCGACAGTGCTACCCACTTAGTAACCCACCGCCCTAATAAAGTAAATGATGGAGGATTTAGAGCTGTCATGCTAACCGTGATACTGCTGATGTTTGGCTATTTTTAACAATAGAAAGGTTGCACATTGCCAGAGCGTTTGAAAAAAAAAAATCATTATTATTCACCAAAGCTATTTCGATGGGCAAAACCTGGAACATTCAGGTCATAACCAGACGCCTTTCCTTTTTTAGTGAGGTACAGTCCTTTTTTAGTTTGGTATCCAGACTCAAACTGAGGTGTCAATATCGTATGGAAGTCTACCTCGAAATAACAGCCCGGATTTAATCCTGCATTAAATGCTTCATTTTTATATTGGTTTAGACAGTGGTTTTGGTTCCTGGTAGTTCAGGTTATTGATGGCCTATACATATTTGACATCTTTTTAGGCTTGTTTGGCTGTATCTGATGCAGTGGCCTAGCTTCTTTCCCATCTAGGGCAAAAAAGGCTACTGTTTTTGTTTATTTGGCAGAAATCGCAGCCAGCTACTGGCTTCTCAACAAATGACAAATTTGTGTTTCACACTATGTAAATCTACACCACCTTGGTTCAAAGAAACAGCTGTCAGTTGAGTAGATACTTTCTATTAATGTATTTAAACATTTATTACAAAAAAACCCTGTGTAGCAATATTGCGTTGGCTATTTCATCCTTTGTAGAAAAGCACTGCTTTGTAATAAGTAAAAGTGTGTAGCAGCTGTAATAAAACAGTATAGTATCTCAAAAACTACCCCAAACTTATGTTTTATATATTTGTTTCTTAACATTTATGTAGTGTAAATGTGCCTCTGTCTGTCTGAGATTATGGTGTTTTGTTTTGCTTTTAGAACTTGAAGTTTTGAACATTCACACAAGTTTGGTTCATGTAATATGCTTTTATTTAGAGATGGGACGATCGATCGGCTATGAATCAGTATCGGCCGATTTTTTATCAAAATATGCTATCGGCGATCGGCCGATATCTCCTAAAAGTAGCCGATCCGATCGTGGGATATATAAAGATCATGTTAAGTTAACAGCTCAGTGGATTGATCCAGACGCCAACCATCACATCACCATTCATCAACCATCGTACAGAAACCACAGTGAAAGCTGTTCATGACCTAAAATAACATCATTAACTTTGTGCATCATACATACGATGTAATTTTGCTGATTGTAATATTTACTTTAAAAAGATAATTCAACCCGGTCACATCTGAGTCGATTCTATCAGCACGTTATATAAACTCCTGGTTCACTTTGGTAAATCGTGAGTGGTTCTTACTTGTGATTTAGATGAGAACAGAAAATGTTACAGAGCCAATCAGAGGCAAAAGTTTATTCATTACCAAATTCGTTAGTTCAGGATCATCTGCTGAACTTTTAGCTCCTTAGACGGAACGAGTCTGACGGTCGGTTACAGATCTGTGGTAATAGCAGTTTAATTAAGCTTTTTAATTGAGCTTTTTAATGTAAGAGAGTTACACAGAATGTTCTGTAGTAGCTGGTGTTTATTTAAAACCACGACATTTAATTAATAACAGTAAACACGGAGAGATAACTGAGAAGAGAAACTTACGCTTGGCGAAAAATGAATCGACTCATGAATCAATGAATCACTTATAGCGATACTGTGAACAAAGCGTATCTTCTAAGGGCACACACACACACGCGCGCTGCTCCGGTTTATCTTCACTGTGAGGCTCTTTTTAAGTTTATTTATTTTATTTACTACTAAACCCCCCCAACCCCCCCTCCCCCCGATCGCAATCGGCTATCGGCCGATGTCCCTGAAAGGAGATCGCAGATCGGAATCGGTGCCAAAAACCCCGATCGGCACATCTCTACTTTTATTACATTCAAGCCTACCTTACCACTGCATAGCTTCAAACCATTAACCATATCAGTATGGGGCTATTTATATACATTTTTTATTTCGGCTGCTCCCGTATTTAGGGGTTGCTACAGCGATCATTCTGGTCCACCCGACCTTGCACAGTTTTTACGCCGGATAGTGCTGGGTGGTATGACTGTACATTCGGTGTACCCTCTCTGATTCCTCATACTGTGTTCATTTTTCAAATACTGGCATACTGTAGCACAGTTAATACGACAGCTTGAGGCTTCAGTAGGCAGCAAATCATATAATATTGTTTGCCGCTACAAGTGCTATGGAGCGTTGTGCAGATTAGATACAGCTCACGAGTTAGCCAGGTAGCGTTAGCATGACTGTGTTAACAGATGAGAGAGGTTTTCTCAATATGGTGAAAAAATAAACAAAAACAGATGGAGGATGAAGAGGGGAAGACCAAATATGCACCGGAAGAACCTGCCAAAGAACTGAGCTGTGTCGGCAGTTTAGAACAGACTAAAACACTGTATGCTGTACGGTTTGTCAAGCCACGGCTGTTGCAAGCAACGACATTACGAACGCAGTATCAATCTACATATGCAAGGACACGATTCCTCTTCAGGTCAGTTGCTAAACCAGTGTTTTAAGTGAACTGGAAGCGGAGATTTATAAAGTCATCCACTTTTCTACCTGTGGTCAAGTTGTACAGTGAAGTTTGCAAACGTCGTTTTATTTGTTAAAGGGAGAGCTAAGGGTAATTATGCAATACTTTAAGCAGCACTGAGAACGCACTGACAAGTGTATCTTCGAATGCCTAAGCTGTTCGGCTAGCCGCCTTAGCTTCTAAAGTTAAGTAAATTCAATTTACAATTGGGTTCAGTTTTACTAGTCACACAGACCTGTGGAATCTACGTAAACGTCACTTAAAGTGAATCTGTCTGGCAATGTAAGGCAGGCTAGAAGGTCTCAAAAAGCAGCACAATGACACGTTCTAATGAGATTCAAATACATTTGTGAAGCCAAATAATTGAAATCTGCTTGTCTGGAAAGGGTTACAAAGCCATTGCTAAGGCTCTGGAACCCCACTGAACAACAGTGAACTGCAGCCACTATCCACATATAGAAAAACTTGATTTTGGATTGATGACTCATCCAGGAGGTAACAAAAGAACCTAGATGAAAATCTGAAGTACCACAGGCCTCATTTGCACAGTTACGGTCAAAGTCTTGTCTGGCACTTTCCAAAACATCTGTGAACTGATAAGTCAAAGGTGGAAGATATGGGTCCTTTTACATCTGGCACAAAGCTATTGCATACCGACAGTCGCATGAATTCTGCTCTCTAATAGAAAGTCCTGAAGGAGAATATCTGCCTGTCAGTTTGTGAGCTAAAGCTCAAGCACAGCTGGAATATGCAGCAGGACAAAGATCTAAAGCACACAAACCTGTCAATTTCTCAATGGCTTAAAAGAAACAAAAGAACCTAGAATTTGAGAGAATTTCAGGCCTATTGAAATGCCGTGACAGAATCTTAAACGAACACTTCATGCTCAAAACCTCTCCAATGTAGCAGAATTAAAACAATTCTGCACAGAAGAGTGGACCAGAATTCTTCTGCAGTGATGTAAAACAGCAGTCCTCAACCTTTTTTGCATCACGGATCGGTTTCATATAAGATATAATTTCACGGATCAGCAAGGGTGGGGGGGATTTAATATAGAATAACTGTACTATTCACAAATGAGCTTTTTTCGCTACAACGAGACGCTGATCCCACCTAGGGCTGATTGGAGACAATATTACCAATAAAAAAGTAGTGTTTTCATTGCTGATGTAGCGATCTGTAATTATTAATTATTTCTGTGTAATAAATGACCCACATATTGGTACCTGTCTGCGGCCCGGTGGTTGGGGACCACTGATGTAAAAGAGTCATTGTAAGTTATTGCGAGTGTTTATTTGTAGCTGTTACTGCGAAGGGTGGCACAAGTAGAGTAGCAGCTACTTTTTCCTCATGTGTGATATGGGATTTGAATGAATCTTTAACTTTTATATCTTTGATATTTATAAATAATTATGTTTATGTTAGCTGGACGGTCTGAAACATTTCAGTCGGACAAATGATCAACAGTAGATGAACTCGAGTGAGAGGCAGATACTTTTCCACAGCACAGTATGTCATTAGATACAGTGACACTGAGTATACATTTTGTATAGATCCACCTTGGTGCAGACACTGTCTAAAATTCCTTTATGTTTCAGGTTGCAGACTTTGGCTTGAGCAAGATGGTAGAAGGTCCCACAGATGGAGAACAGAGCAGACTGGCCCTCTCTTCTACATGTGGCTCAGACTTTTACATGGCACCTGAGGTGTGGGATGGCCGCAGCTACACAGCCCAGGCAGACATCTTTTCACTAGGTGTCCTTTTCTGGGCCGTGCTGGAGAGGCTCACGTTCCTGGAAGATGGCTCCAGCCAGGAGCAGCTGGGTGAGTACAGGGCATGATGCCCCAGTCTTAGACATACAGATGGCCGAGTAAATGAGTAAAGACATCAGTGCAGCTGTGTAATAGGTTAAAAAAAAGAGTTGGGTCTGGCTTGCAGCAGGCTGGGACTCGCCTCATCTGTGGTGACAAATGACGTGCACACCATGTGAATGAGGAGCGCTGTTTCTCGTCGTTTTTTTTCCCAATTTAGTGTTTTCTAATTCCTGATTGTGAACCCACTGCCATTTGCACAACCCCCGATCTGATTAAGGAGAGCGGGATCACCACACTTTTCGTGTGACACGTGGTCAATCTGCAGCCGCTTCTTATCACATGCCTGTACGAAGAGACACTCTAAGCTCCATGTGCCCACTTTACCTGAGGTACCCAGACCAGTCCCATAGATCTCATATTGCATCAGCGGATAACAGTGGTTAAGGTAGTGGACTAGTAATCAGTAGGTTGCCGGTTCAAGCCTTACCAGTGCCAAGTTGCCACTGTTGGGCCCTTGAGCAAAGCCCTTAACCCTTATTTGCTTGAATTGTATTCATACATTATTGTAAGTTGCTATGGATAAAGGCATCTGCTAAATGCCGCAAATGTGAAAGCCCAGTCAAAATTCGAACTCATGAGCAGTAGATGCTAGTGCATTAGACCGCCACTGTACCCAGGCACCCTGTTTTTAGGATTTCTATGTGCTATTCTCATACTTCAATAGATAAAGTGGTTAGCAAATCACTTTTTATTAAATCATGCATTACGAAATTAATAGTTTGTAAAACGGTTTGTGCAAGTTTCCGCATCCAACACGAGCCAACACATCATTACCATCCCCACAGATAAAGCGAGTCCCAGATTGCTGTGTGCCTCAGAGAAGAACTCCACAGCCAGAGTCTAATGAAAAAATTCAGGAATTTATTGTTGGTTTTCTGAATATATGCAACCCTCAGCAGGAAAGCTTAAATGAAGACAAACACTGCCTCTGCTCAGTCATTTGTCAGTTTTGAACAGGTTTGTGCTCTAAAAAGTTTCTGACAGATTAATAATATGCGCAATTTATTACTTGAGTAAAAGTCTGTATTGTACAAACTTCATTTTCACGAGAGTTGGGGCATTGTAGGAAGGCCAGTCTAACACACGCAAGAAGCCCACTATTGTAACTCATGCAGAATGATGTCTTACACTGTCCTGCTGAAATAGACAGCAGTTCCTGGCAAAAGACGTCTTGACCACAGCAGATGTCTCTTCAAATGGTACAACCCCAAATCAGAAAAAGTTGGAAAAGACAGTTTGGAAAACGCAAATAAAATAAAAATGCAGTGTTCTTTACATTTACTTTGACTTTTATTTTGTTGCAGACAGTTTGAACTTGAGATATTTCATGTTTGGTCTGGTCAACTTCATTTCATTTGTTAATATACCTCCATTCCTGCATTTCAGACATGCAACACATTCCAAAAATATTTGGGACAGAGGCAATTTAGGGCTAGTAATGAGGTGAAAAAAGGCTCTCCAGGAGGATCTCCAGTTTGTCAACAAATGTGTGAGACAATTATTGAAATGTTTAAAACAATGTACCTCAAAGAAAGATTGGAAGGGATTTGCATATTTCTCCCTCTATAGTGCATAATATCATTAAACCATTCAAGAAATCAGGAGGAATTTCAGTGCGTAAAGGTCAAGGGTGCAAGCTTAACCTGAATGATCCCTCAGACGGCACTGCATCAAGAACCGCCACTCAACAACAGCTGATATAACCACATGGGTGAGGGATTACTTTGGCAAAACCTTTTTTCAGCACTACAATACAGAGTTACAGGCACAAATGCCACTTAAAACTTTACTGTGCAAAAAAGAAGTCTTATGTTAACCATGTCCAGAAGCGGCGTTGACTTCTCTGGTCTCTGAGGCATCTAGAATGGACCATCACACAGTGGAAACCAAAGACGAAAAGGACCATCCACACTGTTATCAGCCTAAAAAGTCTAAAAGCCAGGGTCTGTCATGGTATGGGGCTGTGTTAGTGCCCTTAGCAAAGGTAATTAACACTTCTGTGATGGCAGCATTAATGCAGAAAAGTACATTGAGATCTTAGAGCAACATATGCTGCCTTCAAGACGTCATCTTTTCCAGGGACGTCCATGCATTTTTCAACAAGATGCAAATGCAATGCAAAACCACATGCTGCACACATTACAAAAGCATGGCTGCAGAAGAAGAGGGTACGGGTTCTGGACTGGCCTGCCTGCAGTCCTGATTTGTCCCCAATAGAGAACGTGTGGAGAATTTTGAAACGAAAAATGTGACAACGACGACCCCGTACTGTTGCACATCTTAAGACGTGTTTGCAGGAAGAATGAGACAAAATAAAAGCTGAAACACCAAATCACTTGGTATCTTCTGTGCCAAAACGTCTTAAGTGTGGTGAAAAGGAATGGCAACATTACAAAGTGGTAAATGCTTTACTGTCCCAACTTTTTTTGGAATGTGTTGCAGGCTTGAAATTCAGGAATGGATGTTTATTAATAAATGAAGTTGACCAGACAAAACATGAAATATCTCAGATTCATCAATCAATCAAATAATATAAATGAAATAATTTGGGGTTGTAGGTTTGTCAGTGAAAATGCAGCGTTCATTTATCAGTGTATGCAATTTAACAATTTAGTTTTAAGCATTTTTTTTTTTATAGTGTCCCATTTTTTTTTTTTTTTTTTTTTTAATGGATTTTGTATTAAATATCTAATGACTTATTCACTAGGTCAGTAGAATACCCAGATACTTCAAAAGTTTAGCGTGAAGGTAATCATGGAAATGCATGCAGCAGGCTTCCTTCTGGAACAGCAGAAGATAATAAGATGCAAACATAAAGCTTGCTTAACTGTTGACGGTGTTTCTGCAGCTTCTAATTATTTGATACTTTTCTGCATCACTTTACACCCCTGCTTTGTTTGAGAATCAAAATGGAAATCATCTATACCAGTTTCAGTCATTAGTCTTAGTTGTGTTGTTTAAAAAGACATGCCTTACGCATTTATCTCTTTTTAATTCAGCTGGATTTGAAATTCATAATTAGGTAGCTTCAATATATAAAAAAAAAACCAATCAGTTGTGGATCAGTGGGGCATTTGGTTCTAATTTCACATTTCACTGACTTCAGTGAATTGTACTGATTGTGTTATCAGGATGGCCCACACAAGCCTTGTCAAATAATGTCATTTGCTCATCTTTAGCCATGCCTTTCTTATAATCTGATTTCTATGGAAACTACCAGTGCGCTCTCCTTGTAATTGACACAGCCCCAGTTTATTGAAACTGACAGTCTTTGGAATCCCATTCTGCTCTGTGCGTCCCCAAAATCACCCCTGCTAATGGCAACCAGCGCATTTTGAGCCTTGCAGAACAGCTGCTACGGTTAGTTTTAGCTACCTTGGCATTTGAGCGCTTGACTTAAGGGCCCATTGACACGGTGCGTTATCGGTGATGGACTAAATTGGTCTGAGCAGAGAGGCTTTGGATAGAGTGGCCAGCCAATTCAGCCGGCACTGTAATTACTTAGAGGCAGTTCCTGCAAAGGTCAAATGTCTCGGCGTATTTATTAAAGTAAACTAAGAGCTTTCCATGTTTTATTATTTTCCATCTGGCAAAGTTACAGGCTACTTTTGTTTTGTTTGCGCTGGGCTAATGAATGGTGCACTGCCTTGAGTGACAGCCCTTTCTTCTAAAGTACCCTTGACTTAGTAATTATGTTTTTGAACAAAACAGCCCTGGGCTGCTTAAGTTAAACTGCTGTTTGCTCATTTATTTGTCATGAATTAGCATGCATGTACATGCTTGATAATTTGGTGAAGCTTCCACTTTGGGCAGTTATTTTGGCAGCTTTTGGTGTTTTGTTCAAAAATGCATTGTAGAATTAGGCATACTTGGTCATTTGCAGATTCTTAAATCTGAGGAGGTCTATTTAGCCAGTGGTCGGGACCATTTAGTCAATTCTGAGTTGCTTGTGGCTTTGCATTTGAGCTTCACTATTTGTGTTTGTTTCCACTTGACTTGTGTGTAAATCTGAGGCCTTGTGCCAAGTGCATTTAAGGATAAAGTCAGTAAGAAAAAAATGCTTTAGCAGGATTTTATTTCATTCATTTATTTTGTAGTACTTGCATGCACAGCTCTGGAAAAATAAACAAATAAGCATCTCTACAAGTATGCTCATGTAATTAAGGATGTTATTGATTAATTGGCTAACCACTAAATGACTAAGAAGTAATTGTTCGATTAATGCTGTCGGTTCATGTCATTAAACATAAGTGATTTGTTGATATAAAACTTCTTCATATGTTAATGGAATGCAGTGTGCTTGTCGTTTATCAGTTAACCCACATCTGTCGATGTTGATCTGGTTAATGAAGAAAACTATAAAAATCACTGCTGTGATAATCACTATCTTCATCCAACTGGGTGGTAAAACAGTGCCTGTATTGCTTCAAGTTCTTACTGAGTCAGTCATAAATATTCAACCTTAAAGAAAATAGGGATTCTGGAATCCTTCACACTGTCATACTTATGTCTCAGTGGCCGCCATAAGACCATTTAGCAACCCAGGACTTCACTGGTGGACTCCACACATCATTCTTAACCAAAAGGCACAACAAGGGTCGACTGGAATACGCAATATCATCCATTTTTTCCAGAGATGGTTTGAGTGTCTGTAGTGGCGCTGTTATTTTGTTGAGTACTGGCCTGTAATCCACTGCACATGCTTTATTTTACAATGTTCTTGCTGCTTATAGTCATATAAAATAGAAAAATAGCATCTCATAGTTTTGGACTTAGTGGGTTAGACCTTGGATTTTAGACTTTAATCCTTCAGTTTTCTTTTCCTAAAATGACTTGAAAAGCAGAATATTTGGGTCATTCCAGCTCACGCTGACAAAAGGCCTCCATCTGGCTATCTTTTGAAATTTTGGGGGGACCAATTCATGGAAAAATCCAGCATATTTTGCACATCGGTCACCTAGTTACAGACTTGGCAAAAGTACACAATTCATGACATTGTCAGGTTAATGTCTTTTGATTTTTGTGTGTTTAGCCCCAAGTAGATAAGCCACTTGACATCTGCACTAAAAAATTAGGTCTAAAAAATCAGAACGTCTGCAAAAATGCATTTTGATGTTTTATAGCATGTGCAGTAAGTCATGACCTGCAGGCAATATGTCTGCAGTTTGAATATCCGTAGGTAGGGAGATGTCCGGGAAAATGTCACCTTTATATCTGGTTAGTTTAGGTATGAGTTCTAGTTTATCTAGAAGTTGTTTTTTGACTAGACAGTTTCTTAAAAAAAAAGGTGTACATATTTTTGGATGTTTTTTTACTGTTATAGAATAGATTGCCTTTATTTGCCATATATACAGTACATATACAGGTGTACAGTACAATAAAATTCTTTCTTCGCTAATCCCAGCTTGTTTGGAACCTGGGGTCAGAGTGCAGGGTCAGCCATTGTACGGCGCCCCTGGAGCAAAAAGGGCCCAACGGTGGCTGCATGGCAGAGCTGGGATTTAAACTCTCAACCTTTCACTTGATAGCCCAAAGCTCTACCCACTAGGTTACAACTGTTATAGCTTGGAGGTGATGTGGTTAAAAAAATTGGAATGGTCTTTTTTTTTATATAAAGGTTTTATTAGCCTTGTGAATTATGCTAATTTTGGTGCTCATTCGAACAATCTTCATTGACCGTACTTATCTTGAAAATGATAATGCATTTGTACCTACTGAAAAGGGCAGGCTCACTGCATGGAGAGTGTCTGTGGATACAAAGGGATATGAGCTTCACAGTCACTCAACCTGAAAGAGCTTCGAACTCAGATGAATTTTTATTCTATCAGCCAGGGCAATTTATAGCTGCTGTGTATGATCAAGACTAGATTCCTGACATTATAACCCAACGCTCCGATGATTGTGAAGATGTACAAGTGGAATTTATGAACCATAGCACATGTCGATAGGGGTGTATGTCGTCATGACCAGTGTTAATTTCGTTGACGAATGATTTTAGTCATAGTTTTCGTCAACGAACCTTTTTTACATGACGAAAACGAGATGATAACTAAATAAAAACTACAAAAAAGGATAAAAACTATGACGAAATGAATTGACACTTTCGTCAACGAATAAAAACGAGAAGAAAAAGTTTGGCAGGGACGACATCCAATCAGAACTGATTTAGTTTTGTGGAAGGTAGGGACAAGTTATAAAGAGATCCAATCAGAAGTACTTTAGCGTATGTGGAGGGGCGGGACAAGCCGATTAGCCATCCAATCAATACTAATCTTTTGCGGTACCGCAGTAAGAGCACACTCGCACAAATTTTATCTAAATCCGGGAAGACCAGACTAGCCTGTGAACTGTCTTTACTCATGGAACTAGGTTAACTCCACAATGTCAACAGGGAGAAAGAGGAGAGCCGATATATGGGCACATTTCTCATTTGATGTCGTGAAAAACAAGACGATGTGTAAACCATGTGGGGCGACGATCTCGGGTAAAAACACAACAAATCTTAAACGACATCTGGCACTGCTAGCAGTATAATGGCAACATAATGTCACAGCTGCTTTTACGGTACCCAGTTTTATAAAGAATGTAATATGCAATTTGTTATGAACAATGCATATATTTTTCAGGCAGAGCAGGCCTACTGGTCATTAATATTTTGTTATTGTTATGCTCAATAAGCAAGGTCAGTTAAATAAAGATGTTTGAAATAAGTTAAATCTGGTTTTGTGTGTATTGCACATTCAAACATTAATAATATTCCATAACTGGTTAAAAATGTTTAATTTTGTGTAAGTGTATATAATGACTTAAATTTTAGGGTGGCTAAGTGGGTAACACTGTCGCCTCACAGCAAGAAGGTCCTGGGTTCGAACCCCAGGTGGGGCGGTCCGGGTCCTTTCTGTGTGGAGTTTGCATGTTCTCCTCGTGTCTGCGTGAGTTTCCTCCAGGTGCTCCGGTTTCCTCCCACAGTCCAAAGACGTGCAAGTGAGGTGAATTGAAGACACTAAATTTGTCCATGACTGTGTTCGATATAAACTTGTGAATCAAATCTGCTGGAGTTTTTAAATACCATGTCCACTCACTGTCCACTCAATTAGACACTCCTACCTAGTTGGTCCATCTTGTAGATGTAAAGTCAGAGACGATTGCTCATCTATTGCTGCTGTTTGAGTTGGTCATCTTTGAGCTCTTCATCAGTGGTCACAGGGCGCTGCCCACAGGGCTGGATATTTTTGGTTGGTGGACTATTCTCAGTCCAGCAGTGACAGTGAGATGTTTAAAAACTCCAGCAGCGCTGCTGTGTCTTATCCACTCATACCAGCACAACGCCCCATGTCAGTGTCACTGCAGTGCTGAGAATGATCCACCACCCAAATAATACCTGCTCTGTAGTGGTCCTGTGGGGGTCCTGTGGGGGTCCTGACCATTGAAGAACAGCATGAAAGGGGGCTAACAAAGCATGCAGAGAAACAGATGGACTACAGTCAGTAATTGTAGAACTACAAAGTGCTTCTATATGGTAAGTGGAGCTGATAAAATGGACAATGTGTGTAGAAACAAGGAGGTGGTTTTAATGTTATGGATGATCGGTGTAGTTTCATACAATTGATCATGTTTGGGTTTAACCTTTTCACCTTTTAAAACTTTAAGTTGTTAGTTTTGTATGTTTCGGATTTGATAGGGCACTAATAATTTTTAAATGCAAGATAATTTTAGAATAAAAATAAGTCAACAACCAAATGAATGATCGTCGTTTTTTTGGATCTGTTCACAGGAGCCTATGTGGTGAAGGGACGATGGCTCATGCCACTGGGAGAAGCTATGTGTCAAAATCCAGCCCTGCAGCTTACCATTCCCATGCGGGCACGAAGGGCACCACCTTTGCCTCCACCTCCTAGTCCCGACTTGTGTGCCCTACTGCTGGACATGATGGCGTTCGACCCAGACGCTCGGCCCACTGCGTCACAGCTACAGGAGAGAGTCTGTCGGGCTTTAGAGCCGCCCTGACCTCCGGATCCATATTTAAGCTGGACATTGTACAGTGCATATTGCATTTATGTAAGTGTGTGTGTCTGTGTGTGTGGTCATGAAAGAATAACTATATGCTGTCAGTGATCAGTAATAAAAATAAATGCTGGAAATGTAAATTAGGATACATTGAATACTTGGCCATACTGTTGGTCATGTCATGATCTATATATTACAGTGAAATTTAACTGTTTTTTTCTATTTATTAAAGATGTACAAAATATGAAAATATGATAAATTCTGATCTGTCATTTCTACATCAGAGTGTAAACCTGCATTCATAATACAACCCTGGAAAATTAAATTCTGAAAATTAAGCTGTCATTTTACCATCCTGAACTAAAACGCAGCTTCATCTCCGCCACACACAATAACACTGTGAAATCCTAACATGATTGTTTTGTATGATTGAAGTGGTTGTTTTGCGTGCTCTAACTACAAACACATTCATTTTCTGTCTCTTGGTATTTGCCGTGGTTCAGCTGCATGAGTACTATAATTGTAAAAGCAATTCTGGACGATGTGTTAAGTGCCGAAATAGTTCAGCAATTTTGAGCTCTTTAAATCGTGTGTTTGTTGGTAGAATTTGGGTGAATTTGCAAACACATGTTCCTGAATAGACTACAGATCATTTTGAGTTGTTGTGAGTAGTTTTATTATGACTGCTGTCTGGTAATTGTGTCCACCTCTTTGTTTCTGGATCATTAAACACTGGACTAGGCAAATATACACTGATCAGCCATAATATTAAAACCACCTCCTTGTTTATACACTCACTGTCCATTTTATCAGCTCAATCTACTATATAAAAGCACTTTGTAGTTCTACAATTACTAACTGTAGTCAATCTGTTTTTCTACATACAGTGGGGGAAATAAGTATTTGATCCCCTGCTGATTTTGTAAGTTTACCCCCTTACAAAGACTTGAACAGTCTATAATTTTTATGGAAGGTTTATTTTAACAGAGAGAGACAGAATATCAACAAAAAATCCAGAAAAAAAACATTAAATAAAAGTTATAAATTAATTTGTATTTAATTAAGGGAAATAAGTATTTGATCCCCTACCAACCAGCAAGAATTCTGACCCCCACAGACCGGTTATGTGCCCATGAGGCACACAAATTAGTCCTGTCCCTGTATAAAAGACTCCTGTCACAGAATCAGTTTCTTCCGTTCAAATCTCTCGACCACCATGGGGCAAGACCAAAGAGCTATCAAAGGACGTCAGGGACAAGATTGTAGACCTGCACAAGGCTGGAATGGGCTACAAGACCATCAGCAAGAAGCTTGGTGAGAAAGAGACCACTGTTGGTGCGATAATTCGAAAATGGAAGAAATACAAGATCACAGTCCATCACCCTCACTCTGGAGCTCCATGCAAGATCTCACCTGGTGGGGTAAGAATGATTCTGAGAAAGGTGAGGTCAGTCCAGAATTACACGGGAGGAGCTTGTCAATGATCTCAAGGGAGCTGGGAGCACAGTCACCAAGAAAACCATTAGTAACACACTTCGCCGTAATGGATTGAGATCCTGCAGTGCCCGCAAAGTCCCTCTGCTCAAGAAGGCTCATGTACAGGCCAGTCTGAAGTTTTCCAATGAACACCTGAATGATTCAGAGAAAGCTTGGGAGAATGTGATATGGTCAGATGAGACCAAAATTTAGCTCTTTGGCATCAACTCCACTCGCCGTGTTTGGAGGCAGAGAAATGCCCGGTGGGGATGGTGTTCTTGGGGTCTTATCCAGCATTTCTCTGCTCCCAGCTCTCTTGAGATCATTGACAAGCTCCTCCCGTGTAATTCTGGGCTGACCTCACCTTTCTCAGAATCATTCTTACCCCACCAGGTGAGATCTTGCATGGAGCTCCAGAGTGAGGGTGATTGACTGTGATCTTGTATTTCTTCCATTTTTGAATGATCGCACCAACAGTGGTCTCTTTCTCACCAAGCTTCTTGCTGATGGTCTTGTAGCCCATTCCAGCCTTGTGCAGGTCTACAATCTTGTCCCTGACGTCCTTTGATAGCTCTTTGGTCTTGCCCATGGTGGTCGAGAGATTTGAACGGAAGAAACTGATTCTGTGACAGGAGTCTTATACAGGGACAGGACTAATTTGTGTGCATCATGGGCACATAACCGGTCTGTGGGGGTCAGAATTCTTGCTGGTTGGTAGGGGATCAAATACTTATTTCCCTTAATTAAACACAAATTAATTTATAACTTTTATTTAATGTTTTTTTTCTGCATTTTTTGTTGATATTCTGTCTCTCTCTGTTAAAATAAACCTTCCATAAAAATTATAGACTGTTCAAGTCTTTGTAAGGGGGTAAACTTACAAAATCAGCAGGGGATCAAATACTTATTTCCCCCACTGTATCTTTTTAGCCTGCTTTCACCCTGTTCTTCAATGGTCAGGACCACCACAGAGCAGGTATTATTTAGGTGGTGGATCATTCTCAGCACTTAAGTGACAATGACATGGTGGTGGTGTTAGTGTGTGTTGTGCTGGTATTTGAGTGTTGAGTGGATCAGACACAGCAGTGCTGCTGGAGTTTTGAAATAATGTGTCCACTCACTGTCCACTCTATTAGACACTCCTACCTAGTTGGTCCACCCTGTAGATGTAAAGTCAGAGACGATCACTCATCTATTGCCGCTGTTTGAGTTGGTCACCTTCTAGACCTTCATCAGTGGTCACAGGATGCTGCCCATGGGGTTCTGTTGGCTGGATATATTTTTGCTTGGTGGACTATTCTCAGTCCAGCAGTGACAGTGAGGTGTTTTAAAACTCCAGCAGCGCTGCTGTGTCTTAAAATAAAAACAATGTCCCAACTTTTTTGGAAATGGGGTTTGTAGATTTTCCTTGCCACCATTGCCCTGGGGTTGTTAATTAAATTTGGACCTTAATTTTTTGTGAAGATGCTTTGATACAATGTTTATTGTAAAAAGTGTCTAAGCAATTGAGGGTTAGGGCCTTGCTCAAGGGCCCAACAGTGGCAACCTGGCAGTAGTGGGGCTTAAACCAGCAACCTTTGGATTACTAGTCAAGTATCTTAATCACTAGATCACAACTTTTAGGCTTTTTGAGTATTCTGGTAACCCTTCACTAATGAGGTCTGGGTTAAAATTCTAGCTGTGCTATTGGCCAGCCAGGCGTTTACACACAGATGATTTGATATGTTGGGAGGAAAATAAATATAAATAAATTTGTCCGACTTAATTAAAATTCCATACTTGGAACTAGTCAATTCAAAACTGTGGGCATTGCCGTGCAGGTGGCACAGCGGTGAAAACACACGCTGGAACCAGAGCTGGGATGTATCAGCTGATGTATCGAATCTCAGCTCTGCCTGCCGGCTAAGGCTGAGAAGCCACATGAACAACGATTGGCCTGTTGTTCAGATATGGGCGGGACTAAGGCGGATGGGGTCTTTTTCTCATGACGTGCAATTACGACCTCTGCTGGCTGATTGATGGCGCCTTCACAGAGATGAGAAAAGAGTGCTCTCAGGGTGTGTGTCTCTGTACACAGTGCTGAGCTGCACTGCACTCGTCAAAGTGTTGGTGATAAGATGAATACAGCATGCTGCCCACGTGTCGGAGGGGCGTGGGTTAGCTTTGTTCTCCTCAATCAGAGCAGGGATCGGCATTATGCAATCGGGCAATTGGAGAAAAAAAGGAGTATAGAGTATTTCTCCATGTCTTATTTGGAAAGGCTTGTCCATCATCTTTGCTTCTGGACCATTAAACACTGGACTATGCAAATACATAGGAGTAATTTGCTTGCCTAGTTGGCTAGCTAATGAATTTAGGATGTATGACGTCCTAAACAATGAAATGCGTATAATGATAAATTGAGTGAAAGGGTTAAGAATTTGGCATGGTCTCACTGCAAATCATGTCTGATGCAGCAGCTTCACCTCAGCCGAATGTTGCGCGGCCTTTTTATAGCAGCGGAGCCGGGGCTCTTTTGAACGCTGCCAAATGCATTTGTGGAGAACAGCATACGTATCATTCCTTGTGATCGCCTGTGTATTTTTCACAGATTTAGAGAGGTTGCCGAGCCGTCACCGTGAAGTTATTGCTCAGTTTCTTTTCTATTGGTTTTGCTGACATAGTGCAGATTATCAAATGGCTTTTTCAACTTGGAGCTGCCCTCACTCTTCCACAGGAAATTAAACCTTCCAGTTTGATGGATTAAGATTAAACCTGCTGGGGTCCTAAAAATTTTTTGTTGAACTCTCATATATCAGCAAGTGGAACAGACAGGAATCTATCGTTTACCAAGTTGACTAAATCATAACTGATTCACACTGTTGTCTAGATGAGATTTTGAAATCTAACCAAGTACATGGGAGGACCAAAAAAAGGTTAAAATAAATCGTTTTTCAATAAAATGTAAATGTTATGTTTCAAAAGTACAGTCATGTGAAAAGGTTAGGACACTTCATGAGAACCTTTGTCTTTTTGAACATATTTAAACGTTTGAGCTTCATTTGATCAGTACTGAGAGATGGAGCTTATATCATTAAACAAATAAAACTGAAAAAATTACTTTTAAACTCAAGTTGTAAAATGTAACGAACAAAAATGGAAATTTATTGTGAGGAAAAAGTTAGGACACCCTATGCCCTAATAGCTGGTATTTCCCCCTTTGGCTGAAATAACCTCAATTAGACGTTTCCTGTAACCATCTACCATCTTACTCGGACTTTTCCACTCCATAATAACAGTGCTGACAGTTGATAGTGCCTGAAATAGCTGCTCTATTAAATTTCAAATTGGGAAAACTGATTTTTGGATGGATGGATGGATGGATGAGTAAAGGCTAAAGGTACATTACAAAAAAAGTAAAAGACTTTGTTAAAAATTATTAATTAAATAAGTAAGTATTGCAGTACAATGTTGGTAGGTAATAAATATACTGGTGCTGGTCATAAAATTAGAATATCATGAAAAAGTTGATTTATTTCAGTAATTCCATTCAAAAACTGAAACTTGTATATTATATTCATTCATTACATACAGACTGATATATTTCAGATGTTTATTTCTTTTAATGTTGATGATTATAACTGACAACTAATGAAAACCCCAAATTCAGTATCTCAGAAAATTAGAATATTGTGACAAGGTACAATATTGAAGACACCTGGTGCCACACTCTAATCAGCTAATTAACTCAAAACACCTGCAAAGGCCTTTAAATGGTCTCTCAGTCTAGTTCTGTAGGCTACACAATCATGGGGAAGACTGCTGACTTGACAGTTGTCCAAAAGACGACCATTGACACCTTGCACAAGGAGGGCAAGACACAAAAGGTCATTGCTAAAGAGGCTGGCTGTTCACAGAGCTCTGTGTCCAAGCACATTAATAGAGAGGCGAAGGGAAGGAAAAGATGTGGTAGAAAAAAGTGTACAAGCAATAGGGATAACCACACCCTGGAGAGGATTGTGAAACAAAACCCATTCAAAAATGTGGGGGAGATTCACAAAGAGTGGACTGCAGCTGGAGTCAGTGCTTCAAGAACCACCACGCACAGACGTATGCAAGACATGGGTTTCAGCTGTCGCATTCCTTGTGTCAAGCCACTCTTGAACAAGAGACAGCATCAGAAGGCTAAAGACAAAAAGGACTGCTGAGTGGTCCAAAGTTATGTTCTCTGATGAAAGTAAATTTTGCATTACCTTTGGAAATCAAGGTCCCAGAGTCTAGAGGAAGAGAGGAGAGGCACAGAATCCACGTTGCTTGAGGTCCAGTGTAAAGTTTCCACAGTCAGTGATGGTTTGGAGTGCCATGTCATCTGCTGATGTTGGTCCACTGTGTTTTCTGAGGTCCAAGGTCAACGCAGCTGTCTACCAGGGAGTTTTAGAGCACTTCATGCTTCCTGCTGCTGACCAACTTTATGGAGATGCAGATTTCATTTTCCAACAGGACTGAATTTGGGGTTTTCATTAGTTGTCAGTTATAATCATCAACATTAAAAGAAATAAACATTTGAAATATATCAGTCTGTGTGTAATGAATGAATATAATATACAAGTTTCACTTTTTGAATGGAATTACTGAAATAAATCAACTTTTTCATGATATTCTAATTTTATGACCAGCACCAGTATATGCAATATGTAGTATAATAGAAAATTACAGAGATGTGCAATGACATTAACAGAGTGACAGATCACGTCTCATGAGTCTGTCCTGATAGTCCTGGTGGTGACTCAGTGAGCAATGATGTCCTAGCACAGTGGAGTGATATCGCTGTTGGTACAAACGATTTCCTGTATTGTTCCTTCTTACAGCGGAGCTGGATGAGTCTGTTACTGAAGGTGCTATGCTGTCTGACTAGGAGGTCATGGAGGGGGTGTAATGAGTTGTCCAGTATGGAAATGAATTTGTTTAAAGACCTCCTTTCGACCACCAACTCGAAACCTTCCCAAGCCAGCCTTCTTGATCAGTTTATTACGTTTTTTTGCTTTACTACTCTAAGGTGTCAAAATAAGAGTAGCTTCAGCAAGACTAATAAGAATCAGAGACAAAGTGGGTAGCACTGTGAGTAGCACTGTCCACTCACAGCAAGAAGGTCCTGGGTTCAATTCCCAGATGGAGTGGTCCGGGTCCTTTCTGTGTGGAGCATGTTCTCCCCTTGTCAGTGTGTATTTCCTCTGGGAGCTCCGGTTTCCTCCCACAGTCCAAAGACATGCAAGTGAGGTAAACTGGAGATACTAAATTGTCCATGACTGTGTTTGACATTACAAACGTGAACTGATGAATCTTGTGTAACTAGTAATAAATAATAATAAACAACAATACACAGTAGTATTGTACATAAAAAACACATTACATTTCGGTCCAGTACGTGCGCTGTACCTTACACCATAATACATTTCCTTCTTTTTTTTAACAACAACTCTCATATTTCTCTATTATTTTCTTCTTTATTTCAATAGTGTTGTATTTTGTAGGTGTAATTGCACAAAAGAAAGAATACTTTACTCAGCGACTTCCTTCTTCTCTCTCACTAACTGTCCCCCCTGTCTGATACACAGTGACACCTACTGGCAGGAGTATTTATACAACAACAAATGTAATAGGTTTATTTCATTTTCTCAACACTACGATTTTTCTGCACCCTCTTTGAGGCCATTTTAATATTGAATTTTACAAAATATAAAGAAAACACTGAAAAAACACCATCCACTCTCCGCTCACTGTATATATACTGTATATATATATATATATATATATAGAGAGAGAGAGAGAGAGAGAGAGAGACAGTCGAGTGAACTTGTTCATGACGTCACGTGTTTCGTTAAGTTGAAAAAGATCGTTCGTAACCCAAAATGTTCGTATGGTAAACCGTTCGTAACTCAAGGGTCCACTGTACAGTGGGGCCAAAAAGCATTTAGTCAGCCACTGATTGTGCAGGTTCTCCTACTTAGAAAGATGAGAGAGGTCTGTAATTTTCATCATAGGTACACTTTAACTATGAGAGACAAAATGAGAAAAAAAAATCCAGGAAATCACATTGTAGGATTTTTAAAGAATTTATTTGTAAATTATGGTGGAAAATAAGTATTTGGTCAATAACAAAAGTTCAACTCAATACTTTGTAACATAACCTTTGTTGGCAATGACAAAGATCAAACGTTTCCTGTAAGTCTTCACCAGGTTTGCACACACTGTAGCTGGTATTTTGGCCCATTCCTCCATGCAGATCTCCTCTAGAGCAGTGATGTTTTGGGGCTGTCGCTGGGCAACACGGACTCCACAAATTTTTTATGGGGTTGCGGTCTGGAGACTGGTTAGGCCACTCCAGGACCTTGAAATGCTTTTTACGGAGCCACTCCTTCGTTGCCCGAGCGGTGTGTTTGGGATCATTGTCATGCTGGAAGACCCAGCCACGTTCCATCTTCAATGCTCTCACTGATGGAAGGAGGTTTGGGCTTAAAATCGCACAATACATGGTCCCGTTCATTCTTCCCTTAACACGGATCAGTCGTCCTGTCCCCTTTGCAGAAAAACAGCCCCAAAGCATGATGTTTCCACCCCCATGCTTCACAGTAGGTATGGTGTTTACTCAGCATTCTTCTTCCTCCAAACACGACGAGTTGAGTTTTTACCAAAAAGTTCCATTTTGGTTTCATCTGACCACATGATATTCTCCCAATCCTCTTTTGGATCATCCATAAGCTCTCTGGCAAACTTCAGACGGGCCTGGACATGTACTGGCTTAAGCAGGGGGACACGCCTGGCACTGCAGGATTTGAGTCCCTCTCGACGTAGTGTGTTACTGATGGTAGCCTTTGTTACTTTGGTCCCAGCTCTCTGCAGGTCATTCATCAGGTCCCTCCGTGTAGTTCTGGGATTTTTGCTCACCGTTCTCATGATCATTTTGACCCCACGGGATGAGATCTTGACCCCAAGATCATTATCAATGGTCTTGTATGTCTTCCATTTTCTTACAATTGCTCCCACAGTTGATTTATTCACACCAACCTGCTTGCCTATTGTAGATTCACTCTTCCCAGCCTGGTGCAGGTCTACAGTTTTCTTCCTGGTGTCCTTCGACAGCTCTTTAGTCTTGGCCATGGTTGACTGTTTGAGGCTGTGGACAGGTGTCTTTTATACAGATAACGATGTCAAACAGGTGCCATTAATACAGGTAACGAGTGGAGGACAGAAGAGCTTCTTAAAGAAGAAGTTACAGGTCTGTGAGAGCCAGAAATCTTGCTTGTTTGCAACCATCATTTACAAATAAATTCTTTAAAAATCCTACAATGTGATTTCCTGGATTTTTTTTTTCTCATTTTGTCTCTCATAGTTAAAGTGTACCTATGATGAAAATTACAGACCTCTCTCATCTTTCTAAGTAGGAGAACTTGCACAATCAGTGGCTGACTAAATACTTTTTGACCCCACTGTATATGTTTTGTGTATATTACATTGACACGTGACTTGACTCGGACTCTAGACTAAAGACTCGTGACTTGACTCGGACTCTAGACTAAAGACTCGTGACTTCACTCGGACTCTAGCCTAATGACTCGTGACTCGACTTGGACTCGTATTTTGTGACTTGTGAACATCTCTGCACTGTAGGACAGAGACAATAATCTGCACTTGTCCTCTGTACCGCGTCCATCAGTGCTCATACAGTAACCATACAAATGCACTTAAAACAAAGGACATAGAGTCTCATGCTCGGTGTAGAAAGGTTCTGGAGATTTAGTTGTCAAAAGATAGCACACCAGGCCCACAGGAAGAAATGTTGTAACTTACTCCAGTGGCAGAGCTGGTGATGACGCCAGGCCTCAGCCGGGAAATTACAAGTCTACCACATTATTACCACATTTAATCACAAAGGTGTACGAGGAGGGTCAATGAAAAGAGAAAGGAGATATAAAAACAACTGCCTGATGAAGGATAACATTTAGCAGTTTATTGAAAAGCATTTTTCATGTGCCATACCTTTCAGAAGCAATGTGATTGAACTCTGGGATGCTCGAGTTTAAAGGCCATTCAGTCCTCACTGGAACGACACCTTGACTCACGGCGTCTGAGAGAGATGTAATTGAGTATTGCTGTGTTAAATGAAGCAGCAAAAAGCCATCAACACAGAAATCATGAGGTCTCCCACGTAGAAATGAGCCATCACCACCCTGGGAGATTATGATGGAGATTGGCAGCGTTGCAACTGACTCAGATGCTCTGAGTTGTTCTGTTTTTGGGAAAAATCTGATTGGTGACACAAGCAGGTTAGAACCTTTACTGCTAATAAGAATGAAAGCAATTCAATTCCAGATCCTTAAACTAATCTCATCAAAGACAGCATGGAAAATGCAAATAATAAAAAACACATTTTCTTTTTTCTTACATTTACTTTGACTTTTATTTCATTGCAGACAGGATGAACCTGATATATTTAATGTTTTATCTGCTCAACTTCATTTTAATTTATTAATAAACCTCCATAGACCTGCAACACATTCCAAAAAAAGTTGGGACAGTAAAGCATTTACCACTTTGTAATACTGCCATTCCTTTTCACTACACTTAAAAGACGTTCTGGCCCGGAGGATACCAAGTGATTTAGTGTTTCAGTTTTTATTTTGTCTCATTCTTCCTGCAAACATGTCTTAAGATGTGCAACAGTACGGGGTCGTCGTTGTCGCATTTTACATTTCAAAATTCTCCACACATTCTCTATTGGGGACAGGTCAGGACTGCAGGCAGGCCAGTCCAGTACCAGTACCCTCTTCTAGCGCAGCCATCCCCATGTAATGTGTGCAGCATGTGGTTTTGCATTGTCTTGTTGAAAAATGCATGGACGTCCCTGGAAAAGATGACGTCTTGAAGGCAGCATATGTTGCTCTAAGATCTCAATGTACTTTTCTGCATTAATGCTGCATCACAGAAGTGTGAATTAACTTTGCTAAGGGCACTGACACAGCCCCATACCATGACAGACCCTGGCTTTTGGACTTGTTGCTGATAACAGTCCGGAAGGTCCTTTTCATCTTTGGTCTGGAGCACACAGCGTCCATTTTTTTCCAAAAAAGACCTGGAATGCTGATTCATATGACTACAATACACTGTGTGATGGTCCATCCTAGATGCCTCCGAGCCCAGAGAAGTCGACGCCGCTTCTGGACATGGTTACCATAAGGCTTCTTTTTTGCACAGTAAAGTTTTAAGTGGCATTTGTGCATGTAACTCTGTATTGTAGTGCTGGACAAAGGTTTGCCAAAGTAATCCCTCACCCATGTGGTTATATCAGCTATTGTTGAGTGGCGGTTCTTGATGCAGTGCCGTCTGAGGGATCAAAGATCACGGGCGTTCAGCTTAAGCTTGCGCCCTTGGCCTTACGCACTGAAATTCCTCTTGATTCCTTGAATGGTTTAATGATATTATGCACTGTAGAGGGAGAAATATGCAAATCCCTTCCAATCTTTCTGAGGTACATTGTTTAACATTTCAATCATTTTCTCACACATTTGTGGACAAACTGGAGATCCTCTGATCATCTTTGCTCATCAAAGACTCAGCCTTTCCTGGACGCTGCTGTTGTACCTAACCATGATTACAATCACCTGTTGACATCACCTGTTTGGAATCACATCATTATTTAGTTTTTTCACCTCATTACTAGCCCTAAATTGCCCCCGTCCCAACTTTTTGTCGAATGTGTTTCAGTCCTGAAATGCAGGAATGGATGTTTATTAACAAATGAAATGAAGTTGAGCAGATAAAACATGAAATATCTCAGGTTCAAACTGTCCGCAATCAAATAAAAGTCAAAGTAAGGAACACTGCATTTTATTTTATTTGCATTTTCCATACTGTCCCAAGTTTTTCTGATTTGGGGTTGTATAATTAACACTCCCATGTGCTCATGCAGGTAAGCAGAGCATGCGAGTATTATAAGAACTCAAGACAAGTGTTTCTTGCTCCAATAGTCAAATTTATTTGTATAGCATTTTTAGTATAGACATTATCTCATAGCAACTTTACAGAATCCAGGACTGACAGACCAAAAACCCCCTGTTGAGCATGTCAAGGGCAACAGTGGGAAGGAAAAACTCCCATAAAATTACATGAAATAATGTTAAAAGGAACCAGACTCAGCAGGGACCCATCCTCCATGGCTGGCAAGGAGTCATTAACCTAAGCTGCAAATGGCATGTGACTCATCACTCTTAAAATGCTAATTATATTTTATAAGTGTATAAACTGCTTTTGATCTTTGTAATGGCTTTAAAAAAAGAAGGGTGGGGGAATAATCTTCCTGCCTCTGTTCGGGATTCGGACACAGTCTCAATGTTTAAGTCTAGACTGAAAACACATTTATTTACTCAGGCCTTTGATTAGGTTTTTTTCAGACTAGGGGTGTGTGGCTCCGGTCCTGGAGATCTGGGGTCTGGGCGGTCCGGTGCTCGCATGTTTTGTCAGATTTGCTGGCGCTGCGTGTTGGCTTCTGGTTGCGTCCAGCTTCTGGACTCTGGGACCGGAGCTGTCCACCCCGAATATAGACAAAGGCGCAGAGCTTGGGGGTTCTTGGTCATAGAAACTTGTGGTGATCAGGGATGTTGCTTTCATTCTGCCTCTCTTGTCCGATCACTCGGGTTTGATGGTGGTGGGGGAGGTGGGCACTGATGTCCTGCGAAAGCCTTCATGACCTTGTTACCTGCTCGCTCGCCCTTTTAGTTATGCTGTAATAATCAGGGGTGCCGGAGTCTAAAGCTACTTTCTGTAAAATTGATACTTTACTTAATTAACATTTAAATTTAGTTGTTTTACCCCGAGGTGGTTCTGGGGGAAACCAGTTTACCCACCCGAGGTCAAGGAATGAAGTCGAGACTGCTGTGCCAACAATGCTGCTCCTGCCGGATGTGATGGAAACCTGGCGTGTTTGCACCAAAAATGTCAAGAACTCACTACAGACTTTATCACAGACTGGACTGAATAATAACTCCAATTATTTTTGCTAGTTATAACTTTTAGCTCATTTTAATTTGTGTTTGTATGATTTGTGTAAATCCTATTTATTCAAATTATTCTCCAGGCCACCCAAGAAGGATGGTTCCCTGCTGAGTCTGGTTCCTCTCAAGGTTTCTTCCTGTAACTTTAAGGGAGTTTTTTCTTGCCACTGTTGCCCTCGGCTTGCTCAACAGGGGGTTTTGTTTTTGTATCTGTCAGTCCTGAATTCTGTAAAATTGCTTTGAGACAATGTCTATTATAAAAAGAGCTATATAAATAAACTTGACTTGACTTAACTTGGGTATAAGCTGACCAGCCAAAGCTTCCCAGCTGATTGACCATGTAGTACACAGTATGAACGGCATTAGCCTTTAAGCTTTAGCAACGTATATCATTAAATCCTCACAGATTTGTTTCTGAGTAGAGAAACGCTTTAAAAAATGATTTTATGTACTGCGCCAGCAAATAGCAGGTCAGCTGCTAATTTCATTATGATAGCATTATCATAGCAGTAAAATTTTACAGGGCGTTATCATAGAAAATGAAGTGCCTGTCAAATTAAGTGCTGTCAAGTCGATTCCATACGGTCGAACTCCTGCCGGCCGTATGGATAGTGTTCCTCCAGAACATCCATGACATTTGCCAAATGTCAAAACCATCACTCTGAAGATACATGTCCCACCTTAATGAATTTCCTTTGCTGAAAGCGTTTTGATCTACTGCATTATATTGAAAAATGATCATTTGACCTGAAATTCACTTTTTATAACCGGAATTACCCATCAAAGAGTTAAAAACTGTATTTATTTTATTTACAACAGCTTTTATCAAGATTTGTCATCAAGTACAAATTTCAGTTCAGTACCAGTAGTGAGGGGGATTGTTTTGTGAGAAGGATGGTTTTTATCCACTACCAAGGCTAATGAATTCAGCTGCCAGTGGCTGTTCTCTGGGTGATTTCATGCTCTTCAGCTATGTTTAATGCTGCTCTAGTCGCAGAAGCAGAAGGCAATGGTTAGTAAGTCATTTTTCTTAGGGAATAAAGGAGCAAATGCTTGATTTAATCCTCCACTTTTAATCATCTGGTATTAAGTGACTGTTATTTTAAGATCAAACCAGCTTTGTTGCATCTTTTGTTGATTTAACTTCCAAAGTTTAGGTTTAAAAAGACCAGAAAATAATCAGCAAAGGTTGCATAGCTACACGCCTACATATTTACACACCTCCATTTATTTTAAAAGAAATGAGTTCATCTTTATGTTGCTTTGTGTTGATTGCTGCATTTTGGACAGATAGCTGAAAGGAGTGACTAAGTGGCTAAGTCAGTGCAGTGCTCTGTCTAGCCCACCATCCAAGTAATATCTGCTTAGTGGGGGTCCTAAGGCAGCCCCTTTTCGTAGATAAATGGAGTAGATGGGTTGACAAAGCATTTAGACCAACATTAGTACTATAGTACGCAACCTCCGAGCCTCTACTCTCCCTCCTCTTGATCCTTTACACAGGACTCGAGGAAGACATGCATAAAGGATTTTTTCTGTACTGGCACCCAAGTGGTGGAACAAACTTTCCCTTGTCTGTTCGAACATGAGTCTCACAATTTTCAAGAGGTTTAAAGATCCACCTTTTTAAAGCACTTAAGCTGAAAACTAACCTGCACTTTGTAATTTTCTAAAGCATCTTATTTATAATAATAGAGTAGGGAAATGTTTACTGTGGAAGTTCACACTACACAACTTTCCAAGTTGTCAGGTTGCTTTACAGTTCACACTACACAACTAGATCTCTTGTAATCGGGAGTCTTTCAAGTCAGTGTGTATTTCACACTACACGACTGATCACTGATAGGGGGTCACACACTACACGATCTGTCACCAACTGGAATCGCAGGTGAGCTTCTCTGGTCTCCCAAACAAACACGAGAAGTGACGAGGGGTTTAATGATACCACGTCCAAAAATGCACGTCAACAAGTAGCGAACGATTAAAGTTTGTGTACTGATGTGCAGCGTAAAAACAAGTAGGAAAAATAAATGAATCTGAGTGCATTGGGCAGTCAGACAAGTAACGTTCTCCTGCCAACTGCTAAATCCAGACTCGTCCATCGGATTGCCAGAGGGAAAAGTGTGAACACGTCTCCACTGCTCTAGAGTCCAGTGACGGCGTGCTTTACACCACTGCATCCGACGCTTTGCATTGCGCTTGGTGATGTAAGGCTTGGATGCAGCTGCTCGACCATGGAAACCCATTCCATGAAGCTCTCTACACACTGTTCTTGAGAAAATTAATAAATAACGATTTTTAAAAAGATAAACACATTAAACAGTTTAACTCAAATTAGCTAGGCTCATCAATATTGACGTCCATTGTTTAATTAATTGAGAAGGTCAAAGATGACATCAGCAATAAAATGTGTGCATGAACTAAAGAAAATGCTGAATCTGCAAATCTGTGCAGTGCACTGAGTTTGTGACATTAAACAATAGATGAGCAGATGTCCGATTTGCTGGTTATCTAGCAATACTGCTTTCTTTTCTGGAGGCCATAAACCCTAGAAAAACAATCACACAGTATCTAGATGTGCCACATGAAGTTTGGAGGTCTGTAGTGATTGACTCTGCAGAAAGTTGGTGACCTCTGTGCACTATGCGCCTCAGCATCCGCTGACCCCGCTCTGTCATTTTACGTGGCCTACCTCTTCGTGGCTGAGTTGCTGTCGTTCCCAATCGCTTCTACTTTGTTATAATACCACTGACAGTTGACTGTGGAATATTTAGTAGCGAGGAAATTTCATGACTGGACTTGCTGCACAGGTGGCATCCTATCACGGTACCACGCTGGAATTCACTGAGCTCCTGAGAGCGACCCATTCTTTCACTAATGTTTGTAGAAGCAGTCTGCATGTCTAGGTGCTTGGTTTTATACACCTGTGGCCATGGAAGTGATTGGAACACCTGAAGTCAATGATTTGGATGGGTGAGTGAATACTTTTGGCAATATAGTGTATCTTATTGTTGTGTATTTTACAGACTGAATATGGGTCATTAATCATTGTTTTTTGTTTTTGGAAATAAACCCACTTCCAAAAGGTTGGGGTAGTAGTAAAACTGTAAATATACACAATTAAAAAAGGTTTAGTGTATAAATAAGCATTTTTATTTATTTCTGTATTTTATACATATTAATGACCTGAATGTTCTGCTTTCAATTCTTGTTTTAAAGAAAATGCGATTGCTTATGAGCCTCTTTGGTTGTGTCCTCAACTGCTTACTAATTTACTCTTAAGTATGTTGATTACTAGTAAGTAGTACTTTGAAACAGTGATGCTGAAAAATGACTTTTACCCACAAGACTTCTAGTAATTTGGAACACTGCATCACACATTACACAGATATAAAAGTGGACCAGATATTGCAAAGAGAACATATAAAAATTGAAGACATCAAGGAAATCTGATAAATCTTGGTTTATTCATCTTCTTGTGACACGTTCAGTCCAAGCGTTTGACCATGTAGGGTCCCTCCAGCTCATACCCCATCTTCCTGTAGTAATTCCTCGTTCCTACACCTAAAAGAAAAAAACAGATCAAGCTTTGATAAACAAGCCTGTCCATGATAAAAGACTTATTATTAAAGCATACTTATATTATAGCCATACTAGAACTGCAAAGGCACCAGGGCTGCTGTTCCTTGCTTCAATAAGTGTCAAAAGCGGCACAATAAGAATTAAATTATTCTTTTTTTCCCCACACTACACCATTATCTCCATCTTGCAGCTGCCTCATGCTTTACGTGGCATTTTTTTCTCCCGCTGCAGGAGCAAGAGGTTTCAATCGAACGATGAAAAAAGCCTTTCCATTAAAAAAGGTGAAAATGCACAATCTCCTTACCTGAGATAACAGCGAGTTTGGCGGAGCCGTGTTCGTCTCTGGCTATTCTCTCCGCCTCCTCCATCAACATCATGCCGAAACCCTAGACAGAGGAATTCTCATGAGGAAAACTGAATTATCAAGAGGTATGTAAGAACAACTCTTAATTTTCTCAAGAGCAAATAATTGGTCAGGAAATAAGCAAGAAATAATTGAACAGATTAATAATAAGAAGAATGCCTTTATCTGCCAGTCAAAGCACAGGGTCAGCTACTGTACGGTGCCCTCTTGAGCTGAGAAGGTTAAGGGCCTTGCTCAAGGGCCCAACAGTGGCTGCATGACAGAGCCTGGATTTGAACTCTCAACCTTTCGATTGATAACCCAAACTGTAACCATTTTTGATAGAAGTTTAACTTTCAATGGCTTCAAACAATTGATAAGTAGTTAAAAATGTTCCCGGTTGGTTATATTTTCTATAGGGTTTAAATCTGGACTTTGACAGGGACAAAACATGACTTGGTTTTCACGCTGTATTTACAATGACATTTTCAGCTTTTATCCAAAGCAACTTACAGTTGTGACAGTATACAATATAAGCAATTGAGGGTTAAGGGTCTTGCTAAAGGGCCCAATAGTGGCAACCTGGCAGTGGTGGGGCTTGAACCGGCAACCTTTTGATTACTAGTCCAGTACCTTAACCACTAAGCCAGTACCACTAACCATTAGCCCAGTACCACTAACCACCAAGCGTTTCCAATTGTGAGAAGCAAGCCTTTTGTGATGTTTTACTCTACTCCTAAACATGAATTGACTTTTAACAGTGAAGCAGCTCACCAGGATCAGAAGTTGAAAAGGCTCTCTACACTACATCACCACTACCTCCATGCTCAATGGTAGTAGATATGCATTAACTGTTTCTCATCAGATCTTTAATCTTTGGTCCTCTCTGGACCATCTTTATTCAACTCAAATTGTGATTCGTTAGTCAACTCTACTCTACTGAATCACTCTGAATCAAACTTTCCATATTTTGCCAAAAACTTCATTCTGTCCTTGACGTGTTTCTTAGACAGCAAAGGCTTTTACATCTTCTAGACTCAAAACCTGCATTGTTCTTCTCGAAAGGACGTCATTTACTTAGGTCTTGAATTTTAATGGTAGTTTTTTCCTGTGTTTTAAAACTGTACACTTGTGAGACACTGTGGGACAGTGGTAGCCTAGTGGAAAGAACGTTAGGCTATCAATCGAAAGGTTGAGTTTGAATTTCAGCTCTGTCATTCAGCCACTGTTGGGCCCTTGAGCAAAGCCCCTAACCTTCTCGGCTCCAGGGGCGCCATACAATGGCTGACCCTGCGCAATGGGACATGCAACAAATAATTGTGTTATACTGTACAGCTGTTTACGTATATATGACAAATAAAGGCATTCTATTATTTTGTGTTCTATTTTTTTCTATTCTATTTCAGCAGATGGTCATCTCTGCTTGAAGAGGCTTTGAGCGTTCCAAATCTGTTCTTTCTGGCAACATCACCTGTTTTGAAGCGCTGACCTATTATCTTAATAGCTGCTAGTAAAACAGGGATTTGCTGTGCCTTTGAGGACTTGTAAACTTAAAATGGCATCAGTTGGCTGGCCAGCCAATAGGACCATGGAGACTCTGCGGTGGTGGGTTAGCGTAACACACCGCTGTGCCACTTGAGTGCCAAGTACCATTGTGCAGCTGGATACAGACAATTACACATTAGGTATAATAGGAACAGTTCTGGATTTAGACAGTGCAGTGGAATGCCTTTCCTGGGGCATTTTTATTTGGGCTTGGAACAGGCACTGAGAATGCACAGACAATGTGTTAAATATAGAAATTGGAGAAGAACATGTACAGTGGGGCCAAAAAGTATTTAGTCAGCCACTGATTGTGCAGGTTCTCCTACTTAGAAAGATGAGAGAGGTCTGTAATTTTCATCATAGGTACACTTCAACTATGAGAGACAAAATGAGAAAAAAAAATCCAGGAAATCACATTGTAGGATTTTTAAAGAATTTATTTGTAAATTATGGTGGAAAATAAGTATTTGGTCAATAACAAAAGTTCAACTCAATACTTTGTAACATAACCTTTGTTGGCAATGACAGAGATCAAACGTTTCCTGTAAGTCTTCACCAGGTTTGCACACACTGTAGCTGGTATTTTGGCCCATTCCTCCATGCAGATCTCCTCTAGAGCAGTGATGTTTTGGGGCTGTCGCTGGGCAACACGAACTCCACAAATTTTCTATGGGGTTGAGGTCTGGAGACTGGCTAGGCCAGTCTCCAGACCTCGAAATGCTTTTTACGGAGCATTGAAATGCTTTTTACGGAGCCACTCCTTTGTTGCCCGAGCGGTGTGTTTGGGATCATTGTCATGCTGGAAGACCCAGCCACGTTCCATCTTCAATGCTCTCACTGATGGAAGGAGGTTTTGGCTTAAAATCTCACGATACATGGCCCCGTTCATTCTTCCCTTAACACGGATCAGTTGTCCTGTCCCCTTTGCAGAAAAACAGCCCCAAAGCATGATGTTTTCACCCCCATGCTTCACAGTAGGTATGGTGTTCTTGGGTTCTTCTTCTTCCTCCAAACACGACGAGTTGAGTTTTTACCAAAAAGTTCCATTTTGGTTTCATCTGACCACATGATATTCTCCCAATCCTCTTCTGGATAATCCATATGCTCTCTGGCAAACTTCAGACGGGCCTGGACATGTACGGGCTTAAGCAGGGGGACACGCCTGGCACTGCAGGATTTGAGTCCCTCTCGGCGTAGTGTGTTACTGATGGTAGCCTTTGTTACTTTGGTCCCAGCTCTCTGCAGGTCATTCATCAGGTCCCTCCGTGTAGTTCTGGGATTTTTGCTCACCGTTCTCATGATCATTTTGACCCCACGGGATGAGATCTTGACCCCAAGGGAGATTATCAATGGTCTTGTATGTCTTCCATTTTCTTACAATTGCTCCCACAGTTGATTTATTCATACCAACCTGCTTGCCTATTGTAGATTCACTCTTCCCAGCCTGGTGCAGGTCTACAGTTTTCTTCCTGGTGTCCTTCGACAGCTCTTTGGTTTTGGCCATGGTTGAGTTTGGAGTCTGACTGTTTGAGGCTGTGGACAGGTGTCTTTTATACAGATAACGATGTCAAACAGGTGCCATTAATACAGGTAACGAGTGGAGGACAGAAGAGCTTCTTAAAGAAGAAGTTACAGGTCTGTGAGAGCCAGAAATCTTGCTTGTTTGTTATTGACCAAATACTTATTTTCCACCATAATTTACAAATAAATACTTTAAAAATCCTACAATGTGATTTCCTGGATTTTTTTTTTCTCATGTTGTCTCTCATAGTTGAAGTGTACCTATGATGAAAATTACAGACCTCTCTCATCTTTCTAAGTAGGAGAACTTGCACAATCAGTGGCTGACTAAATACTTTTTGACCCCACTGTATTTGTAGAATTTTATTCAGCTTACTAAGTAGTTGCTTTATCATGTGAAGGTTTGTGTACACACTGTACGTAAGGTGGTGAAAAATGTCTTACATACACTATATTGCTAAAAGTATTCGCTCGTCTATGTAATGTAAATGTAAATGTTAGACGAGAAGGCCCGGCTCACAGACTCCGCTCGAATTCATCCCAAAGGTGTTCTATCGGGTTGAGGTCAGGACTCTGTGCAGGCCAGTCAAGTTCTTCCACACCAAACTCGCTCATCTTTGTCTTTTTGGACCTTGCTTTGTGCACTGGTGCGCAGTCATGTTGGAACAGGAAGGGGCCATCCCCAAACTGTTCCCACAAAGTTGGGAGCATGAAATTGTCCAAAATCTCTAGGATTTTATATATTATATATATATATATATATATATATATATATATATATATATATATATATATATATATATATATTATATATAAGCATTAAGAGTTCTTTTCACTGGAACTAAGGGGCCGAGCCCAACTCCTGAAAAACAACCCCACACCATAATCCCCCCTCCACCAAACTTTACACTTGGCACAACGCAGTCAGACAAGTACCGTTCTCCTGGCAACCACCAAACCCAGACTAGTCCATCGGATTGCCAGACGGAGAAGTGTGATTCGTCACTCCAGAGAACACGTCTCCACTGCTCTAGAGTCCAGTGGCGGCGTGCTTTACACCACTGCATACGACACTTTGTATTGCACTTGGTGATGTAAGGCCTGTATGCAGCTGCTCGGCCATGGAAACCCATTCCATGAAGCTCTCTACACACTGTTCTTGAGCTGATCTGAAGGCCACATGAAGTTTGGAGGTCTGTAGCAATTGACTCTGCAGAAAGTTGGTGACCTCTGCGCACTATGCGCCTCAGCATCCGCTGACCCCGCTCTGTCATTATACGTGGCCTAACACTGCATGGCTGGGTTGCTGTCATTCCCAATTGCTTCAACTTTGTTATAATATTTAGTAGCGAGGAAATTTCTCGACTAGACTTGTTGCACAGGTGGCATCCTATCACGGTACCACACTGGAATTCACTGAGCTCCTGAGAGCGACCCATTCTTTCACAAATGTTTGTAGAAGCAGTCTGCATGCCTAGGTGCTTGGTTTTGTGACCATGGAAGTGATTGGAACACCTGAATCCAATGATCTGGATGGGTGAGTGAATACTTTTGGTAATATAGTGTATATTATTTTAATAGTTGAGGGATTTTCTAGCTTTTATTAGTTTATTTCAGTGTTATGAAGATAAATTTAAGGATACAATGATTTAAGATTTAACATGACTAGGTTCAATGTTCTTAGGTATCGATGACGTGACAGTTTTGCAATCACTAATCTTAAACCTAGTGTAATCTAAAAACTAGTGTAGTTTGTATAAACTATATTGATTTCATCCTACCAGTGTTTTCATCTTCAGCTTAGATATTATCTAACTATGAGTGACCAGTCACTGGTCTAATCGTGTGAAAGAAAATATCAGAACAGACTTTTCTACCCAACTGCAGCTCATTTACTACCTGGTGCTGGAACTTGCTTGGATCCCGACTGCTGACGGGCACCACACTGCCGTAAACGTGCAGCTCGCGCACAATGGACACGGCAGACTTGAGCTCAGGCCGGAAGGACTGCGGCGAGCATCGACGGAGCCTCAGCAGCCCGATGAGAATGTCCTGTTCAGGGTCTTCGTATGACAAAAAGGTCTCCCAGCCGCCATTAGCTACATAGTCGCGCCGGATCAGCTCTACCTATAGGCAGCATGTGCACAACATATACATGAATATAAGGCGCGTATGCTAGAAATGAGAAAGCTACATTTAGGAACGTAAAACATTTTGGTAAATTATGGTAATACACACTGATCAGCCATAACATTAAAACCACCGCCTTGTTTCTACACTCACTGTCTATTTTATCAGCTCCACTTACCATATAGAAGCACTTTGTAGTTCTACAATTACTGACTGTAGTCCATCTGTTTCTCTGCATGCTTTGTTAGCCCCCTTTCAAGCTGTCTTTCAATGGTCAGGACTCTCCCAGGACCACCACAGAGCAGGTATTATTTGGGTGGTGGGTCATTCTCACCACTGCAGTGACAATGACATGGTGGTGGTGTGTTAGTGTGTGTTGTGCTGGTATGAGTGGATAAGACACAGCAATGCTGATGGAGCTTTTAAACACCTCACTGTCACTGCTGGACTGAAAATAGTTCACCAACCAAAAACATCCAGCCAAAAGTGCCCTGTGGGCAGCATCCTGTGACCACTGATGAAGGTCTAGAAGATGACCAACTCAAACAGCAGGAATAGATGAGCAATCGTCTCTGACTTTACATCTACAAGGTGGACCAACTAGGTAGGAGTGTCTAATAGAGTGAACAGTGAGTGGACACGATATTGAAAAACTCCAGCAGGGCCGCTGTGTCTGATCCACTCATGCCAGCACAACACACACTAATGCCAAGTTCACACCACACGACTTTCCAAGTCGTCAGGTCGCTGTACAGTTCACACTACATGACTGAATCTTTTGCACCCGGGAGTCTTTCAGTCGGTGTATATTTCACACTACACGACTGATCGGCAATAGGGGGTTTCACACTACACGATCCATCACCAACTGGAATCGCAGGCGAGCTTCTCTGCTCTCCTTTTTTTTCTTTTAAACAAAAACACACGTGAGAAGTGACGAGGGTTTTAATGACACCACGTCCAAAAATGCACGTCAACAAGTAGCGAGAGATCAAAGCTGTTTGTGGTCTGATGTGCAGCGTAAAATCAAAGAGGAAAGATAAATGAATCTGAGTGGATTTGGCAACACAAACAGTATATGGCTTGTTCTGCAGTAAAGTGGATGTTAATTACTAATTTTGTAATGTAGCGTGGGTGTTATATTTTGTAGAGGACGATCAAATCAGAAATACTACGTGTGTGTGCCGGTGTATCCTGATATAAACTATGTCCTCTTCTGCATTTCCCTTCACGCTGTATCCTGCGTTCTCATTGGCTGTTCGACATGTCACTCATTCCCAGTTGCCCATCTGAGATCAGATGTCTGACGTGCTAGAAAAGTCAATACGGTCGCCGAGCGGTCGGCGAGCCGGTCGGGTCGAGTTGTTGGATAGTTCACACTTAGCGACTGAGAGCCGAGTTTTGATCGCCGAGTGAACGCTGAGTTACTCCCGACCCGGAAAATCAATCGCCGACCAGCCGCCGAGCAAAAATCAGGGCAAAAATCGTGTAGTGTGAACCAGGCATAACACACCACCACCATGTCAGTGTCACTGCAGTGTTGAGAATCATTCACCACCTAAATAATACCTGCTCTGTGGTGGTCCTGTGGGGGTCCTGACCATTGAAGAACAGGGTGAAAGCAGGCTAAAAAAAAGTATGTAGAGAAACAGATGGACTACAGCCAGTAATTGTAGAACTACAAAGTGCTTCTATATGGTAAGTGGAGCTGATAAAATGGACAGTGAGTGTAGAAACAAGAAGGTGGTTTTAAACACCTGTCTTAAGGTTGGTTCAAACTGGCAGAGGAGTAATGCAACAAAGCGACCGGTTGCCATTTATTTTCAGTTAGAGCTGGCGATAAGTGGAGCAAACATTAGCGCCATGAAGTGGGCGGAGTCAGCAGCAAGATGGAAGAGAAACAAACATTGAGTCAACACAGAGTCAAATGTCTACAAATAAACATAGCATTTTTAGTTTCTTGGCATCTGTTAAACCATGGCAACCAAACGCCCACAGGTGATGATGACGCTTTGGTGTGAACATAAGGTGTTGAGCGATTTAGGTGACAAAAGGGGAAAAATCACGTAGGGTTATGTTGTGTCAAGGCCCATCATGCCACAAAAACAGTAAGGCATGGACTCCACAAGGCATCTAAAGGTGTCCTGTAATACCTGGTACCAAGATGCTGGATCTAATTGAGATCTGGGGAATCTGGAAGCCAAGTCATGACCTTGAACTCTTTGTCATGTTCCTCAAACCACTCATGAATAATTTTGCAGTGTGGCAGGGCGCATTATCCTGCTGAAAGGCGTACTTCGTCTGCAACAATGCTTGAGTAGCTGCCAAAGTAACGTCAACATAAATGCCATGACATGAGGTTTTGCAGCAGAAGACTGTCCAAAGCATCACTGGCTTGTCTTTTTTCCCCATAGTGCATACTGGTGCCATCTCTTCCCCAGGTACATGATGCACACACTTCCGGCCATCCAAATTATGTAAACAAAAACGTCCTTCCAGCATCTTAGGCTACTAAACAGGGTCTTTACACAACATCAGAGGGGGCGTGTGTCACAGCTCTTAGTAGACAGGAAGCATAATGGACATAATGACTACATTGGGAAAAATTGGGGGAAAAAAAAAACACCCCCCTTTTTTTAGTTAGGTCTTTTTCCCATCCAGCAGGCTAGTGGCCAGTTTTGTATGCTGCAAGCACTGCCAATTGTGCCAGCTAGGGGGTGCCTAGCTAGCACAATTGATGATGCCAGAGATTCAAACCTGGCAAGTGAAGAACCCCAGCTCTACTGCGCTAGTAGTAGTGCTTGTAACTTTGTAACAAGTAACAAGCTTTGTAACTTGTAACAAGCTTGTGCTTGTAACTTTGTGATCATTGGTATTCCTGGGTGAGGTAGGCTATTGGTTAAAGTATATTATTTGCTGTAACTTGTTTTAGAATAACTTGTCTTAGAATTTATCTCTGCAACTTTGATTATTAACTTGCTTAACTGTGGCCGCATTAATCTGTGTTCTGCTGATTGGTTAAAGTGGTTTCAGGTGACTGTTGTTAGGCCTGTTGTTAGAGGCCTAGGTGTGAATTGAGGGGCAGGGCTAAGCTTAGTATAAAATTAAAGCTCCGCTGGTCTTCTCTATCACTAGGTTTTAATATCTGTCTGAATTGTTTAACCTATCTATCTTTTTTACTACTAATCTAAACTAACTTGGGTAAGTACTATCAGTCTCTGACATTGTCTAAACTATCTACTTTTCTCAGCATGTGCTACTCAAACATTCCTGTGCTTATATCTCACAGACCCTGCAGACATCAGAGGGCACATTATAGAAACAGCAACGCCAGCAACCTCATCTACCCCCAACTGTTGCAACAGTCTCAAACAGTGGTGGTAGGTGGGGTCTGGAATTGTCAATCAGCCGTCCAAAAAGCTGACTTCATCTCAGCTTATGCACTTTCTCACAGCCTTGACTTCCTGGCACTGACTGAGACGTGGATCACCACCGAGAACTCAGCAACACCAGCAGCCTTATCCTCTGCCTACACCTTCTCTCATACACCGAGAGGATCTGGCAGGGGTGGTGGTACAGGTTTGCTCCTGACCAAGAAATGGCAATTCACTACTGTGAATGTTTCTCACCTTAACATTTCATCTTTTGAATTTCATGCTATTACTGTTACTTTTCCGATTACTCTTAATGTCATTGTTATTTACAGACCACCTGGCGCACTGGGAGACTTCATAGGAGAGCTGGATGTTCTTCTGAGTTTCTTCCCTTCAGATGGTACTCCTCTGACTGTTCTTGGTGACTTTAATCTCCCTTCACTTCAGTCCTCCTGTCTTCTTCCTCTTCTTTCATCTTTCGACCTCCTCTTTAATCACAGCCCTCCGACACACAAAGGAGGCAATCTTCTGGACCTGGTCTTCAGCCGTCCAGCTTCTGTTCTGGACCTCACTGTCACCCCACTGCACCTCTCTGACCATCACTTTGTGTCCTTCTCTCTCTGTCTCCCAACTCTTCCTACCTCCAACCACACTTTCACCCTTACAACACGCCCCAATCTTCACTCTTTATCTTCCTCCCTGTTGATCTCCACCATCCTAACTTCACTACCTAACCCTGACACTCTTGCTACCCTTCCACTTAACTCTGCAACTAATACTCTACTTTCTTCTCTTTCAACATCCCTCGATCAGCTCTGTCCTCCTACCCTCAAACGAGGAAAACCTTCTCACCCTGCTCCTTGGCTTTCAGACGCATTGTGCAGCAACAGAAGAGAATTGAGGGCAGCTGAGAGAAAGTGGAGGAAATCTAAGCTTGGTGTTGATCTCCACTCCTACCACGATCTGCTGTCCAGGTTCTCATCTGATGTTACTGCTGCAAAAACATCTTTTTACAAAGCCAAGCTTGAACAATCTGCTGCTGACCCACGTAAGCTTCATGCTATCTTTTCCTCTCTTCTGAACCCTCCTCCTCCTCCCCCTTCTGCCTCTCTCACTGCTACTGACTTTGCAACATTCTTCCAGGACAAGATTGACAAAATCAATCAATCCTTGTCTCCGACTGACTCACTTTCAACTGACCCTCAACCCACCAACACACTCACCAGCTTCACCCCACTCACCATGGATGAGGTTACACAGCTCCTCTCATCCAGCAATCCCACTACATGCACACTTGACCCTATACCATCCACCATCCTCAAAGACCTCTCGCAGGACCTAATCCCCTTCATCACACCCATCATCAACAACTCCCTGACATCAGGTGTTGTCCCTACTGCTTTTAAGAAGGCTCAGGTCATTCCCCTTCTTAAGAAACCTACACTAGACACTATAGACATTAACAACTACAGACCTGTCTCACTCCTCTCTTTTCTATCCAAAATTCTTGAACGTGCTGTCTATAACCAACTATCTGCCTTTCTTACTCAGAATGATCTCCACAATCCGTACCAGTCTGGCTTCAAGGCAGCACATTCTACAGAAACAGCACTTGTAGCTGTTACTGAGAAGCTTCATGCAGCCAAAGCAGCCAAACTGTCATCTGTTCTTATTCTTCTTGACCTTTCTGCAGCCTTCGACACAGTGAATCACGGCATTCTCCTGACCACTCTCTCCAACCTTGGAGTAACAGGTTCAGCATGGCAATGGATGGCCTCCTACCTGGAAGGGCGCTCCTACCAAGTGTCATGGAGGGGATCCATATCTACCCCATGCACTCTCTCAACCGGTGTTCCTCAGGGCTCTGTACTTGGCCCACTTCTCTTCTCTATCTACACCCGCTCTCTGGGTAAGGTCATAGCCTCCCATGGCTTCTCCTACCACTCCTATGCAGATGACACTCAGCTTGTTCTGTCATTTCCTTCTTCAGACACGCAAGTCTCAGCTCGCATCTCAGCATGTCTGCGAGATATCTCACAATGGATGTCAGCTCATCATCTAAAACTTAATCCCAGCAAGACAGAGATGTTGCTCATTCCTGGAGATCAATCTCCAACCCAGGACCTAGTCATTTCTCTGGATGACTTCCAGATTAGACCATCTGATAAGGTAAGAAGTCTTGGTGTTGTCCTGGATAACCAGCTGACCTTCTCTCCTTATATAGCCAACATGACGAGATCGTGCCGGTTCCTCCTGTACAACATCAGGAAGATTCGGCCATTTCTCTCCAGAGAAGCTACCCAGATTCTGGTGCAATCACTTGTAATCTCTCGGTTGGACTACTGCAACTCCCTCCTGGCAGGAGCTCCCATGTCCACGATTAAACCCTTACAGCTCATTCAAAATGCAGCTGCCCGTCTGGTTTTTAACCAACCTAAACACTGCCACATCACCCCACTGCTGCGTTCTCTTCACTGGCTTCCTGTAGCTGCACGCATTCAGTTTAAAACACTGACGCTCGCCTACAAAGCCAAAAATGGACCAGCCCCAAGCTACCTTCGGGGTCTAATCAAACCCCGCTCTGTACCACGCAACCTCCGAGCCTCTAGTCTAGCTCAACTTGAGCCTCCATCCAGGACTAAAGGAAGACAAGCATCAAGGCTGTTCTCTGTTCTAGCGCCCAAATGGTGGAACGAACTTCCTCTGTCTGGCCGAACAGCTGAGTCTCTTGCTGTCTTTAAAAAACGATTAAAAACACACCTTTTCACTAAACACTTAGGCTGATTTGTACTTATTTACTAACACTTTATTCCAATCTTTTCCATTTAAAAAAAAAAAAAAAAAAAAAAAAAAAAAAAAAAAAAAAAAAAAAGCACTTTGGTTCTAACAGGTTTTAGCAAAGTTGTGTTCTTCGACTGTTGTCTATCTAAACTTAAGGAATGAAATGTTCACTATGGAAGCACTTCTGTAAGTCGCTCTGGATAAGAGCGTCTGCTAAATGCTGAAAATGTAAATGTAAATGTAGTAGAATATCCCACTGCATCACCTTCTTTCACTGATCGGTGGTCAGGTTCTAATGCTCACATGCCCATTGTAAGTGCTTTTGAAGGTGACAGGGTCAGCATGAGCACTCTGAAAGTTGCACAATGTGTTCTGATACTTTGCTAAAAATGTTACTGCTGGCAATGATAGCAATCTCTCATCAACTTCAAGAACTGATTGTTCACTTGCTGCGTAATATATCCCTCCACATGCCAGCATAAAAAGATCAATATTATTCACTTTACCTGTCAGTGTTGTTAATGTTGTGACTGATCAGTATATAGGATACCCTCACTTACCTTAATGGGTAAAAAAAACACTATTACCTGGTACGGTCGCACTTTATGATGGATCTCCTGGATGCCCACCTCTCTGGTTCTAACATCTCGACACTGAACAAAAAAAAAGTGTAAAAATGTTTACCAAAATCATTTTTACTAACTTGATATATTTTAGGTTTATTTATGTGTATTTTATGTAGGTTTACCTCAGTTCCCATGTCTTTCATTCGTGCCAGTGCCAGCTCTCGCAGGTTTCCATGTTCCACTCCAGAGCTTACGAGCGGCATGGGGATGTCTCTGTATAACATGCAAAACATTACCAAGAGAGCAATGAGTAGATTCTAACTGGCAACCCATTACACACCAAATGTAACTTTGTTACTGCTGGAACAGAACAACACAGAGCAAATGAATCAGGCTGAATCAGCCCCACTTAGACGCCCATTCCACTTTACATGTCTGATGTCCTGGTGTCTGCTGATATCACCTGGACAATATTATGTGATGCTAATGTAATAGACTAAAATATGAAACCAACATTTGAAAACACCAAAACATGGCCATTAATAATGAACTGGAATAGCCCTCACTTTTCTGGAAAGTCTTTGAACCTGATTGACTTCCATATAGCCACAAGAGCATTACTGAATTCAGATTATAATTTTGGGTGATAAAGCCTGGATCACTTAATCAAATAATCAAAGGATGCATAATGGGGTCCAATTTAGATAAATAATTTCTTCATTAACCTTAATTGTTTCAATATGATAATCATTTTTTTGCACAGACAATGGCCTTTTCTTAAACTGCTAGCACATAGCTGGAAGCACAATTCTCTAAAACAACATCACATGAAGTAGCTTCAAGCTTTTCCCTGTAGGCACCCAGACCATTGTACCTCCTCCATTACACTTTATAGTTGGCATTGTAAAGGCAGAATTCCCTGTTGGTCGAATCTAAACCATCCAGGCTGGTACACAATGAAGTGGAATTTATCACTTTGTTATTTATCAATGCGCTTTCATAGCTCTAGAGTCCAACAGCAGTGTGCTTTATATCACTCCTGATGCTTATAAATGGCCTGTGATTATAAGCAAATGTGCAGCTGCTCAGCCATTGAAATGTAATTGTCAAGCTTTCTACAAACAGCTGTGTCGTTCAAAGTGCTTCAAAGTGGTCGTGAGTGATGTATCCAAGGACAAGGCATTGTACAAGCTTGTGTGACAGTTGACCGGGGTAGCACACCATGGTGGTGTCTTTTCTATAAAGATGCTGTTCTATATTAGGGTGCATTCACATGAGAAGCGTTTTGTACAAACTGCTACTTTAATTTGCAGTAAAACATTAAATTGCAGCAAGAAACGAATATGCACTTGAAATAACCGTCCACACACACACACACACACACACACACACACACACACACACACACACACACACACACATACAGTGTATCACAAAAGTGAGTACACCCCTCACATTTCTGCAGATATTTAAGTATATCTTTTCATGGGACAACACTGACAAAATGACACTTTGACACAATGAAAAGTAGTCTGTGTGCAGCTTATATAACAGTGTAAATTTATTCTTCCCTCAAAATAACTCAATATACAGCCATTAATGTCTAAACCACCGGCAACAAAAGTGAGTACACCCCTTAGTGAAAGTTCCTGAAGTGTCAATATTTTGTGTGGCCACCATTATTTCCCAGAACTGCCTTAACTTTCCTGGGCATGGAGTTTACCAGAGCTTCACAGGTTGCCACTGGAATGCTTTTCCACTCCTCCATGACGACATCACGGAGCTGGCGGATATTCGAGACTTTGCGCTCCTCCACCTTCCGCTTGAGGATGCCCCAAAGATGTTCTTTTGGGTTTAGGTCTGGAGACATGCTTGGCCAGTCCATCACCTTTACCCTCAGCCTCTTCAGTAAAGCAGTGGTCGTCTTAGAGGTGTGTTTGGGGTCATTATCATGCTGGAACACTGCCCTGCGACCCAGTTTCCGGAGGGAGGGGATCATGCTCTGCTTCAGTATTTCACAGTACATATTGGAGTTCATGTGTCCCTCAATGAAATGTAACTCCCCAACACCTGCTGCACTCATGCAGCCCCAGACCATGGCATTCCCACCACCATGCTTGACTGTAGGCATGACGCACTTATCTTTGTACTCCTCACCTGATTGCCGCCACACATGCTTGAGACCATCTGAACCAAACAAATTAATCTTGGTCTCATCAGACCATAGGACATGGTTCCAGTAATCCATGTCCTTTGTTGACATGTCTTCAGCAAACTGTTTGCAGGCTTTCTTGTGTAGAGACTTCAGAAGAGGCTTCCTTCTGAGGTGACAGCCATGCAGACCAATTTGATGTAGTGTGCGGCGTATGGTCTGAGCACTGACAGGCTGACCCCCCACCTTTTCAATCTCTGCAGCAATGCTGACAGAACTCCTGCGCCTATCTTTCAAAGACAGCAGTTGGATGTGACGCTGAGCACGTGCACTCAGCTTCTTTGGACGACCAACGCGAGGTCTGTTCTGAGTGGACCCTGCTCTTTTAAAACGCTGGATGATCTTGGCCACTGTGCTGCAGCCCAGTTTCAGGGTGTTGGCAATCTTCTTGTAGCCTTGGCCATCTTCATGTAGCGCAACAATTCATCTTTTAGGATCCTCAGAGAGTTCTTTGCCATGAGGTGCCATGTTGGAACTTTCAGTGACCAGTATGAGAGAGTGTGAGAGCTGTACTACTAAATTGCACACAACTGCTCCCTATGCACACCTGAGACCTAGTAACACTAACAAATCACATGACATTTTGGAGGGAAAATGACAAGCAGTGCTCAATTTGGACATTTAGGGGTGTAGTCTCTTAGGGGTGTACTCACTTTTGTTGCCGGTGGTTTAGACATTAATGGCTGTATATTGAGTTATTTTGAGGGAAGAATAAATTTACACTGTTATATAAGCTGCACACAGACTACTTTTCATTGTGTCAAAGTGTAATTTTGTCAGTGTTGTCCCATGAAAAGATATACTTAAATATATGCAGAAATGTGAGGGGTGTACTCACTTTTGTGATACACTGTATATATATATATACACAGTGTATCACAAAAGTGAGTACACCCCTCACATGTCTGCAAATATTTCATTATATCTTTTCATGGGACAACACTATAGACATGAAACTTGGATATAACTTAGAGTAGTCAGTGTACAGCTTGTATAGCAGTGTAGATTTACTGTCTTCTGAAAATAACTCAACACACAGCCATTAATGTCTAAATAGCTGGCAACATAAGTGAGTACACCCTAAAGTGAACATGTCCAAATTGTGCCCAAATGTGTCGTTGTCCCTCCCTGGTGTCATGTGTCAAGGTCCCAGGTGTAAATGGGGAGCAGGGCTGTTAAATTTGGTGTTTTGGGTACAATTCTCTCATACTGGCCACTGGATATTCAACATGGCACCTCATGGCAAAGAACTCTCTGAGGATGTGAGAAATAGAATTGTTGCTCTCCACAAAGATGGCCTGGGCTATAAGAAGATTGCTAACACCCTGAAACTGAGCTACAGCACGGTGGCCAAGGTCATACAGCGGTTTTCCAGGACAGGTTCCACTCGGAACAGGCTTCGCCAGGGTCGACCAAAGAAGTTGAGTCCACGTGTTCGGCGTCATATCCAGACTGCATCAACTCGGTCTGCATGGTCGTCATCCCAGAAGGAAGCTGACGCACAAGAAAGCCCGCAAACAGTTTGCTGAAGACAAGCAGTCCAAGAACATGGATTACTGGAATGCCCTGTGGTCTGACGAGACCAAGATAAACTTGTTTGGCTCAGATGGTGTCCAGCATGTGTGGCGGCGCCCTGGTGAGAAGTACCAAGACAACTGTATCTTGCCTACAGTCAAGCATGGTGGTGGTAGCATCATGGTCTTGGGCTGCATGAGTGTTGCTGGCACTGGGGAGCTGCAGTTCATTGAGGGAAACATGAATTCCAACATGTACTGTGACATTCTGAAACAGAGCATGATCCCCTCCCTTCGAAAACTGGGCCTCATGGCAGTTTTCCAACAGGATAACGACCCCAAACACAACCTCCAAGATGACAACTGTCTTGCTGAGGTTGCTGAAGGTAAAAGTGATGTACTAAACCCAATTGAGCACCTGTGGCGCATCCTCAAGTGGAAGGTGGAGGAGTTCAAGGTGTCTAACATCCACCAGCTCCGTGATGTCATCATGGAGGAGTGGAAGAGGATTCCAGTAGCAACCTGTGCAGCTCTGGTGAATTCCATGCCCAGGAGGGTTAAGGCAGTGCTGGATAATAATGGTGGTCACACAAAATATTGACACTTTGGGCACAATTTGGACATGTTCACTGTGGGGTGTACTCACTTATGTTGCCAGCCATTTAGACATTAATGGCTGTGTGTTGAGTTATTTTCAGAAGACAGTAAATCTACACTGCTATACAAGTTGTACACTGACTACTCTAAGTTATATCCAAGTTTCATGTCTATAGTGTTGTCCCATGAAAAGATATAATGAAATATTTGCAGAAATGTGAGGGGTGTACTCACTTTTGTGATACACTGTATATAAAAAGAATTATATACTTTTCTACATAGTCACCTTCCGATGAATTTTTCCCAGTGTTGTATCAACTTTTTAAAGCCATCAGCAAAAAATGTTTTTGGTTGAGTGGGTAGCCACTGATGCACCGCTGCTTTCACATCATCATAGGGTAAAACTATAAGCTCTCTCTCAGTCTCTCAGTCTCTCAGTCTCTCAGACACGACTAATTACTACTCCTCCCACCCTCAGCGTTTCCGACGAATGCGAAAATATGAAGATCCTTATACAGTGGGGCCAAAAAGTATTTAGTCAGCCACTGATTGTGCAGGTTCTCCTACTTAGAAAGATGAGAGAGGTCTGTAATTTTCATCATAGGTACACTTCAACTATGAAAGACAAAATGAGAAAAAAAAATCCAGGAAATCACATTGTAGGATTTTTAAAGAATTTATTTGTAAATTATGGTGGAAAATAAGTATTTGGTCAATAACAAAAGTTCAACTCAATACTTTGTAACATAACCTTTGTTGGCAATGACAGAGGTCAAACGTTTCCTGTAAGTCTTCACCAGGTCTGCACACACTGTAGCTGGTATTTTGGCCCATTCCTCCATGCAGATCTCCTCTAGAGCAGTGATGTTTTGGGGCTGTCGCTGGGCAACACAGACTCCACAAATTTTCTATGGGGTTGAGGTCTGGAGACTGGCTAGGCCACTCCAGGACCTTGAAATGCTTTTTACGGAGCCACTCCTTCGTTGCCCGAGCGGTGTGTTTGGGATCATTGTCATGCTGGAAGACCCAGCCACGTTCCATCTTCAATGCTCTCACTGATGGAAGGAGGTTTTGGCTTAAAATCTCACGATACATGGCCCCGTTCATTCTTCCCTTAACACGGATCAGTCGTCCTGTCCCCTTTGCAGAAAAACAGCCCCAAAGCATGATGTTTCCACCCCCATGCTTCACAGTAGGTATGGTGTTTACTCAGCATTCTTCTTCCTCCAAACACGACGAGTTGAGTTTTTACCAAAAAGTTCCATTTTGGTTTCATCTGACCACATGATATTCTCCCAATCCTCTTCTGGATCATCCATATGCTCTCTGACAAGCTTCAGACGGGCCTGGACATGTACTGGCTTAAGCAGGGGGACACGCCTGGCACTGCAGGATTTGAGTCCCTCTCGGTGTAGTGTGTATACTGATGGTAGCCTTTGTTACTTTGGTCCCAGCTCTCTGCAGGTCATTGATCAGGTCCCTCCGTGTAGTTCTGGGATTTTTGCTCACCATTCTCATGATCATTTTGACCCCACGGGATGAGATCTTGACCCCAAGGGAGATTATCAATGGTCTTGTATGTCTTCCATTTTCTTACAATTGCTCCCACAGTTGATTTATTCACACCAACCTGCTTGCCTATTTTAGATTCACTCTTCCCAGCCTGGTGCAGGTCTACAGTTTTCTTCCTGGTGTCCTTCGACAGCTCTTTGGTCTTGGCCATGGTTGAGTTTGGAGTCTGACTGTTTGAGGCTGTGGACAGGTGTCTTTAATACAGATAACGAGGTCAAACAGGTGCCATTAATACAGGTAACGAGTGGAGGACAGAAGAGCTTCTTAAAGAATAAGTTACAGGTCTGTGAGAGTCAGAAATCTTGTTTGTTTGTTACTGACCAAATACTTATTTTCCACCATAATTTACGAATAAATTCTTTAAAAATCCTACAATGTGATTTCCTGGATTTTTTTCTCTCATGTTGTCTCTCATAGTTGAAGTGTACCTATGATGAAAATTACAGACCTCTCTCATCTTTCTAAGTAGGAGAACCTGCACAATCAGTGGCTGACTAAATATTTTTGACCCCACTGTATGTGTTTAGCTGTATTTCTAACTGTGTGGTTTCACTTTTAAACTTGTGTTATACCTCAGAATGCTGAGAAACGGTGAGAATCAGCTTTTTTAAGAGAGGCTAAAACACAGTGTAAAAAATGCTTAATGTTGCTTAATGTACTAAAGGAACGACATAGAAACATTACAACTCTCTCAATTATTAATTATAATTAATAATATTATTAATAATATTATTAATTCTATTATTTATTGTTATAATTAAAATATTAATAATGATAAGTTCTCTTCACTAATGAAATTCCTCGGTCATTGTTTTAATACAATAAGCCATAAGTCAAGCTTTGTTCATGTTACGCATTGTTTGTACTGCCTGAGTCGCTGTTACCACATCATATCAAACAGACACATATGACACGTTCTGGCTGGTGTAAAGACACAGCCGACGGCTTGAGGTGTTAGAGGATGCATGTGCCTGTAGCCTTCCTTGGCCAGCGTGGGTTTTGTAAAGCTGTCTGTAAAGCGACCTTAGATATGAAAAAGGCGCAGTATACATTATTATTATAACTATTATTAATTATTATTATGTATATCCAGATTCGGATTGCAAATGATAAAAGTTATTTCTTTACCTCTGCACACGGTACACTCGGGTCCATGGTGGAACCAGTGCCAATATGCAGGCCACCAAATCCACCAGGGTGCTGGGCTAGCTCTTGAAGCGCTCGGTCTTCCACAGCTCATTGGTTGGCTAGTTAATTGGAGTTTAAGGCCAATACAGCTCATATGCAGATTTCCTGGCAGAAGCAGTGACGTTGGATACTATAACTGGGGATTGGGGTGGGGTGGGGTTGTCAGGTACATGTATTCAGTCCTATAATTGACAGAAACCTGATCAGTGTCCTTTATTGTTTGTGCTATGCGAAGTTGATGTCTTTCTTGGTGGTAAATAAATGCTTGACTGTGAGGGGAGTTTGGCAGGAATCACAATGTGGGGTAGTTTAGGTCTAAGTTTAACTTCTTCAATTGGTGCAGTATGCACAGTCAGAAGGGTCAGACATCCAGAGGTGAGGATCAAACCCAGGTTCTCGGGTCTTGCGTTGCTGTGAGGCTCACACTCTACACTGGTAAATTTACAGTAAAATGCACATAGTTGGATGTATTGAAACCCCACCCCCACCCCCTTTCCAAGAACATAAGGATTTCTCTAAACTTTTTTGCGGAGCTATATTTTGCTTTAAATGAAGTCTGATCCGCGTATGAAAAACCAGTAAAACCATTCTACGACCAGTATGTGTCTATCAAAATTCCAAAGCTAAAAGTATTTTTTTTCTTTACCTCTGCACACGGTACACTCGGGTCCATGGTGGAACCAGTGCCAATATGCGGGCCACAAGGTCCACCAGGGAGCTGGGCGAGTAGCTCTTGTAGCGTCCGGTCTTCCACAGCTCGTAAAGGCCGGTTCCCCGAATCACTAACGTGGGGTAGAGCTTCAGGCCGTCAGGTCGGAACGCCGGATTCTCAAAGAACTCCTGTCCAAGACAAAAAATATGTCTCATTTATCACAGCAGGGAGCCTAATAACTGGCACTATGGGGTGATATTTAGCAAACTTCACTAATGTTCTTAGAGTCATCTAAACGAGTCATTAGAGAACGGTCCTAAATTATTCAATCTGCTAAATGTACTGTATCATTCTGAGCATAAAACAAAACCTGATTGCTTTGGCTAGTGAACTTTTGATGCTCATGCCTATTCGAGAGAAAGTGGTAGATGGGCATAATTCATAATGATTCAACCATCATTAGTTCCAGCGACTCAGTTTGGAGGGTTTTTTTTTTTTAATGATTTTACTGCACTATGAGGAATTGGAAAATATCTGTATTCTGCTTTACATTGTCCAGTCAGATTAATAATGCCACAAATTAAAGTATTCGGGTGACAGTGTAAATATTTTTAAATTGCACTTTTTAATAATAATGGGGTTTTTTTTGGTTACAGCACAGGTGAACTAAAACCGAGATTTAATATGATTGCGAGTAAAAAGCACATTGTGTGCACAAGGTTCTAGTACACTATGCTTTTGTTATGTTATTTTTAAATAAAAGAATTCATCATAACTATGTACTGTATCATAACTGTACTGTATCATAACCAGTGGTGTATAAAGTACCTGAAGACCATACTTGAGTAAAATTACAAGTATCTTACAAGAAATTTACTTTAATAGATGTAAGTCACCCTTTAGAATATTACTTGAGTAAAAGTCTAAAAGTATCTGATTTTTAATGTACTTCAGTATCAAAAGTAATTTTCTGATATTGAATGTACTTAAGTATTAAAAGTAATTTTCTGATATTGAATGTATTTTCTGATATTGAATGTACTTAAGTATTAAAAGTAATTTTCTGATATTGAATGTATTTTCTGATATTGAATGTACTTAAGTATTAAAAGTAATTTTCTGATATTAAATGTACTTAAGTATTAAAAGTAATTTTCTAATATTAAATGTACTTAAAAGTATTAAAAGTAATTTTCTGATATTGAATGTACTTAAGTATTAAAAGTAATTTTCTGATATTAAATGTACTTAAGTATTAAAAGTAATTTTCTGATATTGAATGTATTTTCTGATATTGAATGTACTTAAGTATTAAAAGTAATTTTCTGATATTAAATGTACTTAAGTATTAAAAGTAATTTTCTGATATTGAATGTATTTTCTGATATTGAATGTACTTAAGTATTAAAAGTAATTTTCTGATATTAAATGTACTTAAGTATTAAAAGTAATTTTCTAATATTAAATGTACTTAAAAGTATTAAAAGTAATTTTCTGATATTGAATGTACTTAAGTATTAAAAGTAATTTTCTGATATTAAATGTACTTAAGTATTAAAAGTAATTTTCTGATATTAAATGTATTTTCTGATATTGAATGTACTTAAGTACATTCAATATCAGAAAATACATTTAATATCAGAAAATTACTTTTAATACTTAAGTACATTCAATATCAGAAAATACATTTAATATCAGAAAATTACTTTTAATACTTAAGTACATTTAATATCAGAAAATTACTTTTAATACTTAAGTACATTCAATATCAGAAAATACATTTAATATCAGAAAATTACTTTTAATACTTAAGTACATTCAATATCAGAAAATACATTTAATATCAGAAAATTACTTTTAATACTTAAGTACATTCAATATCAGAAAATACATTTAATATCAGAAAATTACTTTTAATACTTAAGTACATTTAATATCAGAAAATTACTTTTAATACTTAAGTACATTCAATATCAGAAAATACATTTAATATCAGAAAATTACTTTTAATACTTAAGTATTAAAAGTAATTTTCTGATATTGAATGTACTTAAGTATTAAAAGTAGAAGTACAAGTAAATGCTGTCAGTATAAACAAAAGCGGTCATTTTGAAAAATATGAATTGTTTTTTAAGCCTGTAAACCACCTTAACAATTGAGCCGACCCTATTTTCTTCCTTCCATCTAAATATGATATTTGCCAATTCATGATTATAATCACGTCATTATAATTTTTTTACCTTATTATTAGCCCTAAACTGCCCTGTTCCAACTTTTTTAGAATATGTTGTAGGCTTAAAATGCATGTATGTGTATGTTAAAAAATAAAATGAAGTTGACCAGTCAAAACATTTTGGGTTCATATAAGATGGAATAAGAGTCGATGTAAATGTAAGAAACACTGTCTTTTTTATTTGCATTTTCTTTACTGTCCCATTTTTTTGATTTGGGTAGTACATTCAAGTCATAGATATATCCCAATAACCTAAAACCACTGAATTTTGGTAGAATTAATTTGAAGCAAAACTCAAGAGAGTTTAACAAAACGTGTGGCATTAGTTTAAATCGAAATATTTGGGTAAAAATAAGCTGTATTTAAAAAATCTTGTTTGGGCCAGATCTACTCCCTGATTGGCATGTGTTAAACTAAAAAAATATTGGTATTCTTACTTTAAGAAAACACCATTTCTATCTTGTATGTCAACTTGAAGCTGCAGCTGAAAAATCATCCATGAAAAGTTGAAAAAGTAAAAAAATTGGAAAAGCAAAGAAATTATTATTTTTTTTTACATATTTTCTTGTTGAGACCATTAATGGGTTAAAGACTCCGATCTCGTTTGCACTTGCACATTAATGTGCTTAACCACCTAATTTACAAGCGCAGATTTGCCAAACCTGCTTGCAGTCTGTCACACATCTTACATCGTTTAGCTAAAAAAATCTTGTCCTTTTATTGTGTAGTAACGAGTAACGAATTTACATACATAAAAGTATACGTTTTCTTTAGGAAATGTAGTGGAGTAAAAGTATACGTTTTCTTTAGGAAATGTAGTGGAGTAAAAGTATACGTTTTCTTTAGGAAATGTAGTGGAGTAAAAGTATACGTTTTCTTTAGGTAATGTAGTGAAGTAAAAGTATACGTTTTCTTTAGGTAATGTAGTGAAGTAAAAGTATACGTTTTCTTTAGGTAATGTAGTGAAGTAAAAGTACTGTATACGTTTTCTTTAGGTAATGTAGTGAAGTAAAAGTATACGTTTTCTTTAGGTAATGTAGTGGAGTAAAAGTACTGTATACGTTTTCTTTAGGTAATGTAGTGAAGTAAAAGTACTGTATACGTTTTCTTTAGGTAATGTAGTGGAGTAAAAGTATACGTTTTCTTTAGGTAATGTAGTGGAGTAAAAGTATATGTTTTCTTTAGGTAATGTAGTGGAGTAAAAGTATACGTTTTCTTTAGGTAATGTAGTGGAGTAAAAGTATACATTTTCTTTAGGTAATGTAGTGAAGTAAAAGTACTGTATACGTTTTCTTTAGGTAATGTAGTGGAGTAAAAGTACTGTATACGTTTTCTTTAGGTAATGTAGTGGAGTAAAAGTATACGTTTTCTTTAGGTAATGTAGTGGAGTAAAAGTATATGTTTTCTTTAGGTAATGTAGTGGAGTAAAAGTATACGTTTTCTTTAGGTAATGTAGTGGAGTAAAAGTATACATTTTCTTTAGGTAATGTAGTGAAGTAAAAGTACTGTATACGTTTTCTTTAGGTAATGTAGTGGAGTAAAAGTATACGTTTTCTTTAGGTAATGTAGTGGAGTAAAAGTTTGTGTATGAATTGTGTAAATCCCATTCATTCAAATTATCCTTCAGAAGGATGGGTCCCTGCTGAGTCTGGTTCCTCTTAATGTTTCTTCCTTTAATTTTAAGGGAGTGCAAACTCCACACAGAAAGGACCTGCACTGCTCCACCTGGGAATCGAATTCACTGAGCCACTGTGAAGACTTACAGAATGACCTGATGAAAGCAAAAACAAATGGGTCATTTAACAACCAAGTACTTCATGGACCGACTCCACAATGCATGCCACTGTTTTCGGCTAGCCCACTTAATGTTCTGACAGTCGGTGTGTTTAAACCCAGAATCCTCAGTCAGTACCAAACTGAATAATGCATCTATTTTAGGTTGTTTGTTGTTTTCTATTTTTTGGAAATGTGTTTTTAGGGATGGGTACAGGAGTGTGCAATAGCTGCGATAAGTCTAAAGCAGGGGCTGCTCACGTCTAATGCGATTCCATTATCGCCAGCCTATGCTGCTCTTTTCAGCACCACAGTCGTCTTGGAGATAGCACTGACAGGTTCCTCTTCCCTCAGGAGACAAAAAAGGGGGGCTCTGGGGTAAGCAGAGATAAACAGACGCAGGCGGTGGTGGGTGACGCGGGTGAGGTTACACAGAAGGGCCCTGGGCAAAGACTGATAGAGGCGGGAACTGGGGTTAGAGAGCAATACACACAGCCATTAATCTCTCGCCTTCCCGCTCTGACACACACCTTCTTAATGGAGCTCTGATATTTCCAGATATTTAGAGGTGCCAGTGCTAGATCTGAGCCTCCACTGTGCTAGCCAAACAGATGAGGCTGAAGATGCCGGGCATATCTACATTTCTGTCACAAACGATAAGAAGTGTAGCCAAAATGGTCCACTTTAAGGATGGGTTAAATATTTATATACACACACATTTCCCCAAATTGAATTTAAAGATGTGGAACTGCAGGAACTTATACCAACTCCAAACGAACACACAGTGCTTGATGCGTTTGATTAAGGAACTCCTCCTCCCTAGTGTAGTGTTATCTTGAGGATATGAATTGGCTACGCACAAATGTAGAAACTTTCAGTCCAGATATGAGTGGCACTGTGGGCAGTGTGGAATCAGAGGAACATCAGGAATACCAATGATGACAGCCAGCAGGCACCAAACCAACTCGTGGCTTGTACTGTTGAGTCAACACACGACACAACACATTATTTCTTGTACAGTGTTTAAAAAAAGCATTACCTATGTGGCCTGACGTCTGAGAACACCCCCAAATAATCATTAGGCTCAGGTGTTTTATCCACATTACTAGCTAAATGGTACATAAAAAGTGACAGAAAATATAAATGTATTTTTCTAGTGGGTAGAGCTAGCAACCGAAAGGTTCAGAGTTCGAATCCCAGCTCTGCCATTCATTTACATTTACATTTTCGGCATTTAGCAGATGCTTTTTACCCAAAGCGACTTACAGTACTGTGACAGTATACAATCTAAGCAATTGAGGGTTAAGGGCCTTGCTCAAGGGTCCAACAGTGAATACCTGGCAGTGGTGGGGTTTGAACCGGCAACCTTCTGATTACTGGTCCAGCACCTTAACCACTAGGCTACATCCTGCCATTCAGCCCCTGTTGGGCCCTTGAACAAGGCCCTTAACCCTCTCTGCTCCAGGGGCGCCGTACAATGCCTGTCCATGCATTTTTAAACAAAACAATGCAAAACCACATTCTCCACACATTACAAAGGCATGGCTGCGGAAGACGAGGGTACGGGTACTGGACTGGCCTGCCTGCAGTCCTGACCTGTCTCCAATAGAGAATGTGTGGAGAATTGTGAAACGAAAAATGAGACAACGACAACCCCGTACTGTTGCACATCTTAAGACGTGTTTGCAGGAAGAATGGGACAAAATAAAAGCTGAAACACTAAATCACTTGGTATCCTCGGTGCCAACACGTCTTAAGTGTGGTGAAAAGGAAGAGCAACATTACAAAGTGGTAAATGCTTTACCGTCCCAACTTTTTTTGGAATGTGTTGCAGGCGTGAAATGCAGGAATGGATATTTATTAATAAATAAAATGAAGTTGAGCAGATAAAACATGAAATAACAGGTTCATCCTGTCTGCAATCAAATGAAAGTCAAAGTATAAGAAACTCTGTTTTTTTTTATTATTTGCATTTTCCATACTGTCCCAACCTTTTCTGATTTGGAGTTGTATATATGACAAATAAAGGCATTCTTTAACAGTCAAAATGAAGCAAAAAAGGGCATTCCTTAAACTGTTGACAAAGCAAAGGTTACATACATGGTTTAATTAGGTTGGTGGCTTATATAAAGCCCTGACATCAATGCTACCGACTTGACTTCAAGAAAGAAATCAGGACAACAATTGTGAGCCAAAATCAATGTCTGACCTCATTAATGCTTTTTAACTAATGGGCACAAATTCCTAAAGACAAACTTGAATAGAGTAAACTATCTGTAACCAACACTATTCTTATGCCCACAAATTTAGAATGGGATGCTCAACAACCTCATGGTCACATGTCCATGTAAGTTTGGTCAGATAGTGTATTTGTGCATATGTGTCATAATTAGGGCTCTTCTAAATTCACGGGTAATTGTGCTTAATTTCACAGACCTCGTTTTTCAAAAATCAGAGTTCACAGATTTTTTAAGAAAAGTGCCACATTTCATGACAGAAATAACACTCATAAATTGAATGACAGAATCAATGAAATATTAAGGCAAGGCATAACTAAACCAAGGCATAATTATAAATCTAAAAAAAATCAAAAGCTCTAGGACTTCACTAAAATCTTTTAAGAGCCTATCAACATCTCAACAGCTGGAAAGTTGCAAAAGAAGAAACATCTGAGTATCTGCAGGCCTTGCTCAACCTTCATGATTTCACTTTTGATTATGATCTGAAATGAAGCTCTTTGAAAAACATGGGGTCTTTTACATCATCATCCCAGCAGGTGATAGTGTGATGGTGTGAGTACGCTTTGCTGCCTCAAGAATGAAAATAAACTGTATCAATAAGTGCTACTATGGGTCTGTCTGAAAATGTAGTAAGCTCTCTATATAGACGGCATTTTACGTCACCCTACATACCCTGCTGAGAAGAAGGCTGTCTAAACTGTACGCTACCTAATGAGATGCCTTATTTTGAAGCTATAAACTAGCTCTAACTCAATAATGAGGGAGCTTCCAGTGCTTCACACAGCACTTTTCAAGGTGTTCAGATCACTGTACAGTTCACACTACAAAACTAGATCTGTTGTAATCGGGAGTTTTTTAAATCATTGTGGTTTTACACTACACGACTGATCGACGATAGGGGGTCACACACTACACAATCAGCAGGAGAACTATCCTGACGAGTCTGTCTGATCTCCCAAACTGCGTTTTGTGACGAAAAAACACGGAGAAGTAGGCCGCTCAGGTGGCGCAGGGGTAAAAACACATGCTGAAACCAGAGCTGGGATCTCGAATACATCGTATCGAATCACAGCTCTGCCTGCCGGCTAGGCTGAGCAGCCACATGAACAACGATTGGCCTGTTGTTCAGATATGGGCGGGGTTAAAGCGGATGGGGTCTCTCTCTCATGACTGGTGCAATTACGACTGTTTAACAAACTGCTGGCTGATTGATGGCGCCTGCACAGAGATGAGAAAAGAGTGCTCTCAGGGTGTGTCTCTCTGTACACAACACTGAGCTGCGCTGCACTCGTCAAAGTGTAGGTGATAAGATGCATACGGCATGCTGCCCACGTGTCGGAGGGGGTGTGGGTTAGCTTCGTTGTCCTCAATCAGAGCAGGGATTGGCATTGGTGGAGAGGAAGCATGATGCAATCGGGCAATTGGACAAGGGGTGTGTGAGACCATGTCCAAAAATGCAAGTCAGAATGAAGCGAGCGATCAAAGTTGTTTGTGCACCAATGTGCAGTGTAAAAGTAAGTAGGAAAAAATAAATGAATCTGGCTGAAGGAGTGGATTTGGCAACACGGCCAGAAGGTATCGTCTATTTTGCAAAGAGAGTTGGAAGTCAAATAACTATTTTTTGCAATGCAACGTTGGTATTATGGTTTGGTGTGGACGACAAGTCACAAATACTGTAAAGCTTGTATGTGTACCAGTGTATTCCGATAGAAACTATATTATGCCCCTGCCACACACATTTACTTTGCCTGCCACAGGGTTCCCCTTCTGAATTTAGCATTCATAACAATTACCTGATCGCAAAATGCTAGATATCTTAGTATGCAAGCCATCCGCTATGTGTTGAACAGTTCACACAGAGATCAAGAGCCGATTACCCGAGCGAACACCAATTTGCTTCAGAGTTGCCACATCTAGCAGCGAGCAAAAATCAGGCCAAAAATCGTGTAGTGTGGGTGCCCAGGTGGCACAGCGGGATATTCTGCTAGCACACCAGCACCGAGATTCTGAACTCCTCGGTTCGAAACTCGTCATTGCCACCGGTCGGTTCGGCGCCATCTAGCAGGCATAATTGACAGTGCCTGCAGGGAGGGATGGCCGGACTATGTGGGTGGAGTCTTCAAACGCTGTGTAAGGAAACTGATTGGCAGACAGAGAGGCGTCTGTGCAGAATGCATGGGTGAAAAAGGGTTCCGTTAAGGGCTGCACGTGGGTCGGAGGAGGCGTGAGCAGCAATATACCCACCTCGACTGCAATCAGGGATCCCTAGCAGCGGAAGACAAATTGACTAGGCTAAATTGGGAGAAAAATGGGATAAAATGCATAAATAAAAATAGGAAAAAAAAATGTATAGTGTGAACTAGGCATTAGCTGTGAAGGCAATCCCAGCATTCAATGCGACACAACTTTTCTCACACAAAATTACAAATATGGCAGACGAATAAGTTCTTTTTAAACGTAAATAAATTCTCACTGATATTTAATTTGTATAAGGGTGACCAAGTGTCATTTATTTGCAAATATGGGCTTGTCAGTGACAATTTAACCATTTTCATTACACAGAGGGAGACGTTAGCTGACATGTTAGCGGGTTGTGCCACCTCAGCCCATTTGAATGGCCTGAGGCTAACTGTGTAAGATTAGTAAGTGAAAACCGCGGTGACGTCACCATAATCGCTGTCTAAGTAGTGCTTCTAAATAACCTGCCTTATAAGTTTGATAGGCAGCTGCCTAGGTAGGCAGCACACTAGGTTTTCAGACAGACCCTACTTGGAGAGTAGAGCTTTAGACCATTAATAGGAAGGTTGCAAGTTCAAATCCCTGCCTTGCCATGCAGTCATTATTGGGCCCTTAATAATATTCTCAGCTGCAGGGGTGCTGTACAATGACTGACCCTGCGCTCTGACCCCAGGACAACATTCCAATACATGAACTAATATAATAAACACAAGTTAAAGCATTTTCTGGATATTTCCCAACTTTATCTTTCAATCTAGTCATTTCCAATTCCCGATTGTGAATCCACTGCCAGTTACAAAAGCCCCGATCTGATTAAGGAAAGCCAAATCACCATAAGCCCACTCCAATGCTTATCCAATCTGAAGCTGATTCTTATCACCTGCCACCTGCCAGAGCCGAACAGCATACAGTCACTGTAAGCTCTGTGTGACTCCTCCCTCTCCTGGGGATTGCATTTCGCTACAGCAGAGGGAAGAATGCTATGTCCAACCTTCCCTCCCTCAAACACAGCCAACTGAGTTCGGGTGGATGCTAAATGTCTAATATATCTAAATATAAAATATCTAAATATTTCCTAGCTCCTGTGATAGACTGGTACCCTGTCTGAAGTATTTCTGTCTTGTGCCCAGTGTTTCACGGCCTTGTGGCCATTATTTCTCCTCAAACACCTCAAACTCGTTGTTGTGCTCCTGAAACCATTCCTGAGCCATTTCTGCTTGGTGGCAGGGCGCATTATCCTGCTAAAAGAGGCCACAGCCATTAGGGAATACTGTTTCCATGAAAGGTCTGCAACAATGCTTAGGTAGGTGGTACGTGTCAAAGTAACATACACATGGATGGCAGGACCCAAGTTTTCCCAGCAGAACATTGCCCAAAGCATCACACTGCCTTCCTCCCATAGTGCATCCTGGTGCCATGTGTTCCCCAGGTAAGCGATGCATGATTTATCAGACCAGGCCACCTTCTCCCATTGCTCCGTGGTCTAGTTCTGATGCTCACGTGCCCATTGTTGCTTTCTGACTGGTCTGCGGCTATGCTGCCCCATACACAACAAACTGTGATGCACTGTGTATTCTGACACCTTTCTATCAGAACCAGCATGAACTTCTTCATCAATATGAGCTACAGTAGCTCTTCTTTTGGATTGGACCACACGGGCCAACCTTCACTCCCCACGTGCATCAATGAGCCTTGGCCGCCCACTAACCTGTCGCCGGTTTACCACTGTAAACCATACAACTGTATCTAGCATAACAAATTAGATTTGTGATAATAAACTGTCACCATACACTAAAAAAATAAATAACTGTGGCTTTCCTACAGACAGTGACCCACTAAAATAAAGAAAACCAACACTAATGCAACATTGTCATTTTAATGTATGATTTGAAATGTCATCAGCCTCTAATAATCCCTCTGGCTTTGAAAACAATAGCACTGTAATAACAGGCCACAGAGAGGAGAAACCTGTTGGTCCCTTGTGCACTTTTAGCTGGCGTTTAACAGGCGGGCTTTCAGCGGGAGCCACCGATGCACAATGGAGACGCAGATTGCATTCCCTTTCTTTGCTAATGAAGCCCCAATAAAAATGCTCTATTCATTTCCCGTAATGGACGCCTGATAATGTGAAGCGGTGCGTCACAGCTGGTCACTGACGAGAGCCATAAGAAAGCCCCTTCAAACTCCCCCTCCGGCATGGTGCATCACTCGCCACTTCATTTACATTCTGCAGTCAAGCCTGCTGAGTGCCAATTATCTGCTGCGCACCCATGAGGTGGAATTCTCACAACGTAATGCAGCAGTACAGAGACGTACAGAGATGAACACTCTGGTGTCTGAGTTTCCACTGGGATTAAATGTCTCTAATATAAGATGCTTTCAAACACATTTGTTTGTTTCTTTTCTTTTTTAAGAGAGTGGGGTTGATTTTACATCTACGGTTGCTGTGATTGCAAACAACATTAATAATCCATTAAACACATTCAGATTCTAATAATATGCAAGAATTCTAACAAAGCAGAACAAGGCATTTCTACAGCTGCTGGCTTTCTCCTCTCGCTCGCCTGCCAGATCAGAGGTTTCAAGATATTTCTTTTTAAAGAGCTTATGAATACATAATAAAAAAAAAGGAGACAGCAGAAATTTAAAACACACATTTCCATAATCCTTTAGAGCATAAGCCTGACATCACGAAAAATCTGTTATTTCCTGAAAAGATGCTAAATGTACAGCAGAGTCAAGTCACGAGTTTTTAGGATTGAATCACGAGCCTTTAGGCTAGAGTTCAAGTCAAGTCACGAGTCTTTAGGATTGAATCACGAGCCTTTAGGCTAGAGTTCAAGTCAAGTCACGAGTTTTTAGGATTGAGTGCAAATTAAGTGACGAGCTTTTAGACTAAAGTCCAAGACAAGTCACGAGTCTTTAGACTAGAGTGCAAATTAAATGACGAGCTTTTAGGCTATAGTCCAAGACAAGTCCAAGTTAAGTCACAAGCTTTTAGGCTAGAGTGCAAATTAAGTGATGGGCTTTTAGACTTTATTCCAAGTCAAGTCACGAGCCTTTAGGTTAGAGTGCAAATTGGAAGACGAGATTTTAGGCTATAGTCCAAGTCAAGTCATGACCCTTTAGGCTATAGTCCAATTTAAGTCACGAGCCTTTAGGCAAGAGTCCAATTTAAGTCACAAGTCTTTAGGCTAGAGTCCAAGTCAAGTCCAAGCATTTAGACTAGAGTCCAAGTCAAGTCCAAGCATTTAGGCTAGAGTCCAAGTCAAGTCACAGGCCTTCAGACTAGAGTCCAAGTTAGATCACGAGGTTTCAGGATAGAGTCACAAGCCTTTAGGCTAGAGTCCAAGTCATGTCACAAGCCTTTAGACTAGAGTCTAGGTCGAGTCACGTGCCTTTAGGCTAGAGTCCAAGTCAAGTCAAGTCACAGACCTTCAGACTAGAGTCCAAGTTAGATCATGAGTCTAGGATACAGTCACAAGCCTTTAGGCTATAGTCCAAGTCAAGTCATGAGCCTTTAGGCTAGAGTGCAAATTGAATGACGAGCTTTTAGGCTATAGTCCAAGTGAAGTCACAAGATTTTAGGCTATAGTCCAAGTCAAGTCATGACCCTTTAGGCTAGAGTCCAAGTCAAGTCCAAGCATTTAGGCTAGAGTCCAAGTCAAGTAACAGGCCTTCAGACTAGAGTCCAAGTTAAATCACGAGTCTTTAGGATACAGTCACAAGCCTTTAGGCTAGAGTTCAATTTAAGTCACGAGTCTTTAGGCTAAAGTCCAAGTCAAGTCATGAGCCTTTAGGTTACAGTCCAAGTCAAGTCATAAGCCTTTAGGTTACAGTCCAAGTCAAGTCATGAGCCTTTGGGCTAGAGTGCAGATTATGGGGATCCATATGGTGCCCTAAGAGTCATGCACTGATGCCCATTATTCCCCGTATCATTGTGAAGGCACCACTGATCAGTCAGCAGAGGTCATAATTGCAGCAGATATGAGAAATCTCTAAGGCTCTCCTGCCCTCAGACTAGCCAATCATTGTCTGGGGCACAGTCAAACAGGAGCAGAAAAGGGTCTTCCTCAAACTGATGGCAAAATGTTGAAAGCATAAAATATTTTATATAGCTATTAGCAGGGAGTGTGGCTGAAAAACCTGAACTCAATATTTAGGAGGGATGTCCACATACTTCTAGCCATATAAGGTTTCTATGAGTTAGAACTTTAGATTAACAAGTCCATCTGTCATAAAGATCAATGTTTTGGCTTGGTTATGGAATTATGTCTTTTTGCCTTCCCAAATATGGCCAACAAAGGGGGTATGGAGACGCCAGCTCCTCTAAACTGAAAGTCTGCTTCATTTCGTTAAGCATAAATTTGCTCCAGGTGGAAGTGATTCCATTTATCTCTGTTACTTACTCACAGATTTGTAGCTCCTCTGTTGGCAGCCTGCTTTTTCTTGAAACTGTGATTCCGGGCTTAATCTAATTTGGTGTTCTGCTGGCGCATGATTCTAGCAAAATCGGTGGCACTCTCTGCCATTCATGAGTGAATTGCCATGGTTGAGCAAGCTGCCCCAGAGGAAGAAGTGATGGCCCTTTTCTGGGAAGGGGGGCATCATTTTTTTGCATTTCCAGCTTGTTCTAGGTTTTACAATAGGTTTGACAATCAGTTTTACTTCTGCTCTATACCTTTTCTATTCACTTTCTCCGTTTTGGGCTGAAGATGTTTTTGCGTCTTTCATTCGTTTCCATTATTTTGGCCACTGCTTTTATTTTGCTGTTACATTTTTTGTTTGTGACTTTTAAACCACAGTATTGGTCTATTTTGGTTAAGCATCTTGCACATCAGGTTTATTTTCAGTTCTTGCAGCCACGAGGCTACAACTGGAACCTCCGTGGTGAGGCACAACCTGACCTGTTACATCCCGCCAGACGACCAATGTGGTTTTACATGTGGTTTAAGTTTCTTGTGTGATTGGGTTTAACACATCAGTTTAGTTTTTGTTGTTGACCATTACAGCATAAACTGGGTTGCTGTATATTTAAAAAGGGGGGTCTTATGGGTTCTTCTTAGTTACTGGTCTTTTGGCTTTGCAGTCAAATGCGGGGACTGGGCTGAATAGAAACATGACCTTTAAATTCAAAGCTGGGTAAACCAACAGCTTAAAAGGATTTAGGTCAAGTTGGAAAATACAAACATCAACATTTTGAAAATAAGAAAATGAACTTACAATAAATTGCTCAACATCCCGTTCTATGCCCACGTTTGGCAGGTCAGGCATCATGTGAGCCACCACTTTAAAGCCTGCATCTTTAGCAAGATGGAAAGACTCGCACACAGCTCGAACTGTATGTCCTCTGAAAATAAAAGAAACATAAGTAGAGATTGAAAGATATTATATACAGTGATATACTTTATATACAATGATACATAATTAAACCAACTAATGCACTAGCTAGCTAAGATATTATACATGGTGTGTTAGTGTGTGTTGTGCTGGCATGAGTGGATAAGACACAGCAGTGCTGCTGAAGTTTTTAAATACCGTGTCCACTCACTGTCCACTCTTTAGACACTCCTACCTAGTTGGTCCACCTTGTAGATGTAAAGTCAGAGACGATCGCTCATCTATTGCTGCTGTTTGAGTTGGTCATCTTCTAGACCTTCATCAGTGGTCACAGGACGCTGCCCACAGGGCGCTGTTGGCTAAATATTTTTTAGGTTGGTGGACTATTCTCAGTCCAGCAGTGACAGTGAGGTGTTTAAAAACTCCAGCAGCGCTGCTGTGTCTGATCCACTCATACCAGCACAACACACACTAACACACCACCACCATGTCAGTGTCACTGCAGTGCTGAGAATGATCCACCACCTAAATAATACCTGCTCTGTAGTGGTCCTGTGGGGGTCCTTACCATGGAAGAACAGCATGAAAGGGGGCTAACAAAGCATGCAGAGAAACAGATGGACTACAGTCAGTAATTGTAGAACTACAAAGTGCTTCTATATGGTAAGTGGAGCTGATCAAATGGACAGTGTGTAGAAAGATAGATATGTGTATGTACACATTCCACACATTCCAATTGCTTTGTAATTAATTTTGAAATCACATTTTTGAGTTCAGGAGGCCTTTAAGAAATGTAAGTCATTAACATGCAACCTGCTTGTTCTCACTTTCTCAAATTCAATTTTAAAAGTCAGTAAGAAGAAAAAAACCTGTTTGTATCCCGAGCCACGTCCTCATATACACTTTGCACGCCAATCTCCAACCTGGTGCAGCCGTATGCCAGCATGTCGCTCAGATGCCTCTTCAGACAGTAGTCTGGCCGTGTCTCGATAGTGATTCCCACGCATTTAGTATTACTGCGCTCTGAGTACCTAGAAAAAAAGGTACAGTACATTCAGCAATTCTGACAGTGGCAATTTGTACCTTCTAGACAGGGGTTTCAAATGAAGAAAACCTTATTCCTATCTAATAGCAGTTTATAGTCTTTGTCAAGCAATGTCATAATGTTACATACATACACCGATCAGCCATAACATTAAAACCACCTCCTTGTTCCTACACTCACTGTCCATTTTATCAGCTCCACTTACCATATAGATGCACTTTGTAGTTCTACAATTACTGACTGTAGTCTATCTGTTTCTCTGCATGCTTTGTTAGTCCCCTTTCATGCTGTTCTTCAATGGTCAGGACTCTCCCAGGACCACTACAGAGTAGGTATTATTTGGGTGGTGGATCATTCTCAGCACTGCAGTGACACTGACATGGTTGTGGTGTGTTAGTGTGTGTTGTGCTGGTATGAGTGGATCAGACACAGCAGTGCTGCTGGAGCTTTTAAACACCTCACTGTCACTGCTGGACTGAGAATAGTCCACCAACCAAAAACATCCAGCCAACAGCGCCCTATGGGGAGCATCCTGTGACCACTGATGAAGGTCTAGAAGATGACCAACTCAAACAGCAGCAATAGATTAGTGATCGTCTCTGACTTTACATCTACAAGGTGGACCAACCAAGTAGGAGTGTCTAATAGAGTGGACAGTGAGTGGACACGGTATTTAAAAACTCTCATCAGCATTGCTGTGTGTTATCCACTCATACCAGCACAACACACACTAACACACCACCACCATGTCGGTGTCACTGCAGTGCTGAGAATGATCCACCACCTAAATAATACCTGCTCTGTAGTGGTCCTGGGAGAGTCCTGACCATTGAAGAACAGCATGAAAGGGGGCTAACAAAGCATGCAGAGAAACAGACTACAGGCAGTAATTGTAGAACTTCAAAGTGCTTCTATATGGTAAGTGGAGCTGATAAAATGGACAGTGAGTGTAGAAACAAGGAGGTGGTTTTAATGTTACCTCGGTAGCGTCACTTGGTGACGTCACAACGATTTCAGTTTGTTTTTCATATTAATAATTTTGTTTTCATCCCAGAAACCTGCCATTTTAACAGGGGTGTGTGGACTTTTTATATCCACTGTAAATTGTAAACGCTAGTGTGTAAAAAGGGCTTAACGTCCCAACTGCTTTACACAATTATTCCTAGGGCTTATCAGTCTATCCAAAGGCTTTAGAAGCTTGTTGGGAGGCAAGTGTAAAGCGTACAAATTACAGTGTGTAGAATTACAACCCCAAATCAGAAAAAGTTGGGACAGCATGGAAAATACAAATAATAATAAAAAAAAAAAACAGAGTTTCTTACTTTTACTTTTATTTGATTGCAGACAGGATGAACCTGAGATATTTGCGAACACATCTTAAGATGTGCAACAGTACAGGGTCGTTATTGTCACATATTTCCTTTTAAAATTCTCCACACATTCTCTATTGGGGACAGGTCAGGACTGCAGGCAGGCCAGTCCAATACTCATACCCTCTTCTTCCACAGCCATGTCTTTGTAATGTGTGCAGCATGTGGTTTTGCATTGTCTTGTTGAAAAATGCATGGACGTCCCTGGAAAAGATGATGTCTTGAAGGCAGCACATGTTGCTCTAACATCTCAATGTACTTTTCTGCATTAATGCTGCCATCACAGAAGTGTGAATTACCTTTGCCAAGAGCACTGACACAGCCCCATACCATGACAGACCCTGGCTGATAACAGTCTGGATGGTCCTTTTCGTCTTTGGTCTGGAGCACACAGCGTCTTTATTTTATTTTTATTTTATTTTTTCAAAAAAAAGACCTGAAATGCTGATTCTGACCACAATACACATTTCCACTGAAGTCAGAGAAGTCACTTCTGGACATGGTTACCATAAGGCTTCTTTTTTGCACAGTAAAGTTTTAAGTGGCATTTGTGCATGTAACTCTGTATTGTAGTGCTTGACAAAGGTTTGCCAAAGTAATCCCTCACCCATGTGGTTATACCAGCTATTGTTGAGTGGCGGTTCTTGATGCAGTGCCGTCTGAGGGATCGAAGATCACGGTCATTCAGCTTAAGCTTGCGCCCTCAGCTTTTACGCACTAAAATTCCTCCCGAATCCTTGAATGGTTTAGTGATATTATGCACTGTAGAGGGAGAAATATGCAAATCCCTTCCAATCTTTCTTTGAGGTTTACTGTTTTTAATAATTTCAATCATTTTCTCACACATTTGTTGACAAACTGGAGATCCTCTGATCATCTTTGCTCATCAAAGACTCAGCCTTTCCGGGATGCTGCTGTTGTACCAAATCATGCTTACAATCACCTGTTTGGAATCACATCATTGTATAGCTTTTTCACCTCATTACTAGCCCTAAATTGCCCCCATTCCAACTTTTTTTTTGGAATGTGTTGCAGGCCTGAAATGCAGGAATGGAGGTATATTAACAAATGAAATGAAGTTGAGCAGATAAAACATGAAATATCTCAGTTTCAAACTGTCTGCAATCAAATAGAAGTCAAAGTAAACGTAAGGAACGTTGCATTTTTATTTTATTTGCATTTTTCATACTGTCCCAACTTTTTTTGATTTGGGGTTGTAATAAAATAAACTTTGTCTGGTTCCTCTCAAGGTATTTTGGAAGTTTTTCCTTGCCACTGCCTCAGCTTGCTCATTATGGGTTTTTGATCCTAGAATTCAGACACCCATTGTAAAAATCAAATTATTTGATTTGGACTGCATGTATTTTAGTCATAAGGACAACCAAGATTTATCCTTTATTTAAGTCTACGTCTATGATTGATGCTAAAACTTTGAACCTACTATTTGCAGGAAGAAAACAAACAAAACTATTTTTTAAAAGACAGAAACGAAATGAAGAGGGCAGATCAGCCTAGTGACATCTTAATGTATACAGAAGAAATGCAGAGGTGGAACAGACCTCAGATTTTGGGCATGTGTTGACAGGACCAATTGTTATTCTGGGCATATTTAATCATCAGTCAGGACATTCACCTTGGATGATTTTCGGCTCATATTTTGGCATGATTATACATGGGCTTTTGAGATATGGATCTCCAGGGCTAATAGTTCTAAAATAAGATGGGAAAAGCTGAACCAAACGTCATTCGCTGTCACCTCGCTCCTCTCAAATCAAACTTCTGTCTCGTGCACACACACAGCCTGTGCAGAGATAAGGTCTGCAGCTGAAATCGAACTGTCGCCTCGGTCATCTTTGGCCTGATTAGCAGCCAGAACAATTACTGCAATCGTGTCATCTCAGCAAACCAATCGATAAGACGTGGTGGTCCAGTAATCCTGAGGACACGCTGCCTCTTCCCACACCAACACACGCTTTTATCAGCAGGCAGAGGATACATTATTTGACAAACGCTGTAATAAACTAACTAGGGCCAGCAGCCACAGGCTGGGAACGTCTAGCAATCATCTCTTACGCTCGTCACTCATCTCGTCGTCTCTATAAAGCTGATGGCACAGCTGCGTCTGAGTCACGACACGAACGCAGAAAGAATGAAAGAGTGTGCACAGATAAATCCCATTAAACACACTAATGAATGAAACGCGTGGATGCAAACAAGCCGAGCACTGCCAACTGCCACAAAAATAATCTAGTTTAATTGTACACAAATAACTGCAGGTTTGCCCCGGTTTGCTCAGATATGCAGTAAACATCTTGTACTTTGTGACCATGAGCAAAAATAAAGACAGCAATGTTTGGTTCAAACACAAAAAAGGTTCATTTGATGAGATTAGGCTGGAATTAACCTAGTGGTCAATCAATACGGTCTTTTCAAGGGCATGAGTGACAGATCAAAGGCAGATATCTAATTTTCTAAAACAGGAAACTGGGGTACCATTTAGGCTTTGAGTTACCATGTTTCCTTTATTTAAACAACATTTCAGAACACTTACTTACATGAATAGTTTTGTCATAAACTACACCATATGGCCAAAAGTATGTAGACACCTGTTACAATAATTAGGTTCAGATGTTTACCTACACACGTTGCTAAAAGCTGTCCTCCTGTCTGGTGTGTAGCAAATCTAACAGCCTGTCTGGTACTCCTGACCACAACCCCACTAAACACTTCTAGGATGAATAGAAATGGGTTCTGCGAGCCAGGCTTTCTTGTCCAACATCACTGCCTGATCTTCCTGATGCTCATTTGACTAAATGGGTACAAATTCCCTTTGGGGCGGTCCGGGTCCTGTGTGGAGTTTGAATGTTCTCCCCGGGTTTCCTTTGGGAGCTCCGGTTTCCTCCCACAGTCCAAAGACATGCAAGTGAGGTGAATTGGAGATACTAAATTGTCCATGACTGTGTTTGACATTAAACTTGTGAACTGATGAATCTTGTGTAATGAGTAACTACCTGTCCTGTCATAAATGTAACCAAAGTGTGTAAACCATGATGTTAAAATTCTAACAAATAAATAAATAACATTTGTTGATATACATCCATTCCTGCACTTAATGCCTGCAACATTCCAAAATAAGAGGAACTGGGTAATTTAGGGCAGGCAATGAGGTAAAAAAAAAAACCTAATAATGACATGATTTCAAACAGGTAATGTCAACAGATGAGTGTAATCATGGTTTGGTACAAAATCAGTAATCACAAGTCTCTGATGAGCACAGATGGGCAGAGGATCTCCAGTTTGTCAACAAATGAGTGAAAAAAATATTGAAATGTTTAAAAACAATGTACCTCAAAGAAAGATTGGAAGGGATTCGCATATTTCTCCCTCTACAGTGCATAATATTATTAAACAATTCAAGTAATTTTAGTGTGTAAAGGGCAAGGAACAAGACTAAGCAGAGCACCTGTGATCTCTAATTCCTCAGATGGCACTGCATCAAGAACTGTCATTTATCAATAGCTGATATAACCACATGGGTAAGGGATTACTTTGGCAAACCTTTGTCAAGCTCTACAATACAGAGTTACATGCACAAACGCCACTTAAAACTTTCCTGTGCAAAAAAGAAGCCTTATGTTAACCATGTCCAGAAGCAGTGTTGAATTCTCTGGGCTCTGAGGCATCTGGGATGGACCATCACACAGTGGAAATGTGTATTGTAGTCAAATGAATCAACATTTCAGGTCTTTTTTTGGAAAAAAAAATGGACGCTGTGTGCTCTGGAGCGAAGACAAAAAGGACCATCCAGACTGTTATCAGCAACAAGTCCAAAAGCCAAGGTCTGTCATGGTATGGGGCTGTGTTAGTGCCCTTGGCAAAGGTCATTTACACTTCTGTGATGGCAGCATTAATGCAGAAAAGTACATCGAGATCTTCATCGCTTTGTGTTCTTAAAGTAAGTCTGCCACATTACAAAGTGATTAATGCTTTATTGTCACAACTTTTTTTAAATGTGTTGCAGGTTTGAATTTAAGCAGGTAGCAAAGCCAATCCAGCTGCTCTTAAAATCCAGTGTTCATTTCGTTGACGAATGATTTGTCATAGTTTTCGTCAACGAACCTTTTTTTCATAACGAAAACGAGACGACTAAATAAAAACTACAAAAAAAGATAAAAACTATGACGAAATCAATCGACACTTTCGTCAACGAATAAAAACGAGACGAAAAAGTTTGGCAGGGACGACATCCAATCAGAACTGATTTAGTTTTGTGGAAGGTAGGGACAAGTTAGAAAGAGATCCTATCATAACTACTTTAGCGTATGTGGAAGGGCGGGACAAGCCGGGTAGCCATCCAATCAGTACTAATCTTTTGCAGTACCGCGGCAGAGCCGTAGATAGAGATAGCTCTATACCGCGGTAAGAGTTTGATCTAAACCCGGGAAGACCAGACTAGCCTGTGAACTGTCTTTACTCATGGAACTAGGTTAACTCCACGATGTCAACAGGGAGAAAGAGGAGAGCCGATATATGGACACATTTCTCATTTGACGTCATGAAAAACAAGACGATGTGTAAACCATGTGGGGCGACGAGTAAAAACATAACAAATCTGAAACATCTAGAACCGCTGGCAGTATAATGGCAACATAATGTCACAGCTGCTTTTATGGTAGTTTTATAAAGAATGTAATGTGCAATTTGTTATGAACAATGCATATATTTTTCAGGCAGAGCAGGCCTACTGGTCATTAATATTTTGTTATTGTTATGCTCAATAAGCAAGGTCAGTTAAATAAAGATGTTTGAAATAAGTTATCTGGTTTTGTGTGTATTGCACATTCAAACATTAATAATATTCCATAACTGGTTAAAAATGTTTCATTTTGTGTAAGTGTATATAATGACTTAAATAATTTAAGGGAAGTGATAAAAAAGCATTTACATTTTACACCCTTTATATGTATTTTAGGACGGCACGGTGGCTAAGTGGGTAACGCTGTCGCCTCACAGCAAGAAGGTCCTGGGTTCGAACCCCAGGTGGGGCGGTCCGGGTCCTTTCTGTGTGGAGTTTGCATGTTCTCCCCGTGTCTGCGTGAGTTTCCTCCGGGTGCTCCGGTTTCCTCCCACAGTCCAAAGACATGCAAGTGAGGTGAATTGAAGATACTAAATTTGTCCATGACTGTGTAATGAATAACTACCGTTCCTGTCATGAATGTAACCAATGTGTAAAAACATGACGTTAAAATCCTAATAAACAAACAAATATGTATGTTAGTCGACTGAATCGACTGTAGATTTAGTCGACTATATTGTTATGATAATTAGTCGACTAAAACTAGACTAAAACTAAAACAATTCAGATGACTAAATTACGACTAAAACTAAATTACATTTTAGTCAAAAGACTATGACTAAAACTAAATCAAAATTTGCTGTCAAAATTAACACTGTTAAAATCACATCCCAAAGGAATCCTCTGATAATCTATACAGCAAGCATTCCAAGTGTAATGAGTTCTGATTCTCTGATCTCACTGTCAGTCACTCCATGCCTGCTGTTTTGCTTATACAGGGCCGGAAAGAGACAATGAGTAAGCACTACAAAGCTGAGTCAGTAATTAGGAATAAGAAAGAGCAGTGGTTTTCCCCTGCATGTGCTATTAGCCAGTACAGCTGCTCTTATTGCAACAACCTATCCAAAAGGAAATCAATTAACCCTCCCACGCACGCGCACACACGCACACACACGCACACACACACAGATAAAGTTCTGATAACTAATGAAGTATATCATGTTTACCATTAGATTAAAAACATCTAAGTGCAATACAAAATAAAAAATGTACAAAAAACATGACCCTTTCATCTCTGGAACTGAAACGCACTGATAGAAAGGACATGCATTGAGTGACATTTTACTCTTAATTTGATTTTGTTCAGTTTTACTTTGTCTAGCTTATAGGAAGCAGCACTAAATAACAGTCATGTGATAACATTTTACCTTTATAGCATTTAGCAGATGCCTTTATCCAAAGTAACTTACAAGCAAATTCCACTTGCTCACAGACCTAAACCCATGTGACTCCACTCCAAACCAGTCCCGGACTTCACAAAACACAAAAGCTGAAGGAAGAGACCCCGTCCGAACTTCCCTCCCTCAAACACGACCAACTGTGTTTAGGTAGACGCCCAGCCAGGGGTGCGTTTACCAAAAGCGTAGTTGGAACAATGCAACTTCGATGCAAGTGTTTCCCCAAATCATACTTCGAATTATTGTGGCAACTACGTTGGTAACTTGCATAGTCCAAAACATCATTATGAGACAGGTGTTTCTTAAAACCATCAAACGTTCACAACTACTGTGGTTAAGTTGTGTAGACTACAGTGATTCAAACCAACGTGGTTCAAACTACTGTAGTACTAACAAGGTACGACAGTTTTGGGAAACAGTCAGACTTCGGATGTTAGTTCATTTTTTTTTTTTTTTATGCATTTTCTCCCCATTTTCCTTCCGATTTAGCACACTCAATTTTGTCTTCCGCTGCTGAGAGATACCAGATTGCATCCGAGGAGAGCACGTCGCTGCACACGCCTCTTCCGACACGTGTACGGCCCTCCTCTTCTCGCCCCTGCTTTCTGCACAGGCGTCTCCTCCGCCAATCAGGGTCCTTACACAGCGTATAAAGACCCACTCAACCACACATAGTCCGGCCCCCACCCTGCAGATACGGTGGCCAATTAGTATCTGCTGCAGGCACTGCCAATTATGCCCGCTAGATGGCGCCCAGCCGACCGGTGGCAACACAGAGGGATGTTAGTTAGTGGATGCATCATGCTATAGTGTAGGGTAGTTCAATGCTAGCCTCTGTCGTTGTTCGGGAAAGTGGCTCTCCTTATATCTACACTAGTGTTGTGCTGGCACGTTAGACAGCTGCGCCACTTGACCGCCCAGAGAGTATTTTCTTAACGCACATGGACTTTATTAAACCTGTTACATGACAATTCCAAAATCTAATCTGTGCTAACACAACCGTGAGGTCCTATGGCTATGTTAATTAGCTTAGCAGTTACAGTTGGCTTTACCACATTTTAAAATGGTATTTGGAAATGGAAAACCAGTAAAACAAACAACAAAATTTATGGCACATCAGGCCACTTTTCAATGATGATTGCTAGTCTAGCGTGATCTGCATGGAAGAGCCATCAGAAAGAGACTTTGCTTGCATTCTTACAGACATCCCAAGTTGCAAAAACTCATTTCAGGGAGGTACCCCTGGACCCGGACCTCGAAAAAAAAGCTAAAAAACCTCTCGCACACACCAAAGGATATGGGTGATAACAGAACTTTTAGGAGCTGCTAACTGAGCTACTAAGCTAACTGTTCGCGTCACAAACACATTAATGTGTACTACATAGTGCACTAGATAGTGTGAAAGATAATAGATTTATGTTCCCTACACAGTGCACTAGATTGTATATAAGAAAATAATTAATGTTCCTTACTTAGTGCACTAGATAGTGTACTAGATAATAGACTTATGTTTCTTACATAATGCTTTAGGTAGCGTATTAGTTAACGGATTAAGGTTCCCTACATAGTGCACTAAATTGCATATCAGATAACGGATTTATGTTCCCTACATAGTACACTAGATAGTATTTTAGATAGGAATTTATGTTCCCTACATAGTGCACTAGACAGTGAATTAGACAATTGGTTTATGTTCCCTACACAGTGCACTAGATTGTATATCAGATCACGGATTTATGTTCCCTACATAGTGCACTAAATAGTGTATTAGATAACCATTCATGTTCACTACATAGTGCACTAGAAAGTATAACTATAAGTATAATATAAGTGAGATTATATTCAGGGTAGGTTTCTTCCCTTAACCCTTAATTGCCAAGTGGCGACAGACCCACCACAGTGGTTATTAGAAATGACTAAATTAATGGATGGATAATCAAACCTGTTAGATTTAATAATAATAATAATAATAATAAGATATCCTTTATTTGTCATATTTACATATACAGGTGTACAGTACAATGAAATACTTTCTTCATATATGTCAGCTTGTTTGGAAGCTGGGGTCAGAGCGCAGGGTCAACCATCGTACGGCGCCCCTGGAGCAGACAGGGTTAACGGTCTTGCTCAAGGACCCAACAGTGGCTGCATAGCAGAGCCTGGATTTAAACCGCCAATCTTCCGGTTGACAGCCCTACCCACTAGGCTACCACTGTTCCAGTAATTAGAAATATTACATTGGGATTAGAAAATGCATACTATGGTCATAAGTATGCAGACACCCTTTAGACCAATATAATCTGCTATAATAGACTTGTCATTGGTTTTCCAAAAAGCTATAGAGTGCACAGGCCAAATTCTAGCCCGTACAAAGTGTAATTCCTCCTAACGTTCTCTAATCCCTCAGTGCAGCACACAGCTTGGTGTATACTACCCTCTAGTGGCATTAAACACCTCATGAGTCTTGGCTGCTTTATGACAGCAACCTGATGGCCTGACTAGATTTGATTGTCATCCAAGAGACATTTGTACCTGACAGCTTCAGCCACGTTGTTTGAAGTGTGTCCAGACAGAGCATCGTGAAGGTTGCGGATGAAGTAATCTTTGTAGTCTTCTGCCAGAGCCATGAAAGTGCCGCCCATCACAATAAACTCCACCTTGTCCACGCTGTGACCTAGCTGCTTCAGCTGCACACACACGGTCATACACAAAGTTGGTGAAAATAATTCCAAAAAGATGGTACAGTAGAAAAAATGTCCAGTGAAACAATTTTGACCTGTGAAACAACACAAACACTTGACATTTGTGTCAACCAATCAACTTGTATATATGTATGTACTGTACATGTACATATGTTTACATAGGCATATAAGCATAAGCATATAAGCATTAGGCACTTGTCTTGTACTAGGCTTGTTGAGAGAATGGGAACAGGTGAGCATCACATAGTGCCCCTTGGGTAATGTTTTTTTAATTTATTAGGATTTTAACATCATGTTTTACACACTTTGGTTACATTCATGACAGGACAGCTAGTTACTGATTACACAAGACTCATCAGTTCAAGTCTTTAATGTCAAACACAGTCATGGATAATTTAGTATCTTCAGTTCACTTCACTTACATGGCTTTGGACTGTGGAAGGAAACCGGAGCTCCCAGAGGAAAACCACACAGACACAGGGAGAACATGCACACTCCGCACAGAAAAGAACCGGACCGTTCCACCTGGGAATCAAACCCAGGACCTTCTTGCTGTTAGGTGACAGTGCTACCCACCGAGCCGCCTGTACAGTGTACATATTCAGGACTATTTGAAAATTGAAATCAAACAAAGTCACATGTACATGACACATCTGATGAATTATCCTATGAGCAGTCCTTTTTTTGACCCTTCGGGGTGGCACGGTGGCTCAGTGGGTAGCACCGTCACCTCACAGCAAGAGGGTCCTGGGTTTGATCCTCAGGTGGGGTGGTCTGGGTCCTTTCTGTGTGGAGTTTGCATGTTCTTCCCGTGTCTGTGTGGGTTTCCTCCAGGTGCCGGTTTCCTCCCACAGTCCAAGGACATGCAAGTGAGGTAAATTAGAGATACAAAATGATCCATGACTGTGTTTGACATTAAACTTGTAAAGTGATGAATCTTGTGTAACCAGTAATACCGTTTCTGTCATGAATGTAACCAAAGTAGGGATGTCCCGATCACGTTTTTTTGTTCCCGATCCCGATCTTTAATTTTGATCCCGATCCGATACCGATTCTCAAACCGATACTTGTATTTTCTAGATATTGTCTAGATAAGAACTAGATAATACTGTTCACACAGTGCACACTTCAAGTACATTACAGTTATTTAAATTAATCCAATGTATATGTTTAACAACTGAATAGCTCTGCAGTGCTGTAGGAAAAAAATTGCCTGCATCCAAGCTATTGCTTAATGTTCTTTGACAAAATAAAAGTAAACAAACCTAGTGCAGCATTGTAGTAAAAATGAAGTGAGATAATTACAGTTTCACTTTGAACTTTATATTCAAAGAACATAATTCTGTTTAATGCAGTGATACACTAAAAATGAACAAAAATCTCCACTCACAAGTGGTGTAGCAGCTTAACTTGAATATAAGAAAACAAATAAGTTACTTAACAGCATTACAGTAAAACCTGAATACCAAAATAAAATGGAAAGTCACTCTTTTGTTATGAAGGAAAGCCAGTTCTTAAAGTGCTTGTATTGTGACAATGGTTTGATGGACGTTTCTACGCAAAGTGAGTGTGTTTTGACCCTTTGGGGCTTCCATAGTGCATGGGATAGCGTGCTCGGCTCTAGCTGTCCGCGATTCAGTATAGTAACAGAAGAAGTTAATAAAGTGTTTTGTTCCCGACAATTTGTGAATATACCGTGTATTTATTTCTTTATTAAGCAAGTGCATCACTACGACGCTCGGTTACATAACTAAGCCAATCAGAGAGCTTGATACTGAGATGTCGTTCAGTCTTGTAATAACACGTAAACTCGTAAAAGCTGTATGTTATGGTCCTGAAGTTTTCATACTCTGATTAAAAGTTATTGTTTAGTAAACCGGAGTGATCCTCGACTCACACACCGTATAAACAGTAAAATTCTACAGTAATGAACGCAGCTCTGCTCCTACCGCCTCGTGAAACGCTCACATTGCAGACATTACACCGCTGTTGGACTCGTTTCACTTTCCAATTTAAAGTATTTCCACACAGCGGACATGCTGACATAAAACAAAAGATCGGGTTATGATCGGCATTAGTAAAGCCGATTTCCGATCAGTTAAAAATGCCTTGATCGGCCCCGATTCCGATCTTTGAGATCGGATCGGGACATCCCTAAACCAAAGTGTGTAAAACATGACATTAAAATCCTAATAAATAAATTTTGAACCTTCATTATGGTTCACATTTAAACATTGACATAATGTGGCTATAATGCTTTATTGAAACTAAATATAAATGAAGAAGATATATTTTATTTGTCATATATACATATACAGGTGTACAGTACAATGATATTCTTTCGTCGCAAATAGGTACTGTCTTGCATATGATATTACGTATTTAATACACTTTGTCTAATCATATACCTCTAGACAGAAATGTGGCAATTACAGTGTATCACAAAAGTGAGTACACCCCTCACATTTCTGCAGATATTTAAGTACAGGGTGGGCCATTTATATGGATACACCTAAATAAAATGGGAATGGTTGGTGATATTAACTTCCTGTTTGTGGCACATTAGTATATGGGAGGGGGAAAACTTTTCAAGATGGGTGGTGACCATGGCGGCCATTTTGAAGTCGGCCATTTTGGATCCAACTTTAGTTTTTTCAATGGGAAGAGGGTCATGTGACACATCAAACTTATTGAGAATTTCACAAGAAAAACAATGGTGTGCTTGGTTTTAACGTAACTTTATTCTTTCATGAGTTATTTACAAGCTTCTCTTTGTTTACAGCCATTGACATGTCGCAGAGGTTAACACGTGAGGAGCGGATAGAAATTGTGTTGATGTCTGGTGAACGCAGTACCCGGGTCATTGCAGCAGATTTCAATGCAAGACACCCTACGAGACCACCCATCTCCCATGCTACAGTTAGCAAACTGCTTGCCAAGTTTCGTGAAACTGGTTCAGTGTTGGATTTGCCAAAATGTGGACGCATGAAAACTGTCACTAATGAAGAAACATCAGTGGCTGTCCTAGCTTCATTCAGCAAGAGCCCACAGCGTAGCACTCGCCGCATGTCACTGGAGAGTGGCATCAGTCGAACATCCCTTCGGCGGATATTAGCTACTCACAAATGGCACCCTTACAAACTCCAGCTGCTGCAGCATCTCAACGAGGATGACCCAGATCGGCGCACTGAATTTGCAGAATGGGCAAAACAAAAATTGGAACAGGACCCTCAGTTTGTTCATTTTGTTCAGTGATGAGGCAAACTTTTATGTGAATGGTGAAGTTAACAAACAAAACCACCGCTATTGGTCTGACACTAACCCACATTGGATAGATCCCTCCAAGACTGTTGGAACACAAAAATTGATGGTATGGTATGGTATATGGGGTACAAAGATAGTGGGGCCATTCTTCATCAATGGAAACCTCAAGGCCACTGGATATTTGAAATTGACTTGACATGATTCCCTCTTTATGCACTGAAGCTGGCACGTTCCCTGAGTTTTTCCAGCAAGATGGTGCACCACCACATTATGGGTTTCAGGTCCGAGCATTCCTAGATGAACAGTTTCCTGGAAAGTGGATTGGTCGTCGTGGGCCAGTTGAATGGCCCCCAAGGTCTCCCGATCTGACCCCCTTAGACTTTTATCTTTGGGGTCATCTGAAGGCAATTGTCTATGCTGTGAAGATACGAGATGTGCAGCACCTGAAACTACGGATACTGGAAGCCTGTGCTAGCATTTCTTCTGCGGTGTTGCTATCAGTGTGTGAAGAGTGGGAGAAGAGGGTTGCATTGACAATCCAACACAATGGGCAGCACTTTGAACACATTTTATAAGTGGTCAGAAACTTGTAAATAACTCATGAAAGAATAAAGTTACGTTAAAACCAAGCACACCATTGTTTATCTTGTGAAATTCTCAATAAGTTTGATGTGTCACATGACCCTCTTCCCATTGAAAAAACTAAAGTTGGATCCAAAATGGCCGACTTCAATATGGCCGCCATGGTCACCACCCATCTTGAAAAGTTTTCACCCTCCCATATACTAATGTGCCACAAACAGGAAGTTAATATCACCAACCATTCCCATTTTATTTAGGTGTATCCATATAAATGGCCCACCCTGTATATCTTTTCATGGGACAACACTGACAAAATGACACTTTGACACAATGAAAAGTAGTCTGTGTGCAGCTTATATAACAGTGTAAATTTATTCTTCCCTCAAAATAACTCAATATACAGCCATTAATGTCTAAACCACCGGCAACAAAAGTGAGTACACCCCTTAGTGAAAGTTCCTGAAGTGTCAATATTTTGTGTGGCCACCATTATTTCCCAGAACTGCCTTAACTCTCCTGGGCATGGAGTTTACCAGAGCTTCACAGGTTGCCACTGGAATGCTTTTCCACTCCTCCATGACGACATCACGGAGCTGGTGGATATTCGAGACTTTGCGCTCCTCCACCTTCCGCTTGAGGATGCCCCAAAGATGTTCTATTGGGTTTAGGTCTGGAGACATGCTTGGCCAGTCCATCACCTTTACCCTCAGCCTCTTCAATAAAGCAGTGGTCGTCTTAGAGGTGTGTTTGGGGTCATTATAATGCTGGAACACTGCCCTGCGACCCAGTTTCCGGAGGGAGGGGATCATGCTCTGCTTCAGTATTTCACAGTACATATTGGAGTTCACGTGTCCCTCAATGAAATGTAACTCCCCAACACCTGCTGCACTCATGCAGCCCCAGACCATGGCATTCCCACCACCATGCTTGACTGTAGGCATGACACATTTATCTTTGTACTCCTCACCTGATTGCCGCCACACATGCTTGAGACCATCTGAACCAAACAAATTAATCTTGGTCTCATCAGACCATAGGACATGGTTCCAGTAATCCATGTCCTTTGTTGACATGTCTTCAGCAAACTGTTTGCGGGCTTTCTTGTGTAGAGACTTCAGAAGAGGCTTCCTTCTGGGGTGACAGCCATGCAGACCAATTTGATGTAGTGTGCGGCGTATGGTCTGAGCACTGACAGGCTGACCCCCCACCTTTTCAATCTCTGCAGCAATGCTGACAGCACCCCTGCGCCTATCTTTCAAAGACAGCAGTTGGATGTGACGCTGAGCACGTGCACTCAGCTTCTTTGGACGACCAACGCGAGGTCTGTTCTGAGTGGACCCTGCTCTTTTAAAACGCTGGATGATCTTGGCCACTGTGCTGCAGCTCAGTTTCAGGGTGTTGGCAATCTTCTTGTAGCTTTGGCCATCTTCATGTAGCGCAACAATTCGTCTTTTAAGATCCTCAGAGAGTTCTTTGCCATGAGGTGCCATGTTGGAACTTTCAGTGACCAGTATGAGAGAGTGTGAGAGCTGTACTACTAAATTGAACACACCTGCTCCCTATGCACACCTGAGACCTAGTAACACTAACAAATCACATGACATTTTGGAGGGAAAATGACAAGCAGTGCTCAATTTGGACATTTAGGGGTGTAGTCTCTTAGGGGTGTACTCACTTTTGTTGCCGGTGGTTTAGACATTAATGGCTGTATATTGAGTTATTTTGAGGGAAGAATAAATTTACACTGTTATATAAGCTGCACACAGACTACTTTTCATTGTGTCAAAGTGTCATTTTGTCAGTGTTGTCCCATGAAAAGATATACTTAAATATCTGCAGAAATGTGAGGGGTGTACTCACTTTTGTGATACACTGTATGCATAAATAAACAAAGGTAAAACTCATGTGTACATAGCGGTTGCCTTACCTGTTCCACCCTGTGTCTGGTCTGTAAATAGGGATCATAACGTGCTCGGATGGCTCTCATAGATGTGGGCTAAATGAAAAACAATAAGCAAACACACAGAAAACAGAACATCAGAAATATCCTAAGTTAAAGAAAAGGAATGTGGAGGGTGTGTGAGTTGATATTTACCTCATAGCCTGTGTACGACTGTGTAGAATATTCAAAATCAGAATCAGGACCACCTGGACAGTATCTATTAAAGAAGAATATGCACTTTTACACTCAGCGGTAGTTGATCAGCTAATTTTCTTTCCACTGCACTATACATTTGTAGATCATTTTTTATAAGTACAGAGTCAAAGAAAAACAATGTGTAAATTAGAAGTGGAAATATGCACTTACACACAGATGTTGCCTGTAAAACTGATATGTGGACAGCGATGAGGCTTGCACATCACAGCAACAACAGCAATCTGGACAGAGAATCAAAATCTACTTATTTTTAAAAACTTAGTTTATTTATTTATTTAGTTGTGTTATGCCGTGTTTACAAAGCATTTATATAAACAGAAAAATTGATAAAAATGTTACAGAATAGGTTTCATTTGTGCTGGATGAGCTTAGGATGTGCCAAATAAAATAGTTTAAAAATCACAAGCATATTTAATATGGACATAATAAATATGAAAAAAGCGTGTGGTATTTATTGTTAAGTTATAAATAATGCATTACTAAAATTGATAATTTTGACATTTTAGGGTTAATTTGTTTTATTGCTGTGCCACCAGAGCGCCCTCAAAACCAAATACTATCCTGCAACACCGAAAGTTTACAAACTGTCTTCACTTTTTGTTTCAGGTAGCTATGCAGAAGCAGTAAAAGAAAATGAATTTACCTTTTTAAGACATTTATTTATCTTTAGTAACCTGGTGAGGACAGCAGTGATGAGGACAAAAGGTATCCCAAGAACCCTGGCCCAAAGGCAAAAAACACCCTGAACAAGGCATCAGTGTAATAGGGGGCATCAATAATTTACCTTAATTACTCTTTCATACATAGGAGCAATTTGACATAGCCAATCTACCTATAAGCAAGTTTTGAGGATTGAAAGAAAACTAAAGTGTCCAAAGTCAATACGTGTGGACATGGAGAACTGGAAGCCAGGGCACAAAACACTATGTTGCCTTAACATGAATCAATTTGCTACCACCTTAAATAAACATAAATTAATTGTGTTACTATTTTAAATAATTTTGTGCTGGACATAAATAAATTGGGTTTTAAACTGATAGTGCAGCTGTAGCCTAGTGGGTAAGATACTGGACTAGTAATCAGAAGGTTGCCGGTTCAAGTCCCACCTCTGCCAGGTTGCAACTGTTGGGCCCTTGAGCAAGGCCCTTAACCCTCAATTGCTTAGATTGCTTACTGTCACAACTGTAAGTCGCTTTGGATAAAAGCATCTGCTAAATGCCGAAAATGTAAAATGTAAATATTTTTTTCAATAAATAATAAGGTAGTAAGTATGCATTCTAGCCTCTTCTAGCCACTGTTTTGAGTAGTATTTTTATTACATTATCTAGTTAAACTGATTAAAAGTATTTACAAAAGCACTAAACACTTGTCATTTTTTGTACCTATAAATTTAAGGTTGATAAAAAACAAACACACACACAGTGCAACACCAAAATGAGTGGTAACACTGTAAAACAACCAACAAATGCAATGATATTCTGTCATCATACCCCACTGGCTGTACGGATGGGTTTGGCCTTCAGTTTCGGCACAAGGGCACGTCTGTACTGGGGAGGCACTGCAGCAATGATGTCAACCAGACGGGGTTGTGCTGACAGGCCGTATTTTGCTGATGTCTTTGTCTTCAATCTAAAGAGACAGAATACAACTTACTTTTACATTTCAAAAATGTTTAGCACGACTCAACGGTCAATCCACACCAAACCTCTTTCAAATGTACATAATCATTTTCTGTCCACTATTATAACAAGCATGTATTATAACAAAATGCTTGCTATGAATCAATTGTTGCGACAGCATCCCATAAGTGCCATTTTCTGGATTTGTTAATCATACATACAGTGTTTTATCAAAGCAAACATTAAAGTTTATGCACAAAGTGATTTACTGGCTTCTTTTAAGTATTGTTCCACTTGCAGTTCATTGTGCAGGATGGTCACAAACGTTGTAGTGTAAAATATCAAAGGACTAAATTCCAACATTTACTACTTAACAGCTGTTTCTACACTCACTGTCTATTTTATCAGCTCCACTTACCATATAGAAGCACTTTGTAGTTCTACAATTACTGACTGTAATCTGTTTCTCTACATGCTTTGTTAGCCTGCTTTCATGCTGTTCTTCAATGGTCAGGACCACTACAGAGCAGGTATTATTTAGGTGGTGGATCATTCTCAGCACTGCAGTGACACTGACATGGTGGTGGTGTGTTAGTGTGTGTTGTGCTGGTATGAGTGGATAAGACACAGCAATGCTGATGGAGTTTTTAAACACCTCACTGTCACTGCTGGACTGAGAATAGTCCACCAACCAAAAACATCCAGCCAACAGAACCCCATGGGCAGCGTCCTGTGACCACTGATGAAGGTCTAGAAGATGACCAACTCAAACAGCAGCAATAGATGAGTGATCGTCTCTGACTTTACATCTACAAGGAGGACCGACTAGGTAGGAGTGTCTAATAGAGTGGACAGTGAGTTGACACTGTTTTAAAAAACTCCAGGAGCGCTGCTGTGTCTTATCCACTCACACCAGCACAACACACACTAACACACCACCACCATGTCATTGTCACTGCAGTGCTGAGAATGATCCACCACCTAAATAATATCTGTACTGTGGGGGTCCTGACCATTGAAGAACAGGGTGAAAGCAGGTGAAAAAAGTATGTAGAGAAATAGATGGACTACAGTCTATAAGTCATGAATTACAAAGTGCTTCTATATGGTAAGTGGAGCTGATAAAAAGCCTACACAGAACTTTTGGGAAAAAAATTTTTCCTTCTTCAGCATTAAATGCCCTATGCACGAAGCAGGACCCATAATAAAATGGATTGCAGAGTTTCGTGTGAAAATAGTGACTAATCTCAACTCTACCCAACAGCCAATAATTAATTAAAACACTAACAGCAAACAGGTATTATTGTCCAACTTCAGTATACAACCTCACGTAACCTGTGACTCCATGCAGTCATGATCCAAAACCAAGTGAAAGGACTTTCCAATGGAGTTCAAGCTGTCACAGCAGAAAAGGTGGACCGAACCCATACACTACAGACGGTTTAGGAACTTACTTGTTAAGGTTGATATCTTTGCCCTGTTCGTGAGCCTCGACCAGCTGTTTGATAACATCTGCAATCGTCATCATCATCAATTCAGCTCGACTATGATCACCTGATAAAATCAGACATATTGTTAACATTCGTTCTTTCATTCACTCATGGTAATAATGCATAGATTTTAAAGTACTTTCAACTGTTATACACTAAGGTGTTGTAACATTTTGCCATCCAGCCTCAGCAAAAATGACAGTGAATCGGGGCTTTTTACAAGCAGGTGGTTAACTGACACAGCACCAAAACTAAAGAGACACTACTTTATAAAAACACAGCACGACAAAACTGCGCAGCTAGCTGACAGGTTAGCTCTACAGCTAGTAAACACTACAGTTTTGTCGACTTTAAGAGGTACTTACTTTTTTTCTTTGGCTTTCCCATCCTGACTCTGGTAGCGGGTTAGAGCAGAAGCCTTTTCTTCAAAAATTAGGTTGTAAAAACATAAACTAAATACTAAATAAGACTACATAAACACAGCTAAACTGTTAGCATCCCACTGTACCAGCGTCACCATGCTTTATACCGCCAAGCAGCGGAGTGTCGCAAAGCCTGAGCTGACGGCAGTTAGGACCAAAATCCACTCACTTACTCACACGTAGAATAGGATCGAATGTTTTGAGATAAGGAGAAGAAACATGAGGAGAACATTCCAAACTCCTAGGGTTTTTGTTTGTTTGTTTTATGAATTAATGTTAGTCCATTGCAGGGACTTACATAGTTTGAGATAAGGCCACCAACAACCTTTTTAGACATTTTAAGAAAGTACAAATCATGACTACCAGGATCTATAAATAAATAGTAATAACAAAGCCGCTCAGGTGCTGTTCACCAGAGCTGAGCTCTGCCTGCCAGCTAGGCTGAGCGGCCACACGAACAACGATTGGCCTGTTGTTCAGATAGGGGCGGGATTAAGCCGGATGGGGACTCTCTCTCAGACTAGTGTAATTACGACCTCTGCTGGCTGATTGGTGGGAAAGGAGTGCGGTAGAGGGTGTGGCTCTCCGTACACAGCGCTGTATTGCACTGCACTCGTCAAGTGTAGGTGATAAGATGTTTGATTGCTGTGCACGTGTTGGAGGGGGCGTGGAGCAGCGTCGTCCTCCCCAATCAGGAGCAGGGACCAGCATTAATGAGAGGATGATTGACGGGCAGAAATTGGATGCGCTAAAGTGGGAAAAAAATGGAAAGAAAAAAAAATAATAACAAATAAAGATACTTAATTTTAATTAATAGTCAGGATTTTAACCTTGTCCAATGATTGTTGTGGGTCCAATGCCACCCAGAAACACTAGGCGCAAGGCTGGAATACACCCTGTACAAGGTGCCAGTTAATTATAGGGCAACAAACATTTACCCATATACTCATACACTCGCTCACTCAGTTACACCTATAATTATATTTTGTGATGTAGAAAGAAAATAAGAATAACTAGTGGAAACACATACAGATAAAGAGAGAACATACAAAACTTTTCATAGTCAGTGACCAAAGCCATGCATTAAACCCAGGTCTTTAGAACCCATGATGTGCCAAACTTACTCCTTCAACTACACCACTAACGCTTATCTTCATCAGTATCTGCCATAGGTGCTATCAAATTAAAAAACAATGTAATCGGCAGAAACCAAATTGCCTATTTCACAGTTACCTCAAAGAAAATACATTTCACTGTTGGCCATAGCCGGCACGGTGGCTCGGTGGGTAGCACTGTTGCCTCACAGTAAGAAGGTCCTGGGTTTGATCCCCAGGTGGGGCGGTCCGGGTCCTTTCTGTGCAGAGTTTGCATGTTCTCGCCATGTCTGCGAGGGTTTCCTCCAGGAGCTCTGGTTTCCTCCCACAGTCCAAAAACATGCAGTCAGGTTAATTGGAGACACTAAATTGCCCTATAGGTGAATGGGTGTGGGTGTGAGTATGTGTGTCTGCCCTGTGATGGACTGGCGCCCCATCCAGGGTGTTACTGTGTGCCTTGCGCCCATTGAAAAGCTGGGATAGGCTCCAGCAACATTATACAGCATTTTTATACTGATTAGGTTCATGGTGAGCACAAAACCCACCAGAAAAAAGTGACTGAGAAGAAAATAGCAAACTCTTCACACACTGTTCAAATGCGTTTCAACTCAGATCCCCAGGACCCTGCACCAGTGTGATTCACACTTCATGCTGTGCCACCCTGCACATGTATTAATTCACTGTTCATTGTTTCATGTATCTATTTACATTCACAAATTAGTAATAGACCACTAAACAACTAAAATGTATTATAAATATTATAACTTAGCCATTACCAACTTTAATTAGTGTTACTAATAACCAGTCCATCCTGTATGCAACCTTGCTACTATCCCTTAGAACTCAACCCCCCTGCAACACACACGCACACACTCAATGCAACATTCATTACACACTTTTGTGTGGGCATGCAGTATGGCCTACAGTTGTGTAGTCTTAACCACGGCCTTTCCTACATGCCATAAAGCAGATGACTCAGAGCAAAACTATTTAAGCCAATGGAAAAAAGGTTTTCCTTCCAAGTCAGTTTCAACACATACTGTAGATATACTAACATGGCCAAAGTCTACCTTATATCATCAGTAAAGAAAATAATGCCCAAAATAAACACTGGTGTTAGAAACATTGTGTAGTAGTAGTAGTAGTAGTAGTCTGCCTGAGAATATTTTGGGTGTCAGCTGTGCTTTTAATTCAAGGTCTATATATAGGCTATTCTGTAACAATCCAGCTGGCTCCCAGTGATTACTATGTATACCCTGTATACCATGCAACTGTGTTCTGTAAAGTTGACCTTTATCACAGATATTTTAATTATTTCCAGTCCTTTTACTTTAAGTATTTTAATTTATAACAGAAAGCATATCTCTAAGCATTTACAATCGCAGCAGGAGATGTGTTTAGGGCTATCAGGGAAATGTATGATAAAAGGGATTTGTATATGTTATGACTTTATGTTATCATTTATAAAATTACAAAAATCCATGTTTAATTTAGCTAGTCTGTTTTATTAACCCCTGCTATTGTGTGGCTAATGTACTACCCACTGCACCATGCTGCTCAGCAAAATGCTAAACAATTTCACAATATGATACTTAGTAACTATTGACCCACCAATTGTCAGCGCCTGCATGTGACAAAGTGTTATTAACTTACAATGAACTAGATACAGATATTAAAATCATCTTTTAGTAAGTGGTTAATATTCAAAGAAAACTATATAAGACAATGTGACCATATAAAAGACATTAATTATGTGTTCAACCAAGTTAAACAACATTTATTTTTAGATGTTTTAGTATAATATGATTAGATAATTAGGAATATTACTTAAAGACATACAGTAACAATGGTACTCCAATAAAAACAACATCAACAAAATAAAATCCTTATACATTTAATATATTACCATCCCAAAAGTTCTTTTGTGGCTTTATTCAACATATCTGTATTCAAACAAATCTCTCAGAAAATTCTAGATAAGGTCCTTAGTGTTCTCTGTGGTTTCAGTTTATTAGGTTTTTAGTTGTCCTCCAGCTGTGATCAAAGGCATAATCATGGTAAACTGTCCCCAAACTGTTGCCACAATGTTTAATAAACATTTGATTTACATAAATCAATTGTTATACATCTATTAGCAATGAATGTGGCAGTAACAAACAGTCCACATACTTTTGGTCATATAATGTATTTGGTTGCATTCATTCTTCCCTCAATTTTTAGTTTCTATGTCCTTACTACAGAGATGCAACACAGTAGTATAGTAGAGGCTGTCACCACCATCTTTCACCGTAGGGACGTTTTTAGCTAGGTGTTGTGCAGTGCTTGTCTTTCTTTCAACGTGATGCTTGCTGATCTGCCCAAAGCGTCTCAGCAGCCAAACGAATATTTTTCTCATGACTCTCAGCCAAATGTGTGACCCAAGCAAAGTCACTGCTCTTTCTAAATAGCCAGATTAGCAATAATGGGAAACTATTTCAAACTGCCAAAGAGAGGAGATGTGAATTCTATTCGTCATTGCTGTCACACTGAAAGACAGGCTAACTCATTCATTTAATATCAGTTAACAATTTGATACCAAAATATTGTAGCCCACTGTGCTAAGAATGTTACTAGTCTGAAAAAGTTTACTAATTAGGATTTTAAATGAACTACTGTTATTTGCTATTATAATAGCAATATAAAAGTTTGGCTAGATACTCAAACTGATCATTAACATTAATGCACACAGAACACATAGGCATAGTGTGATCGAAGTACATTAAAGCAATTGAGGGTTAAGGGGCTTGCTCAAGGGCCCAACAGTGTCAACTTGGCAGTTGTGGGGCTTGAACCAGCAACCTTTCGATCACTAGTCCAGTACCTTAACCGCTAGGCTACAACTGCCCTTAAAATGAATCGATAAAAAGCATGTTCCTAACACGAATAATAGTTTTTATTAAATAAATATAGGGTGATTTGTGAGATTTTTTTTTTTTTATTCATTTACATTTTTTGCACATGAATGGGTTCTTGACTTCCAAATATTTACACACATAGCTTGTAGCATTTGTACCCCATGGGACCCCTACAGCTTAAATACCACTGAGGTAAATGTATGAATACACAGGTTTGGGTTCTTCACAGTAGCTATGGTACTCCAATAACAACATCAACAAAATAAAACCCGTATACTTGTAGTAATATATTCTACAAAAGGTCCCAAAAGGTTTTTTTTCTTCAATCGTGTTTTAGTTTATTAGGTTTTTAGTTGTCCTCCAGCTGTGATCAAATGCATAATCATGGTAAAAGAATAAGGGAAGTTCCCCAAACTGTTTCCACAATGTTAAAACCATGTGATTTACCTTATATAATTTGTATACACCTATTTTTATAAAATAAATATATGGGGATTTGTGAGATTTTTTTTTTTTTAATTCATTTACATTTTTTGCACATTAATGGGTCCTTGACTTCCAAATATTTACACACATAGCTTGTAGCATTTGCACCCCATGGGACCCCTACAGCTTAAATACCACTGAGGTAAATGCATGAATACACAGGTTTGAATTCTTCACAGTGCAGAAAACTTAGTTAAGTTAAATTCGAGCAAGAAGAAAAGAAACAGTCGATCATTTTGTGTTTTAATAGAATTTTTGCGGTGTCGCTTTGAGCAGAAAGTGAGTCGATGCGTGTGTCGATTCCGCAGGGTGTGTCCCTCTGAGGCCAGGAGGCATTTTTAAGGAAAAAAAACAGCAGTGACTCCGCCCACTTTCTCTCTCCTCAGTTACACTGCTGTGTGTGTATTAATCAATAGCAGCTCTGGTGACAGCCATTAGCATCTTGCTAACCGATAAGTTAATGTCAATAGAAGGAAGTGGAAGTGAACAGAGCTGGATGACGCGCTGCAGTTGTAGAACTTGAAGCCACCACAAACCCCAGCGCTTTTCCCTTCCGCGGTTACTATCTTTCATTTTCCTCTGCGGCAGCTTGTTCCTGTTATAAAGCTTTAATAACAATGTATTCTGCTGTGCGAAACCTCTTTCTCTCCGGGGCTCGGTGTCAAAATGACGAGCCGAGCAAGAACTTCGCGGAGCTTTTTGACATGTTGGATGTGAACCGGGATGGGAAGGTGGACATCGCCGAGCTGCGAGCGGGCCTGGCCAGTATGGGCTTTACTCTGGGGCCGGACGCTGCTCAGGTAAACCTCATACAAAATGTCGAACATTTTCTTGTTTTTCTTGCTATTATGAAATAAGAAGTGTGCCATAATTCATGCCAGGTTTACCGTCAAGCACCGGTCTGCCGCACCCGTTTAGTTTATTTTATTACTGCCTTTACCAAGACTCAGACTGGCCCAGTCAGTCATAGGAACAAATATATTTTTCTGTCTTTCTTGCATTAAACATACTTAAAAAGTCAGCTAATGTGAATATAACCCATGGTTATGCCACTGTAGTACAACCCCAAATCAGAAAAAGTTGGGACAGTATGGAAAATGCAAATTAATTCCAAACACAGTGTTCCTTACATTTACTTTGACTTTTATTTGATTGCAGACAGTTTAAACCTGAGATATTTCATGTTTTATCTGCTCAACTTCATTTCATTCATTAATAAACATCCATTCATGCATTTAAGGCCTGCAACACATTCCAAAAAAAGTTGGGATAGAGGCAAATTTAGGGCTAGTAATGGGGTGAAAAAACTAAATAATGATGTGATTTCACAGATGATGTCAACAGGCGATTGTAATCATGGTTTGGTACAAAAGCAGCATCCAGGAAAGGCTGAGTCTTTGATGAGCAAATACGATCAGAGGATCTCCAGTTTGTCAACAAATGCGTGAGAAAATGATTGAAATGTTTAAAAACAATGTACCTCAAAGAAAGATTGGAAGAGATTTGCATATTTCTCCCTCTACAGTGCATAATATCATAACGAGTTAAGGAATTGGGAGGAATTTTAGTGCGTAAAGCTTAAGCTGAACGCCCGTGATCTTCGGTCCCTCAGACGGCACTGCATCAAGAACCGCCACTCAACAATAGCTGGTATAACCGCATGGGTGAGGGATTACTTTGGCAAACCTTTGTCCAGCACTACAATACAGAGTTACATGCACACGAGTTACATGTGAAAAGGAATGGCAACATTACAAAGTGGTAAATGCTTTACGAACCCAACCTTATTTGGAATGTGTTGCAGGCCTGAAATGCAGGAATGGATGTTGATTAATAAATGTAATGAAGTTGAGCAGATAAAACATAAAATATCTCAGGTTCATACTATCTACAAAAGTCAAAGTAAATGTGCTTTTTTATCATTTGCATTTTCCATGCTGTCCCAACTTTTTCTGATTTGGGGTTGTGAAATAATAAAAAGAATACCTTATCCAATCACAAGAAACTACATTATATTGATAAACTAATTTGAGAAATTAAATCAAAATGTAAGGTTTGATGGCACACTTAACAGCAAGAAGGGCCTGGGTTCGATTCCCTTATCCAATCACATGATCACGTTTCGCTTCCTCTACTACTGCAGACCTGGACTCCTGACTAAGGAGGGCTGTGACTATCACATGCCCCTTCCGAGACATGCTGTAGCCAACCCCTGTTTTTTAACGGCACGAGGTGGGTTCATATGGGGATCCGTATCACGCATGGAGAGTCACAAACTGATCTCCACTAGCCTTCGTTCATTGATTAGCCATTAGAGGTTGCAATTGCAGCAGTTATGAGGAATCCCCTCCAGCATTCCCACCCTGCCTGCTTGTAGCAGAGCTGATATTCAAACTCGTGTGCAAGATGTCAGCTCTGGTGTGCTGGCGTGTTTTACTGCTGCTCCAGACAAGTGCCGCAACCAGGGTTCTTTCTGCGTGGAGTTTGCATGTTCTCCTTCCGCATGGGTTTCCTCAGGGTTTTCTGAGGAAAGTCCAAAGACATGCTGCTAGGCAAATTGGGGCCACTAGAAATCATGCCTTGTGTGAGTGTGTGTTAATGTGCGAGTGTCTACCCTGGAATATTCAGGGTGTTTCCTACCTTTCTCCCAATTAATCAGACCCATCTCAACCCTATCCAAGATAAAGTGGCTGTAAAACAGACAATAACTAAATGAAGAATGTAAGGTCTTTCAAAAAATTTTATTGTTTGTCTTCCAAACCATTTAAAAGAAGAAGGAAACTGGCTTATAATTAAAAACTGGAATATAACCATTTGTACGCATTAATTTATATTTAATCCCCCGTAATAACAAACTGTGGGGGATTATTAAAGCAATCAGACACTTTATTTTATGACACTTTATCTGTAAAGAAGTCCCTTTTGCAGCATTTACAGCTGCAAGTCTTTTTGGATCCATCTCTACAAGCATAAGCGGCTGCCTAAGTAGAGAGGATTCTAATAAGACATCAAACTCATAAGGCAGATTATGTAGACCAGGGATGGGCAAACTTTTTGGCTCAAGGGCCACACTGGGTTTTAAAATTTGACAAACGGGCCGGGCCAGTAGCAGATGGGGGGTGAACTAATATAAATTATCAATCAAAGAATTAATTGTCTGTGTGTATAGACAATAGACTCGACTTTAACAAGGGTCGGTAGTGTTTGGAGTGTGCCATCTAGTGGAATCAACTGAAATGCAGGGTATTGAAGGAAAATGGCGAAATGAATGCGGTCTTTAGCACAATTTTGTAAATACTCAATGGGCCGGATCAAAAAGCCTAACGGGCCGTACGTGGCCCGCGGGCCGTAATTTGCCCACCATTGATGTAGACCCACAACGTAGACAGTGATTACGTCGCCACAGTTTTCGTTTACTAAGCTAACACAGCTAGCATCAGGCCATTCAAACCAATGGGTTGAGGCAACACAACCCGCTAGCATGCCAGCTAACATCCCCCTCCGTGTACCGAAAACAGTTAAATTGTCACTGACAAGCACAAATTTGCAAAGAAATTACACTCGTACACCTTTATACAAATTAAAAATCAATGAGAATTTATTTACATTTAAAAAGAACTCTGTTTGTTGCTCCTTAATCGTCCGCCATATTTGTAATTTTTTGTGAGAAAAGTTTATGTGTCAAATTATCACTTAGAATTAAGGCACCTCAGTAGGCAGCCTTTTAAGGTATCTAAGAATTTAGACTTCTTCTCTGGAGCGGGCAGAGGATGACTTAAAATGCTGTCTGTGTTAAGAACTCACTAGGCTGAAGGCAGAAAACATACCTGTCTACATGGGGGAAGGAATATAAGGTATTTACAGTCTTGTTCCCCACCAGTATAAAACTTACAATAGAAAGTAAATATACTTAGTCAAATCCGAGAGTTAAGCATCTTGCTCAGAGGCTCAGCGGTGGCAACTTATCAGGACCTTTTGATTACTAGTCAAATACCTTCACCGCTGATAGCTTTTAGTGCTTGCACCGACACGCTGATTCTTTTGACAAATGAACACCACCATTTTTCGAAAGAGGATTATGACAGATTATCTGACAATAACTTTCAATTTACACATCTTATAACTTATCTGCCTCTTAAAGGGGGCTTAGATTTTATATGAGCTGCCTTTTAGGTGTGTGATTGACAGCTTCTGTCTTATCACCAAAATATCTAACCCCTTTTTTATGCACCATAAGTCCACATTATTTGACAATAAAGGTCCTTAATTCATACAAACATGTACAGTGGGGAAAATAAGTATTTGATTCCCTGCTGATTTTGTAAGTTTACCCCCTTACAAAGACTTGAACAGTCTATAATTTTTATTGATGGTTTATTTTAACAGAGAGAGACAGAATATCAACAAAAAATCCAGAAAAAAAACATTAAATAAGGGTTATAAATTAATTTGTATTTAATTAAGGGAAATAAGTATTTGATTCCCTACCAACCAGCAAGAATTCTGACCCCCACAGACCGGTCATGTGCCCATGAGGCACACAAATTAGTCCTGTCCCTGTATAAAAGACTCCTGTCACAGAATCAGTTTCTTCCGTTCAAATCTCTCGACCACCATGGGCAAGACCAAAGAGCTATCAAAGGACGTCAGGGACAAGATTGTAGACCTGCACAAGGCTGGAATGGGCTACAAGACCATCAGCAAGAAGCTTGGTGAGAAAGAGACCACTGTTGGTGTGATCATTCAAAAATGAAAGAAATACAAGATCACAGTCAATCACCCTCACTCTGGAGCTCCATGCAAGATCTCACCTGGTGGGGTAAGAATGATTCTGAGAAAGGTGAGGTCAGTCCAGAATTACACGGGAGGAGCTTGTCAATGATCTCAAGGGAGCTGGGAGCACAGTCACCAAGAAAACCATTAGTAACACACTTCGCCGTAATGGATTGAGATCCTGCAGTGCCCGCAAAGTCCCTCTGCTCAAGAAGGCTCATGTACAGGCCCGTCTGAAGTTTGCCAATGAACACCTGAATGATTCAGAGAAAGCTTGGGAGAATGTGATATGGTCAGATGAGACAAAAATTGAGCTCTTTGGCATCAACTCCACTCGCCGTGTTTGGAGGCAAAGAAATGCCCGGTGGGGATGGTGTTCTTGGGGTCTTATCCAGCATTTCTCTGCTCCCAGCTCCCTTGAGATCATTGACAAGCTCCTCCCGTGTAATTCTGGACTGACCTCACCTTTCTCAGAATCATTCTTACCCCACCAGGTGAGATCTTGCATGGAGCTCCAGAGTGAGGGTGATTGACTGTGATCTTGTATTTCTTCCATTTTCGAATTATCGCACCAACAGTGGTCTCTTTCTCACCAAGCTTCTTGCTGATGGTCTTGTAGCCCATTCCAGCCTTGTGCAGGTCTACGATCTTGTCCCTGACGTCCTTTGATAGCTCTTTGGTCTTGCCCATGGTGGTCGAGAGATTTGAACGGAAGAAACTGATTCTGTGACAGGAGTCTTTTATACAGGGACAGGACTAATTTGTGTGCCTCATGGGCACATAACCGGTCTGTGGGGGTCAGAATTCTTGCTGGTTGGTAGGGGATCAAATACTTATTTCCCTTAATTAAATACAAATTAATTTATAACTTTTATTTAATGTTTTTTTTCTGGATTTTTTGTTGATATTCTGTCTCTCTCTGTTAAAATAAACCTTCCATAAAAATTATAGACTGTTCAAGTCTTTGTAAGGGGGTAAACTTACAAAATCAGCAGGGGATCAAATACTTATTTTCCCCACTGTATGTTTTGTTTTCAACTCACAGGCAATTAAATACCAAATATAGATAGCACTGCTTTGTATACAAATACAAAAAACAACTTGGGTGTCTTTGTAACTCCTTTGGGGTTATTTACAGAGAGGTTTATATAGTTAAGTTCCTACTTTGTGTGACACAGATACAGTGTTGCCACTGGTTTGCTTGTTTCTCAGTCATAGCTCATGGTAATTAGATCTCTTATATCAGTATTTACAAACCTTATTTGTTGGGACATTGTGTAAAATCAGTGATATGTTAATTTTACTGAATCTTTATGTAACTGACAAAAGTAGAAATAAAAGGTTTCCAGTGTTTTCAATGGGCAACTTCACTGAATTTTGTAAATATAAACACATTTGGAATTTAATGCCTGCAACACTCTCCGAACAAGTGGGAACAGAGGGAAAATAGAGTGAGAACTTTATAGAATATTCAGGTTAAAGTGTTCCACAATAAGCAGGTAAATTGGTAACAGGTGAGAGATTTATGTTGGGTATAAAAGGTGGATCCACCAAAGGATCAGTCTTTACAGGCAATGATGGGTGGCTCACCGCCTTGGGCCAAACTTCAGAAGAGCCAATTAGTTAAAAAAGAACATTTCATTTCATTATTACAAGTAGGGCTGGACGATATGGCTAAAATTTATATCACGATATAACTCCTAATTTCGGTCGATACGATATAATTCCGATATCGATATGAATAATACAAATGTCAGAAAAACTGCTAAAAACACCAAAATTGGATGGCGCTACCTGCAAACCTCTTTTCTGGTTGCTGGCAAGAAATACAAGCTGAATACACGACTGAATTAGTCCTTCATCTCTTATCAGCTATTTCATCTGCTTCTTTTTCAACTGTAGACCGTGGCAAAGCCAGACAATTTTCATAGGGGTGGCCAAACTGAGACCATTGCTCACACAGGGGTGGCACAGAAACTGTCTGATACCTTATTTTTTGTATGTGGCTAGTAGCTGTTGATCTAGTAGTGTTTTGGTCACACACTCATTTACCTATACAGGCAGTGAGTGCCATGTAGAATTACATCGAGCCTAGCATAATAAGCTTTTTATTTTTTCTCATTTTCCCTGTGAAAAACAAAAATATAGCCTATAACCTTAACAGAATTTTAAAGATATTCCTTTGCAATACTTGATCATCATGTGAATGCATGGAAAAGAAATTTTAATTTAATTTCAAAAATATAATACATTTTGACCAACACTATTAAGCCAAATCAGCACTGAAAATTGACTTTACTTTTAATATCCTTCTACAACGTTGGGGCTTCTTAAAACTGAATATTCTATTTTCAATAGAAGTGTTATTTAAATGCTATTAAATTGTTTTTGAAAAAGAAAACCCGCCCAATTAGGAGGAAAACCGCCCAATCTGGCAACACTGGAACGCGAATATCCCGTTGGTGCCTTTACTCGTAGCGCGCCACAACTAATAAGAAGTAATATTCATAACTGGTATTAGTACTCAGTAGAAGTATTACTTCTGTAATAGTGTTGGTGGTTGACGTTTATGTTGAGTGTATTACTGCACTGTTTTGGTGGAGAACTACTTGGAAACACCTGCGTGCAAAAATGCTTCCGCAAAAAAGTAACACCGGCAAAGCCGCATTTTTTTGGTGTTGTTTATGCATTTTCTCCCCCTTTCTCTCCCTTTTAGCGCGTCCAATTGCCTAATAGCATAATGCTTTCTCTCCACCAATGCCGATCCCTGCTCTGATTGAGGAGAATGAAGCTAACCCACACCCCCCCTCCGACACATGGGCAGCATGCCGTATGTATCTTGTCACCTACACTTTGACGAGTGCAGTGCAGATCAGCACTGTGTACGGAGAGACACACCCTGACAGCACTCTTTTCTCATCTCTGTGCAGGCGCCATCAATCAGCCAGCAGAGGTCGTAACTGCATTAGTTATGAGAGAGTCCCTATCCGGCTTTTTAATATCCAACCCCTATCTGAACAACAGGCCAATCGTTGTTCATGTGGCTGCTCAGCCCAGCCGGCAGGCAGAGCTGAGACTTGATACGATGTATTTGAGATCCCAGCTCTGGTTCCAGCGTGTGTTTTTACCGCTGCGCCACCTGATTGGCCCTTGCATTGCATTTTACAAATTTTTTCATTTCTGGTTCATTCTTTTATTCACAAGGCAGGAATACAGCGTTGACTATATACAGTGCCTTGCAAAAGTATTCAGCCCCCTTGAACTTTTCAACCTTTTGCCACATTTCAGGCTTCAAACATAATGATATGAAATTGTAATTTTTTGTGAAGAATCAACAACAAGTGGGACACAATCGTGAAGTGGAACGAAATTTATTGGATATTTTAAACTTTTTTTAGAAATAAAAAACTGAAAAGTGGGGCGTGCAATATTATTCAGCCCCCTTGCGTTAATACTTTGTAGCGCCACCTTTTGCTGCGATTACAGCTGCAAGTCGCTTGGGGTATGTCTCTATCAGTTTTGCACATCGAGAGACAGAAATTTTTGCCCATTCTTCCTTGCAAAACAGCTCGAGCTCAGTGAGGTTGGATGGAGAGCGTTTGTGAACAGCAGTTTTCAGCTCTTTCCACAGATTCTCGATGGGATTCAGGTCTGGACTTTGACTTGGCCATTCTAACACCTGGATACGTTTATTTGTGAACCATTCCATTGTAGATTTTGCTTTATGTTTTGGATCATTGTCTTGTTGGAAGATAAATCTCCGTCCCAGTCTCAGGTCTTTTGCAGACTGCAACAGGTTTTCTTCCAGAATGGTCCTGTATTTGGCTCCATCCATCTTCCCATCAATTTTAACCATCTTCCCTGTCCCTGCTGAAGAAAAGCAGGCCCAAACCATGATGCTGCCACCACCATGTTTGACAGTGGGGATGGTGTGTTCAGGGTGATGAGCTGTGTTGCTTTTACGCCAAACATAACGTTTTGCATTGTGGCCAAAAAGTTCGATTTTGGTTTCATCTGACCAGATCACCTTCTTCCACATGTTTGGTGTGTCTCCCAGGTGACTTTTTATAGATATCTTTGAGAAATGGCTTTCTTCTTGCCACTCTTCCATAAAGGCCAGATTTGTGCAGTGTACGACTGATTGTGTCCTATGGACAGAGTCTCCCACCTCAGCTGTAGATCTCTGCAGTTCATTCAGAGTGATCATGGGCCTCTTGGCTGCATCTCTGATCAGTCTTCTCCTTGTTTGAGCTGAAAGTTTAGAGGGACGGCCGGGTCTTGGTAGATTTGCAGTGGTCTGATACTCCTTCCATTTCAATATGATCGCTTGCACAGTGCTCCTTGAGATGTTTAAAGCTTGGGAAATCTTTTTGTATCCAAATCCGGCTTTAAACTTCTCCACAACAGTATCTCGGACCTGCCTGGTGTGTTCCTTGGTCTTCATGATGCTCTCTGCGCTTTAAACAGAACTCTGAGACTATCACAGAGCAGGTGCATTTATACGGAGACTTGATTACACACAGGTGGATTCTATTTATCACCATCAGTCATTTAGGTCAACATTGGATCATTCAGAGATCCTCACTGAACTTCTGGAGTGAGTTTGCTGCACTGAAAGTAAAGGGGCTGAATAATATTGCACGCCCCACTTTTTAGTTTTTTATTTCTAAAAAAAGTTTAAAATATCCAATAAATTTCGTTCTACTTCACGATTGTGTCCCACTTGTTGTTGATTCTTCACAAAAAATTACAATTTCATATCGTTATGTTTGAAGCCTGAAATGTGGCAAAAGGTTGAAAAGTTCAAGGGGGCTGAATACTTTTGCAAGGCACTGTAAAGGTCCAGTGTAGTACATTGCACACTCACCTACTTATTTATTCCCCCTTAAGGGTAATGTAGGGCAGCCAGGCTGCATTCTGCATGTTTTTGGAGGGTGGGAGGTAACTGGAGTACCCAAATGAAACATGGACATGGACATGCACATCACAGAGCGTGGCTCAAGGCGAGATTTAAACCCAGGACCTCACACCATCTGCATTGTTAAAAATGTTGACTTTTAACATCAGTTTTAACTTGGAAAGCTTTAACCTTTAAATGAGAAGTAGCAGTTTTGCACTAGAACAAAAAACAATTAGACAAAAGAACACAAATTAGACAAAAGAATTACAAAGTTCATTGTAACAATAATGGGATGTTATGAAGAACTCGAAGCTAACATAGGAAAAGACATTTTCATGTCTTTTGTTTATAAGCAAGCAAATCATATATAAGCAAGCAAATCATACAAACACCCCTCAAACACTAGAACTAGAGATGGACCGATCGGGGTTTTTGGCACCGATTCCGATCTCCGATCTCCTTTCAGGGACATCGGCCGATAGCCGATTCCGATCGGGGGGGATTAGCAGTAAATAAACTTAAAAAGAGCCTCACAGTAAAGATAAACCGGAGCAGCGCGCGTGTGTGTGTGTGTTTGTGCCTTTAGAAGAGACGCTTTGTTCACAGTATCGCTATAAGTGATTCATTGATTCATGAGTTGATTCGTTTTTATGTGAAGCGTAAGTTTCTCTTCTCAGTTATCTCTCTGTGTTTACTGTTATTAATTAAATGTCGTGGTTTTAAATAAACACCAGCTACTACAGAACATTCTGTGTGACTCTCTTACATTAAAAAGCTTAATTAAAAAGCTTAATTAAACTGCTATTACCACAGATCTGTAACCGAGTCAGACTCGTTCCGTCTAAGGAGCTAAAAGTTTTCTAAAAGTTCAGCAGATGATCCTGAACTAACGAATTTGGTAATGAATAAACTTTTGCCTCGGATTGGCTCTGTAACGTCTTCTGTTCTCATCTACATCACAAGTAAGAACCACTTACGATTTACCAAAGTGAACCAGGAGTTTATATAACGTGCTGATAGAATCGACTCAGATGTGACCGTGTTGAATTATCTTTTTAAAGTAAATATTACAATCAGCAAAATTACATCATAAGAGCTTTCACGATGGTTTCTGTACAATGGTTGATGAATGGTGATGTGATGGTTGGTGCTTCGTAGCTCAAAGTCTGGATCAATCCACTGAGCTGTTAACTTAACATGGTCTTTATATATCACACGATCGGATCGGCTACTTTTAGGAAATATCGCCGATTGCCGATAGCATATTTTGATTAAAAATCGGCCGATACCGATTCGTAGCCGATCGATCGTCCCATCTCTAACTAGAACAAAACAATAGAATTAGAACAAAACAGTAGAACAAATAGCAATAATGGGATGTTATGAAGAACTAGAAGCTTACATAGAAAAATACAATTTTATGTCATTTATTTATAAGCAAGCAAATCATACAAACACTCTTCAAATGCTGGAACAAAACAGTAGAACTAGAACAAAACACTAGAACAAAAAATAGCAATAAATGGGATGTTATGAAGAACTTGAAGCTTACATAGGAAAATACATTTTCATGTAATTTGTTTATAAGCAAGCAAATCATATAAACACCCCTCAAACGCTAGAACAAAAAAGAACAAAACAATAGAACTAGAACAAAAACAGCAATAATGGGATGTTATGAAGAACTTGAAGCTTATACAGGTAAAGACATTTTCATGTCATTTGTTTATGAGCAAGGAAATCATATATAAGCAAGCAAATCATATACAAACACCATGTAAATGCTGATAACTAGCTGTGGTATAACTTAGATGACATATTCAAAACTCCATATAAAACAATGGACATGGCAAAGAAACTTGTTGGATTTTCCCTTGCCTTTTCCATTATTCTCTTAAAATGGGAAAGTTTATTGGCTAATATTTTTCACATAGCAAAACTGTTAGTGACAACACCAACACATGCCAGCCCAGAAGCCATGTGCTTGAGGGTGCTGAATGTTTCCACCTTTACTGTAGACTAAATATGGTTAGTGTGAAACCAGAAAGGTGAGGTTTTAGTGTGAGGAATGTGAGGAAGACACTCCCTCAGTACACCTTCTTCCTTCCACACCCTGTGTGGTCTCTGAACTACTCAGCTGAACTCACATAATTCCCTGCATAAAGAGTGACACACCAGTTCATTCATTAAGTTAAGGTTCTTTTTTTTTTTGACAAAATGTCTAGTCAGTTATTATCCAAATATGGAATAATGCAAGATCGAAAATACAACCCATGCATACAGCTTACAACAATGGATCCTACATTGATAGAAGTGCTGTGGGCCCCAAACCCCTAAGCCCTGTTTTCCCCTGCATGCACATATACCAGTGCACACATACTGTATATCTATTATTAAAAAATAGCAATGTAATAAAAATGATAAAACATATCATTTACCTCACTCACTCACTTTCTTAACCGCTTATTCAATTAGCGTTATTAGGGTTATTAGTGTTCTTGGACTGTTGTTTACTTAAACTAGGGTAAGGTAATACTATGGAAGCACTTTTGTAAGTCGCTCTGGGTAAGAGCATCTGCTAAATGCCGAAAATGTAAATGTAAATCTAGGGTTGTGGGGGTGCTGGAGCCTATCCCAGCTTTTCAATGGGCGCAAGGCACACAGTAACACCCTGGATGGGGAGCCAGTCCATTGCAGGGCAGACACACATACTCACACCCACACCCATTCACGTATAGGGCAATTTAGTGTCTCCAATTAACCTGACTGCATGTTTTTGGACTGTGGGAGGAAACCGAAGCTCCCGGAGGAAACCCACACAGACACAGTGAGAACATGCAAACTCCGCATAGAAAGGACCCAGACAACCCCGCCTGGGGATTGAACCCAGGTCCTTCTTGCTTTCATTTACCTGCAAATGTTAATGCATTCTATTAAGCTTAAAATAAAAAAGGTAATTATGGCATGTGCAAAAAGAAGTTTTCATAACTAAGCTAATTTAGTATACCTTAATTGACTTAGATCTTCTCAGCTAGAAATTCTTAGCTGATGCCAACTGTAGAGTGTGCTAACACTCTTATGCTAACTCTCAACCGTTGGGTTCTCTTACCAACTAACTAAGTAATCAATGCTTTCAAAGTCGAGACATGTTATAAACAGACATCCAAATCTACAGTATAATGTAAGTAGAAAACAGAAGTTAGACTTGGACAACCTTAGCACAATAACGATATGAGGGCAAAGATCTATTCTTCTCATGCAAAAGCTTTTAGCTTGTTGTGGTTTGAATCAACTAAATCAGAATCATTCGTAGTGCCCATCCGACACTTGAGGTGAACGAATCAAATATTTTCCATTTTCAAAGGCTATAAGTAGTTTAAAATAGATTAATGACATCACAGTAGATCTGCTGTACGCTAATAACCCATTGATTTTGTTATCCCCTCACAAGTGATTATTTTTACTGTTCTTAATTCAATGCAATGGGACCCCTGTCTAGGCTCACTGAGGCCCCCAGTAGGCCGTAGCCCCCTGGTTGAGAACCACTACTGCAAGGGATCCTATTTCCAAACTATTGGCATTAATAAATAGAGATGGGATGATTGATCGGCTATGAATCGGTATCGGCCGATTTTTAATCAAAATATGCTATCGGCGATCGGCCGATATTTCCTAAAAGTAGCCGATCCGATCGTGTGATATATAAAGACCATGTTAAGTTAACAGCTCAGTGGATTGATCCAGACTTTGAGCTACGAAGCGCCAACCATCACATCACCATTCATCAACCATTGTACAGAAACCACAGTGAAAGCTCTTCATGACCTAAAATAACATCATTAACGTTGTGCATCATACATACGATGTAATTTTGCTGATTGTAATATTTACTTTAAAAAGATAATTCACATCTTACATCTGAGTCGATTCTATCAGCACGTTATATAAACTCCTGGTTCACTTTGGTAAATCGTAAGCGGTTCTTACTTGTGATGTACTAGATGAGAACAGAAAACGTTACAGAGCCAATCCGAGGCAAAAGTTTATTCATTACCAAATTCGTTAGTTCAGGATCATCTGCTGAACTTTTAGAAAACTTTTAGCTCCTTAGACGGAACGAGTCTGACTCGGTTACAGATCTGTGGTAATAGCAGTTTAATTAAGCTTTTTAATTAAGCTTTTTAATGTAAGAGAGTCACACAGAATGTTCTGTAGTAGCTGGTGTTTATTTAAAACCACGACATTTAATTAATAACAGTAAACACGGAGAGATAACTGAGAAGAGAAACTTACGCTTGGCGAAAAATGAATCGACTCGTGAATCAATGAATCACTTATAGCGATACTGTGAACAAAGCGTATCTTCTAAAGGCACAAACACACACACACACACGCGCGCGCTGCTCCGGTTTATCTTCACTGTGAGGCTCTTTTTAAGTTTATTTATTTTATTTACTGCTTGAATCCCCCCCCCATCATCTAAAGAATAGAGGTCAAGAATTGATGCTGCTCAGAAAGGCTTTTCATGTTATCAATCAATTTAAAAGGTTTTTACTAGGGTTAAAGTCAGGCCTGCTGTCCCCTGAAGCTCCTTCACACCATGCACGTCTTCATAACCTTGCTTTGTGCACAGCAGCACAGTCATACTGGAACAGCACTGTTGTCACAATGTTCTACACTGTTAGCTATGGGTGTGGCTGAAACAACTAAAACTAATCTTAACCTAATCTCTCAATATATGAAACAATTAGAGCAGAGGTCCATTTTAGCATTGACTTCTGAACAGATGAGGGCAGCCTTGCAAAAGTAAAAAGAAAATGCACACACTGAATTTGATTCGGTGCACCTATAGCCTAAAGTGATTCATAAGTACTTATTTCTGTTTCTCTTCTCTTTTACCAGAAAATCGTTTCCTCTGGGGACTCGGATAAGGATGATCAACTGGACTTTCTGGAGTTTTCCAACTACCTGTTAGAACATGAAAAAAAACTCAATTTGACTTTCAAGAGCTTGGACAAAAACAATGACGGTAAGATTTTAATACTTTATTTTGTTTTTGAAATGGGACGTCTAACAACCTTATTGTCAGGTGGCCAAATACTTTTGGCCATATAGTTTATATAATCATTGGCGGTTCTGGGGGGGGGTAGTGGGCAGTGGGGTCAGTGACAACCAGCTTGGCCCCCCCTACGGCCCCCCCTAGGAATACGGTATATGTAACTCAGATTAAATATGAAAATGAAAAGGACTGAATAAATGACATTTAAGCAGAGCAAATGCCTTAAATGGTGATTCTTTGTTGATCTGTTTACATCAAACTCAAGAAAATGTAGACTGAAAACTGCATAAATAAAATGTTGAATTCTGTCGAATATCGACTGTTACCTGTTAGGCATTAACAGTGCACATTTGGGCAGAAAGTAATTGGCCCCTCTAACATAGCCTCTGGCCCCTGCCTGGCCCCCCCACCTCACATGGTCTAGAACCACCACTGTATATAATGTCTTTTTTTTTTTTTTCAATTTCCTTCATAGGCCGCATTGATTACAAAGAGATTCAACAAGCACTTAATGAGCTGGGAGTGAAAGTATCAAAGGCACATGCTGAAAAGATCCTCAAAAGGTAATACATGATAGGTTACATTATTACAAATATTTTGTTAAGGTACCATAATAAGTATCAACTTCACATGATGGCAATTAGTTCTTCACATAGAGCCAGGGAGGGTCAAGCAGAATTTTTCTTTCAGTACATTTTGGGTTTACCTGGGTTATATAAAATAGGGAAGGAGCAAATCTTTTTGTTTTTTTACAGCTTGTACTTTATCTTTAAGGGCTTTTATTGAGAGTAACTGATTGTGTTTAAACACACAGTGAAAGTGTAATAAATATCCCAAATATTTAAATGTTGTTGTAAACAATATACTATAATAAAGCCACCAGTGTGACTCTTTTAAATGATTAAATAGCTGTAACTCATTGTAAGCTACTGATCCAGCCTTACTACATGTAGCCACACTACTGAGAGAAATCTGATTCATTTAAATATTCACTCTTATTTGACCTCTGTCCCAGCGGTTTTGACTGTGGTAATGCTTGGTTTAAAAAGGTCATTTCAGTCCATTTTTAACACCTTATGGTCAATGCTGGAAATGCCACTATACAGTAAGGTCAAAATAAAAGATGCTTGAAATGTATGTTGTGGATTTGTATTTCACCTTCCATGTCTCCTCCAGCATCGATGCAGATGGCACCATGACAGTGGAGTGGAATGAATGGAGGCAGCACTTCCTCTTCAACCCTGCCACTGACCTGCAGGAGATAATACACTACTGGAAACACTCCACTGTAAGCTCATCACACACTCAGTCATCTACCATCAAACTATGTTGTTGATAGCTGTCTGGGCTCACTAATGGGCAGTTTGGTTTGACATTTGGCAAAGAAAGTCAATCAATGTCAATTTATTTATAAAGCACATTTAAAACCACAGCTGTTGAACAAAGTGCTGTACAATCTACAATAAAACATAAAAACAAGGAACCTAACTTAAAACACATTAACTTAACTTAAGACAAATGTTTTGGGACACCTACACATTACACGTACAGAAGCGTTTATGACATCCTATAGTACATCTATAGCAGTTGGTCTTCTCTTTGCAGCTACAACAGCTTCCATTCCTCTGTGAAAGCTTTCTACAAGATTTTGAAGTGTGACTGTGAGAATTTCTGCCCATTCATCCAGAAAAGCATTTGTGAGGTCAGCCGCTGATGTTACATGAGAGGGCCTTGCTTGCAATTTCTGTTTTAGTTCATCCCAAAGGTGTTCGATGTGGCTGAGGTCAGGGCTTGTCGTCAAGCTCCCAGCACACAGTTTTTGTGCTGACGTTAATGCCAAAGGAGGCTTGGAACTCTGCACTCTGCCAGAGCACTGGCGACTTTTATGCACTATGCACCTCAGCACTCGGCGACCCCACTCTGTAACTTTACACGGTCTGCCACTTTGTGGCTGAGTTGCTGTGGGTCCTAAAAACTTCCACTTTTGAATGTGAAATATCTAGGAAGGAAGAAATTTACCACACTTGAAGGTAGGTAGCTTATTTTTGTTGTAATAATAATTATATTTACAAATGTTTGTAAAGGCAAAGTGCATGGCTACACTAGCAGTGGTACCTGTGGCAGTGGTACTGGATGAAGCACCTAAATTCGATAAATAAGTGGTATATCCCAATACTTTTGTCCATATTGTGTATCTTTTGGCCAGCTAAGAATATTATTAAAAACATTATTTAGAAAGTGTGTACTACCCATATTTTAATTTGATAGCTGAAAAGAAAGTATTTATAGGAAAGAAAATGTTCTTAATGGGTGGATGGAGGGAGAGAGGGGGTGTTTCTCTGGCAGGCTCACAGGTAAGTGACCTCTTAAGCAGCTTGGCTAGCCATTTATAAACCTAGATGATTAGAGGTTTAAAAGACTAATCCTTTTTTTTCTAATTAAGTCATAATATACAAATTATGTATATATCCATACCAATGAGTCTGGTCACCCAACAGCCTGTCAGCGGTTCATTGACATACAACCAATATAGCTCAAAACTGCTTTCTAAAAAAGGAGTGGTTAAATGATGTTATATGTATTAGTTTATCATTTTAGCAGGCTTTGTAGTAGTTTTGACATGTTTTCGGATCAATCACGCTGACATTTTGCATCAGTGATGATGTTTTAGGTCATTGTACTGTAAATTTCTGTTATCTCATAGTGTTACATTGTTTTATGTGTCAGGGATCCTTGATACTTTTTTCAGTATCCAGTACAGTGGATCCCTAGCCTTAGTGGGCTAGCATAATTTACCCCTGTGCCACCCAAGCGCCTCATATAAATATAAACACTACAGTTATTAATGGCGCTTAGTGCTGAGCTGTCACTCATCTAATTATGTAGTTGGGTATTTTTTTTTTTTTATCTTTTCATTTAGACCTCTGTATTGTTCATTTTACTTTTTTCAAAATAAAATGCATTTGTTAAACAAATGAGAGTTAAATGACTCCATAGACTCCACCTGTGTGCAAACACAAGCCTAGTGAAATTTAGCGGGTTTGTAGGAAAAGGTAGTGACTTTTCTTTTAAAATGTCGTGTGAGTATGAGTAATCATGGTTGGAAATCTAATCTATGCTTAGGTACAACGTTTAATCCCACCTGGTTTTGGTCATCAGGATTTTAAAGCCACAGCAGGAAAATCAATGCCTTCCACACTGTTTACCTTCCATGCACATACATCTAGCCCTGGCTGACCCTTAGACGTCTGAAGCTTTGCTCCCTGTAAGTTTAACCAGAACAGTGTGGATAATCACAGCACAGCTAATTTAAGGGCCTCTTGTTATGGGATTACACACCGAAAGAGAGTGTGTAGAATGCTTTACCACAACTATTCAATGTAACCAGCGTATCAGACAAGTTTGAAACGGTGGGTTGGAATGGCTTTGCTACAGCAGCAGCAGCAAATGGAGAAAGTGGAGTGGTTTCTCATAGACTTTGAAAAGGATGAGTCTAAAGAGAAGGTGAATGTGGTAGGTGATCTACAGTTAAACTGATTCTGTTTTTAAAATGAAACAGTAGTATAGAACTATTATGTAAGAATTCCATATAAAGGCTGAATACTTTGAGAAGCATGCACTAATCCAGAACTGAACATTGGTTCTGGGGCCAATGTTGGCATGAAATGCTAGATAGAATTAAAGATTTTATAGATCTGTCAGATTGACACTTAATCATGCCATTACGGTGTCAGACAAAAACATAGGACTGTCAAACTGCTGTTTCAAGAAGCTAAAAGGGAGTGCAAAACTAACAATGTTAAACTTTCAGGCTCTGTTGATAAGAAGATGCACATGTTGTGTAACACGCTTTTCAGAGCTTTGAGTCGGTAGTGTATTTAAACTGTGAAAAGGGGATTAGTACATCCCTATACACTAAAGAGACACAGTCACTAGAGTTAAAGTGTTACACTATTGGATTTGTAAAAAATGCTAGGTGTCAAATAGACCACTTTTTTTCAAGCAACCCACATTTTGTCCATGATTTTTTATGCGACCCAGGCATCTTACTCTCTCTATACAAGATGTAACATAAAGCCTCCACAAGGGGGAGTTTGCATACAAGTTTATTTAATTATTATTATTTTATTTTTTTTGCTACACATTTTTTTCAGCCGTGACCCAGGGTTTAAAAAAACCCTGAAACAGACTAGCAAATAAAGACTGAAAAACAATTGTTGAGACACTGATACTGAGAAACTAATGTCAGAGTAAAGTATTATATGCCATGTTTACGAATTTGCACTTTTTCTTGTGAAATTGGTTGGGGTGCATCAAATTTATCTTCCAATTTATCTTCAGTCATTTTCAGTTCCTGATTGAGAATCCAATGCCACCTGAACAACCCCCATCTGATCAAAGAGAGTCGATCACCACACATACTCTCTGACACATGTCTGGTCTGTGATCATTAGACCATCATTAGACATATATTATATCTCAGACCAGTGTTCTGCTTTCAGGTCCATATATACGTATATAGCGCACCAATCCATCGCATGGCTTCGGCCAACCTGTGCCTAAGATATAGCTGATGATGTCACCTGCACTGTATAGTGCTAGTCTTGAAGACTAGAATTGGGGCTGTATAGTTGACCAGTGTTCTGCTCTCAGGTTCAAATGGTAATGTAACTAAGTTCTAATAATGTAAAGCTATATTGGTTCTGCTTTACAGAATTGGATACACTGTAACTTTAGCAGCAGGTACATTAGTCATCCTGCTGAAAAAAAAAAACTCCAGCCCTCACTTTTTACATTGTGCTGCAGGTGTTGGATATAGGTGACAGTCTTACCATCCCAGACGAGTTTACTGAGAAGGAGAAGAAGACCGGCCAGTGGTGGAGGCAGCTAGTGGCGGGTGCGGTAGCCGGTGCAGTTTCACGCACAGGTACGGCTCCCCTGGACCGAATGAAAGTCTTTATGCAGGTACAGTACAGTAATTTTTTTTTTACGGTAATATGAATATAGTGTACAGTATTATACAGTAACAAGGGCAAACCCCTTATTATTGTCCGTGGTTTCAAAAGAGGATGTCCAACAAGCTTATGGATGTGTCCACATACTTTTTTTGTCATATAGTGCATGTACAAAAAATCTCTAGGAGGTATTAATTCACATTTAATTAATGTTTGAATAGTTTTCTAAAACATTTAATAGTAAATGTATTAACATTACCAAAAAGTATAAAACTCTACAACTGTTAATACTATAAATTAAACACACATATCTTTAGGATTTTTTTTTTTTGCTAAAGTGTTACAACTTTTTTTTTTTATCAAAGCAAGTTTTCTCATCAGTTCCCAATTTGGTTTAAAGCATTTCAATGCATGTGGTGCTCTAGCCCACCTAATGCCCAGGGCAAACCATTCTACCTTGTCCACTAAACCCAATAATTTACTATGCTAATATAGTAATTAAAATAGTAATAATAATTAAAATAACACTAATTTAATATTATTCTGTTTATGCATTCTTTTCTTTTTCTCCCAAATTAGTCTTATCCAGTCACACAATTTTCTCTCCTCTACCCTGACCGAGGAGGGCAGTATTTAACACATGCCTCCTCAGATGTGTGCATTTTTCAGGCGCTTTTCACCTGCATGATCAGGTTCATACAAAGAGCAGTTTCACGAGAATATGCACTGCTCTCCATTATTCATCTCCATGTAGGCACATTCGACCAGCCAGCAGAAGCTGCACTTGCAGTAGCAATGAGGAATCCCTTTGGCCTGTACTCCCTCAGACACCAATCATGTCTGGGTTGGTGTCTGGCCAGCCGATAGTAGAGCTGAGATTCAAACTAAGAAGCTGAGGATCTCAGCAATGTTGGGCTAGCTTGTTTTACCACTGCACTACCCACGCCCACTATTATTATTATTATTATTATTATTATTACTCTTATACACAGATGAGCCAAAACATTAGGACCATGCCCCAAGAATCTGCATTGTCGTTCATGTTTTTTAACAGTTGTGCATGTGACAGTCAGGGTTACATTAAATGTCAGGCTGCTGGTAGTTACTCATAGTACATGTGTTGAATGCAGCCGCTATGATCAACAAAAAGACCTAAGTGTCTTTGATAAAGCCAATTTGTTATGGCCAGGCAAGTGGGTGGAACAGTCTCCGAAACTGCTCATCAGAGCAATGGAAGAAGGTTAACAGGTTAATCATGTGGATAGCCAGACATGTGCCGAATGGACTGTTGGACAATTCACCATGGAACATACAGAAGTTGATGGACCTGCTGGGTCAGAGCTGTTTTGACAGCAGATGATGCAAATGGTCCTAATGTTTTGGGTTATTGTTGTAATGAATAACAATAACATTGATGTTTCTGTTATGCAGTACTGTTTTGGGACATGTTCACATATATAGTCAGTTTTGCATGCTGTCTAATAGACGGCGGCAGTATTATTTATATAGTACCATGCTTTATGCTAAGCAGTAAGGAAAGATGCACTATATAAATGCCGCTATTACAGAAACTGTGCATGGGATGTTGCAGCAGGGGAAACAGCAATAAATAAAAATTGAAAGTAAACATTGTACTAGTCAACAAATGATTAAATCTATTTATCAATCTATCTACTCTGCTACACTATAGGTTCATGCTTCAAAATCAAACCAGATCAGTTTGGTCAATGGTTTTAAGCAGATGATTAAGGAGGGTGGCGTCGCATCTTTGTGGAGGGGCAATGGAGTGAATGTGATAAAAATTGCCCCGGAAACAGCCATCAAGTTCATGGCCTATGAACAGGTAAGTCAAATCATTTGATTAACTGTTTAGACCAGCGTCAACCTTTTTTCATTCATAGCACCCTTTAAAGCAGTGGTTCTCAAACTTTTTCTGTCATACTCCCCTTTGGAAGATGAAAATCTGTCATGTTCTTAGTTTTTCATATTTTGGCCACCTGTGATATTAGTGTCCATTTTGTGGCTCTGTGGCTATCCAGTTCTGCCCTTTTTTCACATTTTCCCTCAATCTTCCTCCCAATCTAGTCCTATCCAATTATCTTATTGCATTAAGCTTCCTCTCTATTGATGTTGACTTCCACTCTGACTGAGGAGAGCCGTGACTAACACACGCCCCCTTCCACACATGTGCAGTAGCCAACTGCATCTTTTCACCTGCACGAAGAGAGTTCATATGTGGATCAGTTTTGCGCACGGAGAGACGCACCCTGATTACGCATCAATCAGCCAGCAGAGGTCGTAAGTGCATCAGTTATAAGGAATTCCCTCCGGCACCCTCCCTATGAACAAGCCGATTATTGTTCATACTGATCATTGTTCATAGGTGTCCAGCTTGCCGGTAGCAGAGCTGAGATTCGAACTCACGAGTTCGAAACGTTCGCCTTGTTTAGCCATCATGCACATTGCGGTTAATCTTGAAATATCTTTCAGGTACAGGGTTCCACCTGGTGCCGCTGTAGCATGGCGTGACCCATCCTGTTCTTATAAAACTATACATAATCCCAGAGCTGCACTCTTGAAACATTTTTATCCTACATGATCACACCACGCTCACACTATCACAATATGTTTTGTCATCATATGTGTATGGGATGGGATACCATTAAAATAAGACTGAAATGATGATCAGAATTTGCTGTTTATTTAGGGTGAAAGAGCCGTAATGAATTAAGGAACAGTTGAACTTTCGTGTTTGTGATTAACACCTATAATCTTCTCTGTTTTGTCAGTATAAGAAGCTGCTTACCTCAGAGGGAGGAAAAATTCAGACCCATGAAAGGTTTATAGCGGGTTCTCTGGCTGGAGCTACAGCACAAACTTCCATCTACCCCATGGAGGTACGAGCATAGAGAATTAGAACCAAGTAACTGCTTGGGTTTTTTGCACTGTAAATAAAGTACATTTTGTGTTGTATTCCTCAGGTGATGAAGACCAGGTTAACTCTCAGGAAGACGGGTCAGTATTCGGGAATGTTTGACTGTGCTAAGAAGATTTTGAAGAAGGAAGGAGTGAAGGCTTTTTACAAAGGCTACATTCCCAACATCCTTGGTATTATTCCTTATGCTGGAATAGATCTGGCTGTCTATGAGGCAAGTCAATACAATTTCTACATACAAATAGGGAAAATAAGTATTTACTTGTTGTTTTTGTCATTTAATATTCGTTTACTGCACACCTACCATTCAAACCTACAGACATAATGTCATTAGACTTTGTACTTTAAAAAATACATTAACAGTAAAGAAGTATTCAGACTCCATATTAAAATGCACATTTGAAAAGGTTACTTACGGTTGCTTTTATACAACAAATTCAAGTAACACAATAAATCAAATAGGCCCTAAATTTTATACTGAATATGACTACTACTGACCTTCTTAACTTCTGTCAAAAACAGTTCCACAGGCGCCCAGGTGGCGCAGCAGATGTTCCGCTAGCACATCAGTGCCGGGATTCTGAACTCCTCGGTTCGAAATTCAGCGTTGCCATCGGTCGGCTGGGCGCCATCTGGCGGGCATAATTGGCAGTGCCTGCAGCAGATACTGATTGGCCACCGTATCTGCAGGGTGGGGGCCGGACTACGTTCGGGATGGTGGGTCTTCATACGCTGTGTAAGGACCTTGATTGGAGGAAGAGACGCCTGTGTAGAATGCATGGGCGAGAAGAGGAGGGCTGTGCACGGGAGAGGCGTGTACAGCGACATGCTCTCCTCAGATGCAATCAGGTATCCGTCAGCAGCAGAAGACAAAATTGAGTGCACTGAATCGGGAGGAAAATGGGGAGAAAATGCATTAAAAAAAAAAAACGTTCACAAAAACACAGGGTTGAAAGGTGAATCTTGGGTGCATAGTCCCTCACAGTTTTAACACACATTAAATACAGAACACACATTTGCTTACATAAATTTTACATAAAACTAGCACCGTCTGTTCAATATATACATGTAAAGTTATAAATGTACAGATATACAGCATTAAAGTATAATCTACTGTGAGTCCGTTAATGTAAATGTTTCAAGTATTATTTCACAACGTTTCAATTTAGAATTAGAATAATTTAGGATAATGTCCAGATGTGTAGGTATTGTACAGAATAAGTTATGTGTATCAAGTCAAGTCAAGTTAAATGTATTTATATAGCGCTTTTTACAATGAACATTGTCTCAAATCAACTTTACAGAATCCAGGACCAACAGATCAAAAACTTTATACTTTTTAGCAGGTACTGTAGTAGTTTTGACATGTGTTTTGATAAGTCATGCTTGCGTTTTGTCAAATTTCTGTCATGTCGTGGTGTTACACTGTTTTTTATGTGTCAGGGGTTCTTGTCAAATTTCCACCAAATTGTATGAATTTCAGCATTTGCAGTCTTATCTATTTGTGTCAAAGCTTAGATAAAGAGAGTGCCTTACCATATTATAATATTTGGAACCATTTGTCATTTCACGATTTATTTGTGTCTATATAGTAATAATAATTATACTTTAATATTTAGGAATGTTTCTGGACCTCTTAATGAATGAGACCAAAACTCACTAAAATATCTTTAGTAGCATTTACATAATTAACTGTTTTTTTGTATATCTCTCATCGTACAGACCCTAAAGAACGCCTGGTTGTCACGCTATGCTAAAGACTCAGCTAACCCTGGATTGCTAGTTCTCTTGGGATGTGGAACCATCTCCAGCACTTGCGGTCAGCTGGCTAGTTATCCCCTTGCCCTCATCCGTACCCGCATGCAGGCCCAAGGTAAACATCTCAGCCAAGCTTCCAATATTTTCCCCATTTCCATTCCTCACTCATCTATTCAAAGGAATCTGAATACTAATAGATAAATATAAGACCTGGAGTTGAAATCCCTCTTTAAGTAAACCAATTACAATGAGATCATTTATTTAACATCTTTAATTTCATTTTCATACATTTTATGAATAATTGTTTTATACAGTAACACACCCAGAACAGGACGGCAATCCATCACTGAGCCTTAGCCTTTCCCATCAGACGTAGTCAATCATGTCCGACAGGCTGTTAACACTGCTGGGGATATGAATCCTCGATCCCAGTGGTAGTGGTTTAGCGTAATTTACTTCTGCACCACCCGAGCACACATAGATCATTAATATTCAATGCTTTGTTTATAAAAAGCAGCTTATATTCAAAATGCAGCTGCCCGTCTGGTTTTTAACCAACCTAAACACTGCTACATCACCCCATTGCTGCATTCTCTTCACTGGCTTGCTGTAGCTGCCTACATTCAGTTTAAAACACTGACGCTCGCCTACAAAGCCCAAAATGGACCAGCCCCAAGTTACCCTCATGGTCTAATGCCCTGCTCTGTACCACGCAACCTCCGAGCCACTAGTTTCTCTCGACTTGATCCTCCCAGAACTCGAGGAAGACAAGCATTAAAGCTCTTCTCTGTACTTGCACCCAAGTGGTGGAACGAACTTCCTTTGTCTGTCCAAGCATGAGTCTCTTGCTGTCTTTAAAAAACAATTAAAAACCTTCGTCACCTCTTTACTAAGCACTTAAGCTGACTTGTACTTACTTACTTACTAACACTCATTCATTTCTTGCAAAAAAAACAAACAAAACAAAACTAACTTTGGTTCTAACAGGGTTTAAACAGATTTGTGTTCTTGTAATGGTGTCCACTTAAACTAGAGTAAGGTAATGTTCACTATGGAAGCACTTCTGTAAGTCGCTCTGAATAAGAGCATCTGCTAAATGCCGAAAATGTAAATGTCAATAAATTCAGTGTCACAAGTGTTACTTAGCAGTTACATCTTAAAGTTTGCAGTTAGTTCATCGATTGCATTTTTTAACAGAAAACAAGTAGAGTAATTAATTTGATCTTTGATTTTTCTCCTCGTCTGCAGCGTCTATGGAAGGCTCAGAGCCGTTGTCTATGACAAAACTGACCAAGAGGATTTTGGAGAAAGAAGGCTTTTTTGGCCTCTACCGTGGTATCTTGCCAAACTTTATGAAAGTCATCCCTGCAGTCAGCATCAGCTATGTTGTGTATGAGTACATGAAGACTGGTCTGGGCATCTCTAAATAAAGACGTCAAGGTGAAAGTGTGTGTGAGGGAGTGAGAGTGATTTCAACAGCATGTGTCTATGTGTGTGTGTTGAGGTAATTCTGATGAAAAAGCTGCATGAACCAAAGTGAATTCTCAAAGGCACCAACAGCAGGAAAAGTGGGTTTCAATACATTACCTGAACTGTCATTTAATACCAGCAGACAAATGTCCAGCAGATTAGTGTTAAGATTGTCCTCCACAGAGTACCTAATAAATTTTATTTGTCCTGTATTTTATTATTATAAATTATATATTTAAAATATAGGACAAATTAAGTTGACTATATATAGTGCCTTGTACATCTATTCAGTTGTTGTATTATCTCTGGATTTTGTTCCACCTTTATTTTACAATCTAGTCATTTCCAATTCCCAATAGTGAATCTGCTGCTGCTTGCAGAATCACCTTCCGACACATCTCCAGTCTGTGACCGCTTCTTATCACCTGCCAATATTCCCACACAATGTCGTTTTGTGTATGGAGATCCACACTAAGCTCCATGTGACTTCCCCCTCACTCACTCAGACCCTGTATCACCTTCCCTCCCATAAATTAGCCAAATTTGTGTGGATGCATTTGCATATGCATTTGCACTTTGTAACACACTTGCCGCAGCTCATCCTGATGATCTTTGCACTGCACTCATTTAAAATTCTATTATTTTAACCATTTATTCTCAGGTTTACATGTTTTTATGTTTAAACCAAAATACAATGTTATGGATTCCTGCTGTTGTCATGCTAGATTGAATTTTGCACACATTTGCAAAAAGTTCATGTGCCTTATATGATCTCTTCAGTTTGTTTGCTGGCTGTATAATCAGACCGTTTTTGCTTTTTACTCCAATGTGTAGTCATCAGTAAAATCTTCTGTTTACATTATTGTATTTTATATAATATGTCAATAAATTTGATACTTTGTATCAGTTGTGTGTTGCATAATATTTTTAATGTATATTATTGTTCTATGCAGGTGGTCCAAATGCTTTATCATATCACTCATTCCTACTTGAATATTTGAGAAGTGTCCATACAAAGTTTGAAACACATCTGTGGATAAAATTTTGAGTCACCCTTTCTTCTAATTATATATATAATTATACTTTTAAATTGTCTGGGACTTGACGATACTAATTGTTACAGTTTTGCAAGTGGAAGTTTTAGACATTCTTGTTGTATACAAGACTTGGACTGCTCAACAGTCCAGTCACATTGCCTATAATTCTTCTCTGAAACACCTAAATTCATTGCAATCTTGCACTAAGAAACATTGTCTTTAAACTGACTGATAATTCTTTTACAAAATTTGGCACAACATGGTTAACCACGAACTTTCCTTGCTTGCTAAGACTAAACCTCTGCAGTACGCTTCTTTTATACTCGATCTTGATGACCTGACCAGTTAAACTGCTAATTGTGAAAACTTCCAGTACACTGTACCTTAGTGTAACACTGGACTGGGAGAAGAGGTAAGACAGATTAAAAAAAACAAAAACAAACAAGCAATACACAAGGCAACAAAGGAGACTAAGAATTAATGCAACAGGTGCAACATGAATGTGTTTTTAGATGTTTGATTGTTTATTCATTTTTATCATATTTTCCTTTTTAGTTTGCTGAACTTAAACTCGAGAATTTGGTCCGTTAGTGGAAAGATCTTTCCATGCTCTTAAACAGCTTATTGTTATTTTTGCTGGGATTTCATACATTTACTACCATAATGCTCTAATTACTAATGCACCAACTGTAAGAACATACTGGTAGCAGTATTTTTTATATTTTGTAATGATCTACAGGTTACCTACAGTTTTAAAGCTCAGTCTGTTAAAACTCTATGCTTGAACTTTGCTATGAGAAGCCAGTTATTAGTGTAATATTATAAGATAAGATAAGATTCCTTTATTGATCCCCATGGGCGTTGTCGGACTCAAAGGCGACAGCCTTACCCGCTGGGCTAAGCCGGTAGAAATTATTATAATAATAATTATTCATTAAATTAATCATTAAAACATGTGCCACAGCCTTTTGAAAGTAAGAGCAGTGACTCCACCTGTCTAAAACTAGAAGTATTAGATATTTTATGAGGTAGATTATCATTGCTTTTGTTCTTGTTTAGCTCAAAGTGCCCACCTCAGATAAATCAGAATCAACATGGAGCTTCCATAAAGTGCTGCTCAGTCGCTGCCAACAGGAGTTTAAGAAGAACAAAAAGGACGACAAGCTCAGAAGCAAAAAAAGAGCTGGATGAAGCTACAGAGGTGCTAAATTCTCATATCTTAGCACTTACAGTATGAACACATCAAGAAATGTGTTTGTCCAGAATGAGTAGTGACTAAATGCTGATGTTAACTTTAGGAGAAAGACCGTCAGCACTTTAAAAACGAGCTAGAAGAATTGAGGATCAAAGCTCGCACACGTTCCCTGGGTAACATCAAATTCATGGGGGAACTTTACAAGTTGAAGATGGTTGTATATCGGGGTAAAATATTGCTGTAGATTGGGGAATAAGGGTAATGCTAGCTTAGCATGCATATTAATAACTTCTGTTTATGTTTGCAAAGCTTCACCTGAAGTCATCAAAATTGACATAAATATTTAACTTTAAGAACAGGACACACAGCAGAGATTAGGCTAGAGTCTGAGTCAAGTCACAAGTCTTTAGGCTAGAAATTGGAAATGTAGCGTAGAAATAAACAAATAATATGTAAGTTCAGATAAAAAGCAACAATAGATTAGCGACTGTATTTTGCTGTTTTACTTCGTGCCTTTACTTTCCTAGGTACCAGTTAAAAGCCTAAACTGATGTTTTGATTTCATTGCAAATTTTGGCACAGCGGCCAAAATCCAAAACACAGCAAAAAATCCATAACCACTGCTTACCTTAGCTTATGTTGTTCCAGATGCTATTATATTTATAAGCGTGTGTCTCATTAGGAATAGAATCCATTCTTTTGTAAATGTGCTTATAATTAAAAACCTCCAAACTTTTCCCGGTTGTGAAGTAAAACATGACCCCGTTAGAAAGCCAATCAAGCGTTTCATTGACACATCATCTGTGTGACGCTGCAAACTAAATACATGCAAATAACAGCATTTCTTACTAACAATTAAAATCAGAAGGGCTGATTGGTTCAGAAAGCAGTTCTTACAATCCAGAGCCGTAGATAGAGAGAGTTGCGACACTCCTTGATCTCGCCGCTACGCGGTCACGTGGTTCATGTAACCCTCCAATAGTTCCAAACAAACCCGGCGCTGTCATGTTCTCATATGGGACAGGCAGCAGTGAATGAAATATTAAACGGCAAATAATAAACATTTGTACAATTTCTGGGTATTTTCAACTGCGTTTACATTTACTGCATCTGCTTTAATGTCAATTTGGTATATAAAGTGGAAGATTGATGTTTATAATGACTTGTTAATAGGTCGTTCTTGTTAACACAGTACATTATATTTGCATACATTACATAATCCGATATCATTAAGTAGTAGAGACAATATACAGTGCAGAGATTAAAGTTTTTTATGTTTTGTTTTTTACGTAAACTAACCTCCCTTCACTTTCCTGAGGATTCATAATAATAATCATTTTGGTTAAACACTAAGTCATGTGCTGGATTCATAAGGTTTACCTGCACTGAATGAACAGATTCATAAACACACTACCGTACCTTTAACATTATAGTGCAGGTACATGAAAAAGCATTCATTCATGTCTTATTTCATGAGTGATTAATCATTGATTCCTACATGTAAGACATTAATGAATTCATTATGAATATGCACTAGTTCATTTTGTCTAATGTAAGTGGTGGACAAGGTACACAAACCATGTAGTTGAGTTAAAGTAGAGATATCCAAGGTAACATATTACTCCAGTAAAAGTAGTAGTAAAAGTAAAAATACTTTTTACCTCCACTAAAGTACTAAACTAAATTTACCTTCAAATGTACTTAAGTATGAAAGTAAAAGTAGCATGATTTATTATGGCTCTAATGTTTTATGATAATTTCTGTAACAAGACTTTTGATTAATCAACTCATTTTAGGTGAAAAGACTCGTGTGTCATTAATTTAGCTTAACTGACTAAGCTAAATTGGGTTATACCTATTAATTAAGATAAACATGTAACATTTAGTGCTGAGCAAATGCTAAACAATTGCTAAATATTAAGTATGTTAATGACATTAAATTCATTATTATTTTAAAAACAAATCAACATACAGCTAAAAATGCAGTGGAAGTAGTGGAAATGAATGGGGCTCTATGGGATGTTTGGAACTATACAGAGCTCCACAAGCCGGAAGCTGTGCAGAAAAAATGTCCCGCCCCCTTTACAACGGTTCCCTATGGGAGTGTCGCCACTCTGTTCTCTCTACCGCTCTGTTACAATCATCAGCGCCAATTCACTACGCAGGAAGCTGGCTGGAACATTTAGCCATTGCGTGCGTTGCGGGTTATATATATATATATATATATATATATATATATATATACTGTATATATATATATATATATATATATATATATATATATATATATATATATATATATATATATATATATATATATAATTATTCCAATTTTTGTCTGGAATGGTTTAATGGAGTTTTTTTTTTCAATTCAAGATGGTGCTGGTGAGGTCGGCTGCCATCACGACTGCTCCGACCACTCCTTGCCCATTTTTCTTCCTTTCGTGCTTTTTTTTAATTTGCTCTACTGTTCTTTTTACCTTGACCACATCAGCTATGACCTGAACACTTTTATTTCTATTAATTTACAATACACAAAGTTAAAAAGGAACTTTTGCGTCTAGTGGAGGAGCGTCTGGATCTTATGCAGTTTGCATATAGAACTGGTAGAGGGGTAGATAATGCTACTGTTACTTTGCTGAACCTTCTTTATCCAAAGACACATGCAAGACTCTTGTTTGTGGACTTCTCATCTGCTTTCAATACAATAACACCTCGAATTTTAGTCAATAAACTTGTAACTCAATTTAATATTAGCTCTAGCCTATAGTAACCTGGATCATGGACTTTCCACTGGCTCACCACAGGGTTGTGTTTTGTCTCCTTTTTTGTATATCCTTTACACTGATGATTGTAGAAGTCAGCGTCATGATAGGTATATTCTTAAATTTGCAGATGACACAGTGATAGTCAGTCTGCTACATGATGTCACGGTGGTTGATGATATTGTCAAGTGGTGTACAAATATAAACTTAAAATTAAACACCTTAAAAACAAAAGAAAATTGATTTTTGTAAAGCACCTCAGTGTCCATCACCTGTGTTGATTGATGATACAGATATTGCACTTGTTGATAGTTATAAGTACCTGGGGACAACTATTGATCAAAAGCTGATCTTTAATGAGAATACTGGCATAATTTGTAAAAAAAAAAAAAAAAAAAAAAGGCAGCAGAGACTGTGTAACCTTCCTCCTTTCGAGGTGTACACAGAAAATAAACTTAATGAGGTTCCCTGCACTTCTTATCCTGTGTTAAGTTTTTTAAATAAACACTCCTTCCTAAAAACCACTCGTTAAAAAAAACCCGGTATTAGTGTATTGAAAACAAAACAGAAAAAATAAAGTCATATATACACAATAAACCCAATATTTACAAATGTCCTCTTCCCAATGTGATTCAAAATATGTCCAGGTTGACCACAGTACACTACAAGAATATACAAGTAGTCTTGCTACTTAAGAAATTCACACATAATTTAGTGTGTTACTTGGTGTTTCTTTGTAACTATTTGTTATCAAATACATTCGTAATTTTTATTCTAAATACCAAGTAAAATGTAATATGATTTTTTTATTTCTTGGATTCAAGCAAAGCAGAACTAAAAACTACTAGTAAATATTACTATACGTTCTACGCATGCGCATTGCGATTGCCTGGCTGGCAATTCCGGACATATTCCAGACACGGAGTGCAAACGAGCTGCTGATTTTTCGATCTGTGATTTTTGGAACTGTGGTATCTGGCACCAAGATGTTAGCAGCAGATCCTTTAACTCCTGTAAGTTGTGAGGTGGGCCTCCATGGATCAGACTTGTTTGTCCAGCACATCCCACAGAGGCTCGAATGAGATCTGGGAAAGCCAACCCCTTAAACTAGTTTTTGTGCTCCTCAAACCTTTCCTGAATCATTTTTGCTTTGTGGCAGGGCGCATTATCCTGCTGAAAGAGGCCACAGCTATCACGGAATATCATTTTCATGAAAGGGTGTACATGGTCTGCAACAATGCTTAGGTAGGTCGTAAGTGTCAAAGTAACATCCACATGGATGGCAGGACCCAAGGTTTCCCAGCAGAACATTGCCTAAAGCATCACACTGCCTCCACTGGCTTGCCTTCTTCCCATAGTGCATCCTGGTGCCATGTGTTCCCCAGGTAAGCGACGCACACACACACGACCACCCACGTGATGTAAAAAAAAATGTGATTCATCAAACCAGGCCACCGTCTTCCATTACTCCGTGGTCCAGTTCCGATGCTCACATGCTCATTGTTGGTGCTTTTGGCGGTGGATGTTACAGATGAGTTGTGGATCAGTGACACAAGTTGATGAGGTCATCAGGTTGCGCTTGGTTGCGAGGTATTGGAGCGGAATGAGCTTTCAATAAACGGGCACTGTTTTTGAGCATATCTTTGTGTGTCATTTGCTATAAACACAAACATGGTGTCAGAAGATTAAATAGACAACGATGGCGTTAAACAACATTCCCGCCCCTGAGGGCATGCGTATGACTGGTGATTTATCGAGGAATTGGGACATTTTCAAAGCCGAGTTTGAGGACTACATGTTAGCGACGGAGCTACAGGATAAGCCTGATGTGGTGAAAGCGGCCGCGCTACGGCGGCTGATGGGAAGCGAATGCCGCCACATTTATAATCACAATCTCTCATTAAGCGCAGATCAAAAGAAAGACCCAGGTGCTATTATGAATGCATTAAGCGACTATTTCAAACCATCTAAAAATGTGATTTATGAGAGATACATGTTTGGCTGCTGCAGGCAGGAGACAGATGAGCCGATAGACAACTTTCTTACCAGGCTACGGGAGAGAGCAACTACTTGTGAGTACAGAGGACTCAAAGATGAAATGATTCGAGACAGACTTGTGTTAGGCATAGCCAGTGAGCACACCAGACGCCGTCTTCTCCGTGAACGTGATCTGACGCTCGTGGAAGCTGTGGAAATATGCCGGCTTGCAGAAGCTACCGATCTCCGCCTGAAAACGATGGATAGTGTGCACATGGACAGCGTTAATGTTGCACGTGAACAGCGGCCAAGACACCCGGACAACGAACACGGGTCACTTAGAACACAGAACTGTGGTTACTGCGGATACAGCCACAGAAAAGGTAGAGATCACTGTCCTGCTTTTGGTAAGATCTGCAAGTCATGCGGCAAAGTCAACCATTTTTCCAAAGTGTGCAGAATGAAAAACAAAGACATAACCAGAAAAGTGCATATGGTGGAAAATGTCAGATCAGAGCCAGATTCTGATATAGACTCTGATGATAGACTTTTTACAGTTATGGAGTGTGTGGGTACAATTAAGTCCCCTGGCCCCAAATGGTTTGTTAACTTAACTCTTAATGGCAGGAAGCAGCCTTGTCAGCTGGATACTGGGGCCACATGCAATGTTATGAGCTGGAAAACTAAGAATAAATTGTTTCCCAACAGCTTGATACAGCAGAGCAGCACAAAATTAAAGTTGTATTCTGGTGCTTTGATGACCTCACTTGGACAATTACATACAGAATGCACTATCAGAGACATAATACACAGGCTCACCTTCGAGATAGTGGATGCAGATCAAGAACCACTGCTCTCTGGTGCCACATGTGAGCGATTGGGCCTTATGAAATTCACCATACCTGAGGAGCTTCATAAATTGGACCTGTGCCATAGTGTTCCCCTGTCGAAACAGCAGCTGTTAAGCAAGTACGAAGATGTTTTCAAGGACCCAGTGATGTCCTTGCCAGGAGACGTTCAGTTTGTGCTGGATGACAAGATCAATCCAGTACAGTGTGCACCTCGAAACGTACCAGTGGCTTTGAAAGTGAGGGTGAAAGCACAGCTTGACAAGTATGAACAGGACGGACACATCACACCAGTCACTGAACCCACTCCCTGGATTAGCAACATGGTGGTTATCGCAAAACCAGAGAAAGTGCGAATTTGCATTGATCCAAAGTTTCTAAATCAGGCTCTGAAAAGGTCACACTACATCATGCCCACCCTGGAGGACGTTCTTTACAAACTTCCTAAAGCACGACTATTCACATTAGTGGATGCACGGGACGCTTTCTTACAATGTAAGCTTGATGAAGCCAGCAGTTATATGACTACATTTTGGACTCCATGGGGACGGATGAGATGGCTAAAATTGCCCTTTGGAGTATCTGTAGCACCAGAAATTTATCAGCGCAAACAGCACGAGCTACTGTCGGGTCTTCGTGGAATAGAACCAATAGCCGATGACATACTAGTAGTGGGCTGCGGTGACTCGGACGCTGAGGCTGAGTCTGACCACGACAGCAATCTTTGGGCCCTGATGGAACGCTGCAGAGCTGTGAAACTTCGGCTTGGCGAAAAAAAGCTGCAGTTCAAACTAAAAGCAGTTCACTTCCATGGGCACATACTGACAGCTGAAGGCTTGAAAATCGACCCAGATAAAACACAAGCTATTCTTGGAATGCCAATTCCAGGAGATGTAAAGGCAGTCCAACGATTCATTGGTTCAGTCACATATTTGGCCAAATTTCTACCAAAACTGTCTGAGGTGTGTGAGCCACTCCGACGACTTCTGGACAAGGAGGCTGTGTGGCACTGGCTACCGAAGCATGATGAGGCCATGCAGGAAATTAAACGTATGGTTTCCATGGCACCGGTCCTGAAATATTATGACGTAGGGAAACCGGTAATGGTGCAAAGTGATGCCAGCAAAACTGGACTGGGATGCTGCTTGTTGCAAGATGGACAGCCTGTGGCATTTGCTTCACGCGCACTAACAAAGACAGAACAGAACTATGCGCAAATCGAAAAGGAATGTTTAAGCATTGTATTTGCATGCCAGAGATTTCATCACTATTTATATGGAAGAGAACTGGTCACAGCTGAAACAGACCACAAGCCACTTGTAACTATCTTCAAGAAGTCTCTACTCAGTGCACCGAAGCGGCTCCTGAGCATGTTGCTGCAATTACAAAACTACAACCTAGATGTTGTTTACAAGCCAGGCCCTGAGATGTTCATAAGTGACATGTTGAGCAGAGCGACAATAGACAAGCAGAAATACACAGAGTGTAACAAAACGCAGCATAGTGTGTGCACCATAGACGGTAGGGAAGCAGCTTTCGCGCACATTGACCAGGCCATACATCTCAACGTGACTGATTCCAGGCTACGTCAGATTTTTTCACTAACAAGGGATGACGAAACGTTGCAAGAGTTAAAATCTGTGGTCCTGTCAGGCTGGCCAGATTGCAAGGAAGATACACCTCTCATGGTGCGTGAGTATTGGCCATACAGGGATGAACTAAATGTGCAAAATGGCATGCTATACAGAGGACAATGTATTATTATACCCAAAGTTTTGAGAGCAGAAATGCTGAGACGAATTCACGCCACCCACATCGGGGGTGAGGCTTGCTACAGACATGCAAAAGATACACTTTTCTGGCCAAACATGCGGAGCGAGATCAAAGACTTTGTGTCAAACTGTTCGGCCTGTAACGAGTATGCACAAACGCAGCAAAAAGAATCTATGATGTCCCATGACATTCCTGTGCGACCCTGGCAGATTGTGAGCATGGATCTCTATACGGATGGCGGTAAAGACTTCCTGATAATTGTGGACCATTACTCTGATTACTGGGAAATTGACCAGTTGCCAGATCTGTCTGCCGACACAGTTATCACACGCAGTAAAGTCCAGTTTGCACGTTATGGTCAGCCGGCTCAGGTAATTTCAGACAATGGCCCACAGTTTGCTTGTGAGCAGTTCAGAAAATTTGCCGAGCAGTGGGGGTTCACACATGTCACATCCTCTCCTAGGCATCCAAAATCAAATGGGAAGGCCGAATCAGCTGTCAAAATAGTGAAATCGCTGTGCAAAAGGGCCAGACTGGATGGCATGGATCTGTGGATGGCCATTCTCCACTGGCGCAACACGCCTACACAAGGCATAGACAGTAGTCCTGCACAAAGGCTGATGTCTAGACGGCTTAAAACATCGCTCCCGGTGGCTGACAGTTTGCTCCTCCCGAGAGTTGCTGATGGAGTTACAGAAAAATTGAGGTGGAGACGACAGACTGCGAAGCATTATTACGACACTAGAGCAAAAGATCTTCCAGAACTGAACATTGGTGATCCAATTAGAATGAAACCTCTCCCAGGGGATCGTACTGGTAGGTGGCGTAGGGGACTATGTGTGGCCAAAGTTTGCCCACGATCATACATGGTGGATGTGGAAGGCACGTTTTATAGACGTAATCGAGTGGACTTGAGAAAGGCAGAACTGAATACTTATTCCCCTGCACATGCTAGAGCAGCACAAGACCATAGCGAACTAGCACCACCGGTGTACACGGATGCTTTAGAGCTCAGTGAGGAAAACACCATGCACAGAAAGAGCAGGCAGCATGATTCTTTGCAAAACAATGACCTAAAACGGTTTACTGACCAGGTACTGCAAGCTCCATATGTGTTACCACACGGGGGCGCAACACCCCAGGAAAAGACAATCATTACCCGCTCTGGTCGTCAGTCACGACCACCTCAAAGAATGGACTTATAAGTGACTGATTGTTGCTCAGGGCTGAGTATTGACCTCATATCATTGTCCGTTCAAAGAGTTTAATGTTATCTTTATTAAGGTTATCATTGTTAACGTTTCTACAATAAAAAAAATAATAATAAAAAAATAAAAATTAAAAAATTAAAAATAATAATAAAAAAAGGGAGATGTTACAGATGAGTTGTGGATCAGTGACACAAGTTGATGAGGTCATCAGGTTGCGCTTGGTTGCGAGGTATTGGAGCGGAATGAGCTTTCAATAAACGGGCACTGTTTTTGAGCATATCTTTGTGTGTCATTTGCTATAAACACAAACAGTGGACAGGGGTCAGCATGGGCACCCTGACTGGTTTGCGACTATGCAGCCCCATACGCAACAAACTGTGATGCACTCTGTATTCGGACACCTTTCTATCAGAACCAGCATTAACTTCTTCAGCAATTTCAGCTACCTTGGCCACCCATGACCCTGTTGCCGCTTTAACACTGTTCCTTTTTTGGACTACTTTTGATGCACTTGCTGCCTAATGTATCCCACCCACTAACATGTGCCGTGATAATCAGTGTTATTCACTTCAGCTGTCAGTGGTCATAATGTTTTGTTCCTTGGACTTAAATACACAACTACCTAGTGACTATATTACTTGAATATTTGCACTTACTTGAATCCTTGAAATATTGCTATTTGCTATAAACTCTACGCTGCAAACTGTATATCAGAATATGTTTTTTACCTCACTTATCATTTACTCAGTACCATGTGCTGGCCAACGCTACACTTGTCTCTAGTCTCGTCTCTCTCAATTACTTTAGATTAGAAATGTCATTTGTATTTATTGTAGGTCTGTTTTTTATCTGCACTGTGTGTATTGATTTGTTTTGCACTTGTGTTCTGTGTTGCACCCTGGTCCTGGAGGAATGTTGTTTCAGAGACAGGACGAGATCAGCAGGGGGTGCAAGAGCCCTGCCGCCCGAGAACCAGGCTCCTTGTTTCAAGCACAAACTTCACAGGCACCTACTTAGCAGAATTTTTATTTTTATTTATTTTGAAATTTGGGGCTTCTGTTTGCTGTTTTAAATCTTGTTCCATGCTGGAGGCAGGTGTTTCATCACAAACTTGCTGACGTCCTCATCCACATGAAGAAAGTCCCTCCAGTTGAGTCCAGCTTCATTCCACAGATCTCTGGCTTTTTTGTAGCTCTGCAAAAATGGTTATATGTATTTGTAAAACTTTAAAGCATAAATAATGTTCATTCATGTTCATTATGGCTGAATAATGTTCATTATGGGTGATTAAGTGTAGATTGCACCACTTACTGTTTTTTGACAAAGCCGGTTGAGGATTTGAACCAGAAGGGCAGCAGCTTTTCCTATAAGCAGCAGCGGCTTAGCAACCTCTCTACAGAAACAACATAATAACATCAGATAAACAGCAAATGAAGCAGTAATATTATGTAATACCTTGATCGTTTTTTCATTTCATTTTCAACAACCCCTCCATACGGCCAGGATCGTGGCAGGTCCGGTTCCACTTGGAAACACCGGATCACATACGACATCAGAGAGTAGCTGACCCTTAAAGAGAGCATTAACTACCATATTTTTAATACATGACAACAGTCCTACATAAACATTAGTGGAGACAGAAACAGCATTTATCTCACCCAATTATAAGAATCCAGGCCGGGGTCCCAACAAAGACAAAAACAAGAATGAAGTTAAAGTGTACTATACCAGCACCTGGTTAAGTTTAGTTCATGTAGTTTTAATAAATACATCTACAGTATAGTTTAAAGCCAACCTGAAGAGCTGAGCCATGGGAATCCCTCCATCCTGCAGCATCGGTGTTATTACTTCTGCTAGGTATTGCCAGATGTGAGGAATATCAATAGCCATGTCATCAGCAACCTCCAAAATCTCATGAAGCCTGAGCAAAGCACACACACACACACACACACACACACACACACACACACACACACACACATGCATGCATATCATATTAATAAACTCAGTGCCCTCAAAATGTGATGATGAATTGCTCTGGAATTAAAGATCTGCTAACAATGTTCAAAGTTCTACAAGACTGTGTTTGTGCCACACAGCAACATGGGTACTGAAGACCTGGGTATTATTTTTGGGCTCTGGTCCTTCTTTTGGTCAGTAGTTTTCCTAAAGTCTGTAATGGCTTCTTTTGAGTATTTTAGTCTTTTCCAGATGATTAAACATATAAGTGTCTGTGTGTGTGTGTGTGTGTGTGTGTGTTTCTTCAGGATAGATCTGATAGATCAGCCCACCACTCACCCTTTATAATACTGCTCAGTGGGTAAAACGCCAGCACTGATTAGTTGTCGAAGAAGCAGACCCATGTGCTCTCGAGCAGTGGTGGTGCGCTCCAGTGTCATCTCCACAGCGTGACGTACAAACACAAACAGCAGAGATTCACTGTTCAGCTCCTGCACACATTGCAGCGCCTCCTGCAAAACATTCACAGATACACACAGCAATGAGATAAATTCATCATTCAATTCATGAATTCAACATCTCGGTCTAGATTAAGTCTAGTGCATGTGAATCTAGATGCTCGTAATATCAGAGATCAGAGGTTGTCGCAGCAGTGGATTCACAGTTGGAAATAAAAAATTTCAAGACTGGGAGATGAAAAGGGAAAAAACTAAAGCTGTACTGTCTTAAATACTTCTGTTCTACAACTGCACTGTGAATAAGTGTGTGCTGTTATTTATGATAGCAATCTTCTATGATAGCATTCTTTTATTACTGTTTAAATTATTCTTTTAAGCTAGATAAAATAAAAATTGGACTTCATGTCCTACATGGAATCTGTTTGCTGTGTACTTGATTTTACCTTCAGGTCATTGATGTGGAGATACTCCTCGACAATAGCAGCTGATTTTTTCTCTACCTGCTCCTCATTCAGAGCAGGTTTGGCAGGAGCAGGTGGTGCTGGAGCTGATTTATGATTTACTACAGAAATGCAACAAAAATACATTAGAAATTTCAGAGCTGCAGCTTTAAGCATCAATTTTCTTTGTTCATGGCAGTTCAGGTGCATTAGAAACATATAAAACATTTTTATAAATACTAAATATATTAAATATGATGTATATATACACAATTACTAAAAAAAAGATTTATTTGGAATAAATAATTACTGGTCTACTCAAACATGGAAAACTTGTCATGTGTAAGGTAAGTATAAACTCCTCCTCTAACCTGTGTGTTCTCTGCTGTCTCGAGTGGCGTTTCCTCTCTTGTCCATCATGTTGGAGACACCCCGCATCTCCCCAGTTTGAGATCGAACCTCAGGCTTCCTACTGAAGGGAACGTTTCCTTTGGTGTCTTTAGTTCCATTGCTGAATCTGCTCGTCTGACTTCCCCATGAACGATTTCCTCTGTGAGCTTGAACCAGAGGCTGTAATACACCAGGCTGTGTGTGAGAAAAATAATGATTGTGAACTGTGTCATTCCAATCCTAAACCCAGTGAAAGAATAGAAGCATTTGTTTCTGCTGTTTAGTACCTTGGTGATTTTGCTATGGTGTGACTTGTCATTGTTGCAGAAGGGCGCCGTGTTCCATCTGTTATACTGAGTCTTATTAATTTGGCCTCCTTGTCTTTGACTCCAGTGTTTCTTGGAGAGCAGCTTTTGCTGGACTTGAAGCTGCTCCACATGCTGTTCCATTTCAGCTTCTTTATGGACCTGGTCGATGGTTTTGGGGCCCTGATCTGCCCTCCTGGAAACCCAGTTATTCTATTAAAAACAGAAACAGAGAGAAAGTGATTAGCCAAAGTGCAACACAGAACAAAGGCTGGAATGCAACATTTAATAATGTACCAGCTCAACTTTCTTTTACACTATCAAAGTTTGAAGTTTATTTCCCCAGAAGGCATTGCAAAACAGAAGAATGCTAGACAATTTAGCACAGACAGTGAATAAAATAGGTGGAAGTATCAGTACCTGTCTAAGATCCAGAACATCCTGGAGCATGAAGCGGATCCTGGATGAGGTTTTCTTTTCCCTTATTATTTTCTCCATCTGATGGAAGTACTGGTCCAGTTGAAGCTTTGCAAACAAAAACAAAAGTTATTAATATGCATGCTAAGCTAGCATTACCCTTATTCCCCAATCTACAGCAATATTTTACCCCGATATACAACCATTCCAAAAGTTACAAAACAATTAGTAGGACAATGGTAACACTTGCTGACTCCAGAGCGCCCCTACCTTGTCCTTTTTACTGTCTAGGTCCTTTCCAGCAGTAGAGAGCAGCTTGCTTAGACATTCCAAGCTTTCCTCATCTTCATTTTTCAGTAGCTTCTTAATACAGTCATGCATAATCTGCTCTGTGATCATCTTCAACTTGTAAAGTTCCCCCATGAATTTGATGTTACCCAGGGAACGTGTGCGAGCTTTGATCCTCAATTCTTCTAGCTCGTTTTTAAAGAGCTGACGGTCTTTCTCCTAAAGTTAACATCAGCATTTAGTTACTACTCATTCTGGACAAACACATTTCTTGATGTGTTCATACTGTAAGTGCTAAGATATGAGAATTTAGCACCTCTGTAGCTTCATCCAGCTCTTTTTGCTTCTGTTCAATGAGCTTGTCGTCTTTCTTGTCCTTTTCAAACTCCTGTTGGCAGCGACTGAGCAGCACTTTATGGAAGCTCCATGTTGATTCTGATTTATCTGAGGTGGGCACTTTGAGCTAAACAAGAACAAAAGCAATGATAAAATAACTAATCAAAACCTCAAAATATCTAATACTTCTAGTTTTGGACAGGTGGAGTCACTGCTCTTACTTCCATAAGGCTGTGGCACATGTTGGCATAAGTGCTGGAGAAATGGGGTTCTGAAACAGCCTTCTCGAAGATTAAATTGACGACTCCATGAAGCCGCTCCTCAGTATTGATGGGAAGCTTGGTGATCTGCTTCATCAGCTGCTCAAACATTTGTGGTGTCAGTTTATTCAGGATACTGCGGACATTACGGAACAGCTCCTGGGTTTTAGCTGCCTCTGGATCTTCATTCTCACTGCAGCTCTTCTTTACCACTGGCATCCAGGCGTTCTCGGCCTTGTTCAGCTGCACTCTGTCATTGGTTGGTGGGATGCTGGTGCTGATTCGTCTCACTTTTTTAAGCTGCTTTTGCTGATAACAGTAAATTGCAGTTACATAACCATAGCTGCTTAAATATATACTTATACATTTTCAGAACATACACATATGTAGCCTAGAATGCATTTTATTATGTGTTTACAAGTCAATATAAGTTCAATATTTAGAGGTTATATTTAAGTAACTTACTGGTCCACGTCCAATAACACCCTGTTTGCTTAGGTTTGCATTGTTCTTCCTACAAAGCATCTGGTCCCTCAGGTACAATTGATCAAGCTGGGGCTAAAGAGGATAAAGAAAGTGACATTTTAACCACAGCAAGTTTATCTATGACTAAAAATATTAAAGATGCAATGCTATTTAAACCTTGTCCAGAACAACATCTGTGTCGTGCAGCTGAACTTTTGGTTTCTGCAGGCTGGCGCTGACTAGCTGCAAACTCAACAGAAACTCCCGGTCGTATTTAATCTTCTGTACCAGGTTATCACGCTTACAGCTCTCTAAAAAGACAAATATTCGTTTTTACAATGTAAATCCAATTAGACATGACATGAAATAAAAGATGTCCATGTTTACTTACGTTAAGAATCATTTTTTTACAAATCATATTTTTGAACAACATCCTTACCCGCCTCAGGCTTGATGTTCTTTCTGTCCAGCTTGTCCTCCTGGACCTCCACACGTTCAAAAGTAGGTGTGTCCAGTTTACAAACCAAGGGAGGACAATCTGTCGTACGTGTCATCAAGTCCCTCAGGGGTAACTGCTGCATCAGGGGCTAAAGTGTATAAAAAGAGAGTTGTGGTTTTAATTACAATAAAGTTACATATATAGAATTATCAACTATAAACGCACATGTATAAAATAAAATGATCATAAAGTGACGGTGTGATTGTTTAACCTGTTCCAGAAGCACTTCAGGGATGTTTGTCAAGACTTTTGGCCTTTCCAGGCTAGACTTTACAAACTGTAAGCTCAACAGAAAGTTCCGGTCATATTTTTTCTTCTGCTGCGGCTGAATTAAGTCATGATGCTCTGAAAAAAGGAACAGGAATCAAAATCCGACTCACAACATGATGGATCTCACTATTTCTTTACTATCTTATATCATTTATTTGGGTCAGTGCAACCCTGAAAGTATTTACTTCTTAAAATCAGGTTTTTAGTGAAGATCAAGTTCTTTATGAATCAAATTTCAGAAATGTTCAGTCACAATACGGTTAAAAATAAAGTACAAAACATATTAAAGTCATGCAGTAAGGATCATCTATGTACTCATATTTCTAACCCATGATGGTCTTACCCTCTTCAGTCTTGACATCTTGAACATCCACAGGCTCAGAGATGGACGTTTCCTGTTTGCTAATTGAGAGGCCGATATCTGACTTACAGTTCATCACGTCTCTCAAATACAACTGCTCCATCAGAGGCTAAAGGAAGAGAAGTTTAACCACTACAGGTTCATTATCTTCTGTGTTACATTATACAACTTAATGTAAATGTATAAATAAATGTGATCATCAGGTAATGCTGTGATTGTTCTACCGTATTCAGAACCACCTCAGGGATATCAGTCAGGACTTTGGGTTTCTGCAGGCTGGAACTATTAAGCTGCAGACTCAAAAGAAAGCTCCGGCTGTATTTGTTCCTCTGCTGTGTATTAGCAATCTGACTTTGCTCTGGAAATCAGAATAAGTACAGCTGTGATAATGGTCAGCATTCCATATTACTCTTAAATGGATTTTATAAAATTCTAAATGTATATGAACTAACGTTAGCAGTTTCAGTTAGAAATCGTCTAAATTGATCTCAGCTAATCAACAGTGGCTTCTATTTTAAAACCACATGTTCCCAATGTTGGGTCATTTATTTAAAATAATAAAATCTCATTTACTGATGTGAGGCACAGTAGCAGGAGCTGTTGAGTGTTCTTCTTTAGCCTGGACCTCTGCATCCACAGACTAAGACAGAGAATTAAAATAAATAATTCATTACAACATAATTATTACCTTTTATTAATAATTTCACAACAAACAAATCCTCACTGTTAATCTTACCAGAGTTGGTGTTTCTACAGATGTGGTGCATCTTCCTGAGATCATCTCTTCAGTTATGTCCTGCCCAGGTGTTGTTGAGTTTTCATCATTAACCTTGACCTCTGCATCTACAGACTAAGAGAAGGAATAAAAACAATGATTATATATATTAAATATATATTGTGTTAACATGGTTATTACAAATGTAAGTCCTTTATTAAAAATCAATCCTTAATCTAACCAGAGTTGGTGTTTCTACAGATGTGGTGCATCTTCCTGAGATCATCTCTTCAGTTATGTCCTGCCCAGGAGGTGTTGAGTTTTCATCATTAACCTTGACCTCTGCATCTACAGACTAAGAGAAGGAATAAAAACAATGATTATATATATTAAATATATATTGTGTTAACATGGTTATTACAAATGTAAGTCCTTTATTAAAAATCAATCCTTAATCTTACCAGAGTTGGTGTTTCTACAGATGTGGTGCATCTTCCTGAGATCATCTCTTCAGTTATGTCCTGCCCAGGAGATGTTGAGTTTTCATCATTAACCTTGACCTCTGCATCTACAGACTAAGAGAAGGAATAAAAACAATGATTATTTATATTAATTATACTGTATATTGTGTTAACATGGTTATTACAAATGTAAGTAAGTCCTTTATTAAAAATTAATCCTTAATCTAACCAGAGCTGGTGTTGCTGTAGACGTGGTCCATCTTCCAGACAGGATCTCTTCAGTTATGTCCCGTCCTCCCTGAGTGGGGTCTTTTATTATAATCTATATTAAAAATAAATGAAACCGATTTATTGCATGTGCACTAACAATACTAAATTAAAACGTGAAACTCATTAATGACTGTATGTATTAGGGTTGTGTTTAGTGCTGTGGGCTGGTGGTATTTATACATCACTATGTCACTATTTTGCACATGGCTAGTATGTACATATATTAACACACAACTGATAATCTTCCATGAGACGGTGTTGCTTTAGGGACGATTGATCTTCCTGACAGGATCTCTTCAGTTATGTCCCGTCCACCCTGAGTGGGATCTTTTATTGTGATCTTCACAAAAATCAAATTGAAGCTTTTTATTAGCATTTATAACACACGAATTGTATTGCTACTACTAATAATATTATTCTACTACCCTCAAAAGCTCATAATGTACACATACAGTGTATCACAAAAGTGAGTACACCCCTCACATTTCTGCAGATATTTAAGTATATCTTTTCATGGGACAACACTGACAAAATGACACTTTGACACAATGAAAAGTAGTCTGTGTGCAGCTTATATAACAGTGTAAATTTATTCTTCCCTCAAAATAACTCAATATACAGCCATTAATGTCTAAACCACCGGCAACAAAAGTGAGTACACCCCTAAGAGACTACACCCCTAAATGTCCAAATTGAGCACTGCTTGTCATTTTCCCTCCAAAATGTCATGTGATTTGTAAGTGTTACTAGGTCTCAGGTGTGCATAGGGAGCAGGTGTGTTCAATTTAGTAGTGAGAGCTTCACACTCTCTCATACTGGTCACTGAAAGTTCCAACATGGCAAAGAACTCTCTGAGGATCTTAAAAGACGAATTGTTGCGCTACATGAAGATGGCCAAGGCTACAAGAAGATTGCCAACACCCTGAAACTGAGCTGCAGCACAGTGGCCAAGATCATCCAGCGTTTTAAAAGAGCAGGGTCCACTCAGAACAGACCTCGCGTTGGTCGTCCAAAGAAGCTGAGTGCACGTGCTCAGCGTCACATCCAACTGCTGTCTTTGAAAGATAGGCGCAGGAGTGCTGTCAGCATTGCTGCAGAGATTGAAATGGTGGGGGGTCAGCCTGTCAGTGCTCAGACCATACGCCGCACACTACATCAAATTGGTCTGCATGGCTGTCACCCCAGAAGGAAGCCTCTTCTGAAGTCTCTACACAAGAAAGCCCGCAAACAGTTTGCTGAAGACATGTCAACAAAGGACATGGATTACTGGAACCATGTCCTATGGTCTGATGAGACCAAGATTAATTTGTTTGGTTCAGATGGTCTCAAGCATGTGTGGCGGCAATCAGGTGAGGAGTACAAAGATAAGTGTGTCATGCCTACAGTCAAGCATGGTGGTGGGAATGCCATGGTCTGGGGCTGCATGAGTGCAGCAGGTGTTGGGGAGTTACATTTCATTGAGGGACACATGAACTCCAATATGTACTGTGAAATACTGAAGCAGAGCATGATCCCCTCCCTCCGGAAACTGGGTCGCAGGGCAGTGTTCCAGCATGATAATGACCCCAAACACACCTCTAAGACGACCACTGCTTTATTGAAGAGGCTGAGGGTAAAGGTGATGGACTGGCCAAGCATGTCTCCAGACCTAAAACCAATAGAACATCTTTAGGGCATCCTCAAGCGGAAGGTGGAGGAGCGCAAAGTCTCGAATATCCGCCAGCTCCGTGATGTCGTCATGGAGGAGTGGAAAAGCATTCCAGTGGCAACCTGTGAAGCTCTGGTAAACTCCATGCCCAGGAGAGTTAAGGCAGTTCTGGGAAATAATGGTGGCCACACAAAATATTGACACTTCAGGAACTTTCACTAAGGGGTGTACTCACTTTTGTTGCCAGTGGTTTAGACATTAATGGCTGTATATTGAGTTATTTTGAGGGAAGAATAAATTTACACTGTTATATAAGCTGCACACAGACTACTTTTCATTGTGTCAAAGTGTCATTTTGTCAGTGTTGTCCCATGAAAAGATATACTTAAATATCTGCAGAAATGTGAGTGGTGTACTCACTTTTGTGATACACTGTATTTCTGATATGCTGTCCAATAGTATCAAAATAGATCAATTTGCATGAACAGCCTAAAATATTGGACCATGTAACTTTTGTTTTAATTAGTAAAGTTGAAAGTAAAGTTGCCATAAAGCCCTGCAATCTCCGTTAGAACCCACTGGCAGTAGAACAGATTGTGCTGAAGAGCTTATTGCCTTTTAAAAAAGCACTGTCATTAAATGTTATTTAATTGATGACTAGCTGAACTGTATGTATATTAGGACTGTGTGCTGCACATCTCCTGTAAATATACAGTAAATATATAAAACCCCAAAATTCCTATCTTACATGAGATGGTGTTGCTGTTGATGGGGCCCATCTTCCAGACATAATCTCATCAGTGATGTCCCTTCCTCCCTGAGTGGGGTCTTTTATTATGATCTGTAAACACAAAATCAAGTTAAACAGCTTTGTTGGTATTTCTAGATACTTACAAAAGCTACACTGGAATTGTGGGGAGGCTAAAAAAATAAACATGTAAATAATAAAGCCAATGTTTAATATAAAACTCATTATTTTTTTACCCTTTTTACGTAAGAGTGTATATTTATAGTAAATATTTCTTACCCTTTTACGCTCTTGCTTCCGTGCAGGTGAGTTTGCTGCTTCATACTGGTATGCGTATGGAAAGCAGTACTGTAACATAACAAGCAACAAGTAACAACACTTTAAATTGCTTAACAGAATTCATCTATGAAGTGTTTAAACAAATTATAGAAATACCAGCAGTTCTACTCAAATATCACATTGTTCAGAATCAGTATGTTTTGTAACATGAACAATTATTGATTGTAATAAAGGGGCTATTTTAGTTATTATTCTGAAAATTATCAGTAAAAAGAAGAATATACACAATCACAAAGTGGTAAAAACGAGTATACCTGTCCAGCTGGGAGGAAGTGAGCGGCAGAGTAGGACAGGAATTGATCCTGGTGATTAGGGATCATTGTAACCTGAAAACAGGTGGGATGGATGTAGGGTATTGGGGTAGGGATAGGTAGGTTGGGGTAATACAGCTGTAACAGGAAAGAAAAAGACAAAAGTAGTGTTTGAGTTAAGGCTTTAAAGACACCCAGGTAATAGTATTTCAACTGGGACTGGCTCCAAGGTTGCACTGATAGATTTTCGTCACATTTTGATATTTTTCAATATTTTATTTGTAAATAAAAAAGAAACAAATGTATAAATAGTAATAAAATAAATATTAATATAACATACCTGACTGGGCTGCGGTGCAAAGTTCATTTTTCTAATAAAAGCTGTAAAATCAATATTTAGCAGCTCTACACACATGTGATGCATCAAACGTATCACACCTAATGATGAGTAAGCTGTAGTGTAGAGCATTATATAGAGTGCACATAGAATTGTAGAATGTCTCTGATGGAGACTTTGGTTGAGGCCTTTATGACATCATCACCATTGCTTTACTGTTTAAACCCCACAACCCTTTAAACTCCCCCCCCACCCCTGTTATTTTTTAAATAATGCTTCAATACAAATGAATGCTTTTTACCAGTATATTTTGATTTTCTGAGAGGCATAATGAATTTTGTTACTTTGTATATTCTTTTTAAAGCCCAAATGTTTTAGGGACATAGATTTAGAGACAGAACTAAGTAAATAACATAATTAATAAGATAAATTAATGTGAATCCCCCCCCCCCCCCCACCCCATTGCAAACGTATCTTTTAATACAAACTAACGCTTTTACACCAGTTCATTTTTGATCTTCTGAGAGGCAAAATGAATTTTGTTACTTTGTATATTCTCTTCAAACCATTATAGTTTTTTTTACTCTAAAAAAAGTCTATACATTTAATAATAATAATAATAATAATAAATACATTTAGGAATACATGTTTTTGACAGCACCTTGTGAGAAACTTATAATTACAATATATACAAAATAAAAAATATGCCACTTACAGTTCCAATCATTATCAGGTTCATTATGAAAATTGACATATTTTCAGCTGTTTGTAATGAGCCAATCAAACAAGAACAATTTAAATAGCTCAACACAACTACGACAAATTTCTAACATTCTTTAAAATTTCTTTGCAAATTGATGAGGCCAGCTATGGTCCCAGCGGCATGGTAGCTCAGTGGGTACCACTGTCGCCACACAGCAAGAAGGTCCTGGGTTTGATCCTCAGGCGGGGCGGCAGAGTTTGCATGTTTTTCCCGTGCCTGCGTGGGTTTCCTCCAAAAACATGCAGTCAGGTTAATTGGAGACACTAAATTGCCCTATAGGTGAATGGGTGTGTGTATGTGTGTTTGTGTGTCTGCCCTGCGTTGGACTGGCGTCCCGTCCAGGGTGTTACTGTGTGCCTTGCGCCCATTGAAAAGCTGGGATAGGCTCCAGCACCCCCGGGAACCCTAACTGAATAAGCGGTTAAGACAGTGAGTGAGAGTGAGAGAGCTATGGTCCCATCTTTCTCTTAAAATGTTCAGTGTTTGCTACATCAGCATGTAGTACAGTACTAGTTGTATCATTTGTTTATGTTCATGGTGGTAAATACAGTAAAACATGATTAATTCTGCTTGCATGTGCTCAGGTCTCCTGCAAATTAAGTTCCAGCAAATGAAACATGTTGTCGTTAACACAGAAATTCTGTTAGTCTGCAGGTTTTGATCTTATTGTACACTGAAACTTTACATGCTCACAAGTTGTGTTTCAGTAGGGCAGGGTCTCTCACCATCACCAACTGACTGTAGTCCATCTGTTTCTCTGCATGCTTTGTTAGCCCCCTTTCATGCTGTTCTTTAATGGTCAGGACTCTCCCAGGACCACTACAGAGCAGATATTATCAGACACAGAAATGTTGATGGAGTTTTTAAACACCTCAGTGTCACTGCTGGACTGAGAATAGTCCACCAGCCAAAAATATATCCAGCCAACAGCGCCCGTGGGCAGCGTCCTGTGACCACTGATGAAGGTCTAGAACAGGGGTATTCAACTAAAATTTAAAGGGGTCCAGTTAGAGAAAATTTCTTGAAGCAAAGGTCCGGAATGTTTAACTATATATATATATATAATGTAAATATATTGATATTTACATTTACATTTTCAGCATTTAGCAGACGCTTTTATCCAAAGCGACTTACACAATGAGCAATTGAGTGTTAAGGGCCTTGCTCAGGGACCCAACAGTGGCAACTTGGTGGTGGCGGGGCTTGAACCGGCAACCTTCTGTTTACTAGTCCAGTACCTTAACCACTATAACATATATACAATATAGTATAATGTAGCCTAGTAGTTGTATCAACATCTGCATGTTATCAATAACTGTCAAATCAAATGTCTGTTTATTTATTAGGATTTTAACGTCATGTTTTACACTTTGGTTACATTCATGACAGGAACGGTAGTTACTCATTACACAAGATTCATCAGGTCACAAGGTTATATCGAACACAGTCATGGACAATTTAGTATCTCCAATACACCTCACTTGCATGTTTTTGGACTGTGGGAGGAAACCGGAGCACTGAAGGAAACCCATGCGTCCACGGGGAGAACATGCACACACAGCGAGGACCCGGACCGCACCACCTTATAAAACCTTTCTCTTATCAAATTAAGAGAAAATAAAAATAAATTGTGCTCCAGTGGGAAGTAAGAACAGAAATGAGTCTCTCCATCACGGATTAAATGCTGTAATTTCGCTGTACACGTTTCTTTTTTGGAGAGCGCCATTTGTCTCCTGTCTCACTCGTCTTTTTCTCAACTTTCTCCTGCACAGTTGTCTGTATCTCTCCCTTCGTTTTTTCTACATTCGCTATCTTTCTTTTTCTTTCCACCGTCTTTTCACATGTAAGTCGCCTCTAACTCTCTCAACTGTCTGCACTGTAGAGTCGCAGTGTTTACCGGCTGGAATGCACAGACTTGATTGGCTGAGTGGTGTCACGTGATTGGTTCTCATCCGCTATACCGCTACCGTAAAGACTACAAAAGCTGCGCCGGTTACAATAGAAGCGCTCCGTCAGGTTTCAAATCCTAACTTTCTGTTTTGGCTGTAGGTCTGGGTCCGTATGGGACAGCTTCTGGGTCCGGACCCGGACCGCGGTCCGCCTGTTAGTGACCTCTGGTCTAGAAGATGATCAACTCAAACAGAGTCAGAGTCAGAGAGGTTTTATTGTCATTTCAGCTACATACAAGTACATATTGAAATAAAACAGCGTTCCTCTAGGACAGGGGTATTCAACTAAAATTTAAAGGGGTCCAGTTAGAGAATATTTCTTGAAGCAAAGGTCCGGAATGTTTAACTATATATATATATATATAATGTAAATATATTGATATTGATATTTACATTTACATTTTCAGCATTTAGCAGACGCTTTTATCCAAAGCGACTTACACAATGAGCGGAACACAATGAGCAATTGAGTGTTAAGGGCCTTGCTCAGGGACCCAACAGTGGCAACTTGGTGGTGGCGGGGCTTGAACCGGCAACCTTCTGTTTATTAGTCCAGTACCTTAACCACTATAACATATATACAATATAGTATAATGTAGGCTAGTAGTTGTATCAACATCTGCATGTTATCAATAACTGTCAAATCAAATGTCTGTTTATTTATTAGGATTTTAACGTCATGTTTTACACTTTGGTTGCATTCATGACAGGAACGGTAGTTACTCATTACACAAGATTCATCAGGTCACAAGGTTATATCGAACAGTCATGGAAAATTTAGTATCTCCAATACACCTCCCTTGCATGTTTTTGGACTGTGGGAGGAAACTGGAGCACTGAAGGAAACCCATGCGTCCACGGGGAGAACATGCACACACAGAGATGACCCGGACCGCACCACCTTATAAAACCTTTCTCTTATCAAATTAAGAGAAAATAAAAATAAATTGTGCTCCAGTGGGAAGTAAGAACAGAGATTTGATTTGATTTGATTTGATTTTATTGAACCATTTCATATTTTATAAATAGATACAATACCTCCTATAAAAAACTGAAACAGTCAGGGATAACACAAAAAGTCCATAGACTTATTTCCATTGTGGTCTCTCCATCACGGATTAAATGCTGTAATTTCGCTGTACACGTTTCTTTTTTGGAGAGCGCCATTTGTCTCCTGTCTCACTCGTCTTTTTCTCAACTTTCTCCTGCACAGTTGTCTGTATCTCTCCCTTCGTTTTTTCTACGTTCGCTATCTTTCTTTTTCTTTCCACCGTCTTTTCACATGTAAGTCGCCTCTAATGCCAAGGTCACACTACACGACTTTCCAAGTCGTCGGGTCGCTGTACAGTTCACACTATACGACTGAATCTCCTGCACTCGGGAGTTTTTCAGTCGGTGTATATTTCACACTACACGACTGATCGGCGATAGGGGGTTTCACACTACACGATCCATCACCAACTGGAATCGCAGGCGAGCTTCTCTGGTCTCCCTTTTTTTCTTTCTTTCTTTTTTTTTTTTTTTTTTACAAAAACACACGTGAGAAGTGACGAGAAGTTTAATGATACCACGTCCAAAAAAATGAACGTCAACAAGTAGCGAGAGATCAAAGGGTTTGTGCGCTGATGTGCAGCGTAATATCAAGGAGGAAAAATAAATGAATCTGAGTGGATTTGGCAACACGAACAGTATATGGCTTGTTCTGTAGTAAGTTTTGCAATGCAGCGTGGGTATTATGTTTTGTAGAGGACGATCAAATCAGAAATACTGTAAAACGTGTGTGTGTCGGTGTATCCTGATATAAACTATATTAATTAAGCCCCTGTCCCCTGTCCTCTCCTGCATTTCCCCTCACGCTGTATCCTGTGTTCTCATTGGCTGTTCGACATGTCACTCATTCCCAGTTGCCCGTCTGAGATCAGATATCTGGCGTGCTAGAAAACTCAATCCAGTCGCCGAGCGCTCGGCGAGCCGGTCGGGTCGAGTTGTTGGATAGTTCACACTTAACGACTGAGAGCCGAGTTTTGATCGCCGAGCAAACGCTGAGTTGCTCCCGACCCGGAAAATCAATCGCCGACCAGCCGCCGAGCGAAAATCAGGGCATAAATCGTGTAGTGTGAACTAGGCATAACTCTCTCAACTGTCTGCACTGTAGAGTCGCAGTGTTTACCGGCTGGAATGCACAGACTTGATTGGCTGAGTGGTGTCACGTGATTGGTTCTCATCCGCTAAACCGCTACCGTAAAGACTACAAAAGCTGCGCCGGTTACAATAGAAGCGCTCCGTCAGGTTTCAAATCCTAACTTTCTGTTTTGGCTGTAGGTCCGGGTCCGTATGGGACAGCTTCTGGGTCCGGACCCGGACCGCGGTCCGCCTGTTAGTGACCTCTGGTCTAGAAGATGATCAACTCAAACAGAGTCAGAGTCAGAGAGGTTTTATTGTCATTTCAGCTACAGTGTATCACAAAAGTAAGTACACCCCTCACATTTCTGCAGATATTTAAGTATATCTTTTCATGGGACAACACTGACAAAATGACACTTTGACACAATGAAAAGTAGTCTGTCTGCAGCTTATATAACAGTGTAAATTTATTATTCCCTCAAAATAACTCAATATACAGCCATTAATGTCTAAACCACCGGCAACAAAAGTGAGTACACCCCTAAGAGACTACACCCCTAAATGTCCAAATTGAGCACTGCTTGTCATTTTCCCTCCAAAATGTCATGTGATTTGTTAGTGTTACTAGGTCTCAGGTGTGCATAGGGAGCAGGTGTGTTCAATTTAGTAGTACAGCTCTCACACTCTCTCATACTGGTCACTGAAAGTTCCAACATGGCACCTCATGGCAAAGAACTCTCTGAGGATCTTAAAAGACGAATTGTTGCGCTACATGAAGATGGCCAAGGTTACAAGAAGATTGCCAACACCCTGAAACTGAGCTGCAGCACAGTGGCCAAGATCATCCAGCGTTTTAAAAGAGCAGGGTCCACTCAGAACAGACCTCGCGTTGGTCGTCCAAAGAAGCTGAGTGCACGTGCTCAGCGTCACATCCAACTGCTGTCTTTGAAAGATAGGCGCAGGAGTGCTGTCAGCATTGCTGCAGAGATTGAAAAGGTGGGGGGTCAGCCTGTCAGTGCTCAGACCATACGCCGCACACTACATCAAATTGGTCTGCATGGCTGTCACCCCAGAAGGAAGCCTCTTCTGAAGTCTCTACACAAGAAAGCCCGCAAACAGTTTTCTGAAGACATGTCAACAAAGGACATGGATTACTGGAACCATGTCCTATGGTCTGATGAGACCAAGATTAATTTGTTTGGTTCAGATGGTCTCAAGCATGTGTGACGGCAATCAGGTGAGGAGTACAAAGATAAGTGTGTCATGCCTACAGTCAAGCATGGTGGTGGGAATGCCATGGTCTGGGGCTGCATGAGTGCAGCAGGTGTTGGGGAGTTACATTTCATTGAGGGACACATGAACTCCAATATGTACTGTGAAATACTGAAGCAGAGCATGATCCCCTCCCTCCGGAAACTGGGTCGCAGGGCAGTGTTCCAGCATGATAATGACCCCAAACACACCTCTAAGACGACCACTGCTTTATTGAAGAGGCTGAGGGTAAAGGTGATGGACTGGCCAAGCATGTCTCCAGACCTAAACCCAATAGAACATCTTTGGGGCATCCTCAAGCGGAAGGTGGAGGAGCGCAAAGTCTCGAATATCCGCCAGCTCCGTGATGTCGTCATGGAGGAGTGGAAAAGCATTCCAGTGGCAACCTGTAAACCTCTGGTAAACTCCATGCCCAGGAGAGTTAAGGCAGTTCTGGGAAATAATGGTGGCCACACAAAATATTGACACTTCAGGAACTTTCACTAAGGGGTGTACTCACTTTTGTTGCCGGTGGTTTAGACATTAATGGCTGTATATTGAGTTATTTTGAGGGAAGAATAAATTTACACTGTTATATAAGCTGCACACAGACTACTTTTCATTGTGTCAAAGTGTCATTTTGTCAGTGTTGTCCCATGAAAAGATATACTTAAATATCTGCAGAAATGTGAGGGGTGTACTCACTTTTGTGATACACTGTACATACAAGTATATTGAAACGATACAGCGTTCCTCTAGGATCACGGTGTAACACGGTACAAAAAGTGCAAGACAAAACAGTGTAAATACAAAACAGTGTAAGTACAACAATAAATACAAAAAATCCTATAATAAATAACTACAAAAGATATTCCTAATTATCCCTAATCTAAACAAGTAATTAGGAGACAGGACTAAAGACAAGTGTTAGTACATGATGGTGAATAGATGGTACAATGGTTCATGAGGGAGTGACATGTTGTACATTAGCAGTGTAAAATTGGCAATGGAGCCTAAAAAGTAAATAAGGTGCAAAAATACAAAAAGACTTTTTCAATATTTGAATAAACAGTAAAATTGGCAATGGATATAAGAAGTAAATAAGGTGCAAAAGTACAAAAAGACTTTTTCAATATTTGAATAAACAGGTAAAAACAGTCTAACATAGTCAATACAGTTCAGTGTGTGGCAGCAGAAAAATTTCCGGAGGAAATTGTTACAGTACTGAGTTGAGGAGTCTGATTGCTTGTGGGATAAAACTGTTACACAGTCTGGTTGTGTTAGTCCGGATGCTGCGGTATCGTCTCCCAGACGGGAGCAGAGTAAAAAGTCCATGTGATGAATGGGTTGGATCGTCCACAATGCTTAGAGCTTTGCGGATGCAGCGGGTGTTTAAAATGTCCGTGAGAGATGGAAGAGCGACCCCGATGATCTTTTCAGCTGTCCTCACTACTCGCTGGAGAGTCCTGCGGTCCGACGCAGTACAATTTCCGAACCAGACAGTGATGCAGCCGCTCAGGATGCTCTCGATTGTTCCTCTGTAGAACGTGGTGAGAATGGGGGGTGGCAGATGAGCTTTCCTCAGTCTTCTCAAAAAGTAGAGACGCTGCTGGGCTTTCTTGGTGATGGAACTGGTGTTGAGGGTCCAGGTGAGATTCTCTTCCAGATGAACACCGAGAAATTTGGTGCTCTTGACGATCTCAACAGATGAGCCGTCGATGTGCAGTGGGGAGTGGTCCCAGCAATAGATGAGCGATCGCCTCTGACTTTACATCTACAAGGTGGACCAACTAGGAGTGTCTAATAGAGTGGACAGTGAGTGGACACAGTATTTAAAAACTTCAGCAGCGCTGCTGTGTCTGATCCACTCATACCAGCACAAGACACACTTACACACCACCACCATGTCATTGTCACTGCAGTGCTGAGAATGATCCACCACCTAAATAATATCTGTACTGTGGGGGTCCTGACCATTGAAGAACAGGGTAAAAGCAGGCTAAAAAGTATGTAGAGAAACAGATGGACTACAGTCAGTAATTGTAGAACTTCAAAGTGCTTCTATATGGTAAGTGGAGCTAATATAATGGACAATGGGTGTAGAAAAAAGGAGGTGGTTTTAATGGTATGTTGAATAGCGTTAATGTCCTGTATGAGACCCTGAGCTCTCTGCATCATAATAAGTTCTGGATAATTACATAAATAGTGATGCTTGGCTTTTAGTGGATGATTCCTAAAATCACCAGTTCTGTACTGCATGTCCAGAGAGTTTTCCAATACATGGATTTACCTCAATGTAAGAACTTCTCTTCAGTAACAAATCAGAAGAAACAGCTCCCTCAAAAAGGTCATGGCCAAGACAAGAAGGTGATTCTGGCTGGAAAACATGGATGCAAGCAAACTCATTGAAGATGAGTCGAAGTTGACACCTTGCATCATGTATCAACATAGTGTGTCTGAGCCTGAACATGAACATACTCTTGATATGATTCTGCTGTGTGATTGGGATCTGTAGCAAGAGAATCTGCCAAAGATCTTTGCAGATCTGGTCATCAGGCAAGATAAAGCCACTTACTGCAAGATCTTTCAAATGAGTCGAACAAGTTCCTGGCCAAAATACTTAAAATCTTGCTTTTAACAAAGCAGCACCATTTGCATCTGATCAGCGCTATAGTTTTTGTGTGGTAGTGTATTTGTAGGTGTCATATACACTGCCAAAATCTTATGCTTCTTTCTCCCAGATCCTAGAGGTTTTACTACCTCAAATTATCAGTTTTGATGGCAGTTTTAAATTGCTTGTGCTGCTCCAACACAGCAAAAAGAGACTCAATTGTGTTCTTCACAGGAACATACTTCACAAAGCATTATTTACCTGACTCACTCTGACCAAGACAGAAGGATACAAGTTCAGCTGATTCACCTCAAACCAACATGGTGAAATTCTTTGAATTCTCGTCATTGAAAGAATGGCAGGAAGAGCAGGAAGAGGGGGCTAACAGAAGTGTATGCTTCTTACTCAAGTTGCCCATGTAAGTTAAAATTCTTTTTCCAATAACATAAGAATCTGATTGGTAATAATACAGTAGTTGCCTATCTACTCAATGCTCAGTAAGAATCTGATAGGAGTAGATACAGGGGAAAATACACTGATCAGCCATAACATTAAAACCACCTTCTTGTTTCTACACTCACTGTCCATTTTATCAGCTCCACTTACCATATAGAAGCACTTTGTAGTTCTACAATTACTGACTGTTTCTCTACATACTTTTTTTTAGCCTGTTTGCACCCTGTTCTTCAATGGTCAGGACCCCCACAGGACCACCACGGAGCAGGTATTATTCGGGTGTTGGATCATTCTCAGCACTGCAGTGACACTGACATGGTGGTGGTGTGTTAGTGTGTGTTGTGCTGGTATGAGTGGATCATTTTAAATATCGTGTCCACTCACTGTCCACTCTATTAGACACTCCTACCTAGTTGGTCCACCTTAGGGATGTAAAGTCAGAGACGATTGCTCATCTATTGCTGCTGTTTGAGTTGGTCATCTTCTAGACCTTCATCAGTGGTCACAGGACGCTGCCCATGGGGCGCTGTTGGCTGGATATTTTTGGTTGGTTGACTATTCTCAGTCCAGCAGTGACAGTGAGGTGTTTAAAAACTCCAGCAGTGCTGCTGTGTCTTATCCACTCACACCAGCACAACACACACTAACACACCAGTGTCACTGCAGTGCTGAGAATGATCCACCACCCAAATAATACCTGCTCTGTGGTGGTCCTGTGGGGGTCCTGACCATTGAAGAACAGCATGAAAGGGGGCTAACAAAGCATGCAGAGAAACAGATGAACTACAGTCAGTAATTGTAGAACTACAAAGTGCTCCTATATGGTAAGTGGAGCTGATAAAATGGACAGTGAGTGTAGAAACAAGGAGGTGATTTTAATGTTATGGCTGATCGGTGTATATATATATATATATATATATATATTTTTGTTTTTTTGTTTTTGTTTGTTTCTCTACTTGAGATTGATATTGAGTTGTCCAGACCACCCACTTAACTGTGAGTTTCAGCTTCTTCCCTCTGGACGTAGATTCAGGTTCCCAACGGTACAACATAAGAGATGAAAAAAAATCCTTTAATACCTAAAGCGATAGGGTTATTAAATTTGTGATATGAATCTCTCATATTTACATTTAGGATTTTATATATATTTGAGCTTATGTGTTTTGTTTTATGTTTTATTTTTGTGTTGTACGCCATGCTGCAAAACAAATTTTCCTTTGGGGACAATAAAGACTGAACTGAACTGTACCGTACCCTCACCCTTCATCACCTTTAACTCCGGAACCATCCTAGCCGAGTGAGGTTCTGAGGGGAAACAAAGGACAAGTCCCGAATCGGCGGCCTCGAGGAAAAAGAATCGGCATCAGGAGCAGGCTGAGGACTAGGGCACACCGAGCACCCCTGCCTATCATTCTGCTGGCCAATGTCCAGTCTCTGGAAAACAAGCTTGGCGAACTCTGGGCCAAGATCAAATTCCAGAGAGACATTCATGACTGCAACCTTCTCTGCTTCACTAAGACATGGCTGGACCCAGCGGTACCAAACTGTGCCATCTAGCTGTCCAAGTTCTTCTTGGTATATCACATGGACAGGACAATGGAGTCAGGAAAGTTAAGGGGGGAGGTGAAGTGTGTCTGATAGTATACAACAGCTGGTGCGACAATATCAGCGTTGTGACTACTGCACGTTTCTGCACACCCAACCTGGATCTTCTGGCGCTCAAGATTTATCCTTTCTACCTCTCTTAGGAATTTACTCTGGTAAGTGTCAGCACCGTTTACATTTTACCTCAGGTCAACACAGACACAACACTGAGTAAACTTTATGAAACTCTTACACAGTTTCAGATTTAACACTGGGATGGATACTGTGCTTATTGTGGTTAAGGTCTTCAGCATATTTACGGAGGTGGTTTTGGGATTAATTGGGAAACTGGCAGACAATTTGGGTGCTTCCAGCTCTACCACCAATGTCAGGTGTGTTGACGACACTGTTCTGGTCTGGTGCCAGAACAACAACCTCCTCCCCAACGTCAATAAGAAAAAGGAGCTGATAGTGGACTGCAGCATAAAGCAGGAGAGGAGCTACCATCCTGTTTTGCTTAATGGGTCTGCAGTGGAGAGAGTAGATAATTTCAAATGCCTTGGTGTACACATCTCGAAGAACCTGTCATAGTCCTGCCATACCACCACCCTGGCAAAGTAGGCCTGTCAGCACCTATATCACATTAGATGCTGAAGGGATTTCAAATTGCAACAATAAATGGTGCTGGTCAAGAGCCAGGAGGATAGGATATCAGAATATGTTTTTACCTCACTCATCATTTACTCAGTACCATGTACTGGCCAACACTACACTTGTCTCTAGTCTCGTCTCTCTCAATTACTTTAGATTAGAAATGTCATTTGTATTTATTGTAGGTCTGTTTTTTATCTGCACTGTGTGTATTGATTTGTTTTGCACTTGTGTTCTGTGTTGCACCCTGGTCCTGGAGGAATGTTGTTTCAGAGACAGGACGAGATCAGCAGGGGGTGCAAGAGCCCTGCCGCCCGAGAACCAGGCTCCTTGTTTCAAGCACAAACTTCACAGGCACCTACTTAGCAGAATTTTTATTTTTATTTATTTTGAAATTTGGGGCTTCTGTTTGCTGTTTTAAATCTTGTTCCATGCTGGAGGCAGGTGTTTCATCACAAACTTGCTGACGTCCTCATCCACATGAAGAAAGTCCCTCCAGTTGAGTCCAGCTTCATTCCACAGATCTCTGGCTTTTTTGTAGCTCTGCAAAAATGGTTATATGTATTTGTAAAACTTTAAAGCATAAATAATGTTCATTAATGTTCATTATGGCTGAATACTGTTTATTATGGGTGATTAAGTGTAGATTGCACCACTTACTGTTTTTTGACAAAGCCGGTTGAGGATCTGAACCAGAAGGGCAGCAGCTTTTCCTATAAGCAGCAGCGGCTTAGCAACCTCTCTACAGAAACAACATAATAACATCAGATAAACAGCAAATGAAGCAGTAATATTATGTAATACCTTGATCGTTTTTTCATTTCATTTTCAACAACCCCTCCATACGGCCAGGATCGTGGCAGGTCCGGTTCCACTTGGAAACACCGGATCACATACGACATCAGAGAGTAGCTGACCCTTAAAGAGAGCATTAACTACCATATTTTTAATACATGACAACAGTCCTACATATACATTAGTGGAGACAGAAACAGCATTTATCTCACCCAATTATAAGAATCCAGGCCGGGGTCCCAACGAAGACAAAAACAAGAATGAAGTTAAAGTGTACTATACCTGTTAGGGTACCTGCGGCGTCTGGTGAACGCACCACCAGCTCCCAGCGTCGCAGGTGTTACAGAGCACAGAACAGCAAAGCTTTAAATAGGAGGCTGCCTAATTAGTGCAACGACCTGCAGCTGCACTCGCGCTATTTAAGTGAGCCTCGCATAGCTGTAGGCGTCGCACCTTCTCTCTTGTTTTCACACGCAATGGCTGTGCAGTCGCACCCCTTTTTTCAGGGTCAGTTCGGTATCCCCGGGCATTACTAGAATGGTCGGGTGTGTATGTTGAAAGACAGAGGTAAATAGGGTTTTCTTTTCCAGGTAGGGAAAGATCGGTGCGACCCCGCGCAGTCCTCGCGCTGCTGTTCTGTTCCTCGCCTTTTTGCCAGATCTCCTCTGTATCCGTTAGCTGGTGGCTAACGTTAGCCTAGCCGCCGGTACAGCGAAAGAGATCTTATCCGCTAAAGTAGGCGGGCCCTTCAGTGCCAGCTTAGCCTAGTGGGCTAAGCGTTTGTTTATGACGCTGTCAGCGTCGGTTCGGATCCGCGCAGTAACCTTTTTGTGTTCTCTATTTTTTCCCCCTTAGCAGATCGGTTTCCTCCCAGCTCAGCGGTGCGAAGCTGGTGACAGCGCTGGTCCGAGAAACTCCGAAACTCTTGCCGGTTTCGGTTTTGGTTTCTCTTCTCCGCGTTTTGGGACCGTTTGTTCTCGGCGCCTTTTAAGCGCGAGACTTCCCCCTTTTTCTCCAGCTAGTAGATAGCTCTGTGAGTACACGAACGCCTCGCACGCCGGCGATCCGGGTTCGTGACTCGCGGTATTGTGTTTATTTATATATTTTTCATTTTTGTCTTTTTCAGTTGCCTGCGGCGCCTGCGGCTTCAATCGGGGTTCTCCCGATTTGTTTTTTGTTATCCTTTTCCAATTTTGTGTTTTATAAAATATATATTGTTTATAACAAATAAATATATATATTTCTCTGCATTCTTGGGTCCTCCGCTTCTCCCTATAACAGTAAGGTGCGACCAATCATGGACCCAGCAGAGATCCCCCCTGTATCTGACGTCCTACGTCACCAGGGGATAACGTTAGGGAGACACGAGCTGGCTCTCAATGAGCTGGCTCAGCGTTTGTCTGAGATCGCCCAGCTGCTGCCTACGCTGGGCGCCAGTTCAAACAGCCAGACCCAGGCCCCTGTTCATTCTGGGGCATCAGCCGGGGTAGAGACCCCCATCCCACCCCCTGAACGTTTTTCAGGGGAGGCAAAGAAATGCCGGGGTTTCCTCCTGCAATGTTCCCTGACATTCGAATTGCAACCCTCTAGATTTCCATCTGAGCGCTCCAAAGTTGCGTTCATAATCTCACTACTCACAGGTAAAGCCCTAGAGTGGGCCACTGCCCTCTGGGAGCAGAGTGCACCCGAGTGTTCTTCAGAGCGCGCCTTCACGGAGGCTCTTAAGGACACTTTTTTCCACCCTACGGGTGGAAGAGAGGCGGGCCCTCGGTTACTCGAGCTGTCCCAAGAGGGGCGCTCGGTAGCTGACTTTGTAATAGAGTTTCGCACTCTAGCGGCTGAATGTGGGTGGGATGAGGGCGCATTAATTGCGATTTTCCATCGCGGGCTGGGGGAAAAAATTAAGGACGAGTTGGCCACTCGTGAGCTCCCCACTTCGCTTAAGGCCTTTTACCTCCTTGCAACCACCATTGACACCAGGCTCCGACAGCGGGCTCGGGAGCGAGGGTTGCATCCACCCTTTGGTCGGTTCCAGGGCGCACCCCGACCGCCGTTGCGGGACCAGGACCCTGAACCCATGCAATTGGGATCAGCTAGGGCGGCCACACCACCATCTCCCGACTCCGCCCTGAGGGCCCGTGCTCGGTTAAACGAGTAGGTGTTAGGAAAATTAAAATTGGACACCCCACCTGTTAGCAAAGTAAAACAGTGAGTTACAATTGAGTTGGTGCAAGGTCGATGTGAAGGGAGTAAAACAGATAATTGCTAGCACTCAGATACATAGAAGAACTCCCTAATAATGTCCTGTACCGATAAGGCCGGATTCGGTGCCTCGGACAAGGTCAATGACGACAATAAAGTAACATCTGAAAGAATTAATTAGGACTGGTTTGAACAGACCATGAGAACAAAGAACTCGATTTATAGAGAAGGTGTGGGCAAAGTTATAAAAGCACGTTGAACTCTGCGCACGGGGTCTGTCTCTCTCTGACTTGCATTGATTGTTCTCTGAAAGCAGAAGTGCAGATACCAGCTGGTGAGGCCTGAGGAGAACCAAACCTTTTCTAAATAAACTTTGTTAGACTTGAGAACTTGGCTAATTGATCATTTGTCACCCAGAACTCGATTTATCGATCAATTGGTAGCAGAGGATGGTTCTGGGCTTTGATAAATGATCAATAAATGATCAATTTTTTGTGATTTTAGTTAGTTTTACATTTTGGAGGACTTGGAATATTTTTGACTGGAGCCAACTGAGCGGACAAATTTCCTGCACTCCCTGTGCGCGCACTAAAAGGTAAGGGCACTTTAGCTCTTTTATTTAGCTGAAACTTGTATTTAGGGGGAGTGTGGTGAATTAATTTGCTCAGTGTAAGTGCTGGTAAATTCAGTGTAATTAAGGTAATAAAGAGTTTGGTTATTCTTTGGTTCTCATTCTGTCATTCTTTGTTTCTGCGAATCTCACTTAGTATAAGTTGGCCAACGACAGAGAGTATAATTGTGTGAAGTAATTAGGATAAAGGAGACTCTCTGATAAAGCTAAGGGAGCTTTTAGAGTTCTTTGTCTATCTATATGTCTATGTGAATTGGATTCTGGACAGTTGAAATAAGACTGTATTGGTTTATGTGTTTAGTTTGTGAATTGGAGCAAGCGTGGACAGGTATTTCTGAGGTTGCGTAATCCCTGGCACCTTGTCTGTGGACAGGTGTTTCTGAGGTGGTGTAAATCCTGGTACCTTGTGGACAGGTATTGCTGAGGTTGAGTAATTCCTGGCGCCTTGATGTTTCTGGGGTGGTGTGATTCACGTAATACCTGGCATCTTGGTGTTTCTGAGGTGGTGTAAATCCTGGTACCTTGTTCATTTTGTGCCACGCTTGAGGCCACGTGTAAAAGTGCTAAGGGAGCCATTACCGTGCAATTGTGGAACTCCTTACCACGTAGTTTTGAGTCAATTCCAAATTAATTTTCAGTGAGATTCTGGCGCATTATTTCCCTTACTAACTGTGCATGTTTTGTTGTTTTGTCCTGAGTCTACTAACTCTTGCTGGGTATATTTGTTCTGCTTGTCTAAACGTGTCAATAGAGTAGTTGTGTTTGTGTGTAAAATGACTGCTGCTACTGCCGGTGAGTTGAAGAAGTTGGTTATGTTGAGGATTTTAGACACAACTACCTCAAAAGACAGAAAGGATGTGGAGCAATGTTTGGCAGAGTGGTTTGTGAAACACACCAAGGTGGGCCTGTACCCAAGTGATTTTGAACCAGTACCTGACAAATTAGAGCGTCAAAAAATTGTCATCGTAGCGAGGAAAAATCTGGCTGACGCCCAACAGCGAGTTGGACAAGTTACTGCCGTCAAAAAACTCTTGGCGAAAAAGGAAGTTGATAAATTGGTAGATAAACTTGCTTTTACAAAACGTGTGTTACAATACATGACCGGTGTGTGTGAGGAGAAGGGAGGGGTGGAGAAAGGGGTGCTGCCCACTGCTGCACTCACCGGACAGCCCACCACAGAACACACCCCGACTACGTCATTATGTGACGAAAAGGGAGGGGTTGAGCATCTGACTACTCAGCCCACAGCTGAGCAGATCGTGGTTACGTCATTCCCCCACCTTACTCTCCCCGTCACACACAGACACAGGAAGTCACCACTTCCTCTAACACACAGACACAGACTCACAGAGCAGCGCCGTCTGCTCCGGTTTGCCCTGACTTGACTACATTACAGATGCCGACTATGGTTGACAATACACAAGTGCTTACTGCTGCAGATGAGGAAAGTGTTTCCCAAATGACAAATGTGGCTTTGAAAATAACTCAAGGTTGGCTTGAAGGTGTTTGCCCTTTACAGGAGGAAGTTAATAAAGACCTTGTTTCAGCAGTAAGACAGTTAAAGGAGGAAATGGAGGGACTGCGTGTTGAGAATCGAGAAAGGGTGAGACAGGCAGAGGAGGAGTTGGTGAAATATGTCTTTGAAAATAGGGAAGCTGGAAAAGACAGTGAGCAGATAAATAAACCTAGAACTAGTGGTTCCAGCAAAGTTAAACGAGGTGAGTGTCAGAGCTTAAGCCCAGAAAGGAGCCCAACCCATGCTTGTAGAGGTAATGATTGTTGTGGTACCCCCTGTGTTGAGATAGGGCCTCTGGAGGAAAGCAGACACCCTGCAGGTAATGAAGGGACAGAAAGGGACTCTATTGTCATAACAGGTTATGACTTAGACTGTCAAAGGTACGATGAGGAAGCTCAGATGAATAAGGAAAAGAAGGCGTTACAGGAGTCAATAGCAAAGCGTAAACACGACATCAGACAGATTGAGAGCGAACTAGCCTCTCTGTCAGCGACACCACAAGCATCTCCCAGCACACACACAGGGACAATAGTCACTAGATCACAGACCTATAAGCTTAGAGAACAATCACATGAAGGTGATTTGTCTGAACACACAGAGGACACTGAGTTACACAGAGTTTTTCCCTTAAGAACTAGACTAGGGACACGGGAATATGAGCCATGGTCTCATAGAGATTTACAGTCACTGGTGGATTCGTTGCCGCCATTAGCTAAAGGTGCCAGTAATTGGATTAGCACTTTAGAATCGTTGACTGCAGGTGAAGTTTTGGCTGTGGGGGACATGAGAGCATTAATGGGAAGGATTGGGAATAGTGAAAACTGGCAGGATTTAGAGAGGGCTGTGGGAATGCAAAATATGGCAAATTCTGACCGATTTAATCCTGTTAGAAATGTAGTATGGACAAGGTTGCGGACCCAACACCCCACTGTTGTGAACTTTCAAGCCCTTACAGGTGTCACCAGGAATTCAGGGGAGGAGCCAGTTGAATTCATCCAACGCATGAAGGACCTGTGGAAGAGGAACACAGGTGGTAGGCCAGATGTTAACGTGGCCACTGAAACACTTTTCAGACAAGCTGTACTTGCTTCATTACCGTTATCAGTGCAAAATAAATTAGATGATGTAGTGGGACTTAATCAATTGGATGAGGGCCCGTGGTCTTCTCATGTCATCCACTACATGGTCAAACATGATAAAAAGTTAGCTGAAGCAGAAAACCAGGATAAAATGACACTTGCTAAAATACATAAGGACAAATTGGAGGCCAATAAGGTTAAAAAGCAATTGGTGGAGGTGGTGGACACTCAGTCCCTACAGGCAGTAGCCACACCCAGTATGGTGCCAGTACAAAATGCAACTGTGTTACCACAGCCCATACCATCTGCCCAAATAATGGTACCAATTCAGGGGGTACCTGCCCCGCCTACATATTACCAAAATGTGCAAAACTACCCTAACAGGGGCAGAGGTTTTGGTAGACGAGGTCCAAGAGGGTCTGAAAGAAATTTCAGAACATCTTGGGACCACAGACACACCCAAAGGGGTTGCTTTAATTGTGGGGCCCTAGAACACTGGTGGAGAAATTGCCCACACCCAGCCCAATCACAGCACACTCAATTGGCACCTGTTCCTGCGCCACAGACATCATACTATGCACCCCCAGCCGCAAACACTTTACCAGCAGTCCCAGTTCAGGCCAGACTACCAGCAGGGTATCGGCCTATGAATCAGAATTACTACAGTAACCAATGATGCTGCCCAGTTTCCAGTTCCTCTCCTGGTTGCACCAATGAACCAATGTTGACTTTATTAGTTGCAGGAGAGCAAGTTGACTTCCTGGTTGACACTGGAGCCACAACTTCTGTGTTAACCAATCCAAGTTGGGGAAGTCAGTTATCTGGCAGGACTGCCAGCACTACTGGATTCTCGGGAGTACCCATGGTGCAACCATTTACGACCCCTTTGCCGGTGAGGATAGGAACTGAGACTGTGTATCATTCTTTTTTACATTCCCAAAATTGTCCTGTTAATTTGTTAGGGAGGGATTTGCTTTGTCTTGTTTCATGTACCATTTTCTGTGATAGGGATGGCAAACTGACTGTCTATTCAAGTGATGACTCAGACACATTTTGTAGAATTTTAGTGACTTCTTCTGTTCCAGACACAATACCCAACATGTGTGACATCTACTGGGCAAAATTGGATGCACCAGTTGCAACGTCTGATCACAGCAACATTCTGTACTTCTTTGCGCTATGGAAACCTTGGCTCACTGCCCATACGCCTATGGTACCTCCAAAAGATCCTCCACACTGCACTATGCATTACACAAGAGAACCTGATGACCAGTATGAACATGACTGGTACAGTCTTGCGGAGGGTCAACAAACCTCTGTACACACTGACTATCTGATCTTGGGACCTGAGGGTGTCGCTGCCCATGTGCAGCTGTCCTCCGACCAGTCTTTGCTTTGGCATTTTGATCCTGACTCCTGCGCACCACATGTCTCACTGCTACTGGCTGCTGGAAAGGAGGCCAGAGCACTGGGGCCTATGATGCGTTTAGCCATGTCACAGGACTACCAGGACACTGAAGTTCCTGGTTTGTTAGTCTCGCACTGTGGCCGCTTTTGGAAAATTCTTTGTGACTGTTCTGACCTGGCTACTTTTGAACACCAACAACTAACTAGATTTCATGGCAGAGAACTGTCAGACCACTGTGACACAGTAACACATTTAGCTGAGGTTCCAGCTCAGTTATGGACAGTCAGTAAGGTGGATGTTGGATGTGTGTCACACCATCTGGCCCCAATCACACTAAAATCTAATGTGCAAGTGGTTGACAAACCACAATATCCTCTGAAGCCTGAAGCACAGGCTGGCATTCACAGCACCATTCAGGACTTATTGAATGTAGGAGTCCTTGAGCCCACAACCTCTGATTGGAACACGCCCATTTTGCCTGTTAAGAAACCAGGACGACAGGAGTACCGAATGGTGCATGACCTCAGACTGATTAATCACGTCACAGTCACTGAAAACATTCCTGTTCCTGATCCTTACAGATCCTTACAAAACCTGACACCTGACCATTGTGTCTTCACAGTTATTGACTTGGCTAATGCTTTTTTCAGCATTCCTATTTCTGATGACGTCAAGCCAATTTTTGCTTTCACTTACTTGAATCAAAAGTACACGTACACCAGACTTCCCCAGGGTTACAAAGACAGTCCTGGTATCTTTAATCAGTGTTTGCTTACTGACCTTTCTGTTCTGATTGACTCACAGATCTTACACAAGGACACAGTCTTGATCCAGTACGTGGATGACCTTTTGATTGCCTGCACTTCAGACACTGTCTGCTTGCGTGACACAGTCTCTACCTTGACTCATTTAGCCAATTTAGGTTATAAGGTGAACAAGACCAAACTTCAGGTTTGCAGACCTGTTGTTACCTTCTTGGGACGAGTGGTTTCTGTCAAAGGACATTCCATGACAGCAGACACTAGAAACACCATCTTGCATCATCCTCAGCCGACCACAGTGAGTCACCTTCTGTCCTTTCTTGGTCTGACGGGCTACTCAAGGAATTATATTCCTAACTATTCTGGTATTGTTGACCCATTGAGAGCTGAAGTTACCAGACTAGGCCAGAAAAATTTGTCTGCGAAAATTACCTGGACACCTGAACTACATGCTGCGTTCATTGCCCTAAAACAACAATTGTCACTGGCCAGTGAGCTTCAAACGCCAGACTACTCTAAATCATTTTACTTGGATGTTTCTGAAAGAGAATGCATTGTGAATGCAGTTCTATTTCAGAAAAGGGGGAGTGAGAGAGTGGTACTTTTGTATCACAGCTCAAAATTGGACCCAGTAGTCTGTGGACAACCAGGTTGTACAAGGTACCTGGCAGCATTGGCAACTGCCATTACAAAAACTGCTCACTTGGTGATGTGCCACCCCCTGACGGTCAACACGACACATGGAGTAGTTGCTTTTTTGACGTCAGCGGCCTTCACCCTGTCTAGAACGAGAAAAGACAGGATTGACAGCATTTTGACTCAGCCACACATCACTTTCACTTCAGGAGGAATTGTGAACATGACTGAAGGACTGACACAGGACCAACACTCAGAACCTCATTGCTGTGAGGCAATTACCCAGAAACTTCTGAAAAGTAGGGAAGACCTCAGAGACGAGCCCCTAGAACAGCCTGACTTAACACTTTTTTGTGATGGGTGTTGTTACAAAGCAGAGAAAGGACTGATTGCTTCTTTTGCAGTAGTCTTGCACACACCAGATAAGTTCGTTGTGGTGGACTCAGGAATAGTCCCACAACCAGCTTCAGCTCAATTAGCAGAAATAACAGCATTGACCAAGGCTTTGGATTTTGCTGTAGGACAAACAGTTAACATCTATACTGATTCCGCCTATGCCCACTCAGCTGTCCATGTTGATGGACCACAATGGCTGAGGAGAGGTTTGGTGACAGCACAAGGCACCCCTATCAAACACAGCACACAAATTCACAACTTGATGGAAAGCTTAAAACTCCCAGCACAAGTAGCCATCGTAAAGTGTAAAGGCCACTCTAAGGAAGGTGATCTGATAGCTCAGGGAAATGATGCAGCAGATCAGGCAGCCAAGACAGTAGGAGGGTACAAACTAACTCAATGTGTTGTGCTAGGGACAGAACAGGAGCCAGAACTAACAGAGGAAAGCTTGAAAGAGATTCAAGGGAAAGCTAGCCCCTATGAAAAATCAGTATGGATAGAGAAAGGAGCAAAAGAGAGTGAAGGGATTTGGAGAAATCCAGAAGGGAAACCAGTAGCCACTTTGGGACTTCTAGGACTGCTAATGAGAGAAGCACATGGACCCACACACACAGGCATACCAGTAATGACTGACGTAATTGGGTCTAAATGGTGGCACCCTTACCTTAGAGACATGATCAAACAACATGTGAGTGAATGCAGTGTGTGCCAGTCTTTCAATCCAAAGCCAGGTTACAAGATTGACATAGGGAAATTCCCAACACCTGAAGGACCATTCAAAGAGGTTTGTATTGATTACACTGATATGGGTCCTGACCAACGCGTGAGTGGGTACAGGTACATCTTGGTGATGGTGGATCGATTTTCCAGGTGGGTGGAAGCCATTCCTGCCAAAAAGGAAGATGCCAAAACAGTGGTTAAATGGCTAAAAAATGAACTGATTCCCAGGTTTGGTGTGCCCAAAGTAATCAGGTCTGACAATGGGACACATTTTAATAACAAAATATTGGCTGAAGTTGAATTGGCCCTGGGAATCACGCACAAATTTGGCTCTGTTTACCACCCGCAATCTCAAGGGTTGGTGGAAAGAGCCAACCATACTATAAAGGTCAAATTGGCAAAAGCATGCCATAACTCAAAACTATCCTGGGTGGAAGCACTTCCATTGGTGCTTATGTCAATGAGATCCTCACCAAAGGGGGACAGCCATTTGTCTCCTCACCAAATTTTGACCGGGAGACCCATGCCTGGTCCATTTAGGGACAGGACAATTGGCAAAGCGTTAGATTTAATGGAGGAAGAACTGGATGGGTATATGAATGCTTTAACAAAGCTTATTTCCAGGATTGACCAACAGGTGACTAAAGAACAAGGAGAAGAGGACACCAGGACTCCGGCACCAGTGGTCGGAGAGTGGGTAAGAACCAAGGTCCACAAGAGGAAGTGGAATGAGCCAAGGTGGACAGGTCCATGGAAAGTGGAAGAAGTGACATCACATGCAGTGAAAGTACAGGGTAAGAATCACAAACACTGGCACCACATCACCCACTGTGTTCCAGCAGAACCGCCATCCAGAACTACTGAGGAGGTCCAAACACAACTGAAGAACTTGCCAGTGTGGTGGGAAGTGCCTCCCCTTCCAGAGCAAACCTCTGACTGGTGGCAAGAAATAGGGGGAGACGTGGTTACAGAAGGAGGTGAGTATATTGCTCATTGTGTAGGTGCAGACCTGACTCTTGGAGCTGGAGTGGCAAAGCAGATAAGAAGCCAACTAGGAGTGGAAGGTCTGAATCCTGTTCAGGTTGGTAAGTGTGCAGTACACACAGGAAAGGGGGTGACTGTGTTTAATCTGGTAACCAAGAGGTGGTCTACTGACAAGCCTAAGCTTAGAGATTTTATCTCAGCAGTAGAAAATTTGACGGAGCTGCTGCTGGCACTTAATGTGCCCACTCTGGGGATTCCAAAATTAGGGTGTGGACTGGATCAGTTGGAGTGGAAAGTAGTGAAACCAATTCTCAAATCTTATTTGAGCCAAACAAAGACCCAAGTTACAGTTTTCCATTAAAGCTAGTTCAAGTACTTTCAGTAAAATGCCGTTTAACCCACCTACAGATCCGGTTGGACAAGCCATGAGAAGGTTGGGCTGTAGAACTTGGTGTATTACCACGACTGTAATGATGATGCTATCCATAACATTTGTGGTTTTTGTATTGATTCTCTGTGAAAAGGGGGAAGAAATAAGGAAGAAACAGTTTGATGATGGGTGGTTAGAGGTTATTGAAGGAGAGGACAAGGAAGGGAAAGACAGGATTCAGAATTTTACTAATGTAAACGACACACAGACAGGGCTAAAAAGACAGAAAAGGGCAGTTGCAGCACCTTTTCAGCCTGGTGTAACAGTAGAGATAAATTACAATGAGTCAACCACGATCCTGTTTGACATACGTACAGTTATGGGAAAAGACAGGAAAAATCTGAACTGGAGAGGGCATGATGTGTATGGATGTGATAGTTGGACTCCTAAGTATGCGCTCAGGTGGGGCACGTCAGAAATATATTGTGACTCTTGGAACTCTGTATTCACTCACACTAACCCGCGCTATAAAAATCAATATCAGCCTAGTTATCTTCTGTCGAAAGCCGTCTGCATGTGGAGAAAAGGTAAGAGTAGAGTGTTTCCATACTTTAACATGACACTAAGGGGGGATCAAGCCTTGTTGTCTGTTCCGGTATTAGCTGATTATGGGTGGAAAAACACAGATCTATTTTGTATCACAGTGGGTGCTGACATATCAGGTAGTGATCCATTAGGGAGACTATGTCTGAAACCTAGGACTACAAGCAAAACTGACAATTTAGGTGAACCAGCCCCGATTGTTTCTGATGGAGGACAGGCAGTGACGATACTTCAGACCCAGAACATGACATGGAGAGACCAGCTGGCTGTCGAAACAGGATTCACCGACAAAAACTTGTGGCTGGAATGGGTAAGATACACATCAGAAGGTTTGGGGGTTAACAATTGTTTTGTTTGTGCTGCAGCTAATCCTAAATTAGCTACACATCCCATGTCAGGAGAAAACTTAACATGTTTGGTAACGTTATTTAGTACACCTATGACTATAGAAAACACTACAGTCTGCCAAGAATTGGAAAAAGGGTTTTCTATTTCTAACCAACCATTACCTGCGAACATTGTAGCATACAAGGGTAATTATACATGTTTCCACTCCACTGTATCTGGGCAAATTGATAGAGGGCAGTTCCCCGAAGGGTGGTGCAGCAAGACTGAAAACATCAGTCTCAAAAATACTACCTTTTACAATCAAATGACAAACAGAGCTGATTTGCTGTGGCTATGTGGTGATTTGAAAGTAAGAAGGAGACTGTCCGGTGTGTGGACAGGAGAATGTGCTCTTGTTTCTTTAATAATGCCTTTCAGGATCTTCAGACATGACGGAGTGAAGGATCCAGCTGGTGTTATGAGAAGTCACAGGCAGACCAGAGAAGTGAAACCTGGAGGATCATTTGATAAAACTGTATGGATAGATGGGATCGGCGTTCCCAGAGGAGTTCCTGATGAGTTCAAAGCCAGAGATCAAGTCGCATCTGGTTTTGAAAGCATCTTGTTCTGGTGGTCAACTATTAATAAAAATGTGGATTGGATTAACTATCTCTATTACAACCAGCAACGATTCGTGAACTTTACTGTTCAGGCAGTAGAGGGACTTAGGGACCAATTGGATAAAACCTCACTGATGACTATCCAGAATAGAATGGCCCTAGACATGTTATTGGCAGATAAAGGAGGTGTCTGTCACATGGTTGGAGCAACCTGTTGTACTTTCATCCCCAACAATACAGCCCCAGATGGTACTGTCTCTAGAGCCCTTGAAGGTTTGAAAGCCTTGTCCAAAGAATGGAAGGAAAATTCAGGTATAGACAATCCCTTTACTAAATGGCTGGAAAAAATGTTTGGGTCTTGGAAAGGTCTGATCATGCAATTAGCCATGGCTGTGTGTGTAAGTTTGGCTATGGTGGTCGTGTGTGGGTGTTGCTGCGTGCCTTGCATCAGAGCTCTGATAGTAAAATTTATCAACACTGTGATCCAAAAGGGGGCCTCTCCTGTTACAACAGGTGAGACAGTACTGTTCATGTCGACAGGGCTTAACCCTGACGCTCATGAGGATCTGGGTGGTCAAAATGAGGATGAGTATGTTGATTTCTTTGCTTTGGGAAGTGTGTGATTTATTCACAGGAACACCTTGGAGTTGGACAACATCCAGAGGATACGAAGCAAGAATAGAAGATTGTCTTCTGAATTTACTATGTCTTTTTTACTTAGCTTGCATTACAACAATACACAAATATTTAGAGGAACACTTGATAGCAAATGAATAAGGTAATGGGTAAATACAACACACATAGGTACATTTGCTTTTAGCACAGGTTACAAATATATCTTAGTATACAGTAGGTTCTGTATGTTTGATGATGGTTCAGGGAGAAAAGTTGGTCTGGGGAATGTGATAGCTTGAAGCAGTTTCTGGGAAGATTGCCAGAACACCTGCTTTGTCTCACCTTGCCAACAGGGAGACTGTGCCCTTGGGAAAGGCACAACGTAAGGAGTGATCTAAGGGGGAGGTCACTGATAAATGAGGCTGTCGTTTCTCATACTGAACCAGACACCCTGTTAATAAAAAGATATCATCATAAAAAACATGGAACACCTTTTTGTATTTCATTTTATTTTTGTGTGGTTATGTATAATCAATTTGATGGCATCACAATGACATAATGGGAATTTAGCGTATTTTAGTTTAATTACATATGATTATCACATATAGGTGCTTCCCGTCTCTAAAGGACGTTAAACTCTGCTCTATCAGGTATCTGAGGGTCCACGCATGCTTTTAATTGTGTAAGTTTGAGATCTGACTTCTGCTATTGGAGAAGAATGCAATGTTTTGCATTCTAAGGGGGATTGTTAGGAAAATTAAAATTGGACACCCCACCTGTTAGCAAAGTAAAACAGTGAGTTACAATTGAGTTGGTGCAAGGTCGATGTGAAGGGAGTAAAACAGATAATTGCTAGCACTCAGATACATAGAAGAACTCCCTAATAATGTCCTGTACCGATAAGGCCGGATTCGGTGCCTCGGACAAGGTCAATGACGACAATAAAGTAACATCTGAAAGAATTAATTAGGACTGGTTTGAACAGACCATGAGAACAAAGAACTCGATTTATAGAGAAGGTGTGGGCAAAGTTATAAAAGCACGTTGAACTCTGCGCACGGGGTCTGTCTCTCTCTGACTTGCATTGATTGTTCTCTGAAAGCAGAAGTGCAGATACCAGCTGGTGAGGCCTGAGGAGAACCAAACCTTTTCTAAATAAACTTTGTTAGACTTGAGAACTTGGCTAATTGATCATTTGTCACCCAGAACTCGATTTATCGATCATAGGCCACTCTCAAGGCAGGGAGTCGAGGGTGAGCCGATCCAACATCCCTGATCATGGTTTGTTTCTTACCGTGTCATTGCATTGGGGTTCGGGGAACGTGGAGCTCAAGGTTTGTATTGATTCGGGCGCGGTCGAAAGTTTCATCGATCGCTGCCTGGTGCGCAGGTTGGGGATTGAGCTCCGACCGCTACGAGTACCCATCACGGTTCACGCTGTGGACGACCGAGCGGTGGCCGGTAGTCCCATCACCCACCAGACGCCTCCTCTTACAATGCGTCTGGGGAACCACGAGGAGCGGATCACCTTCTTGGTGACTCAGGTCCCTCAGCTCCAGGTGGTTCTAGGGCACTCGTGGCTTAGGAGGCACAATCCCCAAATTGACTGGGTAACTGGGTCAATCTTTGCCTGGGGAACGCGGTGCCAGGATGCATGCTTGTTGCCAGCTAGCCTCTCGCCGGCATCGCCATCGCCTGACGCGATAGCCCCTGATCTGGCCCGGGTACCACCTGTTTACCATGATCTTCATGAGGTTTTTAGCAAGTCCCGGGCGCGGGACTTGCCCCCCCACAGACCCTTTGATTGTGCTATAAATCTGCTCCCCGGTACATCTCCTCCTAGGGGGCGTCTTTTCTCCCTGTCGGGACCCGAGAAGACCGCCATGGAGGAGTACGTTAGGGAAGCGCTCCAACAGGGCTTCATTCGTCCTTCGTCCTCCCCAGCTGGGGCTGGGTTCTTCTTTGTTGGGAAGAAGGACGGGACCTTGCGCCCTTGCATTGACTATCGGGGTCTGAACGCCATAACAATCAAGGATCGGTATCCGCTGCCGCTGATGGCCACGGCTTTCGAAGCCCTTCAGCGAGCTTCCATTTTTTCGAAGCTTGATTTACGCAGCGCGTATAACCTGATTCGGATCAGGCGAGGGGATGAGTGGAAGACTGCGTTCATTACGCCCACGGGACACTATGAATATCTAGTGATGCCCTTTGGGTTAATGAATGCCCCTGCAGTCTTCCAACGCTTCATCAATGAGGCTCTGCGAGAGGCCCTTGATAGATACGTCTACGTTTATCTAGACGATATCCTAATTTTTAGCCGGTCCATCGAGGAACACGTGAGGCACGTCCGCCGGATTCTCCAGCTTCTGCTCGACCACCATTTGTTTGTCAAGCTGGAGAAGTCCGTTTTCCATGCCCCAACTATTTCATTTTTGGGGTTTATTGTTTCTCAGGGCGCCCTCCGAATGGATCCGGCTAAAATCAAATCAGTGGAGGATTGGCCAACTCCCTGTTCCGTACGCCAGGTGCAAAGGTTTTTGGGCTTTGCAAACTTTTTCAGGCGTTTCGTACGGAACTTTAGTACGGTCGCCGCTCCTTTAACGGTCCTTACTGGGAAGGGTCCGTTTAAATGGACGGTGCAAGCCCAACAAGCCTTTAACAGGCTGAAAGCTCTCCTTACCACTGCTCCCGTGTTGCAGTTGCCCGATCCAGAGGAACCTTTCATTGTAGAAGTGGACGCCTCTGATGTCGGGGTTGGGGCAGTGCTTTCCCAGAGAGTGGGCCCAGAAAAGAAGCTCCACCCTTGCGCCTTCTTTTCGCACCGTTTAACTCCTGCCGAGCGTAACTACCCGGTAGGAGACAAGGAGCTTCTGGCCATCAAGCTAGCGCTGGATGAGTGGCGACATTGGCTTGAGGGGGCGAAACATCACTTCCTTGTCTGGACAGACCATAAAAATCTGTCGTTTATCCAGCAAGCGAAGAGGATGAATTCTCGTCAGGCTCGCTGGTCCCTTTTTTTTGGTCGTTTCCAGTTCACTCTGTCTTATAGACCAGGGTCGAAAAACGGTAAGCCGGATGCCTTATCCAGGCAGTGGGAGCCGACCAGACCTGAAACCGAGCCTGATCCCATCATCCCTGCGAGTCAGATTGCTGCCCCGGTCACATGGGGCATATTCAAGGTTGTCCGGGACGCTCAGGTTGTGGAGCCCGACCCAGGTGGAGGTCCGCCTGACCGACTGTTTGTTCCAACAACAGTTCGCCGGCAGGTGTTTGAATGGGCCCATGCGTCCCCATTTGCGGCTCACCCAGGAGTCTTTAAGACCCTGGTGTTGCTACGCCGAAGGTTTTGGTGGCCGGGGATGGAGAGTCAGGTGAAGGACTTTGTCCGCACCTGCGCTGTCTGTGCTACAAATAAAAGCACTAGAGAGCGTCCACGGGGACTACTCCATCCATTGCCAGTGCCCTCCAGACCATGGTCCCATCTGGCACTGGATTTTGTGACAGGTTTGCCAAGATCCAGGGGATTCACGGTAGTACTGGTGATTGTTGACCGGTTCACCAAGTCTTGCCTCTTTGTTCCGCTGCCCAAGCTCCCGTCTGCCATGACTACCGCTCAGGCGATACTGCAACATGTGGTGAGAGCACATGGGGTCACATCCGACATTGTGTCGGATCGGGGCCCGCAGTTTGTGAGTCAGTGCTGGCGAGCCTTCTGTCAACTCCTCGGGGCGACGGCTAGTTTATCCTCAGGATACCATCCTGAGTCCAACGGGCAGTCAGAGCGGGTCATTCAAGACCTAGGCAAGATGCTTCGGTGCTTAACTGCAGGGAATCCAGCCACTTGGGCGGATAAACTGTTGTGGGCTGAATTTGCCCACAATACCCTGCACCACGCCGCACTTGGTATGTCACCGTTTGAGGCACAGTTTGGATACCCGCCTCCGCTGTTTCCCGATCAGGAACAAGAGGTTGCGGTCCCAACTGTGCAGCAACATATCCGTCGCTGCCGTGCCGCCTGGCGGAAAGCAAGAGAGGCTCTTCTGGCCTCCCAGCGCACCATGAAGCGCAATGCTGACCGCAGACGGCAGCCGGCTCTTACGTTCCGGCCGGGCCAACGAGTCCTCCTGTCGACGAGGGATCTCCCCGTCAAAGGTACCCCTCATAAGCTGGCGCCGAGGTATATTGGCCCGTTCAAGGTGGTAAGACGGATAAACCCGGTGACATATAGGTTGGAGCTACCTCCCAGGATGAAGGCGCATCCAACCTTCCACGTCTCCCAACTTCGCCCATTTGCGTGCGAGGGAGCTATACCCCCTCCCCAACCTCCCGCCCCTCGTATCATCCAGGGTGCCCCTGCATTCACGGTGCGCCGCCTCCTGGATAGCAGGAGAGTGCAGGGTAGCACCCAATACCTGGTGGATTGGGAGGGTTTTGGCCCCGAGGAACGTTCGTGGGTACCGGCTCGTCATATCCTGGACCCGGAACTGATCCGCGAGTTCCGACGGAACCAGGCAGCGGATCTTGGGACCTCAGGAGCTGTCCCTAGAGGAGGGGGTTCTGTTAGGGTACCTGCGGCGTCTGGTGAACGCACCACCAGCTCCCAGCGTCGCAGGTGTTACAGAGCACAGAACAGCAAAGCTTTAAATAGGAGGCTGCCTAATTAGTGCAACGACCTGCAGCTGCACTCGCGCTATTTAAGTGAGCCTCGCATAGCTGTAGGCGTCGCACCTTCTCTCTTGTTTTCACACGCAATGGCTGTGCAGTCGCACCCCTTTTTTCAGGGTCAGTTCGGTATCCCCGGGCATTACTAGAATGGTCGGGTGTGTATGTTGAAAGACAGAGGTAAATAGGGTTTTCTTTTCCAGGTAGGGAAAGATCGGTGCGACCCCGCGCAGTCCTCGCGCTGCTGTTCTGTTCCTCGCCTTTTTGCCAGATCTCCTCTGTATCCGTTAGCTGGTGGCTAACGTTAGCCTAGCCGCCGGTACAGCGAAAGAGATCTTATCCGCTAAAGTAGGCGGACCCTTCAGTGCCAGCTTAGCCTAGTGGGCTAAGCGTTTGTTTATGACGCTGTCAGCGTCGGTTCGGATCCGCGCAGTAACCTTTTTGTGTTCTCTATTTTTTCCCCCTTAGCAGATCGGTTTCCTCCCAGCTCAGCGGTGCGAAGCTGGTGACAGCGCTGGTCCGAGAAACTCCGAAACTCTTGCCGGTTTCGGTTTTGGTTTCTCTTCTCTGCGTTTTGGGACCGTTTGTTCTCGGCGCCTTTTAAGCGCGAGACTTCCCCCTTTTTCTCCAGCTAGTAGATAGCTCTGTGAGTACACGAACGCCTCGCACGCCGGCGATCCGGGTTCGTGACTCGCGGTATTGTGTTTATTTATATATTTTTCATTTTTGTCTTTTTCAGTTGCCTGCGGCGCCTGCGGCTTCAATCGGGGTTCTCCCGATTTGTTTTTTGTTATCCTTTTCCAATTTTGTGTTTTATAAAATATATATTGTTTATAACAAATAAATATATATATTTCTCTGCATTCTTGGGTCCTCCGCTTCTCCCTATAACAATACCAGCACCTGGTTAAGTTTAGTTCATGTAGTTTTAATAAATACATCTACAGTATAGTTTAAAGCCAACCTGAAGAGCTGAGCCATGGGAATCCCTCCATCCTGCAGCATCGGTGTTATTACTTCTGCTAGGTATTGCCAGATGTGAGGTATATCAATAGCCATGTCATCAGCAACCTCCAAAATCTCATGAAGCCTGAGCAAAGCACACACACACACACACACACACACACACACACACATGCATGCATATCATATTAATAAACTCAGTGCCCTCAAAATGTGATGATGAATTGCTCTGGAATTAAAGATCTGCTAACAATGTTCAAAGTTCTACAAGACTGTGTCTGTGCCACACAGCAACATGGTACTGAAGACCTGGGTATTATTTTTGGGCTCTGGTCCTTCTTTTGGTCAGTAGTTTTCCTAAAGTCTGTAATGGCTTCTTTTGAGTATTTTAGTCTTTTCCAGATGATTAAACATATAAGTGTCTCTCTGTGTGTGTGTGTGTGTGTGTGTGTGTGTGTGTGTGTTTCTTCAGGATAGATCTGATAGATCAGCCCACCATCACTCACCCTTTATAATACTGCTCAGTGGGTAAAACGCCAGCACTGATTATTTGTCGAAGAAGCAGACCCATGTGCTCTCGAGCAGTGGTGGTGCGCTCCAGTGTCATCTCCACAGCGTGACGTACAAACACAAACAGCAGAGATTCACTGTTCAGCTCCTGCACACATTGCAGCGCCTCCTGCAAAACATACACAGATACACACAGCAATGAGATAAATTCATCATTCAATTCATGAATTCAACATCTCGGTCTAGATTAAGTCTAGTGCATGTGAATCTAGATGCTCGTAATATCAGAGATCAGAGGTTGTCGCAGCAGTGGATTCACAGTTGGAAATAAAAAATGACAAGACTGGGAGATGAAAAGGGAAAAAACTAAAGCTGTACTGTCTTAAATACTTCTGTTCTACAACTGCACTGTGAATAAGTGTGTGCTGTTATTTATGATAGCAATCTTCTATGATAGCATTCTTTTATTACTGTTTAAATTATTCTTTTAAGCTAGATAAAATAAAAATTGGACTTCATGTCCTACATGGAATCTGTTTGCTGTGTACTTGATTTTACCTTCAGGTCATTGATGTGGAGATACTCCTCGACAATAGCAGCTGATTTTTTCTCTACCTGCTCCTCATTCAGAGCAGGTTTGGCAGGGGCAGGTGGTGCTGGAGCTGATTTAAGATTTACTACAGAAATGCAACAAAAATACATTAGAAATCTCAGAGCTGCAGCTTTAAGTATCAATTTTCTTTGTTCATGGCAGTTCAGGTGCATTAGAAACATATAAAACATTTTTATAAATACTAAATATATTAAATATGATGAATATATACAATTACTAAAAAAAAAGATTTATTTGGAATAAATAATTACTGGTCTACTCAAACATGGAAAACTTGTCATGTGTAAGGTAAGTATAAACTCCTCCTCTAACCTGTGTGTTCTCTGCTGTCTCGAGTGGCGTTTCCTCTCTTGTCCATCATGTTGGAGACACCCCGCATCTCCCCAGTTTGAGATCGAACCTCAGGCTTCTTACTGAAGGGAACGTTTCCTTTGGTGTCTTTAGTTCCATTGCTGAATCTGCTCGTCTGACTTCCCCATGAACGATTTCCTCTGTGAGCTTGAACCAGAGGCTGTAATACACCAGGCTGTGTGTGAGAAAAAGAATGATTGTGAACTGTGTCATTCCAATCCTAAACCCAGTGAAAGAATAGAAGCATTTGTTTCTGCTGTTTAGTACCTTGGTGATTTTGCTATGGTGTGACTTGTCATTGTTGCAGAAGGGCGCCGTGTTCCATCTGTTATACTGAGTCTTATTAATTTGGCCTCCTTGTCTTTGACTCCAGTGTTTCTTTGAGAGCCGTTTCTGCTGGACTTGAAGCTGCTCCACATGCTGTTCCATTTCAGCTTCTTTATGGACCTGGTCGATGGTTTTGGGGCCCTGATCTACCCTCCTGGAAACCCAGTTATTCTATTAAAAACAGAAACAGAGAGAAAGTGATTAGCCAAAGTGCAACACAGAACAAAGGCTGGAATGCAACATTTATAATGTACCAGCTCAACTTTCTTTTACACTCTCAAAGTTTGAAGTTTATTTCCCCAGAAGGCATTGCAAAACAGAAGAATGCTAGACAATTTAGCACAGACAGTGAATAAAATAGGTGGAAGTATCCGTACCTGTCTAAGATCCAGAACATCCTGGAGCATGAAGCGGATCCTGGATGAGGTTTTCTTTTCCCTTATTATTTTCTCCATCTGATGGAAGTACTGGTCCAGTTGAAGCTTTGCAAACAAAAACAAAAGTTATTAATATGCATGCTAAGCTAGCATTACCCTTATTCCCCAATCTACAGCAATATTTTACCCCGATATACAACCATTCCAAAAGTTACAAAACAATTAGTAGGACAACGGTAACACTTGCTGACTCCAGAGCGCCCCTACCTTGTCCTTTTTACTGTCTAGGTCCTTTCCAGCAGTAGAGAGCAGCTTGCTTAGACATTCCAAGCTTTCCTCATCTTCATTTTTCAGTAGCTTCTTAATACAGTCATGCATAATCTGCTCTGTGATCATCTTCAACTTGTAAAGTTCCCCCATGAATTTGATGTTACCCAGGGAACGTGTCCGAGCTTTAATCCTCAATTCTTCTAGCTCGTTTTTAAAGAGCTGACGGTCTTTCTCCTAAAGTTAACATCAGCATTTAGTTACTACTCATTCTGGACAAACACATTTCTTGATGTGTTCATACTGTAAGTGCTAAGATATGAGAATTTAGCACCTTTGTAGCTTCATCCAGCTCTTTTTGCTTCTGTTCAATGAGCTTGTCGTCCTTCTTGTCCTTTTCAAACTCCTGTTGGCAGCGACTGAGCAGCACTTTATGGAAGCTCCATGTTGATTCTGATTTATCTGAGGTGGGCACTTTGAGCTAAACAAGAACAAAAGCAATGATAATCTACCTCATAAAATATCTAATACTTCTAGTTTTGGACAGGTGGAGTCACTGCTCTTACTTCCATAAGGCTGTGGCACATGTTGGCATAAGTGCTGGAGAAATGGGGTTCTGAAACAGCCTTCTCGAAGATTAAATTGACGACTCCATGAAGCCGCTCCTCAGTATTGATGGGAAGCTTGGTGATCTGCTTCATCAGCTGCTCAAACATTTGTGGTGTCAGTTTATTCAGGATACTGCGGACATTACGGAACAGCTCCTGGGTTTTAGCTGCCTCTGGATCTTCATTCTCACTGCAGCTCTTCTTTACCGCTGGCATCCAGGCGTTCTCGGCCTTGTTCAGCTGCACTCTGTCATTGGTTGGTGGGATGCTGGTGCTGATTCGTCTCACTTTTTTAAGCTGCTTTTGCTGATAACAGTAAATTGCAGTTACATAACCATAGCTGCTTAAATATATACTTATACATTTTCAGAACATACACATATGTAGCCTAGAATGCATTTTATTATGTGTTTACAAGTCAATATAAGTTCAATATTAAGAAGTTATATTTAAGTAACTTACTGGTCCACATCCAATAACACCCTGTTTGCTTAGGTTTGCATTGTTCTTCCTACAAAGCATCTGGTCCCTCAGGTACAATTGATCAAGCTGGGGCTAAAGAGGATAAAGAAAGTGACATTTTAACCACAGCAAGTTTATCTATGACTAAAAATATGTATATAATTAAAGATGCAATGCTATTTAAACCTTGTCCAGAACAACATCTGTGTCGTGCAGCTGAACTTTTGGTTTCTGCAGGCTGGCGCTGACTAGCTGCAAACTCAACAGAAACTCCCGGTCGTATTTAATCTTCTGTACCAGGTTATCACGCTTACAGCTCTCTAAAAAGACAAATATTCGTTTTTACAATGTAAATCCAATTAGACATGACATGAAATAAAAGATGTCCATGTTTACTTACGTTAAGAATCATTTTTTTACAAATCATATTTTTGAACAACATCCTTACCCGCCTCAGGCTTGATGTTCTTTCTGTCCAGCTTGTCCTCCTGGACCTCCACACGTTCAAAAGTAGGTGTGTCCAGTTTACAAACCAAGGGAGGACAATCTGTCGTACGTGTCATCAAGTCCCTCAGGGGTAACTGCTGCATCAGGGGCTAAAGTGTATAAAAAGAGAGTTGTGGTTTTAATTACAATAAAGTTACATATATAGAATTATCAACTATAAACGCACATGTATAAAATAAAATGATCATAAAGTGACGGTGTGATTGTTTAACCTGTTCCAGAAGCACTTCAGGGATGTTTGTCAGGACTTTTGGCCTTTCCAGGCTAGACTTTACAAACTGTAAGCTCAACAGAAAGTTCCGGTCATATTTTTTCTTCTGCTGCGGCTTAATTAAGTCATGATGCTCTGAAAAAACAGGAACAGGAATCAAAATCCGACTCACAACATGATGGATCTCACTATTTCTTTACTATCTTATATCATTTATTTGGGTCAGTGCAACCCTGAATGTATTTACTCCTTAAAATCAGGTTTTTAGTGAAGATCAAGTTCTTTATGAATCAAATTTCAGAAATGTTCAGTCCCAATACAGTTAAAAATAAAGTACAAAACATATTAAAGTCATGCAGTAAGGATCATCTATGTACTCATATTTTTAACCCATGATGGTCTTACCCTCTTCAGTCTTGACATCTTGAACATCCACAGGCTCAGAGATGGACGTTTCCTGTTTGCTAATTGAGAGGCCGATATCTGACTTACAGTTCATCACGTCTCTCAAATACAACTGCTCCATCAGAGGCTAAAGGAAGAGAAGTTTAACCACTACAGGTTCATTATCTTCTGTGTTACATTATACAACTTAATGTAAATGTATAAATAAATGTGATCATCAGGTAATGCTGTGATTGTTCTACCGTATTCAGAACCACCTCAGGGATATCAGTCAGGACTTTGGGTTTCTGCAGGCTGGAACTATTAAGCTGCAGACTCAAAAGAAAGCTCCGGCTGTATTTGTTCCTCTGCTGTGTATTAGCAATCTGACTTTGCTCTGGAAATCAGAATAAGTACAGCTGTGATAATGGTCCGCATTCCATATTGGTCTCAATGATGGATTTTATAAAATATCTAAATTCAAGTTTATAGAAACTTGTTCAAGCAACAATCCTTCAATTTTGAAATATAAGTGTCACCTGCTGGTAAAATACATGACAAATGCATCAACAGTGGCTTCTATTTTAGAACCACATGTTCCCAATGTTGGGTCATTTATTTAAAATAATAAAATCTCATTTACTGATGTGAGGCACTGTAGCAGAAGGTGTTGAGTTTTCTTCTTTAGCCTGGACCTCTGCATCCACAGACTAAGACAGAGAATTAAAATAAATAATTCATTACAACATAATTATTACCTTTTATTAATAATTTCACAACAAACAAATCCTCACTGTTAATCTTACCAGAGTTGGTGTTTCTACAGATGTGGTGCATCTTCCTGAGATCATCTCTTCAGTTATGTCCTGCCCAGGAGGTGTTGAGTTTTCATCATTAACCTTGACCTCTGCATCTACAGACTAAGAGAAGGAATAAAAACAATGATTATTTATATTAATTATACTGTATATTGTGTTAACATGGTTATTACAAATGTAAGTAAGTCCTTTATTAAAAATTAATCCTTAATCTAACCAGAGCTGGTGTTGCTGTAGACGTGGTCCATCTTCCAGACAGGATCTCTTCAGTTATGTCCCGTCCTCCCTGAGTGGGGTCTTTTATTATAATCTATATTAAAAATAAATGAAACCGATTTATTGCATGTGCACTAACAATACTAAATTAAAACGTGGAACTCATTAATGACTATGTGTATTAGGGTTGTGTTTAGTGCTGTGGGCTGGTGGTATTTACACATCACTATGTCACTATTTTGCACATGGCTAGTATGTACATATATTAACACACAACTGATAATCTTCCATGAGACGGTGTTGCTTTAGGGACGATTGATCTTCCTGACAGGATCTCTTCAGTTATGTCCCGTCCACCCTGAGTGGGATCTTTTATTGTGATCTTCACAAAAATCTAATTGAAGCTTTTTATTAGCATTTATAACACACGAATTGTATTGCTACTACTAATAATATTATTCTACTACCCTCAAAAACTCATAATGTACTGATATGCTGTCCAATAGTATCAAAATAGATCAATTTGCATGAACAGCCTAAAATATTGGACCATGTAACTTTTGTTTTAATTAGTAAAGTTGAAAGTAAAGTTGCCATAAAGCCCTGCAATCTCCGTTAGAACCCACTGGCAGTAGAACAGATTGTGCTGAAGAGCTTATTGCCTTTTAAAAAAGCACTGTCATTAAATGTTATTTAATTGATGACTAGCTGAACTGTATGTATATTAGGACTGTGTGCTGCACATCTCCTGTAAATATACAGTAAATATATAAAACCCCAAAATTCCTATTTTACATGAGATGGTGTTGCTGTTGATGGGGCCCATCTTCCAGACATAATCTCATCAGTGATGTCCCTTCCTCCCTGAGTGGGGTCTTTTATTATGATCTGTAAACACAACATCAAGTTAAACAGCTTTGTTGGTATTTCTAGATACTTACAAAAGCTACACTGGTATTGGGGGGTGGCTAAAAAAATAAACATGTAAATAATAAAGCCAATGTTTAATATAAAACTAATAATTTTTTTACCCTTTTTACGTAAGAGTGTATATTTATAGTAAATATTTCTTACCCTTTTACGCTCTTGCTTCCGTGCAGGTGAGTTTGCTGCTTCATACTGGTATGCGTATGGAAAGCAGTACTGTAACATAACAAGCAACAAGTAACAACACTTTAAATTGCTTAACAGAATTCATCTATGAAGTGTTTAAACAAATTATAGAAATACCAGCAGTTCTATATATCACATTGTTCAGAATCAGTATGTTTTGTAACATGAACAATTATTGATTGTAATAAAGGGGCTATTTTAGTTATTATTCTGAAAATTATCAGTAAAAAGAAGAATATACACAATCACAAAGTGGTAAAAACGAGTATACCTGTCCAGCTGGGAGGAAGTGAGCGGCAGAGTAGGACAGGAATTGATCCTGGTGATTAGGGATCATTGTAACCTGAAAACAGGTGGGATGGATGTAGGGTATTGGGGTAGGGATAGGTAGGTTGGGGTAATACAGCTGTAACAGGAAAGAAAAAGACAAAAGTAGTGTTTGAGTTAAGGCTTTAAAGACACCCAGGTAATAGTTTTTCAACTGGGACTGGCTCTAAGGTTGCACTGATAGATTTTCGTCACATTTTGATATTCTTCAATATTTTATTTGTAAATAAAAAAGAAACAAATGTATAAATAGTAATAAAATAAATATTAATATAACATACCTGACTGGGCTGCGGTGCAAAGTTCATTTTTCTAATAAAAGCTATAAAATCAATATTTAGCAGCTCTACACACATGTGATGCATCAAACGTATCACACCTAATGATGAGTAAGCTGTAGTGAGCATTATATAGAGTGCACATAGAATTGTAGAATGTCTCAAGTTGTGTTTCAGTAGGGCAGGGTCTCTCACCATCACCAACTGACTGTAGTCCATCTGTTTCTCTGCATGCTTTGTTAGCCCCCTTTCATGCTGTTCTTTAATGGTCAGGACTCTCCCAGGACCACTACAGAGCAGATATTATCAGACACAGAAATGTTGATGGAGTTTTTAAACACCTCAGTGTCACTGCTGGACTAAGAATAGTCCACCAGCCAAAAATATATCCAGCCAACAGCGCCCGTGGGCAGCGTCCTGTGACCACTGATGAAGGTCTAGAACAGGGGTATTCAACTAAAATTTAAAGGGGTCCAGTTAGAGAAAATTTCTTGAGGCAAAGGTCCGGAATGTTTAACTATATATATATATATAATGTAAATATATTGATATTTACATTTACATTTTCAGCATTTAGCAGACGCTTTTATCCAAAGCGACTTACACAATGAGCGGAACACAATGAGCAATTGAGTGTTAAGGGCCTTGCTCAGGGACCCAACAGTGGCAACTTGGTGGTGGCGGGGCTTGAACCGGCAACCTTCTGTTTATTAGTCCAGTACCTTAACCACTATAACATATATACAATATAGTATAATGTAGCCTAGTAGTTGTATCAACATCTGCATGTTATCAATAACTGTCAAATCAAATGTCTGTTTATTTATTAGGATTTTAACGTCATGTTTTACACTTTGGTTACATTCATGACAGGAACGGTAGTTACTCATTACACAAGATTCATCAGGTCACAAGGTTATATCGAACACAGTCATGGACAATTTAGTATCTCCAATACACCTCACTTGCATGTTTTTGGACTGTGGGAGGAAACCGGAGCACCGAAGGAAACCCATGCGTCCACGGGGAGAACATGCACACACAGCGAGGACCCGGACCGCACCACCTTATAAAACCTTTCTCTTATCAAATTAAGAGAAAATAAAAATAAATTGTGCTCCAGTGGGAAGTAAGAACAGAAATGAGTCTCTCCATCACGGATTAAATGCTGTAATTTCGCTGTACACGTTTCTTTTTTGGAGAGCGCCATTTGTCTCCTGTCTCACTCGTCTTTTTCTCAACTTTCTCCTGCACAGTTGTCTGTATCTCTCCCTTCGTTTTTTCTACATTCGCTATCTTTCTTTTTCTTTCCACCGTCTTTTCACATGTAAGTCGCCTCTAACTCTCTCAACTGTCTGCACTGTAGAGTCGCAGTGTTTACCGGCTGGAATGCACAGACTTGATTGGCTGAGTGGTGTCACGTGATTGGTTCTCATCCGCTATACCGCTACCGTAAAGACTACAAAAGCTGCGCCGGTTACAATAGAAGCGCTCCGTCAGGTTTCAAATCCTAACTTTCTGTTTTGGCTGTAGGTCTGGGTCCGTATGGGACAGCTTCTGGGTCCGGACCCGGACCGCGGTCCGCCTGTTAGTGACCTCTGGTCTAGAAGATGATCAACTCAAACAGAGTCAGAGTCAGAGTCAGAGAGGTTTTATTGTCATTTCAGCTACATACAAGTACATATTGAAACGAAACAGCGTTCCTCTAGGATCACGGTGTAACACGGTACAAAAAGTGCAAGACAAAACAGTGTAAATACAAAACAGTGTAAGTACAACAATAAATACAAAAAATCCTATAATAAATAACTACAAAAGATATTCCTAATTATCCCTAATCTAAACAAGTAATTAGGAGACAGGACTAAAGACAAGTGTTAGTACATGATGGTGAATAGATGGTACAATGGTTCATGAGGGAGTGACATGTTGTACATTAGCAGTGTAAAATTGGCAATGGAGCCTAAAAAGTAAATAAGGTGCAAAAATACAAAAAGACTTTTTCAATATTTGAATAAACAGTAAAATTGGCAATGGATATAAGAAGTAAATAAGGTGCAAAAATACAAAAAGACTTTTTCAATATTTGAATAAACAGGTAAAAACAGTCTAACATAGTCAATACAGTTCAGTGTGTGGCAGCAGAAAAATTTCCGGAGGAAATTGTTACAGTACTGAGTTGAGGAGTCTGATTGCTTGTGGGATAAAACTGTTACACAGTCTGGTTGTGTTAGTCCGGATGCTGCAGTATCGTCTCCCAGACGGGAGCAGAGTAAAAAGTCCATGTGATGAATGGGTTGGATCGTCCACAATGCTTAGAGCTTTGCGGATGCAGCGGGTGTTTAAAATGTCCGTGAGAGATGGAAGAGCGACCCCTATGATCTTTTCAGCTGTCCTCACTACTCGCTGGAGAGTCCTGCGGTCCGACGCAGTACAATTTCCGAACCAGACAGTGATGCAGCCGCTCAGGATGCTCTCGATTGTTCCTCTGTAGAACGTGGTGAGAATGGGGGGTGGCAGATGAGCTTTCCTCAGTCTTCTCAAAAAGTAGAGATGCTGCTGGGCTTTCTTGGTGATGGAACTGGTGTTGAGGGTCCAGGTGAGATTCTCTTCCAGATGAACACCGAGAAATTTGGTGCTCTTGACGATCTCAACAGATGAGCCGTCGATGTGCAGTGGGGAGTGTTTAAAATGTCCCAGCAATAGATGAGCGATCGCCTCTGACTTTACATCTACAAGGTGGACCAACTAGGAGTGTCTAATAGAGTGGACAGTGAGTGGACACAGTATTTAAAAACTTCAGCAGCGCTGCTGTGTCTGATCCACTCATACCAGCACAAGACACACTTACACACCACCACCATGTCATTGTCACTGCAGTGCTGAGAATGATCCACCACCTAAATAATATCTGTACTGTGGGGGTCCTGACCATTGAAGAACAGGGTAAAAGCAGGCTAAAAAGTATGTAGAGAAACAGATGGACTACAGTCAGTAATTGTAGAACTTCAAAGTGCTTCTATACGGTAAGTGGAGCTAATATAATGGACAATGGGTGTAGAAAAAAGGAGGTGGTTTTAATGGTATGTTGAATAGCGTTAATGTCCTGTATGAGACCCTGAGCTCTCTGCATCATAATAAGTTCTGGATAATTACATAAATAGTGATGCTTGGCTTTTAGTGGATGATTCCTGAAATCACCAGTTCTGTACTGCATGTCCAGAGAGTTTTCCAATACATGGATTTACCTCAATGTAAGAACTTCTCTTCAGTAACAAATCAGAAGAAACAGCTCCCTCAAAAAGGTCATGGCCAAGACAAGAAGGTGATTCTGGCTGGAAAACATGGATGCAAGCAAACTCATTGAAGATGAGTCGAAGTTGACACCTTGCATCATGTATCAACATAGTGTGTCTGAGCCTGAACATGAACATACTCTTGATATGATTCTGCTGTGTGATTGGGATCTGTAGCAAGAGAATCTGCCAAAGATCTTTGCAGATCTGGTCATCAGGCAAGATAAAGCCACTTACTGCAAGATCTTTCAAATGAGTCGAACAAGTTCCTGGCCAAAATACTTAAAATCTTGCTTTTAACAAAGCAGCACCATTTGCATCTGATCAGCGCTATAGTTTTTGTGTGGTAGTGTATTTGTAGGTGTCATATACACTGCCAAAATCTTATGCTTCTTTCTCCCAGATCCTAGAGGTTTTACTACCTCAAATTATCAGTTTTGATGGCAGTTTTAAATTGCTTGTGCTGCTCCAACACAGCAAAAAGAGACTCAATTGTGTTCTTCACAGGAACATACTTCACAAAGCATTATTTACCTGACTCACTCTGACCAAGACAGAAGGATACAAGTTCAGCTGATTCACCTCAAACCAACATGGTGAAATTCTTTGAATTCTCGTCATTGAAAGAATGGCAGGAAGAGCAGGAAGAGGGGGCTAACAGAAGTGTATGCTTCTTACTCAAGTTGCCCATGTAAGTTAAAATTCTTTTTCCAATAACATAAGAATCTGATTGGTAATAATACAGTAGTTGCCTATCTACTCAATGCTCAGTAAGAATCTGATAGGAGTAGATACAGGGGAAAATACACTGATCAGCCATAACATTAAAACCACCTTCTTGTTTCTACACTCACTGTCCATTTTATCAGCTCCACTTACCATATAGAAGCACTTTGTAGTTCTACAATTACTGACTGTTTCTCTACATACTTTTTTTTAGCCTGTTTGCACCCTGTTCTTCAATGGTCAGGACCCCCACAGGACCACCACGGAGCAGGTATTATTCGGGTGTTGGATCATTCTCAGCACTGCAGTGACACTGACATGGTGGTGGTGTGTTAGTGTGTGTTGTGCTGGTATGAGTGGATCATTTTAAATATCGTGTCCACTCACTGTCCACTCTATTAGACACTCCTACCTAGTTGGTCCACCTTAGGGATGTAAAGTCAGAGACGATTGCTCATCTATTGCTGCTGTTTGAGTTGGTCATCTTCTAGACCTTCATCAGTGGTCACAGGACGCTGCCCATGGGGCGCTGTTGGCTGGATATTTTTGGTTGGTTGACTATTCTCAGTCCAGCAGTGACAGTGAGGTGTTTAAAAACTCCAGCAGTGCTGCTGTGTCTTATCCACTCACACCAGCACAACACACACTAACACACCAGTGTCACTGCAGTGCTGAGAATGATCCACCACCCAAATAATACCTGCTCTGTGGTGGTCCTGTGGGGGTCCTGACCATTGAAGAACAGCATGAAAGGGGGCTAACAAAGCATGCAGAGAAACAGATGAACTACAGTCAGTAATTGTAGAACTACAAAGTGCTCCTATATGGTAAGTGGAGCTGATAAAATGGACAGTGAGTGTAGAAACAAGGAGGTGATTTTAATGTTATGGCTGATCGGTGTATATATATATATATATATATATATATTTTTGTTTTTTTGTTTTTGTTTGTTTCTCTACTTGAGATTGATATTGAGTTGTCCAGACCACCCACTTAACTGTGAGTTTCAGCTTCTTCCCTCTGGACGTAGATTCAGGTTCCCAACGGTACAACATAAGAGATGAAAAAAAATCCTTTAATACCTAAAGCGATAGGGTTATTAAATTTGTGATATGAATCTCTCATATTTACATTTAGGATTTTATATATATTTGAGCTTATGTGTTTTGTTTTATGTTTTATTTTTGTGTTGTACGCCATGCTGCAAAACAAATTTTCCTTTGGGGACAATAAAGACTGAACTGAACTGTACCGTACCCTCACCCTTCATCACCTTTAACTCCGGAACCATCCTAGCCGAGTGAGGTTCTGAGGGGAAACAAAGGACAAGTCCCGAATCGGCGGCCTCGAGGAAAAAGAATCGGCATCAGGAGCAGGCTGAGGACTAGGGCACACCGAGCACCCCTGCCTATCATTCTGCTGGCCAATGTCCAGTCTCTGGAAAACAAGCTTGGCGAACTCTGGGCCAAGATCAAATTCCAGAGAGACATTCATGACTGCAACCTTCTCTGCTTCACTAAGACATGGCTGGACCCAGCGGTACCAAACTGTGCCATCTAGCTGTCCAAGTTCTTCTTGGTATATCACATGGACAGGACAATGGAGTCAGGAAAGTTAAGGGGGGAGGTGAAGTGTGTCTGATAGTATACAACAGCTGGTGCGACAATATCAGCGTTGTGACTACTGCACGTTTCTGCACACCCAACCTGGATCTTCTGGCGCTCAAGATTTATCCTTTCTACCTCTCTTAGGAATTTACTCTGGTAAGTGTCAGCACCGTTTACATTTTACCTCAGGTCAACACAGACACAACACTGAGTAAACTTTATGAAACTCTTACACAGTTTCAGATTTAACACTGGGATGGATACTGTGCTTATTGTGGTTAAGGTCTTCAGCATATTTACGGAGGTGGTTTTGGGATTAATTGGGAAACTGGCAGACAATTTGGGTGCTTCCAGCTCTACCACCAATGTCAGGTGTGTTGACGACACTGTTCTGGTCTGGTGCCAGAACAACAACCTCCTCCCCAACGTCAATAAGAAAAAGGAGCTGATAGTGGACTGCAGCATAAAGCAGGAGAGGAGCTACCATCCTGTTTTGCTTAATGGGTCTGCAGTGGAGAGAGTAGATAATTTCAAATGCCTTGGTGTACACATCTCGAAGAACCTGTCATAGTCCTGCCATACCACCACCCTGGCAAAGTAGGCCTGTCAGCACCTATATCACATTAGATGCTGAAGGGATTTCAAATTGCAACAATAAATGGTGCTGGTCAAGAGCCAGGAGGATAGGATATCAGAATATGTTTTTACCTCACTCATCATTTACTCAGTACCATGTACTGGCCAACACTACACTTGTCTCTAGTCTCGTCTCTCTCAATTACTTTAGATTAGAAATGTCATTTGTATTTATTGTAGGTCTGTTTTTTATCTGCACTGTGTGTATTGATTTGTTTTGCACTTGTGTTCTGTGTTGCACCCTGGTCCTGGAGGAATGTTGTTTCAGAGACAGGACGAGATCAGCAGGGGGTGCAAGAGCCCTGCCGCCCGAGAACCAGGCTCCTTGTTTCAAGCACAAACTTCACAGGCACCTACTTAGCAGAATTTTTATTTTTATTTATTTTGAAATTTGGGGCTTCTGTTTGCTGTTTTAAATCTTGTTCCATGCTGGAGGCAGGTGTTTCATCACAAACTTGCTGACGTCCTCATCCACATGAAGAAAGTCCCTCCAGTTGAGTCCAGCTTCATTCCACAGATCTCTGGCTTTTTTGTAGCTCTGCAAAAATGGTTATATGTATTTGTAAAACTTTAAAGCATAAATAATGTTCATTAATGTTCATTATGGCTGAATACTGTTTATTATGGGTGATTAAGTGTAGATTGCACCACTTACTGTTTTTTGACAAAGCCGGTTGAGGATCTGAACCAGAAGGGCAGCAGCTTTTCCTATAAGCAGCAGCGGCTTAGCAACCTCTCTACAGAAACAACATAATAACATCAGATAAACAGCAAATGAAGCAGTAATATTATGTAATACCTTGATCGTTTTTTCATTTCATTTTCAACAACCCCTCCATACGGCCAGGATCGTGGCAGGTCCGGTTCCACTTGGAAACACCGGATCACATACGACATCAGAGAGTAGCTGACCCTTAAAGAGAGCATTAACTACCATATTTTTAATACATGACAACAGTCCTACATATACATTAGTGGAGACAGAAACAGCATTTATCTCACCCAATTATAAGAATCCAGGCCGGGGTCCCAACGAAGACAAAAACAAGAATGAAGTTAAAGTGTACTATACCTGTTAGGGTACCTGCGGCGTCTGGTGAACGCACCACCAGCTCCCAGCGTCGCAGGTGTTACAGAGCACAGAACAGCAAAGCTTTAAATAGGAGGCTGCCTAATTAGTGCAACGACCTGCAGCTGCACTCGCGCTATTTAAGTGAGCCTCGCATAGCTGTAGGCGTCGCACCTTCTCTCTTGTTTTCACACGCAATGGCTGTGCAGTCGCACCCCTTTTTTCAGGGTCAGTTCGGTATCCCCGGGCATTACTAGAATGGTCGGGTGTGTATGTTGAAAGACAGAGGTAAATAGGGTTTTCTTTTCCAGGTAGGGAAAGATCGGTGCGACCCCGCGCAGTCCTCGCGCTGCTGTTCTGTTCCTCGCCTTTTTGCCAGATCTCCTCTGTATCCGTTAGCTGGTGGCTAACGTTAGCCTAGCCGCCGGTACAGCGAAAGAGATCTTATCCGCTAAAGTAGGCGGGCCCTTCAGTGCCAGCTTAGCCTAGTGGGCTAAGCGTTTGTTTATGACGCTGTCAGCGTCGGTTCGGATCCGCGCAGTAACCTTTTTGTGTTCTCTATTTTTTCCCCCTTAGCAGATCGGTTTCCTCCCAGCTCAGCGGTGCGAAGCTGGTGACAGCGCTGGTCCGAGAAACTCCGAAACTCTTGCCGGTTTCGGTTTTGGTTTCTCTTCTCCGCGTTTTGGGACCGTTTGTTCTCGGCGCCTTTTAAGCGCGAGACTTCCCCCTTTTTCTCCAGCTAGTAGATAGCTCTGTGAGTACACGAACGCCTCGCACGCCGGCGATCCGGGTTCGTGACTCGCGGTATTGTGTTTATTTATATATTTTTCATTTTTGTCTTTTTCAGTTGCCTGCGGCGCCTGCGGCTTCAATCGGGGTTCTCCCGATTTGTTTTTTGTTATCCTTTTCCAATTTTGTGTTTTATAAAATATATATTGTTTATAACAAATAAATATATATATTTCTCTGCATTCTTGGGTCCTCCGCTTCTCCCTATAACAGTAAGGTGCGACCAATCATGGACCCAGCAGAGATCCCCCCTGTATCTGACGTCCTACGTCACCAGGGGATAACGTTAGGGAGACACGAGCTGGCTCTCAATGAGCTGGCTCAGCGTTTGTCTGAGATCGCCCAGCTGCTGCCTACGCTGGGCGCCAGTTCAAACAGCCAGACCCAGGCCCCTGTTCATTCTGGGGCATCAGCCGGGGTAGAGACCCCCATCCCACCCCCTGAACGTTTTTCAGGGGAGGCAAAGAAATGCCGGGGTTTCCTCCTGCAATGTTCCCTGACATTCGAATTGCAACCCTCTAGATTTCCATCTGAGCGCTCCAAAGTTGCGTTCATAATCTCACTACTCACAGGTAAAGCCCTAGAGTGGGCCACTGCCCTCTGGGAGCAGAGTGCACCCGAGTGTTCTTCAGAGCGCGCCTTCACGGAGGCTCTTAAGGACACTTTTTTCCACCCTACGGGTGGAAGAGAGGCGGGCCCTCGGTTACTCGAGCTGTCCCAAGGGGGGCGCTCGGTAGCTGACTTTGTAATAGAGTTTCGCACTCTAGCGGCTGAATGTGGGTGGGATGAGGGCGCATTAATTGCGATTTTCCATCGCGGGCTGGGGGAAAAAATTAAGGACGAGTTGGCCACTCGTGAGCTCCCCACTTCGCTTAAGGCCTTTTACCTCCTTGCAACCACCATTGACACCAGGCTCCGACAGCGGGCTCGGGAGCGAGGGTTGCATCCACCCTTTGGTCGGTTCCAGGGCGCACCCCGACCGCCGTTGCGGGACCAGGACCCTGAACCCATGCAATTGGGATCAGCTAGGGCGGCCACACCACCATCTCCCGACTCCGCCCTGAGGGCCCGTGCTCGGTTAAACGAGTAGGCCACTCTCAAGGCAGGGAGTCGAGGGTGAGCCGATCCAACATCCCTGATCATGGTTTGTTTCTTACCGTGTCATTGCATTGGGGTTCGGGGAACGTGGAGCTCAAGGTTTGTATTGATTCGGGCGCGGTCGAAAGTTTCATCGATCGCTGCCTGGTGCGCAGGTTGGGGATTGAGCTCCGACCGCTACGAGTACCCATCACGGTTCACGCTGTGGACGACCGAGCGGTGGCCGGTAGTCCCATCACCCACCAGACGCCTCCTCTTACAATGCGTCTGGGGAACCACGAGGAGCGGATCACCTTCTTGGTGACTCAGGTCCCTCAGCTCCAGGTGGTTCTAGGGCACTCGTGGCTTAGGAGGCACAATCCCCAAATTGACTGGGTAACTGGGTCAATCTTTGCCTGGGGAACGCGGTGCCAGGATGCATGCTTGTTGCCAGCTAGCCTCTCGCCGGCATCGCCATCGCCTGACGCGATAGCCCCTGATCTGGCCCGGGTACCACCTGTTTACCATGATCTTCATGAGGTTTTTAGCAAGTCCCAGGCGCGGGACTTGCCCCCCCACAGACCCTTTGATTGTGCTATAAATCTGCTCCCCGGTACATCTCCTCCTAGGGGGCGTCTTTTCTCCCTGTCGGGACCCGAGAAGACCGCCATGGAGGAGTACGTTAGGGAAGCGCTCCAACAGGGCTTCATTCGTCCTTCGTCCTCCCCAGCTGGGGCTGGGTTCTTCTTTGTTGGGAAGAAGGACGGGACCTTGCGCCCTTGCATTGACTATCGGGGTCTGAACGCCATAACAATCAAGGATCGGTATCCGCTGCCGCTGATGGCCACGGCTTTCGAAGCCCTTCAGCGAGCTTCCATTTTTTCGAAGCTTGATTTACGCAGCGCGTATAACCTGATTCGGATCAGGCGAGGGGATGAGTGGAAGACTGCGTTCATTACGCCCACGGGACACTATGAATATCTAGTGATGCCCTTTGGGTTAATGAATGCCCCTGCAGTCTTCCAACGCTTCATCAATGAGGCTCTGCGAGAGGCCCTTGATAGATACGTCTACGTTTATCTAGACGATATCCTAATTTTTAGCCGGTCCATCGAGGAACACGTGAGGCACGTCCGCCGGATTCTCCAGCTTCTGCTCGACCACCATTTGTTTGTCAAGCTGGAGAAGTCCGTTTTCCATGCCCCAACTATTTCATTTTTGGGGTTTATTGTTTCTCAGGGCGCCCTCCGAATGGATCCGGCTAAAATCAAATCAGTGGAGGATTGGCCAACTCCCTGTTCCGTACGCCAGGTGCAAAGGTTTTTGGGCTTTGCAAACTTTTTCAGGCGTTTCGTACGGAACTTTAGTACGGTCGCCGCTCCTTTAACGGTCCTTACTGGGAAGGGTCCGTTTAAATGGACGGTGCAAGCCCAACAAGCCTTTAACAGGCTGAAAGCTCTCCTTACCACTGCTCCCGTGTTGCAGTTGCCCGATCCAGAGGAACCTTTCATTGTAGAAGTGGACGCCTCTGATGTCGGGGTTGGGGCAGTGCTTTCCCAGAGAGTGGGCCCAGAAAAGAAGCTCCACCCTTGCGCCTTCTTTTCGCACCGTTTAACTCCTGCCGAGCGTAACTACCCGGTAGGAGACAAGGAGCTTCTGGCCATCAAGCTAGCGCTGGATGAGTGGCGACATTGGCTTGAGGGGGCGAAACATCACTTCCTTGTCTGGACAGACCATAAAAATCTGTCGTTTATCCAGCAAGCGAAGAGGATGAATTCTCGTCAGGCTCGCTGGTCCCTTTTTTTTGGTCGTTTCCAGTTCACTCTGTCTTATAGACCAGGGTCGAAAAACGGTAAGCCGGATGCCTTATCCAGGCAGTGGGAGCCGACCAGACCTGAAACCGAGCCTGATCCCATCATCCCTGCGAGTCAGATTGCTGCCCCGGTCACATGGGGCATATTCAAGGTTGTCCGGGACGCTCAGGTTGTGGAGCCCGACCCAGGTGGAGGTCCGCCTGACCGACTGTTTGTTCCAACAACAGTTCACCGGCAGGTGTTTGAATGGGCCCATGCGTCCCCATTTGCGGCTCACCCAGGAGTCTTTAAGACCCTGGTGTTGCTACGCCGAAGGTTTTGGTGGCCGGGGATGGAGAGTCAGGTGAAGGACTTTGTCCGCACCTGCGCTGTCTGTGCTACAAATAAAAGCACTAGAGAGCGTCCACGGGGACTACTCCATCCATTGCCAGTGCCCTCCAGACCATGGTCCCATCTGGCACTGGATTTTGTGACAGGTTTGCCAAGATCCAGGGGATTCACGGTAGTACTGGTGATTGTTGACCGGTTCACCAAGTCTTGCCTCTTTGTTCCGCTGCCCAAGCTCCCGTCTGCCATGACTACCGCTCAGGCGATACTGCAACATGTGGTGAGAGCACATGGGGTCACATCCGACATTGTGTCGGATCGGGGCCCGCAGTTTGTGAGTCAGTGCTGGCGAGCCTTCTGTCAACTCCTCGGGGCGACGGCTAGTTTATCCTCAGGATACCATCCTGAGTCCAACGGGCAGTCAGAGCGGGTCATTCAAGACCTAGGCAAGATGCTTCGGTGCTTAACTGCAGGGAATCCAGCCACTTGGGCGGATAAACTGTTGTGGGCTGAATTTGCCCACAATACCCTGCACCACGCCGCACTTGGTATGTCACCGTTTGAGGCACAGTTTGGATACCCGCCTCCGCTGTTTCCCGATCAGGAACAAGAGGTTGCGGTCCCAACTGTGCAGCAACATATCCGTCGCTGCCGTGCCGCCTGGCGGAAAGCAAAAGAGGCTCTTCTGGCCTCCCAGCGCACCATGAAGCGCAATGCTGACCGCAGACGGCAGCCGGCTCTTACGTTCCGGCCGGGCCAACGAGTCCTCCTGTCGACGAGGGATCTCCCCGTCAAAGGTACCCCTCATAAGCTGGCGCCGAGGTATATTGGCCCGTTCAAGGTGGTAAGACGGATAAACCCGGTGACATATAGGTTGGAGCTACCTCCCAGGATGAAGGCGCATCCAACCTTCCACGTCTCCCAACTTCGCCCATTTGCGTGCGAGGGAGCTATACCCCCTCCCCAACCTCCCGCCCCTCGTATCATCCAGGGTGCCCCTGCATTCACGGTGCGCCGCCTCCTGGATAGCAGGAGAGTGCAGGGTAGCACCCAATACCTGGTGGATTGGGAGGGTTTTGGCCCCGAGGAACGTTCGTGGGTACCGGCTCGTCATATCCTGGACCCGGAACTGATCCGCGAGTTCCGACGGAACCAGGCAGCGGATCTTGGGACCTCAGGAGCTGTCCCTAGAGGAGGGGGTTCTGTTAGGGTACCTGCGGCGTCTGGTGAACGCACCACCAGCTCCCAGCGTCGCAGGTGTTACAGAGCACAGAACAGCAAAGCTTTAAATAGGAGGCTGCCTAATTAGTGCAACGACCTGCAGCTGCACTCGCGCTATTTAAGTGAGCCTCGCATAGCTGTAGGCGTCGCACCTTCTCTCTTGTTTTCACACGCAATGGCTGTGCAGTCGCACCCCTTTTTTCAGGGTCAGTTCGGTATCCCCGGGCATTACTAGAATGGTCGGGTGTGTATGTTGAAAGACAGAGGTAAATAGGGTTTTCTTTTCCAGGTAGGGAAAGATCGGTGCGACCCCGCGCAGTCCTCGCGCTGCTGTTCTGTTCCTCGCCTTTTTGCCAGATCTCCTCTGTATCCGTTAGCTGGTGGCTAACGTTAGCCTAGCCGCCGGTACAGCGAAAGAGATCTTATCCGCTAAAGTAGGCGGACCCTTCAGTGCCAGCTTAGCCTAGTGGGCTAAGCGTTTATTTATGACGCTGTCAGCGTCGGTTCGGATCCGCGCAGTAACCTTTTTGTGTTCTCTATTTTTTCCCCCTTAGCAGATCGGTTTCCTCCCAGCTCAGCGGTGCGAAGCTGGTGACAGCGCTGGTCCGAGAAACTCCGAAACTCTTGCCGGTTTCGGTTTTGGTTTCTCTTCTCCGCGTTTTGGGACCGTTTGTTCTCGGCGCCTTTTAAGCGCGAGACTTCCCCCTTTTTCTCCAGCTAGTAGATAGCTCTGTGAGTACACGAACGCCTCGCACGCCGGCGATCCGGGTTCGTGACTCGCGGTATTGTGTTTATTTATATATTTTTCATTTTTGTCTTTTTCAGTTGCCTGCGGCGCCTGCGGCTTCAATCGGGGTTCTCCCGATTTGTTTTTTGTTATCCTTTTCCAATTTTGTGTTTTATAAAATATATATTGTTTATAACAAATAAATATATATATTTCTCTGCATTCTTGGGTCCTCCGCTTCTCCCTATAACAATACCAGCACCTGGTTAAGTTTAGTTCATGTAGTTTTAATAAATACATCTACAGTATAGTTTAAAGCCAACCTGAAGAGCTGAGCCATGGGAATCCCTCCATCCTGCAGCATCGGTGTTATTACTTCTGCTAGGTATTGCCAGATGTGAGGTATATCAATAGCCATGTCATCAGCAACCTCCAAAATCTCATGAAGCCTGAGCAAAGCACACACACACACACACACACACACATGCATGCATATCATATTAATAAACTCAGTGCCCTCAAAATGTGATGATGAATTGCTCTGGAATTAAAGATCTGCTAACAATGTTCAAAGTTCTACAAGACTGTGTCTGTGCCACACAGCAACATGGTACTGAAGACCTGGGTATTATTTTTGGGCTCTGGTCCTTCTTTTGGTCAGTAGTTTTCCTAAAGTCTGTAATGGCTTCTTTTGAGTATTTTAGTCTTTTCCAGATGATTAAACATATAAGTGTCTCTCTGTGTGTGTGTGTGTGTGTGTGTGTGTGTGTGTGTGTGTTTCTTCAGGATAGATCTGATAGATCAGCCCACCATCACTCACCCTTTATAATACTGCTCAGTGGGTAAAACGCCAGCACTGATTATTTGTCGAAGAAGCAGACCCATGTGCTCTCGAGCAGTGGTGGTGCGCTCCAGTGTCATCTCCACAGCGTGACGTACAAACACAAACAGCAGAGATTCACTGTTCAGCTCCTGCACACATTGCAGCGCCTCCTGCAAAACATACACAGATACACACAGCAATGAGATAAATTCATCATTCAATTCATGAATTCAACATCTCGGTCTAGATTAAGTCTAGTGCATGTGAATCTAGATGCTCGTAATATCAGAGATCAGAGGTTGTCGCAGCAGTGGATTCACAGTTGGAAATAAAAAATGACAAGACTGGGAGATGAAAAGGGAAAAAACTAAAGCTGTACTGTCTTAAATACTTCTGTTCTACAACTGCACTGTGAATAAGTGTGTGCTGTTATTTATGATAGCAATCTTCTATGATAGCATTCTTTTATTACTGTTTAAATTATTCTTTTAAGCTAGATAAAATAAAAATTGGACTTCATGTCCTACATGGAATCTGTTTGCTGTGTACTTGATTTTACCTTCAGGTCATTGATGTGGAGATACTCCTCGACAATAGCAGCTGATTTTTTCTCTACCTGCTCCTCATTCAGAGCAGGTTTGGCAGGGGCAGGTGGTGCTGGAGCTGATTTAAGATTTACTACAGAAATGCAACAAAAATACATTAGAAATCTCAGAGCTGCAGCTTTAAGTATCAATTTTCTTTGTTCATGGCAGTTCAGGTGCATTAGAAACATATAAAACATTTTTATAAATACTAAATATATTAAATATGATGAATATATACAATTACTAAAAAAAAAGATTTATTTGGAATAAATAATTACTGGTCTACTCAAACATGGAAAACTTGTCATGTGTAAGGTAAGTATAAACTCCTCCTCTAACCTGTGTGTTCTCTGCTGTCTCGAGTGGCGTTTCCTCTCTTGTCCATCATGTTGGAGACACCCCGCATCTCCCCAGTTTGAGATCGAACCTCAGGCTTCTTACTGAAGGGAACGTTTCCTTTGGTGTCTTTAGTTCCATTGCTGAATCTGCTCGTCTGACTTCCCCATGAACGATTTCCTCTGTGAGCTTGAACCAGAGGCTGTAATACACCAGGCTGTGTGTGAGAAAAAGAATGATTGTGAACTGTGTCATTCCAATCCTAAACCCAGTGAAAGAATAGAAGCATTTGTTTCTGCTGTTTAGTACCTTGGTGATTTTGCTATGGTGTGACTTGTCATTGTTGCAGAAGGGCGCCGTGTTCCATCTGTTATACTGAGTCTTATTAATTTGGCCTCCTTGTCTTTGACTCCAGTGTTTCTTTGAGAGCCGTTTCTGCTGGACTTGAAGCTGCTCCACATGCTGTTCCATTTCAGCTTCTTTATGGACCTGGTCGATGGTTTTGGGGCCCTGATCTACCCTCCTGGAAACCCAGTTATTCTATTAAAAACAGAAACAGAGAGAAAGTGATTAGCCAAAGTGCAACACAGAACAAAGGCTGGAATGCAACATTTATAATGTACCAGCTCAACTTTCTTTTACACTCTCAAAGTTTGAAGTTTATTTCCCCAGAAGGCATTGCAAAACAGAAGAATGCTAGACAATTTAGCACAGACAGTGAATAAAATAGGTGGAAGTATCCGTACCTGTCTAAGATCCAGAACATCCTGGAGCATGAAGCGGATCCTGGATGAGGTTTTCTTTTCCCTTATTATTTTCTCCATCTGATGGAAGTACTGGTCCAGTTGAAGCTTTGCAAACAAAAACAAAAGTTATTAATATGCATGCTAAGCTAGCATTACCCTTATTCCCCAATCTACAGCAATATTTTACCCCGATATACAACCATTCCAAAAGTTACAAAACAATTAGTAGGACAACGGTAACACTTGCTGACTCCAGAGCGCCCCTACCTTGTCCTTTTTACTGTCTAGGTCCTTTCCAGCAGTAGAGAGCAGCTTGCTTAGACATTCCAAGCTTTCCTCATCTTCATTTTTCAGTAGCTTCTTAATACAGTCATGCATAATCTGCTCTGTGATCATCTTCAACTTGTAAAGTTCCCCCATGAATTTGATGTTACCCAGGGAACGTGTCCGAGCTTTAATCCTCAATTCTTCTAGCTCGTTTTTAAAGAGCTGACGGTCTTTCTCCTAAAGTTAACATCAGCATTTAGTTACTACTCATTCTGGACAAACACATTTCTTGATGTGTTCATACTGTAAGTGCTAAGATATGAGAATTTAGCACCTTTGTAGCTTCATCCAGCTCTTTTTGCTTCTGTTCAATGAGCTTGTCGTCCTTCTTGTCCTTTTCAAACTCCTGTTGGCAGCGACTGAGCAGCACTTTATGGAAGCTCCATGTTGATTCTGATTTATCTGAGGTGGGCACTTTGAGCTAAACAAGAACAAAAGCAATGATAATCTACCTCATAAAATATCTAATACTTCTAGTTTTGGACAGGTGGAGTCACTGCTCTTACTTCCATAAGGCTGTGGCACATGTTGGCATAAGTGCTGGAGAAATGGGGTTCTGAAACAGCCTTCTCGAAGATTAAATTGACGACTCCATGAAGCCGCTCCTCAGTATTGATGGGAAGCTTGGTGATCTGCTTCATCAGCTGCTCAAACATTTGTGGTGTCAGTTTATTCAGGATACTGCGGACATTACGGAACAGCTCCTGGGTTTTAGCTGCCTCTGGATCTTCATTCTCACTGCAGCTCTTCTTTACCGCTGGCATCCAGGCGTTCTCGGCCTTGTTCAGCTGCACTCTGTCATTGGTTGGTGGGATGCTGGTGCTGATTCGTCTCACTTTTTTAAGCTGCTTTTGCTGATAACAGTAAATTGCAGTTACATAACCATAGCTGCTTAAATATATACTTATACATTTTCAGAACATACACATATGTAGCCTAGAATGCATTTTATTATGTGTTTACAAGTCAATATAAGTTCAATATTAAGAAGTTATATTTAAGTAACTTACTGGTCCACGTCCAATAACACCCTGTTTGCTTAGGTTTGCATTGTTCTTCCTACAAAGCATCTGGTCCCTCAGGTACAATTGATCAAGCTGGGGCTAAAGAGGATAAAGAAAGTGACATTTTAACCACAGCAAGTTTATCTATGACTAAAAATATGTATATAATTAAAGATGCAATGCTATTTAAACCTTGTCCAGAACAACATCTGTGTCGTGCAGCTGAACTTTTGGTTTCTGCAGGCTGGCGCTGACTAGCTGCAAACTCAACAGAAACTCCCGGTCGTATTTAATCTTCTGTACCAGGTTATCACGCTTACAGCTCTCTAAAAAGACAAATATTCGTTTTTACAATGTAAATCCAATTAGACATGACATGAAATAAAAGATGTCCATGTTTACTTACGTTAAGAATCATTTTTTTACAAATCATATTTTTGAACAACATCCTTACCCGCCTCAGGCTTGATGTTCTTTCTGTCCAGCTTGTCCTCCTGGACCTCCACACGTTCAAAAGTAGGTGTGTCCAGTTTACAAACCAAGGGAGGACAATCTGTCGTACGTGTCATCAAGTCCCTCAGGGGTAACTGCTGCATCAGGGGCTAAAGTGTATAAAAAGAGAGTTGTGGTTTTAATTACAATAAAGTTACATATATAGAATTATCAACTATAAACGCACATGTATAAAATAAAATGATCATAAAGTGACGGTGTGATTGTTTAACCTGTTCCAGAAGCACTTCAGGGATGTTTGTCAGGACTTTTGGCCTTTCCAGGCTAGACTTTACAAACTGTAAGCTCAACAGAAAGTTCCGGTCATATTTTTTCTTCTGCTGCGGCTTAATTAAGTCATGATGCTCTGAAAAAACAGGAACAGGAATCAAAATCCGACTCACAACATGATGGATCTCACTATTTCTTTACTATCTTATATCATTTATTTGGGTCAGTGCAACCCTGAATGTATTTACTCCTTAAAATCAGGTTTTTAGTGAAGATCAAGTTCTTTATGAATCAAATTTCAGAAATGTTCAGTCCCAATACAGTTAAAAATAAAGTACAAAACATATTAAAGTCATGCAGTAAGGATCATCTATGTACTCATATTTTTAACCCATGATGGTCTTACCCTCTTCAGTCTTGACATCTTGAACATCCACAGGCTCAGAGATGGACGTTTCCTGTTTGCTAATTGAGAGGCCGATATCTGACTTACAGTTCATCACGTCTCTCAAATACAACTGCTCCATCAGAGGCTAAAGGAAGAGAAGTTTAACCACTACAGGTTCATTATCTTCTGTGTTACATTATACAACTTAATGTAAATGTATAAATAAATGTGATCATCAGGTAATGCTGTGATTGTTCTACCGTATTCAGAACCACCTCAGGGATATCAGTCAGGACTTTGGGTTTCTGCAGGCTGGAACTATTAAGCTGCAGACTCAAAAGAAAGCTCCGGCTGTATTTGTTCCTCTGCTGTGTATTAGCAATCTGACTTTGCTCTGGAAATCAGAATAAGTACAGCTGTGATAATGGTCCGCATTCCATATTGGTCTCAATGATGGATTTTATAAAATATCTAAATTCAAGTTTATAGAAACTTGTTCAAGCAACAATCCTTCAATTTTGAAATATAAGTGTCACCTGCTGGTAAAATACATGACAAATGCATCAACAGTGGCTTCTATTTTAGAACCACATGTTCCCAATGTTGGGTCATTTATTTAAAATAATAAAATCTCATTTACTGATGTGAGGCACTGTAGCAGAAGGTGTTGAGTTTTCTTCTTTAGCCTGGACCTCTGCATCCACAGACTAAGACAGAGAATTAAAATAAATAATTCATTACAACATAATTATTACCTTTTATTAATAATTTCACAACAAACAAATCCTCACTGTTAATCTTACCAGAGTTGGTGTTTCTACAGATGTGGTGCATCTTCCTGAGATCATCTCTTCAGTTATGTCCTGCCCAGGAGGTGTTGAGTTTTCATCATTAACCTTGACCTCTGCATCTACAGACTAAGAGAAGGAATAAAAACAATGATTATTTATATTAATTATACTGTATATTGTGTTAACATGGTTATTACAAATGTAAGTAAGTCCTTTATTAAAAATTAATCCTTAATCTAACCAGAGCTGGTGTTGCTGTAGACGTGGTCCATCTTCCAGACAGGATCTCTTCAGTTATGTCCCGTCCTCCCTGAGTGGGGTCTTTTATTATAATCTATATTAAAAATAAATGAAACCGATTTATTGCATGTGCACTAACAATACTAAATGAAAACGTGGAACTCATTAATGACTATGTGTATTAGGGTTGTGTTTAGTGCTGTGGGCTGGTGGTATTTACACATCACTATGTCACTATTTTGCACATGGCTAGTATGTACATATATTAACACACAACTGATAATCTTCCATGAGACGGTGTTGCTTTAGGGACGATTGATCTTCCTGACAGGATCTCTTCAGTTATGTCCCGTCCACCCTGAGTGGGATCTTTTATTGTGATCTTCACAAAAATCTAATTGAAGCTTTTTATTAGCATTTATAACACACGAATTGTATTGCTACTACTAATAATATTATTCTACTACCCTCAAAAACTCATAATGTACTGATATGCTGTCCAATAGTATCAAAATAGATCAATTTGCATGAACAGCCTAAAATATTGGACCATGTAACTTTTGTTTTAATTAGTAAAGTTGAAAGTAAAGTTGCCATAAAGCATTGCAATCACCGTTAGAACCCACTGGCAGTAGAACAGATTGTGCTGAAGAGCTTATTGCCTTTTAAAAAAGCACTGTCATTAAATGTTATTTAATTGATGACTAGCTGAACTGTATGTATATTAGGACTGTGTGCTGCACATCTCCTGTAAATATACAGTAAATATATAAAACCCCAAAATTCCTATCTTACATGAGATGGTGTTGCTGTTGATGGGGCCCATCTTCCAGACATAATCTCATCAGTGATGTCCCTTCCTCCCTGAGTGGGGTCTTTTATTATGATCTGTAAACACAACATCAAGTTAAACAGCTTTGTTGGTATTTCTAGATACTTACAAAAGCTACACTGGTATTGGGGGGTGGCTAAAAAAATAAACATGTAAATAATAAAGCCAATGTTTAATATAAAACTAATAATTTTTTTACCCTTTTTACGTAAGAGTGTATATTTATAGTAAATATTTCTTACCCTTTTACGCTCTTGCTTCCGTGCAGGTGAGTTTGCTGCTTCATACTGGTATGCGTATGGAAAGCAGTACTGTAACATAACAAGCAACAAGTAACAACACTTTAAATTGCTTAACAGAATTCATCTATGAAGTGTTTAAACAAATTATAGAAATACCAGCAGTTCTATATATCACATTGTTCAGAATCAGTATGTTTTGTAACATGAACAATTATTGATTGTAATAAAGGGGCTATTTTAGTTATTATTCTGAAAATTATCAGTAAAAAGAAGAATATACACAATCACAAAGTGGTAAAAACGAGTATACCTGTCCAGCTGGGAGGAAGTGAGCGGCAGAGTAGGACAGGAATTGATCCTGGTGATTAGGGATCATTGTAACCTGAAAACAGGTGGGATGGATGTAGGGTATTGGGGTAGGGATAGGTAGGTTGGGGTAATACAGCTGTAACAGGAAAGAAAAAGACAAAAGTAGTGTTTGAGTTAAGGCTTTAAAGACACCCAGGTAATAGTTTTTCAACTGGGACTGGCTCTAAGGTTGCACTGATAGATTTTCGTCACATTTTGATATTCTTCAATATTTTATTTGTAAATAAAAAAGAAACAAATGTATAAATAGTAATAAAATAAATATTAATATAACATACCTGACTGGGCTGCGGTGCAAAGTTCATTTTTCTAATAAAAGCTATAAAATCAATATTTAGCAGCTCTACACACATGTGATGCATCAAACGTATCACACCTAATGATGAGTAAGCTGTAGTGAGCATTATATAGAGTGCACATAGAATTGTAGAATGTCTCAAGTTGTGTTTCAGTAGGGCAGGGTCTCTCACCATCACCAACTGACTGTAGTCCATCTGTTTCTCTGCATGCTTTGTTAGCCCCCTTTCATGCTGTTCTTTAATGGTCAGGACTCTCCCAGGACCACTACAGAGCAGATATTATCAGACACAGAAATGTTGATGGAGTTTTTAAACACCTCAGTGTCACTGCTGGACTAAGAATAGTCCACCAGCCAAAAATATATCCAGCCAACAGCGCCCGTGGGCAGCGTCCTGTGACCACTGATGAAGGTCTAGAACAGGGGTATTCAACTAAAATTTAAAGGGGTCCAGTTAGAGAAAATTTCTTGAGGCAAAGGTCCGGAATGTTTAACTATATATATATATATAATGTAAATATATTGATATTTACATTTACATTTTCAGCATTTAGCAGACGCTTTTATCCAAAGCGACTTACACAATGAGCGGAACACAATGAGCAATTGAGTGTTAAGGGCCTTGCTCAGGGACCCAACAGTGGCAACTTGGTGGTGGCGGGGCTTGAACCGGCAACCTTCTGTTTATTAGTCCAGTACCTTAACCACTATAACATACTGTATATACAATATAGTATAATGTAGCCTAGTAGTTGTATCAACATCTGCATGTTATCAATAACTGTCAAATCAAATGTCTGTTTATTTATTAGGATTTTAACGTCATGTTTTACACTTTGGTTACATTCATGACAGGAACGGTAGTTACTCATTACACAAGATTCATCAGGTCACAAGGTTATATCGAACACAGTCATGGACAATTTAGTATCTCCAATACACCTCACTTGCATGTTTTTGGACTGTGGGAGGAAACCGGAGCACCGAAGGAAACCCATGCGTCCACGGGGAGAACATGCACACACAGCGAGGACCCGGACCGCACCACCTTATAAAACCTTTCTCTTATCAAATTAAGAGAAAATAAAAATAAATTGTGCTCCAGTGGGAAGTAAGAACAGAAATGAGTCTCTCCATCACGGATTAAATGCTGTAATTTCGCTGTACACGTTTCTTTTTTGGAGAGCGCCATTTGTCTCCTGTCTCACTCGTCTTTTTCTCAACTTTCTCCTGCACAGTTGTCTGTATCTCTCCCTTCGTTTTTTCTACATTCGCTATCTTTCTTTTTCTTTCCACCGTCTTTTCACATGTAAGTCGCCTCTAACTCTCTCAACTGTCTGCACTGTAGAGTCGCAGTGTTTACCGGCTGGAATGCACAGACTTGATTGGCTGAGTGGTGTCACGTGATTGGTTCTCATCCGCTATACCGCTACCGTAAAGACTACAAAAGCTGCGCCGGTTACAATAGAAGCGCTCCGTCAGGTTTCAAATCCTAACTTTCTGTTTTGGCTGTAGGTCTGGGTCCGTATGGGACAGCTTCTGGGTCCGGACCCGGACCGCGGTCCGCCTGTTAGTGACCTCTGGTCTAGAAGATGATCAACTCAAACAGAGTCAGAGTCAGAGTCAGAGAGGTTTTATTGTCATTTCAGCTACATACAAGTACATATTGAAACGAAACAGCGTTCCTCTAGGATCACGGTGTAACACGGTACAAAAAGTGCAAGACAAAACAGTGTAAATACAAAACAGTGTAAGTACAACAATAAATACAAAAAATCCTATAATAAATAACTACAAAAGATATTCCTAATTATCCCTAATCTAAACAAGTAATTAGGAGACAGGACTAAAGACAAGTGTTAGTACATGATGGTGAATAGATGGTACAATGGTTCATGAGGGAGTGACATGTTGTACATTAGCAGTGTAAAATTGGCAATGGAGCCTAAAAAGTAAATAAGGTGCAAAAATACAAAAAGACTTTTTCAATATTTGAATAAACAGTAAAATTGGCAATGGATATAAGAAGTAAATAAGGTGCAAAAATACAAAAAGACTTTTTCAATATTTGAATAAACAGGTAAAAACAGTCTAACATAGTCAATACAGTTCAGTGTGTGGCAGCAGAAAAATTTCCGGAGGAAATTGTTACAGTACTGAGTTGAGGAGTCTGATTGCTTGTGGGATAAAACTGTTACACAGTCTGGTTGTGTTAGTCCGGATGCTGCAGTATCGTCTCCCAGACGGGAGCAGAGTAAAAAGTCCATGTGATGAATGGGTTGGATCGTCCACAATGCTTAGAGCTTTGCGGATGCAGCGGGTGTTTAAAATGTCCGTGAGAGATGGAAGAGCGACCCCTATGATCTTTTCAGCTGTCCTCACTACTCGCTGGAGAGTCCTGCGGTCCGACGCAGTACAATTTCCGAACCAGACAGTGATGCAGCCGCTCAGGATGCTCTCGATTGTTCCTCTGTAGAACGTGGTGAGAATGGGGGGTGGCAGATGAGCTTTCCTCAGTCTTCTCAAAAAGTAGAGATGCTGCTGGGCTTTCTTGGTGATGGAACTGGTGTTGAGGGTCCAGGTGAGATTCTCTTCCAGATGAACACCGAGAAATTTGGTGCTCTTGACGATCTCAACAGATGAGCCGTCGATGTGCAGTGGGGAGTGGTCCCAGCAATAGATGAGCGATCGCCTCTGACTTTACATCTACAAGGTGGACCAACTAGGAGTGTCTAATAGAGTGGACAGTGAGTGGACACAGTATTTAAAAACTTCAGCAGCGCTGCTGTGTCTGATCCACTCATACCAGCACAAGACACACTTACACACCACCACCATGTCATTGTCACTGCAGTGCTGAGAATGATCCACCACCTAAATAATATCTGTACTGTGGGGGTCCTGACCATTGAAGAACAGGGTAAAAGCAGGCTAAAAAGTATGTAGAGAAACAGATGGACTACAGTCAGTAATTGTAGAACTTCAAAGTGCTTCTATACGGTAAGTGGAGCTAATATAATGGACAATGGGTGTAGAAAAAAGGAGGTGGTTTTAATGGTATGTTGAATAGCGTTAATGTCCTGTATGAGACCCTGAGCTCTCTGCATCATAATAAGTTCTGGATAATTACATAAATAGTGATGCTTGGCTTTTAGTGGATGATTCCTGAAATCACCAGTTCTGTACTGCATGTCCAGAGAGTTTTCCAATACATGGATTTACCTCAATGTAAGAACTTCTCTTCAGTAACAAATCAGAAGAAACAGCTCCCTCAAAAAGGTCATGGCCAAGACAAGAAGGTGATTCTGGCTGGAAAACATGGATGCAAGCAAACTCATTGAAGATGAGTCGAAGTTGACACCTTGCATCATGTATCAACATAGTGTGTCTGAGCCTGAACATGAACATACTCTTGATATGATTCTGCTGTGTGATTGGGATCTGTAGCAAGAGAATCTGCCAAAGATCTTTGCAGATCTGGTCATCAGGCAAGATAAAGCCACTTACTGCAAGATCTTTCAAATGAGTCGAACAAGTTCCTGGCCAAAATACTTAAAATCTTGCTTTTAACAAAGCAGCACCATTTGCATCTGATCAGCGCTATAGTTTTTGTGTGGTAGTGTATTTGTAGGTGTCATATACACTGCCAAAATCTTATGCTTCTTTCTCCCAGATCCTAGAGGTTTTACTACCTCAAATTATCAGTTTTGATGGCAGTTTTAAATTGCTTGTGCTGCTCCAACACAGCAAAAAGAGACTCAATTGTGTTCTTCACAGGAACATACTTCACAAAGCATTATTTACCTGACTCACTCTGACCAAGACAGAAGGATACAAGTTCAGCTGATTCACCTCAAACCAACATGGTGAAATTCTTTGAATTCTCGTCATTGAAAGAATGGCAGGAAGAGCAGGAAGAGGGGGCTAACAGAAGTGTATGCTTCTTACTCAAGTTGCCCATGTAAGTTAAAATTCTTTTTCCAATAACATAAGAATCTGATTGGTAATAATACAGTAGTTGCCTATCTACTCAATGCTCAGTAAGAATCTGATAGGAGTAGATACAGGGGAAAATACACTGATCAGCCATAACATTAAAACCACCTTCTTGTTTCTACACTCACTGTCCATTTTATCAGCTCCACTTACCATATAGAAGCACTTTGTAGTTCTACAATTACTGACTGTTTCTCTACATACTTTTTTTTAGCCTGTTTGCACCCTGTTCTTCAATGGTCAGGACCCCCACAGGACCACCACGGAGCAGGTATTATTCGGGTGTTGGATCATTCTCAGCACTGCAGTGACACTGACATGGTGGTGGTGTGTTAGTGTGTGTTGTGCTGGTATGAGTGGATCATTTTAAATATCGTGTCCACTCACTGTCCACTCTATTAGACACTCCTACCTAGTTGGTCCACCTTAGGGATGTAAAGTCAGAGACGATTGCTCATCTATTGCTGCTGTTTGAGTTGGTCATCTTCTAGACCTTCATCAGTGGTCACAGGACGCTGCCCATGGGGCGCTGTTGGCTGGATATTTTTGGTTGGTTGACTATTCTCAGTCCAGCAGTGACAGTGAGGTGTTTAAAAACTCCAGCAGTGCTGCTGTGTCTTATCCACTCACACCAGCACAACACACACTAACACACCAGTGTCACTGCAGTGCTGAGAATGATCCACCACCCAAATAATACCTGCTCTGTGGTGGTCCTGTGGGGGTCCTGACCATTGAAGAACAGCATGAAAGGGGGCTAACAAAGCATGCAGAGAAACAGATGAACTACAGTCAGTAATTGTAGAACTACAAAGTGCTCCTATATGGTAAGTGGAGCTGATAAAATGGACAGTGAGTGTAGAAACAAGGAGGTGATTTTAATGTTATGGCTGATCGGTGTATATATATATATATATATATATATATATTTTTTTTTTTGTTTTTGTTTGTTTCTCTACTTGAGATTGATATTGAGTTGTCCAGACCACCCACTTAACTGTGAGTTTCAGCTTCTTCCCTCTGGACGTAGATTCAGGTTCCCAACGGTACAACATAAGAGATGAAAAAAAATCCTTTAATACCTAAAGCGATAGGGTTATTAAATTTGTGATATGAATCTCTCATATTTACATTTAGGATTTTATATATATTTGAGCTTATGTGTTTTGTTTTATGTTTTATTTTTGTGTTGTACGCCATGCTGCAAAACAAATTTTCCTTTGGGGACAATAAAGACTGAACTGAACTGTACCGTACCCTCACCCTTCATCACCTTTAACTCCGGAACCATCCTAGCCGAGTGAGGTTCTGAGGGGAAACAAAGGACAAGTCCCGAATCGGCGGCCTCGAGGAAAAAGAATCGGCATCAGGAGCAGGCTGAGGACTAGGGCACACCGAGCACCCCTGCCTATCATTCTGCTGGCCAATGTCCAGTCTCTGGAAAACAAGCTTGGCGAACTCTGGGCCAAGATCAAATTCCAGAGAGACATTCATGACTGCAACCTTCTCTGCTTCACTAAGACATGGCTGGACCCAGCGGTACCAAACTGTGCCATCTAGCTGTCCAAGTTCTTCTTGGTATATCACATGGACAGGACAATGGAGTCAGGAAAGTTAAGGGGGGAGGTGAAGTGTGTCTGATAGTATACAACAGCTGGTGCGACAATATCAGCGTTGTGACTACTGCACGTTTCTGCACACCCAACCTGGATCTTCTGGCGCTCAAGATTTATCCTTTCTACCTCTCTTAGGAATTTACTCTGGTAAGTGTCAGCACCGTTTACATTTTACCTCAGGTCAACACAGACACAACACTGAGTAAACTTTATGAAACTCTTACACAGTTTCAGATTTAACACTGGGATGGATACTGTGCTTATTGTGGTTAAGGTCTTCAGCATATTTACGGAGGTGGTTTTGGGATTAATTGGGAAACTGGCAGACAATTTGGGTGCTTCCAGCTCTACCACCAATGTCAGGTGTGTTGACGACACTGTTCTGGTCTGGTGCCAGAACAACAACCTCCTCCCCAACGTCAATAAGAAAAAGGAGCTGATAGTGGACTGCAGCATAAAGCAGGAGAGGAGCTACCATCCTGTTTTGCTTAATGGGTCTGCAGTGGAGAGAGTAGATAATTTCAAATGCCTTGGTGTACACATCTCGAAGAACCTGTCATAGTCCTGCCATACCACCACCCTGGCAAAGTAGGCCTGTCAGCACCTATATCACATTAGATGCTGAAGGGATTTCAAATTGCAACAATAAATGGTGCTGGTCAAGAGCCAGGAGGATAGGATATCAGAATATGTTTTTACCTCACTCATCATTTACTCAGTACCATGTACTGGCCAACACTACACTTGTCTCTAGTCTCGTCTCTCTCAATTACTTTAGATTAGAAATGTCATTTGTATTTATTGTAGGTCTGTTTTTTATCTGCACTGTGTGTATTGATTTGTTTTGCACTTGTGTTCTGTGTTGCACCCTGGTCCTGGAGGAATGTTGTTTCAGAGACAGGACGAGATCAGCAGGGGGTGCAAGAGCCCTGCCGCCCGAGAACCAGGCTCCTTGTTTCAAGCACAAACTTCACAGGCACCTACTTAGCAGAATTTTTATTTTTATTTATTTTGAAATTTGGGGCTTCTGTTTGCTGTTTTAAATCTTGTTCCATGCTGGAGGCAGGTGTTTCATCACAAACTTGCTGACGTCCTCATCCACATGAAGAAAGTCCCTCCAGTTGAGTCCAGCTTCATTCCACAGATCTCTGGCTTTTTTGTAGCTCTGCAAAAATGGTTATATGTATTTGTAAAACTTTAAAGCATAAATAATGTTCATTAATGTTCATTATGGCTGAATACTGTTTATTATGGGTGATTAAGTGTAGATTGCACCACTTACTGTTTTTTGACAAAGCCGGTTGAGGATCTGAACCAGAAGGGCAGCAGCTTTTCCTATAAGCAGCAGCGGCTTAGCAACCTCTCTACAGAAACAACATAATAACATCAGATAAACAGCAAATGAAGCAGTAATATTATGTAATACCTTGATCGTTTTTTCATTTCATTTTCAACAACCCCTCCATACGGCCAGGATCGTGGCAGGTCCGGTTCCACTTGGAAACACCGGATCACATACGACATCAGAGAGTAGCTGACCCTTAAAGAGAGCATTAACTACCATATTTTTAATACATGACAACAGTCCTACATATACATTAGTGGAGACAGAAACAGCATTTATCTCACCCAATTATAAGAATCCAGGCCGGGGTCCCAACGAAGACAAAAACAAGAATGAAGTTAAAGTGTACTATACCAGCACCTGGTTAAGTTTAGTTCATGTAGTTTTAATAAATACATCTACAGTATAGTTTAAAGCCAACCTGAAGAGCTGAGCCATGGGAATCCCTCCATCCTGCAGCATCGGTGTTATTACTTCTGCTAGGTATTGCCAGATGTGAGGTATATCAATAGCCATGTCATCAGCAACCTCCAAAATCTCATGAAGCCTGAGCAAAGCACACACACACACACACACACACATGCATGCATATCATATTAATAAACTCAGTGCCCTCAAAATGTGATGATGAATTGCTCTTGAATTAAAGATCTGCTAACAATGTTCAAAGTTCTACAAGACTGTGTCTGTGCCACACAGCAACATGGGTACTGAAGACCTGGGTATTATTTTTGGGCTCTGGTCCTTCTTTTGGTCAGTAGTTTTCCTAAAGTCTGTAATGGCTTCTTTTGAGTATTTTAGTCTTTTCCAGATGATTAAACATATAAGTGTCTCTCTCTGTGTGTGTGTGTGTGTGTGTGTGTGTGTGTGTGTGTGTGTGTTTCTTCAGGATAGATCTGATAGATCAGCCCACCATCACTCACCCTTTATAATACTGCTCAGTGGGTAAAACGCCAGCACTGATTATTTGTCGAAGAAGCAGACCCATGTGCTCTCGAGCAGTGGTGGTGCGCTCCAGTGTCATCTCCACAGCGTGACGTACAAACACAAACAGCAGAGATTCACTGTTCAGCTCCTGCACACATTGCAGCGCCTCCTGCAAAACATACACAGAGACACACAGCAATGAGATAAATTCATCATTCAATTCATGAATTCAACATCTCTGTCTAGATTAAGTCTAGTGCATGTGAATCTAGATGCTCGTAATATCAGAGATCAGAGGTTGTCGCAGCAGTGGATTCACAGTTGGAAATAAAAAATGACAAGACTGGGAGATGAAAAGGGAAAAAACTAAAGCTGTACTGTCTTAAATACTTCTGTTCTACAACTGCACTGTGAATAAGTGTGTGCTGTTATTTATGATAGCAGTCTTCTATGATAGCATTCTTTTATTACTGTTTAAATTATTCTTTTAAGCTGGATAAAATAAAAATTGGACTTCATGTCCTACATGGAATCTGTTTGCTGTGTACTTGATTTTACCTTCAGGTCATTGATGTGGAGATACTCCTCGACAATAGCAGCTGATTTTTTCTCTACCTGCTCCTCATTCAGAGCAGGTTTGGCAGGAGCAGGTGGTGCTGGAGCTGATTTATGATTTACTACAGAAATGCAACAAAAATACATTAGAAATTTCAGAGCTGCAGCTTTAAGCATCAATTTTCTTTGTTCATGGCAGTTCAGGTGCATTAGAAACATATAAAACATTTTTATAAATACTAAATATATTAAATATGATGTATATATACACAATTACTAAAAAAAAGATTTATTTGGAATAAATAATTACTGGTCTACTCAAACATGGAAAACTTGTCATGTGTAAGGTAAGTATAAACTCCTCCTCTAACCTGTGTGTTCTCTGCTGTCTCGAGTGGCGTTTCCTCTCTTGTCCATCATGTTGGAGACACCCCGCATCTCCCCAGTTTGAGATCGAACCTCAGGCTTCCTACTGAAGGGAACGTTTCCTTTGGTGTCTTTAGTTCCATTGCTGAATCTGCTCGTCTGACTTCCCCATGAACGATTTCCTCTGTGAGCTTGAACCAGAGGCTGTAATACACCAGGCTGTGTGTGAGAAAAAGAATGATTGTGAACTGTGTCATTCCAATCCTAAACCCAGTGAAAGAATAGAAGCATTTGTTTCTGCTGTTTAGTACCTTGGTGATTTTGCTATGGTGTGACTTGTCATTGTTGCAGAAGGGCGCCGTGTTCCATCTGTTATACTGAGTCTTATTAATTTGGCCTCCTTGTCTTTGACTCCAGTGTTTCTTGGAGAGCAGCTTTTGCTGGACTTGAAGCTGCTCCACATGCTGTTCCATTTCAGCTTCTTTATGGACCTGGTCGATGGTTTTGGGGCCCTGATCTACCCTCCTGGAAACCCAGTTATTCTATTAAAAACAGAAACCGAGAGAAAGTGATTAGCCAAAGTGCAACACAGAACAAAGGCTGGAATGCAACATTTAATAATGTACCAGCTCTACTTTCTTTTACACCCTCAAAGTTTGAAGTTTCTTGTCCCAGAAGGCATTGCTGGACAATTTAGCAGAGACTGTGAATAAAATAGGTGGAAGTATCAGTACCTGTCTAAGATCCAGAACATCCTGGAGCATGAAGCGGATCCTGAATGAGGTTTTCTTTTCCCTTATTATTTTCTCCATCTGATGGAAGTACTGGTCCAGTTGAAGCTTTGCAAACAAAAAACAGTTATTAATATGCATGCTAAGCTAGCATTACCTTAACCCCTAATCTACAGAAATACTTTACCCCGATATACAACCATTCCAAAAGTTACAAAACAATTAGTAGGACAATGGTAACAGTTGCTGACAAGGAGAACCAGAGCGCCCCTACCTTGTCCTTTTTACTGTCTAGGTCCTTTCCAGCAGTAGAGAGCAGCTTGCTTAGACATTCCAAGCTTTCCTCATCTTCATTTTTCAGTAGCTTCTCAATACAGTCATGCATAATCTGCTCTGTGATCATCTTCAACTTGTAAAGTTCCCCCATGAATTTGATGTTACCCAGGGAACGTGTGCGAGCTTTGATCCTCAATTCTTCTAGCTCGTTTTTAAAGTGCTGACAGTCTTTCTCCTAAAGTTAACATCAGCATTTAGTCACTACTCATTCTGGACAAACACATTTCTTGATGTGTTCATACTGTAAGTGCTAAGATATGAGAATTTAGCACCTCTGTAGCTTCATCCAGCTCTTTTTGCTTCTGTTCAATGAGCTTGTCATCCTTCTTGTCCTTTTCAAACTCCTGTTGGCAGCGACTGAGCAGCACTTTATGGAAGCTCCATGTTGATTCTGATTTATCTGAGGTGGGCACTTTGAGCTAAACAAGAACAAAAGCAATGATAATCTACCTCATAAAATATCTAATACTTCTAGTTTTGGACAGGTGGAGTCACTGCTCTTACTTCCATAAGGCTGTGGCACATGTTGGCATAAGTGCTGGAGAAATGGGGTTCTGAAACAGCCTTCTCGAAGATTAAATTGACGACTCCATGAAGCCGCTCCTCAGTATTGATGGGAAGCTTGGTGATCTGCTTCATCAGCTGCTCAAACATTTGTGGTGTCAGTTTATTCAGGATACTGCGGACATTACGGAACAGCTCCTGGGTTTTAGCTGCCTCTGGATCTTCATTCTCACTGCAGCTCTTCTTTACCGCTGGCATCCAGGCGTTCTCAGCCTTGTTCAGCTGCACTCTGTCATTGGTTGGTGGGATGCTGGTGCTGATTCGTCTCACTTTTTTAGGCTGCTTTTGCTGATAACAGTAAATTGCAGTTACATAACCATAGCTGCTTAAATATATACTTATACATTTTCAGAACATACACATATGTATCATAGAATGCATTTTATTATGTGTTTACAAGTCAATATAAGTTCAATATTAAGAAGTTATATTTAAGTAACTTACTGGTCCACGTCCAATAACACCCTGTTTGCTTAGGTTTGCATTGTCCTTCCTACAAAGCATCTGGTCCCTCAGGTACAATTGATCAAGCTGGGGCTAAAGAGGATAAAGAAAGTGACATTTTAACCACAGCAAGTTTATCTATGACTAAAAATATTAAAGATGCAATGCTATTTAAACCTTGTCCAGAACAACATCTGGGTCGTGCAGCTGAACTTTTGGTTTCTGCAGGCTGGCGCTGACTAGCTGCAAACTCAACAGAAACTCCCGGTCGTATTTAATCTTCTGTACCAGGTTATCACGCTTACAGCTCTCTAAAAAGACAAATATTCGTTTTTACAATGTAAATCCAATTAGACATGACATGAAATAAAAGATGTCCATGTTTACTTACGTTAAGAATAATTTTTTTACAAATCATATTTTTGAACAACATCCTTACCCGCCTCAGGCTTGATGTTCTTTCTGTCCAGCTTGTCCTCCTGGACCTCCACACGTTCAAAAGTAGGTGTGTCCAGTTTACAAACCAAGGCAGGACAATCTGTCGTACGTGTCATCAAGTCCCTCAGGGGTAACTGCTGCATCAGGGGCTAAAGTGTATAAAAAGAGAGTTGTGGTTTTAATTACAATAAAGTTACATATATAGAATTATCAACTATAAACGCACATGTATAAAATAAAATGATCATAAAGTGACGGTGTGATTGTTTAACCTGTTCCAGAAGCACTTCAGGGATGTTTGTCAGGACTTTTGGCCTTTCCAGGCTAGACTTTACAAACTGTAAGCTCAACAGAAAGTTCCGGTCATATTTTTTCTTCTGCTGCGGCTTAATTAAGTCATGATGCTCTGAAAAAACAGGAACAGGAATCAAAATCCGACTCACAACATGATGGATCTCACTATTTCTTTACTATCTTATATCATTTATTTGGGTCAGTGCAACCCTGAAAGTATTTACTTCTTAAAATCAGGTTTTTAGTGAAGATCAAGTTCTTTATGAATCAAATTTCAGAAATGCACTTTGTTCAGTCACAATACAGTTAAAAATAAAGTACAAAACATATTAAAGTCATGCAGTAAGGATCATCTATGTACTCATATTTCTAACCCATGATGGTCTTACCCTCTTCAGTCTTGACATCTTGAACATCCACAGGCTCAGAGATGGACGTTTCCTGTTTGCTAATTGAGAGGCCGATATCTGACTTACAGTTCATCACGTCTCTCAAATACAACTGCTCCATCAGAGGCTAAAGGAAGAGAAGTTTAACCACTACAGGTTCATTATCTTCTGTGTTACATTATACAACTTAATGTAAATGTATAAATAAATGTGATCATCAGGTAATGCTGTGATTGTTCTACCGTATTCAGAACCACCTCAGGGATATCAGTCAGGACTTTGGGTTTCTGCAGGCTGGAACTATTAAGCTGCAGACTCAAAAGAAAGCTCCGGCTGTATTTGTTCCTCTGCTGTGTATTAGCAATCTGACTTTGCTCTGGAAATCAGAATAAGTACAGCTGTGATAATGGTCAGCATTCCATATTAGTCTTAAATGGATTTTATAAAATTCTAAATGTATATGAACTAACGTTAGCAGTTTCAGTTAGAAATCGTCTAAATTGATCTCAGCTAATCAACAGTGGCTTCTATTTTAAAACCACATGTTCCCAATGTTGGGTCATTTATTTAAAATAATAAAATCTCATTTACTGATGTGAGGCACAGTAGCAGGAGCTGTTGAGTGTTCTTCTTTAGCCTGGACCTCTGCATCCACAGACTAAGACAGAGAATTAAAATAAATAATTCATTACAACATAATTATTACCTTTTATTAATAATTTCACAACAAACAAATCCTCACTGTTAATCTTACCAGAGTTGGTGTTTCTACAGATGTGGTGCATCTTCCTGAGATCATCTCTTCAGTTATGTCCTGCCCAGGAGGTGTTGAGTTTTCATCATTAACCTTGACCTCTGCATCTACAGACTAAGAGAAGGAATAAAAACAATGATTATATATATTAAATATATATTGTGTTAACATGGTTTTTACAAATGTAAGTCCTTTATTAAAAATCAATCCTTAATCTAACCAGAGTTGGTGTTTCTACAGATGTGGTGCATCTTCCTGAGATCATCTCTTCAGTTATGTCCTGCCCAGGAGGTGTTGAGTTTTCATCATTAACCTTGACCTCTGCATCTACAGACTAAGAGAAGGAATAAAAACAATGATTATTTATATTAATTATACTGTATATTGTGTTAACATGGTTATTACAAATGTAAGTAAGTCCTTTATTAAAAATTAATCCTTAATCTAACCAGAGCTGGTGTTGCTGTAGACGTGGTCCATCTTCCAGACAGGATCTCTTCAGTTATGTCCCGTCCTCCCTGAGTGGGGTCTTTTATTATAATCTATATTAAAAATAAATGAAACCGATTTATTGCATGTGCACTAACAATACTAAATGAAAACGTGGAACTCATTAATGACTATGTGTATTAGGGTTGTGTTTAGTGCTGTGGGCTGGTGGTATTTACACATCACTATGTCACTATTTTGCACATGGCTAGTATGTACATATATTAACACACAAGTGATAATCTTCCATGAGACGGTGTTGCTTTAGGGAAGATTGATCTTCCTGACAGGATCTCTTCAGTTATGTCCCGTCCACCCTGAGTGGGATCTTTTATTGTGATCTTCAGAAAAATCAAATTGAACCTTTTTATTAGCATTTATAACACACGAATTGTATTGCTACTAATAATAATATTATTCTACTACCCTCAAAAACTCATTATGTACACATATTTCTGATATGCTGTCCAATAGTATCAAAATAGATCAATTTGCATGAACAGCCTAAAATATTGGACCATGTAACTTTTGTTTTAATTAGTAAAGTTGAAAGTAAAGTTGCCATAAAGCCCTGCAATCTCCGTTAGAACCCACTGGCAGTAGAACAGATTGTGCTGAAGAGCTTATTGCCTTTTAAAAAAGCACTGTCATTAAATGTTATTTAATTGATGACTAGCTGAACTGTATGTATATTAGGACTGTGTGCTGCACATCTCCTGTAAATATACAGTAAATATATAAAACCCCAAAATTCCTATTTTACATGAGATGGTGTTGCTGTTGATGGGGCCCATCTTCCAGACATAATCTCATCAGTGATGTCCCTTCCTCCCTGAGTGGGGTCTTTTATTATGATCTGTAAACACAAAATCAAGTTAAACAGCTTTGTTGGTATTTCTAGATACTCACAAAAGCTACACTGGAATTGGGAGGTGGCTAAAAAAATAAACATGTAAATAATAAAGCCAATGTTTAATATAAAACTCTTTTTTTTTTTTACCCTTTTTACGTAAGAGTGTATATTTATAGTAAATATTTCTTACCCTTTTACGCTCTTGCTTCCGTGCAGGTGAGTTTGCTGCTTCATACTGGTATGCGTATGGAAAGCAGTACTGTAACATAACAAGCAACAAGTAACAACACTTTAAATTGCTTAACAGAATTCATCTATGAAGTGTTTAAACAAATTATAGAAATACCAGCAGTTCTACTCAAATATCACATTGTTCAGAATCAGTATGTTTTGTAACATGAACAATTATTGATTGTAATAAAGGGGCTATTTTAGTTATTATTCTGAAAATTATCAGTAAAAAGAAGAATATACACAATCACAAAGTGGTAAAAACGAGTATACCTGTCCAGCTGGGAGGAAGTGAGCGGCAGAGTAGGACAGGAATTGATCCTGGTGATTAGGGATCATTGTAACCTGAAAACAGGTGGGATGGATGTAGGGTATTGGGGTAGGGATAGGTAGGTTGGGGTAATACAGCTGTAACAGGAAAGAAAAAGACAAAAGTAGTGTTTGAGTTAAGGCTTTAAAGACACCCAGGTAATAGTATTTCAACTGGGACTGGCTCTAAGGTTGCACTGATAGATTTTCGTCACATTTTGATATTCTTCAATATTTTATTTGTAAATAAAAAAGAAACAAATGTATAAATAGTAATAAAATAAATATTAATATAACATACCTGACTGGGCTGCGGTGCAAAGTTCATTTTTCTAATAAAAGCTGTAAAATCAATATTTAGCAGCTCTACACACATGTGATGCATCAAACGTATCACACCTAATGATGAGTAAGCTGTAGTGTAGAGCATTATATAGAGTGCACATAGAATTGTAGAATGTCTCTGATGGAGACTTTGGTTGAGGCCTTTATGACATCATCACCATTGCTTTACTGTTTAATTCCCACAACCCTTTAACCCCCCCCCCCCCCCCCCCCACTGTTATTTTTTAAATAATGCTTCAATACAAATGAATGCTTTTTACCAGTATATTTTGATTTTCTGAGATGCAGAATGAATTTTGTTACTTTGTATATTCTTTTTAAAGCCAAATGTTTTAGGGACATAGATTTAGAGACAGAACTAAGTAAAGAAGATCCCTTATAAGATAAATTTATATGAATTTCCTCCATTTTTGATCTTCTGAGATGCAAAATGAATTTTGTTACTTTGTATATTCTCTTCAAACCATTATAGTTTTATTTAATCTGAAAAAAGTCTATAAATTTAGGCATACATGTTTTTGACAGCACCTTGTGAGAAGCGTGTTAGTTCTTGTCTACCAACTCATGATTAAAATATTTACAAAATAATAAATATGCCACTTACAGTTACAATCAAAATAATTCAACCCCCATTGCACATTAGGTTCATTATTAAAATGTACAGACTTTCAGCTGTTTGTAATCAGACAATCAAACAAGAACAATTTAAATAGCTTAACACAACTACAACAAATTCTTAACATTCTTTAAAACTTCTTTGCAAATTGATAAGGCCAGCTATGGTCCCAGCGGCACGGTGGCTCAGTGGGTACCTCTGTCGCCTCACAGCAAGAAGGTACTGGGTTCGATCCCCAGGCGGGGTGGTCTCCCCGTGTCTGCGTGGGTTTTCTCCAGGAGCGCTGGTTTCCTCCTACAGTCCAAAAACATGCAGTCAAGTTAATTGGAGACCCTGAATTGCCCTATAGGTGAATGGGTGTGTGTATGTGTGTGTGTGTCTGCCCTGCTAAGGACTGGCGCCCCGTCCAGGGTGTTACTGTGTGCCTTGCGCTCATTGAAAATCTGGGATAGGCTACAGCTAGACTAGTGCCTGCTGCTGCCAATTCAATCCTCTGATGTCCCCTTGCTGGACATACACAAAGTTGTCTATAGTCAAGTCAGGTAAATTTTATTTGTATAGCGCTTTTTACAATGAACATTGTCTCAAAGCAACTTTACAGAATCCAGGACCTACAGACCAAAAACCCCTGTTAAGCAAGCCGAGGGCAACAGTGGCAAGGAAAAACTCCCTTAAAATTACAGGAAGAAACATCGAGAGAAACCAGACTCAGCAGGGAACCATCCTTCTTGGGCGGAGGATAATTTGGAGGAGGATAATTTGGCCTGGAGGATAATTTGAATAAATATGGTTTACACAATTCATACAAACACAAAATTAAATTGAACTAAAAGTTAAAACTAGCAAAAAATAATTGGTGTTTTTATAGATTTTATAGAATTGGATATAGATTTGATTCCAGAGCTTTCAAATGTAGAAACAAGACTCTGTTGGGTTTTTCTTAGATAGACTGGACAGAGCCTTAAGCATGATCTCCTTGACAGCATCACATAGGGATAATATTAATTATATAAACCATTGTTACGTGCAAAGGCACGTATTATTATTATTAATGATATTATTATTTGTGTGTATACAGTGTATCACAAAAGTGAGTACACCCCTCACATTTCTGCAGATATTTAAGTATATCTTTTCATGGGACAACACTGACAAAATGACACTTTGACACAATGAAAAGTAGTCTGTGTGCAGCTTATATAACAGTGTAAATTTATTCTTCCCTCAAAATAACTCAATATACAGCCATTAATGTCTAAACCACCGGCAACAAAAGTGAGTACACCCCTAAGAGACTACACCCCTAAATGTCCAAATTGAGCACTGCTTGTCATTTTCCCTCCAAAATGTCATGTGACTCGTTAGTGTTACTAGGTCTCAGGTGTGCATAGGGAGCAGGTGTGTTCAATTTAGTAGTACAGCTCTCACACTCTCTCATACTGGTCACTGAAAGTTCCAACATGGCACCTCATGGCAAAGAACTCTCTGAGGATCTTAAAAGACGAATTGTTGCGCTACATGAAGATGGCCAAGGCTACAAGAAGATTGCCAACACCCTGAAACTGAGCTGCAGCACAGTGGCCAAGATCATCCAGCGTTTTAAAAGAGCAGGGTCCACTCAGAACAGACCTCGCGTTGGTCGTCCAAAGAAGCTGAGTGCACGTGCTCAGCGTCACATCCAACTGCTGTCTTTGAAAGATAGGCGCAGGAGTGCTGTCAGCATTGCTGCAGAGAGGTGGGGGGTCAGCCTGTCAGTGCTCAGACCATACGCCGCACACTACATCAAATTGGTCTGCATGGCTGTCACCCCAGAAGGAAGCCTCTTCTGAAGTCTCTACACAAGAAAGCCCGCAAACAGTTTGCTGAAGACTTGTCAACAAAGGACATGGATTACTGGAACCATGTCCTATGGTCTGATGAGACCAAGATTAATTTGTTTGGTTCAGATGGTCTCAAGCATGTGTGGCGGCAATCAGGTGAGGAGTACAAAGATAAGTGTGTCATGCCTACAGTCAAGCATGGTGGTGGGAATGCCATGGTCTGGGGCTGCATGAGTGCAGCAGGTGTTGGGGAGTTACATTTCATTGAGGGACACATGAACTCCAATATGTACTGTGAAATACTGAAGCAGAGCATGATCCCCTCCCTCCGGAGACTGGGTCGCAGGGCAGTGTTCCAGCATGATAATGACCCCAAACACACCTCTAAGACGACCACTGCTTTATTGAAGAGGCTGAGGGTAAAGGTGATGGACTGGCCAAGCATGTCTCCAGACCTAAACCCAATAGAACATCTTTGGGGCATCCTCAAGCGGAAGGTGGAGGAGCGCAAAGTCTCGAATATCCGCCAGCTCCGTGATGTCGTCATGGAGGAGTGGAAAAGCATTCCAGTGGCAACCTGTGAAGCTCTGGTAAACTCCATGCCCAGGAGAGTTAAGGCAGTTCTGGGAAATAATGGTGGCCACACAAAATATTGACACTTCAGGAACTTTCACTAAGGGGTGTACTCACTTTTGTTGCCGGTGGTTTAAACATTAATGGCTGTATATTGAGTTATTTTGAGGGAAGAATAAATTTACACTGTTATATAAGCTGCACACAGACTACTTTTCATTGTGTCAAAGTGTCATTTTGTCAGTGTTGTCCCATGAAAAGATATACTTAAATATCTGCAGAAATGTGAGGGGTGTACTCACTTTTGTGATACACTGTATATGCTGCTATCTTACTGTTTTGTTTTTGCTGAGACTTTTATTGCAGTGTGTAGTTCAGCAGGAAAGACTGCATAGGCGGGGGCAGACCCCTGATATAAAGAGGAAGCAGAAGACGGCTAGCAATTTAGCGACCTAACATGTTGGGCTAGTTTGTTTGGTGGGACTTGCTGGTGTTTGGCTCAGTGGCATGTGCTTTGAATTCTGAGACTTGTCTCTTGTGTACAGTATAGTCTTTGTGACCAATTGTTACAGTTTGTTTGTTGGGGCCTGGACAGGTAAGAAAGGGCGTGCTCATACATTTCCATCACGTAGCCAACCTATGTATAGACACACAGTAAGAAGCATGTGCCATCCACTGTATTTATGTTTGGTAGGAAAGTTTAGTGTAGTTAGTTCTTTTGTTTAACATTTTGTTTGTAGTTCATAGAATTGTGGGAATTTGAGAATAGGAAGTATGGGTTTTGTTTAATTCTTTTCTTTCCTTTAGCACCGCTTTCGTCCAGGTCCTTTTGTCTTCGGTTAATGTAAATATTTTTTGTATATTGTAAATGACCCACTGTATGTGTACCAGCCAAAGTAAACTCTGGCTTCACCTACTGCATCTGGTTTGTGTTTTTCCTATGTCCCCAGTCTACAGTTTTATTTCCTATTGCCCCACCTCTATAACCACTACTGTTACTGACCCTACATCCCCTAGTATCCATCTAGGGTGTGTAATACCATATATTCAGGCAGTGGCTTCTATTGTTTGACATAGCAGTAGGAAGACAAACAGCCTGGTGTTAATCATTGAAAGCTTTTTTTTTCTACTGATAACCCATCATCATTATGACCTATCACAACAAATATGTTGCTTCTATATATTGTCTCTTTGACTGTTGCATCATGGGCAATCAGAGTACTTACAGATGGAAACCAGATGGACTACAGTCAGTAATTGTAGAACTGATAAAATGGACAATGTGTGTATAAACAAGGAGGTGGTTTTAATGTTACGGCTGATTGGTGTATAAGGGGAGCAAATTGAGGCGACATGATCAATTGTTGTTGTTTTAATGTGTGACGCTGAAGTGAAGTTGAGTCAAGATGAAACTGTCTTTCTGGTATGCCAGAAGCCCACATTCTTCAGGCTGAAATTAATGTTCAGATGGGATGGCTTCTGCCTACTTTGACCCTCCTGATCTCGAAGCTTTACCTCCAGGTACTGCAACCTCTGGTGAATGTCCTCCAAGAAGGCCTGCAGCAGCGAATACATGTCACACTTTTAAGACTATTTTAGTGATGCAGTTTTGTTTTTGAAAAGTGTCATTAATTAAAGATTCTGAGAGACTGAACCAGAAAATTTGAAAAGATATTGAACTTATTATTTTAAATTATCATTACATTTATATAAATGTATGTTTATGCAAACCACACTGTTATGTAACCACTGTCCAACACTGTAAATAAGGTAGCATAGCTCACATATGCTGCACTTTCAGTAGTATTGTATTGTATTTATTTGTATACAATACTGAATTGCACTTCTGGTTGGATGCTAACTGCATTTCATTGGTTCTGTACCCTGACTAGATCTGATCTAATTTAATCTAATGTAATGTAATCCTTTGCTCTAATCCGAAGTCCTAGAACAGGCCAGTAAATTAAATATTCCCTTTTTATTGTAACAATTGTCTTATTAAACAACCCCTTGAGCATAAAGCACACAAGATAAGCAGATTCATACTGCATTCAAACTTTTAATAGTTCAGTCAGCTTCTACCAAATGAAAACTAACCTGTAGGACAATAATTAATAGAGATATCAGCGATGCACAGACCCAGAGTGTCATAAACTAACATCAGCTTTTCATGAGTAACATGGAAACTGTAAATTATAGTTTATAACAAACACCAAATTGTAAAGTGCCCTAAACATAGAGAGTAGGCTTTTGTCTCAGGCCTGTGTTTTTGTATCTGTTGGTCCTGGATTTTGTAAAGTTGCTTTGAGACAATGTCTATTGTAAAAAGCGCTATATAAATAAAGTTGACTTGACTTGACTTGTGTAATGTATTCTGTGTGTAAATTCTTTTAAAAATCATAATCAGCTTGCACACAAACAGCAGCTTTAGTCAACAGCAAGTTTAATGAATATCAAACAGCAGATCAAAACCTCTCACATTCAACATTCCACAGAAACAATAATTACAACTATTTTGATTGATTGTCTTGCGCAGGAGTAAACAGCCCTCCTGTGTTTTCTCATTTTTGCAATCAGATTATACTTTTATTGAATTTGTGTGCATTTTACTGGGTAAAAAAAGAACAAAAAAGGGTCCATTAACATAAGATACCAATAACAATTACAATTAGTTATACATCATCAATGCTGTTTTGGACCAACTTAAAAAAAAAAGGTTTACAAATATTTTCCCGTTATTTTCCAATACTGACGTTAAAATGAGCACCAAAACATTAAAAGAACAAAAACTAAAGGATCAAACTTTGGCAGAAATACAGATGTGAGCTGTAAAGAAACAGCAGATTTGTCTTTTTAGAGTTACAGTGTTTAAAAGTAAGCAGCATCATTGGTGTTATTTATTATGTCTATATAATAGCTTGCACAATTTCCCATTTTATAGCTGCAGTGCAACAGCTTGGCATTATTATCAGTAGTATGTTTTTGCACATGCTCAGTATTGCTAGTTCCTCCTAAACCTAAACTTAAAATAAATATTAGATTATTGTTTATTTTTGTGCTTCAACTCTATTAAATAATGTAAATGCATAACTCCATCTCAGTGTTTCCCAAACACCATCTTCATACCCCTAACACAACTGCCAACACACTTATCAAAAACAACCAAAATCTGGTAGAGGACGATTACTGTATATATCATAGGAACATGAGTCCCACTGCAGTGAAGACATAGAAGGTTTGTCAGTCCATCTAAAGCCAGCTCATATGTACATGTGTGTGATCACATTCTTCATTATTCACTGCTCCTGTATTTAGGGGTCACTCTGGTCTGCATGGCTGATTTGATCTTTATGCCCTTTCCGATGGCTGTTTAGCCAACCCTTTTCTCCCCTGACATAGCCAGTCACATCTGTGTAGACACCTGACTAACTAATAGCACAGCTGAGATTCGAACCCCGGGTCTCAGCAGTAATGGGCTAGTGTGTTTTACTGCCCCAGTTGCCCTGAACATACATTCTGGGTCAAGGTTTAGAAGGATCAAATCTGCCAATCAACTAATGTTAATCTCAGACAAATAAATACCCCCCAATTATTTCATTTAAGTTGAGAACGTGCCTGTGATTGAAGGTACGGTTTGAACCCCTGGTCCTGTAGGGCCCCCAAACACTCTGCTACACCATTGTGCCACCTTTTCATTTTATTCATTACAAAAACTAGTTTATTTTTGACAGGGTGGTGGCAAATCTGTAGCATGTCCTGAAAACACAGGGTGCAGGGTAAGAATACACCCTATGACTATTACAAATCAGAGGGCATGTCATGCTTTTGGGACGCTGGGTAAACAGAGAGAAAAGGCAAAACTTTACACAGTACGTTTGGACCCTGGAATTTATTCACTAGAAATACAGTCCGTCTGAGTAATAATCAGGTGTGTTGGGAGCTCTGAGGACTGGTGTGGGAAACACTGATGGAGGCATTAACGTTAACATTAGTTGTTTCATGGCTTTTCTACAAAAGCTGAACACAAATACAGATGCGTACCCTCTTCCTCCACCACTTGATTATGGGTGAAGATACACTATATAGACCAAAGTATAGGGACACCCCTTCTAATAAATGAATTCATGTGTTTCAGCTTCAGCAGCAAACAGGTCGGTCAGCTGCATTGCTAACAGGATTAATTAAACAGTTTTACAAAGGATATTATATGCTTCCAAATTTGCAGCAACAGTTTAGAGATAGCCCTTTCCTGTTCCATCATTAGTGTGCCCAACAACACAAGGTCTATACAGACATGAAGAAAAGCTTGGTTTAAAGTCCAGTGACCTGCACACTTTGACCTCAGCCCCACTGAACAGCTCTGGAATGAACTGGAACATAATTTGAGACTTTCTTGACCAACATCAGTGCCCAGCCATACAAAAGCTCTTCTGAGTTATTGGGCACAAATTCTCACAGACATGCTTCAAGGTCTTGTGAGAAGCCTTCTCAAAAGAGTGGCTGTTGTTAAAGCTCAAAAGATCACATAGAGGTCACTCTATTTTAGTACCATTTGTTTTTGAAATGGGATGTCCAACACACTAATGGTCAGGTGTCCAAATACTTTTGGCCATATAGTGTACCTCTGAAGGAGACACGACCTGATATCTACAAACTGAAATTCAGCAATAGCGACATAACCTGCATATGATACCTGAGCTAAACAGCAGCTGGCATTTTTAAAGCTTTGAATGCTGGTGCACTGGGATCCCAATAACAGAACTGGGAGATCTTCTAGCACAAAGAAGGCACAGCAGTGCTGAGTGCTGAGGCTGCACCACCTGAGAACATCTGTAGAGGGCCAAAAGGCTGTGCTGCCCATGGGCCACAGATACCCTTGGCGTAACCATGAGCAGGAGAGCTCATGACACTTTGTCCACGTGAGGAGTCAAGGTCTTTTGTGAATTTACCTAAAGCCAAAAAGAGAAAGGAAGTGTTTAAAGCTTATTTATTAAATGTACTTGGACATGAAGCTGATAACAGGAACATAAATAAAATTACACTGAGTTCCAATCTAACCAAACAGAGAGATAAAGATGAGAAATGGGAGATTTTTAAAGGCTTGTGTGTGTGAGACTAAAACATATGAATATCCCCAAACAGGAGTGTATAAATAAGGGGGTGTTTGGGACACAATATGAATATAAAACATCATTGTTTATTTGCAGTTTCCATAAAATTAGTAAAAGTCATTAAGTATCAAGCTGATTGAAAAGATTTAGAATAACAGTAAACGGTTAAAGAGGCTCTGGGGTCTCAGGGGCCTTAAACAAAACAAGGGTTAAAACCATGGAATATAACTATGCAATAACACACAGACACACTCAGACACACTGCCAAAAACAAACCAGTCCAGGTCTGTACCTCTAGCAGCCCAGGGAGAAGTGGAGGAGAAAGACTGGGGAGATTGAGGAGAAAAGGAACAGCTTAAAGAGGAGATCCTAAGCTCGTTCTTCTGAAAATACTCAGGGTGAGGAGACAGGGGAAGGACAGAAGAACAGAAACTCAGCCAGTCAAAGAAAAAACAATGACAGAGCATTTAACACAGCAATGCTTCATTAAGCTACCTACTCTGCTAATAACTAATCACCTCCGTTGCCTTCTGATTAGTTGGGCAGCTAAGTGCATTGGAGAATAACCTCAAAAAGTCAGAATGAGGTGCCTACAGTAAGGGTATAACAGAATGGACTCACCTCTAGGTTTGTACGAGCTTTTTTTAGTATGTCTCGTGTTTGCGACACTGTGAATTACAAAGAAAGTGGGTTAGAGTGTAGTCACAGGCATTCATTATAATCATCACATGTATCTTATCAGTCATCACCAGCTGGGTTATGTAGCTGGAACTGGGCTGGGGAGTAACCCCACAACCCCATACCACCCCACAGATCACCACCACTACCACAATCCTGACTTTTCCAGCTCCAGTGCATAGTCACATATACAGTGTATCACAAAAGTGAGTACACCCCTCACATTTCTGCAAATATTTCATTATATCTTTTCATGGGACAACACTATAGACATGAAACTTGGATATAACTTAGAGTAGTCAGTGTACAGCTTGTATAGCAGTGTAGATTTACTGTCTTCTGAAAATAACTCAACACACAGCCATTAATGTCTAAATAGCTGGCAACATAAGTGAGTACACCCCACAGTGAACATGTCCAAATTGTGCCCAAATGTGTCGTTGTCCCTCCCTAGTGTCATGTGTCAAGGTCCCAGGTGTAAATGGGGAGCAGGGCTGTTAAATTTGGTGTTTTGGGTACAATTCTCTCATACTGGCCACTGGATATTCAACATGGCACCTCATGGCAAAGAACTCTCTGAGGATGTGAGAAATAGAATTGTTGCTCTCCACAAAGATGGCCTGGGCTATAAGAAGATTGCTAACACCCTGAAACTGAGCTACAGCATGGTGGCCAAGGTCATACAGCGGTTTTCCAGGACAGGTTCTACTCGGAACAGGCTTCGCCAGAGTCGACCAAAGAAGTTGAGTCCACGTGTTCGGCGTCATATCCAGAGGTTGGCTTTAAAAAATAGACACATGAGTGCTGCCAGCATTGCTGCAGAGGTTGAAGACGTGGGAGGTCAGCCTGTCAGTGCTCAGACCATACGCCGCACACTGCATCAACTCGGTCTGCATGGTCGTCATCCCAGAAGGAAGCTGACGCACAAGAAAGCCCGCAAACAGTTTGCTGAAGACAAGCAGTCCAAGAACATGGATTACTGGAATGCCCTGTGGTCTGACGAGACCAAGATAAACTTGTTTGGCTCAGATGGTGTCCAGCATGTGTGGCGGCGCCCTGGTGAGAAGTACCAAGACAACTGTATCTTGCCTACAGTCAAGCATGGTGGTGGTAGCATCATGGTCTTGGGCTGCATGAGTGTTGCTGGAACTGGGGAGCTGCAGTTCATTGAGGGAAACATGAATTCCAACATGTACTGTGACATTCTGAAACAGAGCATGATCCCCTCCCTTCGAAAACTGGGCCTCATGGCAGTTTTCCAACAGGATAACGACCCCAAACACAACCTCCAAGATGACAACTGCCTTGCTGAGGAAGCTGAAGGTAAAGGTGATGGACTAAACCCAATTGAGCACCTGTGGCGCATCCTCAAGTGGAAGGTGGAGGAGTTCAAGGTGTCTAACATCCACCAGCTCCGTGATGTCATCATGGAGGAGTGGAAGAGGATTCCAGTAGCAACCTGTGCAGCTCTGGTGAATTCCATGCCCAGGAGGGTTAAGGCAGTGCTGGATAATAATGGTGGTCACACAAAATATTGACACTTTGGGCACAATTTGGACATGTTCACTGTGGGGTGTACTCACTTATGTTGCCAGCTATTTAGACATTAATGGCTGTGTGTTGAGTTATTTTCAGAAGACAGTAAATCTACACTGCTATACAAGCTGTACACTGACTACTCTAAGTTATATCCAAGTTTCATGTCTATAGTGTTGTCCCATGAAAAGATATAATAAAATATTTGCAAAAATGTGAGGGGTGTACTCACTTTTGTGATACACTGTAGTACTGTATAAGAAGAAGCATAACAGTAGGCCAATGAACTTCATTTATCTCAAGGAACCTTTTTCGAAGCAATTTAAGTGACCAGCACGGAAAGATTCACATTTGTTGCTAGTCTTTCTTGTAACACCGTGGATCAACTATCATTTTTGATAGCGGGTACAGCGGTAGCTTAGCAGTAAAGGTACTGGACTAATAATCAGAAGGTTGCTAGTTCAAGCCCCACCACTGTTAAGTTGTCGACCCTATGATCTCCAGCTGGCCAGCCCTGCACAAGTAAATGCAAGACATAGTATGAGTTCCCCTTGATATAATAGTTTCCTAAGAATTAAACAGCTATTAAATAAGCAGTGTAGCATGTTACTTCTGTACGTGTTAAAGCACTCTGTAAGAATCCCCTCCTCACTCCACAGAGGGTGTTGTACAACCAGCAGAGGTCACAAGAGAGCTGAAGCCAGAGAGAGATGGACTTATGACTCACGTTGACTGAAAATAAATTGTTCCATGCTGTCTTTGGTGCGGTTGGAGTCTTTTAGCGTCTCCACTGTATCCCGTAAAGTCTGTTCCTGTTCAGTATGTTTGTGCTTCAGAGAGACGACTTCTTGCTTCAAAGTTTGTTCCTACACACATAAACACACACAAATAAAAATAAAGAACTCATGAACAAATGCATCATATATTTACTGTTAAAACTGTTCTCATTCGCTGCTTGCAGAGAATCATGTTTTATGGTTCTATGTAAACATTATATAATTATACACTATACAGCTTAATGTCTGCGGACAATTATTGAGTTGAGGTGTTTTAGCCTCACCCATTGCTAACAGGTGAATAAAATCAAAGAATTTGGGTAACAATTTGTGTAGGGCCTTATCTGTTCCAGCATTTACAGTGGGGGAAATAAGTATTTGATTCCCTGCTGATTTTGTAAGTTTACCCCCTTACAAAGACTTGAACAGTCTATAATTTTTATGGAAGGTTTATTTTAACAGAGAGAGACAGAATATCAACAAAAAATCCAGAAAAAATACATTAAATAAAAGTTATAAATTAATTTGTATTTAATTAAGGGAAATAAGTATTTGATCCCCTACCAACCAGCAAGAATTCTGACCCCCACAGACCGGTTATGTGCCCATGAGGCACACAAATTAGTCTTGTCCCTGTATAAAAGACTCCTGTCACAGAATCAGTTTCTTCCGTTCAAATCTCTCAACCACCATGGGCAAGAACAAAGAGCTATCAAAGGACGTCAGGGACAAGATTGTAGACCTGCACAAGGCTGGAATGGGCTACAAGACCATCAACAAGATGCTTGGTGAGAAAGAGACCACTGTTGGTGCGATAATTCGAAAATGGAAGAAATACAAGATCACAGTCAATCACCCTCACTCTGGAGCTCCATGCAAGATCTCACCTGGTGGGGTAAGAATGATTCTGAGAAAGGTGAGGTCAGTCCAGAATTACACGAGAGGAGCTTGTCAATGATCTCAAGGGAGCTGGGAGCAGAGAAATGCTGGATATGACCCCAAGAACACCATCCCCACTGGGCATTTCTTTGCCTCCAAACACAGCGAGTGGAGTTGATGCCAAAGAGCTCAATTTTGGTCTCATCTGACCATATCACATTCTCCCAAGCTTTCTCTGAATCATTCAGGTGTTCATTGGCAAACTTCAGACGGGCCTGTACATGAGCCTTCTTGAGCAAAGGGACTTTGCGGGCACTGCAGGATCTCAATCCATTACGGCGAAGTGTGTTACTAATGGTTTTCTTGGTGACTGCGCTCCCAGCTATCTTGAGATCATTGACAAGCTCCTCCCGTGTAATTCTGGACTGACCTCACCTTTCTCAGAATCATTCTTACCCCACCAGGTGAGATCTTGCATGGAGCTCCAGAGCGAGGGTGATTGACTGTGATCTTGTATTTCTTCCATTTTCGAATGATTGCACCAAGTGGTCTCTTTCTCACCAAGCTTCTTGCTGATGGTCTTGTAGCCCATTCCAGCCTTGTGCAGGTCTACAATCTTGTCCCTGACGTCCTTTGATAGCTCTTTGGTCTTGCCCATGGTGGTCGAGAGATTTGAACGGAAGAAACTGATTCTGTGACAGGAGTCTTTTACAGACTCAGGGACAGGACTAATTTGTGTGCCTCATGGGCACATAACCGGTCTGTGGGGGTCAGAATTCTTGCTGGTTGGTAGGGGATCAAATACTTATTTCCCTTAATTAAATACAAATTAATTTATAACTTTTATTTAATGTATTTTTTCTGGATTTTTTGTTGATATTCTGTCTCTCTCTGTTAAAATAAACCTTCCATAAAAATTATAGACTGTTCAAGTCTTTGTAAGGGGGTAAACTTACAAAATCAGCAGGGGATCAAATACTTATTTCCCCCACTGTATGTGCCCCTGTGGACAAAGCGAGGTCCATAAAGACATGGTTTGACAATTTTAGTGCGAAGGAACTTCAGTGGCCTGCACAGAGCCCTGACCCCATAAACACCCTAAGAATGAATTTTACTGTCAATTACCAGTCAGGCTTTTTTGTTCAACATCAGTGACTGACCTCACATTGCTCTTTTGACTGCATACAGACACACTCCATGTTTTTAAACTGCTATGAGGGCTGTTATAAGAGCAAATGGAGGTAAAAAGACTGTGAGGTGTCCACACTATATGTTGGGGGGCAGCACAACGTGTTATATTCTACATTGAAGACTCTACATTAAATCTTGAATGACTTCTTGAACCGTCAGTCAGTTATGCTCATCAACCTGATGCATACACGTCATACTTCACATGGAAAGTAACTGAAGGCTAGGTTTTAACCCAGGTCTCAAGAATCCTTTTACAATGTGGCACACACTACCTGCTACTACTCCCAACCGACCAACAAAAGCTACATAGTGGTATACACAGTCTGAGACAACTAGTGAAAATGATTCAAATTCAATAGAATTTTTAATACAAGACATACAATCAGCACAGCATTTGGTATGCCCCACCTTTGCTCTAATGATAGCATGCCCTAGAGCTGGCATAGACTCCACAAATCTAGGTGAAATCTCATGATCCATGTTATCCCAACATAAATTCACAATATTCCAAAAAGAATCGTGTGATGTTACTGAATGCTTGGCCAACTCAAGCTTTAAGTGCCTCTATAGAGCAGTTGTAGCCTAGCGATTAAGGTGCTGGACTAGTAAGCAGAAGGTTGCTGGTTCAAACCTTACAACAGGTTGCAACTGTTGGGCACTTGAGCAAGGTCCTTAACCTTTAATTGCTTAGAAGGTAAGTCGCTTTGGATAAAAGCGTCGGCTAAATGCCGTAAATGTAAATCTATAAATTGGGCTTTAGGTCAGGTGACAGTGGAGTCCGTGACATGAATTTCAAGCCTTACAGCTTTACAAGTCCATGACAGCATGGCTTAATCTTCTCTGACAGACAAGCAGCCATTGTTAGAGCTTAGAGGAAAATTGTTCTGAAGAAAAATTCTGAATTCTGAAGCATTTTACTAGTGGTCTTAAGCTTTTGGCCCCCACTGTATATATAATACAGATTAAATAAATAATTACAGTGGAATTAATATCATTCAGCTCGTTTATAAAATAACTGAACCGCTTCCAAGTGAGATCATTTCAAAGTGTTGATGTTTGTGTATTCACATAATAAGAATAGTTATATGTAAGGACTGTGTATTCACACCTTTTGTAGCTGTTGGGCTGTAGACTTAGAAGAAGGGAGAGCTGCCCTCCAAAACGTTTTGAGGATAGAACTGGTCTCTTCCAAAATCTGCTTTAAGGCCTCATTGCTGATCAGCAAGTTCCTGATACAACCCTGAAAAAAAAAAAAAAACAATAATAATGAACCTACTATAATAATTAGGGCTGTCACGCGATTAATTTTTTTAATCGAGATTAAAGAACAAAATTAATCGCGATTAATCTCAATTAATCGCAAACTAATAATTAAGCAAAATTTGAACAGTTATGCACATTTTTATTGCAAGAACATGTTTACCAATACAAACATTCATAAAATATGATAAAATTATTAAATCTAAATTCATTTTAGAAAGCACATTATCTGACAAAAGTGAGGATCTTTTCCTGTTCATAACCCTGACACTGAAATCAGGTGCACCAACCATACCCTCAACTCAAAAATAGTGTTACTTAATACAGTCCATGTAAACGCTTGGTCCATATAAATATCAGATACAAATGTGTTTTAAAAAAACTACAAACATCACAAATATAAATCATGTATATAACCATGTGATTGAATAACCTGAATAAACTGTAGAGACCGGAGGGGGAGGAGGGGGAGCTACGCGATTTTGATGGACAGGTCTAGCAGCCAATGAAAATACTCGTTACAGAGCTTGCGTGATTTCATTCATCTTTTCATCAACGCGTAAAAAAAGTGAAAACCGCTACATTTTCTGTTTGAACAATTTAAGACAGAAGATGCGGGCCGTATAAAACCTGCTTTATACAGTATATTATGATCCATTTAACAGCAGTGTTTGTAAAGTTCCGTGTACAGTTCATGCGCTTTACATCCTAATTCATCTGAAATACAGTTAATTACCACAGAGACACATATGTATGTTGTTAGGTTTTTCGGAACATAAAAACGTACATTTAATATGGGAAGTGTTCCGGCAATCACCCACGTGCTCCCTTTGTTCAAAATGGCGCCGGCCTTGCTCCCTTTGTTCAAAATGGCGCCGGCCAGGCTCCCTCCCTGACTCCTACCGAAGGGGGGGAGGCGGAGCCCTGGGTTTTTTAGCACATTTCATTGGCTCCAACAGCAGCGGCGGAGGAGGAGCCTAGACTAGTTTAAAAGAAGGGCGCGCTCAGAGGCCGGGTCTCTTTCTTTGGTGGTTGTGTTTCTAGACTGCAGGAGAAAGGAGCGCCGATTGGCTTAGCTCTGACATATATTCACAGATCATTTTTACACTTAATAAAGTGTTTTGAAGAGTACTTTCTGGACTTCCCGACTGCTTCTTCAGGACCTCTTGAACTAAAAGATTCGTCCTAACAAATGGTAGCAGAGGATATGGTTCATGAGGTCTGAGGTGGCATCGAATTGATTCAGCTGATCAAGGAATTCTGGAATTCTGAGGATCTTTTGTACTCAGTACAAGGCGCGCGCCTACTTAAGGTAAACAGACGTTCTCTGTATATATATTAGCTGCAGTTATTATTTAGCATACTGAGTGTGAAAGTGAATCTCAGAGTCCGTAAGTGTCTGATTAAATTACTAAAGTATCGTTAGATAGTTTAAAACTGTGAATATATGCTGGAGCTAAAATGTATGTGTCCTGATTGCTGAATTTGAACCAGACCGGTCTAAATAAACTGTACAGGGCGCCATTGTGTTGGGCTGGGCCCGGGAACACCATTGGAATGCAAGGAGAATCCGTCTGTTTGAGCAACGGGATTCGCCTAATTCGTTTGTTACACATCTTGAAAGAATCTGTCTGTTTGGGTAACGGGATTCGATCAAGAAGAGTGTTCTAAATTTTAACGAATCTGTCTGTTTGGGCAACGGGATTCGGTTAATTCAATTGTTACAAATCTTAAAAGGAGAGCCTGTCGGTTTTGGTAGCGGGGCTTGAATAATAAGATTGTAATAAATACGGGCTTGTCTGTTTGGGTAATGGAGCGCCGTTTAATCTTGAAATAATCTTTTGGTTCTGGGAACGGGATTCGATCTATAAGATTATGCTAAATTCGGGCTCGTCTGTTTTGGCAACGGGGCTCGAGTAATTTGATTAATCTAAATTCTAAATTCGGTTCGATAAATAGTACATCAGGAGTTTGTTTGTCAGTGTTTCTGTGTGTATTTGTCTGTAACTTTTCTGTCTGTCCGCCATTTTGGCTCTGTCTGTCCGCCATTTTGGCTCTGGGAGCGCTGCGCGTGGTTTCTGTCTGTCCGCCATTTTGGCTCTGGGAGAGCTGCGCGTGTTTTCTGTCTGTCTGCCATTTTGGCTCTGTCTGTCCACCATTTTGGCTCTGGGAGAGCTGAGCGTGTTTTCTGTCTATCCGCCATTTTGGTCTTGGGAACGCAGCGTGGTTTCCCACCTATCCGCCATTTTTGTCTTGGGAACGCAGCGTGGTTTCCCGTCTATCCGCCATTTTGGTCTTGGGAACGCAGCGTGCTTTTCTGTCTATCCGCCATTTTGGCTCTGAATGGGCAGCATGTTATTTCTGTCCGTCGGCCATTTTGGCTCTATGTGCGCAGCGTGTTATGTTTGTCCAACGGCCGTTTTGTCTTTGTATGCCTGGATTGGGTAAGTGCTGCAGTTAATTTTATAATTTAATTTAATTTTATAAGCTTAGGATAACTATGAGTTAAGACGAAGTATATGACATGGTACCTTACTAAGTGTGTTTTAAGGTAGGTAGCGTTCTTCAACTTTAAGGTGCTTAAACTAGGAAAGGGGGCACTTAGAGTAGAATTCATCCATGCATGAAAAGTATTACCCCTCTCCACTGAGAGGAGTAAGACATTTTCACAAATAGTTAAGGAAAATCTCCTTAATCAGAGTTGTTATAGTGGATAAGATTAAAATTTTTTGACTAACCCAGCGCTTGTTAATCGTGTTAGGAGCATGTATTGTTGAGAGATTGTTATATTGTTTTTTGTTTAATGTGTGGGGTAGTGCTGGACAGTGATTTGATGTCGATGTATGTCGCGATGGAAAATGTTTCAATAACGGTGATATGATTTTTGGGCAAATTCGATCGGTGCGCATGCGTCGGTGCATGATGACGTACGCCGCATACACGAAGCCAGTGCTCAGTGTTAAGGCTCTGTTTACACTGGTTACTATAACAGAGTAGTTTTTAAAGCACATTTTGCAGACTGTGATTTTGCTTTTTGCTTGAGTATGTTTTGCATTAGTAATTGCTACATTTTGAATAGCATCTGTTACTGAGCAAAGTAAAAAAAAAAACGCTAAAGAAATCGCGGCTGTGAAACTGCTGCAGCGAATTTTGCGACAGTGAGTCGAATCTTTTGTCTCGGTTCCATTTGAAAAGCCGTATATTCGCATAACGACTCCCGGAAGAGTCGGTTCCTTTGTTTCGGTTAGAGCCGGTTCATAGATTCGAATCATTTTACGACACATCGCTAGTGATTATACAGTTTGAAAAAGTTTTATGTCATTTGAAATTACACATTACACATCCCTAACTGTTTTAATTGTTGCATCAACATGTTTCTTCTATTGCATTTGAGTTAAGGACAACGTTTCTTCTATTGCATTTGAGTTAAGGACAACGTTTCTTCTATTGCATTTGAATTAAAGACTACGGTTGTGAGGTTTGTATCCACTCCTGTTTGCATTACACCGAAGAGACCCCCCCTGCTGTTTACTGTGAGTACATTCCAAATGAGTTACTTTCTACTTTTTACTTGAGTAGATGTTTTGAGTAGTAACTTTACTTGTAATTAAGTAAAGATTAATTAAAGTAATAGTACTTTTACTTGAATACACTTTTTGGTACTCTTTCCACCTCTGATTAAGACATGTGTTGATATATTAAATTATATATTGTCAAAGCTTATGTTTATTTGAGAATGAAGTCGTGTTTTTCTCTGTGTACAAATGCTGAATACAAGTAAAAGGTAAAAGCTAATATGTTACTGTTTCTAAAATATTGTGTAGTTGTAAAGAGTGAGATTTCATAGACTGTTGCAGGGTTTAGAAGTTTACAGGATACAAAGTCAACAAAGCCAAACTGCAGATATGCCGACCTGTCGTGACATTTCTAGGATGGAGGGTTTCCAGCAAGGGTCACTCCCTGACTGCTGACACCAGAGGTTGCATCCTGCATCACCCGAAGCCAACTACCGTGAGTCACCTTCTGTCTTTTCTTGGCTTGACAGGTTATTCCAGGAACTACATCCCTAATTACTCAGGCTTGGTTGCACCTTTGAGGGCTGAAATTACCAGGTTAGGTCAAAGAAACCTAACAACCTAAGTAGAGTGGGCCAAGCCCCTTGAGGCTGCTTTTATTGAATTAAAACAGCAACTGACCTTAGCCAGTGACCTACAACAACCGAAATACTCTGACCCTTTCTATTTGGATGTTTCTGAAAAGAATGGCATTATAAATGCAGTTCTTTTTCAGAAAAGGGGGGAGTGGAGAGCTGTACCCTTGTACCATAGCTCAAACAGCACATTTGGTCATGTCATCCTCTTATTGTCAATACAAGTCATGGTGTGACTGCATTTTTGATTTCCACAGCCTTTACCCTGTCAAGAGCGAGAAAAGACAGAATCAATAGTATTCTCACTCAACCTCATATCTCATACACTACAGGGAAGATGGTGAACATCATGACTGTATTACTCTATCTATTTTTTTTCTGGGCCTGATAGGAATCCTGAATTGGAAATGTTTGTGAAAGGATTTGCATCCAGAGATGCTGCAACAGACAGGAAACAAGTGGGCTTAGTTAAAATTTTAGTAAATGATACTTTGTGTCATTGTCCCTCCTATTCAATTTATTGGAACAATTGGTTGTATTTGGTGGGAGAGTGTCTTGTTTTGACTAATTTAAATTTGGAAATCGCCCACCATACCTTGTTGCACAACTTGTGGGTGCAATTCTGCTGCCCAAACAGAGAGCCATTTTGTAAATTGTGCATATTCTAAAGTTTTGTTCCAATTTTACAGGACAATGCCAGAGGTGACACTGCCGACAAAGCTGTTGCACACCTTCCACTGCTCACTAACGACATTATTTGTTTACAGGTCCAGCTAACACCAGACTTTGATTGAACTGCTCATTGCACAAGATTCAGGTTGTATCAGGCACAGACATGGACAGTTCAGTGTCTCTGGTTCGCCTCACTTGCATGTCTTTGGACTGTGGGAGGAAACCGGAGCACCCGGGGGAAACCCACACGACAACATGCGGGCTCCGCGGAGGGGGACCTTCTTGCTGTGACAGTGTGCGACGGTACTACCCACTGAGCCACCGTGTCGCCCAACTAATAAGGTTAAAAACATAAGGAATAGGAAAAATACATTGAAAAAATCAAAGCTCGGGTCTCAGGAGATTAAATATAATTGCTTACACGGACTCCGGTAAGATTCAATTTAATTGGTAATATTTTTTGGAAATTGTTAATTGGCAATTGTTAATATTTGATGCTTGTGTTGTATCCGATGAATCTTTTCTAGCTAATTGATCAGGTCAACTCACTCATTTTATATTATATAGTTTATTGAAGAAGTTAGATTGGTTCAATGTGGTGCAGTAAACCTTGTGGCAATACTATGCATGATCATAGATGAGTGCAGTTTAAAGATTGAGGGAACAGTGAAGAAAATAACTTGGTAGGTGAGAAGTATCGAATAGTCTAGTAGACAGTTAACTAAGTGGAACTATTTAAGTAGAGTTTAATGTGATTCAAGAAAGCCAAAGTAGATCAAAGCGCTGGTGATGATGAGCATGAGGGATTGGCTGACTAGGAGCAGGAGATGGTCATGTGAGAGTCTGTTGGATTGTGGGAAATGGAGTCTGTATTGTTAGAAGCAGGAGGTGTGTTAGTACCAGTGACCAAAAGTTGGGGTAAAAATCTGAATGAATAAATAATATAAGTCAGGGGTTTGTAGGACTGATGGAAGTTGATATAGCAGAGCTGTTGTTATTTTAAGTATGGCAGAGTAAATAATAAATAGTGGATTGGTGATTTGTATTGGGAAAAATGTGATTTAGAAAATTTGAAGGCTCTCTAGCATGCGGCGATGATGAAGTAGAATAAGTGTAGAAAATGTTAGATGTAATGTGTATGCACCTTCTGCTCTGATCAGTTTGAACTGTTTGAAGTGGAATTTTATATAGCAGGAAGGGTTAATGCAGTATGAGAGACAAATAATGAAGTATATGTTTGTTTCCATAGGACCATTGTCGGTCGCTGTGAAGTAATTGTTTGTTTCCAGTAGACACTGTTGTTGTACTGAGGTTTACGTTCTTTTGTCTGAGTTGTGTTTGGACAACCGAGTGAGTTGTGCCAGTGAATGTTAAAAGAATACTCGTATTCTTCGACTAGGCAGGAATCTTCTGTTCTAGGGTGTGTCTCGTTAAAACCTATCAGTTTATCTTTTTCTTAATACGTGTTACAGATTTTGCTCGAAAGGTTGTTTAAAGTGGTCTAAAATGTCTAATTTAACACATAGAGAATTGAAACAAGTAGTTGTTAAGCGACTGGTGGAAACCTCCTCTGTCAAAGAGAAGGCGAAAACAGGCGCAAAAGTTGAGGAACTGAGTTGGACAGAGGTTGGTCTCTATCCACTGGAAACTAAAGCCCCACCTGGTTCTGAACAACGTATAAAAATTTTTCTAAATTTATCTAAAACATAAAGTTGACAAATGTAAAAGGGAATTGGAAGGTGCCCCTGCAGTAAAGAAATTGAGCGTGGAAAAGCCCTTAGCGAAAGTCGTATGCGCAGCTGCAAAACCTAATTTGGCCACACATCCAGTAATTTCAGGAAATTGGACATGCCTACTCTCATTGTTCAATGAGATGGAGCCAGTAGGGTGTGAGAACTTATCCAGGTCCCACCCATTAACTCAGGAACCAACCCCAACCAACATCAAAGCCTATAAAGGCAATTACACCTGTTTCAGGAGCAATAAACCAGGACCGATAAACAGGGGACATTTTTCAGAAGGATGGTGTAGGGAAACCATTATCCTGGATAGTGATGGGAATTATACAGGCAGCCAGCTGAATGCACAAAAATTCAGTAGGGCGGATTTAGTATGGTTGTGTGGAGATATGAGAATCCGGCGAAGATTGCATGGGAATTGGTCTGGGGAGTGTGCGTTGGTCTTTTTGGTTATGCCTTTCAGAATTTACAAGCAGCACGGAGTGGAGGATGCCGCGGACGCCCTGACCAATCACCACAACCATCGAAGAGACACCTGAGAGGTCAAACCTGGCGGATCCTTCAACAAGACCGTGTGGATTGATGGTATAGGGGTCCCAAGGGGGGTCCCAGATGAATTTAAGGCTAGGAACCAGATTGCTGCAGGGTTTGAAAGTGCACTCTTTTGGTGGGTAACTATCAATAAGAATGAAGACTGGATAAACTATCTCTATTACAATCAGCAGAGATTTGTTAATTTCAGTGTTCAGGCCATTGAGGGACTGAGAGACCAGCTAGACCAGACTTCACTTATGACCATACAGAATAGAATGGCATTAGACTTGCTGTTAGCAGAGAAAGGTGGAGTTTGCCAGATTGTGGGTTCATCGTGTTGCACCTTCATCCCCAATAATACTGCACCCGATGGTAGTGTGACACGAGATTTGGAAGGATTGAGGGCTTTGTCACGAGAATGGAAGGAAAATTCAGGGATAAACAATGAATGGGTTAAGTGATTAGAAGGGATGTTTGGGCCATGGAAGGAAGTTATTACGAGTTTGGTGATGTCAGTATGTGTAGGATTGGTAATATTAGTGATATGTTGTTGTTGTGGTATCCCGTGCATCAGGGTATTAATAGAAACATTTGTGATAGAAGTAGTGTGTAGAGGAAGCAGAGGGGGGCAGGATCCACCAGTTATCCAGATGATGTTGGCTGATTTATCTAGATATCATGTAGATGATGATGAGGAGGATACCCTTGAAGGCGGGCCGGAAGACCCACTTCGAGCAGTATAAGTGCTACTAACTCTGCTTAATTAAAGGTAAAACCGACCAGACAAGACGAGGAGAGAGGACCAGCACTACTGATCACACACCGTGATGAAGGAAGGAGACTTGGAAGGACTGGCAGAGGCAGACACTGAGGGGACTGGAAGACCCACTCCAAGGGACAGAAGTGCCACTAACTGGACCTGCCTACTGGGAACAAACCACAGCAGAAAAGCCCGGCTAAACCGACTATGTGGAAGAAGAGTCCAGTGGAGTCAACGGAACGGAACAAGAAGATGGGGGAGGATTTAGTTAGACTAGGAGAGAAAAACATAAACATATAGTTCGCAGACACATAGACCATCTTTGAAAACACTAGTTAAGTGCAACACACATAGTTTAGCTACAAAACGCAAGGGGTTAGTTCAGGATTGTTTACAATGTATATATGTTTGGTACTCTGCTATTTTTAGGAAGGATATTCTCTGTGTTACATCGTTTAAATGTTTGTGCTGCTGTGGAAACAGGTAAGACCGACAGGGGAGAATCCATAAGACATTAGGAGTCATGCAGAGACACAGGAGCTATGGGCCCCTTCTGAATATCTGCAGCTCCGTCTGGTGGAGGACAACCTGAACGGACTTCCTGTAGAAGCCACGCACCCATTGTTTTTATTTTATTTTTTCTCGTTTTTGATTTCCTATTTTTAAATTGCTTTATTTTGTTTTCCTATTCTTATTTTATTTTCTATTTTTTGTTTGTTTGTTTGGTTTAAGGGTAGGAGCTGTTGCGATAGGTACGGTTCCTTTAGTTTAACTGGTAGCCTTTTATTTTTTAGATACCTTTTATTGTAAAAATTCAGCCCAGTGGCCATGTAAGTCAGAAGGGGTTAAATTGGGGGGTTGCTGACGGCTATCCTTATCTCCTGGAATCTAGAAACACCTAACCTATAGTTAAAAGTTAATGGTTAGGTTTTTCGGAACATAAAAACGTACATTTAATATGGGAAGTGTTCCGGCAATCACCCACGTGCTCCCTTTGTTCAAAATGGCGCCGGCCTTGCTCCCTTTGTTCAAAATGGTGCCGGCCAGGCTCCCTCCCTGACTCCTACCGAAGGGGGGGAGGTGGAGCCCTGGGTTTTTTAGCACATTTCATTGGCTCCAACAGCAGCGGCGGAGGAGGAGCCTAGACTAGTTTAAAAGAAGGGCGCGCTCAGAGGCCGGGTCTCTTTCTTTGGTGGTTGTGTTTCTAGACTGCAGGAGAAAGGAGCGCCGATTGGCTTAGCTCTGACATATATTCACAGATCATTTTTACACTTAATAAAGTGTTTTGAAGAGTACTTTCTGGACTTCCCGACTGCTTCTTCAGGACCTCTTGAACTAAAAGATTCGTCCTAACAATGTGGCACAAACAGCCAAATAAAAATAGTTAGATAAAAAATTTTAATCTCAATTAATTTTTAAAATCGCGATTAAAATTTTAACACGTTAACAGCCCTAATAATAATACAACTTAATTCAAGTAGGGTAACAAGTACTAACACTGAACGGAAGCTAGTGTTTGTCCTCTCTAACTGCATTGCGTCTCTAATATTAGCTTTTTGGACTTAACAGAAGTTTCCAGAAAGATGTTGCTTACTAATCAATTAGAAGATTATTTTCATTTGTGTAGTAAGCAGCTTTTCAAAGAGCTTTCAGACTGACCTCATGCAGGTTGATCATGCTGGACTGCAGTGCAGCTTCCATCTTATAGGTGAGGACTCTGCCCTCTAGAAGTTGCCTCTGCAGGGTGCTGAAGTCATCCCAGCGGCCCACCACGTGATCCCCTGTCTTACAGGTGAATGAGCCATCAGGGACTTCATTTTCCCGACTTCCTGTGTCAGGTTTGGTTAATTCTGTTCAGAAGACAGTGTTTTTAAATCCGCAATTATTTTTTTATTTTGTATTTAAATCAGCAATTGTGTTGATTTATTAAAATGTCAAATTTTTCTTTCAACTGTTCCTGTAATTAGAAGTCATCACAGCATATCTGGTCCGCCTGATTTGGCAGAGTTTTTACGCCGGGTGCTACACTCTGTTTTTCCGGACTTAGCACTGGCAATAAGCAGGCCCTCCTCCCAGGCACCCGACTGGCTGATAGCTGAGATTTGAACTTAATATCTCAGCACTGGTAGGCTAGTGTGTTACCACTGCATCACCTAAGCGCCCCCCACCTATGGAAAATTTTTAGTTGCCAATCCACTTTATGCACATTTTTGGGAGGTGACAAACCCATGGGAACAAACAACTCAAATCAGGACCTACTACACTGTGCAACAACTATTTTACCAGCTGTCCCACATTTATAAGATCCTCACCATTTACAGAAAAATGAAGCTTATCTTTCTTGAAAGAGCCAGTTATGCCTGGACTGAAGAATTCTGAGTCTCGGACAGGGGGAGAGTTAGATGAGTCTGAAACAGACATAGAACAATACAAAAAATTATAAACTTAGTAAACTGTTTAACCACATATTTAACTACATTTCTATGCCTAATAACATCATGAGGAAAGTTGATTATTAACTTAATTACATTGATTAAAAACATTAAACTTGTCTCTGTGATTAGTGATTCTTTATATCAAACAATTTGTATTATAATACATTGATATTAGGGCTGCACAACTGATTCTTATTTGTTATCATAGTGTTTGGCTTCTTAATTGAAATGACTTTACTTTGAATTTACTGCAGTAACAATGAGATAAGCTGAAGTTAGCTGGTTAGATAAAGCATCTACTTCTTATTTATAGTGGATTCAGAAACTTTTCAGACCTCTTGACCTTTTGCTCACTTTATTTTGTTGTGGACTTGATTTTAAAAGAATATATCTAACATGTTTACCCATAAATCTCCACTTAATTACCTATACAGTAAAAACATGTTTGTAGATAAAACTGAAAGCTTTTATTCACAAAAGTATTGAAACTCTTTGCTGTGGCACTCCAAATTGTGTCAGGTCCAGACCTAAAAATGGCAGTTCGCACAAACCTAACAGAGCTTGAGAGAATCTGCCATAAAGAATGGGATAAACTGCCCAAATCTAGGTGTGCAAAGCTTGTTAAGATGTATCTATAAGACTTAAAGCTGGAATTGCAGCCAAAGAGGCTTCCACAGATTATTGAATAAAAAGTCTAAATACTGTGAATGAGAGATGGTTAAAAGGTCAATTTAACATCTAATCCATAACACAAAAACGTGCCAAAAGTCAAGGGGTCTGAATATTTTCTGAATCTTCTGTATATTATAAAGTGTTCATTTTGCTGTATATTGTTAGTTTTCACAAAAGCATTTATGTTCCACTCAGTGGACTGATCATTTTGAATTGTAAATGATTTCTTTCTCACCATGGAAAAGTCGTTTCCTGGCTGTTGAATGGGATGTGTCATGATCCAGCCGTTCACTTAGCTGCTGCTCAAGCAAGCACATGTTAGACTGCAGGTCTGACCCTGAAAGTGAAGAAAGATGGTCATAAAAAAATCATAAGAGCAGCTTATTATTCAGTTTGTTGACTATTGATAAAGCGAATGTGTGTACCTGTATTCACACTCTTGGGAGCATCATACAGTCTCTGGTGTGTCTGCAGTTCACACTGTAGCCTACTTACAAGACGTCTGCTCTCACTCAACTGCTGCTGAAGTACATTAACCTCATGTTGAAGCCTGGACACAGCAACATGTATACAGTCTAAAGTTACAGAGTGTAAAATCAAATAGATTAACATGAACATAAAACACAAGCATTTCTTGGGTTTAGTTCTGTTCTTATTTTAATAGTTTCATGTGGCATATATGGTGCATGGGTCTTGTAGCGGTCTATTACGCAAGCCCACCACTACTGTGGTTGATCACAGTCATTCGCAATTCCTGCACTACTGCTCATACAGCACTACAAAACAGTGTACTTGATGAAAGAGATGAGCAGAAGCCCTCCCTCCTGATTTCCTGATTCACTGCCTGACAGTTGTATTAGCTCCCAAGGCAGTAAGATGCTGTAAACTGGGAAATTTCTCACTGAAAGTGCATGTGCAACAGAGATTTTGTGGGGTTTAGAAAGGAAAGTACCTGTTGGTGTTTTCCTGGCTAATTTGCTTGTCCTGCTTAAGCTGTACAGCTGCCTGCACATGCTCTCGCATCTCCGTTTGCAGTTGCCTAAACTGTCCTGCCCACTTCTCAGCCTCCAGTTCCGCCTGTTTCAGTCTGCTGCGCTCTAACAGGACTGCATCCCGCAACTGCATACCATCTTTGGACAAAACAAGAAATATATAAAAATCTGTACATAGAATTGTCTACAGGTCAGATATCAAAACACTGCATTGAATGCAAAAGGGAAGGGAGGCTGGGAAAGGAAAAACCCAGCCTGCAGTTTCTCTGTTGGGTGTTAGATATTCATCGGTTTTTAGTGTTCTCCCGTGCTTTAATGATCCCACCTGCCATGGAGATTGGTGGCAGTGCTAATTTACATTAAACATGTTCCTCTGCCTTGCCAGATATGGCCTGCAGAGGAGGTCTGGTCCAGTTTTCTGCTGTTGAATGACCCCAACACATTTTGATCTCCTTCTGAGAACTCAACCAGTGTTACGCCCTTTTTTCAGGTGCCACAAGGGCTGCCCTTGTAAGGTACCGCCCGTGCAATGCCATGTTCCATTTTTTTGTAGCATTTTTACAGATGCTGCAAAGCACAGCATGCTCATGCAGTACATCTTGTAAGCATCTCCCCAGCTGAGGTTTCAGTTTAAAGTCATGGATAGGCTGGTTAGATTGTTCATGATTCTTCAAGTAGCATGATCTCAGAATACTTAACACCCCACATGTCCTCTGTATTTAGTTATTATGATGTTATTTATATACTGTATTTTTTCAATGCCAATAGAGTGAAGATGGTATGTAACGTGTTCTATACCTCTGGTGGCTTGCTGAAGCTGAATCTGAAGAGCATTCTTTTCCTCTTTCAGAATTCGCACCTCATTAGACAGATGGCTGATGGAGTCCACGCCTTGAAAGTAGATGTTTGTTGGAGCAGCTACTAGATTATAAAGGTAATTAATGTAAAATAGATAAATGATGTTAAAACATCCTGTTAGTATATTTAACCAAGCTCTATAATAAAGACATCACAAATCTGTGTGTTATGTGTAATGAGGCAAAAAGCAGCCATCATGATTTTCACTGTTGTTTTGTAGGATTTGGATTGAAATACAAGACTGGGAGTCAAAGTGAATGCAGTTTCTAATTAGTTTGAATAACTTTCAGACCTCCATCATTGGTCATGTAGCCCAGTCTCTCTTCCAGCTGCCGTCTTAGACAATCGTTGGTCTGGATGGAATCCTCTAGCCGCCGATGAAGACTGCGAATCTCATTCAGGTGCTCCTCCAACAAATCTGTTCCTAAAACACAGAATGTAATTATATATATTAGATTTCTGCAATATATAGACACTGTATCCAGCCACTGATTCGAACCCGGGATCCCAGCAGTAGTGGACTAGCATAATGTACTGCAGCACCACAGAGTGATGGAATGTAGTAGGGCCGTACTAAATTCAAGGGAAACTGTGCTTAATTTTACGGACCTCTTTGTTCAAAAATCACAGATTTCATGTATTTTTAAAGAAAAGTGCCACATTTCACAGCAGTCATTAAATAACACTCATAAATTGAATGATAGAATAAATGGAAGCTACAATACACAGCATAGCCTATCTTAATAGTTGAATGTAAACCGAGAACTTCCAGCTAAGGTCCCAAATACGAAAATACTCATCCGTGTTTTGACACCCCCCTCCGTCCACAAAATTGGTTGGGAATTTTCAAAACTCAGTTATCCGAGTAGTGTTTTAACTGCTTTAGACTTTGACATTTTGGACATTTTAACAAACTGTTTGCTAAGTGAATTGCCGTGGGATTGCTAGTGTAACAGACTTTCTGTGGTGTAGTGTGCTGAGAGTGTTTGATGTATGTATACAAGTATTTTTTTTTTCCTTTTTTTCTCCCCCTTTAGCGCATCCGATTGTTCAATTTGCATCGTGCGTCCTCTCTGTCTATGCCGAACCCTGTCCTGACCGAGGAGGTCGAAGCTAACCCATATTCCCTCCGAAACATGGGCAGCAGCCGGATGCATTTTTGCCACCCACACATTGATGAGTTTGGCGCTACCTAGCGTTGCATGCGGAGAGACACACCCTAAGGGCACTCTTCCTCATCTCTGTGCAGAGAGAGAGAGAGAGAGAGAGAGACCCACATGCTGTTCTTTGTCCCACCCCCCAACTGAGCAACCGGCCAATCGTTGCTCATACAGCCACTCAGCCTCGAACCAGTGAGGCAGAGCTGGATTTGATACGAGGTATTCAGAATCCAGCTCTGGTTGCAGCGTGTCTTTTTACCGCTGCGCCACCTGAGCGGCTGTATGCAAGTATTGAGTGCATTTTGTCCCTTTGGGGATTTCATAATCAATAGAAAAGTGTGCTTCTCTACACACGTGATCATCTCTCTGTAGGCAAATTCTAAAGACGCTTAGTTACACTAGGACCGCCTAACAGTGCAAATTCACCAGTAAATGTAAGGCACTTATGCTACGCGAATAAAAACGTTAAAGAGCTAAACACAAATCTTACATTTTTAATTTCACAGCAAATTGCATATTACACAGGAAAAAGGCTCATTTCATGGTCCACGATGCAATCTCATGGCCGTGAATAAGGTAGGGCCTTAACTATAAAATTGTAATTTGCTATAGATTTGGTTATCCAGAATAAATTCTGTTTAGATTACTGGGGTGGTGTTTCTGTTTAAATAAAATGCATCACACAACCATAGTACCTGTGTGACGTGCACCAGACTGATACCCTGACGAGTTTGAAGAAATATCCCCACAAGCGCCTTCCCTCTTCGGCCGGGAACCATGTGTCATACTCCACAATGCACTGTTATCCAAAAGGCTGGTGCCTGGCTTTAGAACAGGGCTGGCATTGAGACTAGCAAGTGAAGACTGCTGAAAGGCTTGATGGGATAGCAGGTGCAAGTCAGTGAAGTTAGTCTGTGGGCTGGCTGTCAGTTGAAAACCGGACAAGGGTTTGACCTGAGCACCAACAAAGGCTGCGGAGAAAGCAAAAAAAACATTTTTTTTATGTAAACATGATTAAAGTAATGCAACAAAGACTAAAATGTAGCAGGTGCAAGTCTACAAAACGCTGGTCTGAGTTAGGAGCACTCATTTTATTTAGTGTTAGAAATCATGCAGTTATAAATCAAGGGTGGGATTTGGCCAACAAACAAGTGATAGTGGTACAAAGGCATAATCAAAGTGTTCTTTGTGTTTTTGTACATTGATTATTGTGCATAATATTTGACCTGGCTGGTCGTACAAACTGGCTGTGTCTTTGGGAGGAAGGTATACTGGACTTCACTGTTGCTGTACAACAGCGACATCTGCTGTCTGGTCCAGACACCTACAGATCTGTAGTTAGGGGTCTTTATAATCTTGCTCTTTAGATTGATTAACAGTTGTGATCATTTATTTCAGGAATGTCATCTTTACAATTACAGCTCACATTAAAATCCTATAGCCTTCCATCCAAACAGTGGTAGCACAGTGGGTAGAGCTTTGGCCTATCAGTCGGAAGAATGTCGGTTTGAATCCAGGCTCTGCTATGCAGCCACTGTTGGGCCCTTGAGCAAGGCCCTTAACCCTGTCTGCTCCAGCGTCCATTACCAGATCATATTTCACCTCTACAGCTGAAGGCCTCCCTTCCTGACTGAAGAGGGCTGTAACTAACACACACACACCCCTACAGGTGTGCTTCTTTTTCACCTGCACCAGGTGGGTTCATATGGAAATCTGTCCTGGAGAGTCATCCACCGATCTCTATTATCCCACGTCTTTGTGCAGTCACCATCGACCATCCAGCACAGGTAAGAAATCTGTCCAACCCTTTGTTTCCCGGACAAGCCAGTTACAGTCTGTATAAGTGCCCGGCTAGTCAGTAGGTGAATGAGAATTTAAGCGCAGTTATTTAAGTGCAACCGACAACCTACATTAACTACACACACACACACACACACATGCACAATGCTCACTGTTTCCGAGCTGCCTCTGCAGCATCTGTAGCTCCTGGTGCACCTCGGCCAGAGAGAAACTCCCTGCGGTATTATAACGGGGTCTTAGGTGTTGTGTATGAGGGTCAAATGGAAGAAAAGTCGTCTGTTTGGAAGGCCATTGAGGTGTCTGAGAAATTTGGGCAGAACTGAGCCCTGATGGTAAGAGGAAGGGGTAGAAGGAGATGAGAGGTCAAATGGTTCTACTCTAAGAAACGGTTCTGCTCCTAATATATAACGTGGTAAAATCAACACCATTATATGTGAATTGTAAATACTACAGCAATTAAAATGTGTCCTACCTGGCTGCGCATCCATTGGCCTGTGAGGGGTGCAGTGCATGCTGGCATAGCTGCTAGAGGACTTCTGGCTATGAGAAGAAGTGAGGGATGGCAGGCTGGATGGCTGTTTTGGTTTGGGGCTCTGATTACAGTAAGAATCTATGAAAGAAAAGAAAAGAGTGAAAAGATAATAGTGGTGGTTAGAAAGACACAAAACAAAATAAAGTAATATAAAAATTATTATTAGCTCCAATATTGCAGTATTATACCCTATATGGACAATTAATTACATAAAGGATATTATATGCCTCCAACTTTGCAGTAACAGTTTAGGAAAGGCCCTTTCCTGTTCCAGTATAACTGTGCCCCCGTACACAAAGCAAGGTTTATAAAGCAATGAAGAGAAGCTTTAAAAGGTTTAAAGTGGACTACACACAGCCCTGACCTCAGCCTCACTGAACAGCTTTGGAATGAACTGGAACATCAATTGAGGCTTTCTTGACCAACATCAGTGCCAGGCCTATAAATGCTCTATTGACTGAATGGGCACAAAATCCCACAGACATACTTCAAAACCTTGTGAGAAGAAATAGGATGAAATAGGATGTCCGACAAGATCACGGTCAGGTGTCCAAATACTTTTGGTCATATAGTGTATATATAGTACCCAAGTGGGTGTTTGATCAGGAGTGATGGGAAAACTGATGCTGCCACATACACCCATATTCTTAACTTATTTATTTATTAAGATTTTAACATCATGTTTTACACACTTTGGTTACATTCATGACAGGACACTAGCACACCAGCGCCGAGATTCTGAACTCCTCGGTTCGAAACTCGGCGTTGCCACCGGTCAGCTGGGCGCCATCTAGCGGGCAGAATTGGCAGTGCCTGCAGCAGACACGTTTCTGCTTGGGCGGGATGGCCGGACTATGTGGGTGGGGTCTTCAAACGCTGTGTAAGGACCCTGATTAGCAGATAGAGAGGTGCCTGTGCAGAATGCATGGGTGAAAAAGGGTTCCGCTAAGGGCTGCATGCAGGTCGGAAGAGGCGTGTGCAGCAATATCCCCTCCTTGACTGCAAATCAGGGCTCCCCCAGCAGTGGAAGACAAATTGACTACACTAAATTTGGAGAAAATGCATAAATAAAATAGGTCACTGACAAACCTCACTTGCATGTCTTTGGACTGTGGGAGAAAACAGGAGCTACTGGAGTAAATCCACACAGACACAGGGACAACATGCAAACTCAGAAAGGACCCACACTGCTTCATCTGGGAATCAAACCCAGGACCTTCTTGCTGTAAGGTGACAGTGCTACACACAAAGCCACCGTGCCGCCCGTAATGGGTTTTAATTTCAGAAGACAACATTAGCTGTTTTTTCCATAAACACTGTACATTCAAACCAAGATTCTAAATAAACAATAAACAGGACTGTAAAGAGGCCATATGAACCTTGTTCCTGTATGCATGTGCACGATTGGCTTACCAGCATTGCTTTTGTCGGCTGCTTCCTCTTGGCCAAAATCACTGGCAGTGTCCAGTTCTGAGCACAAATCCAGGTCTTCATTTGTATAATCCTGTTCATCCCTCACAAAAGATGTATGGTCTGACTGGTCTGAAGCTTCTGAAAGAACATGGCTGCTGGCAGGTGTATCCGAGCGGGGCTGCTGTTGCTCAAGTTTGGAGCGCAGTGACTCTATGAGCTTGTCCTTCTGCTGGAGTTCCTTGCTTAACCTGAGGAGTAGAAGTATCAACAGTCAATACAGCCACAGGAACAAAATTTTACATGATAAAATTTAGCCAACTCTATGTGTAGCATTTAGCAACTTGAGTTCACACAGGGATCAGTATTGCATACTGAGAGTTATTCACTGGTATCAGCCAGCAGAGGTCGCAGTTGCAGCAGCAACAAGTAGTCCCTTCAGCCCACACCACGCAGACATAGTCAATCATGTCTTTGAGGAACAAATATGGGCAAAGGAACTCAAGTTTGTCAACAAATGCATTAGAAAATTATTAAAATGTACCTCAAAGAAAGATCGGAAGGGGATTTGCATATTTCTCCCTTTACAGTGCATAATATCATTAAATGATTGAGAGAATCTGGAGGAATTTCAGGATCTCTGATCCTTCAGATGGCAGTGCATCAAGAATCGTCATTCATCAATAGCTGATATAACCACATGGGCAAGGGATTAATTTTGCAAACCTTTGTCAAGCACTACAATATGCAGTAACATTCACAATTAATACTTAAAAATTTACTGTGCAAAAAAAAAGCCTCATGTTAACCATATCCATGAGCGAAATCGACTTCTCTGGGCTCTTCGCTGTGTGCGCTGGACCAAAGACAAAAAATGACCATCCAGACTGTTATCAGCAACAAGCCCAAAAGCCAGGGTCTATCATGGTATGGGGCTGTGTCAGAGCCCTTGGCAAAGGTAATTTACACTTCTGTGATGGCAGAATGAATGCAGAAAACTTATTTTGATATTTTAGAACAACATATGCTGAGATATGCATATTCAAGAGGTCATCTTTTCCAGGGACGTCCGTGCATTTTTTAACAAGACAATGCAAAACCACATGCTGCACACATTACAAAGGCATGGCTGCGGAAGAAGAGGGTACTGGTACTGGACTGGCCTGTTATGTATTTACACACATAACATATGTATAACAATGTATATACTGTATGTATATTATTGGTGATATTGTCTACAAATAAATATACCCATAACTGATACATTGTATATATTTATAACTATAACAATATCCTTATTTCTATATTTATTCTTATATATCTGTATATATTGTTTATAAGAATAGATACACTACTGCTTCTATTACATGTATCAGATGCACAATTTGCACGTACTGTTTTTTTCTTTTGCATACCATATGTTGTATATATGCATGTTGTACATTCACTACACCTTACTTACTTTTTTGTACTAGTTTCTTTTCTTTGCTTGTTAAACTACTGAAGACCAATGATTGATAAATTATCTATCTATCTATCTATCTATCTATCTATCTATCTATCTATCTATCTATCTATCTATCTATCTATCTATCCATCCATCCATCCATCCATCCATCCATCCATCCATCCATCCATCCATCTATCTAATCATACGGACCCAACTTTTCTGGTTTGAGGTTGTAAAAGACTACTACTAATTTAGATCAAATACAACAGATTCTTTAGAACTTGGGTCAGTCGCCTGGTTAGAATCAGATAAAAATATGTTAATTAACATTGTTCTTGGTGCATGTCTGATTTCTTTTGCCATGTGCCTTGTCTAGCTAAATCTGGAGTGACAGCTTGTGGAGAGGCTGTATTTATTCGCACTGATTGTTCTTTGATTAAAGAGCTTGGCCCTGGCAGAGCTGATTGCAGTTCCATACAAGCTCACAAACGTGCACTGCTGCCTCGTGCTACCGCTGCCTCGTGCTACCGCTGCATACACTCTTTGTAATCACTCCTTGTAATGCGTATCAGTTTCACTTCCTGAGTTACCGTACACCCATACACACACACATAGAAACAGACACACACAATACTCTACCAAAGACCCTATTTCCCAATACCCACCAATAAAACGATGTAGCAAAAACACCAAACATCTAATCTATATATGCAGTGCATTTGTAGAGTGTGTGTGTGTCTGTGCTAAGAAGATTTAAAAAGACATTTAAAGTAAAATGACAATGTAAGATTCTACATATAACCACAGAGTTAAAGCTTTGCTCAGGTGAGCTTTATGGCTACAGTAATTTTGCTGTACTTCACAGCTTTATGTAGGTTTATTAGCAGTAAATGATTTCTCAGTAAACGTTTTCTCCTGATTTTAGCGAGTCCAATTTTTACCCAATTGCATTACGCTTTCTCTCCACTGGAGCTGACCCCTGCCGCGATTGAGGAGAGCGAGACTGTCACACGACCCCTCCGACACCTACACAAGACGAGTTCATATGCCGATCAGCTTTGTACATGGAGAGCCACACCTTGATCAATGCATTATTCCTCAACCCTGTGCAGATGTCATCAACCAGCCAGCAGAGGTCGTAATTCGCTCAGTTATGAGAAGTCCCTATCCGGCTTATCCTACCCTATGAACAACAGCCAATCGTTGTTAATGCAGCCACCTGGGCGCCCAAGTGGCGCAGCGGGATATTCCGCTTGCACACTAGCACCGAGTTTCTGAACTCCTCGGTTCGAAACTCAGTGTTCCCTCCGGTCAGCTGGGCGCCATCTAGCGGGCATAATTGGCAGTGCCTGCAGCAGATACTAACTGGCCAAGGTACAGTGTATCACGAAAGTGAGTACACCCCTCACATTTCTGCAAATATTTCATTATATCTTTTCATGGGACAACACTATAGACATGAAACTTGGATATAACTTAGAGTAGTCAGTGTACAACTTGTATAGCAGTGTAGATTTACTGTCTTCTGAAAATAACTCAACACACAGCCATTAATGTCTAAATAGCTGGCAACATAAGTGAGTACACCCCACAGTGAACATGTCCAAATTGTGCCTAAAGTGTCAATATTTTGTGTGACCACCATTATTATCACTGCCTTAACTCTCCTGGGCATGGAATTCACCAGAGCTGCACAGGTTGCTACTGGAATCCTCTTCCACTCCTCCGTGATGACATCACGGAGCTGGTGGATGTTAGACACCTTAAACTCCTCCACCTTCCACTTGAGGATGCGCCACAGGTGCTCAATTGGGTTTAGTCCATCACCTTTACCTTCAGCTTCCTCAGCAAGGCAGTTGTCATCTTGGAGGTTGTGTTTGGGGTCGTTATCCTGTTGGAAAACTGCCATGAGGCCCAGTTTTCGAAGGGAGGGGATCATGCTCTGTTTCAGAATGTCACAGTACATGTTGGAATTCATGTTTCCCTCAATGAACTGCAGCTCCCCAGTGCCAGCAACACTCATGCAGCCCAAGACCATGATGCTACCACCACCATGCTTGACTGTAGGCAAGATACAGTTGTCTTGGTACTTCTCACCAGGGCGCCGCCACACATGCTGGACACCATCTGAGCCAAACAAGTTTATCTTGGTCTCGTCAGACCACAGGGCATTCCAGTAATCCATGTTCTTGGACTGCTTGTCTTCAGCAAACTGTTTGCTGGCTTTCTTGTGCGTCAGCTTCCTTCTGGGATGACGACCATGCAGACCGAGTTGATGCAGTGTGCGGCGTATGGTCTGAGCACTGACAGGCTGACCTCCCACGTCTTCAACCTCTGCAGCAATGCTGGCAGCACTCATGTGTCTATTTTTTAAAGCCAACCTCTGGATATGACGCCGAACACGTGGACTCAACTTCTTTGGTCGACCCTGGCGAAGCCTGTTCCGAGTGGAACCTGTCCTGGAAAACCGCTGTATGACCTTGGCCACCATGCTGTAGCTCAGTTTCAGGGTGTTAGCAATCTTCTTATAGCCCAGGCCATCTTTGTGGAGAGCAACAATTCTATTTCTCACATCCTCAGAGAGTTCTTTGCCATGAGGTGCCATGTTGAATATCCAGTGGCCAGTATGAGAGAATTGTACCCAAAACACCAAATTTAACAGCCCTGCTCCCCATTTACACCTGGGACCTTGACACATGGCACCAGGGAGGGACAACGACACATTTGGGCACAATTTGGACATGTTCACTGTGGGGTGTACTCACTTATGTTGCCAGCTATTTAGACATTAATGGCTGTGTGTTGAGTTATTTTCAGAAGACAGTAAATCTACACTGCTATACAAGCTGTCCACTGACTACTCTAAGTTATATCCAAGTTTCATGTCTATAGTGTTGTCCCATGAAAAGATATAATGAAATATTTGCAGAAATGTGAGGGGTGTACTCACTTTCGTGATACACTGTATATGCAGGCTGGGGGCCGGACTATGTATGGGTGGGTGGGTCTTCATATGCTGTGTAAGGACCCTGATTGGCGGAAGAGACGCCTGTGCAGAAAGCAGGGGCGAGAAGAGGAGGGCTGTGCACGTGTGCTCTCCTCGAATGCAATCTGGTATCTCTGGCAGCAGAGGAAGACAAAATTGAGTGTGCTAAATCAGGAGAAAAATGGGGAGAAAATGCATGAAGAAAAAAAAAAAGCCTGATGGCAGAGCGGAGAATCAATATGATGTATTCAAAATCCCAGCTCTGGTGTGCTAGTGTGTTTTACCACTGCGCCACCTGGGCGGCAATTATTTAGATATTTTTAAGGCTTTTTGAGAGCAGAACAAATATGGCAGTTCTAACATAAAGGTTTTGCTGCTAGCTTAAGTCTGATAGGGCATGAAAGTTTCTCTGCTTTACTACACAGTCATTATGGAGAACTTTATTGCAATTAGTTAAAAAATAAAACAGTATAAAAGCCTTAAACCAGCTGAAAAACTAGGAAAACATACAAGTAGGTTTTCTTCTAATGTTCTACCTAAAAATATAAATCATAATAAGCCATTGCCCTCTTCCTCTTACTTTTCTATCTGTCGCTGCAATGCCCTTCTCTCTCTTTCCATCTGTTTCCTCAGCAGCACCAGCTCTCTCTCCCGTACCTGGCTCTCCCAAAGAGAGAAGGAGAAGAGCGAGTTGCGATACAGTGGGCTGTTCTTAGACAGCATGGACCTCCATAGCGGAACCATGGCGCCTCTTTCCATCTGTCCGCCTGCATGCCTTTGTGCCTGGGCTATAATCATCCTCTCCTCGCTCTGGCTCAACTGACTCGACCATTTAAATAATGGAACACACAGAGCCACAAGCCCTCGGTGCTAGGCTTTGTTGTGGCAACCAGTTAGCTGACAACTGAAGGAGCAGGAGTTGATCAGATAGGGACTCGGGAGGTCCGCTTCTATCTTCCGTTCTTTGCCTATTTCAATTAGTGATGAAGCTGGTTGTTGACAGATTGCCTGGGATCCCCACTCAAACAAAGTGCATTTTAAATTCCCAGATTAGGCAAATAGTTTCCAGAAAGGCTTTTCCAAGGACGCTATGTAGAAAGAATTCTGCTGTCCTAGTTTGCGAATATCCAACAGCGAATAAAATCCAACCCTGGATCAGGGGAGAAGCAGCCATGGTCGTAGGCATTCTTCCACTTCTTCTTTCGATTCTGTTTAATTATGAAACTACTAGGTCACTCTGTGAGCGTGCAGAAAAAGAAAATTCCTAAATGTCAGGAATCAACTCTGTACAACCCCTCATAGTCTGTACTTCCAGAAACATCCGCTCCATCACAGGGTTAAAGCTAATAAGGGTCATTTCCTAAAACACATTGTCCTTCCCCGTCAGCTTCCGACAACAAAAATACCCTGGCAGTAGAGTGAGTATGTGTATATTTATGTGTGTATGGCCTGGATTGTGCTCTGAACAGAAACAGGATGCCTCAGTAAATAAAGATAGATTAGCCTTTAATTCCTTGTGTAGTGTCCCCATAAGGCTTTTAAGTCCGTCGTTAATTCAGTTAAGAAATGAATATATACTGGCACAACATATGCAGCACTGCTAATCCTTGTAGTAGTAGTGGAATATGTGCAGAACTATTGTTACCCACAGCAGCAACAACAGAAACAAACCACAAAGCAAAACTTTCCTCCTTAGCAATCCAGCTCATTTGATCTCACTCTTCTTATTTCTGTCTTTTATCTGCTATCTTCTTGAATTCTTCATTTTGCATTCTCCGTCTTTCTCTTTCTGGTTGTAGCTGCATCTGACCTACTTCACTCTCTCATGAGGTTTAATAATCTAACCTGATTAGCACCCAAGTCAGCAGCCTATCCTAATCCCAAGAGCGCTAGCTTAACTGCAGCACTAAACTTGTAATAGGACGGTTCCAAAAGCAAAGCTTTATGTGAGGGCCACAAAGGCACAAATCAAAACCGCACGCAAAGGACATCAACCTGACACAAGTGTCTCGTTCCTCCAGTCAATTATAAGCTCTGACTAAATGGGTGCACTGGCACCAAAATACGGTGAAGTCCAGCTGCACATCTGGTTCACCATCTGTGCTTTTCATTGGCTTCTCGGATTACCCACAGTGTAAAAGCTTGACCTTACATCCTGTCAGAAATAAAAAGGTGGCTTTTCCTGAAAAATGATACCATCAGAAACACTGTATGATCCCAGAAAGACCAAGCATGCCATGTCAAAACAGGCAATTAGTGATTCCAAATCCCTAAAGATCCCAATCTATATGAATGAGGTTTAAATCCAGCTCAGGAGTCTTCAAATAAATGTGTCCCTATGGGCTGAAATCCTTCGCTAGTGCCTCCTCTGAGAATCCACTGTGCTCTTGTATCTTGCTGAGTTGGTGTGATCGAGCTTCAGTGTTTGGTGCTGGAAGAGCAACCAATGCACAGTCGTTCAACAATCCCAGCTCTAAACAATGACGTTGTAGGACCTGAGGCAGTGGGTCTCCTGATCTGTATCTGCACACACACACACAGTGTTACCCTCAGCTGATCCTGAAATCCAAAGAACTGCATTGATTGTGGTGCCAATTTCGAAGACCAGAGTTCACAAAATAGTTGAAGTCAAAGTGAACTAACACAGATGTTCTCATTATTAGATCAATATTAACTAACACAGCACTAGCACACACAGTGCACATGTTTGCACTACATCCAGTTTTATTTATAATACACAAGCATGTCACTTAAAATTCTCACTCCCAAGTGCATAAACAGTGGCTGCCCTTTTCTGAATGAAAACACTCAAAAACATACAAAGTCTTTAAAGCTCGCCACCTCCAGTACTATTACCCACTTACTACCACACACTGATGCATGATGGGTAAAATTAGGGTAATCTCCCTAAGGGCTCCCATTGCTTTGTTGCTAAAGATGAATGGAAAAGATGGGAGGCATCAGAAGGAATGAATGAACCAATAAATTGTCTCCTGACACTTCATATTTGCATTAGCTGTAGTTGGCTGCTTCCGAAATCCCATACTTAAACAGTGCGTACTAAATTCGAGACAGTGCACACTGCTCGGCCAGTAAAGTAGTAAGCTCTTTTAGTAACGTTACTCAGGGTTGTACGCAATCATACATTTAAAATTTTTGTCTTACCTACACTTGTAAACAGTCGACTCTCTGCTTTCTGCCATCTATCAGCTCCAGTTGAATGGGGTAGATTATGGGATAGATTATCAGACCGCAAGTGTGCTGTGTTTGCATACTCAAAAATGGCTTTTTTCGTGCACTGTTTAATGAATACTACGTATTCGGACACACTAACCGCTCTCGTGTACTGCTTTCGTGTACTGTTCAGTATGGAAGTATGCAATTTCAGACGCAGCTGTTGTTACAGTAAGCGTACATGGAAAGTGAACTAGGGGCATATCAATGTTGTCATAAAACAGTAGCATAAAAAGGAAAAGGAAAACATTGGACTAAGAAGTGGAATGAGTGAGATTGATAGGATAGCACAGCATTAGTATTGATATGAAAAAAGCAGGAACAAAAAATCTCTGTCAAATTCCAGTTGAGTCAGAGTATGGTGGCCGAAATATAGATTAGATATCTGTGATAGATTTCAAGTGGAACCGGACCTGCCCCGACAATTACCAGGATAAAGCACTTACTCACTTTCTTAACCGCTTTTCCAATTATGGTTGCCGGGGGGGCTGGAGCGCCCGGAGGAAACCCACGCAGACACGGGGAGAACATGCAAACTCCGCACAGAGGACCAGGACCGCCCCGCCTGAGGATCGAACCCAGGACCTTCTTGCTGTGAGGCGACAGTGCTACCCACCGAGCCACCGTGCCGCCCCAGGATAAAGCAGTTGATGTAAATTAAAACAAAAAATGAAATAATAATAATAATACAAAAAAATAATTAAAAATAGCCCACAGTGACTATTCCATTTTACAGAATTTCTTTTCCTTTGATATATGAGAAGAATGACCTTCAATTTATAGGCTATTTCTCTTTGTCCTCCTATTGACCAGCATGTCTCCTGAACAGTTAATTTCCCTCTATTGATTTGACATCCAATACTCCCACACGGACCAGTACAGAACAAGCATGAATTGGGAAATTGATAACGAATGACCATGCAGGTCAATGTTTGTGCTCTTTCCACTGAGCATTAGTGCTCTGTCGTAATAAGCCATTATGTAAGCAGAAGCAGTGGAGTCTGTCAGTGTATCCAAGAACAAAATGAAGAGGTGAAAATAAAAAAGATTTTGGAGTTGGAGCTGGCTGATAGCATAGAATAGATTCAAACCTGCGTCTCAGTGATGGTGGGCGAAGCAGCTACTAAACAACAATTTCTGGCTTAAGTCAGATGTTATATGTGTGTATTAGCTAGTGTACAATGTGGGAATGTTTCTGTGGACCTAAGAGCAGTGTCACAAGCATGCAACTTCTTACCGGATCGCTAGAAGTTCATGACCAGTTTTGTCATCTGGAACTTCAGAGTAATCTCCTGCATGGAAAAGTAAAAAAGGACTGTTTGAAAACAGAATCTACATACAGCTTCTCTGTGCACATGTAAATGTATGTCTGTGTGTACTCACGGCTGCTGATCTTGGCTGCCACTCTCTGGGCCAGGGATGAGCTCTGAGCAAGCTGATCTCTGAAGCTCTCACCCATGTAGTAGTCGATGTCATTGGCACGCAGCAGCTCCTCAAAAGCTTTAGTTGTGTCTCCAAGGTGCTGCGTCAGGACATGACACACGCTTCGCCCCTCGCGCATCCTCTGCCTCAAGTGAGAGAGCTCCCGAGCTTGAGCCTGGATCAGTGTGTCTAAACTACTGCAGTACACAAACAGTGGGGATTTATATCAAATTGTGGCATGCTGTGTATAATATATATATATATACAGTGTATCACAAAAGTGAGTACACCCCTCACATTTCTGCAGATATTTAAGTATATCTTTTCATGGGACAACACTGACAAAATGACACTTTGACACAATGAAAAGTAGTCTGTGTGCAGCTTATATAACAGTGTAAATTTATTCTTCCCTCAAAATAACTCAATATACAGCCATTAATGTCTAAACCACCGGCAACAAAAGGGAGTACACCCCTTAGTGAAAGTTCCTGAAGTGTCAATATTTTGTGTGGCCACCATTATTTCCCAGAACTGCCTTAACTCTCCTGGGCATGGAGTTTACCAGAGCTTCACAGGTTGCCACTGGAATGCTTTTCCACTCCTCCATGATGACATCACGGAGCTGGCGGATATTCGAGACTTTGCGCTCCTCCACCTTCCGCTTGAGGATGCCCCAAAGATGTTCTATTGGGTTTAGGTCTGGAGACATGCTTGGCCAGTCCATCACCTTTACCCTCAGCCTCTTCAATAAAGCAGTGGTCGTCTTAGAGGTGTGTTTGGGGTCATTATCATGCTGGAACACTGCCCTGCGACCCAGTTTCCGGAGGGAGGGGATCATGCTCTGCTTCAGTATTTCACAGTACATATTGGAGTTCATGTGTCCCTCAATGAAATGTAACTCCCCAACACCTGCTGCACTCATGCAGCCCCAGACCATGGCATTCCCACCACCATGCTTGACTGTAGGCATGACACACTTATCTTTGTACTCCTCACCTGATTGCCGCCACACATGCTTGAGACCATCTGAACCAAACAAATTAATCTTGGTCTCATCAGACCATAGGACATGGTTCCAGTAATCCATGTCCTTTGTTGACATGTCTTCAGCAAACTGTTTGAGGGCTTTCTTGTGTAGAGACTTCAGAAGAGGCTTCCTTCTGGGGTGACAGCCATGCAGACCAATTTGATGTAGTGTGCGGCGTATGGTCTGAGCACTGACAGGCTGACCCCCCACCTTTTCAATCTCTGCAGCAATGCTGACAGCACTCCTGCGCCTATCTTTCAAAGACAGCAGTTGGATGTGACGCTGAGCACGTGCACTCAGCTTCTTTGGACGACCAACGCGAGGTCTGTTCTGAGTGGACCCTGCTCTTTTAAAACGCTGGATGATCTTGGCCACTGTGCTGCAGCTCAGTTTCAGGGTGTTGGCAATCTTCTTGAAGCCTTGGCCATCTTCATGTAGCGCAACAATTCGTCTTTTAAGATCCTCAGAGAGTTCTTTGCCATGAGGTGCCATGTTGGAACTTTCAGTGACCAGTATGAGAGAGTGTGAGAGCTGAACTACTAAATTGAACACACCTGCTCCCTATGCACACCTGAGACCTAGTAACACTAACAAATCACATGACATTTTGGAGGGAAAATGACAAGCAGTGCTCAATTTGGACATTTAGGGGTGTAGTCTCTTAGGGGTGTACTCACTTTTGTTGCCGGTGGTTTAGACATTAATGGCTGTATATTGAGTTATTTTGAGGGAAGAATAAATTTACACTGTTATATAAGCTGCACACAGACTACTTTTCATTGTGTCAAAGTGTCATTTTGTCAGTGTTGTCCCATGAAAAGATATACTTAAATATCTGCAGAAATGTGAGGGGTGTACTCACTTCTGTGATACACTGTATATACAGGTCCTTCTCAAAAAATTAGCATATTGTGATAAAGTTCATTATTTTCCATAATGTAATGATAAAAATTAAACTTTCATATATTTTAGATTCATTGCACACCAACTGAAATATTTCAGGTCTTTTATTGTTTTAATACTGATGATTTTGGCATACAGCTCATGAAAACCCAAAATCTCAAAAAATTAGCATATCATGAAAAGGTTCTCTAAACGAGCTATTAACCTAATCATCTGAATCAACGAATTAACTCTAAACACCTGCAAAAGATTCCTGAGGCTTTTAAAAACTCCCAGCCTGGTTCATTACTCAAAACTGCAATCATGGGTAAGACTGCCGACCTGACTGCTGTCCAGAAGGCCATCATTGACACCCTCAAGCAAGAGGGTAAGACACAGAAAGAAATTTCTGAACGAATAGGCTGTTCCCAGAGTGCTGTATCAAGGCACCTCAGTGGGAAGTCTGTGGGAAGGAAAAAGTGTGGCAGAAAACGCTGCACAACGAGAAGAGGTGACCGGACCCTGAGGAACATTGTGGAGAAGGGCCGATTCCAGACCTTGGGGGACCTGCGGAAGCAGTGGACTGAGTCTGGAGTAGAAACATCCAGAGCCACCGTGCACAGGCGTGTGCAGGAAATGGACTACAGGTGCCGCATTCCCCAGGTCAAGCCACTTTTGAACCAGAAACAGCGGCAGAAGCGCCTGACCTGGGCTACAGAGAAGCAGCACTGGACTGTTGCTCAGTGGTCCAAAGTACTGTTTTCGGATGAAAGCAAATTTTGCATGTCATTCGGAAATCAAGGTGCCAGAGTCTGGAGGAAGACTGGGGAGAAGGAAATGCCAAAATGCCTGAAGTCCAGTGTCAAGTACCCACAGTCAGTGATGGTCTGGGGTGCCATGTCAGCTGCTGGTGTTGGTCCACTGTGTTTTATCAAGGGCAGGGTCAATGCAGCTAGCTATCAGGAGATTTTGGAGCACTTCATGCTTACATCTGCTGAAAAGCTTTATGGAGATGAAGATTTCATTTTTCAGCACGACCTGGCACCTGCTCACAGTGCCAAAACCACTGGTGAATGGTTTACTGACCATGGTATTACTGTGCTCAATTGGCCTGCCAACTCTCCTGACCTGAACCCCATAGAGAATCTGTGGGATATTGTGAAGAGAAAGTTGAGAGACACAAGACCCAACACTCTGGATGAGCTTAAGGCCACTATCGAAGCATCCTGGGCCTCCATAACACCTCAGCAGTGCCACAGGCTGATTGCCTCCATGCCACGCCGCATTGAAGCAGTCATTTCTGCAAAAGGATTCCCGACCAAGTATTGAGTGCATAACTGAACATAATTATTTGAAGGTTGACTTTTTTTGTATTAAAAACACTTTTCTTTTATTGGTCGGATGAAATATGCTAATTTTTTGAGATAGGAATTTTGGGTTTTCATGAGCTGTATGCCAAAATCATCAGTATTAAAACAATAAAAGACCTGAAATATTTCAGTTGGTGTGCAATGAATCTAAAATATATGAAAGTTTAATTTTTATCATTACATTATGGAAAATAATGAACTTTATCACAATATGCTAATTTTTTGAGAAGGACCTGTATATATATATATATACAGGGGTTGGACAAAATAACTGAAACACCTGGTTTTAGACCACAATAATTTATTAGTATGGTGTAGGTCCTCCTTTTGCGGCCAATACAGCGTCAATTCGTCTTGGAAATGACATATACAAGTCCTGCACAGTGGTCAGAGGGATTTTAAGCCATTCTTCTTGCAGGATAGTGGCCAGGTCACTACGTGATGCTGGTGGAGGAAAACGTTTCCTGACTCGCTTCTCCAAAACACCCCAAAGTGGCTCAATAATATTTAGATCTGGTGACTGTGCAGGCCATGGGAGATGTTCAACTTCACTTTCATGTTCATCAAACCAATCTTTCACCAGTCTTGCTGTGTGTATTGGTGCATTGTCATCCTGATACACGGCACCGCCATTGGATGCACATGGTCCTCCAGAATGGTTCGGTAGTCCTTGGCAGTGACGCGCCCATCTAGCACAAGTATTGGGCCAAGGGAATGCCATGATATGGCAGCCCAAACCATCACTGATCCACCCCCATGCTTCACTCTGGGCATGCAACAGTCTGGGTGGTACGCTTCTTTGGGGCTTCTCCACACCGTAACTCTCCCGGATGTGGGGAAAACAGTAAAGGTGGACTCATCAGAGAACAATACATGTTTCACATTGTCCACAGCCCAAGATTTGCGCTCCTTGCACCATTGAAACCGACGTTTGGCATTGGCACGAGTGACCAAAGGTTTGGCTATAGCAGCCCGGCCGTGTATATTGACCCTGTGGAGCTCCCGACGGACAGTTCTGGTGGAAACAGGAGAGTTGAGGTGCACATTTAATTCTGCCGTGATTTGGGCAGCCGTGGTTTTATGTTTTTTGGATACAATCCGGGTTAGCACCCGAACATCCCTTTCAGACAGCTTCCTCTTGCGTCCACAGTTAATCCTGTTGGATGTGGTTTGTCCTTCTTGGTGGTATGCTGACATTACCCTGGATACCGTGGCTCTTGATACATCACAAAGACTTGCTGTCTTGGTCACAGATGCGCCAGCAAGACGTGCACCAACAATTTGTCCTCTTTTGAACTCTGGTATGTCACCCATAATCTTGTGTGCATTGCAATATTTTGAGCAAAACTGTGCTCTTACCCTGCTAATTGAACCTTCACACTCTGCTCTTACTGGTGCAATGTGCAATTAATAAAGATTGGCCACCAGACTGGTCCAATTTAGCCATGAAACCTCCCACACTAAAATGACAGGTGTTTCAGTTATTTTGTCCAACCCCTGTACATACAGTGTGGGAAATAAGTATTTGATCCCCTGCTGATTTTGTAAGTTTACCCCCTTACAAAGACTTGAACAGTCTATAATTTTTATGGAAGGTTTATTTTAACAGAGAGACAGAATATCAACAAAAAATCCAGAAAAAAAACATTAAATAAAAGTTATAAATTAATTTGTATTTAATTAAGGGAAATAAGTATTTGATCCAAAGAGCTATCAAAGGACGTCAGGGACAAGATTGTAGACCTGCACAAGGCTGGAATGGGCTACAAGACCATCAGCAAGAAGCTTGGTGAGAAAGAGACCACTGTTGGTGCGATAATTCGAAAATGGAAGAAATACAAGATCACAGTCAATCACCCTCACTCTGGAGCTCCATGCAAGATCTCACCTGGTGGGGTAAGAATGATTCTGAGAAAGGTGAGGTCAGTCCAGAATTACACGGGAGGAGCTTGTCAATGATCTCAAGGGAGCTAAAAACCATTAGTAACACACTTCGCCGTAATGGATTGAGATCCTGCAGTGCCCGCAAAGTCCCTCTGCTCAAGAAGGCTCATGTACAGACCCGTCTGAAGTTTGCCAATGAACACCTGAATGATTCAGAGAAAGCTTGGGAGAATGTGATATGGTCAGATGAGACCAAAATTGAGCTCTTTGGCATCAACTCCACTCGCCGTGTTTGGAGGCAGAGAAATGCCCGGTGGGGATGGTGTTCTTGGGGTCATATCCAGCATTTCTCTGCTCCCAGCTCCCTTGAGATCATTGACAAGCTCCTCTCATGTAATTCTGGACTGACCTCACCTTTCTCAGAATCATTCTTACCCCACCAGGTGAGATCTTGCATGGAGCTCCAGAGTGAGGGTGATGGACTGTGATCTTGTATTTCGAATGATCGCACCAACAGTGGTCTCTTTCTCACCAAGCTTCTTGCTAATGGTCTTGTAGCCCATTACAGCCTTGTGCAGGTCTACAATCTTGTCCCTGACGTCCTTTGATAGCTCTTTGGTCTTGCCCATGGTGGTCGAGAGATTTGAACGGAAGAAACTGATTCTGTGACAGGAGTCTTTTATACAGGGACAGGACTAATTTGTGTGCCTCATGGGCTGTGGGGGTCAGAATTCTTGCTGGTTGGTAGGGGATCAAATACTTATTTCCCTTAATTAAATACAAATTAATTTATAACTTTTATTTAATGTTTTTTTTCTGGATTTTTTGTTGATATTCTGTCTCTCTCTGTTAAAATAAACCTTCCATAAAAATTATAGACTGTTCAAGTCTTTGTAAGGGGGTAAACTTACAAAATCAGCAGGGGATCAAATACTTATTTCCCCCACTGTATATATATATATACTCACTGATCAGCCATAACATTAAAACCACCTCCCTGTGTCTACACTTACTGTCCATTTTATCAGCTCCACTTAACATATGGGTGCATTTTGTAGTACAATTACTGACTGTAGTCCATCTGTTTCTCTGCATGCTTTGTTAGCCCCCTTTCATGCTGTACTTCAATGGTCAGGACTCTCCCAGGACCACTACAGAGCAGGTATTATTTGGGTGGTGAATCATTCTCAGCACTGTAGTGACAATGACATGGTGGTGGTGTGTTAGTGTGTGTTGTGCTGGTATGAGTGAATAAGACACAGCAGCCCTAATGGAGTTTTTAAACACCTCACTGTCACTACTGGTGTGAGAATAGTCCACCAACCAAAAATATCCAACCAACAGCGCCCCATGGGCAGCGTCCTGTGTCCACTGATGAAGGTCTAGAAGATGACCAACTTAAACAGCAGCAATAGATGAGCCATCCTGCAGACTTCCTGCAGACTTTACATCTACAAGGTGGACCAACTAGGTAGGAGTGTCTAATAGAGTGGACTGTGAGTGGGCACAGTATTTAAAAACTCCAGCAGCGCTGCTGTGTCTGATCCACTTATACAAGCACTATCCCCCACCACCATGTCATTGTCACTGCAGTGCTGAGAATCATCCACCACCTAAATTATACCTGCTTTGTGGTGGTCTTGTGGGGGTCCTGACCATTGAAGAACAGGGTGAAAGCAGGCTAAAAAAGTATGTAGAGAAATAGATGGACTACAGTCAGTAATTGTAGAATTACCATTCTATATGGTAAGTGGAGCTGATGAAATGGACAGTAAGAGTAGAAACAAGGAGGTGGTTTTAATGTTATGGCTGATCAGTGTATATAATTTATTATATTAATTATTTATTATACTGTATATTACTGAAGTATTGATAAATAAGCTGTCTTTTTTTAGCCAGTAGGTCAAAATCTGCACACATGCATTACTCACCCAGTTGAGGTAATGTTTTTGGTCTCTTCTGCATGACCTTTGCCTCTCCTCAGCTGATCCTCCAGAGAGGACACCCGAGTCACCAGCTCCTGCAGATCCTTGTTGGGCTGGTTTAATCTTTGAGGAGAGGAGACTGGTGTGGCATCCTGAACACGGGACTGAAGACCCTGCACCAAGGCCTGAGAACGAGACAGCTGTTTTTGCAGATCCTCCACCTGCTGCTGCAGCAACATCACATCTCCTCCTGTGTGGTTCATCATGCCCAGTCCTGACCACCACTGAGCGGGACCATCTCGGCATGAGAGAGACGTGCACAGCTCCAGATCATCAAATTCTGAAAAAACAAAAATCATTGTTTAAATATACAACCAGTTTTGATAAATCAAGAGAGATAATAAGGTAAGTAAAAGTAAGAAGACCTGGACTGCTGGTTTCATCTCTGTCTGCCTCATTTTCACTGCGGCCACAGGTCTCGTAACCCAAATCCTGCAGATCTACCTGCACCTGCTTACTGCTCTGCTGCACTGCTGGGGTTGAAGTAGACACTTAATTACTGAACAATATAGATAATAATCAACACTAAACACTGTATGTATTTCAAGTATGGTTTAGTTGAAACTGCAGTTTTATACAGTTAAACTGTGCTTACTTTGCACCTGTGTGCAGTGCCTGAGTGGCTCTGCCTGGATCTGTACAGCTTTATTGGATGGCTTAGTTCCTTCCTGCAGCTTTTGGATCTCTGGCACTTTCTTGAGGTCCAGCTACACATACAGACATACACAAATGTTACACCAACTGCTGTGTGAACAGAGAACATTAAGAATGTGCCCTTTCATAATGTCCCATGTTAATGTGACCTTGCCATTCCCTCTTGACATTTATTTAATACACTGTCAGGTCAAGCCTCTGTTTTATTCTCTTTTATTTTACTGGTGATGCTGGTAATTTTACTGGTCATCCAGAAGGTTACAAAAACCCCAAATAAACATCTAATGAACTGCAGGTCGGCCTAACTTCCCTTAGTTAAGGTCAATGTACAAAATTCTGAAATAAGAATGACACTGGACAGCATCCATGAGATAGTTGCAAGATTCAAATAATTGCTGAACAAAAGTCAAATATGATGGTGGTAGTATGGGGTTACTTTGCTTGTGCAAGACCTGGATGACTTAACATAATTGATTGAACCATGAATTCTACTCTCTTTCAGAAAATCCTGAAGGAGAATGTTCACTTATCAGTTTGTGACCTAAAGCTCAAGCACAGCTGGGTAATGCAGCAGAAAATGATTTGAAGAACACAAGCAAATCCACATCTGAATGGCTTAAAAGAAATAAATTAAAGGAATTAAAAAATTAAATTGAATGTCGAGTCAAAGTCCTGATTTGAATACACATGAACAGGTGAACAGGTGCTTCATGCTTAAAATAGTAGTAGGCTTCAGGAAATAGACAGTATGCCCTAGGATACATACTACCCCTTATTGACCAAGTTCATGTAAAAAACCAATGGAAAATCTAGCTGCCACCATGATGTATGCAATACTTTAAATCACCCTTTATTTACATCAGATCCAGGCCTAATTCATGCAGTTGTATCTTACAGTCACCCAGCTAGAAAGGGAATAATTAAGTCAAAGATTTTTTTTTTAAATTGTGGATCATTAACAGTTTGAGTTAAGTATTCAGCACTACTGGAAAGCAAACGCGCACACTTGTGAAACTGAGAATTTATTTGTAATAAAACGTCAGATTTCCTTTAGTCTAATTCTTTCCAGTGAAGCACATGTGAAGGCGACACTTAGTTTAATTGAGCTACTTCTCGGAATCTCGTTAATAAATGTAATAAACATGCAGTCATTTTAACGTTGTAAATATGGCCAACACAAATTCTCAGAAAGTCTGAAATCAAGGTGACCTTATTTATAGTGATAATATATAAATTCACGTACAATTTGCATATACCCATTTTAAGTAACAATATTTCATTAATGAAGACTTTTTGATGATTTCCTACCAATCACACTCATTCTACACCTTTAGTGCCCTCTGCTGGCTCAGTTTAGTCAATGAACTCTAGCTCTAACTGCAATTCCTATTAGTTACTGGGAGGTCACATGGCCTCTATCATCAGAAGCAGCCAACTGGGAGCATTCAGTGTCATCTGAATGCTGATCCTCACACCTGTTTAAGATTAGTTTTAAGTATAGTAATGTTATTTAAGCCAGCTGTACATGTTATGTACTGAGTATTTTTTCTTGTTGACAAGTCTTCCAGTGTATGACCTGTTTGTATTTTTTACCTTAATTTTTGGAGATCCCTATGTTTGTTTGCCTATGCTACTGATCACTGGTAAATGACGTCTTGTGTTTTTTGTCTGCCCTTTTGGATACTCATGGCAATTAGTCTTTTTACGGTTTTGACTACTGACTTGTTTTTGTCCATGCGTTTTGGATTGTTCTTTGTTTTAGATCTTCTTACCCACTGATTAATACCTCTAATAATACTATATCTCACAAATGATGGAACCAGATGGAACAGGAGGGAAAAAACTGGTAGATAAATAAAGGTATAATTAATGATGTGGGCTTTAGATATGCGTCTCTTATCTGCTGTGTTATTTAACCTTTGTTTCACTAAACAAAATTGTACTAACTATAACCTCCTCACCCCCGAGATTGGACGCTTTGAAAACAAACAATATCCTGTAACAACACTTGTTCATTTCAGCCTTTTAAATGACATTATACAAAAAAAAAAAGAAATTTGGCTTGGGGACTGTGAGTTATTTAGTGTCCAGTATACTGGACATTTGGAATTAAGAGCATGAAATGTGCAAGATTCTGAAAAAATTTACATATTATTATTACCATTATAACATGTGACATATCAAGTATTGTACATTTATGGCATAATGTAATACATGTTTATAATATTAAAAAGCATATACTAGTTTATACAGAAGTTAAAATTTACATTTTAATTATTTATATGAATATTTTAAATATTTAATTTAAAACTTTTAATTTTAAAAACTCAAACCTTAAAAATGAAAACTCAAACTTTTTAATTAAAACATTTAGCTTTGTTCATTTCCCCTTTTCTTATAAACAAACTTTCCTTTCATAGATATATTTTAAAAACAAGGAACATTACTAAAACATAAAACAGAATATTCAGTTTGTGAATATAAATTTTAAATTTTAAATTATCCACATATCTATCTTTCAATATAAATATTTTGAAAATAAATGATATCTAAATTATTCAAATCAAAACCTTTTGCATTTCAGCTTTGAGTTTTTCTTTTCTTTTTTTAACGGGACCTTGTGTGGAACTCATAAAAGCAGTTTCGTTCAACTTGAATGCAAAGAAATACATGACATTTTAAACATCTTATGCTTGATTTTTTGGTGCAGCCAGGGTTTCTGCACCTCTGAAAGCTGGTGCTATCACTACCCACCACTGGCAAGTGCTCTGCCCCACTGCATTTAACATCTTGGCTTAGAATCACTTGACTCCCTATCACTATCCTGTTGATATTCATCCCACTACTCTCAACACTGCAGTCCAGGCACGTGCACAGACATTTTTGGGGGCAGGTGCTCAAACCAAAAAAAAAGGGCACCCATCGCCAAAATTATTTATAAAATAAAAAAAAAAATAAAAAAAAAAAAACATGGTACGATATTTAAGTTATATATTTATTTTTGTTAACACAATCAATACACATCTAATCAAATAACTCAAATTATCAAATTGCATAAATAAATGAAAAACAGGCAAAAACAAGGCAATATTGTGCACGCTTTTAATAACCAAACAACTGATACTGATACATCTCCCTCATTTGCTTTAGATGGCTTAATCCAGGATAAAAGAGAGCTGCTACCCTGAGATGCTTGCTGTAGTTCCTTTTCTTTCTGCTTTTGTAACCTTTCAAGAGTGACTTACTGAATCTCCATAAAGGGGAGAACACAGTATACATCATTTTACTGTTTTCTGACAGAGTTGAAGCATTAAACTAATAATATACCATTACTAGTATCAATTTACCTCACCAGACTGTCATGTAGCTCAACTTAAGACCTACCTTTGATTTCAAATCAGAAACCCACTTTGGGTAGTTAATGTTAACGATGGGCCTATTTTTATGCCAATAAAATCAAATAGACAACTAAATAACATTTTCCTATTTATGCGGGTCAGAGGAGAAGTGTGTAGCAGCGGTTTGGCCTGGCGCTCAGCACTGCATGATTGCTAACCGGAGGAGGAGGAGGGAGGGGCAAGGCGGGGATCATATTGGGGCAGAATTCTCACAAGAACTCAAATAAATGCCCGTCAGATATCAAAACAATTTTGGGGGGAATTGATGACAGAGAGGGTAATTTTTATTTTTAAATATTAATGAATGTAGAAAAAAGTTGGGCTCTAGCAGAAAGGCCACTTTTCTCATCCAGGGCAAAAGGGCAGGTGCTTGAGCACCACTAGGGGTCTATCTGTGCACGTGCCTGCTGCAGTCTATTACTATCATCTAGTAATTTAAGCACCTCATCTACTGTCAGCCCTTAACATACACGAAAAAGATATGTACAGCACGAAAAATGCAAAAAGTAATACTGATGCACATCTTCTAATTCATAGTTAGCATGACAAACTAAACAACATTCAATACGTTAAATCCAAATGTCCAGCTGGCTGGACATAAAACATTTGCTCTAAATTTAAGTATGCGTAAATACATATTCATCGCTTATATTGTTACCAATCATTACAAAAACCTTCTAAAAATACATCATTTCTAAAACACTTTGGTTATATGTGCACATTAATAGATAAAAACTTATGTTTTGTTCGGTCACGGAGGCAACAAGCGTCTTTCTCAACAGCTGCCATCTTCGGGTCTTTTTTCAAGAAGCTTAAAAAAAATTCTCAATGTCTTTGACCAACCAGTAGAAAGACAGAGTTGTGTTGGAGTGTCTAAAAGTGAGTGTAACAAAGTAAAACTTCCTGTCGAGTTATAAAACCCAGAAAAAAAATGTCCAGTATACTGGACATTAGGAGTGAGGAGGATAAGAGCTGTATAATGAGCCCACCTGTTCTAGAGCTTGACTAGGGGGCACAGTTACAGAATCATGTCCTTATGTCAAGTCAAGTCAAATGTCCCTCTGCCTGGCCATATGGCTGAGGGAGTATGGAGGCGCAGAAGATTAAAATGTTGGGTCATCTATCTGACAGTAACCTGCACCTTGATGAGTATGAATTCACTCCAGGTGGGAGTGTTTCTATTTATCATGGTTTCTTCCTTATAGACTTTCCGGCTACTCATTTAGCAACCTGCTTTTCACTTAATAGTGCAATGTTGGACTTGGTCTGGTTTTCTGCCGTCCTATAATAACAGCACATTTTTTTTCTTTTTGGGAACTAATCTGGTGCTGCAACTGGTTTTTGAGCCTTTTTCTGGAGTGGGTCCCACATTTGGACCCATGCTGTGCCTGGCTTGTTCTGGGTTTTCTTTCTTTTCTCTTTTTTTCTAAGAACTTGCTTGTCACAGGCACTCTGAGCAGCTTGCCATATTGTGACAACAAGTTTTCATTTTTGCTCTGTACCTTTTATATTTTTTTTCCTTATAGTGAGTTGCGGATGTTTTTATGTCATTTTTGTTTGCTTGTTATTTTGTTTTCCATTTTTGGACACTATTTATTTTTTCTTTTACTAGTTTTGTTTGTGGCTTTTAACCACTGTATTGCTTTACCTTGTTTAAGCATCCTGCAAATTTGGCTCATTTCATAGGTAGGTGTGGGGCTACACCTGATGCCAAGTTGTTAATAATCTTGTCTTTTAGGGACTCCCCTGGCTATACTTCCAACACCTTGATTTAAAAACCAGCAACCAAGATGCCACACACTCTTTGATTTTGAGGCAATGAGCAGATTGTCATATGTATGTGCATAACAAGTATTAGTCTCCTGTGGGAGACCCCTACCTGTGTGGGGTGGGACAGCAGTGATTCTAAGTCTGAAGAAAGTGGTCTAATATAGGCTTGATGCTGTGCACCAGTGCTCCGTTTTCCCGTAGGCATCACAGAATTCTCACCAGGAGGCCATTTTTCCTCCTGTTCTCCCTCTTTGAGTCCATCATCTTCTTTTGCTCTTAACGAGATTTTCAGCTCCTCATTCTCAGAGCGCAGACTGAACAATGCTTTCCTACAATGGAAGAACACAGCTAATATTTGTCGCTAGTCTCATCTAGTCTTACATTTACATTTTCAGCATTTAGCAGACGCTCTTATCCAGAGCGACTTACAGAAGTGCTTCTATAGTGAACATTTCATTTCTCAAGTTTAGGAAAACAGTCTAAGTTGCATCATGTGATCTTTAGAAAACAGAATTTGTGTTTCCATCTTATTTAATGCATACCTCATCTGACAGATGGAGAAGAATCCAGCTTTCTCCAGCTGGGCCTTTAGCTCCGACAGTTCCCGCTCTACTGCCAGCTTCTGCTCCACCAGCAGCTTCACTTCAGCCAGGCCCTGATGCTCTACAGCTGGTAGATTCTGGGATAGCGTGGGTCCTACAGGCTGCTTACACAGAGTATGATTTTAAATATTTATTTATACATTTATTTATAAGGATTTTAACGTCATGCTTTACACACTTAGTTACATTCATGACAGGACAGGTAATTACTGGTTACACAAGATTCATCAGTTCAAGTCTTTAATGTCATTACACAGTCATGGACAATTTAGGATCTCCAATTCACCTCATTTGCATGTTTTTGGACTGTGGGAGGGAACCAGAGCTCGCGGAGGAAACCCACGCAGACGTGGTGAGAACATGCAAACTCCACACAGAAAGGACCCGGACCACTCCACCTGGGAATTGAACCCAGGACCTTCTTGCTGTGAGATGACAGTGCTACCCACTGAGCCACCGTGCCACCCCCGATTTTAAATAAAAGACAACTTCTACAATGTGTTTGTCCAATGCCTAACTTTAATTTATGTAGTAGTAGTAGTAGTAGTAGAACTTTATTGTCACTATAAATTGCAGCATGTACAATTACAGCAAAATTAACCATCAACCTGTCTAGAACATTCAATGACAAGGGAGAGACAGGACAGGAAGACAGGATAAGAAAACAAGAAATAATAAACACATAGGGAAAGTAGGAGATAAAAAAAACCAGCAACCAGATTGTGTTCCCTTAAGGAGCACATATAAACATAACATAACATAATCACACAACCAGCCACGGGTTAGGGATGTGGGGATGTGAAAAAGTAACCACTACGGGAGGCAGCCATCCGGCGATTCGCAGCCATACCAGCGCGCGCTACAGACCCGTCCTACCATAGTGGTGGAATGAAGCTGAGAGTGGAGACGTTGGTTGGGGTTAGGAAAGTTCTGTCAGTCCTCCATTCCTGCAACAAGAAAAAGTCTGTACAAAAGTTCGCGATAACATGGCTGTTTACAGCTCTTACTGCCCAGAATAAAAAACAGTCAGTGAAGGGGGGGTAGGTACGTCGCAGCAGATCCTCTGCAGGAATTTACTTATCAGCGAGGCCGTTGCTGATAACAGGGGAGCCAAGAGCAGAAATTACTTGTTTTGTCTGAGCCCTAATAAAAATTTAACACAAACTCTCAGAATTAATGCGTCTCTGGTTCATCTCATTTCGCAAAGCCGTTAGTTTCTCCAAGATGGAATCCATATTGCGATTTACATTCACAGTCTGAGTTCTAACGGCTCTGCCCACCATATCAATCAAATTGGGCAGTTTCTGGGGACCTTTGACAACTGACCCAACTCTTTTAATTTCCCGATACAGCAGGGCAAAGCCTAGTCCAATCAGCAAAAACCCCACAATCAAAGTTCCGAATAGGTAAACATCCTCTACGTCCTCCAACGAAAGAGGTGCCAGGCACACGACCCTCCACTTCTCCCACAAGTCCATCCTGCCATCTGCGTTCCGTCGGGGCATGTGGGTTCCCCCGAACCCGAACTTCTCGATGAGAAGATGGTGTCAATAGCATTCAGAGACCATTTAACCAATTCCATAATTTGTTCTTTGAGGAGCTGTGCTAAGAAAATCTCTGTAGAGTAGAGTAGACAAGACAATACGATACAGTAGAAGCCAAGCAGGGAAGATAAGGGAGGAGGAGGGAAAAGTGCGTCCGTCTTCCACGAGAGCGAGGACTTCATATGACTTCATATTTAAATGTTTTAGTTTTTCTGGATAACTGTACTTGATTTGGCACAGATTTTATGCCTGATCCTGATGCAACCTTCCTTATTTTAACTTTAAAACAAAGTGCACCTCTTAAGGGCTAGGCTGTTCGGCCTAAGTTACTAAGTTACTGATTTCTAAAAGTCCACATTTCGTGTTTGAATTTTAGCTTAACCTGATTCTCTTTTCAAGTACTTGGTGATTATGCAAATTGTGCATCAGCTCAATACCTGCCTTTTCCTAATTATTTATTTTTAATGACTTACATTCCACATAATTTCACTGCTGTTATTAAAGAAATCTATTTTCATTCATGCAAACAGTGTATTTTCTTTCTCCCTAAAGAAGAACTGTGTGGCACTGTGGTAATGTGCTAGGACACCACTGTGAGGGAAGAGGGAAGGTCAGACAGGGTCTCCCCCCAAAGCTGCAATATGCAATCTCCATGACTTTAGCTTATTCAAATTAAGCAGTCCTCAGCAAAGCCTTAGCAAATCACCTTACACAATTCTCCCTTTGTTTTTATGCCCACAGGCCCTTAGTACATTTAGGTCTACGAGTGCATATGTGCATCTGGTAAATGCTGCTGCTGCAGGGTCATGCCAGTTTCATGCTATTCACCAACTATGCACACAAAGTCTATGCAAGTAAAATAGAAACCCTTGTGTTAAAGCTTTACCCTACTAATTGCCTAATTGTACATGTGAAAATTAGTAACTGAGTCTGTTAGTGAGTTACAATCCATGTTCCAGGGCTAATGTACAACTTCATGCTGAATAAACAGTGTATAGGTGGATTTGTGGTGTTCAGTCTACCTGGGTATTAACCAGAGCCTGTGCTGTTCCTCTGCAGTGCTCATCTTCCTCTGTGCTCTCAGCTATTTCACTACTGCTGTCATCCTTCTCCAGGTCCTCATCTGTGGTGGAGTCTGGGATGATAGTGCAGAAGTGTTAGTACAGCTACACTTATACCCACATGCTTGCAATAAAATCACATACTGACACAGCATTCATCACAATGGAGACATTAAGACATGACCACCCAGAGCATCTCCACTTACTGAAACACTACAGCCCATTGCCCACTGTGCAAACCTTCTAAATATCTATGCTCCACATGGGGATGTTTATTTTGTATACAGTAGATATATCAGAGCTGTCTTTTTATTCATTTTAATGGCTAAGGCTATTTAAATGGCATTATTTTGTGTGGAACTTTTTATTAATTTCTTTGTTAAAAATAAACAATAAAAAGAAGCAGAAAATATTTTTTAACTAGCAATTTTCATTTTCTAAAATGTAGCTTGTTATAAAAAGCAGCGTATTGGGGCACTCGCTAGCACACCAGAGCTGACATCTCAAACTTGTCGGTTAGAATCTTTCCTCTGCTACTGGTAGGCTGAGCGCCCACACGAACAACAATTGGCTTGTTGTTTAAGAAAGGGTTCCGAAAGGGATTCCACATAACTAATGCAAGTACAACCTCTGCTGGCTGATTGATGGCGCCTGCAAAGAAACAAGGGATAAAGTGAGATCAGGGTGTGTCTTTACATACACAAAGCTGGTCCACATATGAACCCACCTCGTGCAGGTGAAAAGATACAGTCGGCTACTGCACACGTGTCGGAGGGGGGCGTGTGTTAGTCATGGCTCTCCTCAGTCAGAGTGGAGGTCAACATCAGTACAGATTTTCCCTTCTTTCTTTGCCTGCTACCATATTTATAGCTCACTACAGTGGCTATACCTAATTTGTCACAGTTTTTACGTCAAATACCCTTCCTGATGCAACCCTCCTTATTTTTATCTGGACTTGGGACCAGCACTGGGAGCACACTGATTAGTGCACCTCCCAATGGCCAGGCTGTTTGGCCACCCCTCCCTCTCAGACATCATGTGTGTACACACATGACTGCCCAGTAGCAGCTTTGAGATTTGAACCCTGGATCTAAGCATTAGTGGGCTAGCAGGTTTATACCTCTGGTATAAACTTTGTACTTTTTGTCTCTAGTATACAGAAATAAGTTGTGAACCTTTTTTTTTTTTTTTACAAATGTTTTGGAATCACCTGAATTATGGCATTTCAGACCTATGCAATAGGGTTTGATGGTTAAATAAATTTACCCTAAAACGATTGTACCTTCATGTTTTTGCTGTTTTCTTATAGTCTGGGCTTTAAAAAAAGCATGTGGAAACTGGTAGGATATTCTCTAGAAGAATACGATTACCTGTAGCAGCCCTCTTAAGATCCTGACTTTTGTATTGGAAAATCATTTCATTCTTTTGATCATCTTCTATGACACTTAAAAGGTGATAGATGGCTAGAAGGATATTCATATTTAAAATATTGCTACAAATTACTGTCTTCTACAAATTACTGTTTTATTAGTGATTGCAAGGTGGCCATGAACCATAATGAACCATAATAAAACCTCCAACATGCTTCACAGATGGGATAAGGTCTTAAAAGGTTGCGAAAGAAAAACTACGGTTTCATCTACCTTCAGAACATTGTGTGAATGTTTGCTGGGGCAGCCTGGGCTTATGTCCCTGTGGGGGGAGCATGTGGAATGTGATATTTCCTACTCCACTTATGTGCTCACCTATCTGTTCCATGATCTTTCCACTTTGGGCCACAGATCTTGGTTTGGTTTCCTTTTTGGTTTCATTTTCTGTTATTTTGGCTACTGGTTCTTTTTGTAGTTTTGCATAACCGCAGTATTATTCTGCCTGTTCTGCAATTAGGTTCATATCTTCAAACCTTGCAAAGGGGATGTTTGTTCAAATAATGTAAAAACCTGACGAATTTAAACCAGGATCATTTAAAGGATAGTTTATCGGGATGACTCATCTTAGACAGTGGTTGTGCTTCTGACATTGAGAAGAGGGAAAAAACCCAAAAGGTTGCTTCTGAACAGCTGGAAAAATATACAGTTTGCCCTGAAAGGTGTAAAGTGTAAAAAAACAACCAAAGTAAGGTGTGTGAAGTAAAATAAAATGTCATAGTTCCAGCTTCGCCTGGCTCCCGGAACACATGATTGCTGTGTTTTGTTTATGGGCGACGCCCCCTCAGTTCTGGAATCATGTTTGTCTTTTTGTTCCACGCCTCCCTTGTCTCTGCCCCAGTGCACTGATTTACTCTCATGTTCATGATCACCACATGTTCCTTGTTATACAATGATTGTCTCTTATAAGAGGCATTGCATCTACAGGGGTTGGACAAAATAACTGAAACACCTGTCATTTTAGTGTGGGAGGTTTCATGGCTAAATTGGACCAGTCTGGTGGCCAATCTTCATTAATTGCACATTGCACCAGTAAGAGCAGAGTGTGAAGGTTCAATTAGCAGGGTAAGAGCACAGTTTTGCTCAAAATATTGCAATGCACACAACATTATGGGTGACATACCAGAGTTCAAAAGAGGACAAATTGTTGGTGCACGTCTTGCTGGCGCATCTGTGACCAAGACAGCAAGTCTTTGTGATGTATCAAGAGCCACGGTATCCAGGGTAATGTCAGCATACCACCAAGAAGGACAAACCACATCCAACAGGATTAACTGTGGACGCAAGAGGAAGCTGTCTGAAAGGGATGTTCGGGTGCTAACCCGGATTGTATCCAAAAAACATAAAACCACGGCTGCCCAAATCACGGCAGAATTAAATGTGCACCTCAACTCTCCTGTTTCCACCAGAACTGTCCGTCGGGAGCTCCACAGGGTCAATATACACGGCCGGGCTGCTATAGCCAAACCTTTGGTCACTCGTGCCAATGCCAAACGTCGGTTTCAATGGTGCAAGGAGCGCAAATCTTGGGCTGTGGACAATGTGAAACATGTATTGTTCTCTGATGAGTCCACCTTTACTGTTTTCCCCACATCCGGGAGAGTTACGGTGTGGAGAAGCCCCAAAGAAGCGTACCACCCAGACTGTTGCATGCCCAGAGTGAAGCATGGGGGTGGATCAGTGATGGTTTGGGCTGCCATATCATGGCATTCCCTTGGCCCAATACTTGTGCTAGATGGGCGCGTCACTGCCAAGGACTACCGAACCATTCTGGAGGACCATGTGCATCCAATGGCGGTGCCGTGTATCAGGATGACAATGCACCAATACACACAGCAAGACTGGTGAAAGATTGGTTTGATGAACATGAAAGTGAAGTTGAACATCTCCCATGGCCTTCCTCCTTCGTTTTCCTCCACCAGCATCACGTAGTGACCTGGCCACTATCCTGCAAGAAGAATGGCTTAAAATCCCTCTGACCACTGTGCAGGACTTGTATATGTCATTTCCAAGACGAATTGACGCTGTATTGACCGCAAAAGGAGGCCCTACACCATACTAATAAATTATTGTGGTCTAAAACCAGGTGTTTCAGTTATTTTGTCCAACCCCTGTATTTAGAAAATGTGAAATGGTTCAATAAAATCAATCAATCAATCAATCAATCAGTCAGGTGTATAAGTTTCCCATAGGCCCTTGGCGCAAACCCTTGTTAAAAGTTATGATAGTCTTTGTACCTTGTTATAGCCTAGCCACAGTCTAGCCTTAAGATTCTTGTACCTTGTTCTACTCTAGCTTTAGAATAATCTTGATATCCATGTTCCTTGTTCTACTCTAGCTTTAGAATAATCTTGATATCCATGTTCTTGTTCTAGTCTAGCTTTACTATACTCTTGATATCCATGTTCCTTGTTCTAGCCTAGCTTTACTATACCCTTGATATCCATGTTCCTTGTTCTAGTCTAGCTTTACTATACCCTTGATATCCATGTTCCTTGTTCTAGTCTAGCTTTACTATACCCTTGATATCCATGTTCCTTGTTCTAGCCTAGCTTTACTATACTCTTGATATCCATGTTCCTTGTTCTAGTCTAGCTTTACTATACTCTTGATATCCATGTTCCTTGTTCTAGTCTAGCTTTACTATACTCTTGATATCCATGTTCCTTGTTCTAGTCTAGCTTTACTATACTCTTGATATCCATGTTCCTTGTTCTAGTCTAGCTTTACTATACCCTTGATATCCATGTTCCTTGTTCTAGCCTAGCTTTACTATACTCTTGATATCCATGTTCCTTGTTCTAGTCTAGCTTTACTATACCCTTGATATCCATGTTCCTTGTTCTAGTCTAGCTTTACTATACCCTTGATATCCATGTTCCTTGTTCTAGCCTAGCTTTACTATACCCTTGATATCCATGTTCCTTGTTCTAGCCTAGCTTTACTATACCCTTGATATCCATGTTCCTTGTTATAGCCTAGCTTTACTATACCCTTGATATCCATGTTCCTTGTTCTAGCCTAGCTTTAGTATACTCTTGATATCCATGTTCCTTGTTCTAGCCTAGCTTTACTATATCCTTGATATCCATGTTCCTTGTTCTAGCCTAGCTTTACTATACTCTTGATATCCATGTTCCTTGTTCTAGCCTAGCTTTAGTATACCCTTGATATCCATGTTCCTTGTTCTAGTCTAGCTTTACTATACTCTTGATATCCATGTTCCTTGTTCTAGCCTAGCTTTACTATACTCTTGATATCCATGTTCCTTGTTCTAGTCTAGCTTTACTATACTCTTGATATCCATGTTCCTTGTTCTAGTCTAGCTTTACTATACTCTTGATATCCATGTTCCTTGTTCTAGTCTAGCTTTACTATACCCTTGATATCCATGTTCCTTGTTCTAGCCTAGCTTTACTATACTCTTGATATCCATGTTCCTTGTTCTAGCCTAGCTTTACTATACCCTTGATATCCATGTTCCTTGTTCTAGCCTAGCTTTAGTATACCCTTGATATCCATGTTCCTTGTTCTAGCCTAGCTTTAGTATACCCTTGATATCCATGTTCCTTGTTCTAGCCTAGCTTTAGTATACCCTTTATATTCTTGCAACTTATTGCATAGCTATTGTATATACTTAGTCCTTGTCGGTCATAGTCATTGTTGTCTTTTATTTGTCATAACCATTGGTTTGTGCTTGTTCAAGGCTTGGTTTTCCCATAGTGTCTTGCCCCTTGTGTCCTTGTTATCCATTAGGTCCTTGTTTGCTCAGGAAATACCATTCTTGTTTTAGTTTAGTTCTGGACAAATAGTTAAGGGATATATATTTACGTGTTTCCAAGCCATAGTTAGCATTTAGCATTAGCATAGACCTATCCTTTACCCTAGAGATCCATGCTCATAGTGTAGCTTCTCCTAGTGTTCATAGTGTTTTGTCAAGTGTGTTAACCTTATTTCTTGTCCTCTGTGTCTACCTTGTTCCCCGCTTTGCCTGTTTGTATCAGTTTTCAATAAAGTTGTGCTAATGTCTTCACCCCTGCAACTTGTTTAACAATCCGTCTTAGACAAGCAGAAGTGTTTTGGGGTTTGCACAGTGGTGGAAGGCTTTCATATTGTGGTGCAGCCATAAAGGACCAGATATTACAAACAACTTTTCCAATAAGCTCTTGTTAATTAAAACAAACACCATTAATACATTTATGACACATTTACTTCTATTCAACAGGGTTGGTGCACAGTTATAAATAAACTTAAATTAGGTACATTCAGGTTTTTCAAGTTCAAGCTCACCAGATTAAACAGTCTCAAACACATAAAAAAAACATTCAGTACATTAAACAATCCGGTCATACCTACCTTGCTGCTAAGAGCTCAGTGTTTTGTGCAGGTGCACGCATTATTTCTTGGTAAGACCATTCATTTCTTTACTTACACTAACAGCTTTCTGCTGGTCAGACAGTGATACCAGGCGACGATCTAACCCAACCCAGGATTACACAGCCACCATTTCTTCAGTTTGGCCTTTACTGCTATTCATATTAATTTTTCATTAACAGCTCAATCCTGGACAGGGCCGCTGTGGGTCAGCATACACTTGACTTGGTGTGAAAACATCCTGGACAGTGGCAATCCATCGTAAGGCATCACACGCTTGCACACTTACCTGCTTACTTACACCTATAGGCAATTTAGAGCAGCCAATCAACCTGCATAGTTTTGAAAGGTGGAGGAAAACCAAAGTATGTTAGAAATTCCAGACAGACACAGAGAAAACATGCCTGGCTCACCACAGACAGTGATTACAGATAAGAAACTAACCTAGACTGTGTCAGCATATTGCTAATTTTGTGGGCGGTCAGTCAATGTTTTAGCTCGGGAACAAAACGGTGCTTGTATTATTATCTGAGAATAACCCAACACAATCATACCAACACAACTCCACATTTTTCTAACTTTAAAAGCAGTAAAAATACTGTTGTACTTGCAACAACTTCGATTTTTTTTCTGCCTGCAATTATGAGCACACAAATAGCAGCCTTATTGATCAGTAACAAGATCCCAGTAGTTCCCAGGCTGGGTGTTTGGAATGATTAATATCCTTAATTATAACAAAAAAAAAAATCGTTTTTTAGTTTTATGATGATTTATTTTTCCTAATAAATCCTAATTATTTAGATGACTATATAATTTATCTTATGCACATTCAATAGTCTGCACTGGAATTATAACTCTATAGGATAATTATAGCTACATTTTTGGCTTAAAAAACCATAACGTCAAAACAAACACTAATTTAATGCAAAAGAGGACAACTTGATCCTTAACCTAGGAATATAATAACATGACCTACATGCAAATTGGAATGCAATTGTGTTTAGCTCAAGCCATGCATATTATTGGTAGCATTGTGTTCATTCTTTGTAATGGCAGGTACTGACTATTAAGGCAGCATGTTAGCAAAACATACAATCATCCCTTTAACACAGGAGGGCAAATCATAGCCGAGTGTCTTCATGCCCACCTCCAGTATCAGCCTGAGAGCTGGCTGTCTGCTCCATCTCCTCTGATGCCAAACACTCCTGGCTGGCCTGTTAAAGAGAGAAAGGAACAAGACCACAGTGTAGTGCAGAGTATAAGGTAATAATAGGGCATTCATAAATACATAGACATAAAAGAACACAGAACTGTCATCACTTTATTCCTGCACCCAGTAACTCTGTTGTGTTGGCAGCTAATATATATACATACGCGTATATGTATTTATATATAGCACATCTGTTGCTTTGTGCACTTTGTCGCCCCCTGAACCCCATTTATCCATTACAAGATACCACCATAGCACTGCAATTACGCATGCATGGTAAAGCCATGGTTCTGTTTTTTGTTTTGGTGTGAGTGTATAATTTGCTGCAAAGTTAGTGGGACTTCCTGGCCTCTTTATTACAAACATGCCCACTTAGCTCTGTGTTGGCATAGAGCTGTTTTAATGCACAATGTGTGTTAATCTTCATATAGTCTTTTATGGCCAGGTGTTTTCAGCTATATATTTTCTTTATTCTCCTCCCAGTATTGACAGTGAGGTGCTGCACCTGCTACACTAATACCAGCACAACATCAACTACCATGTTATAACCATGTTAATAATTGCAGTGATGAAAACTGTCTCACCAAACATCATCTGGTCAGTGGGTGTTCAATGCGAATCCCTTTCAATTGATTAATGGGGTGCAAGGGGGTGACAGTATACAGAGCAACAGATTGGCAGTCAGTAGTTACACACACACACACACACACACACACACACACACACACACACACACATTTATCTGTATAATATTGGCTTACTGGACCTCACACAAGGGTGAAAAAAATGAAATGAATGTCCTCTTAATAGTAAGTAAGAGAACTGATCGTGCAGCTACTGGACCACTGTCCCAAAGGTAGATAGGTCAAGCCCCACAACCACCAAGTTGTTACAGCCCCTGAGCAATTTCCCTAACCCTCAATGGTCTGCACTGCATTCAGCTACAATTGTAAATCGGTTTGGATAAACATTTTTTTTTAGAATGGCACAAATTCCCACAGACATACTTCAAAGTCTTGTGAGAAGCCTTCTCTGTTAATCAACTTGCTATTTGAATGGCGTAACAGACAAGCCAAATTAAAACCCTGCATTTATATGCCACTTACCAATATGCGCAAGTTTACAGACAGTGCTGGTTTATACATTGGTGCTGACCTTATGGTTCAGTTGCTCCTGGATTCTGGCTAGTGTGCAGCGCAGAACAGACAGCTCTCTTTGAGCCTCTTTTTCTCTGGAAAGCACCAGTCGAAGTTCCTCTTGGAGGCACTGGGCATCTTCAGGAAGTTCTGATGTGTTCTGTGATATGCCTCTTCCTGACACAACCTGCCTGCGCAGCTCCCGCAGACGAGCAACCTGCTCTTCCATCACATGACCTGTGCGTTCTGCGGAATCCTGGGAAATACATTTTAGAGTCAGAAAAAGTCATTAGTTTCTTTCACTGGCATTTGAACCCCATTATGTTATAATTTCATTGTAACCACTAGTGAGTCTTCCTGAATATACGTACACACAATAAAACTGCAGCTTATGCAAGCTTATATGGATAATAAATATTTTTGAAGTGGGTGTTAATTCCTAGCTGCCTAATACTAGTTGGTGTCATTGTCATTGATAGGGTAGAAATAATTCTCTGTGGACTTCTGGCAGCGGACGGCTGTGGCATTAATTAGTGATTAATCTAGTGGAAAGGCGTAGTCGCTTTACTGGTGCCCACTCAGTTTGCATGGATTACATCAAGTTATAAAAGTCACATAAAATGTTAAATAATAAGAAATAATGAAGGGAATCAGGGTGCACAGGTGGCGCATTGGTAAAATACGCTACACAAACATAATTGGCTATGATTTGAGGGTGAATGACCAAACAGCCTAGCCATTGTGAGGTGCCCTTGTCAGTGTGCTTTCAGTGCCAATAAGCGCATCTGATAGGCACCCAGGTGGCGCAGCGGTATATTCCGCTAGCACGCCAGTGCTGGGATTCTAAACTCCCCGGTTTGAAACTCGGCTCCGCTACCAGTCCGCTGGGCGCCGTCTAGCGGGCACAACTGGCGGTGCCTGCAGCAGACAAAATTGACCATCAGGATCACCAGCTGCGGAGGACTAATTGGCTACACTAAATCTGGAGAAAAAGGGACAAAAAAATAAATAAATAGAAAAAAAAGAAGAAGCTGACATAAAAACTGCCTGATCAGGTGTGTGACTTTGCTGAAGCCCTATGATTTATTGGTGCCCTGTCCAGAGTCTAGAGACTACACTAGTGTCTAGTGTTTTCCAACCAGACCTGCCACACCCCTGACCAGGATACAGTGGCTAATGAATTCTTCGCGGCAAATAAGATTAAGGTAAATATGAACTAAAAACTTTTTTCAAGCAGAACCGGTGGTCAGTCACCTTGATGTACTGCTCTCTGGTGCGGATGTCATTGAGCAGCTCCTGGATGTGTGTGCTGTAGTCTTGGGCCTGGTGGCTATGCTCAGCCAACAGCTCCTGAAACAGTCGTTCCTTTAGCTGCAGCTGAGTCTTGAGCATCTTCACAACATCACCGGAACCCAACGACACTTTGCTGAGGAGAGCTGCCTTTAGCTCCTAGGAATAGTAGACAGAGAGAGGTTTACTTCACAGATCATTTTGAGAGAATAAAGCTTTAATTGGTTAAATGTGTGATTGGCAGATGTCCACCTTTGTACTGGGACATGATGGGAAAGTATCCAAATCATTATACGTACATACATCCACATGTGCAGGCTCCATCCTGAGACCAAACAGCTTCGGTGTATGATTTTAATGAGGAATATTTTGTCATTCATACTTTTTTGATTTTCTATTTAATAATTGTTCTTTATTTCACCCAATCTAGTCATATACAATTGCAACTTTGCAATTGGTAAACCATGAAAATGAATAAAATAAGGATGGATTTAAAAAATGCGCCCAAGTGGTTCTAATGTCAACTGTGCTATCGGTTGGCCGAAAGTCTACACAGACCACAGACATGATTAGCTATGTCTGTTTGATGGGGTGACCAAAGCCCTGCAATTGCTGCCCTGTCCAGAGTGTTTCTGCCTGTGTTTTTTTTTCCTGGTAGAGCCAGATCATCTACGACCGGACCATGACGAAAATGAAATAAGAAAGGCTGATGTAGACGCCAAGGTACCTCAGTCTCTTTGGTACGAGCGTGCAGGGCATTTTGGAGCTGGCTGATGAGTGTGTCTCTCTCTCTCAGGCTGCGGTTGTTTCTGTTCTCACATTCACGCTGAACTTGCTGGCTGCCTCTCCAGGCGTCATTCACCTGCTCCAGCTCTAGAGCTTTACCACGAACCAGCACCTCCAAACTCTAAAACACACGGATATACACACAGCATTCATAAAGCATGTAGTCTCTAATAAGCTGTATTTTTGTACACAAGTGTGTGTGTGTCTGGTGGAGGGTGATTAATACCGTAATGGTCTCCTCATTGTTGGAGAGCACACAGCGTAGTTTCTGCAGGTCTCTCTCCTTCTCACGGAGAAGCAGCTGTAGCTTGCGGACTTCTGCCTCCTTTTGCTCCATACAAATAAATCTCTCATCCACCCCGCACTTAAAATAAGAACACAATGATAATGCGCATATGTTTTGTGTTTTATCAAATCCCATTTATATTCACATTGTAACTCAGTTTACGTTTAACCTTTTTAACCACAGCTTTACTGGTCAGGGATGTGATGGATCACAATGGATCAAGTTCTGCAGACAAGGGGGGTGTGTTCGAAAAGCTAGCTCTCTCTCTACATAGACGCATTTTACGTCATCCTGTGCGCGCTCCCGATAAGGAGGCTGTTCAAACATGGCTGACGGTGCGGACAAACGAATGGAGTTCTTTTCAAACGTAAATAAAATATTGCTGATTTTTAACTTGTATAAACTTGTACCGAGTGTTTTTATTTGCAAGTTCGGGCTTGTCAGGAAATGTAACCGTTATCGTTACATGAAGGGAAATGTTATATTGACGTTAGCATGCTGTGCTACCTCAATCCATTGGTTTTAATGACAAGATGCTAAAGCCGATGGAATCGGGTTATAAAAATAACCATATAAACACATGGTTTTTACTTCGCGGATTTTCCCCTTTCGCGGAGGGTTCTGGAACGCAACCCCCGCGATCGAGGAGGGATTACTGTAAATGGAAACAGGCCTGTCCTGCTCCGAGGGAGTTTTCTTTCTGGACTGATTCAGCGATTCGTACTTAAGTTTTGGTTTTCTAACTTTTACTTACATAAAATAGACATCTCTGATTAGTACATCTGTTTGTACATGAGTGTATACCTCCAGCGCTCGGTCTCTCTCCCGAATGCGCAGCTTGAGTTTGTGAATGAGGATGTCTCTGTTTCCGGCTGAATCTTTCTGTTCATCCAACAGTTGGGTGTAGTCCTGTGAAGGTTTTGTGAATATCATTAAACAACATAAATACCAAATCTTATTTCTTTTGACACAATGTGTGTGTACTTACGTGCAGCAGATTCTCTTTATGTTCTAATGAGGTCTTCAACTCCCTGATGGTTCTTTCTCTTTCCTCCATCTCTCTTTCCTTCTCCTCCACTCCCTCATTTAACCTCTCCTCTATTTGCTCCAGGTCTGCATGTGCTTTCTGCAGAGCAGCCTGCAGGTCCTGAAAGATAACATCACAAATTAAGTGATCCAAAGACTGAGAAACAGATAGAGAAAGACTTGTACTTTCCAAGCGTGTACCTGGTTGTGTTTATGAGTTTCCTGGCGATCATGTTGAATGCTTTGGAGGTCAGCAAGAAGACGCTGCTTGGCATAGACTGCTTCTTCCTCGCGCCTCTGTGCCTGACACTGAGCTCGTTGGATACTCTGCAGCTCCAACTGGGTGGAAAATAAAGAAACCTGTAGCTGGAGGAGCTCCGCCTGCAGCTGGCCTGGTACTGCTCCGGACATCTGCATGCAGAGATAGGCATAATTACACACTTTGTAACAGCTTACAAAGAAGAATGTGGTCCATTATGCAGTACATTGCTATAGCAAACAATTTGAAGATGGAGTGCTTAGGTGGCGCAGTGGTCCATTATGTCAGCTCATTACCATTGAGAACTGAATCTGAATCCAACAGGTGCTATTGGTCCTTAAGATCAAAAAGAAAAACCTCCTGGATCAAACAGTACTTTGCATCTTTTTACATGTCGTTTGGCACAAAGGTCTAGCTACACATTATGTGACCTATAACACATCTGTATGCTCACCTTATTGCAGACGTTTCTTCTTATTATCTATTTTTCAAACTTTTACTGTCACATTCTAGTGTTAGTGTTTAAATTATTATTCCTCAAATGCTGTCCAAATATGTATAACAAAGCTCACATTACGCTGTTGCAGCTCATGTCGCTGGTTCTGCTGCTTCAAAGAGATCAAAAGCTCCTTCTGCTCCTTAATGCATTGCTGCAAATCAGCAACCTGGTGCAAAAAAAACAAACACAAGATTGAGAAGACACAGGCATTGCACATTTTGGAGTAACATGAACATAAACACCAATATCTGGTACTGCAGGGTATTTGATTTGTTTATTTATTAGGATTTTAACGTCATGTTTTACACTTTGCTTACATTCATGACAGAAACGGTAGTTATTCGTTACACAAGATTCATCAGTTCACAAGTTTTAATGTCAAACACAGTCATGGACAATCTGAAATCTCTAATTCACCTCACTTGCATGTCTTTGGACTGTGGGAGGAAACCGGAGCTCCCAGAGGAAACCCACGCACACACGGGGAGAACATGCAAACTTAACACAAAAAGGACCTGGACCGCCCCATCTGGGGATCGAACCCAGGACCTTCTCGCTGTGAGGCGACAGTGCGTCCCACTGAGCCATCGTGTCGCCCTGATTATTTGAAATCTGCTCATTTATTCAATTACTCATTATCATGTTTAAATGAATGAAATAGTAAAACATAATAGTTTCCATTTAACGTCAGTTAATTCTCATTCTAGTTGCCATTGATTTCAGTGTTAGTAAAAACACCAGTAAACAGTGAAAAAATTAATGTAAAACCCTTTTTTTATTAAAATTAGTACTGCACTATTATACTGATCATTTATCATTTCTTATCTAAGTTTGTATTCAAAGAGAAGTTCTGTCATGTGTTAAGAAAGGTGGTGCAGTGGTCTATTATGTTAGCTTTTGGCTTTTAGCAGGCAGGCATCTATACAGACATAATAGTCTATGTCTGAGGCTGAAGCCCAGCGATAGACTGCAGCCCCAACTTCTCCGGTACAGCTGATTATGTTAGAAAAAATCTGAATGAATGTGAAATCAATGTGCGGTGGCCCAGTTATGAGTCTGTAATAAAGAGTCTAATGAATCAGTGAATCACGATGGGTGCTCAGCGATTTATTACACTAGCCCATCATCACTGAGATCCGGGTTCAAATCTCAGTGGCACTAGTCAGCTGGGTGTCTACGTCTATGTGACAGTCTATGTCTGGTGGGAAATGGCCCTGCAAAAATTTGGCTCTTTGTCTGTGGTATCCCTGCCTTGCGTTGAAGAGTTTACAGGTGAAACAGGACCTGCCACGACCCTGACCAAGATAAAGCAGATCATGGAAACAAAATAAGCTGGAAATAAGACAGCGGCAAATATATAATGTATGGAGCTGCACACACCTCATTGTCCCTGGTTTTGAGAGAATCACTTAGGGACTGGATAGTTCTCTGTTGTTCCTGCGCTGCCTCTCGAACAGACAGTAGCTCACATTCCCTCTCCTCAAGTCTCTGCTGCAGCTTCTGTACATACACACACACACACAAACAAATGTAGGCTGTGCATTAGAAAAACCTGACAGAATATCTTGTGCACATACAGTATATTAACACTCTGATTACAGTGATATTTCCGGTTACTATAAAGTAAGCCAGTGCCATGGCAGCAAAACAACAGAAAGCCACCAGTCATAAACATTGACAGAATTAAGAACCTAAAAGATAAAGCTTTGGGCACTCTGTGGCAAAGCTGTCTAATGCTCCAGCCCACAACTTTATTTAGAACACTCAGGCAGGCTTATCTCAGCTGTGCTATTGACCTGTCGTCTAACAGGCACAACTGGCCATCAACCATCCCTCATGTAGGTGTCCATTGTGCTTGTGTAGAACATCCAGATGGTCGATTTATCCCTGTTTGTAATCATATATTAATCAAACTACCTCTATCATAATTTGTGTATTAAAATGATGAGTTCTGGTTGTAATCTTGAAAATGAACAAACATTAGTCAATAAGCCAGTGTGATCTGTCTGAGGAGTTTTAGCACGAAGCAATGCAATTTTGCACAATAAATGCTGTTAGTGACCTGAACTATAAAGAAACACCAGTAATTAATGGTAAGTCTTGAAACACAGATTTAAATTTAGGTACTTATGAGCACCAGTTAGGCTTGGTGTAGCAGGGAAGGGCACGCCTCACCACTAAGGCAGCAGGTATAGCCCCGTACATGTAAGAACAAAGGGCATGACCCTAATGTGCAGGATGCTTAACTAAGGCACAATTACTATACAAAAGATTGGTCAACATAACAGAAATGAATGGAAGAAAGACCAAATACAATCAGTAGCAGTGAAAAGATGATAGAACACATAGACAAATGCATTAGTTGAGGAAGAGATCACCCTCCATATGCTCGCCCAAAAAAGAAAAGAGATGGTCGCCCGTAAGTGACATGTACAGTATATCTGCAACACCTTGTTTTTGTCAAAGCATGCCTGCATTTTTCCTTTTTCCTCCCTATATAGTTATTTCCATTTCCCTATTGTAATTCCTCTGCCGCTTGCACCACCCCTGTGCTGACTGGAGAGGGCTGCACACAGAGCCGTATTAGATTTAGATTCAGATTTTTACCTTGCAGTTGGCTTCACTCTCTCGGATCTTGTTCTGGAGAGACTGCACCTGTTGCTGGGTCCTCTGCAGTTCAGTTACACACTGACCAGCTGCATTTTCATACTGCACCAGTTGAGCCTGCTGCTCCCCGATAAGCTTCTGAAAAGAACACACACCACGAAATACATTTTAGAACTGAAATTTCACAGATGCACATTCTTATTATCCTGATCAGGGGTGTGGTGGGTCGTCCCCCACTTGAAAACACTGGATACAGGACCAGAATGCCACCTGGACAGGGGCACCAATTAATCATATGGCATTACTGACTGACCCATTTTCTTAATTATACCTAGGAGCGTTTTAAAGGTGCTAAATCACCTTCTGTATGTTTTAAAACGTCAGATGTATTTTAAGAACTATTAAAACATATTGCTGGAAAATAGGTTACACTGTCCACAGTCAAGTAAGCTTTATATCGCCACAGTCTTAAGTGCTACTGTGAAAGAAACATATCCCCTTTTTAATACTGGCAGGTTAAGGCTTTTTGCCAATCACATTAATGTATTGAAAAAATAAAAAGCAGGTAATAGACTTCGTTCTTACACACCCACCTCCAAACCCATGACCAATGTAAAGCTTGCTTGGCTGTAAAATTCCACAACTGCCATGACAAACATGTCCCTCACAACTGTATGGAAAATATATTATTTTAATTTATTTATTTATTGTTTTCTAGTCATATCCAACTACTAGTAGTAGTAAGCAGTAGTAGTAGCCAGCTGCTTTTTTTCCTGTAAAAGGCGGGTTCACCATCCACCAGCCAGCAATTGCAGCAGTAATAGGGAATCCCTTCAGCCTGCCCTCCCTCAGACGTAGCCAATCATGTCAGTGTATGTGACAGCAAAGCTGAGATTTGAGCTCTACGGGTAAACATCCCAGCAGTAGTGCCACAGCATGTTAGATTATGTCACCATCCGAGGGGCCGTAAAATTTGACAACAACTGTGTTCCCCCCTCTGCTCCTTACACACTGCTAGGCCAGCAATAAGCTGATATAGCTAATCTAAACCTTCCTCAGGAAGTCATTTTTCCAGAATATGCTGCGTACACAATGATCCCATAGTAAGCTTATAATATCTTAGTAAGCTATAGCTTAACTATAGTTCAGAAAAGTCAGATTAATGAGCACATATTTGGCAAGGAGAAGTATAGCCATTCTATTACTCGATGGATCACGAACATAATCTAGCACTTCCTGCTGTGACATAAATGGATTACCACTCGCTTTGTATGCTGCTGAGACCAGAACACCACTGTAAACAAAGCTCAGTTGCTTTTACTTCAATGACCTAAGCCTGATTAAGGCTTCCTCCCGAACAGGCTTCTGAAGCCTTCCAATTATTAAATAGGCCCCTCCATGAAAGTCCAATCTTGTTATTCACTTCTGCAGTGATCACAACTCACGAAACTGTTTCCCAAATAAAACAACACCAATGATGTCAATGTATTTATAGGGCAGTATTTATAGGGCAGTTGTAGCCTAGTGGTCACAGGTACTGGACTCGTAAGCAGAAGGTCACTGGTTCAAACCCCACCTCATACAGGTTGCCACTGTTGGGCCCTTGAGCAAGGCCCTTAACCCTCAATTGCTTAGCCTTAGACTGTAAGTCACTTTGGATAAAAGCGTCTGCTAAATGCCGTAAATGTAAGTACAGTGTTGGTGTGAAGACTCTTTACACATTCTTATAGGGCAGTTGTAGCCTAGTGGTTAAGGTACTGGACTAGTAAGCAGAAGGTCACCGGTTCAAGCCCCACCACTGCCAGGTTGCTGCTGTGGGGCCCTTGAGCAAGGCCCTTATCCCTCAATTGCTCAGACCACATACTGTCACAGTATTGTAAGTCGCTTTGGATAAAGGCGTCTGCTAAATACTGAAAATGTAAGTGCATTTTGAAGTATTATTTAGTATGTGGTGCAGCGGTCTACTATGCTAGCCCTTCACTGCTGAGATCTGGGTTTGAATCATAGCAGGGCTATCATCCAGCCAGACATTATGGGATATTTGCCATGGATTGGTGCCCTGTCCAGGGTGTTACATCACTTGCGGCCAGTGATCCCTGGTGGACCCTGATCAGAATCAAGTGCTTAATGGATTTGAGTGAATGAATTTAGTAAGTAGTATGGTATTTAGGATGCAACTTCTGTTTTAGGCAAAGGTCAACAAATGTGTTTAAACGTTTATAATAAAATGATACGTCAAAAAAGTATGGAACAACCTTTTTTTTTTTTTTTTTTACGTTAATTTCCGCAAAAACAAACAAACTATGTCTGTTTACTGTGGAACTTTTGCGGACTGCACAAAGCCATGACCTCAAGCCTACTGACCTTTTAAGATTAATTGAAATATCAAATGTGAGCCAGACCTTGTTCAACATCAATGCCTGACCTGAAATGATCCTTTAACATATATTTAAATCTAGAAATGTATTTAAATATAAAATCTATGGTAGAATATATGGTATTTTAATTCATAGTACAGCACAAAATTAGCTATATTAGTAAACACAGTGGGAGCGTATTCATTTAAGAACATAAAATGATCTCTCCGAGGATTGGCCTCCAGTAGGTAAATGTTGCCAAGACCAACAGTTGTCATGACTAAACCTGTTGCTTAGAGAAGAATAAAGAGATCAAAAAATACGGCCGAATCCGTGTTTACCCTGACAGTCTGTGTACACACCTGGTCACCATATGACAGTGACACTGGCAGGGAGATTGGTGCTTTTTTTCATACATACAGATTTCATATGGTTTAAACCCTTCTTTGCATAAACAAGTAATCACTTGATGTCCTGTTTGACAGTTGCATATACAAGGGAGTTGATGGAACTTCAAATTAAAAATAATTTGTCTTTATTCTGCTCACAGACCATATATCAAAGTGATGCACTGATCAACTTCTTAATACTGGTCAGTGTTGGTGTGGGACCAGTTCCACTTGGACAGGGTGCCAATGCCAGCCAATAGCACACCTGAGATTCAAACCCAAATGACTGCAGTGATGGGTAAACGTAATGAATTGCTTCACTTCTTTAGGCAGCTGTAGTCTAGCGGTTAAGGTACTGGACTAATAATTACAAGGTTGTTGGTTCAAACCCCACTACTGCCAGGTTGCCCCTGTTGGGGCCCTTAAGCAAGGCCCTTAAGCCTCAGTTGTTTAGACTGTATTCTGTAAGTCGCTTTGGATAAAAGCAGCTGCTTATAATGTAAATCTCTAAATCATCTGATAGTGTTACCATTACATTTTTACTTTTTTTATACCTAGTCGTTAAAATATTGCAATTTTTCATTTAATTTTCACATTTTACTACTGCTTGTCCTGGTCAGGGTTGCAGTGGGTCAGGATGCCAATCCATCGTGGGGCTTTAGCTGCCCCCCCCCCCCCCCTTACATAGCTAATCAGTCTGTATCATAGCAAAAGTGGGCTAGTGTGAATTACTGCTATGAAACAGAGCTTTGTGTTTTTATCTGAAGTATACAGACACTCCAGGACTTATTATGTATTCTCTTTCAACAAACCTTACCAAGTATTTTTGTGCTGTATTAATGTGTCAATCACTTGCTTGAGTATTTGTTATGTCTTGTAATGTATCCTCTTTTGTTAACACTAGATCTCAGAAAATCTCAGAAACACTAGATCTCAGAATTGCTGTCTCCATTTACTTTGCACATTACCTGTGTTCACACCTAAGACCTTCCTAGTAAATTATTGAGTAAGCATGCATCTGTGAAGGAGACCCAGATACTTCCACATACACACACCACACAAATGCCTAATGGCAGAGCACTAAGCCAACTGGTCATTTACTTTGCTCCTTAATTCCTTCTCTTATTCTGAACTATAATCTTGAGCATTTGAGATCTTATACCTCCTGGAGGCCTAGAGGCCCACATGGCACATAGTCTTCCATCCAAAAAGCCTCCATGTCAGCCAGGTCCAAATGCAGTTTCTGCTGGATGCTGAACGTGACCATATTGACAGGTTGGAAAGAGAAAGAACTCTCTGTCCCTCCTTGAGAAATCTGTTGCAATCTCTTGACAGGTACAGGCAGCCGGCAGCCTCTGGGGACCCGGACTGGATGACACTCAAAGCTTTTGACCAAGGTAAGTGCCAGCTCCAATCCATTCTCACAGCATGTTTTCAAATTCTGTTCTATACCTAGAGTGACCTTGTCCTCCTCTTTTATTTGTCCCTGCATGAGGTCTGGATGGACTACATAACAAGGCTGACTAAGATCAACTGCAGTGTCCAGTGACTCCACCGATGTTGCCGGACTGAGACTGCTGTTTTCTTCCTCGAGTTTTGTCACGCTAGACGACTGAGGGTCTGGCTTCTGACATTCTGACACAGAACAAGTTTCTTCTAAGCTTTCTAGATTGCTAGCAGAATAGCGAGTTGAGGGTCCACAAGATGTGCTTCTGCCTACTTTTCTGGGCACCTTGCATACGGCTTCATAGTCAGAGTCGGCAACTCGCAACGCGGCACATCCTTTGCACTTCCTGCAGCGCTGTCCTGAGCTGCCATCCAACCCAGTGTGGCACCGGTAGTGATCTGGAGAATGTTCCTGAGAGTCAAAGTCAGCCCAGGACTCGTACATAGAGTATGTCAGGTTTTCCTCTAACATAGAACCGTACTTAGTATCAGTCAAGGCTAGTGTGTCCACAACTGAAGCTTCCGTAGAGGATCTGACCATTTCAGAATCCAATTCATCTGTGTTGTTTTTGCGATACAGTCCACATATGCATTGCCGAAGCCTGTCCTTCTCGAGTAGTAGCTTCTGCATGCGCTCGATGGAGAGAGCCTCCACACGGGCGATCACGGTGTCGAAGCGATACATGCGGTCCAGCATGAAGGTGCACTTGCTGCAGACGAACTCTCTGCGCCCATCCCGGCTTAGCTCCCTGCCCAACGCGTGGGACAGCAGCACCTGCAGGCTGAGCTTGGCTGTTGGATGAAAGATCCATCTACGCTGGTTACCACACAGCTCCCGGGCACAGATCCGGCACAGGTCCTTTGCCTTCGAGTCCAGCATTACAGCAAATGTGAGATGTTCAGGTTAAACCGAGTGCAAAGAAACTGAAGAGTGTAGTGTGTTTAAATAATCAGGAGTCTGACGAACATCAGTGATGTTTACTGGTGTGAAGGATTAAAGTATTTTGTCCAGACACCCAAGCTTTTGTATGATAAACATGACTGTGTGAGTGAGTGAGTTACAAGCCAAGGTTCATCAGGTGTTTTGCATCTTCCAAGTCTCCATAGAAGAGGTTTTAATCAATCCCATGAGTAATTATATGGAACTATATTATAGAAACACTGAAATTAGAGTCTAAAATACAAAATCCTCACTGAGTATTCAGACTGGAGCTTAGTAGATGTCCTTACACCGATGTCCTTTTAACCATTCCCTTGTGCTTCATATAATGATTTAAATTACAGTCCTTAAATTGATCCTGTTTATCTTCTCATCAAAGCACCACATATACATGAAACCATTAAGTCATCCTGCACATCGCCGACATGACAGGTTATTCACCACATCATTAGAAATCCCAAGCTTTCTCCTCTCACAGATACAAAATGTCATCGTTTAAAAAAACCAGAAATCGCAGCAGCTCTCTGTCATCAACCGCTCTCTATCTCATATAACGTTAATCCTGTAAAAACAACGAATAAAAACGAATTTGAGTCTTTTCAGGCGGACACACAGCGAGCGATGTGGCAATACGAGGAGAATCCAGACATGCGGACTGTACCATTACACAACAAGGAGGAGGTTGTTTTGCTTTCCGTTTCTAAAGAACCGCTGCTTAATGATGCATGTTATCGTGCACATCTGTACACTATGATCATCAAAGCGTGACGAAACCCCATATCAACTTTATTATATAATAATATAATAGCAAAACGTTATACTGAACATGTGAGATCTCCCCTCTGTGAGCAGCGTTGGTATGAACGATGCCGATACCGCTAGCCGGCGTTCTGTGTCGTTAGAAACGCAGGGCTGAACCCGTTACATCAGCCTGTTACACGTTAGCACTTTGTAGTTCTACAATTACTGACTGGAGTCCATCTGTTTCTCTGCATGCTTTTAAACCTCATTTCACCCTGTTCTGCAATGGTCAGGACCCCCACAGGACCACCACAGAGCAGCTATTATTTAGGTGGTGGGTCATTCTCAGCACTGCAGTGACACTGACATGGTGGTGGTGTGTTAGTGTGTGTTGTTCTGGTATGAATGGATCAGACACAGCATCGCTGCTGGAGTTTTTAAATACCGTGTCCACTCACTGTCACTGTCCATTAGACACTCCTACCTAGTTGGTTCACTTTGTAGATATACAGTCAGAGACGATCGCTCATCTATTGCTGCTGTTTGAGTTGGTCATCCTCGAGATCTTCATCGGTGGTCACAGGACGCTGCCCATGAGGTATTTAAAAACTCCAGCAGCGCTGCTGTGTCTTATCCACTCATACCAGCACAACACACACTAACACACCACCACCATGTCAGTGTCACTGCAGTGCTGAGAATCATCCACCACCTAAATAATATCTACTCTGTTGTTGTCCTGGGAGAGTCCTGACCATTGAAGAACAGGGTGACAGCAGGCTAAAATGTATGTAGAGAAACAGATGGACTCCAGTCAGTAATTGTAGAACTACAAAGTGCTTCTATATGGTAAGTGGAGCTGATAAAATGGACAGTGAGTGTAGAAACAAGGAGGTGGTTTTAATGTTATGGCTGATCAGTGTATTTATATATATCCTCTTTCCCCTCTTGCAGAAGTGAAAGTTCATGTCATGCCACTGTGTATCACATGGTCATTAAACCACAAACGTTATTTCTCTAAAACGGATCTCTAAATCATCTCAGTTTATTAATGAAGCCAAAGTTCTTTGGGGCTAATGGGAATGGCAACATCGTAAAGAGAATGAATTTTAAAATACATTTAAAAACAAAGTCATACAGTTAATGTAGCTATTAGTATTTAGTATTTAGAAGTAGCAGCAAAAACATAATTCTCAATGCATAAAGAAATATTTTTTAAAGAACAGATAACGAATCAAATCAGCAGCCAGTTAACCATAAACATAACCTTTCCTCTTATCAAATATTTATTCAGAATAATTGAATTTAACAATCAGTCATTTTGGAGCTCGGGTTGCACAGCAGTCCCACCACTGCTGAGATCAAGATTCAAGTCTACACTGATGTTATTGGCTCTGTTTAGAAGGGAAGAGGGCTAGTGGCCAAAGCCCTGTAATAAACTGGCACCTTGTCCACAGTGTGTTCATAGCTTGAGCCCAATAATTCTGAATAGAACCGGATTTACAACAACCTTGACCAGGTAAAGTGGTTGATAAAAATAATAATTTTATTACAGGTGTATAATAACTACATTATTTTAATTGAAACCTGAGTGGAGGACAGAAGAGCTTCTTAAAGAAGAAGTTACAGGTCTGTGAGAGCCAGAAATCTTGCTTGTTTGTGGGTGACCAAATACTTATTTTCCACCATAATTTACAAATAAATTCTTTAAAAATCCTACAATGTGATTTCCTGGAATTTTTTTTCTCATTTTGTCTCTCATAGTTGAAGTGTACCTATGATGAAAATTACAGACCTCTCTCATCTTTCTAAGTAGGAGAACTTGCACAATCAGTGGCTGACTAAATACTTTTTGGCCCCACTGTATACAGTGTATCACAAAAGTGAGTACACCCCTCACATTTCTGCAAATATTTCATTATATCTTTTCATGGGACAACACTATAGACATGAAACTTGGATATAACTTAGAGTAGTCAATGTACAACTTGTATAGCAGTGTAGATTTACTGTCTTCTGAAAATAACTCAACACACAGCCATTAATGTCTAAATAGCTGGCAACATAAGTGAGTACACCCCACAGTGAACATGTCCAAATTGTGCCCAAATGTGTCGTTGTCCCTCCCTGGTGTCATGTGTCAAGGTCCCAGGTGTAAATGGGGAGCAGGGCTGTTAAATTTGGTGTTTTGGGTACAATTCTCTCATACTGGCCACTGGATATTCAACATGGCACCTCATGGCAAATAACTCTCTGAGGATGTGAGAAATAGAATTGTTGCTCTCCACAAAGATGGCCTGGGCTATAAGAAGATTGCTAACACCCTGAAACTGAGCTACAGCATGGTGGCCAAGGTCATACAGCGGTTATCCAGGACAGGTTCCACTCGGAACAGGCTTCGCCAGGGTCGACCAAAGAAGTTGAGTCCACGTGTTCGGCGTCATATCCAGAGGTTGGCTTTAAAAAATAGACACATGAGTGCTGCCAGCATTGCTGCAGAGGTTGAAGACGTGGGAGGTCAGCCTGTCAGTGCTCAGACCATACGCCGCACACTGCATCAACTCGGTCTGCATGGTCGTCATCCCAGAAGGAAGCTGACGCACAAGAAAGCCCGCAAACAGTTTGCTGAAGACAAGCAGTCCAAGAACATGGATTACTGGAATGCCCTGTGGTCTGACGAGACCAAGATAAACTTGTTTGGCTCAGATGGTGTCCAGCATGTGTGGCGGCGCCCTGGTGAGAAGTACCAAGACAACTGTATCTTGCCTACAGTCAAGCATGGTGGTGGTAGCATCATGGTCTTGGGCTGCATGAGTGTTGCTGGCACTGGGGAGCTGCAGTTCATTGAGGGAAACATGAATTCCAACATGTACTGTGACATTCTGAAACAAAGCATGATCCCCTCCCTTCGAAAACTGGGCCTCATGGCAGTTTTCCAACAGGATAACGACCCCAAACACAACCTCCAAGATGACAACTGCCTTGCTGAGGAAGCTGAAGGTAAAGGTGATGGACTAAACCCAATTGAGCACCTGTGGCGCATCCTCAAGTGGAAGGTGGAGGAGTTCAAGGTGTCTAACATCCACCAGCTCCGTGATGTCATCATGGAGGAGTGGAAGAGGATTCCAGTAGCAACCTGTGCAGCTCTGGTGAATTCCATGCCCAGGAGGGTTAAGGCAGTGCTGGATAATAATGGTGGTCACACAAAATATTGACACTTTGGGCACAATTTGGACATGTTCACTGTGGGGTGTACTCACTTATGTTGCCAGCCATTTAGACATTAATGGCTGTGTGTTGAGTTATTTTCAGAAGACAGTAAATCTACACTGCTATACAAGCTGTACACTGATTACTCTAAGTTATATCCAAGTTTTATTTCTATAGTGTTGTCCCATGAAAAGATATAATGAAATATTTGCAGAAATGTGAGAAGTGTACTCACTTTTGTGATACACTGTATATACTGTATATTTAATTTGTTTTCCCTTCAGCATGAAAGGGGTTTACAAAGCATGCAGAGAAACAGATGGACTACAGTCAGTAATTGTAGAACTACAAAGTGCTTCTATATGATAAGTGGAGCTGATAAGATGAACAGTGAGTGTAGAAACAAGGAGGTGGTTTTAATGTTATGGCTGATCGGTGTATAATAATCTGTTATAAGTGATATGATTAATGTTGCATCATTTAGTAGTTCTTTGATGTTCAGGAGATTTTGTTTGCTTGTTTAAGAATTTAAATTCGTTTTGGCACATTAAAACCAAATTTTATTATGCTGCAAATGTTCTAGTGTGTTTATTTAGCCGACAAAGAAGCTAATTAAATTGGCTAAAAAGAACAAATAATCCATCTGCCATCTGACTGATGAAACATATTCTATATAGTTACAGATTTCAATTGTCAAACATTTTGACAACCAGAATCGAAACAGTGACAACCAAGCATGTGTTCAGCTGCATGTTAAATAGTTTGGAGAGTGTTAAAACGCCCTACAGGACCTTACATTTATATCTGTCCTGACAAGAAGAATGAATTCACAACTCCAGAAGTTTATGATTTCTTCATCACACAAATGACTTTACCAGCACCACTGATATTGTGGTCAACACACTGAACGCAAATACGTTTCTCACTAACCAAGCACACAGACAGATAAATCATATTGCCAGCTGAATACAGAAAGATGTCATTTGTATTTGGGGAAAGTTTAGACTTAGAGAGGGTTTGTTTAGTGTCCCTATGTAAATTTATCACCCAAAGCCCTCTGGGTATTAGGCAAAAGAGACAGCATGCCATAACAGTGCTCCACACTGAACCATAAGCAAGACCTAATCAAAAAGCTATTTATCCTAATCAGAGCCTCTTTACATGCATGATCTCACTGTTTATTTCATCAAATAACAGCAATATCAAGAAAAATTCACTGGTAGTTTCAACAGAGCTGGTTCTCTTCTATATGTATAAATTAAGATGGCTAGCCCTGTGTGACCGCAATGTTTAAAAAACCATAAAAACAGCTCACAAAACTTTACAAATGGTACTCGTAGTTAACATAAATAGTTGATGTATATAAATGATACTTCAGCCTAGATATATGGTCGGTTACACAAACGTTCTCTAGAGAAACTTATTAAATTTGGGGATTTTATAAATGAATGACATCATTGTATACACTCGGTTTTAAATGACACTTTGTTGGCATTTTAAGTGAGCCAATCAGATTTCTGTGGTTCATCCACAGTTAAAAATAGAAAATGACGAGTTATAAAGGCACAAATGCTGAAAAATCACATGAAAAAGGCAGAAAGATTTTATTACAGATTCATACTAAAAAGATTTACTGTAAAGTGGTTTGGAAAAAAATAGCTGTGTGTTTTTGTGTGTGTGTGTGTGTGTGTGTGAGTGAGTATGGTGTGTGTCCACTATATGAGCCTTATTTATTAAATGTAACTCCTATTATCAAAGCTGCACTAGGAAAATGTAAGATCTAGAGGTTTAAGACCCCACTACGCATTTACACATATATATTAAACCTAATCTTAAGAAATCGTTGGTCAGTAAATGCTTATGCTACATTAGTTTGGTAGAAAGCTATCATACCTTTCCATCTGTTTTCCTATCAGGGACAAAGTTTAGTATAAACACTAAAAATACCTTTTTGTAGTCTAAAGGGGTTCACTGTGAATTAATACTTAATTAACCAAGACATTAAGTCTGTGTATGTTAATACATATTAGCCTTTAATGGTAATATTTAATGAACCACAACATCTACTTTAAGTCACTGTATGGTTATAATGAATGGCTCATAACATTTACTCTAAGTCGACATAAGGTAATATTTAATGCACCATAACATTTACTCTAAGTCACTGTATGGTAATATTTAATGCACCATAACATTTACTCTAAGTCAACATTAATGCACCATAACATTTACTCTAAGTCAACATTAATGCACCATAACATTTACTCTAAGTCAACATAAGGTAATATTTAATGCACCATAACATTTACTTTAAGTCAACATAAGGTAATATTTAATGCACCATAACATTTACTTTAAGTCAACATAAGGTAATATTTAATGCACCATAACATTTACTTTAAGTCAACATAAGGTAATATTTAATGCACCATAACATTTACTCTAAGTCAACATAAGGTAATATTTAATGCACCATAACATTTACTCTAAGTCAATATTAATGCACCATAACATTTACTCTAAGTCAACATTAATGCACCATAACATTTACTCTCAGTCAACATTAATGCACCATAACCTTTACTCTAAGTCAACATAAGGTAATATTTAATGCACCACAACATTTACTTTAAGTCAACATAAGGTAATATTTAATGCACCATAACATTTACTCTGTCGACATAAGGTAATATTTAATGCACCATAACATTTACTCTAAGTCAACATTAATGCACCATAACATTTACTTTAAGTCGACATAAGGTAATATTTAATGCACCATAACATTTACTCTAAGTCAACATTAATGCACCATAACATTTACTTTAAGTCGACATAAGGTAATATTTAATGCACCATAACATTTACTCTAAGTCAACATTAATGCACCATAACATTTACTTTAAGTCGACATAAGGTAATATTTAATGCACCATAACATTTACTCTGTCGACATAAGGTAATATTTAATGCACCATAACATTTACTCTAAGTCACTGTATGGTAATATTTAATGCACCATAATATTTACTCTAAGTCAACATTAATGCACCATAACATTTACTCTAAGTCAACATTAATGCACCATAACATTTACTCTAAGTCAACATTAATGCACCATAACATTTACTCTAAGTCAACATAAGGTAATATTTAATGCACCATAACATTTACTTTAAGTCAACATAAGGTAATATTTAATGCACCATAACATTTACTCTAAGTCAACATAAGGTAATATTTAATGCACCATAACATTTACTCCAAGTCACTGTATGGTAATATTTAATGCACCATAACATTTACTCTAGGTCAACATAAGGTAATATTTAATGCACCATAACATTTACTCTAAGTCAACATAAGGTAATATTTAATGCACCATAACATTTACTCTAAGTCAACATTAATGCACCAAAACATTTACTTTAAGTCAACATAAGGTAATATTTAATGCACCATAACATTTACTCTAAGTCAACATTAATGCACCAAAACATTTACTTTAAGTCAACATAAGGTAATATTTAATGCACCATAACATTTACTCTAAGTCAACATTAATGCACCAAAACATTTACTTTAAGTCAACATAAGGTAATATTTAATGCACCATAACATTTACTCTAAGTCAACATTAATGCACCAAAACATTTACTTTAAGTCAACATAAGGTAATATTTAATGCACCATAACATTTACTCCAAGTCACTGTATGGTAATATTTAATGCACCATAACATTTACTCTAAGTCAACATAAGGTAATATTTAATGCACCATAACATTTACTCCAAGTCACTGTATGGTAATATTTAATGCACCATAACATTTACTCTAGGTCAACATAAGGTAATATTTAATGCACCATAACATTTACTCTAAGTCAACATAAGGTAATATTTAATGCACCATAACATTTACTCTAAGTCAACATTAATGCACCAAAACATTTACTTTAAGTCAACATAAGGTAATATTTAATGCACCATAACATTTACTCTAAGTCAACATTAATGCACCAAAACATTTACTTTAAGTCAACATAAGGTAATATTTAATGCACCATAACATTTACTCTAAGTCAACATTAATGCACCAAAACATTTACTTTAAGTCAACATAAGGTAATATTTAATGCACCATAACATTTACTCTAAGTCAACATTAATGCACCAAAACATTTACTTTAAGTCAACATAAGGTAATATTTAATGCACCATAACATTTACTCTAAGTCAACATTAATGCACCAAAACATTTACTTTAAGTCAACATAAGGTAATATTTAATGCACCATAACATTTACTCTAAGTCAACATTAATGCACCATAACATTTACTTTAAATCGACATAAGGTAATATTTAATGCACCATAACATTTACTCTAAGTCAACATTAATGCACCATAACATTTACTTTAAGTCGTCATAAGATAATATTTAATGCACCATAACATTTACTCTAAGTCAACATTAATGCACCATAACATTTACTTTAAGTCGACATAAGGTAATATTTAATGCACCATAACATTTACTCTAAGTCACTGTAAGGTAATATTTAATGAGCCATAACATTTACTCTAAGTCACTGTATGGTAATATTTAATGAGCCATAACATTTACTCTAAGTCACTGTATGGTAATATTTAATGCACCATAACATTTACTCTAAGTCACTGTAAGGTAATATTTAATGAGCCATAACATTTACTCTTAGTCACTGTATGGTAATATTTAATGCACCATAACATTTACTCTAAGTCACTGTAAGGTAATATTTAATGCACCATAACATTTACTCTAAGTCACTGTATGGTAATATTTAATGCACCATAACATTTACTCTAAGTCACTGTAAGGTAATATTTAATGAGCCATAACATTTACTCTAAGTCACTGTAAGGTAATATTTAATGCACCATAACATTTACTCTAAGTCACTGTAAGGTAATATTTAATGAGCCATAACATTTACTCTAAGTCACTGTAAGGTAATATTTAATGAGCCATAACATTTACTCTAAGTCACTGTAAGGTAATATTTAATGCACCATAACATTTACTCTAAGTCACTGTATGGTAATATTTAATGCACCATAACATTTACTCTAAGTCACTGTAAGGTAATATTTAATGAGCCATAACATTTACTCTAAGTCACTGTAAGGTAATATTTAATGAGCCATAACATTTACTCTAAGTCACTGTAAGGTAACATTTAATGAACCATAACATTTACTCTAAGTCACTGTAAGGTAACATTTAATGAACCATAACATTTACTTTAAGTCATTGTATGGTTATAATGAATGGCTCATAACATTTACTCTAAGTCACTGTATGGTTATAATGAATGGCTCACAACATTTACTCTAAGTCAGGGGTTTTCAACCTTTTTAGGCATGCGCCACCCTTTGCGCCCCCCTCGCACCACGCCCCCTCCCCTTGGTGAGACAGCGCTCAATTGCGTATGCCACACTCGGCTTCCTTCCGCCACGCCGCCTCCCCTTCATGATGTGCGGCTCAATCTCGTGTGCCACCGGTTCATAATAGTAATCTCGTGATGCCACTCACACCCCACAGGTTGAAAACCCCTGCTCTAAGTCACTGTATGGTTATAATGAATGGCTCATAACATTTACTCTAAGTCACTGTAAGGCAATATTCAACAAGCCATAAGGGCGGCACGGTGGCACTGTCGCCTCACAGCAAGAAGGCCCTGGGTTCGATCCCCAGGTGGGGTGATCCGGGTCCTTTCTGTCTGCGTGAGTTTACTCTGGGTGCTCCGGTTTCCTCCCACAGTCCAAAGACATGCATGTGAGGTAAATTGGAGATACTAAAATTGTCCATGACTGTGTTCGATATAAACTTGTGTGAACTGATGAGTCTTGTGTAATGAGTAACTACCGTTCCTGTCATGAATGTAACCGAAGTGTAAAACATGATGTTAAAATCCTAATAAACAAACAAACAAACAAAACAAGCCATAACATTAATTTTACATCAGTATTAAATTAACACATAATAAGCTTTGTATTACTGTAATAATAATAATAATAATAATAATAAGTTCAACTTATATAGCGCCTTTCACCAAGCTCAAGGTCGCTGTACAGTATAAAAAGTGAAAACAAACGACAACACGCAAAACAAGACAAAACAAAAACAAAACAAAAACAATTCAACAGTGTGTAAGGATAGGTTAGAGATATAAGTTCAAGAAGTAGAATGAAAATGTTGTGAGAAGAGATGAGTTTTTAGAGACACCTTGAAAGCAGAAAGAGAAGAAATAGAGCGAAGAGTCGAGGGCAGAGAGTTCCAGAGTGTTGGGGCGGCAACGCTGAAGGACCTGCCACCCATAGTGGACATCCTAAATCTAGGAACAGAGAGCTGATTTTTGTCTGATGACCTTAGTCTGCGTGATGGTGTGTGGCGTGTGAGGAGTTTAGTAAGATAGGCGGGAGCGAGACCATGAAGTGCTTTAAAAGTCATGACCAGAATTTTATATTTAATGCGCATGGAAATTGGCAGCCAATGTAGTTCTTCCAAAACAGGGGTGATGTGGTCAAACTTTCGGGTAAATGTCAGGACCCGAGCAGCTGCATTTTGTATGGTTTGCAGGGGACGGAGGGTTTTGGCGGGAAGTCCGTGCAATAAAGAATTGCAGTAGTCCAAACGGCTGGTGACAAAAGCGTGTATCAGTGTTTCCGCCACCTCAAATGAAAGATATGGACGGAGACGAGTAATATTTCGAAGCTGAAGGAAGGCTGATTTGGATAGTGATTTCACATGAGGACCGAATGAAAGCAGAGGGTCAAACAGAACACCAAGATTGCGTACACAGCTGGAAGGTGTGATGGAAACATTCCCAATGAGGAGGGGAGAGTTTGTGAAAGAGGAAAGTGAAGTTTTAGTGCCCACGTAAAGAAGCTCAGTCTTAAGGGGGTTGTGCTAAACTGTAGCACAACAGTTTTAGAATGTAATATAATTTACATTAAGTAAATGCATGTAGTATGTCTAATTCATGACAAAAACTATGAACTATTAAAAAAGCAGTCTTACCTGCATTTCCAGTTGCTTGAGGTTTTTCCCAAAATCCAGTTCTTCCTGGGGGATCTGGAAACATATTGTAAGAAATTAAGAAATTCACTTGATTAAAATAGAGACAAGTAGCAACACAACAGCTAAATGACTGATTTAGTAAGTTGTCCCAGCATGGGTGGAAGTGAAACAAAATAATAAAATAACAATTCACTTTTTTTATTCTTTTCTATTGTTGAAATCAGTGGTTTTTATACTGTATGAGTATCACCAGGTGTACTTGAAGCTTCCTTATAACAGGCCTACCTGCCGTAAAGCTTGGCAAGGGGGACACAGATTAAAGTATCATGCCAACGTGCCCCTGCCCTATCGACCAGTAAAGGGCATAACGGTTTAGAGGCTTTATCTGGCCCGCACCATTACATCTTCAGGTGGTACCTAAGATGGCTTTTAAAAAAAGCGCCTACAGAACTAAAAAAGTCATTTTAAAATCTAAATAATTGTATCTGTTCACTCAGGTGGCACAACACACTAGACTACCACAGTTGAGTACTGCAGAGGATTTGAACAACTCAGTGCATTAAGTGTTTAATAAAAATAATGTGTAAGCTATGCAGACACCTTAATTCACTGCAGCCTTACATCACATGTGCTTTTTACAATACTAACACAACACCTTTGCCAGGAAAAAAAAATCTAATAAATAAAATGATGCCAGCTCTACAGATCAAGCTAAACTGTTGACTAAGGAACATGGCTGGCCATACAACATCTGATGTTAATCTCATTTCAGAAATAGCTGCTAGTGTTGAAAAATGGCTACATAGTGGTACAAGATGATTTATCTTAGTATGACTTCGACATTTACCCACATGGAGAAAGAATCAAGACCACTATGCTAAACAGCCTCACTCACTCACTCACTCACTCACTCACTCACTCACTCACTTACTTTCTCATTTACTAAAATGCTAAAGTTTACTTCGTAAAAGTGTGTGTGTGTGTGTGTGTGTGTGTTACACGAGTTTTCTGTAAATTTAATCCTCCACAAAACAAATTATTGAGGAAATACTGTAATAAACACAAAAATAATAATAATAATTTTTCTTGTCCTGAAAAGAGATTAAAAACATGCAGTAATTTAAAATGTATTGCTTTTTGTTTCATAATTTAACAGGGTATCGATTATTTTAAGACTATAATTAATTACATCAACAGAAATGTATTTAACACTATTTAAAATTAACACAAATAATTGTTGTACCACCTGAGATTTTTGGTGTATGTTATGCTAAATTAATGTTTTATTTTGATGCATTAAAATGTGGTAACAATGAATTTTTTAGGTTCCAATGGATTCAGAAAGTATTTAGACCCCTTGACTATTTTTGCTTACTTTATTGTGTCATGGATTTGATCTTGAATAGATATAATTGCACATTTTCCCACCACACAACACTCAATCTACTGCAATGGTGAAGTGAAAAAATCAAGAACTGATCCCATGCTCACAAAAGTATTCAGACACTTTATTTAATACATTGTAGATGATCCTTTGGAAGCAATTCTGGCTGCAAGACTTTTTAAATACATCTCTAAAAGCTTTGCACATTTGAATTTAGGCAGTTTATCTCATTCTTCATTGCATCCCAGTCTAAGTTTGCATGTGCATGAGGGGAGGTTTCTTGTAAGGATGCTCCTGTATGTGGCTTCATTTATCATTTCCTCAGTTCTCAGAGTATGAAACTGCCACCAACGTGTTCGACCATAAAGATGTTATTAGCCAGGTCATGTGCAGTGCATGTTTTTACCCAGACATAGTGCTTGCTGTTCTTCCAAAAGAGTGCAGTTTCTTTTTTATCAGACCAGGTAATTGCATGTTGATTCCTCTACATGCCGTTAAGTAAACTTCAAGCAGACTGTCATATGCCTTTTAATCAACAGTGACTTCCTTCTGATTTATGAAGTGCTGCAGTAAGGGTCATTCATCCAACAAGTTGTCCGATCTCGGCACACAACCTTCTGAGCCCTTTAAGGGTGACTTTCTCACCTCCCTCACCAAAGCCCTTCTCAGGAAGATGCCCATTTTTGCTAAACAACAAACTTTAGGATAGTTCAAAATTGTGCCAACTTCTATTTCAAAATTATTGAAGCCACTGAGGCCCTAGTAACACTCATAGTTAAAGGTTGTTTTATATTGTCGCCTTAGCCTATGCCTTTTTACAATTTAATAGTGGAGATCCACAGACAGCACCTTGGAATGTATGGCCTAGTTTTTGTCGTCACAATACAGTGTAAATTGTGAGTCCCCTTTCCAAATTTTGTCCAGTTACTTCAAATTGCAATAGGTGGAATATTCGGTGTGCCAGAGCAAAAGGGCCTGAACAGTTCCATTTCAATAAGTGAATAAGTTCCATTTTTGATTTATAATTTTTTAAGCCTCTAAAATGGTTTTGCTTTGTGATTATGAGTGATAAATTATAGATTTGGCAAATTGGCAAAATTATCACAACACAATAAATTATTACAATGCAAAAAGTAAATGGATCTAAATACATTCTAAATCAATTGATGTTAACAACATGCAGTCAGTTAAATATTCAATTATTACAACAACTATACCAACAAGAAAAGTTGTGTGTGTGTTTATCTGTAAAAATCATTGCCGCAAGCTTGTATGAGGCATGGTGCCCACTGACCTACTTACAGTATATGTGTGTGTGTGTGTGTGTGTGTGTGTCTGTGCATGCCTGTATGTGTGCCTGTGCTTATAAATACAGGCAGATATCTGATATGTTGAGACCATGTGGCCTGATAGAAAGGCTGGAGGCAAAAACTGGAACGACCTTTTAAACTGTATATTTGGGTTTCATGTGTTGATATATATTAGAAGCAGAAAGCTCTATCCCTCACACTAAACTGACCGACTCTCTCCTTCCCGTACATTCTACCTGATTTATTAGAGCTTGTATAATTGTGTTCATGATAAATTAAGCACACTCTAAACATTTCCTGTAAAATCTATTTGTTATTGAAGGTAAATGGAAATATAGTTTTTACAGACTTTTGATTTGACAGTTTTTGGGTTTCTTTGCATTCGCCACCAATTTCCTACTGCAATCACACCCTGACTGACCGAGAAAACACGCAGACAAGCACACATCTACTGAGACATGTGTAAAGCCATGCATTGCATCTTTTTCACCAGCTAGTGGCACATTTTTACACCAAATTACCAAATTACATTTATGGAAAAACACACTGTGCTCTTTGTGTTCTTCCACCACTTGTGTCAATGTCTCATCCAGACTGTAGAAGTCACTGTTGCAACATATTTCCTCCTACTGACATAGCTTACTGTGTCTGTAGTCCAACCATTAACATCCACCCAGGGTACATCCCTTACTTTATCCACAGTGTTTTCGAGTTACCCTGAACCCACTGCGACACATCAGAGAAGCATTTACTACCTTGGCATCTTTGTCTTTCTGCTGAAGGGACTTCAAAACCTGCAGTTCTTCCACCAGTTGGGTCACTTTGTGAGTAAGGGATTGCTTCTCATCGTTCAGAGCTGCTATCTGCTCCTCTCTAGAGCACAGAGACTCACTCAGGTCCTGAATCAGCCTGAAAGAGAGGGATTTTGAGAAATGGTTCAAGAGCTAAAAAGCAAACACCTGGAGCAGCTGCCTATAATTCTGTTTACATGAACGGCATTTAGTAGACACTTTCCTCCAAACCGACTTACAGTTGTGACTATGTACAATGCAAGCAATTGAGGGTTAAGGGCCTTGCTCAATGGTCCAACAATAGCAACTTGGCAGTGGTAAGGCTTGAACCAGCAACCTTGCTGATTATTGGTCCAATACCCTACCAATTGAGCTACCACTGCCTTCTATAATAGAATGCCTTTATTTGTCATATATACATATACAGGTGTACAGTACAGCCATTGTATGGCGCCCCTGGAGCAGAGAGGGTTAAGGGCCTTGCTCAAGGGCCCAACAGTGGCTGCATAGCAGAGCTGGGGATCGAACTCTCAACCTTTCAGTTGATAGCCCAAAGCTCTACCCACTATGCTACCACTGTCTCTGAAATGAGGGTGCACCGTGCCAGGAGGCAATGCAATACCTGGACGATGCGTGGAGCGGACGGAGCAAGCCCCTCTTTCGACTCCCAGACCTAAAAATCCATTTAATATATGGTCCTCGGGTCGAGGACGTATCAGATATTAAAGTGATAAGAACAGATACTACACTTGATCTTAGCCAAAAGGCAGAGAAGCGATTCCCATCTCTTACAAGTGTGGGGAACGTAAGACAATATGTGCATCCTATTTTGGAACAGTGTTTTAAAAGTATTACTGTCTTTGGGTGATTTTTGCTCTGCAATTTTTGTGGGCTGTGCAAATATGTTATTAATTTTAGACTAAATTAGACGTAATTGTACACAATGAGCAAGTATGAAAGCAAATGCTTTGTATTTAAGCTCGTCCTTGCCTACAAGGTACATTCACTGCTCCATCTACTGAAAAATAACTTGTGTATATAATGCATGTGCATGAGAACTTTCCTATGAGGTCAGTCCTTATTTCAGCTGCATTTTCTCACCTCCCTTTATCAGCCAGTAGTTCCTGCTGTGTCTCTCTAGAGTAATCCTCAGTGACCTTCTCCATCCTCATCATCCTCCTCTCTAGGTCCTTGCAGCGCTCAGACTCAGAGGCAGCCAAGCTGGCCATTTTCTCAGCTTCGCTTCGTGCTAGCTTAGCTTCCTGATGATCAAACACACAATCATAAAGCCAGTTTAAGAATGATCCTGACTTCAGACCAGTTTGCACAGCAGTCTCTAGCTGCATATAATGTCTATGTGATATTTGTGTGTGTGTGTATGTATGTGTGTGTACCTCCTGCAAAAGCCGAATCTTGTTTTCCAGAACCTCCTGAATGTGGGAGATCTCTTTCTGAGTCCCCTCAAAGCAACTCTGCACCTCATATTCATTTGTCCTTGACAGGCTCTTGGATGTACTACCAGGGCACAGAATCAGGTGAATTTTAACATCATCAAAGTGCGAATATGAGACAAATCTGCATTTGTGTAAAATAACAGTTAAATCCACTTTGAAAGCATCCACATACATCTATGTTTAGCTGTATTTTCCTCACTGTTTCACTTTTAAACTTGTGTTAATGCTTGGGATGCTGAGAAAACAGCTTTTCCGAGAGAGTCTAAACCGCTTATTGTTAAAAAAAAGCTTAACATGGTTTTTTTTTAAATAAATATTTATGGTTAATTATTTGTATTTATATTCTGATTTTTGACCACCTTCATACCCTCTTCATAACCTTTAAATGTGGGGTTTTGGGCTTTTATTAAATAATTGTTTTTGTCTTCTTTAGGAGACTGGATATATTAAGGGACCCTCTTTTTAAATATGTTTTGTCAGTCAGAGTGTTTGTGTAGCTGTTGCTTATTTTGTGCTTCATGCTTTAAAAATGCCTCTGGAAATGTGCCCCTGTTTGTCCAGACTTGCTGCCAATTGCTTTGAGCAACCACAATTGTGACCCCTCTGTTTTTGACTTAAAAATAACAGCACATCTGTGAAAGTGGCTGTTGAATGTATTGCAACAAACCAGCCACAGCTGTATTAATAGCAGTTACAAACTCAGTACTATAATTTGATTTAACCACAACTGGCATGCTGAGGTCAGAAATGGCATTCAGGTTTAGCAATTTTGTCTTATAATACGTCATAAGAAAGAATTATGAGTTTGGTCATTGTAAGGCAACTCATCATAGTAATTATTAGTATTAAATACAGAGTGGTATTTATGGTAACATAACACAACCAGCATTTATAACCCAGTGATGTCACCTGGAAAACTAAAAAGGAAAGGTCATTAGATGGGAACCATGTTCAGTCCTGTAGACTCATTTGTATACTGTTTTTAATCCAAGCTTGCTGAAAGCAAGGTTGCAGAAGCTAGAGGCTGGCTAATACCTTTAAAAAGGTACCCAAAACAAATGTTGAAAAGCTTTTGATATTTATGGTTTACTTACACAGTAAGTAAACAGAGGTTTTAATCATACCTTACATTGATGGTGATAAGTAAGGTAGTAAACCGGCAGTAGTATAAGGTAAAAGTGCATGTTTTGTTGTTTGTTTATTTGTTTAAACAGAATAGCAGCACTCAGCTGCTCCCCTATTTTTATCATTCTGTTCTGCATAATTGAGACAAAAATAATTATAATAATTGCTTAAAAGTAAATGTGCTCAAAGCCAGTACCACTCTACTACAAAGAATAAAAAACATATATTGGTAGAAAACTAATAGGTCCACCTGCCATAGAGATCAGCAAGGGTGCAGGTTACTGTATAATGCTCATCTGACATGCCATTATGGCTGACAGTGGGCATGGAGGTGCAGGTGATTGACAATGGTAGTTTCTTTAATCAGTCAGTCTCTGTGGCTCATCAGTGTTAATTAGCTGCAGCCGTAAGAGATCTTTAAATACCGGCTTCTGACTTTCAAAGGTGGAACGTCCTTTCCCTTCTAGCGGGCAGGGTGCAATGCGTCAAAATAAACGGTATCCTTGAATTTTTATTTTTATTTCAATGTCTTCTGAATATTTTGCCTAAGTCTGTTTCATAAGGCCATTATTGGGTTTATTTAGGGTGGAAGGTTCCCTCGCATTAGGAATGGCATTCCTCAGTGTGTCCACTTTTCAGGTTGCTTGGCTCTCCCCAACTTTATGTATTAAGGTTTGTGCTTTGGTTTTTTCCTCTCCTTCCATATTGCCTTCTCATTTCTTTTCCAATCTGTTAGTTATATCCAGTCTAAAGATCCACTTCATGGAGGAATCCATCCTGAGTCCTATGCGTACGAATCATCTATTTAAGCCTGCAGCCTTAGACTTTAGATTTAGGATATTGGAGCAGATGGAGGGGTGATGTCACAGCATAATGGATCCTTTATGAGGTGACCGCACAGATGGATTCACATTGGACATTGACTGAGTCAGCTGGTGTAGTGCTCCATTCCTTTTATACCCCTCTACTACGTTTCTTTTTATTTTGTATTTGTTTTATCATTTTTTTGGATCATTTTTCTTTGTAATGTGTAATCATGTCATATTTTTGTGTTGCTGTTGACTCTGCACCAAAGTCATACTAACAAACTAATTTGGTCAAAAATGTGCACGTGATCATGAACTTGTTGGACTAACCATTCCAAAAATCAACGTGGGTCCCTGTTTTGTAGCTATAACTACAAGCCACCATTGAAGGCTTTTCAATTTGGTGTGTTTGTACAGAATGGTGCCCATTTAGTCATTAGCCCAATAGGTCAGGCACTGTCGCTGAACAACAAGGTATGGCATAGAATAAGCTTTCAAATTCATGAAAAATAGGGTTTAATAGGGTTGAGGTCAGGGCTGTGTGGGGAAGTTCCTTCACACAAAACCTTTCAAACAATGTTTGATTGACGTCACTTTGTTCAAAAGAACACAGTCCAGTCAAGCAGGAACAACAACCTGCCTTTTCTAAACCATTGCCAAAAACATGTATATAAATAAATATAACATTTTTTTTCTGTACAAATGCAATGTGCATATGTCAGTGCACTCTCAGTGCTAGTTTAAACCCTGGAAAAAAAATAAGGAGGGTTGCGTCAGGAAGGGTTTCCAATGTAAAACCTGTGCAGGTCAGAATGAACTGTGGTGACCTCAAATAAAGGAGCAGCCAAAAGAAAGAAAACATCTATTTTAAACACATTTTAACAATGACTGTGGCTGAAACACTTAAAGTCATAAATTCTGTAATTAGAAGGGTTGACCATGTTGTAGGTGGAATAAATGACTCAAGACATGTCACTTAAAGGAAATAGATCAAATCTGTCATTGACCGTTCACTGTGCAGCAGTTAATTCAGTAAGACTTACGTGGCCTCATCACAGTTCTGTTGTCTCTCCTGCAGCTCCTGTTTCAAACTCTCAACTTCAACCTTCAGCTCAATGTTCTGTAAGGCAAATGTTACATTACTACAACAAGTGTCATCTTTTACAAGACATTTCATTTAATGTTTGCAATGGTAATGTTTTAAAAATGTTCAAATATATTTCAGAAAGGTTAATGGTTAAGGTTAAGGTTAATGGTTTGGTTAATGGCTTTGCACTGAGCACTATGATTGTTCTCACATGCAAAAAACACCAGAGCTCAATTGTTCACTTCACACTGTATTATTAAACAAAGTCGATTTATTTTTAGATCAGTATATAAATTGCATTAAGATTCGGAGTTTATAAAGCATGTGTGGCTTCAGTCTCCTGCAAGTGAGGAGTCCAGAAATAGAAAGACGGACAGTAGCCACCTGTCTAGCCTCACAACAAACATGAACTTTCTCTCCTGACATCCTCCTCAAGTTTACAGTTAAAGTCAAATGTTTACACACACTTAAAGAACAAGTACAGTCCCATTTGCATATATTAACACCCCTGGTAAAGATAGGGTTAGAAAGGTTACAATAAATTCAGCTTTTGGTCAATTAGCTCAATTTTCACTCTAAAAATTATGAATTAAACTTTAATTGAGGTAAATTTATTCAAAATAAATAATTATTTTTAACAAAATCATATGTCCCACAGATGGCTGTGGCAGAAGCTTGAGTTTGCATTCTGTAAACCAATTTTGGGTTGATCTGGACATAGGGCAGCTGGACATGTGTGTATTGTTTATCCATGAACACTTGGCACCAGAATGCATAACAGCATTCTGCTGGTAATGTCCAGTTAGCAGATACTACAAACTTCCTTCTGATATCTGTCCGTGTTACCTGTCTGACTGCATTGTGCCAACTATAAAGTCCACTGGAGGAGGGATAATGCTGTGTGGTTGTTTTTCAGGGGTTGGCCAAGGCCCCTTACATCCACTAGAGGAAAATCTTAATGCTTCTTCATACCAAGACATTCTGCTCAACTGTATGCTTCCAACTTTGTGGGAACAGTTTGGGGAAGGCCCTTCTCTGTTCCAGCATGCCTGGCCCAGTGCACAAAACATCCAAAAAGGCATGCTTGGTTGAATTTGGTGTGGAAGAACTTGTCTGGCCCGCACAAATCCCTGACCTCAACCCCATCAAACGCCTTTGAGATAAACTAGGATAGCCATCACAGAAGAGTGGAAACTGCAAAGAAGCCATTAATATTGAGCTCCAACTCCATATTAATGCTTATGGATTTAGAATGGGGTGTCATAAAAGCTCCTGAAGATGTAATTTGTAGGTGTCCCAATACATTTAACCATATAGTATACAGTGTATCACAAAAGTGAGTACACCCCTCACATTTCTGCAAATATTTCATTATATCTTTTCATGGGACAACACTATAGACATGAAACTTGGATATAACTTGGAGTAGTCAGTGTACAGCTTGTATAGCAGTGTAGATTTACTGTCTTCTGAAAATAACTCAACACACAGCCATTAATGTCTAAATAGCTGGCAACATAAGTGAGTACACCCCACAGTGAACATGTCCAAATTGTGCCCAAATGTGTCGTTGTCATGTGTCAAGGTCCCAGGTGTAAATGGGGAGCAGGGCTGTTAAATTTGGTGTTTTGGGTACAATTCTCTCATACTGGCCACTGGATATTCAACATGGCACCTCATGGCAAAGAACTCTCTGAGGATGTGAGAAATAGAATTGTTGCTCTCCACAAAGATGGCCTGGGCTATAAGAAGATTGCTAACACCCTGAAACTGAGCTACAGCATGGTGGCCAAGGTCATACAGCGGTTTTCCAGAACAGGTTCCACTCGGAACAGGCTTCGCCAGGGTCGACCAAAGAAGTTGAGTCCACGTGTTCGGCGTCATATCCAGAGGTTGGCTTTAAAAAATAGACACATGAGTGCTGCCAGCATTGCTGCAGAGGTTGAAGACGTGGGAGGTCAGCCTGTCAGTGCTCAGACCATACGCCGCACACTGCATCAACTCGGTCTGCATGGTCGTCATCCCAGAAGGAAGCTGACGCACAAGAAAGCCCGCAAACAGTTTGCTGAAAACAAGCAGTCCAAGAACATGGATTACTGGAATGCCCTGTGGTCTGACGAGACCAAGATAAACTTGTTTGGCTCAGATGGTGTCCAGCATGTGTGGCGGCGCCCTGGTGAGAAGTACCAAGACAACTGTATCTTGCCTACAGTCAAGCATGATGGTGGTAGCATCATGGTCTTGGGCTGTATGAGTGTTGCTGGCACTGGGGAGCTGCGGTTCATTGAGGGAAACATGAATTCCAACATGTACTGTGACATTCTGAAACAGAGCATGATCCCCTCTCTTCGAAAACTGGGCCTCATGGCAGTTTTCCAACAGGATAACGACCCCAAACACAACCTCCAAGATGACAACTGCCTTGCTGAGGAAGTTGAAGGTAAAGGTGATGGACTAAATCCAATTGAGCACCTGTGGCGCATCCTCAAGTGGAAGGTGGAGGAGTTCAAGGTGTCTAACATCCACCAGCTCCGTGATGTCATCATGGAGGAGCGGAAGAGGATTCCAGTAGCAACCTGTGCAGCTCTGGTGAATTCCATGCCCAGGAGGGTTAAGGCAGTGCTGGATAATAATGGTGGTCACACAAAATATTGACACTTTGGGCACAATTTGGACATGTTCACTGTGGGGTGTACTCACTTATGTTGCCAGCCATTTAGACATTAATGGCTGTGTGTTGAGTTATTTTCAGAAGACAGTAAATCTACACTGCTATACAAGTTGTACACTGACTACTCTAAGTTATATCCAAGTTTTATTTCTATAGTGTTGTCCCATGAAAAGATATAATAAAATATTTGCAGAAATGTGAGGGGTGTACTCACTTTTGTGATACACTGTATATACCCCAGTAAACAATAAGACATGGACTATGGCCTAAAAGATCTGGACTAAATGTACCTTAATTAAAGGCTGAATTTTTTCACATATGAGAATATGCTTATTGACCAAAACCTACATTTCGTCTATCTAATAATTGTGAATGGAATTGTACAAAACCATTTCACTTACATCAAACATGGTATAATATTAAACCTACACTCCAGTAAAAATAAAACTGATGAGCCACATAACAGACACACAAAAAAATCCACAAATTCACTGCTGTTTGATTATGTTTTCCTCTTCTTGCCAAAACATCAGTAAGTACTCAACATACCTTCCTGTAGACATCCTCACTGCCGCAGTCTACAAACTTCTCCTGGATCCTTTCCTCCAGAAAGTAGATGCGCAGCTTCAGGCTGAAGTTTTCCTTCTTCAGGTCATTGAGGTGCTGTGAGATGGTACGAAAGCCGTTAGACATCATGTTTTCCTGCACCGCGGGGTTCTTTGACCCCTCATTCCTGCACCATACTGCCACAAGCACTCTCACAAGAACTGACTACAAAATTACAGCTAAAATGCTTGCAAAGAAAAAACCTAAAAAAGAACGAAAAATAACGAATAGCATAAAATGCATGAAGTTTCAGATGCCGTCCAAGCGTAGGACAACATCAACAACAGGGTGAAGTGTAAGTGATAGAGACGACCTCCTGTATGGAGTTCAGGACATGGGGGTAAGAGGGGGGAGCACAGTGTCTGTGATTCTTTTTTTAACACAAGAATCTCTGTCAAGTATGAGCAGTGCTGTAAATAGTAACAGAAGCTTAACTGGAGAGGGAACGGAGGCACAGTTGGTAGTAGCTGATCCTGCTCTTGAACTTGGCAAAAAGTCAAAATGAGTAGCTCAAATCATGCATTTAAATAACTGATCAATCCAATATATGTTTAGGGGACTCAAATATTGGTTTATGCTTTGCAATAGATGCACATTTGTGTATCGGCATCTCAGCACAGTGCACAGAAAAGGTTTATGGGTAAGCACAGCGCACAAAAGCTTGCAGAGGAGTCCACATGCATCACTTGAAAGTGTCAACTTGTTTTCCTTCCCTTCCTTTTCCTCCCAATGTAGTCATGTCCACTTCGCTGACTGTACCTTCCTTTGCGACACCAGACCCCCCCACCCTGACCGAGGAGAGCCGCAGACTATCACGTGTCTTCTTCTGACATGTCGCTGCTTTTTTAATTTAGAATCACATCGATGTACGTCTCTCTCTGATTGCCTGAATCTTATGCACAATATTATTAATAGTACAACCGTAAATCAGAAAAGGTTGGGACAGTATGGGAAATGCAAATAATAATAAAACACAGAGTTTCTTACATTTACTTTGACTTTTATTTCATTGCAGACAGGATGAACCTGAGATATATGTCATGTTTTGTCTGGTCAACTTCATTTTATTTATTAATAAACATCCATTCCTGCATTTCAGGCCTGTAACACATTCCAAAAAAAGTTTGGACAGTAAAGCATTTACCACTTCGTAATGTTCCTATTTCTTTTCACATGTAACTAATGTGCATGTAACTCTGTATTGTAGAGCTTGATAAAAGTTTGCCAAAGTAATCCCTTGCCCATGCGGTTATATCAGCTATTGTTGAGTGGCGGTTCTTGATGCAGCTTAAGCTTTGCACCCTTGGCCTTTATGCACTGAAATTTCTCCAAATTTCTTGAATGGTTTAATGATATTATGCACTGTAGAGGGAGACATATGCAAATCCCTTCCAATCTTTCCTTGAGGTACATTGTTTTTAAACATTTTAATCATTTTCACAGAACAGATTTATAGGTTTACTGATATTCTGTTGCACTATGTGCAACTATGTGAATATAAAGTAGCATCTATCTATCTATCTATCTATCTATCTATCTATCTATCTATCTATCTATCTATCTATCTATCTATCTATCTATCCATCTATCTTTCTGTCTGTCTGTCCCTTCAATAAATCCACCTTTTGCCTTTTTTTGAAAGATGGAATAAAAAAAATGAAGTATCAGACATTTTATGGTATTTATTAAATACTTATAGTTGTTTCATATTTTTAATATGAGCAGCATTTGGCTTTCACAAGTTCCACTAGGGTTTTCACTTCTAATGCTTCTAAGGTTTTTTCAACAATCTGAACTCACATGACGTTAACACAATGATCTAGCACAGGTTTAGAAACATGCAGTTAGTAGGCATTAATCAGCACACGATGTAGAGCAGTTTGCTGTTCCGTGGTCTTTCTTTCATCTGTTCGAGACAGAAATAAAGCCTGCAGCAGCAGCTGGTGGATATTGTATTGCAAGTGTGCAGCTGATTAATCAAAAGTGTAAAGGGAATTGCAAAACAACAGAAAACCTGGCTCAGTATAAAAAAAATTAAAATTACACTGTGTTGAAAGCCACAATTAGTTCAGTTCAATGTAGACATTAAATAAACTCTGGTCTAACAAAAATGCACTAATCATTTGCCAGTAAGCTTGTGCCAGCAATCCATGGGGTGGTAATAATTAACCATTTAACCTTTAACCAACTGGCATAGTGTGTGCCACACAGCGGTAAAGGTCCTAAAAAGCAGGGTTAAATCTCTGCCTACAAAAACCCTTTTAATGTATTTTTTAATGTGTGTAGTGGTTTCCTCGAGGCACACTGGTGTACTCCAAGCTACCAAAAACAAACAGAAGGTGAGCTGGCTACTGCTAAGATGTGAGTAATATCAGTGTGATGCTCTTCATGGATTACCACCCTTTTAACAATGTACTTCTGCATTATGACAGAGATGCTAAACAAAATACAATCATGAATTCGACTTTAAACCATCAAATAAATACAAACCCCATTTCTGGAAAAGTTGAGGCAGTTCGTAAAATGCAATAAATACAAGAATCTATGAATCTGTTTTCTTGAACCTTGACCTTTAATGTTTTGAGAGATCATCTAGATTGTATTTTCTTAATATACAAAAAAATTTAATTAAATGTCTCAAACTCACTCAAAAACGTTGAGACAGGGCAAAATAATAGTGAAAATATTCATAGATATTCCTTGAATAGAATACTGAAGTTATTGAAGGGCATCACAGGTGAGGGTATCACAGATGTAGATACAGTGCCGTGCAAAAGTAATAGCCACCATTAGATTTGCTGTTGTAGCAATGGTATAATTACCATATATAATTATTTCTCAGCCCCTTTATTAGAATATAACCAAAATATACAGGGAATATGTATGCAGTAAAAAAAACAGAAAAAAATCATAAAAAAGCTTCTATAGGCTAAAATAGTAAATATTTATTGTCACCTCCCCTTACCGTTAAACAATAGCAGAAACGTGACTATCTTTAACTTAAATAGAATGGAAACCTAATTAATGTCATTGTTAACACCTGTATTTATCCTACCACTCCATGTCATAGCTATGAACTGTGGTGAAAAAGTCTGTTAAACCAGATTTGTGCAAGACATGCTTGAGCATTACATACACATGTTGTATGAGCTTAATTCATTGAAGGCTTTCTAATATGTATAAGACCAACTTTCAATCACATCATTCCATTCAAACTGCCAACGATGACAGAATTTGACAGACATAAATGATAATTATGCATCAGCAAGGTCGCTTTCAAAATTAACAAAACAAAGTGAATACTGTGTGAAGTGGTATTCAAGCTCTTATAAAGAAATGTATAGAACCAGGAGAGGTCAGGGACATAAAAAGAAAAAAAGTAGTCTCTCAGAGTTTCTTCTTTGATAGACCAGAAAAGGTCCAGCAAGGACCTGGTTCTGCATCTGGCAACTTCATCGGGATGCCAACTCGACTTCTGACACCATATACTGACTTTTACCTTTGAAAGCCATTTTTACTGACATTTTGTGTTCATATTCCCTGTGCTTTCTGTTTGCATCTTAATAAAGAGACAAGCCTTGATGAAGAGAAGAGAGTCACCTTCAGTAACTACAGCATCCTAAACAGGTGAATTGTGGTGAATCCCTAGTCTATGAAGGAAAGAAAAGCACACTCACCCATTTGCATGGGAAATTAGGAGTGGAAAATACTCCTACTGGAATCTTATTATGTTTAATTTTACCATATTACCCAGAGAACGCTCATGTAGACAATATACAGGGTGAGTCAAAATTATGTTAACACTAATGGATCTGTTCATTGTAAAATGTGTGTCCAGGCTTTAAATGGTACTGATGCTCACTGGTTTTTGTGTGTTGAACATGATGGCAAACAGGTTGAGACTGTCCTGTAATTCATCTTACACATATGAAGTATGCTTTGTGAATAAATGGGTTCCACCATTCAAGTGTTAACATCATTCTGATTCATTTGTATAAAAGTCTTGGTTGGTACATATGGCCATGAGATGGACATGCCAAAATTTAACACAGATTTTAACCAATGGTTGAACTGGGATCCCCAAAACCATTAAGATATACATGCTGTGCCACTGTGATGTCCTATTCTCACATGTCTATGAAATAATTGTGTTGTGTTGTCTTTCGAGTCGAGTTGTGTTCAAGCTCAGTTAACTAGTAACAGTTTCTGGCCATTAGAGGGCAGTACAGTACTGAAAGGTCTGAGTTTTCATAAAGCAGGCCCCTGTTGGACAGCAACACTGGGATATTTTTGGGAGGCATCTCGTTTCAGCTGTCACTGTGGAATTCTAAGCTGGGATCGCTCCCTTACACAAGTGACAGCCTCGCGTGAACAAGTCCAGTTATGACCACATTTATCAAGACACCGCACACATGGCGCCACTGCCTGCTGACTGACCTGAGCGATCCAGACCTGGAAGCCAAAAGCTGTTTGCATACAGACAGCATCAAATAAAAGCTCTCTTGACAACTAATATCTTGCAAATGAATAAAAACACAGCTGGTGTTCTTACACAGCTCTGCCGTATCAGTTCTCAGCAACCTGCACAGCTCGAAGGACATACATAAGCAGTGTGATTTATAGTGATGATCCTCGTTCACATCTTTCACATCTCATCAGTCAAGCTCAGGTGCAGTTGGTTGGCACAGAGGGGTAACTGGCAGCTCTTAATCTGAAGCGGTTTATTATTTTAGCCCACCACTGCTTAGATCCGAACTGTGATATCAGCTGGCCAAGCGTCTTGACAGACATGGTTGGCTATTCCGTGATGAATTGATGCCCTATCCAGGATGTTCTCACCTTGAACCCAGGCAAAGAAAAATCCACACATTTAACATAATAAGAAAATAATATATTTTTTCCATACAAAATGTAAGCCATTGAGAAAACAACAGGGCGACACGGTGGCTAAGTGGGTAGCACTGTCACCTCACAGCAAGAAGGTCCTGGGTTCGATCCCCAGGTGGGGCGGTCCGGGTCCTTTCTGTGTGGAGTTTGCATGTTCTCCCCATGTCTGCGTGGGTTTACTCCGGGTGCTCTGGTTTTCTCCCACAGTCCAAAGACATGCAAGTGAGGTGAATTGGAGACACTAAATTGCCCATGACTGTGTTCGATATAAACTTGTGAACTGATGAACCTTGTGAGTAACTACCGTTTCTGTCATGAATGTAACCAGTGTGTAAAACATGACGTTAAAATCCTAATAAAACAAAACAAACAAAACAAATAATACAACACCCCCCCCCCCTAAAATCCTCTACAAAAAGTGATTGTAAAATTGGCCTTATGTTTCTATTTTTAGTTCCATTAACCAATAAAGCTCTACAGAACTAAATCTACTCAAATCTCAAATCCGTGTGAAAACTAAAATGTTGTACTTCAGTGTTCAAGAGTTTCACAGGCCAAAAACAGCTACTCCCACGCCAGCTAGCATTTCTGTCTTTCATGAGCGTTTCTTACTCTTTAGCCTTTTTTTGAGCTGTGTTCTGTTCTTATGTGGTCAGGGCATGTTGTGTTAATGACATTTCTACTAACAAAAATATAATCACACAGTAACACTGCCGCACTTGAAATCCTGCTCACAGTAAGAGAAGCATAGAAAACCTAGCTTATATAGGTAGCATGTTCGTCTTAGCTTCCTGAGGCTGACAGCCATTTCAAACCGAACTAACAGACTATGTACAATGTGTGATGGATTGGCATTCTATCCAGGCTACTTCTGCTTTGCACCCAGTATTTCCAGGTGAACCACGACACTGACCAGGATAAAAAGGGTCATAGTAATATTTGCATGTACAACCCCAAATCGAAAAAAGTTGGAACAGTATGGAAAATGCAAATAAAATAAAAACACAGTGTTCCTTACATTTACCGTGACTTATTTGATTGCAGACAGATTGAACCTGAGATATTTCATGTTTTGTCTGCTCAACTTCATTTCTTTTGTTAATAAACATCCATTCCTGCATTTCAGGCCTGAAACACATTTCAAAAAAAGTTGGGACGGGGCAATTTATGGCTAGTAATGGGGTGAAAAAAAAATAATGATGTGATTCCAAACAGGTGATGTCAACAGGTGATTGTAATCATGGTTTGATACAAAAGCAGCAAAGATGATCAGAAGATCTCCAGTCCGTCAACAAATTTGAGAAAATTATTGAAATGTTTAAAAACAATGTACCTCAAAGAAAGATTGGAGGGGATTTGCATATTTCTTCCTCTACAGTGCATAATATCATTAAACCATTCAAGGAATCTGGAGGAATTTCAGTGCGTAAAGGCCAAGGGCACCAGCTGAAGCTGAATGCCCGTGAAATCCCTCAGACGGCACTGCATCAAGAACCGCCACTCAACAATAGCTGATATAACCACATGAGTGAGGGATTACTCTGGTAAATCTTTGTCAAGCACAACAATACAGAGTTACAGGCACAAATGCCACTTAAAACTTTACTGTGCAAAAAAGGAGCCTTATGTTAAACATGTCCAGAAGCGGCGTCGACTTTTCTGGGCTTGGAGGCATCTAGGATGGACCATCACACAGTGGAAACGTGTATTGTGGTCAGATGAATCAGTATTCCAGGTCTTTTTTTGGAAAAAAATGGACGCTGTGCGCTCCGGACCAAAGACGAAAAGGACCATCCAGACTGTTATCAGTAACAAGTCCAAAAGCCAAGGTCTGTCATGGTATGGGCGGTGTCAGTGCCCTTGGCAAAGGTCATTTACACTTCTGTCATGGCAGCATTAATGCAGAAAGGTACATTGAGACCCTAGAGCAACATATGCTGCCTTCAAGACATCTTTTCAGTGATGTCCATGCATTTTTTAACAAGACAATGTAAAACCACATGCTGCACACATTACAAAGGCATTACTGAGGAAGAAGAGGGTACGGGTACTGGACTGGCCTGCCTGCAGTCCTGACCTGTCCTCAATAGAGAATTTAGAAATGAAAAATGCAACAACAACGTACGCACATCTTAATACATGTTTGCAGGAGGAATGGGACCACTTGGTATCCTCTGTGCCAAAACGTCTTTTAAGTGTGGGGAAAAGGAATGGCAACATTACAAAGTGATAAATGCTTTACTGTCCCAACTTTTTTTGGAATGTGTTGCAGGAATGGATGTTTATTAATAAATTAAATGAAGCTCAGCAGATAAAACATGAAATATCTCAGGTTCATCCTGTCTGCAATCAAATAAAAGTCAAACTAAATGTGTTTATTTGTATTTTCCATACAGTTCCAACTTTTTCTGATTTGGGGTTGTAAATAAAGCTTTCAGTAAAGCAAAAAGTAGTAAGTCATCAACTTATACTTATTAAAACTTGTTCACATAGCAAACGTGTCAATTGCGAAATTATAAAAGTTTAAAAACACAAATAATACATTTTCTTTTATTGAACTTACATGTTTTGCTATTTGACATTCTCAGAACCTGACGAATAGTCAAGGGAGCTGTATTGATGGGTCAGGACAATCCTGTTAACTGACACGGGGCCCTACAAAACCATTAGGTATTTTTGCAATATTACACTATCCTTGTTAAGAAAATGTTTCATTTAAAAGCCTCAGAATTAACTCCCCTCTTTCTATAAACCTAAAATTGTTTGATCCGCCCTCAAACCAGGCACAAATGGTACTTGTTGGCAGTGAACTGTGAGTGAGAACTGGAGCATCATGTCTGATTTTAATAAAAAAATAAGTTACAAAAACAGAAAGAAATGAAACTAAGACAGAGGAGCCAAAAGAACGAGAAAATAATTTTCCATTTACTGACATTTAAACTGTAAAAGACAAAATATGTCCTTTACACCTTTCTAATGGAGAGGATCAGTCTTGCATCATATAGTGAATTCCACTGTATGCACGATGTTGCATGCAGGTCTGCACAGTGTTACATTTTCAGGCTTGGCGTGATCTGGGGTGGTGGGGTTCAGTGTGACATCTTTTCATGGGGCCCAAAGTAAATAGAAGTAACATGACTCACACTTTGCACATTTCATATTTAGGAAAGAAAAACGTCTTTAAAAGCTTGTTCCTGTGGATATATAGATAAAGATACAGTTCTGGCCGGATGGAGGCTCTGGAGGGCATAGCGTGTCTCTCTGTATGCGATATGGCTCTCTGCAAGTCTCCAACACCAGCAGGTAAAAAGATGCAGCTGGCAAGTATGTGAATGTTAAAGAGGCGCGTGACAATCTTGGCCTTCCTCGGCCAGCGTGATGGTGTTGCTGGAGCAAGATTCCAATGGGAGGAATTAGAGATGACTAAATTTTGAGCAAAAAGTGACTTCTTGTTGATGTAGGGCAAATTGGTTTTATCACAAGGCCAGTAACATTATGCTGAATAAAATCTATGCAGTTTTTTAACTGCATTTCCAAAGCTTATTTGAAAGCTGGGGTCTGAGTGTAGGGTCAGCCATTGTACAGCACTATTGGAGCAGACAGGGTTAAGGGCCTTGCTCAAGGGCCCAACAGTGGCTACACAGCAGAGCCGAAGTATCTTTACATTTCCATTTCCATTTTTGGCATTAGCAGACGCCTTTATCCAAAGTGACTTACATTACAGTTACAGTATACAGTCTGAGCAATTGTGGTTAAGGACCTTGCTCAAGGGCCCAACATCAGCAACCTGGCAGTGGTGGGGCTTGAACCAGCAACCTTCTGATTACTAGTCCAGTACCTTAACCACCAGGCTATGGCTTGCCGATTAATAGCCTAGAGCTCTACCCACTAGGCTACCACTGTCCCAAGCAGGGCAAGCATTTACTCCCAAAAACCTAAACTGAGACACAGCCAGGCTGGTAGCACAAACCAGACAATGAGGCTTGTGTATTACACTACTGTGCCACCGGACAAGGTCCGAGGAAAATAACAAGACCAGTTCAAGCTAAAAAAAAAAAAAAAAAAGGCTATGCTATGCTAACTTAAATGACTTATCTTTAAAACTAAAACTGGACATCGGAGAAATGGAACAAGGTTTACCTGCTAAAGAGATGGTACCAGGATGCACTGTAGAATGGTCCACCTTGCAACAAACAGAACGTAAGGGACCTGCTGGTAACATCCTGGTACAAGATACCATTTTCAAAGTGTATTCTTTACAAAAGCCATGATACATTTATCTGCCTAGAACTGTAACAGAGTGAGTCGTGATGGAGCCCTGCACCTGCAAGGTTTTAAAGATGAACCCAACTTGCAGGATGCTTAAACAAGCAACACTGTGAGAGAGCTACAAAAAGCAATTCTGAGAATACAAAAATGACCAAAGAACTAAAAGTATTTAAAAAAATAAAAAAAACAAATAAAGATGAAACATCTGCATTTTGAAGATATGTGAGAAACGTCTCAGACAGGACCAAGAAAGAACACAGAAGCAGGTTTCGTAAGCAAAGAAGTCATGATTAAATAGACACACCTCCACCTGAAGCAAATCAGTACTTGATGAGGCGCAGAGACTGTCACTGCCAGTCGACCCTACATGCACACTCGACCCTATACCATCCACTATCCTCAAAGACATCTTACAGGACCTAATCCCCTTCATCACACCCATCAACAACTCCCTGACATCAGGTGTTGTCCCTACTGCTTTTAAGAAGGCTCAGGTCATCCCCCTTCTTAAGAAACCTACACTAGATACTACAGACATTAACAACTACAGACCTGTCTCACTCCTCTCTTTTCTATCAAAGATTCTTGAACATTCTATCTATAACCAACTATCTGCCTTTCTTACTCAGAATGACCTCCACGATCCGTACCAGTCTGGCTTCAAGGCAGCGCATTCTACGGAAACAGCACTTGTAGCTGTTACTGAGAAGCTTCATGCAGCCAAAGCAGCCAAACTGTCATCGGTCCTTATTCTTCTTGACCTTTCTGCAGCCTTCGATACAGTGAATCACAGCATTCTCTTGTCCACTCTCTCCAACCTTGGAGTAACAGGTTCAGCATGGCAATGGATGGCCTCCTACCTCGAAGGGTGCTCCTACCAAGTGTCATGGAGGGGATCCATATCTCCCCCATGCACTCTCTCAACCGGTGTTCCTCAGGGCTCTGTACTTGGCCCACTTCTTTTCTCTATCTACACCCGCTCTCTGGGTAAGGTCATAGCCTCCCATGGCTTCTCCTACCACTCCTATGCAGACACTCAGCTGGTTCTGTCATTTCCTCCTTCAGACACACAAGTCTCAGCTCGCATTTCAGCATGTCTGTGAGATATCTCACAATGGATGTCCCCTCATCATCTAAAACTCAATCCCAGCAAGACAGAGATGTTGCTCATTCCTGGAGATCTGTCTCCAACCCAGGACCTAGTCATTTCTCTGGATGACTCCCAGATCAGACCATCTGATAAGGTAAGAAGCCTTGGTGTTGTCCTGGATAACCAGCTGACCTTCTCTACTTATATAGCCAACATGACAAGATCGTGCCGGTTCCTCCTCTACAACATCAGGAAGATTCGACCATTTCTCTCCAGGGAAGCTACCCAGATTCTGGTCCATCTCACAGTTGGACTACTGCAACTCCCTCCTGGCATGTCCACTATTAAACCCTTGCAGTTCATTCAAAATACAGCTGCTTGTCTGGTTTTTAACCAGCCCAAACACTGCCACAACACCCCACTGCTGCGTTCTCTTCACTGGCTTCCTGTAGCTGCACGCATTCAGTTTAAAACACTGACGCTCGCCTACAAAGCAAAAAATGGACCAGCCCCAAGCTACCTTCGAGGTCTAATCAAACCCCGCTCTGTACCACGCAACCTCAGAGCCACTAGTCTCGCTCGACTTGAGCCTCCACCCAGGACTAAAGGAAGACAAGCATCAAGGCTCTTCTTTGTTCTAGCACCCAAGTGGTGGAATGAACTTCCTCTGTCTGTCCGAACATCTGAGTCTCTTGCTGTCTTCAAAAAACGATTAAAAACCCACCTTTTTACTAAGCACTTAAGCTGACTTGTACTTATTTACTAACATTTTTTTTTCCATTTCCCAAAAAAATAAATAAATAAATAAATAACACTTTGGTTCTAACAGGTTTCAGCAGATTTGTGATCTTCGACTGTTGTTTACTAAAACTTGAGAAATGAAATGTTTACTATGGAAGCACTTCTATAAATCGCTCTGGATAAGAGCGTCTGCTAAATGCAGAAAATGTAAATGTAAATGTAAATGCCAGTCAACCGCACCTTTACTGGCATGGCAGGTAGGCATGATACTGTCTTCTACTCCCGACTGCCAAGCTATACGGCAGGTAGGGCTTTTACAAGAACTTCATATTAAGGGTTTTGAAAAAGTGTCCTGCAATCCAGCTTACATCTCAGGCCACCCCATGAGTGGTCACAACCCTGAGGTTTAGAACAATTACAAGCTTAACGGTTTCAAAAGTGGCAACCTCACCACTGCAAAGTCAAAAAAATCTGATTAAAGACTGACTTGCATAGAGAATTATGCTAGTATGTGATTACTTGAGTGCATGTAAACCTGTTGATCCTATTATTGCTGAGATTCTGGATCTGAATATGAACTGTTTATGTAACTTCTTGGTTTGGGTCTTGCTAACTCTAGTCAGAATACTAAGTCAGAAGTTGAAGTTAAAGGCTTGTACAGCACTGTGATTACAGCATATGGTTGTGCGGTATAACAGTATTGTTTGGTTGGATTAAGCACACCAGGACTGTTTACCAGCAAAGACTTTGTGGCAGCCATGAGCTTAACTCCATCTTTCTTCTTAATTCCTATTGTGTCTCCCTGTCCTCCCTTTCATCTTACTCTCCTCAACAATACCCCTTCATTTCTTTTCTCCAGCTTTCCTTCATTTTTCTTTCTTTCTGGACGATAAATTGTTTGCAGATGCTGCTAGGGGAGGGTGCCAGTAGCGTGTGCATCAGGGCTCAATTCTGGGCCCTGTGCCCCTTTGCCAGCATCTTACTGAGACAGGGGAGAGCTTTTCCAGAGAGTGTGCCAGCTTGCAAGCGGTGTAAACACACACACACACACACACACACAACAGCACGCAGACTTAAAAACAGTCTGACTCAGACACCCACACCCTGATTCCCTGTAGTGGCGACTGCCTGGGAGACATAATGAAATGTGTGTAGGTGTATGAGGTGGGTTTATACAGAGAAGGCAAGATCCAATGCAAGGGTCACATGACTGGCTTGACATCTAGCACACTAGATCTAGCACACTAGGTTCTAAGTCAAATAATACCAAAAGAAAAAGAAAAATATATACAAAAATATATTTACATTTACAGCATTTAGCAGATGCCTTTATCCAAAGCAACTTACATAGTAGTTACAATATACAGTCTGAGTAATTAAGGTCCTTGCTCAAGGGCCCAACAGTAGCAACCTGGCAGTGGTAGGGGTTGAACCAGCGACCTTCTGAGTACCAGTCCAGTACCTTACCCACTAGGCTACAGCTTAAGGTACAATACAAAAAAGAACACTTTTAATAAATGCACACCAAAATTATCTAATTACTTCTTGAAGCCTTAACGCAAAACAGAACACCAACTTTAGTAGCACTGTAAACTTTTAGCATGGCGCAACCTGTTTTAGCATTAAAGACATTCTTTCTGCACTCAGATGACTTTTCAAGTGGAAACCCAAGACAGACCTGTGAATTCTTGGCCCAGAAACTGATGTTCCAGCATGGGTCCCACCACCCTCGCTGGCCTTACAGCCTGTGATATTTTACCCCCGCTAGAGCGTCCGTCCACATTATTCTGTATGACAGATAGCCTTGTGGTTAGTCCAAAGACTAAATGAAAGTCCTGGACTGTAATGATTGAATATACCCTGTCGACTGACACTTCCTCAGAGGCTTGGGCTTTGGTTTTGGCTTCAGCAGCTTCCGTCTGTAGGCTGAAATCAGAAACCAGAATGTACACAGACCAAAAGAAGGCCTGTCCTTAAATATTTATATATATAAAAAAATGTAATCCACTCTTAATCATAAATCATATTCAGGATTTTAATACTGCAATATTTGTTGTGTACTTTGTTTTTTTGTCATTAAGACAATTTAACTATATATATATATATATATATATACAGTGTATCACAAAAGTGAGTACACCCCTCACATTTCTGCAAATATTTTATTATATCTTTTCATGGGACAACACTATAGACATGAAACTTGGATATAACTTAGAGTAGTCAGTGTACAACTTGTATAGCAGTGTAGATTTACTGTCTTCTGAAAATAACTCAACACACAGCCATTAATGTCTAAATAGCTGGCAACATAAGTGAGTACACCCCACAGTGAACATGTCCAAATTGTGCCCAAAGTGTCAATATTTTGTGTGACCACCATTATTATCCAGCACTGCCTTAACCCTCCTGGGCATGGAATTCACCAGAGCTGCACAGGTTGCTACTGGAATCCTCTTCCACTCCTCCATGATGACATCACGGAGCTGGTGGATGTTAGACACCTTGAACTCCTCCACCTTCCACTTGAGGATGCGCCACAGGTGCTCAATTGGGTTTAGTCCATCACCTTTACCTTCAGCTTCCTCAGCAAGGCAGTTGTAATCTTGGAGGTTGTGTTTGGGGTCGTTATCCTGTTGGAAAACTGCCATGAGGCCCAGTTTTCGAAGGTAGGGGATCATGCTCTGTTTCAGAATGTCACAGTACATGTTGGAATTCATGTTTCCCTCAATGAACTGCAGCTCCCCAGTGCCAGCAACACTCATGCAGCCCAAGACCATGATGCTACCACCACCATGCTTGACTGTAGGCAAGATACAGTTGTCTTGGTACTTCTCACCAGGGCGCCGCCACACATGCTGGACACCATCTGAGCCAAACAAGTTTATCTTGGTCTCGTCAGACCACAGGGCATTCCAGTAATCCATGTTCTTGGACTGCTTGTCTTCAGCAAACTGTTTGCGGGCTTTCTTGTGCGTCAGCTTCCTTCTGGGATGACGACCATGCAGACCGAGTTGATGCAGTGTGCGGCGTATGGTCTGAGCACTGACAGGCTGACCTCCCACGTCTTCAACCTCTGCAGCAATGCTGGCAGCACTCATGTGTCTATTTTTTAAAGCCAACCTCTGGATATGACGCCAAACACGTGGACTCAACTTCTTTGGTCGACCCTGGCGAAGCCTGTTCCGAGTGGAACCTGTCCTGGAAAACCGCTGTATGACCTTGGCCACCATGCTGTAGCTCAGTTTCAGGGTGTTAGCAATCTTCTTATAGCCCAGGCCATCTTTGTGGAGAGCAACAATTCTATTTCTCACATCCTCAGAGAGTTCTTTGCCATGAGGTGCCATGTTGAATATCCAGTGGTCAGTATGAGAGAATTGTACCCAAAACACCAAATTTAACAGCCCTGCTCCCCATTTACACCTGGGACCTTGACACATGACACCAGGGAGGGACAACGACACATTTGGGCACAATTTGGACATGTTCACTGTGGGGTGTACTCACTTATGTTGCCAGCTATTTAGACCTTAATGGCTGTGTGTTGAGTTATTTTCAGAAGACAGTAAATCTACACTGCTATACAAGCTGTACACTGACTACTCTAAGTTATATCCAAGTTTCATGTCTATAGTGTTGTCCCATGAAAAGATATAATAAAATATTTGCAGAAATGTGAGGGGTGTACTCACTTTTGTGATACACTGTATATATATATATATATATATATATATATACCGAAGCTCCCAGAGGAAACCCACGCAGACACAGAGAGAACTCCACACAGAAAGGACCCGGACCGCTCCACCTTGGAATTAAACCCAGGGCCTTCTTGCTGTGAGGCAACAGTGGTACCCACCGAGACACCATGCCACCCACATACATATATATATATACAGTATATATATATATATATATATATATATATGTGTGTGTGTGTGTGTGTGTGTGTTTGTTTTGATATTCATTTTCATCAACCACTTTATCTATGCCAATCCATCGCAGGGCCTCGATCGCCCCCCTTAAATCATGTCTGTATGTAGATGCCCAACCACTGCACCACCTGAGCACCCAATATTATATTGTACTATATTATATTACAACCCTAAATCAGAAAAAGTTGGGACAGTATGGAAAATGTAAATAAAATAAAAACACAGTGTTTCATTACATTTACTTTAACATTTATTTGATTGCAGACAGGATGAACCTGAGATATTTCATGTTTTGTCTGGTCACCTTCATTTCATTTATTAAAAACATCCATTAGCGATAGTAAGGAGGTGAAAAAACTAAATAATGATGTGATTCCAAACAGGTGATGTCAACAGGTGATTGTAATCATGATTTGGTACAAAAGCAGCATCCAGGAAAGGCTGAGTCTTTAATAAAAAAAGATGATCAAAGGATCTCCAGTTTGTCAACGAATGTGTGAGAAAATGATTGAAATGTTTAAAAACAATGTACCTCAAAAAAAGATTGGAGGGGATTTGCATATTTCTCCCTCTACAGTGCATAATATCATTAAACCATTCAAGGAATCAGGAGAAATTTCAGAGCGTAAAGGCCAAGAGCGCAAGCTTAAGCTGAACGCCCGTGATCTTCAATCCCTCAGACGGCACTGCATCAAGAACCGCCACTCAACAATAGCTGATATAACCACATGGGTGAGGGATTACTTTGGCAAACCTTTGTCCAGCACTACAATACAGAGTTACATGCGCAAATGCCACATAAAACTTTACTGTGCAAAAAAGAAGTCTTATGTTAACCATGTCCAGAAGTGTCGTCGACTTCTCTGGGCTCTGAGGCATCTAGGATGGACCATCACACATTGGAAAGGTGGACTGTTATCAGCAACAAGTCCAAAAGCCAGGGTCTGTCATGGTATGGGGTCGTGTCAGTGCCCCTGGCAAAGGTAATTAACACTTATGTGATGGCAGCATTAATGCAGAAGAGCACATTGAGATCTTAGAGCAACATATGCTGCCTTCAAGACGTCATCTTTTCCAGGGACATCCATGCATTTTTCAACAAGACAATGCAAAACCACATGCTGCACACATTACAAAGGCATGGCTGCGGAAGAGGAGGGTACGGGTACTGGACTGACCTGCCTGCAGTCCTGACCTGTCCTCAATAATGAATGTATGGAGAATTTTGTATGGAGAATTTTGAAACAAAAAATGAGACAACGACGACCCCGTACACATCTTAAGACGTGTTTGCAGGACAAATGGGACAAAATAAAAGCTGAAACACTAAATCACTTGGTCTCCTCGGTGCCAAAACATCTTTTAAGTGTGGTGAAAAGGAATGGCAACATTACAAAGTGGTAAATGCTTTACTGTCCCAACTTTTTTTGGAATGTGTTGCAGGCTTGAAACGCAGGAATGGATGTTTATTAATAAATGAAATGAAGTTGACCAGAAAAAACATGAAATACCTCAGGTTCATCCTGTCTGCAATCAAATAAAAGTCAAAGTAAATGTAAGAAACTATTTACATTTTTCATGCTGTCCCAACTTTTTCTGATTTGGGGTTGCATATTACATTATGGCACAAGGTGGTGACAGAGGCTCTGCGTGCAACCCCACACCCCAAACCTATCTAAGTGCAGGAGACATAGCAAGGCAAAACAATAATGCAGCCTAAAAGTCACACAAACAAAACCAACTATAATTCTACAATTAGATAATTCTAAAACTATATACAAAAACCCAACCATAAGTCACAGCCCACAGTGGGACTCATAAAACAACAAAAGAACAGAAAGTCGAGTACATTACAGGAGCAGTACCACTGCACTCCACTCCGCTCTCACCCATAAACAGTTAGTCCTCTTTCTCTGATATTCATCTGCCCTAGTTGCTCCGTCCATAAGAGCTTCACAGTCTGGTTGTTTAACCTTTACGTGAGGACAGGGGATCATAAATTGCCCCAGATGCGACATCATCAGTAAAGCTCTGTTAACACCCCTTACGTTATAGGCACATCTGTTTTCGGTGATGAAAGAGAAAGATTTGGTAATATGAGTTTTTCAATGACTCAGCTCCATCATCCATGTTATAAAACCTTGTAAGACACCTTGATCACTCCATCATATGGGGTCAATATGGTGGGAATATGGTTAAGATATCCCTACCCTTTATCTTCTCTCCTGCCTTTTCAACACATTAATTAATGTGGTGTCTCAGTTGTGTGTAAAATATCCTGTCTGACATTCCTGCATATTGACGCAAAAAACTGATGTGCGAAGGCAACAATGATCTGAATGTTGTGCGTATGAGAACGACCGTGGGGAAAAGGAAAGTGTTGGAGTGTTACTCGTTTGGCAAGACTTCTGAGGCCTAGCCTTCCTTTCCTTTTCTACTTCTCTCTCATCTTCCAGAACACATTCAGAGGTGCAAGTTCTGAGTGTCCGCCAAGCAGGAAGTGACCTCAGTATTCCTACTGGGAACAAAGAAATGGAAAAATAGGGTGAGAGGTGTGAGTGTGTGTGTGTAAGCGTTTGTGCATGACACCGGGAGGCCTCGTTCATTCTTTAAAGCCTGGCTGCTACCAGATGGAGCTGAATCAGCTAGTACATGACATAATAAGCAGATCTGAGTGAAGCTCCCAGTGGATTCAAGAAGAGCACATCTTCCAAATCTGAACCTCATAATTGAGGGGTTTGACTCGGCATCTCTCACTTACCCAGCCACCTACTAAATCTCCTAGTAATGAATGTCAGTGAAGCGACGTACCACAGAGCCCACAAAACACTTAGCAAGCTCCAACTGTCCGAATCAAAAGGATTGAGAGAAGCTGAAAACCAACAGTGCTTTTCCAGCAGACAGAAGGGTATGGTACTAATGTGCATCCAGAACTATTAGTTTCATTGTGGTGCCAGCTGTGTCCATTTTCCACTACACAACATCGTTACTGCTTTAAGTTCCAAAAGTATGTGAAAATTCCTCCAAGTTAAGGACCCATTGTGAACTGGCGTATGCAATCAATTCTGTCAAATATGCTTCCAACTTTGTAGCAACAGTTTGGGATGGGACCAGTTCTCTTGCAGCATGACTAGATAGACAGATGGATGGATGGATGGATGGATGGATGGATGGATGGATGGATCGGTGGGTGGATGGATGGATGGATGGATGGATGGATGGATGTGGGTGGGTGGATGGATGGATGGATGGATGGATGGATGGATGGATGGATGGATGGATGGATGGATAGATAAATAGATAGATATGTATGGCTGGGCGGTATGGGCAAAAATAGATAGATAGGTATGGCTGGGCGGTATGGGCAAAAAATTTTATCACTATATTTATCACTATATTTTTTAAGATTCTGACGGTTTCACGGTATATCAGTCCATCACAGGGTCTCGGCCTTCCCCCCTGGATATAGCCAATCATATTTGTATGTATAAATGTATCATGGGTGCCCAGTAGCGAATTGGAGGTCTGTAGCGATTGACTCGGAGGTCTGTAGCGACTGGACTTGTTGCACAGGTGGCATCCTATTACAGTACCATGCTGAAACTCACTGAGCTCCTGAGAGTGACCCATTCTTTCACTAATGTTTGTAGAAGCAGTCTGCATGCCTAGGTGCTTGGTTTTATACACCTGTGGTCATGGAAGTGATTTGGAACACCTGAAGTCAATGATTTGGATGAATGAGTAAATACTTTTGGCAATATAGTGTATATAAAGTCATCCACTTTTCTACAACAGACCAAGTACATAGAATATAAAATGGTTTTATTTCACCATGTATATAGTGAAGGTTTTGCTTGGCCCCACAAAATGACACAATATATGAATCAGTACGCGTGAAACAGGTAGAATATATACTGTACAATGTTTATTATTAACATAATATTTAAGTACTATGCAGTTACCATTAGCTCTCCCTTTGACAAATAAAATGACATTTGCAGTCTCCCAGTCACCAGTGATGAAGTGCACAGTTATACCGTTATACTGAGGTATGACTCCACTGTACAACATGACTTTATATACACTATATTGCCAAAAGTATTTTATTCACTCATCCAAATCATTGACTTCAGGTGTTCCAATCACTTCCATGACCACAGGTGTATAAAACCAAGCACCTAGGCATGCAGACTTCTTCTACAAACATTTGTGAAAGAATGGGTCACTCTCAGGAGCTCAGTGAATTCCAGTCTTGGGTCCTGTCTGAGGTGTGTTACTGCATAATGGACCCACTACGGCCCTGAACAGTATAAATCAGTGGTAAAACATGAAAGGAGGGAGGGTCGAATGGGGTCTCCTTCAGCTGCTGTTATGTTGTGATATGCAATCTCGAGGACTGGTGGGAGTCACATGGAGTTGAGCGTGGCTCTCCGTACGAGATATTGCTCTGTGCGGGAACAGAGCACTGGTCAGAATGGAGGTAGCGCAAGCAACAGCAGAGTTACAATTAAGAATCAGAAATGACTAAAAAAGGAAGGCTGGGTAAGGAATGACAACAACAACCAATTGAGGGATTATGTTCTGTGCAGACAGAAAACAATACCAGTTCATTCGTAATTGAGGTGAGGACCTCCGCATCGCAATCGTATCACAATAAATAAGATCTGCATAAAAATGTCCATGCTTTGACTTCCTTAACCTAAAATGCATTACAGCGAATCAGTGTGCGTCATCGTTCACCCCTGTGTGTACTGAGCAAATCCAGCAAACCACTTTCCCAGACCGAACCATAAACAGGGCCTCCTCTGCACATTTCATGTTACGGGCAAAAATCTGTTTAACTGAAGCCAAGCTGAGCATCGTTTTTTGAGACGCACATCAAAAGCACAAAGCTGCCTCTAATTCCATGTGTTTACGGTGGGTCTAAATTACGGGATCACATTCATCCAGCACCAAACTCACTGCCAGCTCTCCCAACCAGTGCTTTTGTCCTTCATAGACATGTAACCGGATCTGTCCAAAAATCTCTCCCACTCTCCGTTTCTCTTTTCCGTGCTCTCGCTCTCTATCCTACTCTCTCTCTCATCTTAAGTCTCGCCATCATTACGAAGGACGCGGTTTCCAAACAAACAGGAAGGCAGAAACAAAGGCAGCCTTTAGTCTTTAAAATGAGAAACTCTGCCCAGAGCAGAACACGTTTTAAAATCTAACAGAGGAACGTTGTCAGAGACCTCTGTGTACGCCTTGCTGTCCCACATTCAGCTGGAGACCAGATCACACAACCCAAGTCTGGCTGCTGTTATATATAATTAGCATAAATGATTGATTCTGGTTCAGTGACAGTTTGAAGATGGTGATGATGAACCTGAAATGAGTGTTTAGTACTAACAGTGTTCTACTGTATATTAACAGTGTTGTGCAGGCATGGTAAGTCCAGATGAGGGTGCTAGAGTAATAGAGGACGTGTGCTCTCTTTAAAAAAAGCTTATGAGCTCTTATGAATCGTATTAAAAATTCATGTCATGTCAAATTTGTAGTAGAGCGCTTTTTACCATGCCTCAAGCAAGGTGCTCAGCTGGCACAGCAGTAAAATACACTACCCGACTAACAATAAAATCAGGGGTTCAAATCTTAGTGCTGCAGTTGGGCATGCCTATCTATGTCTTGGGTAGCTGGATAGCCGTTTGATGGTAATCTTGTCAGTGCGCTCTCAGTGCCGGTCCCAAGCCCAAATTGGGTCAGACTTCTGGCATAAAAAAAACAAGCCAAGGGCAACAGTGACAAAAAATGTATTATATTATCCATGATATGTTCACATGACTTCTGTATTCCAAGAATTAGGCAAAATATGCAGTTAGAATCCTTTTAAACATTCCATCATCTTAAATGATAGTAAATGATTATTTTGCTTTGATCCTAATGAAAGGTTTGGGAAAAGCATGTGCAGTTCACAGTTTTCACTACTGCTGATAGCACAAAGTTTAATAAATGGCTGGAGATTAAAAATAAGTGAATTGTAAGTATGTCCACTGGCTCTATAACAAGTAACAAATGTAAATCAGTTTACTTACAGCCATAAAAAGGCTAAACTTGGAAAAGCATAATGTCACGATTTTACAATGTTAAAAAAATAATAATAAGGTTAAATATGTACAAAAATGATTCAATCCATACAATCTCTACAAATAGTAGAGGCTGTTTATCGAAATAAAGTTACATGGCTGGAATATTCTGGACAGAACGGCAATCAATCGCAGGGTTTTGGCCACCCCTGCGATTAGCATCACTGAGATTCAAACCTGGATGTCAGAGGTGGCGAGCTAGTGTAATAGACAAGTGCACCACCTGAGTACCTAATGCAATTTATATCAAATATATTTTTGTTATTATTATATTGATATAAATATCTCTTTGTATCTGCTGTGTATTTTGATATTTGTTCATACCCATAAAACACGGGTGTCAAACTCATTTTCACAGAGGACCACATCTGCATTATGGTGGCCCTCAAAGGGCTGATTGTGACGTATCCTGCTGTGATTGCAGTCGCCTTTTAATTCTTGGACAATTTGTTGTTTTTCTTGGAGGCTAAATTCTGTGTTTGGTGTCACAATGTCAAATTGATACTGTATATGTATAATGTATATCTACATTTATATTGTACTCCTTTACCACAGACACGGCCTCATAACACAAGAGACATACTGGTTTTTCTTCTTGAAGCACAAACTTGTATTCACTTTCCCATCTTTCATTAAATTACCCCATTCTGCTTTAATTTTCTCTTCTTGTTCATTTTGGGATTATTTGTAAATATTTCTCAACATCACTTGTTGGAAAACCAGCTCAGTTAAACGCTGATGTGAAAACACTGCCATCTAGTGGCGGGATGCAGTCACTTTGCGGGTCACAAAATCAGCATGCATTGTGGGAGATGCAGTTTATGTACGATTTTACAGTGTATTTTAAGACAACCATATGTCTTTTAAGTATGAGTTTGACATGTGCCATAAAAGGAGGTGAAATAATGGTGATTAATATGGGAGGATGAAGTAGTTCTTTGCACAAAGTAAGCAAAAATAACCTTTTATGTGACTGTGGGCCACTTCTTCATATCATCTTCTCAGCCTTCTATGATAGAAGCTTTAAGTAAGAAAATATTGCAGTTTAATCAGGCTTTAATGTGGGTTCGAAATTTTCCCATATTTATGTTGATATGTGTGTTTATTTAGGTTGCACCAGAATTACTGCCTGAATTTTGTGCAAAGCATCATGGGGTGCAGGAAAATTGTGGATAAGAAAAAACCTTAAAAGAAAGCAGGCTCCTTGGGGGGCCTGGAGGATATCTGGATGAAGTAAAATTAGATTATATAAACAGATACTAAAACGGTTAAAAAAATTATTTTAAAAATTAAGGTGCATCATCCTTTGGTTCAGTCTGTGATAGAATGAAATCTAAATGTGAGGTTTGGTAGGTTGTAAGTGCAAAAGTTTTTTGTGTGTTGCCCTGGAATACCCGAAATATGATTTCAGATGAAACAGTGGTTGGATCTGGCAAGTGTTTTGCAATTAGACGTCATGGGTCATTAGGAAATAGGGTTCACCCGATTATTGTCACTCATTAAAAATGTGATCTCACACAATTATTATCCAATTATCCAAGTGTCATTTCCAAAATATCTAAGCTTCCAGAAATTAAAATTGATGAGAAAATTCTCAAACATCATTTTATTACATTTAAAAAATTGCATCATTGTTGTCTTGTTTGAAACAAAGGAAACTTCATTTGATTGCAACACAGCAACGTGCCTTATTGCAGCCTAAAGTTTTGGAAAAATCTCCATCTAAAATCTGATTAGCCAGAGTGTATCCACCCTTAGGCATTTCCTGATTGGCCGAACGCCTGCTTATAGTTTAATAAAAACAGCAACGAAAACGACGCAAATGTGCTGGCGTCTGATTTACAGGCACACATCGTAACTGCTCTGGCAGAGGCCATCACTTTGCTTAATCTTACCCTTCCTGACAAATTAAATAAGCTTTCGTCTGGTTCCTATTAGCGGCACATTACCAATAATTGCTGTGGTATTTACAAACATTGCTAGCCAGTCCACTCCTTGCGGGCTCTCGTATAGCACAGTGCTGGAGCAGCAGGCCTACGCTACCTGCCATAATGCAGAATACGCTTTCTTACCCCACTGTACTATAATGTGAGCCAGGCTTAAGCAATTTAACGAGAGGTTTGATGGTTCAGTTCTTGTGTTTCATATGAAGTTGGAGCATTTTCACAGGAGTATGGTAGTACTTCAGTGTGGTTGTTAAATATAGATGAAAGGTAAACTACGCTCTCCAAATCGGATTACTACCACTTTTGGGGGTAAAAACTCAAGGCCAGTGCTAGTAATCGCAAATCTGGGCCAAGTTTTTAAATATGATCTCATGCACAATGACTGGTCCTCCCAACAGAAAGTCCCCAGTCAAATACTTTTAGTAACATGTTGGCAGACTGTTGTGCTAGCAAAAGTTCAGTTTGGAGACACAACAATTATAAGTGTTTGAGAGTAACTGGCAATAGAATCACAACATAGAAAATTGGCGAATTAAAAAATGCTGGCAGTATCCAGAAGTGTAGGAGAGCAAGGGTGTAGTGATGACATTCCTCTCTACTCTAAAAGTAACTGCAGCCAACCACATTAATCTAGAAGCTGATGTGTAGAGAATAAGCATTAAAAATGCAAGGCTTCAAGGCTGGTTACTGAGATGTTATAAAAGAGATCCAGCTAGTGGATAAAAACTGGCAAGAAGAAAGTTTGGAGAGTAAAAAACACAAATAAATTACTGTAACTGTGTTCATTTATTAAACTGACTCTATCTAGATAATGCTACTCCACAGAGAAACCAATAAAGAAACTCATCAAAGACTGTGTTCCATCCCCATAGCTACAATCTAAGTAAACAGCATCTGGTAATACTGTATAATCACTACAAGGTAATACACCTAACGTATGTGGACACCCATTCTAATTATTGAATTCAGGTGTTTTAGCTATACCCAGTGCTTGCAAGTGGTTAAAACAATTCTTAAATAATAAATTTACCAAACTAATATGTTTGAATCCCAGCTCTGCTAGCGGCAGGCTGGGCGCCTACACAGACAATGATTGACTTCTGTAAGTCGCTCTGGATAAGAGCGTCTGCTAAATCCCGAAAATGTAAAATGTAAAATGTAATGACTGGCTCATCCGTTGGGTTGGATGTGGGAGGGAATTCTGATTAAATTACGACCTCTGCTGTCTGATCGATGCTGCCTGCACAGAGACTGGGAATCAGTGCGTGACTCTCCATGCGCGAGACTAAGCCCCATATGAAATCATCTTGTGCAGATGAAAAGATGCAGTCGGCTACTATGCATGTGTCGGACAGGGCGTGTGTTAGTCCCGGCTCTCCTCGATCAGGAGTGGAAGTCACCAGCAGTAGAGATAAAGCGAAATGCAATCAGGTAGTTGGACATGGCTAAATTGGGAGAAAGTAAGTAAAAAATGGGTCTTTAATCGTCTTTTGAAGATGGCAAGAACAGCTGTTTGAAAAGACAGGGGGAGTTAATTTCACCACCTGGGTGCTAGTACAAATAATTGCCTTGATGCCTGTCTTTCTACAGAGTTCTGAGTGGTGGAAATTCAACTTAATGACAAGCATGACTGGAACCCTGTGCACAAAACAACATACATAAAGACTTGATGTGTTAGAAGACGAGTGTGTTGGAACTACAATGCCGTGCACCAAGTCCTGGACTCAAGGTCACTACACATGTTTAGGATGAATTGGAACTCTGATTGCAGGCCAGGCTTTCTTGTTCTAGCCAGCATGGTCTTACAAAGGCTCTTTTGACTGAACTGGCACTGATTCCAACAAATGAAATAAATGTACAATAAAATGGAATGCCTGTTTATAATAGTAAAGGCTATTAAAGCTGCAAATGTGGGTCCAACTAATGCCTTACTAAAATTTAAAATAAGGTCATTTTTATTGTATTTAAAATTCAACACACCAAAATTGCTCTATAAAAAGATCTGGCTGAGTAGCTGATAGGCTAAATCAGGTATGTTGAATGAAGTGAAATTCTAAATTCTGCATTACTGTGGTCAGACAACAGTAGAACAGACAGCCACACAGCAACACCTGTCAGGCTGATGAGTTAGCACTGTTGCAGGTGAATTGAAACATATTACAGATGCAGTGTGAGTCAGATTTTAACAGGGAGGCTCAGTAAAAGTGTAGTGCTGAGGAAGAGAAGCCAAAGTAGCCATCAGGAAATGATTTAGAAACCATGAAGTTCCATTGAAAACAGAAGAGTTAAATTGAAAAAGCATACAATCTGGTGACCTGCTTCTACTCTACCTGCATGCCTTTTTAATAATTAAACCCAGTTGTATGTTTGAATACCCGTTTCATCAATGCAAAATATTCATAAAAAACTACTGATGCAAATTACCATATGCTAATGAGATCATAACCAACTAGCTTTGATTTACGCTGTGTTTGTGTTCTTTAGATGAAGTATTTATTCAAATATTTATCGTAGGCAACACATCCAGAGGAGCAAAACTAAATGCTATAATGCAAACAGACATTTAGACAGATGATTAGACAGATGTGACCGTGCTCCACGTCAGACAGTTGGGTCAGCTCTGTGTCAGTACTGTGCTTGCAGGCCAGACTGCAGTGTCTGTACAATGACTCAAAAGAGTTAGGGATGAAAGCTGGCATGAAAGAGAGACAGGTTACGTTTAATTAAGAGCAGTTTACCCGGTGATTTAGGGGCAGTTTCAATTGAGGAAAAGACCTCGCTGATCTCACTGTCACTCAGGAATTTGAGCACAGTCCATTCATCAGAGATCCCATTAAATCTGCAAATCTGAAAGCTTTTTTTTGTTATTATTTTACTTTTCCTGGGCAATTTGGCTGGCCGGTGGAAAGATTTAAAGAGTCAAATTTGGTTTGCAGGCTTGTTCACATCTGTAAACGTCTGAGCCTTACTGTATAGTAATTGCAGCATTAAGCTGGCCACCGAGAGCCAAAGCAATTCATACAAATAAATTTTTTTGTTTATAATTATTTTCATATGACCTGAGGGAATAATAAAAATACTGAAATCCTGACAGAGAGCTGCTTATTAATTCAAGTACACACAAAAACACAGCTGGATTTCAAAGCAGAAGGCCACAGCCTTCAAATAAAAAAAAAAAGAATAAGAACAGAGCATTCCCAAACTTTTGAGATCTCTATTCAGTAAATATTAAGGTAAAATGCTTATCCTAGGTGAATTTTAGTCAGACTCAAGATCACAATCGCTCTTGTTTCAAACTCCAGCAGAGTGCTATGTGGTGGTGAAGGAAACCATGGGAAATGCAAACCAGGGAACATCATCAGTGAAGTAATAAAAAACAACACTGTGGTGCATCTCCCCTATCGAGAGCCATGGACCAGATTAACTAAGAACACTACATTATCATTATCAACCATGACTGTCTTCATAATTTACTCGGCATGGTGGCTTTGACCCTTTGATGAAGGCCACAGATGTACTGCAGATATCTGGATTCAATTAGGCAGTCTGGACCTACTATCTCTCCCATATGCACAATCTAAGTACCAGAGAGGGGGGGGGGGGGGGGGGGGAGATAGAGAGAGAGAGAGAGAGAGAGAGAGAGAGAGAGAGAGACAGAGAGAGAGCTAACCTGTCCAGCAGTAGATCTTCTAACTTGCTTTGTTCACCAAAAGGAGGCGTAAGTAGCCAGTCAGATTTCCAATTCTGAAAGTGCTTGGAGTTACACCAAGGGCTTTTACAACTGTATGATATATCTAAAAACCATAAATGTGCCATCGATCCAGTAACAAAGATTCAAGTTTCAGTACATTAGGTATCTGTTTATGTTTGGTACCAACTGGAACTAATAATACTCTGATAAGATATACTTTATTGTTTCCTTAAGGAGTTATGTTTTGGCAGGTACTTGTTACTCTTTTAAAACTGCATTTTTCTGGGCGCTCAGGTGGCGCAGCGAACTAAGATGCTAGCCCACCATTGCTGGGATCTTAAGCTCTCAAGTTCTCAAATCTCAGTTCTGCTATCAGCCATCCAGGCACCTACACAGACTGCAGCAGTAGATATAACTGGGTATTTGGATACAACTAGATTGGGAGGAAATTGCAATATGCTGTGTAATTCTAAATGATTATAAAGTTTAATAACAATCTCATATAAAAATGGTTCATTAATCTTTGTGTGATGTTATTAATAAAAAATATACAAACTGTGACATTAAAAACATAAAAAAAAACATTAAAAAACATTAAAAACAATAAGGTCCAGTGCCACACACTCTGCACAAGACAGGGATATTTGTACAATTTGTACAATTTGTAAAATGCAATATAAACTTCTGTGCCAATGGTAACTTCACACATATGCATGTCACCCATGCTGATGGGACTGATCCACCCCATGCCATGACAGAAGATGGCTTTTGCACAATTTGCCAGTAACAGTATTGATGGCCACAGAACTCAATGTCTGTTTTTCCCCCAAAATAAACTGGCACCACATCTAGGATTTCGAATACATCGTACATCTCAGCTCTGCCATCCGGCTGGGCTGGGCAGCCACATGAACAAAGATTGGCTGTTGTTCAGGGTGGGATGAGCCAAACCAGGGTTCTTCATAACTGGTGCAATTACGACCTCTGCTGGCTGATTGATGGTGCCTGCGCAGAGTTGGGGAATAATGCTGATCAGGGTGTGGCTCTCCGTGCACAAGGCTGATCCGCATATGAACTCGCCTCGTGCAGGTGGTACCGCACACGTGTCGAAGGGGGCGTGGCTCCTCAGTCAACAGTAGAGGGTTGTATCTGTAGAGGTGAAACGTAACGCAATCAGGGTAATTGGGTATGACTAGATCAGGGGACAAAATGGGGGGGGGGGGGGGGGGGGGGGATCAGTGAAAAAGAGGAAAAATAAATAAATAAAAATAGATAAACTGAAACGTTGAGCACACGTTTATTATGTCTTTCAGTCCATGTGAGATGAGCTCAGGCATGGAGAACCGGGCAGAACTTTGCCCCAGCCCAACTTTTTTGATTGTTTTGTAGACGTCAAATAAAAAAAATCATATTAAGAAAATACAATTAAAATGATCAGCCAAGACATTAAAAGTCATTTCTCTGCAATTTTGTAAGTAAGTTAAGTAATGTTCAGGAGAACTCTTCTTTTTATTACATTTTTACAAAATAGCCCAACCTTTCTGGATAAAAAAAGAAGTAGAACTAAAAAACTCTTGTTGGTTCCCATTTGAGCAAATTCTTTATTTTTTCATCAAGCTTTAAAAAAATGCCCCAAATGTCCCTGCTTGCCTTGCTGTTGTCTTGCCTGATCCCTTTATGGCTCTCCAGATTTGCACAATATTGGAAATGAAGGCAATTTAGACCAAGTGTATCAGGTATCACTCTGATGTCGGTGAATAATAGCCCAGCAATCTAAGCAAATTTAAGAAAGTTGAAAGAAGGAGAGAGACAGTAAAGGTTGAAAGCAAAAAAGCTGGAAGGCACAGAAAAGATTTCCATATGTATAAGCTCAGAGGTTCCACAGACAGGACCACATGTTAGCCGTTATGTCCACTCTCTGGCGAGCTGGTATTATTCAGGATTTTAGAATATGCAGAGCTATACTGCACTGCAGGCAGTTCCAGGAGCACAGCACTGTGCAATCATTCAATGCAGAGATCTGAGATACCAGCTGTCTTTTGACATTTAATTCTACCTGCTTGACTACTAAATAGCGTAGGATGTATTATGATCAAGTGTCTAATACTAATATGCACTGCAGCCTTCATTTTCTTTAAGTCTCTGTTCAATTTGTGACTTGGATCAAGAACGGTGGTGGAAAAAGTCCAGCTGCTGTGTGGCTGCTTTAGGTTTTGACCAAATTTCATTTGTGAAAACAAACAATGTAAAATATTACATTTGAGATCACATGCTTCAGTAAGATTTAAGCCTAAATAACTCTGTGCTTTCTGTCTCTACCCAAAAAGCCAAGGTGATTGTGACAGCTCACTGCTGAACCACTGGCGGCCAGGCCACAAAAGTAAGCAAAGATCTGGTTTTAATAGAGTCTGTCAGAAATTGATGCTGGGTGCCAAACCTTTAGAATAAGAACAAAATAACAGATTAGCAACTGTAATTTGTCTTAAGGTTTTAATAGAAAAAAATATATGCAAACCTTCTCCTCATATCATGTGAAATATTTTTGTGGTCAGTTTGAAAGCGCTTTCATAGGTAGCCATGTGCTTTTAATTTCGCAAACATAGCAATAACGTGCTATTTGAGAAAGTGGATTTTGACTTGTGATTTTTTTTCCCTAGTTCCCCAATCACACGCTATAGAATTGTTTGACAGTTACAAATGGTATTTGGGCACGTTCCTGCTTTGTGGAGCTAGTAGGAAAAGAGATTGAAACTTTAAACTGACAGATACATAGACTGTAGGTTACAGACTAAATATGTCCCATTTGTTCAACCTAAATCAAAATAGCCCTGTCATCTAGCAAGATGAAATCACCGGAGCCTGTTTATAGAACATCTAAAAACACAGACACAGCCTACAGGTTTGCATATACAAACCCACGCACCATAATTACTTTGTGTATTAAAATGCTGACCGTCCCTGTGTATCACTGATAAAAATTGATTTTAAAAAGACACAAAAGTAAATAATTCTGCTCCTCTTATACAAACATGTTGGTTTAACTGATAAAAATGTAAACATTTTAGCATAAAATTGTCATTCTGATAACATTTTTGCTAACAATAATTTGTCAATTATACAGCCACTGGAGATCACTCTCACCAGAGTATTGATTAGACTCAGGTGCTTCAGTTATGAAGCCATTTCAGTCTCTATATAAACAACTAATACAGGCATGTTAGATGCGAAGTCTTGTTTTGGCACGTCCTGCAATTCTGAGCGTTCTAATTGTTATTTCGGCTCTTTGGTATGACCTATTATTTCTTGTTCTTTTGGATTATCATATTTTGCCTAGTGCTCTAGATTATCTGACCACCCGTTGCTGACTTGGAGTGTTCTGATATTTGACTTTTGTGTTATTAATAAACTTGCACTTGATTCCTTACGATCTTGTACAGTGATTTTTTGTAACACTACCTAGTTCACAACGGTGAAAATCGAGTCACAGACTGTGAAATGAGATGTTTCCTGTGTAATATGCAATTTGCACTGAAATTCAAAATTTCAGCTTTGTGTTTAGCGATTTACTGTTTTTCATTCGTGTAGCATTCAAGTGCCTCAAGTTTTATTGGTTAATTTGCAATATCAGGTGGTCCTAGCCATCCTACGGCAATTAATTTAGCAAATGCTTAGTCAGAATGTCCAAGATGTCGAAGTGTAAAGCAGCTAAAAACACTACTCGGGTAACTGAGTTTGGAAAACTCCCAGCCAATTCTGTGGACACAGAGAGTGGTGTGTGAAAACAAGGACGAGTATTTTCATATTTGAGACGGAGACTCGCACCATCGCTAAATGTTCTAGGTTTTCATTCAACTATTAAGGTAGGCTGTGCTGTGTGTTGTAGCTTCCATTTATTCCATATATTTAATTTATGAGTGTAATTTAATGACTGCTGTAAAATGTGCCACTTTTCTTTAAAAATCTGTGAAATCTTTGATTTTTGAAAAACAAGGTCTGTAAAATTAAGCACATTTTTCCATGAATTTAGTTGGGCCCTGCCTATGGTGTATGTGCACAAAAGAAGTGTGTACCATCTTCGAAAAAGTTGTGACATTTTGTAAAATGCAATAAAAACAAGAATCTGTGATTTGTTCATTCTTCTCAAGGTTTTTTTAACTAACAAAAATACAAAGAAAAGATGTCCAAAATGTCACTGACCAGCTTATTTGTATTTTGTAACTATAAACAAATATAGAATTTGATGTCTGCAGCACTCAAAATTGTGACACAAGCATATCATCTTTCCTGTTAATTTCACAATTTAATTATTTGGGAATTAAGAACGTTAACTGTTACAGTTTTGTCCATTTTGCTTGATACAAGACTTCAGGGATAATGGGATCAGGGTGTGACTCTCTGTACACAAAGCTGATCCACATATGAACTCGCCTCGTGCAGGTGAAAAGATGCAGTCGACCACTGCACACATGTCAGAAGAGGCGTGTGTCAGTCAGGGCTCTCCTCAGTCAGGAGTGGAGGTCAAGACCAGTAGAGGGGAAGCATAATGCAATCGAGTTATTGGATACGACTAGATTGGGAGGAAAAAAGATAGATCTAGACCGCAGACAGGTGAGTCAAGCACATGCACTCTGTTTTAGCATGTGCAAATTGTGGCCTGACATTGTCTTGTTGAAATAACCATGGCCTTTGCTGGAAAGAAAGTTGCCTTAATGGTAGCATATGTCTCTCTAAGATCCCAACATAAACCTCAATGGTACATGCAGGTCACCCCCATACCATCACAGATGTTTTCTTAAAAAGCTTTCACTAATAACTGTCTGAATGGTCCTTTTTATCTTTGACACAGAGAACTGTGTCTGTTTTCCCCAAAAACAAGAAGCAGTGTGGACTCATCTTACTATAGTACACATTTATCCTGTGATTCAGTCTATCTGAAATGAGATCAGGCTCAGAGAACTAGCAGGGGACGTTTCTGCTTAGAATTGGTGCATGGCTTTCTTTTTGCTGAAAGCTTCAGGTTGTATTTCTTGATGCATGTTTTTCCAAGTATCTCCAATTCCACGTAGCTATATTTATTACAGAAGCATAACACTTTTTCCATGCTATGCCATCTGAGGGCTCAAAGGTCAAGCATATTAAACAGTGGCTTTCAGCTTGCCCTACACAGACTGAGATTTCTCCAGATTTGCACAATACTATGTAATGTAGATGGTGAAACATCTACATTATTTGTAATCTTGCATTGTGCCCAGCTTTTCAATGGGCGCAAGGCACACAGTAACACCCTGGACGGGGCGCCAGTCCATCGCAGGGCAGACACACATACACACACAGAGGAAACCCACACAGACATGGGGAGAACATGCAAACTCCGCACAGAAAGGACCCGGACCGCCCTGTTTGGGGATCGAACACAGGACCTTCTTGCTGTGAGGCGACAGTGCTACCCACCGAGCCACCGTGCTCAGCAAAACAATAAAGGTCATTTCTTTGTACTTTTCTCTCCCAAATGTATTGAAGTAACACTTCAACACTGAAATCACAGTAATAATAAGCTGCCTTATTGCCTAACAGACGGCATTCAGCATGACGATTAAACCCAGTTGTTTGCTGAGAGCATTAGACCTTTCTGATCTCCCGTCTGTTTGAGAGTTTGTTTCATGAGTCTTACACAACCCATGTGCAAAGGCCTTGGAAAATCAGATACATTTGGACACTCTTATTCTTGTGCAAGTTCTGTTGCTGGAAGGCTCAGGGGATTCTTGCATGTTTCACTGCACAACGGTCAGTTTGAGTTTGAAAAGAAGTGACAAGATCTGAAATAACAGTGCTGATATTTTCCCCACAAGGTCTTAGTGAAAGAGAACAAAAAAATAGCCTGTAGAAAATGACAGGCTATGTTATAATGTTAATATTTCTAGAATAATGGTAGTGATATTCATTAACTGTATTTAAGCAAGCATAAAATCTGAGTATGCAATTTTCTCATTTGAAGAAAGCTGAAGACAGCTGAGACGGCTGAATTTTAACCCAATATATGATTTCAGATTTAATACATCTTTGCATGTCAGAAAATGTGTGATGAGTTGTTTCTGAACAAGTCATTCTTTTAAAATGAACATTGGAAAACAAAAGAAAAGAGGCTTTTTTTAAAAGCAACTCGACTCCCAAGGCATTTGCATCAACAGAAAAATTTAAGAAGAATCTTGGCAGTACTACAAAACGTAGCTGTTTTGGAGCCTGAGAGTCTGATCTTATTGGTGTCTTGAGCCAATCGACATGCCTTACTAAAAGTACAGAAATGCTCATTATTACCAACACACCCATTGTGCAAGGCGTTTTGGACACTAAATAAGGTATATAATAGGTATGTTACACACTGCTTAGTACAGTAATATGTGATTTGAAATACTGCCTCAGTAAAGCAGCTCTAAGCAGTACAGCATTATGTTATTTCCACTATAGAGATTAAAACCAGTATGTAAACAGTAAAGACGCCTGGCAGGGGAATCCTTTTTTTACTTTCATCAACCACTCAATCCTGCTCAGGGTTGTGACAACTATGGTTGCACTGGGAAACATTGGGCCCAGGGTGGGAATACCCTGGACAGGGCGCTGATCCATCACAGGGCGTCGGCCAGTCACCTAGCAGCCAGACATAGCCAATGAAGTCAAAGGCCAGACAATAGCACTGCTGAGATTTGAACCTGCTGTTCATAATATACTGCTATTATATTAATAATAGCATACTGTGCCACACAAGTGCCTTGCAGTGGACCTATTATAAGCAAATCATCTTTTAACTTTAAACCTAAAGGCAAAAAATTAAAAACATGGTAAATTAAGTAGTAAATAAGATGGGTTCTCTATTTTATTTTTCATGTTTTACCACTTTATTCTGGTCTGGGTTGTGGTGGGTCTGGCTTCCCCAGAATCCCTCAGCATAAGGCAATAACACACCCTGGACAGGATGCAAATCCATAGTGGGATTTGGGTCCACCAACATAACCAATCATGTCTGTTTGTAGATGCCTGACCAGCCGATAGCACCACTGCAGATTTAAACCCTGGATCCCAAAGGTAGTGGGTTAGCGAGATATATCTACACACTAGCCCACAGGTTATTGTCAGAAAGTTATAAGTTTTACTGTTGCGAAGCCATCAACCTATCCAGTATGTATAAACAATACACATTTATGTAACTTTTACAATGCATGAACATGCAGAAACATAACAATCACCAAAGAGCTTATTATTACACCACAAAGAACTATATTTATGGTAATATAATTATACAGTACATAACATTAATATACTTAGGCACTTAGGTGATGCAGCATTACACTAGCATACCATAGCTAAGGTGTGGGTTCAAATGTCAGCTGTGCTATCATCCGGCCTGGTATCTACACATACATGATTGGCTATGTCCAAGGGGGATGAATGAAGCTCTGCAATGGATTGACGGACTGTCCAGGGTATTTTTGCCTTGCACCCAGTGTTTTCCCAGTGGAACCAGGATAAAGCGTGTGATGGAAATAAAATGAATAAACATAAATAAACCAAATTAGTATCATCCATTAAAGTGGGGAGCTTCACTAGGCATAGCCACTGTAGTGAAAGACATCTGATTGCTGCCTGACTTGTTGTTTTTCCATTATTTTATGACATCACATTACAAGTCCAAGTAAATCAGTTAAAATAATTATTGCAGGAATCAGATTTTTTTAAGTTACTGACAAGTTAGTGACATTTTTAAGCACTGATATGATTTCATTATGCTCACTTGTGGGCTGCATCTGCTCCACAAGTAACAGCACAACGAGAACAGAGAAATATTTCCCACAGGCTGGTGTGGAATTGTCATGTAGAAAAGACCAGCTCCTACCTGCTCAAACTCCCTCAGGCTGTGAGTCTGCAGTGGAGGTCCTTTCTCTGTTTCATCACTGGAGAAATCTGTGAAAAATATTACATTCTTTAACATGACAGAATTTTTGCAGGTACTTGTAATTAAGATACATGTTTCAATTCTAACTGTGATTTATTGAGCCACAGTTAATTCAGAGCTACAGTAAATAAACAGTTTTCACTGAATAGTAAATAGGTATAAATCATGCATTAGGACTGAATCTTGTTTACCTACACAGTAAATAGGCTGCATTTTTCTAAAGGGGCTATAAAGGGCGCTCAGATGGTGTGGTGTTAAACTATGCTAGCCCACTGCCGGTGGTACTATTGGCTGGCCAAATGTCTACACAGACAAGCTGTTTAACCAATAACTATTGAATCCACAACACATGTTTTCTTTATTTTTTTCTACTTTTGCTCCCAATCTAGTTGTCCAATTCCAACTTCCTCTGCTGTTGCACCACCCCTGCCCTGATCTAGGAAACCTGCCACTGCCAGCTGCTTCTTTTCACCTGCCAGATGTGGAGCCTCACAAAGAGCCACAATTTTAAAAGTAATGAGGGACCCGTCTAACCACCATCCCTCATGGACAGTCGTGCTTGTTGGACATCCGTCCAGGTCCAGTTCAGAATGGAAATCTAAGCGGTGGGATGCTAGCATTTTAGACTCATCTGTGCCCGAAATGAGAGACTTTTTAAACTGTTTTTGAACAGTGCATAAACGAGGGTTCTTCAAAAAGTTTTCACACTTTTTAGACTTAGACTTAAGAGACGACCTTTATTGTCATTCATTATACACAAGTGTACGCAGAACGAAATTTCATTGCATTTTGGCTCGCACGGAATATACAGAGTAAGAGAGGAAATTATTGATACATAGTATCACAGGATTTAGATATAAAAATATATCAATGAATTATATGAATTATATAGCAGCACAGATTTTAATTTTAAAGAATGTGATCGGTGGCAGCACAGGATTAAAAAAAATAAGTATAAATGTACATAAATGTACATCTACATATATATACAGTGTATCACAAAAGTGAGTACACCCCTCACATTTCTGCAAATATTTTATTATATCTTTTCATGGGACAACACTATAGAAATAAAACTTGGATATAACTTAGAGTAGTCAGTGTACAACTTGTATAGCAGTGTAGATTTACTGTCTTCTGAAAATAACTCAACACACAGCCATTAATGTCTAAATGGCTGGCAACATAAGTGAGTACACCCCACAGTGAACATGTCCAAATTGTGCCCAAAGTGTCAATATTTTGTGTGACCACCATTATTATCCAGCACTGCCTTAACCCTCCTGGGCATGGAATTCACCAGAGCTGCACAGGTTGCTACTGGAATCCTCTTCCACTCCTCCATGATGGCATCACGGAGCATCATGATGTTAGACACCTTGAACTCCTCCACCTTCCACTTGAGGATGCGCCACAGGTGCTCAATTGGGTTTAGTCCATCACCTTTACCTTCAGCTTCCTCAGCAAGGCAGTTGTCATCTTGGAGGTTGTGTTTGGGGTCGTTATCCTGTTGGAAAACTGCCATGAGGCCCAGTTTTCGAAGGGAGGGGATCATGCTCTGTTTCTGTTGGAATTCATGTTTCCCTCAATGAACTGCAGCTCCCCAGTGCCGGCAACACTCATGCAGCCCAAGACCATGATGCTACCACCACCATGCTTGACTGTAGGCAAGATACCGTTGTCTTGGTACTTCTCACCAGGGCGCCGCCACACATGCTGGACACCATCTGAGCCAAACAAGTTTATCTTGGTCTCGTCAGACCACAGGGCATTCCAGTAATCCATGTTCTTGGACTGATGTCTTCAGCAAACTATTTGCGGGCTTTCTTGTGCGTCAGCTTCCTTCTGGGATGACGACCATGCAGACCGAGTTGATGCAGTGTGCGGCGTATGGTCTGAGCACTGACAGGCTGACCTCCCACGTCTTCAACCTCTGCAGCAATGCTGGCAGCACTCATGTGTCTATTTTTTAAAGCCAACCTCTGGATATGACGCCGAACACGTGGACTCAACTTCTTTGGTCGACCCTGGCGAAGCCTGTTCCGAGTGGAACCTGTCCTGGAAAACCACTGTATGACCTTGGCCACCATGCTGTAGCTCAGTTTCAGGGTGTTAGCAATCTTCTTATAGCCCAGGCCATCTTTGTGTAGAGCAACAATTCTATTTCTCACATCCTCAGAGAGTTCTTTGCCATGAGGTGCCATGTTGAATATCCAGTGGCCAGTATGAGAGAATTGTACCCAAAACACCAAATTTAACAGCCCTGCTCCCCATTTACACCTGGGACCTTGACACATGACACCAGGGAGGGACAACGACACATTTGGGCACAATTTGGACATGTTCACTGTGGGGTGTACTCACTTATGTTGCCAGCTATTTAGACATTAATGGCTGTGTGTTGAGTTATTTTCAGAAGACAGTAAATCTACACTGCTATACAAGCTGTACACTGACTACTCCAAGTTATATCCAAGTTTCATGTCTATAGTGTTGTCCCATGAAAAGATATAATGAAATATTTGCAGAAATGTGAGGGGTGTACTCACTTTTGTGATACACTGTACATACCTATAAAATAGCAGCATGAATAAAATACAAATAAAGTGACTTGTGGAGTTAAAAATTGTTCATATACATATTTGTAAAGGTAGATAATGAGTGCACAGATGGCATGTGGCTCAGTATTTTCCTTGAAATCATCCAAAAGTGTTAGGAGTTCAGCAGTCTAATGGCTTGGGGGAAAAAACTGTTACAGAACCTGGTGGTCCTGCACTGAATACTCCTGAATCTTTTACCAGAAGCCAGCAGGAAAAACAGTCCACAGTGAGGATGTGAGGGGTCACTGATGATGTTGTGTGCTCGGGATATGCAGCGCACTGATGCGAGGTCCTGAATGGAGGAAAGAGAAGTCCTTTTTGAAGATCCCTCGTGAATTCGGCTTCCAAGTCATTCAAAAGAAAAGTGTCCTGTTGGCCAGACTTCTCAGCAATGCCACCAGCCCCAGTAGTCACCAGTCTGGGATAGCATTACTATAGTCTTGTGTTGTTGGTGTGAGTGACAGCATTGTTTTCTTCTCGAGGTAATGGACATCTGTACAGCTGTATGTGGATTGATCTAAATAGACAGACCTCATGAGGAAGGGCTATCCTGCATTTTCCCCTAATTTAGACATGTCTAATTTTCCATGGCCCCTTACAACCTCCAGCACATGCCCAATGCTCTTACAACAATGCTTTCCTAAAGAGAGCTTTAACACACTGAGAAATGTGCTAGGTATTCCTCTGCCATGTTTGCCTACATTGGATTTAAAAAGACTAAATGTAGCCAAATATTACAGAAATGTCCTTGGAAAAAGTGTGTAGAGTGCACACAAACTCAGAGACCCAAAGTATACAGCCAAAACAACTCTGGAGTGGCTTTGGGCCACATCTCTGAATGCCAGTGAGTGGTCCAGCCAAAACCCAGACTTAAACCCCATCAAACATTTGTGAAGGGACCTGAAGATTGCAGTTCACAGACGTTCAATTTCCAAAACCTCAAAAACCATTTTTTTCTTTCTTTGTGGGTGATTAAATGTAGATTTATGGTAAAATAACAATAAAATCAATTTGAAATCAAATTCACAACCAAATAAAGATGTCTGAATACTTTATTGATCTGTTAATTTAGGCAGCAGGCATCACTGTTGCAGTGGCATGGATCTGGCCTAATCTGGCCTTTCCTACCTCAGATATGGCCAACTGAGTGGAAGGCACCGCTGTGAACAAGGCAATGTTGGGCTAGCATATTATTCCATTTGAGTGCTCAAGGGTTTTTTGTTTTTTTTAAAGATGTTGGCAGGCTTTACAAGTCTCCAAAAGTTGGGTAAAAATTATTATGATGTTATTATGATTTTATAGTTAATGGCTGTATAATGCTGTAAACCTACAGAATTTCATGGTTTGTTTCACGCAGTGTGTAATGGCTAGATTCTCAGTCTCACACAGCTCCCTCTTTAAACAGAACTAGAGGGGTGCTGCTGAATTGCCAAACCATTTCTTACAGTTAACAGGGGGAGTTTGAGAAAAGGGATCACAGGACTACAACGATTTTTTTTTTTTAAGTTTTCCTCCAATCAGGAGGAGAGGAAAGGTCCCTGAGGGTATAATCACTGTAGTATTGGCAGGGCACGGGCTTCTTACAATTCTTTTAACATCCCTGCACCAGCCTTATTAGAGCTTATTAAAGGCCTTTTTAATATGTACCAGTGATGTGTACTGGATGTGTGCCCAGAGTTCCAGTACTGCTTGATTGGTTGTAAAGAATCAGTGCCAGAAAACTGCCACTTCACTCTAGTGCCTAAAGAACTGTAATTTGGAAGAAGCAATAAAGGTAATGTTTAGAACTGTAGTTGGAAAAAAACCTACAAACATGCACTGACAGAAAAAAGGCAGAAGGTATTTTGAGTGGAGGATTTTAAATGGAATGTTAGAAGGTAAAAAAAATTATAGTGAAATAGAGGGGCAGGAGTAACATTCTGGAAAACTGAGGCTGAGTTCAAAAGATTGCATGCAACCATTATGCATACATTAAACATCATTTCATCCTAATAGTGTGGCACTAAAAGCACGGCCTTTTAAATGTGAACAATGACAACGGGGGCCTAAATTTTAAGACTAATGAAAATACATCTATTTTGCATGTTTCTCTGTTATAATACAATGTTGCTTATTACAAATTGTATAATCAGCTGAATCTTTATAAATTATCTTTTTTTTTATTATTATTTGGCAATACTGAAAGCAAGTATGCACATTTGCAAAACCGACCATGTAAAAGGTCAGATTTTTATGAGTCATATTCTTTCCATTTAAGCACATACTCAGACAATGACTGAGCATGTTAATCTGACCTAAAAGCTTGTTCAAGTTAATAAATCTGCAGCCAAATTTTATAAAATTCTAAAATGCAATAAAACTTAGACCTATACTTTTGACCCCTACTGTATGTCAGGGGTTGTGTACTCACCCTTTATATGAGCCTTGCCCTTAGGAGTGGGCTCTTTATTCCCATTGCCGTGTCTGAAAAAAAAAAAAGAAATTACAATTAAGATATAACAAATGGATATTGCTCATAGATATAGCGGCTCAAATCCTCAGTGGTGCTATTGGCTTGGTTGGTGGCTATTTACAGACAAGATTGGCTATGTCTTTGGGGGGGGATGGGGGTCAGAGGTGTGTCTGCACTGTGCCCAGTGATTCAAGGGAAGCCATACCCACCGCAACCCTAACTAGGATATAACGGTGGTAAAACATGGTCATCGTAATGTGATTGGTAAATATCACATTACAAAACAACTGACATTAATATGTAGGTGTTCGAGTAGATAGCCGTTTGGGTGGCGAAGCAGTTTATTACACTAGCCCACTACTGCTGGGACCCCAGTTTCGAATCTCAGCTGTGTTATCGGTTGGCTGGGCGTCTGCCTACATTAAATTGTTAACACAAAACTAAATCTCTACAATAATTTTTATGCTGTGGTACTGAAATTGTTCTGTAGAACTAAGCAACCCTGATCAAAGCATCAACAGCCTTAAACCATACCTCATTCCCCATCAAAATGTATAGCTGTCACTATGTACAATCAGAGTGACTGATGCTGAGGCATAATTCATGACCTAAAAGTCTGCATATTTACTGCTCTATAATGGTTTACACCACCCTAACCAATACTTAGCACTGCAAATTATGCAGTTCAACTCCTATCTATTGCTTACAACAGCAGTTTGGAACTTGGAGTGATGAAACAAAGGGCACATCATTTTTGCTTTTTTGCTGTCTGAGGTTCCATTCTAATTAGTCAACTGCTATTATTACTGGCTGAGCTGGTGAAGTAATAATAACAGCACTTCATTTAATTACTGCAGTTCCTGCCTTTTATGCCAATGCCAACAGAGTTTATTATATACACCGATCAGCCATAACATTATAACCACCTCCTTGTTTCTACACTCACTGTACATTTTATCAGCTCCACTTACCATATAGAAGCACTTTGTAGTTCTGCAATTACTGACTGTAGTCCACCTGTTTCTCTACATACTTTTTAGCCTGCTTTCACCCTATACTTCGTTGTTCAGGACCCCCACCACCACAGAGCAGGTATTATTTGGGTGGTGGATCATTCTCAGCACTGCATTGACACTGACATGGTGGTGGTGTGTTAGTGTGTGTTGTGCTGGTATGAATGGATAAGACACAGCAATGCTGATGGAGTTTTTAAACACCTCACTGTCCCTGCTGGACTGAGAATAGTCCACCAACCAAAAATATCCAGCCAACAGCGCCCCGTGGACAGCGTCCTGTGACCACTGATGAAGGTCTAGAAGATGACCAACTCAAACAGCAATAGATGAGCGATCGTCTCTGACTTTACATTTACAAGGTGGACCAAATAGGTAGGAGTGTCTAATAGAGTGGACAGTGAGTGGACACGGTATTTAAAAACTCTACCAGCGCTGCTTTGTCTGATCCACTCACACCAGCACAACACACACTAACACACCACCACCATGTCAGTGTCACTGCAGTGCTGAGAATGATCCACCATTTAGCAGGCTAAAAACGTATGTAGAGAAATAGATAGACTACAGTCAGTAATTGTAGAACTACAAAGTGCTTTTATATGGTAAGTGGAGCTGATAAAATGGACAGTGAGTGTAGAAACAAGGAGGTGGTTTTAATGTTATGCCTGATCAGTGTATATTTTATTAAATATACTGCTTTCAAAAATGATGAAAGATGATAAAATGCAAAACATTGTTTGGCTATGTCTTGAACTGAATATTGTTGTACTAAGTAGCATAAAGAATTTGTTTACCAGGTTCTCAGAACCCATGTTGCTGTGCTAAACTATCCTTCTTTGTTTTGTTTATGATCAGGTAGGTGGTAAGGAGGTGTCAAGTTAAAGAATTTATATTTGTTAGTCCATTATACAGTTCTTATGTTTATTCAGAATTATTGAAAGTCATGGGGTATTCAGCAGGCTTATGTAATGCATCCACGCCATTTAGAATGAGGTCTGCATTAGCTCAAGTGCCTATTTATACTAAGGGTGGTCAGCTGCTATAACATTGCTGTATTTCGTAGGGAATGTATGCTTTAAACCCTGTCCTATTCAAATGAACTTTTTTCAGTTACAGGAAACTCACCAAGCCAGTGCAGGCAGGTGTGCTGGATCACAGCTGTTTAATGGTTTTGCATATTGGAACCAAACACAACTGCTGAGTTTTAAAAGAAAGGAAGCCAGATATGAAATCAGACAATGTGGAATGAATATTACACAAATGCCAAACCAAGTGTTTAAGAACAACAAAATGTTACTGATGGCTCTGCCCTGTCTTTAAGCCACTCCCGGAGCAGCCCTGCTGTTAGGCTTCACAGAAAAGTAGTGGTAATTATGGATGAGACAGATTGGCTCAGCATCTGACAAGCATGATGTTTTTTTTTATTTAACTTGTGGGCATGCACAGGCGTGATGCATAGACCTACACATTCCAACAGAAAAATTTGAAAAATGACTGCAAATAGGAAAATAGCCAACAAGAAACAGCTCACTTGAGCATATTTTCATCCCATTCAGCTTCAGAATTACTAGTATGAATAGAAAAGATAAATCAAATATAATAAAAATATGTTTTTGTGACAGATTAACTCATCACACTACCTAAAGTGACTATAATAAAGAAAATGTAAAACAATTTATATTATTTTACCACAAAATTAGCGCTGAAATTTGCTATACAATGCTGGAAATATAACACTATTTTGCACAACATCCCAATTACTATATAAACGCATTAAAACATCCAATCCGGTTGTTATACAGAAAAGAACCTAGAATCACTGTTAAGTATGGCCGGGAATTTTTTTTACGACCCTGACCAGAATAAAGCTCAAATGACACAGCAGTCTATTAAGCTAGCCTAGCACCACTTAGAACCAGGTTTGACTGTCAGTGGTGTTCTCGGCCAGTCTACACAGACATGACTGACTCTGTCTGGGGGAAAGGGGGAGGCAATGGACAGGCACCCTGTCTAAAGAATATATATAGAATATATACTTTATTTGTCATATATACATATACAGATGTACAGTACAATGAAATTCTTTCTTCGCATATCCCAACTTGTTTGGAAGCTGGGGTCAGAGCGCAGGGTCAGCCATCGTACGGCGCCCCTGGAGCAGACAGGGTTAAGGGCCTTGCTCAAGGACCCAACAGTGGCTGCATAGTAGAGCCTGGATTTGAACCGCCAATCTTCCGGTTGATAGCCCAAAGCTCTACCCACTAGGCTACCACTGTCCCCCCAAAAAAGTATTCCTGCATTGCGCCCAGTGTTCCCCAAATGGAACCGGACCTGCTATGACCCTGACCAGGATAAAGAGGATGATAAAAATAAAGAAAAATGAACAATTTACCCCCTTTTACCAAGAGTGTCAGAAATCTTTAAGTTGATTAGATATCAGTCTAATCTACTCCTCTTTACCCAATGGCTTAATTATAGCTCCTAGAATCACTAAAGCATAATTCACACTTATCTGATAAGTGTTGGCTCAGTCAGTAACAATGAGCAGGATCGTGTGAAAGAATTGGCCTCTTCCTTTTATCTTATTGTCATTAAAGGAGCTGTGCTTAACAGCAGGCTTCATTTCCATGATCCCTATTAGTGAGCTAGAGGAGGTCTCCTCAGAGCTGTGAAAGCTCATTGAAATGGAAAAAAAGAACAAGGGCACATCACCCCTCAACAGCTGACAGAAAGAGTGTGTCAGTGGTCTCAGCATGTCTGCTGATCCACCGTCTCAGGTGTGAGTCAGTCTGTGGGGGGAGGCCTTTGTGTAACAGAAGTTAGCTTTTCATAAGAATTAAGAAAAAAGAAAGTCATCAAGATTTAAAAATTCAACTTGAAACATTATAATAGAAGGGATTTGATTGTCAAAACAAATGATTGTTTTTTTGTTTAGGATCAGCTGTTTTGCCTTGTGATTTTATGATGCGGTTTTTGCCGAAACCAGACAAGTTCACACTTGCAACAAAACACATCAGCCGTTTTGAAAATTTTTCAAAGTTTGTATACAGTAACTGCCATGCCTCTTACATTTGCACTTTATTCTATTTGGTTCTAAGTAGGTGATTTTTACTGGTGTTAAGAAATCATATTTTATCATTAGGAAAATATTTTATGTGGCAAAAAACTACTATAATGTGTGTTTTGTGTTTTTATTAAACCCTTACATGGGCGCATGGATGGCGTAGCGGTAAATTACTCTAGCTCACTACCGCTGGGGTCTAATCCCTAATCCCTTTCAAATCCCTAGTTGTGCTATCGGCTAGTCTGGTGTCTACATATAAACATGATTGGCTATGTAGGGAAGTAGGAAGGTATATGGCTGAGGCACAATTATGGATTGGTATCCTGTCCATGGGTATGATACTACATCGCGCCCAGTGATTCCGGGGAAGCTGGACACACCACAACTTTGAACAGGATAAAACGGTGGTAAAAAAAAAAAAAAAAAAGTTAATAAAAACCCCATAAAGTGAATTGGCTATAATGTTTAACTGTAATCAACAGTAAAAACAAATTATTGGTAAACCTTAACAAATCAACTATTGCTGATACAAAAAACTCACACAATAAAGTTTTTGTTGCACTATTGCAGTCCTTCACAAGTTCTTTAATCACTGACTATATGTTATCTTTTGCTGTAAGTATGTCAACAAATGTCTGGATTTCAGGGTTCATGTTTAGCAGGCTACATAAAACATCAATACACTGTTAAATATTTCTACCAATAAAAGCAACATCAGTAATTAAAGTAACAACATATTCTATCTAAAGTTTTAGGAATTCTCGCCAGCACAAACTGACCAAGACTTGAGCACAGAAAGAGCAACACAAAAAGCAAACCAAAACAACAACAGTCAACACCTCCAACATGGACATTTTCTTCAGAGTTAACACTTCTGTAATGGTAAATGTCTCACCTGCCACGGTAAAGAAAGCCACTCATTGTTGCCAGGTTCAAACCGCATGTGTCAGTGGTGAAAAAGCACAGTCAAGAGCAAACTCCAGCTATAAACTCCTTCAGAGAAAAACGGCAGAGCTCTGATCACAGGCCAGTGCTTTAGTGAAGAACTCTTTATCCCAGTTTCACCAGACCAGGCTGGCTGGAGTCCACACATACACAAACACACTGCAAGAACAGGCTCTGTTTCTTCTAGGACAGCACAGTAGAGATGGTTAACTGACGTGGCACATTCAGACCTAGGGCAGCTATGTGCCAGGCTTTGCTCTTTCCCACACGCATACACGTGCTGGAGACGCCGACAAAAGGTAAACAGCAGCCGGGTGAAGGTACACACTCCCTAGAAGTTCTGGGCTCTCTCTGAAAGGCTGATTTGTTCTAGTATGCTGAAAGACAGGATTCTCTCTGTGTAGGTGTAAGCACAACCCACACAGGGCCTTCCTGCCCAGGCATGAGAGCCATCCACCTGGCTATTCGCCGCTGGCAATGTGTATTGGGGGTGGAGAGATGAGAGGCACAGGTTCAGACAGGTTTGAAACAGATGAAACACAAGGTTTACAGAGATAATCAGAATCAGAATCAGATTTATTGGCCAAGTACGTGAATACACGCAAGGAATTTGGTGACATGGCTTATGTTTGTGATTACCGTTAATTTAAGGCTTTGTTGCATTGTGTGACAAGTTCGGCATGTTTGTAGCTTAAACCATCAACCTCTGCTCAAAAGTTCAGTACCGTAGCCACAGAACTACCACTGCCCCTGCACACCAAGCTGTGAAATCATTTACAAATACACTGTCTGTTCCTTGTTTGCTTTGTCCATGTGTTCTAAACAGAACAGTAAATGATTTGAATTTAACCATGAAGGCTGAGGGCCACTGCTGACACCTCAGGAAATCTCAAACTATGCACCCAGTTCTTCTGTCTGGGTTGGTGGAATATACCACAGCAAAGCACCACAGTGACTTCATGCTCACAGTATGTTAGTCAGCCGGGTATGACTTGTCATTTCACACTGATCTGAGGCCAGTTACTCGCTTTCCTAAAATGGTCAAGATTACTGATAGAAATAAAAAGAGATGTTCTATAAGTTTGAATAAATTATTGCTACAATTCTTTAAGCCACTGGTAATGTGTGCATGTGAAATTCAGAAGCCACCATGGCCCTATAATTACTAAGGCCTGTGCACTATGTATTCTATCTTTATCTTAAGTCACAGTGCTGTATTAATCAGTTGTATTCTGCTGTGCTGACAAAAATCAACTGTGATTCTTTGTAATAATACAGTGCATGTACATCTAAAGCACACTTGCTTTATACTGATCAGGGTCAGAGTGGGGTCTTTCATAAGGAATAATAAACGAAGGGAAACATATAAAGTCTTAAACTGGTGTCAAATCTACAGTGGGCATGACACAATGAGGCTGGGGCTATGCATGTTAGTGTGTGCATGCAAAATTGATTAAAGCAGCACTGGTATGTATCAAAGTAATTTACACTAATTTTACACTAGACTTACACTAAAGGGCGGTACAGTTCCAAAACCTCAAAAAATGAAGACCGTCCTATTAACTTGACAAATATTAGACTATATAAAGTGCAATACCAGTAGTGTTAATAACATAATGTGTAGTTAATCTGTTTACTAAGTACTTTGCTTTATGGGATGACCTTCACTGCTTGTGCTTGTGCTGTTATCAGAATCATCAGAATCAGAATACTTTATTGATCCCAGAGGGAAATTGCAGAAATTATGCAGCAGCAACAGGAAGAAAACCACTATTACACAAACTAAAGAGCACAAACTCTCAGAGTTGATGGGCTAGTGTCTTAGACTGCCGTCTATTAGACACCATTTATGCTAAGTACGGTAGAACATACCATCTTAATGACATCTTTTCCTAATGGCACTTCAGCTCGTTTAGCGAGACAATGCCAAACCACATACAGTACATGTTACATCACTTTGAGGCACAGTATACAACAACAGATAACTCAGACAGTTAAGCAGCTGGTGGTGGAGGGAAGATGATTGTTTTTCAGCCACAGGAGCTTGGAAACCTGCAGTCATTGAGACAATGAAAAGCTCTACTTTACACCAGAATTATCTTTAAAAAATGTGAGGTCATCAGCCCAGAAGCTTAAGCTGAGCCAAAACTGGGTCATGCTATAATTATTATTAATCCCCAAAGGACCATCAAATCAACATATAGAATAGAAAAAAAGTGTTGAAATGGCCAATTTTAAGTCCAGACCACAACCCCATTAAGCTGCTGTGGTGGGATCTTAATAAATGCCCTCAGACAAAAATAGACTGAAACAATGTTGTAAAGAAGAGTAGGAAAAAATGTCTCCCAAACAATGTGAAAGACTGATAAATACCCACAGAAAATGTTTACTTCAAGTTACTGTCGCTAAAGTGCTTCTTTATCTTACTAAATTACAGGTTGTACTTATTGTTTTTCACCTGATTTTCACTTTATGGTCATAATAACTTTTTGTTAAAAAAAAAGAATTTGAGATTTGTTAATTATCTCGAACATTTTTAAACAGACAAATGTACAAGGAATTGACTTGAAATTTGCCTGCAAAATACTGAAAAAGTGTATCATGGTTGAGTGTAAAAGAAAAATTAATCAAGGGCTCGATCTTTGCAAGCAAATATGGATCGTGGCTTACCGTTTTGTGCCAAACTTAATGAGTGAATTGTCAAGTCTGTGCAGATGAGTAAAGATTTCAGTTTGTTTTTTCAAGGAAAAACAGACAGAATTCTCTGTGCCAGAGAAGGACAAAAAGGACCATCCAGACTGGTATCAGTAAAAGCTCCCAATGCCAACATTTGTCATGGTATGAGGGTGCCTATGGCATAAGAGTAAAATTAGGCGCCATGGTGTTTCCATCAAGCTGATGACTTTTTCAAAAGGTCCATATTTATTCCAGCAAAACAATACCAGGCCTTTGCAGACACAGAGTGTTTGTGCATGACTGGCCTGCCTGCAGTCCAGCTATGTCTCCTATTGAAAATTTATGGTGCATCATGAAGAAGAAAATCAGACAACGGCAACCATGGACTATTGAGCAACTCTTGTATCAACCATTATTTAACCAAAATTTAAATGGCAAAGCAGCAATTATTAATTTCCCCATTCTCAAGCAATTAAAAAGTGTAATTAATAAACTAAATATGCCTCTGTCCCAACTTTTTTTTATTGTGTTACAGCTACAAGTTGATCAGTGAAAACATTGAAAAAATATATTTTTTCATTTAACATTAACATAACTTAAACATCTTTATATATTTTTGGTTACTATTTTACATATTAAACTTTTCATATTATATCCACTTAATCAAGCTATTTCTATTTGGGATATTTAGGTCATTTATGTTTATCTTCGGCAGGTCAGACCAACAGAACATAACTATAAGAGCTTGGTTGCCATCTGTGTAGAATGAAACCCAGACAATCTCCTAGCTACTGATGGACAGGCTGATTAAAAACAGGACCTGTCCTTCATAGGGGAAAGGGGAGATGTACTCCCTAATTAACTCTGTCACATTTTTATCAGCTGTTAATGAGGCTACTTAACTCTTACAACATGTTCATGCGGCCTACTGTGTCTGTCTGCAACAGTGAATTGGAAGCAGATCTTATAGATGTATTTTGGAAATGACAGTTTAATTACAACTGTGTGTGAGTACAAGGTGCTTGACCATATTTTTCAAACACTGACAAAAACAGAGATAAACAAATTTAAGCATAACATAACCAAAATGTTTTCTGTTATTATATTTACTGTAAACAATAACAGGATTACCAAAACATGTTGAGTTGATGTGGTATAGCAGCAACGTGCCTACAGCTGTCTAGTTAATTAGTTGAGCTGAGGGGTTTTCCCTTAGAATTAGGTATTGTATAGTCAAAGCACTAATAATCTCATAATAGTAGATTGAAATAGCATTTACTTTTGCATTAGACCACTGTTTCAAACTGTCCTTATAAATCAATAACAATGTTTATTTTTTATACTTGCATGCATTTGTCATTTTAATCAGTTACACAAGGCCTGTAGAAACTTCAGTATACTTTGTTACTGCAATGCATATTTGTTCCAAATACAATAAATAATAGGGATGTAACGATGCACCACAAGACAGTTAAAAATCGGTGCACATGTGCCACGATTCGAATCGGTTATTCATTTAAGATCATTCAATATTCACTTTAAACCGCAGAAGGCACTGGCGCTATTCACCTCACCTGGTTGATGGCACTTCACAAAGCTGCCAGGTAGGGGATTTTCCAGCCAAATTTATTTATGTGAGGATACTTCCTTTATTTGTATTATTTATTTATTTACATAATGTTGGATTTGTTTTTAAATTTCACTTCAGTTTTTTTACCCAATAAGCATTATTTGGCATAGTTTGTACCTACCTCAAATAAAAGGGCATTCATTATTTAGATTAATAAAAGATAAGCACAAATACAGTATTTTATTAATTTTTTTTAAAGAGAAACAATAAAAGGAAACTTCGTCATAATTTGTCTTCAATTACATTTTGTTTTAAAAAATCATAAAAACAAACGTATCGTGAACCGTATCGCATCGTGGGTAGAGTGTATCGTTACATCCCTAATAAATAAATAATAAATGTATAAGTATATTTGTTCCAAATGTAATAAATAAAAACAGACAGTTGTTTGTAGTCTGAATGTAATTCAATTATTAAGATCTGTAAGCTAGTTGGGCCCATTAAGTGTTTATAAATTACACTATACGGCCAAAAGTCTTAATTACCAAGTTCAGATGTTTTACACCACCCATAGCTAACAGGTATATAAACTCAATTACCAAAATAAATTATATGCTTCCTGGGGTAGGGCCCCCCTTTTTACTGTTTTAGTACAACTGTGCCCCAGTGCACAAAGCGAAGTCCATAAAGATAGGGTTTGACAAATCTGGCATGGAAGATCTCCAGTAACCTGCACAGAGCTTAAGCCCGACCTAAACCCTGTGAAACACCTTTGAGATAAACTGGTAAATAGATGATAGTCTCAAAAATGATCTTTTACTAAATGGGTACAGATTCACATAGACACACTCCAACATTTTGTATAAGTTTTCCCAGAAAGGAGGACTAATCTTCATCTATTATTATTATTATTATTATTATTATTAGTATTGTTATATTTTTATGTTTTACCCCCACTTTATCCTGTTCAGGGTCGTGATGCGTTTGTTTCCCTGAAATCACTGGGCAAATTGCAGTAACACACACCGGACAGAACACCAATTTGCTGCACCAGTTCATCCACACTCAAACTCGGATCTCAGCTGTGGTGAGCTAGCACATATTTGTGTTTATTTTTAAATTATGTTCATTTAAAGGTCTAATTTGAATAAAACCTCCTTCTCATCATCCATGATTTCTCCTCTGTCTTACATGAAAGGTTAAAAAAATCCTTGCCATATGTCAATTTAGGAAAAACAGCTGTTATGCAAGAGGTACAGAACAGCTGGTTCTTTTGTTAGATACTACATGCTGTCTTTTCAGCCAACCTTATTAAACGTACACTACTACAGTATGCCACCTGGGTTCGAATCTCAGCAATGCCATCAACCGACTGGATGTCTACACAGACAAGTTTAGCTATGTCTAAGGGGTGAGATGGCCAAAGCCCTGCAATAGATTTGTGCCTTGTCCAGAGTACACCTGCCTTGTTTCCAAATGGAAAAAAGCAGTGGTAGCTCAGCGGTTAAGGTACTGCACTAGTAACCAGGAGGTTGCCTTTTCAAGCCCCACCACCGCCAAGTTGCCGCTGTTGGACCCCTGAGCAAGGCACTTAACCCTCAATTGCTCTGGAAACAGAATAAAGCAGTCAATGAAAATGAAAATGAAATGAAATGACTATTATTACCCCAGCCTTCTCTTACAGAGGCTGGATTGGCTATTGGATGGATGGATAGATGGATGGACAGATGGGTAGATAGATAGATACTTTATTGATCCCGAAGGAAATTAGAGGACACCTATGGACATCTATGGACACCTATTCTAAGGTGTCCATACATTTAAGGGGGTCAGTGTGACTATATGTTGCCTTGTGACCTATTAGCTCCCTGTTTATTGTTTATTTTCTGGCTGCTGTCAGACGTTGACCAGTAAAATTAATGAATGAATGAATGAATTAATTAATTAATAATTCATTGTCTGGCAGAACTATGTTATTATTATTTCTAGTCAGTAAAAAAGAGAATAATTGATGTAAGGTTTCTGTTGTTTAGCTAGTACTGAATTATAGCAATTACCGTTTTATGAACTATATACCAGCTTAGTTTAAGATAATGAGAATTATTACGTGTTTTTCTTTTATTTGCAGTGTTAAACTTAAATGAGTCTTATAGTTTTTTGTCAATATTAATTTGAGCAGCTACCTCTTAGCATCCCTCCGTCCTGACGAATGTCCCCGCTACATATTACAGTATATTACACGTCGCTATGTAAACTTTTCCAAAGTGCCTCGTTTATTACATGTATGTATATCTACACACGCTTTGTATACAAAACCAATTAAAAACAAATATAGTTATCTTCTACTGATTAAACCTTTACTGAAGTGGCTCCAGCGTCGTGGATGCTCTCAGTTCCTCCCTCCATTCCAAAACAAACAAACAAACAAACAAGAGAGAGAGAGAGAGAGAGAGAGAGAGAGAGAGAGAGAGAGAGAGAGATGCCCTCAGGCTAAACGCGCACGCGCTCACAGCAGCGCGAGCTCCTATTATTTCCCGCGCTGACCTCAATAGAGTGGAGTGTAGCAGAGCACAGAATCATGGAGGCTAATCATCACCGAAACACCTCCTTGTTTCTACTGTCCATTTTATCAGCTCCACTTACCATATAGAAGCACTTTGAATTTCTACAATTACTGACTGTAGTCCATCTGTTTCTCTACATATCTTTTTAGCCTGCTTTCACCCTGTTCTTCAATGGTCAGGACCCCCACAGGACCACCACAGAGCAGGTATTATTTAGGTGGTGGATCATTCTCAGCACTGCAGTGACACAGTGACAGTGGTGTGTTAGTGTGTGTTGTGCTGGTATGAGTGAATCAGAGACAACAGTGCTGCTGGAGATTTTAAATACCGTGTCCACTCACTGTCCACTCTATTAGACACTCCTATTTAGTTAGTCCACTTTGTAGATGTAAAGTCAGAGACGATCGCTCATCTATTGCTGCTGTTTGAGTTGGTCATCTTTGAGATCTTCATCAGTGGTCACAGGACGCTGCCCATGGGGTGCTGTTGGCTGGATATATTTTTAGTTGGTGGACTATTCACAAGCAGTGACAGTGAGGTGTTTAAAAACTCCAGCTGTGTCTGATCTACTTATACCAGCACAACACACACTAACACACCACCACCATGTCAGTGTCACTGCAGTGCTGAGAATGATTCACCACCCAAATAATACCTGCTCTGTAGTGGTCCTGGGAGAGTCCTGACCATTGAAGAACAGCATGAAAGGGGGCTAACAAAGCATGCACAGAAACAGATGGACTACAGTCAGTAATTGTAGAACTACAAAGTGCTTCTATATGGTAAGTGGAGCTGATAAAATGGACAGTGAGTGTAGAAACAAGGAGGTGGTTTTAATGTTATGGCTGATCGGTGTATATCCAAACAATGGCATTTATTGGCATGTCATCTTTTTCTCTTCCCTAGTGTTCCTCCCTTCCTTGGTGTATGTATGCATTTATTTTCATTCATATGTTGAGCTTGGTGAACATCCCATTATAAAAACAAATGGTATTAAATACAGTGACCTCTATGTGGTCGTTTTAGCTATAACAACAGCCACTTTTCTGAGAGAGCTTCTTACAAGACTTTGAACTATGCTTGTGGAAATTTGTGTCCATTCAGTCAAAAGAGTATGTATGGCTGGGCAGTGGTGTCGATCAAGAAAGACTAAATTGATGTTCTGGTTCATTACAAGAGCTGTTTAGTGGGCTGAGCTCAGAGCTCTGTGCAGACCACTGGAGTTTCTTCTAAGCTTCCCTAAACACTTGCTGCATCATCACATATTTGATAGTTTTTACTGTTTCTTTATTTTCATTGTATATTTATATTATGAATCTGTCCAGATCATAAAAAAGGTAATTGGGTCACTTATTCGTTAAAATACACCAACTGCTTAATCCTGGTCAGGGTCACACTGGGTCCAGCTACATTTAGAAACACAAGACGCATGGCAGGAACTCATCTTGGACAAAGTAATAATATATCAGATGGTGAAACACACTCACACATTTACTTAATCTATAACACCCACAAATCATACAATGATGCAGCCAATTAGTTAGCAGCAAGAAATAAATCCTCCAGCAAGAAAGAAAGCCATTTGGTGGCAGCTTGGGACACAGAGGCATAGTAGCATGCTGATCTGAACTTGAACTTCTCATAGTTGACTATCACCTGTACCTTCTATCCCTTAGCTGGCAGAGAGCTCAGCTGCGTTTGATCTGTCAGTCTCTCTTTTAATTGGCAGACACCAGCACCTTGTAAGCTTTAATTTGCTTCATGTGTACGGTTTCCTATTAATCACGGCTGCTTACTCAAAAAATTCACAATTTAAGTAGGTATACCTAATAAATTGCTTTGTGAGTAAATCTGTAGTGTATAGTATTGAAGCTGATCTTGAGGTCAGCTTACAATATTCTGTGTGCATGTTTATTCACTGTGCGTTGGCATCTTGGAAGATGTGAACCACGTCTGTCATAAAGAACTATAAAACAGTGTCCAACATTTTACTGAAGAATCTAATTACAGGTTTGTTTCCAACCTTTAAATTCAGAAAGGTAAAATGTAGCCCAGTGTAGGGTTGTGAACTACGTAGTATGTGGCCACACACAGTCTTGCCAGGTCCAGCACCCTGTCTCTGAGCAGGCTGGGTATTCGTAGGCCACCTTGTGGTTAAGGCTAAGCAATGCATGCCCCATGAAAGAAAAACAGCTGGATTCTGAAAACGCCCATTTTAGTGTTTGGTCACATTTCCATTTATAATCAATTTAGTCATTATCTCAATATGTGGCTGTTTTTACACATTAATTATATAAATGAAAGGGCTGAAGGTGGAACATGAGCTTGCTAATCTGGTGTGTACATGTGTGTTTGGTTGTTCTAGCAGGAATATGGGTATGGTGGGCACATTTATCTAAAAATAAATACTTTTTACTGAGTGAAAGACAAAAATGGAGTTCAGGGAAAAAGCTATTACTACCCCTCTCCTCCCCTTACCTAATCATCACTTAGTCTCTCAACAGTCATCTAGTTTATTTGAAGCTGTCATAACATTCTATAATATGCCAGCCATTCTTCAGTGTCTGTGTTAATATTAACCACCTCTTTTCTCTCTAAGACTGTGCCTTTTTGTTTTTCTAATTACTGACCCCCTGGTTCTCATGACAAACCCTGAAGGAAGGCGTCATGTGGAGATGGTATGGGGTTCAGCCTGGCAAGGAGTGAACAAGCTCAGCGCACGAAAGAGGGAAATGCACCACATTCCACCAGGCTCCCTTCAGAGTGGCTGGAACGCTCACCACTGATCCCCACGCAAACAAAGCGCATGTGGCCTACCCACAGAAAAATGTTCTCATTATAATGTGCTATAAAAAACTTTCAATCCTTCTTAATGTGAAAAACCAAGGCTGCACATTCTTCGTCTACCTAGTAATAAAATAGGGTTCATCTACAGGACTGACTCATAAAAACATTTGACCCAGTGATTTATGGCTCTTTTAATAAATAGTGATTTTTTTTAAGATCACTGTTCTAAAAATAAAAAATTAGCACAGATAAAATATTAGCCTAAGGCAGCGGTCATGCCATTAGGTTTAATTGCTGATGATTGGAAAGCATACCCCACATTTTTCATCCTAAATGTGATCTTTGTATGTGGCAATTGTAATGGTTCTGTGGCGTTTGTGGGACTTACCACTCTTCCCTGACGTCACAGGCCTTACAGAGCAGTACAGAGCTAGGCCTTTAATACTAGGCCAGCTCGTTAGGGTGGACGACCTGCAGCTGCGGCTCCCTTATTTAAGGGTACGCCGCCTGGCTGCAGGTGTCGCACCTTTTGTCTTGTTTGCTCCTTTTGTTTTGGGCACTGCGGTGTCCGTGGGGACTGCTGACGGCTCCCCCACACTTCTTTTGTAGTTTTAGAGGTACCCCCGGTGGCATTAGGCCATCAGGGTGTGTAGACTGCAAGGTTGAGGTAATTAGCTTTTCTTTTACCTTCTTAGAAGTAGCGTGGTGCGATGTCGTGCAGTCCTCGTACTGTTTTTATTTTGCCCGTTAGCATTTAGCATTAGCGGGTGAAGCCAGCCCCGTGACACGGCGCTGGTCCCCTCACCGCTAATGTCTACCTAGCTGATCTAGCTGTGGTATTCGGCAGCCGGTGGGTGGCGTCTCGGTAAGACACTCGGTTGGTCTGCCAGCACCCCCGGTTCGAATCCGCACTAGGAGCTTGGGTAACTGTTTTGTTAACCGGTTTTCTTCACTCAGTTCTCATAACAGGGTGGCTCTAGCTGCGGCTGATGACGGAGCCCTCTGTTTCCCCCGAACTTCGCCAGTGGCGATTTCGGGGTTTTCGGTAGCTTAAAAATATTTATTCTGGGATTCAGCAACCGCTGGGTGGCGACACCGCTAACTGCGCGGCTGTCCTGCCAGCCTCCCCGGTTCGAATCCGCACCCTTTTGTGTGCTTTAACAGATTGGCTCTAGCTGCGGCTGATGAAGGAGCCGTCTGTTACCCCGAACTGCGCCTGAGGCGATTTCGGGGCTTTGTAGCTCAAAACATGTAGTCTGGGATTCTGCAACCGCTGGGTGGCGACACCGCCAAGCGCGTGGCCGTTCTGCCAGCTCACCCGGTTCGAATCTGCACCCTTTTCGTGTGCTTTAACAGATTGGCTCTAGCTGCGGCTGATAACGGAGCCGTCTGTTACCTCGAACTGCGCCTGAGGCGATTTCGAGGCTTTGTAGCCAAAAATAATTGTAGCGCCTTAAGCGCATGAAGTCATCTGCTTTCCCCCGCTGCAGCAGCGCGCTGGTTACGCGCCCGGCTCTCACCCGAGCGGCCGGGGTTCGCGCCCAGCGTCTTTTAGTTTTCTTCTTTTCTTTTTGTTGCTGCCTGCACTCCCCAGCTAAAGTCCATCGGGGTTCCTTATGTTTGTTTTTGAGTTTTGTCTTGTGTGTGATGTTCTGTGTTTTTCTGTTTATAAATAAACTTTTATTTATTTAAAACCTCCGCATTTGAGTCCTTTCTCTCCCACGTGACAGCAATAACTATAATCACATTTTCTGTATTAAAATTAAAATGGAAAAATTGCCATTTAAAAATAGTATTATAGTATTTGTTAATTAAGTTTCATGGGCCCTGTCAGAGATGAGACTATGTTTTTAATTCAGAATTGTTTATATATATGATCTTAGGTATATTGTTTATACCTATGATCTGACTTTCTTACCCTCTAACCCTGAACAACAGCCAATCGTTGTTCATACAGCCGCCCAGCCTAGTCGGAAAAGGCAGAACTGAGATTCGATACGAAGTATTCGAAATCCCAACTCTGTTGAGCTAGCGTACTTTACCACTGCACCACCTGAGCGGCCTTTTATTCAGAATTTAAGATTGTTATTTAATGTAGCTGTGAGTCTGTTAATCTTTAGGTTAGATTAGATTAGATTCAACTTTATTGTCAGGTGGATAACGCTATAGTATAGTTGCACTGTCTTTTAAAATGTGACTTTTTACTGCTGAAGAGTCTATTAAAAATTTTTATTTATGTATTTATTTAAAAAAAAATTTTCCCCTTTTTCTCCCCATTTAGCGCATCCAGTTGTTCAATTTGCATCGTGCTTCCTCTCTGTCTATGCCGAACCCTGCCCTGACAGAGGAGATCGAAGCTAACCCACATCCCCTCCGAAACATGAGCAGCGGCCAGATGCATCTTTGCCACCCACACATTGACGAGTTTGGCGCCACCTAACCTTGCATGCGGAGAGACACACCCTAAGGGCACTCTTCCTCATCTCTTGTGCAGGTGCCTCGAATCAGCTGGCAGAGGTCGTAATCACATTCTGACAGAGAGAGACCCATATCTGGTTCTTTGTCCCACCCCCCCCCAACTGAGCAACCGGCCAATCGTTGCCCATACAGCCACTCAGCTTCGAACCGGTGAAGCAGAGCTGGATTCGATACTACTTACTCAGAATCCAGCCCTGGTTGCAGCGTGTCTTTTTACCGCTGCGCCACCTGAGCGGCACAGCTGAAGAGTCTAAAAGTAGAAACATGCTTTAACAAAACTTTAGCATGTTGGAAGCTCAAGTGGGACAGCGGTAAAACAAAAGCTAGCACAATAGCTAACATGTCAAACTCGTGACTTCAAATCTCAGCTTTGCTATCGGCAGGCTGGGCGCCTACACATACAATGTTTGGTCTCGTCCGTCAGGGTTGGATGCTGGAAGCAAATTGTTCATAACTGATGCAAGTACAACCTCTGCTAGCTGATCAATGGTGCCTACATCAGGAACGAGAGATAATAGAGATCAGTGCATGACTCTCCATGCGCAAAACTGAGCCCCATATGAACTCGCCTCGTGCAGGTGAAAAGATGCAGTCGGCTACTGCACACGTGTCGGAGGGCCGTGTGTTAGTCACGGCTCTCCTCGGTCAGGAATGGAGGTTAGCAGCAGTGGAGAGGAAGCGTAATACATTTAAGTAATTGTACACGTGTTATCTTTGCAAGCATAAGATTACACATGGCAGTTGTATCAAATTGTATCAAATATTTAGTTGACCATAAATATAGTAATCACTAATATTGCTAATATAACACTGCTTTAATGTGTGACATCTGACATGAACGGTTTATGGCATTTTAATGTTCGTGTAACATAACAGAAGATTCAAGAGAAGTGTTACCAAATTCACTACTATAGATTCATTTTGGTTCTATGAGAGTGAATGTGTGAGGGTGAATTGGAACCCTGTCTAGGATGTATTACTGCTGTGCTGGGTGTGTCAGACCTACCACAACAATGAAAATACCTAAATAATTCAAAGTCATTCTTACTTTATGCAGACCCTACTGCACTCAAACCTTTCTAATCATAATGGCTGTACGTTAGTGTTGTGAGGGGTATCAGATTTACAACTTTGTCATTACATTTAACACTGGTTTAAATTCTCTTTTTTGGAACTAACTCCAGTCAGTACTATTCAGAACAGATGTGGGAACCACAGATGTATTAAATTAGTTTTCCTCTTTAGTTTTCATTTGAGAACAGTCCCCATTTTATTAATTACTATTAAAATCAACAGATTACTGAGGGGCATGTGCCCATATGGCACAAATGGTCACAATGCTTTACTGCATAAAGAGAATTAAGTGATCTGTTAGAGGGTAAGATGGAACTTGAACATGGTACATGGGACATTTACTGGGTTGGACATTTATTTAGTACATGGTATCTGGCATAAGATGATCTGTATTTATGCTAGTCCCAAGAGTATTTAGCTTTTTCTCTGCAAAAAGGCTTTCTCTAAGACTTAACTTGATATTTGACTGCTTACTTTGGGCTTACACCCCAGAAGTATTTAAAGAACCAAATCTGAGGTAACAAAGGTAATAACAAGTACAAAATATAAGGTCTGTAACTTGCTATAGAGAACAGGCATTAATAAAGGGATAGCATAGTAATTAGAGCTAGAATATCGCGATATGTGAAAGACTTGCACATATGCCCTCTGTGACAAACCAAGTTCACAGAAAGAAGGACAGAAGAAGAAAAGAAGGATTCGGGTGAAAACCTGAATCACACTACTCATGCTTGCCCTGCACCAGCTGTGGATTTACGAACATGTCTCACCCCAGGAAACTGGGACTGTCACATCACTAATGGGTCAGTTCGTTCTTTCAGGATGTGTGTCACATGAGGCCTAAACGCACTGAGAAACCAGGACCCAAATACAACAGAACACAGACTATGCCAAATCAGAAGCAAACCTCAGGGTCCAGCATCATGGCATAACATTATGACCACTGGCAGGTGAAGTGAACAACACTGATTATCTCTTCATCACGGCACCTGTTAGTGGGTGGGATATATTAGGCTGCAAGTGAACATTTTATCCTCAAAGTTGATGTGTTAGAAGCAGGAAAAATGGGCAAGCGTAAGGATCTGAGCGAGTTTGACAAGGGCCAAATTGTGATGGCTAGACGACTGACAAAGTTAATGCTGATTCTGATAGAAAGGTTTCAGAATACACAGTGGGGCTGCAAAAGGGGGACCAACATAATATTAAAACGGTGGTCATAATGTTATGTCTGATCGGTGTATGTAGCTACTACGGTTTCTACTGTTTTTAATAATTAGGAAATATAGTACAATCATTAAAGCAAAAGAGTGTAATATTTCATGTATAAATCCTCTGCATTTGTCTATGTTATATGATGATTATGCCTCGAGTTGTGTGAAAATCTCAGAGGCGGTTTGTGTAAGACTCTCATTCTTAAGGAATTCCACACATGGGATCAAAGAACAATGCGAAACTGTTGAGAAAATGAAAATTCAGCCCTCAAAGCCCACATCCATCTCCAAGCCGAGACTTTGCCTCCCAGGGAATAAAATCTCTTTCATGAGGCCTTGACCGAGTAAATCTACGCAACCCTGTTAAAGAAAGAACATGTCTAACACCAAAGCAGGAAGATTCTGTAAGCCAACGCGATTGATGATTTGAGGTAAAACTGAGGATTACTCCATCCCACTGAAAACAAAAAGTCAAAAGCGGCTGCCAAAGCTGGTTTAATAGATCATCTTAGACATACCAGAACAATAACTCATTAATTCAAAGGCCAGAGAAGTGTTTTGGAGTTAAACTCAAACAGATGGTTATTAGGGGCCCCTATGTAAAACATAAATATTCTGTCCATGCTGTAATTTAGCTTCTCACTTAAAAATGTAAATGTATGGAGATACATACAAAAGCGTTAAGCATGATGATTCTTATCGGAAGCTTACAATTACAATCAACCACAGTGGAGAAAGGAGCTGTAGGTAGGTGGGATACAAATAAACTTAACAAAGATATTAATTAAGATATTTCATGAATGTAAAATGCTAAGTTTTGCCTATGCAGATTTTCTAATGCAATATAGACACCTCCGTTTTCACAATTAATGGAACAAATAAGCCCAACAAACAAAACACTGATTATACAACCCCAAATCAGAAACAGTTGGGACAGTAAAGAAAATGCAAATAAAATAAAAACACAAGAGTTTCTTAGATTTACTTTGACTTTTATATGATTGCAGACAGTATAAACCCAAGATATTTCATGTTTTGTCTGGTCAACTTCATTTCATTTATTAATAAACATCCACTCCTGCATTTCAGGCCTGCAACACATTCCAAAAAAAGTTGGGACAGTAAAGCATTTACCACTTTGTAATGTTGCCGTTCTTTTTCACCACACTTAAAAGACGTGTTGGCACCGTGGATACCAAGTGATTTAGTGTTTCAGCTTTTATTTTGTCTCATTTTTCCTGCAAACACGTCTTAAGATGTGCAACAGTACGGGGTCATTGTCACATTTTTCCTTTTAAAATTCTCCACACATTCTCTATTGGGGACAGGTCAGGACTGCAGGCAGGCCAGTCCAGTACCTGTACCCTTCTCCTCCACAGCCAAGCCTTTGTAATGTGTGCAGCATGTGGTTTTGCACTGTCTTGATGAAAAATGCATGGACGTCCCTGGAAAAGATGACGTCTTGAAGGCAGCATATGTTGCTCTAAGATCTCAATGTACTTTTCTGCATTAATGCTGCCATCACAGAAGTGTAAATTACCTTTGTCAAGGGCACTGACACAGCCCCATACCATGACAGACCCTGGCTTTTGGACTTGTTGCTGATAACAGTCTGGATGATCCTTTTCGTCTTTGGTCTGGAGCACACAGCATCCATTTTTTTCCAAAAAAACCTGGAATGCTGATTTATCTGACCACAATACACATTTCCACTGTGTGGTCCATCCTGATGCCTCAGAGCCCAGAGAAGTCGACGTTGCTTCTGGACATGGTTAACATAAGACTTCTTTTTTGCACAGTAAAGTTCTAAGTGGCATTTGTGCATGTAACTCTGTATTGTAGTGCTTGACAAAGGTTTACCAGAGTAATCCCTCACCCATGTGGTTATATCAACTATTGTTGAGTGGCGGTTCTTGATGCAGTGCCGTCTGAGGGATTGAAGATCACGGGCATTTAGCTTAAGTTTGCACCCTTGGCCTTTACGCTCTGAAATTCCTCCTGATTCCTTCAATCGTTTAATGATATTATGCACTGTAGAGGGAGAAATATGCAAATCCCTTCCAATCTTTCTGAGGTACATTGTTTTTAAACATTTTAATCATTTTCTCACACATTTGTTGACAAACTGGAGATCCTCTAATCATCTATGCTCATCAAAGTCTCAGCCTTTCCTGGATGCTGCTGTTATACCAAACCATGATTACAATCACCTGTTAACATCACCTGTTTGGAATCACATCATTATTTAGTTTTTTCATCTCATTACTAGCCCTAAACTGCCCCCGTACCAACTGTTTTTGAAATGTGTGGCAGGCCTGAAATGCAGGAATGGATGTTTATTAATAAATGAAATAAAGTTGAGCAGATAAGACTTGACATATCTCAGGTTTAAACTGTCTGCAGTTAAATAACAGTCAAAGTAAAGGTAAGGAACACTGCATTTTCATTTTATTTATATTTTCCATACTGTCCCAACTTTTTCTGATTTGGGGTTGTATTATAGAATCATTTAACCAAGTAAAAATGAATTTTGTACTGAACAGGCCAAAAGTACAGACCAAGCATGTTGTTCATACAAGTAATCCCAGAATGGACAGATTATAAACCAGATTAAACAGATAATAAACATGTTATTGCTTTTAAAATATTTCTACAAAATAGTGTCACATAATTTCTTCCAGTCAGGTCCACAAGTAATTAATCACTGTGTTTAGTAAAGCCTAAATAGTAATTTTTTGTGTTTACTCTTTTATGGAAATGCACTTAATACAATGAAATTCAAATCACAAAAGTTGATTTTTAAATATCAAAATTATCATAATATTCTCTGACACCTGATCATTTTTGTTATCCTAAAAATATAAATGCAACTAACAGGTGTAGGGATCATTTTTCATGTTCTTACCTAGTTTTATGGTTAAATGAAAACCAGATTTGAGTGTCATGACTCTTGGTACATGTGTTTGAGTTTAATAGCAGATAACAATCAAAGCCAAATGGGGAAAACTGGTGTCTGTGGACCCTCTTCATTTCTCTTCATGATTAGAACTGATGTGTTTGTTAACACTTCGAAGTTCAAGAGAAGTTAAGTTAGAGAGAATTCTGACGAAAGCGTACTAACACTTAACAAGAAAATATGATGTAGGACTGCAAGATATGGACAGGATAATTTTATTATACACTTTACGCTTGGCGCTGTTGGCTGGATGTTTTTGGTTGGTGGACTATTCTCAGTCCAGCAGTGACAGTGAGGTGTTTAAAAACTCTATCAGCGCTGCTGTGTCTGATTCACTCATACCAGCACAACACACACTAACACACCACCACCATGTCAGTGTCACTGCAGTGCTGAGAATGATCCACCACCTAAATAATACCTGCTCTGTAGTGGTCCTGTGGGGGTCCTGACCATTGAAGAACAGGGTGAAAGCAGGGTAAAAAAGTATGTAGAGAAATGGCTGTACTACAGTCAGTAATTGTAGAACTACAAAGTGCTTCTATATGGTAAGTGGAGCTGATAAAATGGACAGTGAGTGTAGAAACAAGGAGGTGGTTTTAATGTTATGGCTGATCAGTGTATTTTTTGTTTGCATGGGTTTGCTTTGCATACTCTGCATACAGAAGGTACACTGGCTGCTCTACAATGCCTAGGTTTGAATACATATGTGAGTGTTTATTGTAATGGATTGGCACAAATCCAGGTTGTATTTTTGCCCTGAGCTTAGTGTTTCAAGGTGGCTTTGGATCCACTGTAAACATGACCACGATAAAGAGGTTAATAAAAATGCATGGATGGCTTTTTCAGCATCATGAAGATTCACATACGTTTTGCAGCCTAGACTGAGAACAATTTATCAATGTGTTTTGTAAAACCATTTGTTTATTGAATTAATTTACTGCTTAATACTGGTCAGGGTCATGTTTGCTTCACCTATTTTCAAAAGTAGGAAAAGAAGGAAAAAGTACCCGAAGTTCCAACAGAAACTTAGTGGAGACGAATCAGAAAAAGTTGGGACAGTATGGAAAATGCAAATAAAATAAAAATGCAGTGTTCCTTACATTTACTTTGACTTTTATTTGATTGCAGACAGGATAAAACTGAGATATTTCATGTTTCATCTGCTCAACTTCATTTCATTTGTTAATATTCCTCCATTCCTGCATTTCAGGCCTGCAACACATTCCAAAAAACGTTGGGACGGGGGCAATTTAGGGCTAGTAAAGAGGTGAAAAAAACTAAATAATGATGTGATTTCAAACTGGTGATGTCAACAGGTGATTGTAATCATGGTTTGGTACAGTCTTTGGTAGAGAGTGAGTCTTTGATGAGCAAAGATGATCAGAGGATCTCCAGCTTGTCAACAAATGCGAGAGAAAATGATTGAAATGTTTAAAAACAATGTACCTCTAAGAAAGACTGGAAGGGATTAGCATATTTCTCCCTCTACAGTGCATAATATCATTAAACAATTCAAGGAATTGGGAGGAATTTCAGCGTGTAAAGGCCAAGGGCACAAGCATCAAGAACCGCCACTCAACAATAGCTGATATAACCACATGGGTGAGGGATTATTTTGGCAAATCTTTGTTAAGCACTACAATACAGAGTTACATGCACAAATGCAGCTTAAAACTTTACTGTGCTGAAAAAAAGCCTTATGTTAACCATGTCCAGAAGCGATGTCAACTTCTCTGGGCTCTGAGGCATCTAGGATGGACCATCACACAGTGGAAATGTGTGCTGTGGTCAGATGAATCAGCACTCCAGGTCTTTTTTGGAAAGTCGAAAAAAGGACCATCCAGACTGTTATCAGCAAGTCCAAAATCCAGGGTCTGTTATGGTATGGGACTGTGTCAGTGTCCTTGGCAAAGGTAATTTACACTTTTGTGATGGCAGACAAAACATTTAATATCTCAGGTTCATCCTGTCTGCAATGAAATAAAAGTGAAAGTAAATGCTTTAAAATGAAATTTTCCATGCTGTCCCAACTTTTTCTGTGTGGGTTGTAAATAAATAAAACATACGCTCTAAATAACGACATAAAACACATTTGTTTTTTAGTTTAAACATAATGTGTTTGGTCACTGAATTAATAAAGATCAGATCACATCTTATCCTGAAATTATGCAGAAATTCAGTCCAATACACCTCAAGCAAGGGCTGAAAGTAGAAACTTCCTCAGCTCGATCCTGACGTTCTTCTTTCTGTTCAACTGGAAATCATTTGCACATTGTTTCAATAAAAATGAAGTGAAACAGTTATGAGTTGGTTTCTTGTAAATGTATTTGTATGGCGACTAATCGGGTATTAAGTCTAACACCTTTTAAATATAGCCATAATAGAATGATTTCCCTTCAGTGTGTATATCATCACTTCCTGCCACTTGAACTAAATGGATAATTAGGAAAAATAAACTTCTGGGTCAACTGCACAACTAGCCAGCTGTACTTCAGTGTGTATGCACACATACACACTGAAGTACAGCTGGCTAGTTGTGCAGTTGACCCAGAAGTTTATTTATTTTTTTTTTTTTTTTATTGGTGATATTTGCCAGTAATATGAAGCTTCAACTTTTTCCTTCCCTGTCTCAATCCTGTCTTTAAATGTCCTTGTGCATTTTCCAGTTTATGCGTGTGCTTAAAGGGAAAAAATAAAAACTATTATGTTAGTCATCCCTAAATTGTAAGTGTTGTAAGTGTAGGCTTTGGATCCACTGTAAACATGACCACAATACAGATGTTAATAAAAATGCATGAATGGACTTTTCAGCATCATGAAAACTTTGTGTGTATTAAATTACTGATTGTGGCTAATCTTTTGTTCTGCACCCTATGTAACCCACATAGGACCCCTCACTGACCAAATGATGTTTGGGTGCTGGATCATTCTTAGTACTGCAGTGACACTAAGATAATAATGCTGTAGTTTTTGTTTTGTAACATCTGGTGAGTGGAATAATCAGGGTACAGGAGGTTGTCAAATGAGGTACTGGTGAGCAAAAGACAAGCTACAGTGAGTTTATTTGAAGCCCATTTTAGAATGGTCTTCTGTATGTATTACAAGATGCATATATAGTGGCCAAAATGCCAGTACAGTGGTATCTTGAAACCCAACATCAATTGGGAGTGGTGTTGAGTTTAAAAGGCACTGAGTTTCAAGGTATTTTTTCCCATAAGCATGTATGGGAAACCTGTTTATGTGGTCTGCAGTCCCGTGGAACTGAATATATTTTAGGCTTATCTAAAATAATAGTGTTTTTGACACTTATACACTGAAAATAACACAAATATAATATAAAAAACACTGAAATACAATTTAAAACACAGTTTTAATACAATTAAAAAAAATTAATTCAATGCACAATGCACAAAGCTTAACATGACTTATTGTACTAAAACAACGAGCAAGGAATTTCATTAGTGGAAAGAACTTATGAGCAGTAATAATTAAGAGAGGTTTAGTGTTCCTGTGTCATTCTTTTAATTAAGCTTTTTTTAACGATAAGCGTTTTAGACTCTTGTCAGAATTCTTAGAATTTGTCAAAGCTCTGAGCTGCAACACAAGTTTAAAAGTGAAACAGGAATGAAATCCAGCTAAACACAAATACATGTGGATGCTTTCAGAGTGAATCTGACGGATATTCCACACAAATTCGTATCATATTCACCATTTGATTGTGTATTACGAATGCTGAGCCAAGTGACTGTTCACTGTTAATTTGAAATTAAATAAATACATTAAAAAAAAAAACAACTGAACACGTTGAGTTTAAGGGAAACATTGAGTTTTAGGGTACAAATTTCTCGACGGGGGCGTTGAGTTTCAAAGATTTTGAGTTTAGGCGACGTTGAGTTACAAGGTACCACTGTATATTCGATTATTAGCTTTGTTTATTTGACCTAATTGTCATTATACAAAAGTCAATAAATAGCTTCTTTCTGGGGTTAATAAGTGAACCTTGAACCTTTGAAACCTCTAGAGACAAAATAAACCAACATTTACCCAGAGACTCCATCCTTCCAAGAATTTACCTTTTCATTTTAAGTGACACTTTTGCTCAGAGGAAATTGTGTGCCCCAACATATTTGTGTTTCCTGTGGATAAAGCAGCCGCTTTGGACAATGACCTTTGCGTTTTGCTTGGGCACCACTGGTCACTGGGCTGTTTTCTCTCCAGCATGGTGGCGCCGCTGGGACCTCTGCTGTCCCCCTTCTGTGCCGACAAAGAGTAATGAGAACAGGAAGCTGGCCGTCTCAAATTAAGACAGTTAAGCCATTGAGGTTGGTCCCAAAAGGCCCAGTCTGTACTGCTTGACTATATCAATGAAAGTCTAACAAAGACTGAGGTGTGGTTTACAAGGGTCACCTGGTTAAAAAGGGTACTGGATGTTTGATCTTTTCAAAGTTCATATGTTTAGTTTTACTGTCCCAACGTTTTGGGTCATGAGTAAAGAGAAGTATTAGAAGAGAATGTTTTTAAGGCTGTTTTCATTGAACATGAGAGCCTTGAGTTTTAGCCCTGCCCCAATGAGAGGTGTTGTCGCTGACGTAAAATGAGCTTTTGAACTTCTGATCCCAAGAGTTTAACTCTATTGATCAGCAAATGTTGCCAGTACTGTTTAAAAACATGCCGTAAAACTACCAAATAACTAATGAGGAGATATCAATTATTTTATATGTAAATTATTAGGTCACTTTACCTTTGCCTGTGACTTTCACCACAAATGATAACTGTGATATAGACAAGGTTTTGTGAAGTCCAGTAGGCATGGTACCAGTTTGGAACAAGTCGTCAAGTGTTAAAACAGTACAGACAGTACATACTATTTACACACTTTTAGTAAGCTTGCATGGACATACAACTATGCCTTACTAACGGCAACTGGTACAACTGGTTTAAAAGGTGCTATTCAATGACAATGTCTTGCAAAAATGAACTAAGCTTTTGATTATGAAACATTCCATGTGTTTGTTTCTGATCAATACCTGGCTGTATGGCTAATTTTATGTCCTTGTGCATAACTGAAAAATAGTTAAGCATTTACACTGATCAGCCATAACATTAAAACCACCTCCTTGTTTCTACACTGTCTATTTTATCAGCTCCACTTACCATATAGAAGCACTTTGTAGTTCTACAATTACTGACTGTAGTCCATCTGTTTCTCTGCATGTTAGACCCCTTTCATGCTGTTCAACAATGGTCAGGACTCTCCCAGGACCACTACAGAGTAGGTATTATTTGGGTGGTGGATCATTCTCAGCACTGCAGTGACACTGACATCCAGCCAACAGCACCCCACAGGCAGCATCCTGTGACCACTGATGAAGGTCTAGAAGATGACCAACTCAAGCAGCAGCAATAGATGAGCGATCGTCTCTTTACATCTGACTTTACATCTACAGGGTGGACCAACTAGGTAGGAGTGTCTAATAGAGTGGACAGTGAGTGGACACGGTATTTAAAAACTCCATCAGCGCTGCTGTGTCTGATCCACTCATACCAGCACAACACACACTAACACACCACCACCATGTCATTGTTTTTGCAGGGCTGAGAATGCTCCACCACCTAATTAATACCTGCCATGTGGTGGTCATGTGGGGGTCCTGGCCTTTGAAGAACAGCATGAAAGGGGGCTAACAAAGTATGCACAGAAACAGATGGACTACAGTCAGTAATTTAAGAACTACAAAGTGCCCCCACCTTCCCCAGTAGTTCTGCCACTGCCCATGTTTATAATCATGCTGTTATTTTTGCATATAGTTTGCATACTTTGCTCAGCACAATTATTCATTATCTGATTTATCATTGCTTTATTCTATTCAGACTTGCAGTGGGTCCGATTCACTGGACGAAAGGTGGGAAACACTCCAGACGGGTCACCAATTGATCACAAGGCAGACACACATACACACATATGCATACCTAGGGGGACTTTAGTATCTTTAATTAGCTTGACTGCATGTCTGTGGACTGTGGGAGGAAACCGGAGCACCTGTAGGAAACTTCACATAGACCTGGAATGCTCCACCTGGGAATCAAACCCAGGACCTTCTTGCTGTGAGGTGATGGTGCTACCCACTGAGCAACCATGTCACTCCAGCTCAGGACAGATAAAAGCAAATAAGTATACAAACTTTTCTTTTTAAAATGTAGATATCTGTTAGGTGCAGTATAAAAGCATTCATTAAGCCTTGTAAAGTCCCTAAAAGCTCTTAAAAAGGTTAACAAGGTTCTGTAGTATGCAGAAAGGGAAAGGGGTTTTAATTCCAGAGTAATTTAGCAGCTGGCGAGAAGAGGAGGAGTGATGATTTGGTCTATGTTTCTTCTTTGCTCCCCATTCCAAAACTCAGAGAGAGCTGAAAGCTGTCACCAGCTCGTGCCAGCATTCACATGTGTTTCGCTCTGAGCTATAGAAACCAAACTCCCAATCCCCTTCTCTTCCATTTCATTTGTAAATAAAGGACTTTAAGAAGCACATACTTGAAATAGTTTGGGTTTTTGGAGGAACATATAGCTCTTTTCATCGTGGTTTAAACTGATGTGGATTATATAGAGACGACTTGGATCCAACGTCACATCTGTCACCATAATTACTGTTTTGGTCTGCTTTTGCATGGCCGTGTGTTTGAGGTGAAGGAAATAAAAATATAAATTCATCCTGGGCTGAATATGACAAACAGTGAATTAGTATGGCCCAAATGTTTAAAAGCAACTTTATTGGCTTTCTCTGAACATGGCAAAACATTTAGAATTAATACAAGCTAAGCATTAAGAGTGGGTAAAAAAAAAAGAAAGATTTGTGTCTATGCTTTCACATGGACATATCACCTGCAGTAAAAGTATATATATATACACTGATCAGCCATAACATTACTGACAGTAGTCCATCTGTTTCTCTGCATACTTCGTTACCCCCTTTCACCCTGTTCTTCAATGGTCAGGACCCCCACAGGACCACCACAGGGCAGGTATTATTTGTGTGGTGGATCATTCTCAGCACTGCAGTGACACTGACATGGTGGTAGTGTGTGTTGTGCTGGTATGAGTGGATAAGACACAGCAGCGCTGCTGGAGTTTTTAAACACCTCACTGTCACTGCTGGACTGAGAATAGTCCACCAACCAAAAATATCCTGCCCACAGCGCCTTGTGGGCATCGTCCTGTGACCACTGATGAAGGTCTAGAAGATGACCAACTCAAACAGCAGCAACAGATGAGTGATCGTCTCTGACTTTACATCTACAAGGTGGACCAACTAGGTAGGAGTGTATAATAGAGTGGACAGTGAGTGGACACGGTATTTGAAAACACTAGCAGTGATGCTGTGTCTGATCCACTCATACCAGCAAAACACACACTAACACACCACCACCATGTCATTGTCACTGCAGTGCTGAGAATGATCCACCACCTAAATAATACCTGCTCTGTGGTGGTCCTGTGGGGGTCCTGACCATTGAAGAACAGCATGAAAGGGGGCTAACAAAGCATGTAGAGAAACAGATGGAATATATACTGTTTTTTTTTTTATTTATTTTTTTTTTTTTTTGTCAATCTAGTCATATCCAATGACCCTTGTGTTTCTCTCCTCTCCTGCTGCAGTTACCTACCCGGACAGAGGAGCACCATGCTTAACACATACTTCCTCTGACAAGAAGAGGGTACTGGTACTGGACTGGCCTGCATGCAGTCCTGGTCTGTCCCTAATAGAAAATGTGGGGAGAGTTTGAAAAGGAAAAATTTTAACAACGCAAAACTGGTACTGCTGCACAACTTAAGACGACTTTGCAGGAAAAATAACACCTGAAACAAATAAACAGTTTTGAATAAACAAAACAATATGGCTTGGTGTCCTCTGTGCCAACAGTGAGAATGAATGGCAACATTACAAAGTCGTAAATGCTTTACCATCCCAGTACACTTCAAATACTCTCTACTAACTACCACCACAACTCCACAACAAAATAGTATTTTACTCCAGACTCTCAAATTCTTAGAATCTCCTCTTGTCACAAAAAAAGTTCACCTGCTGTCGGGCCTCTTCAACCTCACTAACCTAAACAAGGACTCAAAGAAAGACATGAAGAAACAAACTCTATCTAACAAGACCACAAGCCTTACAACTCTATCAACAATCAATTCTGGTTCCCAGTTGCAGGCAACAGTTTCTTTCTCTATGTGATACCTTTATAATCTATCCTCTTGTCATTCATTCAGGTTCAAAGCAGAATCCAGATACAAACTGCCAAACAACATAAATCAATTCCTCATGTGTCAGTCATTGTAAGGACATAAATTTAAGTAGTACTACAATCCCACCTAGACAATCGCACCTAGACATTCCAGACCACACTACCATAAAACCTCGCTGCTGTGACTCACAAACGGGTTTAAGACATTTGTCACCTAAGGCACCATAAATTACTCAACCTCATAAAGGTGCTTGCAAACAGCAAGTACCAATCTAACTGGAGCTTTTGGAGTTTAGCTGCCCAGCACAAAGAAGAAGCTGCCTTGATCTCCAGCCCCCTCCCTCCCTTTGCAGTCTCATTCACTCTTCCTTCACTATCTCGTAAAATAGAGTTATAAAATAACTTAGGTTTAGGAGAAAGGACCAACCGAAACTCCTTCCACATTTTAACTGACTGTCTGTATATATTTACCCATCATTCCATCATCATATTTTTGTTTTTCAAATTAAACAGTTAACAAGAGGGGAGGGGGTCAGCTACTCAGCACTGTTATGCCAAGTTCGTCAGGTTGCTGTACAGTTCACACTACACAACTGGATCTCTTGTAATCGGGAGTCTTTCAAGTCAGTGTGGCTTTCACACTACATGACTGATCGACAATAGGGGGTTTCACACTACACGATCTATCACCAACTGGAATCTGGTCTCCCAAACTACATTTTGTCATGCAAGAAGTGATGAGGAGTTTAATGATACCACGTCCAAAAATGCACATCAACAAGTAGCGAGCAATCAAAGTTGTTTGTGCGCTGATGTGCAGCGTAAAATCAAAGAGAAAAATAAATGAATCCGAGTGGATTTGGCAACGTGACCAGCAGGGCTTGTTTTGTTCTGTAGAGAGTTGGAGGTTAGGAAATATTTTTTTGTAATGCAGTGTTGGTTTTATGGTTTGGCGTAGATGATAAGTTCACAAATATTGTAAAGCTTGTGTGTGTGACGATGTATTCTGATAGAAACGATATTATCCCCCTCACTGCACTTATTGCCAGTCGCAAACGACTGATCCAGATATTCAACATGCTAGATATCTCTCCTCAGTTGCCGAGTGCTCGGCACTAGCACTAATATTTTTTTACTTTGCCTTTTGATAAAGCAACAAAAAAGCAAGCTTAGTGTAATAGAGAAGGTTTTTCCATTTGAATATGACAGCATGCCATATGCATCTTATCACCTACACTTTAACGAATGCAGAGAGACACACCCTGACAGCACTCTTTTCTCATCTCTGTGCAGGCGCCATCAATCAGCCAGCAGAGGTCGTAATTGCATTAGTTATGAGAGAGTCCATATCCGGCTTAATCCCACCCATATCTGAACAACAGGCCAATCGTTGTTCATGTGGGTGCTCAGCCTAGCTGGCAGGCAGAGCTGAGATTCGATACGATGTATTCGAGAACCCAGCTCTGGTTTCAGCATGTGTTTTTACCGCTGTGCCACCTGAGCGGCTTTTCAAGCAATTTTAAGAGGATCCATATAACATTTCAGTATAGATTTTATTTTATTTACTATCTAAAACGATGCTTTAATTTGTGTTGTGTATTTTAAGGAGTTAAGGTGTGTCCTAAACTGCTGCATGTGCTGGGAACCCAATTATGGCATTAATATTCTAAAAGTGTTTGATTACCCCTCCTTTTGTAATGAGCTGCACATAGCATATTGTATTTACACACAGCAGGTGGATTATGGTGCTCAGGCCTCAGTATGGTCGATACACATTTTGCACATTCATTGGCACTGGACTAAGGAAATTCTTTTGGTTGTTCACCCTAACCACACGCCTTTAACAGCTGGGCCATATTTTACTCAAACCCTGAAACCTTTAATACTTCTGCTTTTTTTATTTGCACAAACCCAAATCGAAAGCTCTCATTAATAAACCCTACACCATCATGAGGTCCTAATGGTTTTGCTGATGCTCTAACAAGACACATAGGAAGGTAATGATCAGCAATAGTTCAGCCGAAAGAATAATATGAGCTATTTTTTTAAATCGATGAATATGTAAACACCCTGGCATACATATGCTTTACACATATACACTTCTTCTCATGCACAAACACACACATGCTCATGCAGACTCTTCCCCCCTTGCTCTCTTGGACTGTCTCCTCTGTAATAAGCTCCAGATGTGGTGCTGAAGGGGGTGAGGTGCTTGTATGTCATCCGCTGTGCTAGCAGCCCGTCCGAGGGGACGCCAACAGGACTGAAGGAGGGAGCGAGGGAGGGTTGAAGGAGGGAGCTAGGGCCCCTGGCCTGAGGTGCTTCAGATAGGGCAAACAGGTCACTGCCTACACACATCTGGAAGCACTTTGGGTCAACAAGACCCTGGCTGTCTGAAAGGTGAGACGTATACACCCCGACCTGGTGCAAGAAACACGCAAGGGTTCAAAGTGCATGACACACAACATACATTACTGACTCTTACATTACGGTTACAAGCATATCTAAAACACACTTTAATTAGACAACATGACTTATTGTTTTTATTTTTGTTCCCTATAATCTCTATGTAAATAAAGGTCAACATGTAATGTGGGCACAACAATAGGAAATATGATTTGTGCTGAATATTGTAGTCTATATTCTGTACCGATATATAGACATGTATAAACCATCATGAGCATTCTCTAAAAATGGTTGAATGAAACCATATACAGTGGACCCTTGACTTACAAATTTAATTGGCTCTGAAGGGCTGTTCTAGTATTTTGTAGGTGTAATTGCACAAAAGAAAGAATACTTTACTCAGTGATTTCCTTCTTCTCTCTCACTCACTGTCCCCTCTGTCTGATACACAGTGACAGCTACTGGCAGGAGTAATTATACAACAACGAATAGTAATAGATTTGTTCATTTTCTCACCACTATGCTTCCTCTGCACCTTCTTTGAGGCCATTTTAATATAGAATTTTACAAAATATAAAGAAAACACCGAAAAAACACAGTCCGCTGTCCGAATGTTCGCTCACTGTGTATATATAGAGAGAGCGAGACGGTCAGAGTTAACTTGTTCGTGACGTCACGTGTTTCGCGAATTTCTTCGAAAAATTTGTTCGTACGTTCATTTGTAAAAGATTGTTCGTAACACAAAATGTTCAGATGGTAAACCGTTCATAACTCAAGGGTCCACTGTAGTAGTAAAAGGGCATTTTTTAAAGAATACATTCGTCACACAGTTGCCATACACCCCCAAGTCTAGGTAAAAAGCAAAAAAATACACAGACCTTAAAGCTACATAAACTAATTAACAAACAAAGAAGACACCAGGTCTGTATTACTAATTAAACTTTATGGAAATTTAGAATGAAAGCACAGTTAAATGCAAAAGTTAAAAATGTACATTTATTCTGCACAGTATCTAAAAAATACTTTTTCCCCAAGAACCTAAAAATGAATGCTTTTCATGCATAAAAATAATCATTTTTATTGTTGTGAATTATAGGGCCTTTGGTCCTCCAGGGACATACAGTGAGGCTTAAGAGAGTTATGTTAAGAATATCCAAACTGTTAAGAAAGAGATAAGGCAATTTTTAATTTATGAAATTATTACAATTATTATTTTGGCATTGACTAATTTTACACACTTGGTCCAGCCAATGTTTATAATTTTCATTTTAATTTCATTTTAATTATCTGTTTTATCCTGGTCAGGGTTGTGGGAATCTGTTTCCACTGTAAACTAGGTCATTGCAGGGCTTCTGCCATCCATCCAACCTTAGACATAGCCAATAATGTCTGTGTAGATGCCTGGCTGAACAATAGCACCACTGAGATTCAAACTCTTTATAACAGAAAAGTAAATCACTATGTATCATAATACTGAAACTGGATCAAAGGTATAATACAATTCACAACATAGATTGTAGACATTCAATACTGTAGAAAGACAATACGAAAAAAATGGCACTGTCTGGTTTTGTTAGAAAAGTACTGTTCCAAATCACCTCACTTTGACTGAGTGAACAGTGGATTCTATGAATGGAACATCTGATATTTGTTGTAATGTAGTTGTTGTAATGTTGCCTGCAACATATATAATGCAAAACCAGCAAAGCTATGTTGTCAGTTTGCATTGGTTACCATGTTTTCTCTAAAATACTGAGAGCAAGCAAGAGAGGGCTTTCGAGGACAAATCTAAAACATGGCGAGCCGAAGAAAATTAAACAATATAGTCTAACACTGTATATATCCAGTATACACCAATCAGGCATAACATTAAAACCACCTCCTTGTTTCTACAATTACTGTCCATTTTATCAGCTCCACTTACCATATAGAAGCACTTTGTAGTTCTACAATTACTGACTGTAGTCCATCTGTTTTTGTACATACTTTTTTAGCCTGCTTTCACCCTCTTCTTCAATGGTCAGGACCCCCACAGGACCACCACAGAGTAGGTATTATTTAGGTGGTGGATCATTCTCAGCACTGCAGTGACACTGACATGGTGGTGGTGTGTTAGTGTGTGTTGTGCTGGTATGAGTGGATCAGACACAGCAGTGCTGCTGGAGTTTTAATATACCGTGTCCACTTACTGTCCACTCAGTTAGACACTCCTACCTAGTTGGTCCACCTTGTAGATGTAAAGTCAGAGGCGATCGCTCATCTATTGCTGCTGTTTGAGTTGGTCATCTTCTAGACCTTCATCAGTGGTCACAGGACGCTGGGGTGCTGTTGGCTGGATATATTTTTGGTTGGTGGACTATTCTCAGTCCAGCAGTGACAGTGAGGTGTTTAAAAACTCTATCAGCATTGCTGTGTCTTATCCAAATAATCACCCAAATAATACCTACTCTGTAGTGGTCCTGGGAGAGTCCTGACCATTGAAGAACAGCATGAAAGGGGGCTAACAAAGCATGCAGAGAAAAAGATGGACTACAGTCAGTAATTGTAGAACTACAAAGTGCTTCTATATTGTAAATGGAGCTGATAAAATGGACATTGTGTGTAGAAACCATGAGGTGGTTTTAATGTTATGGCTGATCGGTGTATCTGATTAATTCATTTAGTTTTCAGTTTCAGATTCAGTTTCATTGTCTTTTCCATGTACTGTATTTTCACTTTATTTGCAATATGAAGTTTTGTAGGCCTTCATATAACAGGACTGAATTACAGTTACTGCTTGAAATTTTGCTTTATTTCCATATGCTTTGCAGCTATAAAATGCCAAAGAGATAAAAACAGGAAGTATAAGTCATTCTTGAAAACTATTACATGTATGTTAGTATGAGCAGTTACATGAATCACCATGGACAAAAAGCTACTAGTCAGTGGTACAGAATAAAGCATGTAATGAAGTTAAACTTTGGACAGAAGGTTAGAGGTTCAGTCTTTAGATGTCCCTTATGAGTTCAGGTCTAAGAGTTTGTTTTATTTGACAACTAAATGTGCTGGAAATTCCAACAAATAAACCTGTTCATTCAAGTCATGATAGTAATTAAAAATTAAAAATAAAGCAAACTAGAGTTGTCCACTGGCTTGTTTGAAGGACAGTTGACTTGGAGTTGAAAGCCACAAAAATGAGGAATGGAAAAAGAGGGTTACATCATCCAGAATTTTGGTCTGCCTTACAGTCTCTGTCTGCATCAGTCCAAATTTATGAACAGTATAATTTCCACAAAAACACAACTTCGTTCATCAGCAATGATGAGGATGGTGACAAAAGCAAACCATAATTCCTTGAGAGATGTGACTCACTTCCAAAAAAAAGGCACAGAAGACACTGTCAGAGCAATGTGTCCAAATAGTTTAAGGTCTTTAAGTAATCAGCAAACTGTTTTGAGGTCTTTTTCCTGTTTTTCCGACCTCTTTGATCCCATATACCAGTCTCAGTTGACTGTAGGAACTTGGTTGAGGCTGTACTCTTTTGCTTTTAGTCTTAGGTTTGCGATGCTGTTGGCCATGTTCATTCCCTGTGTGGAAGTGGTGTTGGAACAAGTGGGTGGGTATGTTGCCATTGTGCTAAAAGAAAAAAGAGAAAAGTTTTAACATTAATAAAACCACTGCAAGTCATTAAAACCTTGGAACTAATAAACAGCATAAAAGTAAAAGATTAAAGAAGCTAGTTAGCTCTGTAATAGTTACACATGTAAGAAAAAAACATAAAAAGTACTTGCTTTCTGTGGGCAGCATTTTCTGTGGCACTCGCACTGGCCCTCCCTCCGAACTTGGAAACCAGCTTATATAAATATATAAATATATAAATAGTTATTAAGGATTTCTATGTGCTTTAATACAATGTAATAACTACATTGTATGTGCACAAGTGTATTAAATATCAATCAATTTTACATTAGGCTATTTTACTGGCACAGTTACAAGTAAAATACATAAATATGCCAAACACGTGCTTGAAATCCCATTTAGACCCTGATTTATTAAGATGCCAAAATAAAGGTTAGTAATTTGCTGAAGCAGTCTAACAGATTGTGCATGTGATTAATATGCAGGTTTCAGGTGATTTACCAAGGATCATTGAGTGCTCGACAATACACATAAAGAAATAAATGAAAAATACAACATGTACATACTGTATGCATGTACAACTTTTGCTCTAAAACAAAATATGGTTATTTTAGATAATAGTTTAGTAATTACAATGTTGTACTGGCATGTACTACTAGATGTGCTCTGTCATGTGAACTGTGCCAGTGTAAAACTGCACAGCTTAACTACTCTTTGTGTTTAGAGAATCATTCAAGAGCCCAACTGAATCGGCATCCATTTCTTTCTGCATAGGAGTTCTTACAACATATTTACACACAATATTATTAAACCAGCTAAAGTCAGCACAGATATTTATTTCTCGAAGAGGCTGATACCAAGACTGTGCCGCTATTTTAGCATATATACAAGTATTGGGACACCCCTTCTTTTAAAAAAAAAAAATTATGTATATAGAAAAGGCTCTTTCCTGTTTTAACACGAGAACACGACAAGATCTATAAACACATGAAGAAAAGCTTGGTATAAAAAACTCCAGTGCCCTGCACAGAACCCTGACCTCAGCCCACTAAACAGCTTTGGAATGAACTGAAACATAAACTGATACTTTCTTGTTCAACATCAGCACCCAGCTATACAAATGCTCTTTTGACTGAATGGGCACAAATCACCACAAACATACGTCAAAGTCCTAAGAAAAGCCTCATTACAATTGATGTTAGAGTGACCGTTATAGCTGAAAAGATTACATAGAGGTCACTCTATTTTAATACGATTTATTTTTTAAATGGGACGTCTAACAAGCTCATGGCCAGGTGTCCAAATATTTTTGGCCTTGTAATGTAAAAATAAGTAATATTTTTGCTATTGCTGCATTCGAAATGTCGTGTGACTTTGTACAGAGTTCATAAAGACAACAGCATCAATTTACACAAACATCTCTTATACCACCTAAATGATAATCATTTCTGACATTTTCCAGTACCATACCTAATGGAAAGTACATTTTAATATTTAAATTTTTTTTTAGAGAAGAAAGCAAAATAAAACACACACCAGTGCCTGTGGGAGATGAAATATGCAATATATCTCCAAATCTGACTAGACTAGACTGTGTTTTCTAAATTCCATATTTTAATTCTCAGCACAACAGTAATAACAAACTGTGCATCAGAATGTACACTTCCCTTCCCTTAACTAATGTTAATTTATACATTTAGTCGACACTCTTAAAATTGCACTGCTGCTACCAAATAAAATGATTTAATATGCACAGTTACGTCATTCTTTTTCTATATTGTGCCCTTAAGTAGATAAACCATATTACAGAAATGAAGACAAACATGACAAATAAAAACAAACTGTTATTTTATTCATTGAAAACACACAGTCCTTTTAATCCTGTTAGTAACTTATTGTTAACTATTTGGCGCGTTGTTACATAAACAAAGCCTTAATAAATCAGGGCCGTAGACAGGAGGCGGTCAGTTTAGCTATTCTTTGCAGCTGTAAGTAACAGCTATTACTGTAGATCATATCCAGAGTCACAGAAAATCCTGCCCAGTGGAGCACTTTTCATGCTGTTGTTAGCACATATCCTATAACCCAGAGGTCACAGGGTTCAGAGATGGATTTAACATGGTTTGTTTTCAGATTATCACCTTGAGAGACATCCACTTCCCCACTAAGAGAGATCCTTGAGAGATCCTCCACTTCCCCACTAAGAAAGACTACTATGAACATTTTTGTGAAACATTCTGGCTTTTTTATATTGGCTTCACTGTAGCTGTAGATTAATTTGCCATATTAACGCTGTTTTTCAGTTATTTAATTCTAGAAAAATATGAAGCATTAAGAGAATTTAATGGTCTGGGTGTATTATTATGCTCTATGCAGTAAATAGCAAATGGTAGCAAATGGGAGAAATAAACAGAACAGAAAAGAAGACTGTTAATAAAAGAGATGCCGTGGCAGAAATGCCAGGAGGAAATGAAAGAAAAACAAAGTGGATAGCCAGGGGGCATGCTTAGCTTAAGCAGGACATGAGAGTGGGGTGAACAAGGTTATTGAGGTTACCTATAAGGGGCAGCGCTGCCCCAGGATAGGTAGTCATTGGGACGCGGGGCTGGCCGAGGCACGATGGGCTGCTCCACTGCCGTCACGTCTCCTGAGTAGGATTTGAGTAGAGAAGCGTTCTTACTGGCCAGCATGGCTCGTTCATTACGCCGAAACTTCGCCCGTCGGTTCTGGAACCACACCTACCAGAAATAAATAAAATATGATTTTTATGACTGTTATAAAAGCCAAACACAAATTTGTCACATGACATTAATCACAAATTATATTTAAAGCAAGACAAGAGGCAAAAAAATTTTTTCAAAAATAAATACTGCAGTAAATGTAAAAATAAGGTTAAAATATATAAAATATGCCTGTTTAAATGTGCATGCTTATAAAAACAAAAATCTAGTTCTTAGATATGTTAGAATAAAAAATAAAAAGATTTTTTTAAAGCAATGCTTGTACAGATATATATATTTTTTATAAAACAAATTGACTTTTTTTTTACTTATTTAAAATAAATGCAAGAATTACTATCATTATAAAAATACAATTTTATATGTCATGCATAAGAATATGAACAAACATGTAGGATATCATGTCATTTCACGATGCTGGTGCATCAGATATTCATTAGCCATAAGATCTCAATACAAATGTATTTACTGTAAGAAAACGGGCATACACTTATGCTATTTGTAACCTGTACACGTGACACAATATGTTCATACTAAGGTTGGCACAATTAAGCCTTACATCCCTAAATTTTTACAACTAATGTGTTTCAGCCACAACAGTTGCTAACGGGTTTAATAAATCAATTATATACGGGAGATGATGTGCTTTCAATGGAATGTCCAACAAGCTCATGGTCAGGTGTCCAAACACTTTTGACCATATAGTGTGTGTATGTATATAAAGTGTTTAATTATATAGCAGTTTATATGATGCATAATCTATCGTGGTGACTCCAGTGTCACTGGAATTACTTGGTAGCATGCAAAAACTACCCCAGGCAAACATGTCTATATGCAGGCGCCCGACTGGCCAACACCATCGCAAGAGATTCGAACCTTACACAATCACATATGTTCTCAACATTCCAAAACAGACAAAATAATTTAGGGATAGTGGGGTGCCACTCGTTTGCTTTTAAAAAGTGGTGGAGCAGCAGAACCAGGCCGTCTTCCTAAGCCGAGGTCTGGTGGAGGCGCAGTGTCCGGTTACGCACTGCCTGAGGAATGAGCTTAAAGTCGCTTTTATCAAAGCCTTTCGGAAATCGCTCGCCCTCTCTGGGACACATTAATTGCAGATGTGTTTTCTCTCGCTTCTTTCTTTATTTTCCTCTTTCTTTCTTGTTTTATAAATGGGCATAATCCCAATCTTTTGGGGAAAAATCCCTCTCATTATAACATAAAACATTTGCTTTCGGGCTGTGTGAGAAGCCTTTTAGATGTGAAGCTCTGATCAAGCATTTTAAGACACCACAAATGATATAGAAATTTGAAAGGGATGATGTATACTTAATAGATTCTGGAAGTTCTTTAAGATGAACGCTAATGCATACTACAGCATTCTAATTCCACTGTGTTTGAATAAATAGCCACTGGTCAATCACTACAACATAGAAATCACATAATTACCATATTTATTTAGATTGGCCAATGACGGCGGAGATAAATGAGTTTTTGGCCTGCAACTACATAGCATTTGTACTTTCCATAAAAGTAGTATCTCCTGCTTCACATGGCAGTGTACCTGTACTGAGAAGGTACACCTTCACACCTTTATTTTTCTGTGGTGGATAAAAAGTACCCCTACCAGCTTTAAGAACCCTATGACCTATGTGGCTCATCAAATCAAGGTGGTCAGAGCCAAGCGTAATTTGAAAGGTTTAATTTGAACTTTAGGCTTACCTGTACTCTGGCCTCTGTTAGATTGACCCTGCGGGCCAGGTCCTCTCGCACAAAGGCATCAGGGTAGTGCGTCCTCTCGAACACTCGCTCCAGTGCCTGCAGCTGGCTGCTGTTGAACGTGGTCCTATTCCGCCTCTGCTTACGTTTCTTCTTCTCCTCTGAGTTTAGCTGCTCGTCTGTCCACACAAACACAAAAAATAGGCATGTTAGCATCACTTTTTGATGTGAAATCAGTTTTATTGAACCTTAAAACATTAAGCTCACGTGTTAACCCATGTTAATGTTCTATAGCTAAAACCTTACATTTTTGTTTTTGTTGTACTGTTGGGCCAAAACTAATTTTGTAGTGGTAGCTAATTATTCACATTGTCTTAAAAATTATAATATGTTACAATCATTATGCTTTTAAATTAATTCGACTTCAGTAAATCTGAAGTAAAAAAAATAACATATACATATATACTTTATTTTATTTTAAGGTTTTACGACCACTTCATTTCAATCAGGGTGGCAGTGGGTCTGGGTTTCTCTGGAATCACTGGGTGCAATACAGTAACACACCCTGGACAGTACGGCATCATGTCTGTATGTAGACTCGCAAGCAATAGCACTCCACTCTGGATCCCAGCAGTAGTGGGATACCCAAGCACCCTTTACCTCCAATTGCTTTTATTGTATACAGCCACAGTTGTAAGTTGCTTTGGATAAAACCATCTGCTAAATGCCGTAAATGTCAATGTACACTTAATGTGTTGTTCTGTATATCTGTGAAGCACCTGCCTAATGTGCTGTTAAAACTACTCTGACCACCAATACAGACACTCCACAAGATATCTGAAGGAGTCCTGTGGTATCTGGTTGTCAGGCATCTGCAACAGATTCTTCAACTTCTGTATATTGTCTAATGGATAATCTTAAAGTGCAATCTGGTCCCATCTTCTCCTCTGGTAAACAATGCACATGTGGATAGCTGTCCACAGGAAAGAAAAAAAACCTGTATTTGTCAGACCGGTCGACCTTCTTCCATTAATCCAATTTCTAGTTTTGATGTCTATGTGTATCTGTGAGTGCTTTAGATGGTGTACAAGCATCAAGCAACAAGGATCAAGAATATCTTTATTATACCGAAAGGGCAACATGAAACACAGTCAGCAGTATCCACACTAAATCAGGCAAACATTACACACTAAATAGTAAATACAACATTCTAATTCCACTGTGTTAGAATAAATAGCCAGTGGTCAATGACTTCAACATAAAACAGAAGGGTTCCATGAAACATTTATTGTGACTCATCACCAGTATTACAATAATCTGCAGTTTAAGACACAGTCATCCTACTGTTGGTCCATACCAGACGGCATGGCGGCAGAGTCCTGGTCGGTCAACAAGCTGTTGGTAATTTGTATTCGATGAGTACAAACCAGACCTGCATGTGAGCATCCTTTGCTGTTATGCACTGCCGTGCACATATTTGAGAGGTGGTCCTAATATATTGCGTGGTCGAGTCATGTAAATATGTATGTATGTACATATGACGTGAGCGTACAGAAAGAAAAAGTTATTGAAGTGAATTTAATTGAACTGTCAAATATGAAGAAATGACTTATTAATAACAAATAATAAAACTACTATTAATAGCAGATAATTAAAAATACACCATTATTTGAACTACTGTTTTCCTTACTGCTGCATCAGGTTCTTATAAGTACACTGTGGTGCAGCTTTATAAGAAAACTAACTGTTACGCTGTTCCATGCATCTTGGACATGAACTCTCTCATAACAGATGTGTTAAAAACACATCACAATTAGTTTTATTTTAACACATCCATATGTCTACTTAAGGACAATGTACTTCATGTTATTTCTTAACTCAGTCAATGTGTTGGCTTCGTGAAGTTAATGCTTGTTAAATGTCGAATTTAAATGGCATTCCATTTATTTTTATTTATTGGGCCATTGCGCTCTGACCCCAACTTCCAAACAAGCTGGAATACGTGAAAAAAGAATTTCGTTGTACTGTACATCTGTATATGTATATATGACAAATTAAGGCATTCTATATTCTATACCATTATATTCTATTTCACAGTACAACTATCAACTATCTATTCTAAACAGGCCTTTATCGTGGACTTACATAAAGATCTTCATGAACTGATCTGACTTCTGCAATCTTTTGACTTTGTGCTTAGTTTTGACTCACCAGTTTAACACAGAATGACCACGTAGTAGTTTTTATGTAAAGTTAATCTAATTCAAGTTTTGTATGGTCTTTTACTTAATATGACTTTGTATTATAACATTCTTTATTTATTTTTTTTGGTACTGGATGATTAAAAAAATTCAAATTAGCAGTCTTTTTGTATATGAAGATATTAAGTAGACAGTAAGATGTACTTAAGTGCATGTAGGAGTAAGCAATAGCACTTATTTCAGATTGTTGTTATTAGTTCATGAGTTAATGAGATGACACCACACACCATCAACTGTCAGCTAAAACTAAACTGAGTTTTACTGACTTCGATATAGTATAAATGTCCTAAAGACCTGTGGTACAGTATAATATTACCTATTAGCAGTGCTGTATTGGTAAGGTAATTAAAAAACACAATTTATGGCAACTTCTTTCCTGTAAACTTCAGCCATCTACTTAGAAATACTGTGTTTAAAACATCGTGCATGCATTTAAGCTATGTTCGGAATGCCAATTATCATCTGAAGCTCTAAAGCAACTTTCAGAAGGAACACAACAGCTAAAAGGTTAGGTAAGCTGTTCAGGTTTAGGTCATTAAGTTCCTGTGCTCCAGAGTTTTAGTGTTTTAAACAGGTTATTTTATCACTTAAATTTGTATTTATTATATACAGATGAATAAATGTGATAAATCAGTGTGATTTTCTTTCTTCAATGCGACTACATACCTTTAAAGCATATGTGAGGATTAAACTGCAATAAAAAGAGAAGAATTTTAGGATGAATTGCTTATCTGGATGTATTAACAGGATTGTTTGAGGTCATTCAAGCAGCACAAGAGAATATCCCTGTTTAATACTGGTGTGTACACTATAGTGCATTATTCATTTTATGATATCATAAATGAAATTATACAGCATTGAATATTCTGAATACATTAAATTGTATTCAATGTAGTTTTAATTATTATGAATAGTAATAAAAGCGGTACTAAAAGAGTAACATTGGTAGTAATAAACAAAAAAGTTTGTGTGAGACTGCAATACAGAAGTCACCAATTGTGTTAAATAAAAAGCAGAATGTTATGATGCTTTTCTTTTTTCTACCCCACACAAAAAAATACAACATAAGAAAATCATTCTGACAGCAGGTTAGTGTGTAATATTTTTGACCTGATCTGGCCTTGTAAAGCAACATTAAGGAAGTAAATGCATTTTCCACGTGTGAACTTGGATATCATTAAATAACATGTAATAATTTAATCATATACAGTTATTTCTAGTTGTTCATTTTGGTTCTTTCGTGTAGGTTTGTCAGTGTTTAATGCTTTACTAATGTTGCTGCTTGAACTCAACATTCATCAAGTGATTAATAATTACAATAAATATTTTGCCATAAGATTATGTAATATTTAATTTAATTACTGTAATAATTGAAAGCATGTGATATGTACCATGAGAAGTTTATGATTTTGTTTTTTTTCATTGGGGTTTTAGTACCACATTTAAAAAACACATCTTTTCACATGTAAAAGCAAAAAATAAACATGGTACGAGCGATACAGCATACAAAAATGAAACTAACGTCAGCCTTGTTATTAATATTTTTTATAGATACTGTAATTATTAATCTATTAAAATAATTACATTGAAAAAAATATTTTGAAATTATATATTTTATTATTTTATTTTTAGTATTATTGTTGTTGCCATTATTATTATTATTATTATTATTATTATTATTATTATTTTATACACTTGTTACGGCATCCCAGTGGACTACAGCAGTATAGTTCCTAACTTAAACACAACTGTATCCGTGACCTGTTTCAACTTTATCACCTTTCACAATCACTATGTCCTTCCCATCAAAATTCAGATCCTTCGCTTTTGCAAAGATGTTTCCAAACAGAGGCTAGGCTTACTAGGTTTAATTATTAGTGGACATTTGTTTTTTATTAATATAATTTATTACAATAACACATTTATCTATTCTATATCTATTATCTGTTTAGTCAGTATTGACAAAACCCATCGTGTTGCTGTAAAATGTCCCAAAAATGTATGTGCCGTTAATGTTCACAAATGAATCAAGTTGATGGGATGCATTACTTTTTTAGTAAATGTATAGGCTATACTAAACCTGAAAGTCTTAATTGTGTATATTTAGGACACAATAATCTTATTGCGCTTTTAAAATTTAAATTAGCTAAACTGAAAGAAAACTGAAGTATAACTTATTTTTAATAGTAATTATACTACGAAGCAAATTATGCCTTTAAATGTGCTATAATGTGGGCCAGTTATTACATATGTAAAGCAATTATTAAAATAAATGTGCATCAGCAGATGTAATAACCAAAAACAAAACAGTAGAAGGTGTAAACATTGTATGTGGAAGGTGAGTGTTTAAGTGGATACCCCCTGTAGATTTCAAGCTTAGAATTTGTCCTATCAAATTTTCTTTAATGATTGCTATTTTAGAGTTTATAATTTACATTAAAGAAGCGATCCCGTTTAGTTTGACTTGATGTCAACACTGACCAATCTATGGTTTTATGGAATATAACACAATTTGTTAATATCTATTCTTATTAAATTTCATGCTAATATATTTTGGGACTAAAATATCTAGTTTGAACAGTATATTTAGTTTTGTAGGTATGATGTATATAATTTTAAATGAAAAATGCGTTTTGCCTGCAGGGTATATGTAATATATCAGAATATGTAATTATACTACGAAGCAAATTATGCCTTTAAATGTTAATACTGTTCAAATAAATGTGCATCAGCATATCTAATAAGCAAAAACAAAACAGTAGAAATAAAATAGACACAATCAATGACGACGTTTTTTAATGTGTTATACTATTGTAAATGAGTGTATCGTTTAAAACATTTACGTCTGGCATACTGTACTGTTGGTTCTTAATGTATAATATATCCCTAAAAGCATGCACAATCACTTACAAAACAAATACCTAATGTGTGAATTTACACCAACCCCTTTAGCTATTATATATTTTAATAAATAACTTAGGGTGCTGTTCAGTTTTAATTAACAATCACAGGGCAAATATTCTACTGTTTAATGGAAATAATTATTTGCTTTTGTTTTCCACCTCTTAAATGTATGCACATTATATTTTAAGTAAATCTTCCAGTATGATAAGGATATTTAAGATGTAAAGATAAGTTTTTTGTCATTTGTAAGATGTGGTTTACTGAAAGCATTTTGTAAAAAAAAAAAATCACTTGGCCCTAATGACTTTTGGCTAAAGCATCTGTCACGGCGTGTTCTAATCATAAAACTGTCAAGTGTCTGATTCAAAGACAGTCATATTTAAAGTGGAAAACAGACTGTCATTATCAAGTCGTTCACAAGAAGGATTTTGTCAGAAGAAAAAAAAGCTTTAAGAACTCGTAATGTGTTTCTTAAGAAAACTGGTCTCACTGTGAAGTGGAAAACCCTGTATTGCGCATGGTTCGAGTAAGCGCATCTCTGGAACACAACTGAAAACGCACCCGACTTTTATCTAATAATTTAGCATTTACGTAAATTAAATTACTATACTAATTATAATCCTTATATAAGAATTCCACAGCTCGATTTGCTAACCCGACACTAGAGACTGCTTCACTTACTGTCGGGTTGCGCAGTGTCGCTGCCGCTGGTCAAGCCCGGAGACTCCAGCATGGTCCTGCCCGTCTCCGCAACACTCTCATCCGCCTGCGCACCTACTATTTCTCCTGCCTCCTCCAGATCCAACAGGTGGCTCACTGAGAAGTTCTTCTTGGCCTGCAGGTTGTCCAGGTTGGCTGTGATGGGGCTTTCCAGTCTGCTGGGAACCGATGGGACTCGTCTGTCCATTACATGCGCATAGCTAGAAGTCATGGCGCAAACAGCCTAGTGCAGGAAAAACCACACTGAGCGATAATAACAAGGAATAATAACTGACGAGCCAAACTGTTTCTTGCATATGCGATCAAAATACATATAGCACTGTATGGTGTCTCCAAAAAAAGTCTTTGAAATTCGACCACGGATCCAGATGCGCTACTGCTGTTTTTTTTTTTCTTCAGCTGAATCTGTCGATTCCAGTAAACTCCGCCGCTTGGTGCGCGTCTGCCAGCTCTTGCGCAAAGTGAAACCTTGGTTGCAAAGCGTTTCTGCTCCGACTGTGCAGTAGTGTCCTGAGGACGAGGAAAAAAAGCTTTCACTCCGCGTACTTGTTAGCAAGACTGAGCGCAATCTGTGAGTCGTCGACTAAACAGATGCGCGCAAAACTCGCAAAAGCGGGCTGGCTGTGAGTGCAAGGAGGCTGGACACAAAACCTCCTCTCCAAGCTCCGCGCCCAGGCAATACACACACTGAGCAACACACACTCCTAGAAACACACACACACGCACACACACACACACACACACACACGCAACTACATGAAAGCAGCCCGTGGCACTTCAAACGCTATGAGCAGCAGAGGGCCGCACGGCAGGACTAAATGAAGACCCCCCCGGGAGAGAAGATCGCTCTAATAGGCGCTCGTAATTACGTGGCAAAAAAACCCGACTTTGTGTCGTCTCTGACGTTGTACAGACCCCCTATGTCCGTTCCAACCAAGTCAACTCTCCTCGGTCCCCGTTCAAACCCATCAGAAGTCTCGCCAAAGCTTGACTGGAAAACAATAGGCAGTGACTATAAAAGCACAGAAATAACAGAGGGCGGGATTATGAAGTCATAAAATAGCCATGACACTAATACACACTAGTCAAAACAAGGCTGATCAAATAAGTTCCTAATTTAACTAATGAGTGGTACTGGGAACTAGCAAGTCAACTTTATTGCAACACCAGGAGCAGACCTATAAAATAAATAATTCTGCAGGCAAAACTCATTTTCTATTTAAAATTATATACATCATACCTACAACTGGACTGTTATTATTGTTATTATTATTATTATTATTATTTATTGCACCTGCACTTTACCATCACCCCGGACTGCACACTGGACTGTTATAATTATTATTTATCATTTGCACCTGCACTTTACACAACCGTCATACATACATACTGTACATACATATATATATGTGTGTGTGTATAGTTATAGTTATTTTTCACCATCCTTACATAGTTATAGTTACAGTTATAGTATAGTTACAGTATAGATAAGATAAGACTTTATTGATCCCCTTAAAGAAATTAACTTGTTACAGCAGTATGAAGACAGGAAAGAACTGAAAGAAATACAATTAAGTGAAAATATTGCACACATAGTGTGTAGTTATTTACTCAAAAAATTATCTAAAAAATTATATATACATTCAGATATGCAAAATATATTACGTATTGCACTTATTGTAAATAAGTTACATATTGCACCTCTTATTTCGCCATGAACATGAACATGTAAGAATAGGTATGAGTGACATTATTACATATTATTACTGTTGTAAGCCCTGATGGCTGCTGGAATGAAGGACCTGCGGTAGCGCTCCTTCTTACACATGGGGTGGAGGAGTCTGGTACTGAAGGAGCTTGTTAGGTCCCCTACAGACTCATGTAGTGGATGTGTGGTGATGTCCAGGATGGATGACAACTTGGCTATCATCCTCCTTTCCTTATAGTTATTATTTACACATATTTTATTATTATTACTGTTACTATTATAATGTATACCTAACTAATCTTTATTATTATTACTATTATAATGTATACCTAACTAATCCTTTATTATTATTATTATTACTGTTATTATTATAATACATACCCATTTGTATTCGTATGCTTATCGTTATTATTGCTATTATGTATATCGTACTATGTATATAGATATAATTCCATATATGTAAATAGCTATAGTTATAACTTTATATTCATATTAATCATAGATATATGTAACTGATATTCTCTGTATTTTTTGCACAACTACATTTCGTTGCCTTGTACCTGTACTGAGCAATGACAATAAAGTTGAATCTATCTAATCTATCTATCTACAAAACTAAAGATGCTGTTCAAACTAGATATTTTAGTCCCAAAATATATTAGCATGAAATGTAATGATAATAGATTTTGTTATAAAGTATAAAGTCATACATTGGTCAATGTTGACATCAAGTCAAACTAAACAGGATTGCTTCTTTAATGTAAATTATAAACTCTAAAATAGCAATCATTAAATAAAAGAAGAAATAATTTGATAGGACGAAACTAAACTTGAAATCTACAGGGGATATCCACTTCAACACTCACCTTCCACACGTTCACAATAATGCCACATTCAAATATTTATGTCTTGCCATTCCTTTTGTGTATCTAAAACCCCTTAATAAAACAAAATACAAAATAAAACTACATTACATACATAAATATATACATTTGCTATAATGTCGGATTCAAAGACATACGTAAAAGAAAACTTAACAAACAAACTGCTCTTTCAGTGATGAAAAACATTATATGAGCAGACTGAACACCCAAGGTAAGATAAAGAAATCTGAACTAAAGCTACAAGCTGCTGTTTAGTGCTTGACATATTACGCAGGCTAATGTTATAGACTATAATTTATTTAGTACAATGAAAATAAGTTAAATGAGTAACAAAATAGTAAATAAAACAGTAAATATTTTATTGAAACTATACAGTTATGAAGATTTGCAACATGATGAACTCAAAAACTGAATTCAAACACATTTTGACCGAATTTATGCAAAATGTTGGTTCCATTTGAACTGCCAATATAAACCAAATGACTTTTATATTTTACAATATTTTGTCATTCCGTAATAACCTACAATTTGCCTGAAGTGTACAAATACATGAGGAGAGACATCCAAAACAAAACACATGCAAAAAATTACAAACGACTGGAATTAGTGACGTATGGTTTCCAACAATGTTTATACGTCTCTGGACCCATCAGATGCTGTAAAATTTCATATACAAAAAGAGAAGAAAACTCTGGAAAATCTGCTGTCAAAACTAAATATTTAATAGCACCATGTTAAAGGGACTTGGTTAAACACGCATACAGTAAACGTGTACATGAATGCTGGTAGGAAATGCATTGGAGTTGCTATACAAAGCAGATTACGCATATTTTAAGAATAACAATTCTTTACATTTAGGGGAATGCACCTGTCATTTGTGTACTCAAACCTAAATAACTTCACATGTGTATGGATCAATCCCATATTTTGCATGGTAAAACGTGCCTCTGGTAACACACGTGTCTAACGCACTTGCATACTTATTGCAAACTGCATTTTCAACATTCTCATAAAAGTACCCAATTTATTGAAAGTAACGTAGATTACTTTTAAGTTATTTTTCTTACTAGGAGATGTTTTATGACATTGCGTTATAAGGTCGCTTTTAGTTTGTGCAGTGTGTATGCCTATGCTTTAAATTTCTTATTATTTGTTTACGCATACAACTGTAACGTTGTGCAGAATTCCTAGTTTTAAGAAACTATGCTAGATTTAGATACTTATAGGCTATAGATAGTCTTCCTGTTGAATTTTCCTGTTGGTCCCCTTGACAAAGGATGAATAACCTTTATTAGATAAATACAGCTGTTTGACAATAACTAGTAAAGAATAAGCAATGCTTTGGACTGTTTTTTTTGTTTCTGTGGCAGGTACAGGGCGCTTTATGGCTGCAAGTATATAGGCTTCTCCTTGCCTCAGACATCACTTTAGCTTTCAAGCCCCCAGATTTGAGGGGAAAAAAGAACACTTGATGCCATCAAAGGGAAAGGGATTGAAACCAGATGTACCGCTTTCGTTCTTTCCGTGTATTTAATTAAGCCGCCGTTGGGACCGAGAGCACTTTTTTCATCATTAGTTTTCCATCCACATTCCCTTCCCTGCCTGTGCGCTCCCACCAGGACTGAGCACTGGCAGCAGTAAAGCCGAACTCCCAATTCAATCTTTACCACTGGCTTTTATACATCTGCCTGCTGTTCCTCCATACTGCCGGTAACCAACGCAAATATATTAAAATATAATATATTATTATATAAATAATATTGCCATTGTTCTGACGTAATAACAATTTGGTATCTATCTCATCTATACGTTAATACATCATAATAGCAATAAAAATAGATAATAATAAACAATGACAAAACATTCATAAGTTCAGCATTAATAAAGGAATTCATAAATAGTGGTTGCCTAACTTATTTTACATAGATACTTTTTTGTTTTAATATATGTATTGCCATTGTGACGTAATAACAATTTGGTATCTATCTCATGTATACGTTATTACGTCATAATGACAATAAAAATAGATAATAATAAACAATAACAAAACATTCATAAGTTTAGCATTAATAAATGAATTCATAAATAGTGGTTACCTAACTTATTTTTACATAGATAATTTTTGTTTTAATATATTTATTGCCATTGTGACGTAATAACAATAGTGGGTGCCTAACTTGTTTTTTACATATTTAATTTTTGTTTTAATATATTTATTGCCATTGTGACGCAATAACAATTTGGCATCTATCTCATGTATACGTTATTACGTCATAATGACAATAAAAAGTAGATAACAATAAACAACGACAAAACATTCATAAGTTCAGCATTAATAAAGGAATTCATGAATAGTGGTTGCCTAACTTGTTTTTACATATTTAATTTTTGTTTTAATATATTTATTGGCATTATGACGTAATAACAATTTGGTATCTATCTCATGTATACGTTATTACGTCATAATGACAATAAAAATAGATAATATTAAACAACGACAAAACATTCACCATGTTTAAGTAAAATTCAGCATTCAGCAAAACAAGTTCAGCATGACCGAATGCACTGTGGAAGACATTCATATTTTATGTACAAAGTAATAATAAAATAATGTGCATGCAAAAATGTCATGCAAATCTACAGTTTCAAAACATTTCATGTGTAAAACAGAGCAAGCAAAAAACATTGCAGAATACAGTGCAGAATGCAGTGCAGAATACAGTGGTTCCTGATATCTGCATTAGTAATTGAGAATGATTGTTTCGATAATAAGTTCTGGTGGCGCAGACGGTTCTCCCGGTAACACGGGTCCTGGGTTCCAGGGTTCTAGGTTTGATACTCGTGTCTGGGCACTGCCTGAAAGGAGTTTTACTTGTTCTCCGCATAACCCTGTGAGTTTTCCTTGGTAATTCGATTTTCTCATACTTGATCAAATAAATAAAATTGATGATTAAATAAAAAAATTAATTAATAAACTAACTATGTATATGTGTTTATATTTGTCTAAAAGATTTCTACACCTTCACGAATATTTAAAATATTTAAAGTAAACCAAATAATTTGACATTGATAACTTTTCCCCCGAGTGTTATTGCAGACGTAGTTTTGTGTCATAGAAAAGAGCAATACGTTTAAAATGATTTAGTAAAAGACTGCAAGTTGCTCTAGTTTATTAAGATATTTAATGTGAAGCTGATAACCCCAACAATAGTAACAGTAACAACAACAACAATAATAAAAATGATAATAAATGATTATTATTATTATTATTATTTTTAATTAAACATAAAAAACTTTTATTGTAACTCTTTAAGTCTAATGTAAATGTTAAATTTTCTAATGTTAATATTAAAGAATAAAAAAAAATTAAATTAATGAATTCTTTCCATCGCATTATATCAAATAATCAAGCAATTAATAAATAGTGCTAACTTGTTATTACATACTACATACAAATTATTTTTGTTTTATTTTGCCCATAAGTTTATGCTTATAGGTTTTTTATTATATAAGGGGCTCTTTACAAAACAAAAGACGCTCGATATTTATTGTCTTATGATTAAGTTGTCTATATAGTTATCTCGAATTTCCCCCATGGGGATCAATAAAGGAATCTTTTCTTAAATGTATACCAACTGCTTGATTGAGTTAAAATAAATAAAGGGTTAAGCATCATAATTAAAACGACTTCAAAAACTTTCTAATTGAAAATAAAGATCTTAAATTATAAAATAAAAGATTTTGTTTTATAAAAATAATCAGTGAGTCATATGTTGTAAAAGAGCAATGTTAAAGGAAAACTTTAAACATTTTTATGCACAACTAGATGAATTCAAATGATCAGTATTAAAGTACAAGACCTTAATACTGTATTATTATTATTATTATTAGGTGTTTGGTTTTATGGATGGGCAGTTTGAGGTGTGCGCGTCACCGACTAGCAGGTGCGTGCGATCAACATCATGATGTCAGAGGCGTTTTAATTAAAGTAGGATGGGATGAATTATCTGTGATGACGTAGTAATAAAAACGGTTATATGCATAAAAAGCATATAAAGATGTTAATCTTATACATATTTGGTTTAATGCCAAATACCAAATTATCAATCTATATATAATGTTATGACTAGTTATTAGTTTATTTTACCACGTCTAAAGTAAAGCACTTCAATGAAGCGTTGAAGCATTGGAAATGTGTTTACACATAAAAAAGACATTTATTTTATAGTAAAAATAAATCGAAAGAAAAATGCACTTCAGCTCACATACGCACTTTAAAAAGTCTAAATCTGTATAATGTAAAATACATCAAATGAAACCCGAATCACTGTCTGTTATGTCTCCTAATGCAGCACTTCTACCTGATTGATGCCACTGAGAACACAAACATGTGTTTATGATTCGGCAATTCTTTTTGTATTATATATTGTTTTCTTTGTCCCGTGTCTGTCAAGCAAACAACCCACAAAATGGCAACCATAAAGTGGATTAAATTCACACACACACATTCTAACTGGAAATGTTGGTTTTATTTAATACATTACAGACCATCTTGTTTGATGGCAGATCGCGGTGTGGTAATTAACTGTGAGTAAATTCTGAGTGGGGAGTGTTTTCAATCTACAAAACAAACACAAACACCACCAAATTACTGACAAACGAACATAATTACTCAACTGTAAATTACTCTCATTTATTTACCAGCTACCAGGTATACATGTGATTTTTTTTTCTTGTTGCTTTTGACTTGGAAAGTCATTTTTGGAGGAGTGGGAACTGCTTATAAGAATTCAGTAAAGAAGATGGATTCATGGAAAAAAATAGGAAATAAAAAGTAAATGGAATATTTAATTAGTCCTTTTAATTTGCCCAACAAATGCAAAACCTTACTCAGTGTGTTCTTTAATTTTACCCAATTTCTTCCACCTTATTACTTCTTAATAAAATTAGGAAATAAAATTGCTCCACCCCTCATATACTAACTATGCACCAATCACTTTTAACACCTGTGACCTGGTGCTGCCATTTTCTGCTGCTATACTTTGAGCTGCTGCAATATTTTGAAATCATGCACTTTAGATCCACATAAAGCTGCTGTAGTTCTTGTGCAATACAGTGAATGTATATGTAAATATGTAAATATTCAAAATACCTTATCTTAGTTATTTCCTCCAGTTTTTAAGTCTTAAGTTTTATTTTATACTTAACATAGTTATTTGTTATTCATCTCATTATGTTACACACACCGAGGCCTAAGTAACTGCATTTCGTTCTAATCATGTACATGGTTTTGAATGACAATAAAGCTGAGTCTGAGTCTGATAAAAAACAATTGAGGGGTTTTGGGTTACATTAACAATAAGGGGGTAAATTTCCCAATTTAGGTAGAAATATGCAATTTTTTAACCCTAAATTCATTCACAAATCTTGAGGTGTTAGATAAGATGTTATTTTTGTAAAGTACTGTATATGTATATATTTTGTAAACTGTATATGTGCTTTTAAACAAGGGTAAAAACAGCGCCTGGAATTGAATGAACAGGGTGACTGCGTGACTAGGCAGTAATAATATTGAGACAGGGCTAAAGGCAGGACATGAATTCCCTGGTTGCTGTAATCAGGAGTGCACAGGACGCTCAGACTCAACACAAAGAGTCGGTTAATGGTAATTAGGGAAATAAAGGCAGACAGGAGAACCCAGAGCTGCTCTAATCAGTGGTGCGGGGTCAAAGCACCAAACCAGTGCCATTCACCTCCACTGCAACCCAATCCCAGCATCAAGCACTCAAGCACTGGTTTAGTCATTAATGCGCTTCTGTTCAGCACAACCCAGTTCATCTACATCAACACAAAACTTCAAGCAGCAGTTTTACCAAACAGTTTTCATTGTCTTGTGTTGTAAAGGGATCTGTAGTTACAATATCTAGCATGCATTTGGACTCAGACCCCGCAGAGTATGCCAGTGCCTTATACAATATAAATTAAGAAACCCTTACTTAAAAATACTCTCTGCATGTTTATTTAATGTTTACAAACTGCCTTAAAGAATATATAAATACACACCATATGGCCGAAAGTATTTGGACACCTACCCATGATCTTGTTGGACATCCCATTTCATAGAGTGACCGTTATGTAATCTTTTTACCTATAACAACAGTCACTCTTCTAAAATGCTTCTCATAAGACTTTGAAGTATTTCTGTAAGAATTTGTGCCAATGCAGTCAAAAGAGGATTTGAAGAGGAAAGAGGAAAGCCTTGACTGCTGTTTCCGTTCATTCCAAAGCTGTTAATTTCTTTAAACCACTGGAGTTTCTTATATATATAATGTTAATTGTTGCAAAGTTGTAAGCATATATATAATGTTAATTGTTGCAAAGTTGTAAGCATATATATAATGTTAATTGTTGCAAAGTTGTAAGCATATATATAATGTTAATTGTTGCAAAGTTGTAAGCATATGAAACACATTATTTTAATAATTAGGAAGGAAGTCCCAATACTTTTGCCTATATAGTGTATTTTCTTAGGGTATCAATCGAGGTGTGAACAAAGTGTCAACATTCAGTTCAACAAATAAATATCTGTGACTACAAATAAAAAAAAAAAATTATGCTCTAGTCTTCTTAATATTCTGGTAAACAGACAGAATGTGACTATCAAATTCTACACCCTATAGGCCTAAACTGTACATTGTAGATTTAATGTCTCCCTGCACCTCCTCAGTTCTCTGGATATTCTTCGTTTTGTTCATGGTTTTGAAGAACCTTTTATTGTGCTCTTTACTATAAAGCACATTTAGGTTAAATGCTGTAGGCTACAAATAAAATGTACTACATATTAGTGATGGTATTCTTATATTAGTTTCATAAAAATACTATTTTTAACTGTCCCGTAAACAATTACAGCTAACTAATAATTTACTGACTCTCACGATAATTAGGTTAGGAAAGCAGTGGCCTCTCGGTTGAGGTCTGGACCGAATAAAGGCAGGTTGGAATAAGGTAGACCTGCTCTGCCTAGTAGAAAGTGTAGTAAAAGTTGATCCCATTTTTTCTGTGCTTCTTGGGTTACCAGGTCTTTTTTAAACTGTCTGAGCCAAGCTGAGCAACATAAATCAGCTGCAGTGCTGTGGAGAGGAGCGTTCTGTGCTGTGTTACTACACTGTCCAAACACTGATACTAAAACTTCAAATCCTCACCAATCACAACCTGATTATTATTGCACACACTGGCTTTAAATGGACTTTTATGACTGCATGTGGAAAGGCTACTGTAATCTGTTTACACTATACAAACACTGATTGACTTGTTGTCTTCTGGGCATAATTTCAGCATAATACATTACCAAACTGTTGGCAACTTAAGTTGAATTTTGACGTCCAACCATGTGTTAAAATAAATAAAACTTATGGACCAGCCTAAATACCACATTTGAACGTGTGTGTGTGTGTGTGAAGGATTTTGCAATTAACACAGAAATTGTTTCAAACTCTGTTACTCTGTTTTATTTGGTTACAGATGCTCTTCAACTTGGGCCAAAATGTAAGCAAACTGGAACGTACACAAACTACTTTCCAAAATCCTACACACACACACACTGTACAATCCAAAATGAAATATAGATTAGATTTTTTCAGCATTAATCAACACAAAGAAGCAACTGTAAACAAATCATTATTTACGAACAATATTTTATTTTATAAAAATGAATAATTCATGCAAAATAGTAAAGATACACAACATGATGTGCACATCATTTCATCATAAATCAAATGCACTAACAAAAAAAAGTGAACTAAAAACTTACAGTTTTAACATGATTTACTTGGAATTAACATCTGGGATTTTACAGTAATTTTAAAATACTGTGACTTACATTTATATGCATGAAATCTTACAAAATATTTCACCATTAAATATTAGTGTCAACATTAAAGAAAGCATTACATCGCTTAACGACGATATTCAAGCCTTTGACTTGAGGACCTTCTGTCAAAACTGCAGGTTTAAAACATACCATCAATCAAACACATTCTGGTGGATCTGGGACAGGGTGAATAATCTCCATAAATTACAGAATATCCCCTTACAATCTTGCAAGCACATTACCCAGAATGTCTTTTGAATAATTCATGTAGAGAAAAAGAACACACCAACGACCACTAACCAGTACACACTGTTGGTGCTTTTCCCTTTTCATTAAATGAACAAAGCCGTATCCACATAAAAATCACTGTGTAGGTTTTAAAGAAACATTAAACATTATATAAAAAGCTGCTGTCAGCTTCAAAACGGTTGCTTTGAACTATGGCTTGCTGCCATGCCCAGATTATGCAGGTTCGGGTGCAATCAAAACATTGCCCCTTCATATTTGATTAAACAACCAGTGTGCGCAGCTATATAATTAGCTACCGACTACTTTTCAAATGTCACATTTCATAAACTAAGAATAATTCTGAATAACCAACAAATATATAGTATTACAGGTTGTTTTATAGTATATGTTATGCATAACTAATGAATACCCAAAGAACCATGACATAGCCTAAATAAAATATATTTGAACCGAGATTGTACAATGTAGACACCAGTTATGGGCAATGCCATTTTTTTTACAGCCAATAAAACTACATATTTCCCCCACCATAATAAATAATACAATACCAACAAGAATATTCATGTTTTAACCACCAGCACCTGGTAATAAGGCTGTAAAAATTCCACAATATTTTAGCTGTTTTACAGTTACAACAACAGCCCAGTATAAATTCTAATAATAATATGATGAGTGGGCAGGTTGTGGCTAGCTCATGCCTTCTACAGTGGCTGTGCACAGTTCTTTCTCCTGATCTTTGCATGTCTTTGGTACAGTCAGATCAGCATCCACGCCAGTATCAGTGCCATCCATCATAGTTTCTCCATCACTTTCCACTGTGGTTTTATTAACCGGGGCGGGAGCTTTCGTTTCCTCGCTCCCCTCCGATGCGTCTTGCGTGTGGAGCTCTAGTTGCTGCATTAGCTCCTCCAGCTTCTCTGCCTTGCGCAGCTCGTTCTGCTGGATGATGGCACAGAGGTGCTCCGTCAGCTGCTCCTTGACCTCGGTCTTTCTGTGCAGGTCCAGCTTAGCCACCACATACTCGGCCTCGGCTTTCTCCAAACGCTTCCTGTCAAGGAATGAAAATATAAAATAAGTACATAGAACAGATTAACGTAAGATAATATTACAACAGAATTGCATTGTTTGGATTTATAAATAATGTATAATTTATGTTTTTGTTCCAGTCATTCCACTATTTCATAAAGCAGTCCAACTTAACAGTTAATGAACACTTCGGATTTGACATAAGTTTGTTTTGAACATTAGGCAGCATTTACATGTTCCTATTGAAATTTGGACAGAAAGCCAATCCAGTAATGTAGTCTTTTAATTGTTATTTTAGCCATAAGTGTGATGCCTTCATATGTGTTTATAACTGTTTCAATAACAGGTCTTAGTTCGTACTGCGTATCATAATAAGAAAATATCACTGTACAGTATTTAGATGTGTGAGTTTTGAACTGTACTGTCTTTCCAGACTCAATAAACTAGTGAGCAGATTCTCTAGGGGGCAGTATTTACACCACCATGACAAAAAGTAAGGGCAAGTACTGTAAGTAAGGGCACAAAGTTACCGCATATTAAATTGAAAGGGATAAAAAAAAAAAAGTCAGTAACATACTGTAGACTAAAGAATACTTTTTTTTGTGATTGTGCATCAAAATTTATGAAGTGTAATCTTGGTGGAGCAGAGCTTCTTAGTGTGACCACACTTGGGGTCAGTTTTTTTTTGTATAGAATGAATGACATAAGAATGTGGGGTCTATTTGTCATTAACTGTACACTGACTTTTATAATAATATTTATGTTTTTTATTTATTTAAATGTTTCTGCCGTGTTTACACAATGGTTATATTCACAACAGGGGGGTAGGTAATTTTTAAATCAGTCTATAGTCGTTGTGTAAACACGGCAAACAGTTGTTGTTTTAGTATGCTGTTTTATATGCATTGTTGTAGACCAATTATTTTTTAAAAATTGACAATTGTTTCAATTTTCTTTCATAATAATAAAAAACATAAAAACCTAAGGTTACTGTTTAACAATATTTCAATTTGACATCAGCTAAATTGATGTGATAAAACATTAATGCTTATAGAATATTTAAAAGTAATAAATGAAGTACACTGTTAATTATGTGAACTAAATTACAATTGTGTTAACCTCTTTTAAGACGCTTTATAATGACAAAGAAAAACACCCAACATAACATTTTATCAGCTCCACTTACAATATACGTAGAAGCACTTTGTAGTTCTACAATTACTGACTGTAGTCTATCTGTTTCCCTGCATGCTTTGTTAGCCCCCTTTCATGCTGTTCTTCAATGGTCAGGACTCTCCCAGTGCCACTACAGAGTAGGTATTATTTGGGTGGTGGATCATTCTCAGCACTGCAGTGACAATGACATGGTGGTGGTGTGTTAGTGTGTGTTGTGCTGGTATGAGTGGATCAGACACAGCAGCACTGATGGAGTTTTTAAACACCTCACTGTCACTGCTGGACTGAGAATAGTACACCAACCAAAAATATCCAGCCAACAGCACCCCGTGGCAGCATCCTGTGACCACTGATGAAGGTCTAGAAGATGACCAACTCAAACAGCAGCAATAGAAGAGTGATCGTCTCTGACTTTACATCTACAGGGTGGACCAACTAGGTAGGAGTGTCTAATAGAGTGGACAGTGAGTCGACACGGTATTTAAACTCCATCAGCGCTGCTGTGTCTGATCCACTCGCACCAATGTTATGGCTTATCAGTGTATAATAATAAAGTGGTTACCTTTTAAGAATTTATTTAGTGGGTGTAAAGAATTGTACTTTCTTTTGCCTCTCTTATAATTACTCACTGTTTATTGTTATATTCCCCTTTTTAGTGAGCTTCCACCTACTTACCATATAACTATAAAAACAAAACAAAACGTTGTAGCCTGATTAAAATGATCATGATTAGATCTGGCACTTAATCCTAAATTTGTTAAGCAAAGTACAAACAGACTCGAGTCAAACCACTATTCTTTCAAAACACATTAATCTAAAAGTCTACTGGGTCTTGAGGCCTTCAAGTCATAAGACATGGAATGAAAACACAGTTTGTTTGTCTGTTTTTTTTTTTTTACCATGCAATGGAATACTCAAAGCTGGCTTGCTCAATCAGCTTTCTGAGAATGCCGATGTCGGTCGATACAGAATCATCCAGAACCTGAAGCTCTCTCTGGATCTTCTTCAACTTCACAGCTTCGGCCTGCGTCTGCTTAGACCTGTGGGAATACAGAGTTCATGAGTACATTTCATATACATGAATAATGATGTAGAGTCCTGCTTACACAGAGCTATTAGAAACTGAATTGGGTTGAACTTACTTTTCAGCAATGGTCTTTGCAAGGAGGGCTTTTGTCTTTTTATTCTTCTCTTCCATAACACGCTGCTCCCATTGAAGCTGCTGCAGTCGGTTCTTCTCTCGTCTAAGACAGCAAAAAGTACCCCATATTATAAGAAACAAGGCTGCTCAACATGGACACATCATGATGCTACTAACAACCCTTGCAAAAGACCCCAGAGGTGGTCAATTGGTCCTAGATGGCCAGAGTCCAGCAAAATTAGAGGATTTCTGAATATTCATGCAGAGAAACCATCCAACTCTACTGGAGTCTGGACTGGAGTTGTTAATACCTGATTTAGACTTACTAACAATTCCACTTCCTGCGTGTCCAGTTCCATCACCGTGACTTGTGGATCTTCTGAGGGTGGCACGGAGTTAAGCTTGGGTGTTTCTGGTTCCACCTGTTTCAGATCTTGCTCTTTTGTTGAACATGTAGGGCTGGGAGAAGGAGGCAGAGGAGGTTGAAGCTGCTGGTCGGGCGACACCGTAGAGCTACCGCCACCCTTTTGTTTAACGGCCATTTGCAGAGCCTTCTCCCGCTGCAGCTGCTGCCTGCTCCGGTTCGTTGGAGCTGATCTCCTGCCTCGGCCAAATGAAGCGGCTGCTGTGTCATCTGCAGAATAAATCATTTTTGACAATAATGAATCATGACGTTTGCTAAAACATTTCTCTGCAATATTTTGAAAGCCAAAAAAGTTCACAACAATACAAAATATCATAAGTTTAGAGAAGAACACAATGAAAGTACATGTAAAAAGTAAGCACATGGAAAGCAAATTTGTAATGATACAATATTGCTTTACCCTTAAAAAAGAGGGTTAATTTAATAATGGACAGTAATTAGTTAAGAGTTAACTGTAAATAAAAGTCGAAATATCACTGTGTCTTATGTTAATACAAACAAAAACATTAATTTGCTTAATTTAGCCAATGTGACAGTACAATACAACAGCACTACAATACAGAGTTACATGCACAAATACCATTTAAAACTTTACTGTGCAAAAAGAGGCCTTATGTTAACCATGTCCAGAAGTGGCGTCGACTTCTCTGGGCTCAGAGGCATCTAGGATGGACCATCACACAGTGGAAACGTGTATTGTGGTCAGATAAATCAGCATTCCAGGTCTTTTTTGGAAAAAATGGATGCTGTGTGCTCCGGACCAAAGACGAAAAGGACCATCCAGGCTGGTATCAGCAACAAATCCAAAAGCCAGGGTCTGTCATGGTATGGGGCGGTGTCAGGTCATTCACACTTCTGTGATGGCAGCATTAATGCAGAAAAGTACATTGAGATCTTAGAGCAACATGTGCTGCCTTCAAGACGTCATCTTTTCCAGAGACGCTGAAGCATTCTTCAACAAGACAATGCAAAACCACATGCTGCACACATTACAAAGGCATGGCTGCGGAAGAAGAGGGTACGGGTACTGGACTGGCCTGCCTGCAGTCCTGACCTGTCCCCAATACAGAATGTGTGGAGAATTTGAAAACGAAAAATGCGATGACGACTGACGACCCCGTACTGTTGCACAGTTTAAGACGTGTTTGCAGGAAGAATGGGACAAAATAAAAGCTGAAACACTAAATCACTTGGTATCCTCGGTGCCAAAACGTCTTTTAAGTGTGGTGAAAAGGAATGGCAACATTACAAAGTGGTAAATGCTTTACTGTCCCAACTTTTTTGGAATGTGTTGCAGGCCTGAAATGCAGGAATGGATGTTTATTAATAAATGAAATGAAGTTGATCAGACATAAAACATGAAATATCTCAGGTTCATCCTGTCTGCAATCAAATAAAAGTCAAAGTAATAATCAGTATCTGCAATACCATGGCAAGCACACTTTCAGTTGTACCTCTCAGTTCCTATGTTAAATAATTATATTATTGTGCACAAAGGGCTTCAACTTATATCTAGTATTATTTTAGATCATATTTTATTGCCAGACATGTTATGAAGTCAAAGTTTTTCAAAGTCTTTACCCCACATTAGACTTATATAGCAGCCGTCGACCAGTGTGCTTGCTTTTATAAAAACACGTTTAAATCAAAACCAAACATTCAAGGAATACCCACATAAGTACAAACAGTTAAATTATCAACACACTTTTAGTTTTCAGAGGTTTTAATAACCTGACATAAGCGGATTAACGACAGTAAAATAAACTTGACTAAACTTACTGGCTTCCTCTTTCTGTTGAATCTTTTTCAGCTCTTCCTCTGAAAATCCAGCCCACGCTGCCATGTTGTATTTAAATGTATAAACTTTATTTTTAATAATTACAGTAACACGCGTTATACACTTCTACAAATGTTCATCAAAAATCTGCTAAGTTCGATACAGCCGCCATCTTTGTGTACAGCTACTGCCACGTTCAAGCCCCGCAGTAGGAGTCTTCACATACCGCCTGTTTCTGCTACAGCTCCAAACCCGTTTATACATTATGCTTTTCTACATAGTTTGTACAGTTTAATCCAAGTAATCATAGTTATTAAGATATAAAACCTACATAAATTAAAAGCATTAATGTGCTATGAAAAGCACGTTAGGTGGTGTTAAGATACAGTAGTTGTAAAATGGCAGGCAAATATCAAAGAAGGTTTCCTATAAGTTCCTATAAATTGTGTCTGAGGTAACTTAAAGTAAACCTAAAAAAATCCAAAACCTAATTTTTAGTCTTATAACTAAAACTTAAAATCTATTGTAACATGTAGAACTAGTTAAAAAGTGTCCAAATCCTTATTTTAGTGAACTAAATTACAGGTAATGTAAGTAAATAATCCAAAACATTATCCAGTACTGTTACCAACATTTTTCGAATAAAAGTAGACATTAAGATAATTATAATTAAGTCACAGAGTTCCATATAGTTTTTCTTGGGTTTTGTATTATTAGATAAATGGTAAAGTAAAAAATTTATTTATCAACTGCTTTATCCTGGCTGGCAATACATAATAGACAGCATGCCAATCCATAACAGGGCAAATCACACTTACCTGTGTCATGCATTTACACCTAGGTTTAATGTAGAGTAGCCAATCCACCTTCTACTTTTGTATTTATCTGTCTGTCTATCTATCTGTATATCTGTCTGTCTGTCCATCTATCTATCTGTCTGTCTACCTATCTGTCTGTTCATCTATCTGTATATCTGTCTGTGTCTGTCTGTCTGTCTGTCTGTCTGTCTGTCTGTCTGTCTGTATGTCTGTCTGTCTGTCTGTCTGTCTGTCTGTCTGTCTATCTATCTATCTATCTATCTATCTATCTATCTATCTATCTATCTATCTATCTATCCGTCCATCCGTATATCTATCTATCTATCTATCTATCTATCTATCTATCTATCTATCTATCTATCTATCTATCTATCTATCTATCTGTCTATCTGTATATATGTCTGTCTGTCTGTCTGTCTGTCTGTCTGTCTATCTATCTATCTATCTATCTATCTATCTATCTATCTGTCTATCTGTCTATCTATCTTTCTGTCTGTCTGTCTGTCTGTCTGTCTGTCTGTCTGTCTGTCTATCTATCTATCTATCTATCTATCTATCTATCTGTATATCTGTCTGTCTGTCTGTCTGTCTTTCTATCTATCTATCTATCTGTCTGTCTGTCTGTCTATCTATCTATCTGTCTGTCTATGTGTATATCCAGTTCACCTCACTTGCATAACTTTGGACTGTGGGAGTAAACCGGAGCACCCGGAGGAAACCCATGCGGACATAGGGAGAACATGCAAACTCTACACAGAAAGAACCCGGACCGCCCCACCTGTGGATCGAACCCAGGACCTTCTTGCTGTGAGGCGACAGTGCTTTACTGTCTAAAAGATAGGTCTTATGTTAACCATGTCCAGAAGTGTCAAGTTCTCTGGGCTTGAAGGCATCTGCGATGGACCATCACACAGTGGAAATGTACTGTGGTCAGAAAAAAAAAAATCAGATAATTTTTAAAAGCAATGGACGCCATATGCTTCAGAGCGAAGACAAAAAGAAAAACCCAGACTGTTATCAGCAATATGTCTAAAAGCCAGGGTCTGCCATGGTATCTACCAATGAATAACTAGTGGAAGATAACACACATTCATGAAAAAATTTATTCTAGTGTCTAACCGTAGCACTCTTAGCACTCGTGGTAGAGTGCTAAGAAGAGGCCAGTAATTTTTTTGTTTAAAAACAATTTAAATCCCTTTCAATAGATAAATGGTGTATCAAGGGCGACAAAGTGTAGACAGCAACATTACATACTGACTACTGTATATTGTATATAACTGTAATTGTATATTGTATATAAGTTAATCTCTATAGTAGGTGTAGCTTATAAAATAATCAGTGAATTTACATCCCACACAGATTCACTTAATATTAAACCCCGGCATGTGTCAACATTTTGACCTGAATGTAATTAAAATAAAACTCAATGCTAAAAGTCAGCTATATGAAAACTTGAAGAACAATACAACACAATAGTAAGCTATTTGATAGCTAAACAGTATCTAGTGTTAAAAAGGTCTTTGTGTTATATAGTGTTAAATAAAACTTTATACAGAGAATCTAAAGATTCAAATTCCAATATAGACACATTAAACCAACTACTACTGACATTTTATTTCATTTCCACCACTGTTTTACCACTGTTTTATCCTGGTCAGGGCTGCAGTGGCTTTCCCCTGAATCACTGGACGCAATGCAGTAACACACCCTGGACAAGATGCCAAGCCATTGTAGTGAGCTAGTGGTAGTGGACTAGTGTAATTTAACACAATTGCATAATTTCATTTATTTAAAAGAGCAGTTAATAAAGTCCCCTGGAGTTTCGTCTAACCCTCTGTTTATGATTCAGAGTGGTTTCTAGTTTCGTCAGACAAACAGCAGATTGCATGTGTAAATGTATGTTTGTGTTTGAAATAGTCTTGCTGGAACTGCTTTATTCTGCTAAAGGTAGTGGATAATTGTGTTTATCAGTTTTTTTTTCTATTGCTCTTTTCACCTTAACTCAGACGATTTGTTTTGCTTATAATTTGGAGGTCAAAGGTCAGTAAAATAACCACCTTAATATAAACAGTGCAAAGCATGCCAACAAAAATAAAAATGTCAAACAGTCATATCATGTCATTTCTACTCTTACTCATTAGAACAGAGATCTGTCATCATTACAAAAGTAAATGCAGATGTCAGACCAAACAGACTCTGTTGGTTTTGGGAGTGCTGCGGTTCAATGGTAAGTTATTTGTTTTGTTTAAGTTCAGTAGTCACTTATTATCACATTGCGATGTAATGGTCCTGGTCTGGAGGTAGCGTGGTGGCTCAGCATGTAGTGTTGGTGTCAGTGATCTAGGTTTAATTTCCACCTCTAGTTTATGTCTGTGTGATAATTGCTGTGTTCCATGTGGGTTTCCACAGGTAATCATTCTAACTGTAGGGTTGCAAAAATACAGGTCTCAGAACAGTTATTATTAGTGCTGGCCAAAAAGAGCACCAAAACCATAATGTCAGTCTGACATGCACACTATTGTTTCTAATATCCTGTTGTAACAGTTTCATGCACAACAATTAAGCAACACTAAAGTACGAGGCTCAGTTTAGCAGATATTTTTAATTAGCAGTATACAATGTACAAAAAAAATGACTGCCAACAGTGCAGTAGATGCTTTCACCAGTTTAATAAGTTGATGTTTAGTTTACAAGTCCCACTGGTAGTTTTAGGTGAAAGAGTTCCAATTTTTTTTAGTTCTGTCATTATTATTACACAAACACAATGTCCAGACATTGTTTTAGGATGCCTCAGAGAGAACTCATGTGAAATTTCACGATAGTCTTTATATGCAGCAAAAAGACAATATAAAATAATACTTTAATATATAATAATACTCTATAATAATAATCTACACTCAGTGTCCATTTTGACAGCTCCACTTACCATATAGAATCACTTTGTAGTTCTACAATTACTGACTGTAGTCCATCTGTTTCTCTGCATGCTTTGTTAGCCCCCTTTCATGCTGTTCTTTAGTGATCAGGACTCTCACAGGACCACTACAGAGTAGGTATTATTTAAGTGGTGGTTCTCAGCACTGCAGTGACACTGACATGGTGGTGGTGTGTTAGTGTGTGTTGTGCTGGTATAAATGGAGTTTTTAAACACCTCACTGTCACTGCTGGACTGAGAATAGTCCACCAATCAAAAATATCCAGCCAACAGCGCCCCGTGGGTAGTGTACTGTGACCACAGATGAAGGTCTAGAAGTTGACCAACTCAAACAGCAGCAATAGATGAGCGATCATCTCTGACTTTACATCTACAAGATGGACTGACTAGGTAGGAGTGTCTAATAGAGTGGACAGTGAGTGGACACGGTATTTAAAAACTCCAGCAGCTCTGATCCACTCATACCAGCACAACACACACCAACACACCACCACCATGAGAATGATTCCCCACCTAAATAATACCCACTCTGTGGTGGTCCTGTGGGGGTCCTGACCATTGAAAAACAGGGTGAAAGCAGGCTAAAAAAGTATGTAGAGAAACAGAAGGACTACAGTCAGTAATTGTTGAACTACAAAGTGCTTCTATATGGTAAGTGGAGCTGATAAAATGGACAGTGAGTGTAGAAACAAGGAGGTGGTCATAATGTTATGCCTCATCGGTGTATATACAATAAACGAAATAATCCAAGTGTAAAAGCACATACATCTAGCTGACCAGCCTTTATTTATGGTTTTAAACCCCCTACTTGTTGGCAATTCACACTGAACTATATAATTAATGCTGCATTTATTCTGCATAATTTAGAAAAATATGTTTTTAAATGGTAAAAATTCTGCAATGTGATATTGATCAATACAAAAGGGTTTTATCTGTGACACAGAACATTGGTTTTACTTTTTTGAACTTATGTGACGTATCCAGCATATGTGTGCTCCTGGGACTCATGTGCACCTGCCACGCCCCCTCACTGTGATTGGTCTCTGGCAAATTACCTACAGGCTTATAAAAGGACAGCTGTGTGTTCGCCAGTGGGGACTATTTTGATTAGCTTTGCCTTAGGCATGTGTTTGCGTCCTAGCACATGTCCTTTTGGTTCAATTTTGACTTTGCTCTGTTTTCTCCATTTGCTAGTAATGGGCAATAAAGCCTCATTGAAGCTTTTGAAGCTTCTTCCTGATTGTGCTGATAATGATTTGAAGATTTGAAGCATTACAAGTGGACATCAGAGCAAAGTGACACCTGGTTGCTTTAAGAATGTATTGCAGCCTGCAGCTACTCAGCACTGTGAAACATACAAACCCTCGGTGGTTTAATGGATCACCAAATATTTGTTTTCTTCTGCAAATGATAATCTTTACATATTAAAGCATTGCGTTAAAATTTGACATGTACAATTATCTGACACTCAAACAATGATCAGGGGTTTGATTGTCTCTTAAATAGTCAGTGAGATAAGGGACAGCACCAAAGCTTTGAATCGGTCCTGCCCATTTGTGGTGGTTCATTGATGTTTTCGAAGCTTCCAACATCATAGTCACTTGAAGGTAGGGACTTCAATACAAGCACCGATACACTGAGTCGATTCGGCGAGTGTTACAAAAGTGAAACAAGCTTCGAAACCTCGGTATCGAATGTTCCATCCCTACTGTTTGCCCTTGTCTGTTTGATCTGGTTTGTTTGCTTCTGTTTGTTTGTTCCTGTCCATGTTTAGAAGTCTTGTTTAGTCTTGTTCCTGTTTGTGTTAGTTGAAGTTTCTGTGTGTTTAGCTTAGCAGTTAGCGTAGCGTTTAGTATAGCTTAGCATTGTTCATGTTTGTTTAGATTAGTGTTAGAGGTTAGCTTAGCATTTAGCTTAGTTCCTGTGTGTGTGTGTCTTGTCTTGTTCTAACCTGTTTTGTGTAAAACCATTAAACTCTTTTTGTTGAGGATCAATTGTTGGAAGAAAATAATGATTTTGGTGCATTCTTAGTATTGGTTTTCTATCAATAAATCGAAATTCTGACAAGAATTGTGGCTCAGCAGTTAAAGTACTGGATGATTGATTGAAAGATTGATTTTGACCACCAATGATTTTGTGAATTTCCCCACTGTGGGACTAATAAAGGATTATCTTATCTAACCGACTGAGCCTCTGGCAATGTTGCTCAGGTTATATACAATCTCACTTGTAATTCACTTTAGATAAAAACTATTACAAATGCCTAAATTTCAAATGTAAGTAAAAACCCAATTCCAAAAAAATGGTGCAATAAGAAATCTTGTCATAAAAACAAAGTGGTTTATTTGATTAAATACCTTTAAAAATCACAGGTTTTTTGTTTGTTTCTATTGTATTACTTAACTGCTTTGAAACTGGGGTTATATCTGTAGTGGATGCATAGTAGTATGGCCATTTCTGCATCACAAAGGGAAAATTGTGGTCTAATACACTAGTTCAACAATGCAAAGACCTAGGTTTAGGGTCTAATGGTGCCACTGACCCGAATATGCACTGGTCAGACACAGGTAACCTGACTGAGTAATTAATGCCTGAATTGGGAGTCACCTTCTTGCTACTGCTAAAGTGATGCAGAGGAATACAGAAAGCATAGCGTGTACATTGGTTCATTGGTGCAACTCTTAAAGAAATTCACTACTTCCTTGTGAAATAAAGAGACTCTGAATTCTTTGATGTCCTCGGCCTCTACCTTTGTGGTGATTTCATGCCCCCTTCCCTCCAATTTATTTACTTTTAAATCCATATTGAAGCTCCACATTTCTGCTTGCATTACCCCACAGTGTCCAGAGAGGGTTGCAGCATTGCACCTGCCCCCTGCGACTCCTCCACCAGACAGTTGGACCCTAAAACACAGCCAGTTGGACAATATTGCTGCACCTGAATGCATTTATATTTGTTTTCCTGCTAAAATGAAAAATCAGATGTTGCTTACTTTAGGTAAAGAGGGAAAACTTTACGTGAATGTAGGAGAAAATAAAAATCGAATAGAGGAGATTTCCTAGTTTTACAAGTGAATAAAACAAACATATTACATTTATATTGCTGCATTTAGCAGATGCTTTTATCCAAAGTGACTTGCACTTATCACTGAATACAATTCAAGCAATTGAGGGACCCAAGAGTGGCAACTTGGTAGGGCTTGAACTGGCAACCTCATGACCGCTGCAGTCCTCTAACCGCTGAGCTACCACTGCACTACCTGGGCAATGAAACAGAACAAGATGCCAGACTTAGTGGTAGAAGTTTTGTAGTCACTTTGTTGTTTGTGGTTGCCCAGCAGAAGCTTTGTTTGTGGATGAAGCTTTCTGTGTACCACTCAGTTTATGCCTTATCCTATGACCTATGGTTATGAGCTGTGGGTAAAGACCAAAAAAGCTCAGCCATTTGAGAGAAAATCCAATTAGTACAGTTGCTCTTATGTGTCAAGAGGAGTTAGTTAAAGTGGTTTATATATTTCACAAAACTGCTATTTCAACCAAGTCTGGGTTGCTCCTACCATGACCCCTGCCAGGTGAAACGAATGGAAGATGAGATTGAGATATAGAGATAAGATGCCTAATAAATGGTGAATTACAGTTTTAACAGGCTAGAGACACCCAGCTGTAACAAATTATTGGCTTTGTCCAGGATTTATCTAATAGCACATAGTGCCTTGAAATGAATCAGAATCAGAATCTTTATTATTCGACTAGTGCCAGATCTACAAGGAATTTATTTTGGTGCAGGTGTCAACATACATACATCAAGTTAAATAATAAAAAGGTACACTATATCTAACGTATAATAAACAATATAGCAGCAGCATGAACAGTACAACATCAGGCAAAGTGTGTGGATGTACAGTACTGTACACTGACAGACTAAGTAAAAAATAGAAAGGTATATTATATATAAACATAGAATAAAATAGACAATATAGCAGCGATAGAAAAATGTGCAGTAGAGATTATTTACAAGTAGACGCAGGAAGCTTGTGTGAAAACCATGTGCATTTATTAAAATGGAAGGGATAGGGGAGTAGTTTAGTGTTTAGTGTGTTAAGTATGCTGATGAACTGACGTTATGTTCAGACTGTCACCATGTACAACATGTTCCAGGATAGCCCTGAGACTCACTGTGACCCTGACAAGAATAAAGCATTTAGGGCCTAGTAAAGAAGAATAAATACATTATTGCATTAATGACTAGCTGTGGTTATTGCAAGTGGTCTGTTCTGCCTAGTTTGTGAACAAGTAGATGTGTTGTCTATGCTTGTGTACCAAACCAGAATTGTAAGTGCAGTTTTAAGGTGGTATGCTGAATACAGAACCCTTTCATTTAACAATCCGTCTTGAACGTTTGAATTCAGGCCCCAATGGAAAATAACTTGGTTCCAATTTTATATGGCTAAATATCTTACCACAGTGCACTTAATTCCTTTTTACCAGAGCTGTGTGTCATCCAGTAGCACATTTTGGGTGAGGGAGGTTTTATTAGTGGTGAGCTGCTCTGGTCTGCTGGCAGAAACACAGCATGGGAATGTCAAGAAACGAAGAAAGTAGGCTAATACTCTCAGTTTCAACCATTCTAAGGAAATTTAAAACTTTTAGTTGACGTTGACAGTCCCTTATTTGGACCACCAAAGTATAAGCTTATACTATAACATGAAATAAACAGAAAGACATTAGAAAAATCTCTGGGTGGTATTAGTATTTTTATTTCAAACAAACCCAAACTTTCCATGTCGATTATGGCGAACCCCTCTCTTTTGCTTTTTAAAGTCAATGGTATCACCAGCCAATAGCAACACTGTTGGTGCCATGGCTGTATTTCTAAAGCATTTCCTCACAGTGATCAACAATTGATTCAGACACATTGGCAGCATTCTCATACAGATTCCATTTAATGTGCAGGAATTTCTGCCCCAGTGGTGTAGCAAAGAAAATGAGCACACTGATTTACACACATTTATGCATATTTGCTCATTCACAGGATGTATTGAACTTCATGCTTTAATTGGCCTTACAAGTGTATATAAACTACAGCTGTATGTGGAATAAGGTGGGTAGCATTGTCGCCTCAAAGCATAAAGGGCCTGGGTTTGATTCCTTGGCCAGGCGACCAGGTTCTTTCTATGTGGAGTTTCTATGTTCTTCCAGTGTCCCCGTGGACTTCATCCAGGTGCTCCGGTTTCCTCCCACAAGTCCAAAGTCATGCAGTCAGGCCAATTGGAGCTACTAAAAATTGCCCAACATGTGAATGTGTGTGTCTGCCCTATGATGGCTTTCTGAGGTTTTTCCTACCTTTCGCCCGAAGAATCAGACCCTCCATGATCCTGACCAGGATAAAGTGGTGGTCAAACAGACAATGAATATACACCGATCAGGCATAACATTATGATCACCTTCCTAATATTGTGTTGGTCCCCTTTTTGCTTCCCCATACGCAACAAACTGTGATGCACTGTGTATTCTTACACCTTTCTATCAGAACCAGCATTAACTTCTTCACCAATTTGAGCTACAGTAGCTCGTCTGTTGGATTGGACCACACGGGCCAGCCTTCGCTCCCCACGTGCATCAATGAGCCTTGGCCGCCCATGACCCTGTCGCAGGTTTACCACTGTTTCTTTCTTGAACCACTTTTGATAGATGCTGACCACTGCAGACCGGGAACACCCCACAAGAGCTGCAGTTTTGGAGATGCTCTGACCCAGTCGTCTAACCATCACAATTTGGTTCTTGTCAAACACACTCAAATCCTCACGCTTGCCCATTTTACTACTTCTAACACATCAACTTTGAGGATAAAATGTTCACTTGCTGCCTAATATATCCCACCCACTAACAGGTCCCGTGATGAAGAGATAATCAGTGTTATTCACTTTACCTGTCAGTGGTCATAATGTTATGCCTAGTCAGTGTACATGTAGGTGGAATAGAATGATCTACATTGAGACACAGCCAGACATGCTTGTCGGCTACTGGCTTTCCAGTGTCCTTAATCAGATAACTGGAAACTGTATTTTGTTTTAGTTTATTTAAATATGCAAAAATGTACCCCAACTTAGAAACACCAGTCTATACTAAAACATGTTTTATTCCTTTATTTAGATTTCTAGCTCGTGTTGACGTATGACTAATAGGTGTCTGTCATAAGTTCAAACTCGTTTAACTCGTTATGCATACTTTATTACTTCTAATTAATGGCATCAGTGAGTGTAAAATGTCCAGCTGCATTGAGCAGCATTACACAAACTTCTAAAACAACCAAATGTTTGGCTCTGTCTTTTTAAAACAGAACAAAAACCATTGAGAGGAAGACGGAGACCCCCACATTGGGCAACAAAAATAATACTCGTCTCTCAGCAACTTTTAAAGGCAGACAGAAATCTTTGATCTAGCTGGGGGCCAATTATGTGTACTTAAATAAAAAAAAACACCTTAGTACAGGATAAACAAGAGCTTTTGTAGTCATGGACACATGCATGGGGTCCAGATGGCAAGAAGAAGTGGTCATGCACTAAAAAGAGTGACTGGTTATAACAAAGTTCTGATGCTTTGATACAATGCTAGATTTACTAGAGTTACTGTTACTTGTGTACTGAGGTAAGCTGACCCAATGCCATTTGTTGAAAATGAGAGGAACATATAGCAAGAATGCAAGAAAGTATGCTTTAAAATATATTTAGCATCTCAACCTTAAACATTACCATGCAGGGCTTTTTGTTTCCAGTTGATCTATAAAATAACATGCATTATGTAAAATCAAAACAAAACTGTTAAAGCTTTAATGTTAATGTTTTACACACTTTGGTTACATTCATGACAGGACAGGTAGTTACTCATTACACACAAGGTTCTACAGTTCAAGTTTTTAATGTCACACAGTCATGGACAATTTTGTATCTCCAATTCATCTCACTTGCATGTCTTTGGACTGTGGGAGGAAACCCACACAGACATGGGGAGAACATGCCAACTCCACACCAAAAGGACCTTAACCAATCTGGGAATCAAACCCTGAACCTTCTTGCTGTAAGACGACAGTGCTATCCATCTAGCCATCGTGCCGCCCGGCCCAAGTCAGCATCAAAACCATCAAAGACTGAAGCAGACTATTGGTTATGAATCTATCAAGCTGTTGTATTTTTGTCAATATAGACTGAGAAGAACAGTGAGCTCTGGGAGTAACCAACTATAAAAGCAAATAATGATTCCATATAAAGGGAGGGAAACTCGGACTTTCATAATCTGCTGCTGCAGCAACAAATTTACAGTCAAGAATTGGAATCAACTAGTTTGGGAGATACAGGTGGGAAAATCCTGTGAATTTGAAAACAAATTGTTATTGTTATATAGCCAAGCTTCATTTCACACAGACACGGGGAGAACATGCCAACTCCACACAGAAAGGACTTGGACCGGCACACTTGGGAATCAAGCCCAGGACCTTCTTGCTGTGAGGTGACAGTGCTACCCAACGAGCCACCGTGTCCACAGTAGAAGGTAAAATACAAAAAGTAACTTTATGGAAGCGTATCCTTGCTTGCAACACTATTACTTTGAAGACGTCTCTAGAAAGTGCGCGGAAGTCTTGTAGTTGGACGAGACGAAAGTAAATTTTTTTTTGCTTGAATCCTAAGCAGTATGTATAATGTAACTCTTACAAGGCACATCACATTGCAAGGTGCAAAATAACACTGTAAAATATACTCACTGTAAAATATGTTGGTGGTAGCATCACCACAATACGAAAAGGCTTTTGAGCAGCACATAATGGTGAATGCATCTGGTTATACAGTTGTACCTTGTAACTTAATGTCCCCTAAACTCGAAATCTTTGAAACTTGACACCCTTCGTCGAGAAATTTCTACCCTTAAACTTGACATGCGTGCGATGTAAAGTGCGCATTCACATCAGAAGCGGCAAAATTGCTTATGCGCTGCTGTGCCGTTGTTTCCTATGGAGTGTGGCAGTTCTGCTTAGCTAGTTGCTGCGCTTCCCTAATGCCAAGTTTACACTACACGACTTTCCAAGTCGTCAGATCGTTGTACAGTTCACACTCCACACCTGGATCTCTTGCAATCGGGAGTCTTTTAAGTCGTTGTGTATTTCACACTACACGACTTATCTGCAATAGGGAATTACACACTACACGAACTATCAACGGGAGGAATCGCAGGCGAGTCTATCTGGTCCCCCAAACTATGTTTTGTCATGAAAACACACGCGAGAAGTGACCAGGGGTTTAATGATACCACGTCCAAAAATGTACATTAACAAGAACACAAAATTGTTTGAGTGCTGATGTGCAGCATAAAAGCCAGTAGGAAAAATACATGAATTGGAGTGGATTGGGCTACACGACCAGCAGGGATTGTTTTGTTCTGTAGTGAGTAGGAGGTTAATAAATATGTTTTGCAATGCATTGTTGGTATTATGGTTTGGCATTGACGATAAGATCACAAATACTGTAAAGCTTGTGTGTGTGCTGATGTATTCTGATAGAAATCATATTATGCTCCTGTCCCACGTTTTTACAACTCCTCCCCCGGGTTTCCCCTCACCCCGTATCCTGCATTTTCATTGGCTGTAGTTCAACATAGCCCTCGCTCACACTACATGATTTTGAGTCTGCGACAGGTCCAGATATTTAACATGCTAGATATTTTTCTTCAGTCGCTCGGCTCGAGTTGTTGAGTAGTTCACACATAGCGATCGAGAGCCGAGTTTCGAGCCCCGAGAGAACCCCGAGTTGCTCCCAAGCTGCCACATCTAGCGGCGACCAGTCGGCGAGTGAAAATCAGGGCTAAAATTGTGTAGTGTGAACTAGGCATAAGCGGCGCGCACCGAGTACTTTTACTGCATCGGGCTTGCGTCTTTTTTGCGAGGTTTAATTGTTATTTGTATTAATTTTAAACTGTATTATGGTGTTTTTTATATTGTATTTGTGTTACTTTCAGTACGTAAGTGTCAAAAACAACCCCATTATTTTACATTAGCCTAAAATATATGCAGTTCTACAGGACCATGGAACGCATTAACAGGTTTCCCATACATCCTTATGGGGAAAAAATACCCTAAAACTCAATGTCTTTTAAACTCGACGTCACTCCCAGAACCAACTGACATCGTGTTTCAAGGTACCACTGTAATGAATACTGAAGATTTCAGATGATAAAAAACCTCTTATTTTTACCAAAGAAGGTCAGCTTGTGAAGGAAGTTTCTCTTTTAGAAATACAATGAGCTAAAGGACACGGCCAAAGGAACATTAAAGTGGTCTAAAATAAATGACCCAGTCTTGAGTGATTCCTAAACTTAACCCCATTGAACTTTTGTGGTGTGACTGTAAAATCAGTTCTTTACTAACCTGCCAGAATTTGAAGAACTGGCACATAACACCTAAATTAATTGAGACCTGTCTAAAAAGATAAATATGGCCCAGTCAAGAATTAAATAGGGAGATAAATAATGTTTCTATTTCTCTTTTTAAGTAGACAGTTTATTTCAATTCACTTTTGGGTCAAATTTATATTTGTGTCTGTATAGAAAATTTAATAAAATATTAATACATTGAAATATTTATGCATATTATACATGATTTTGTACCTTAGTCATCTCTGCCAAATGTGGCCACTGTCTGAAATAACATGTTGGTAATGATTTTTAATAAACAGAGAAACCTACATATCTACAAGCCTGGATACAAAATAAAGCGGCCAAGATCACCCAACACCTCAGTAACAGTGTCAGAAATAGCTCCCATGAACATAATGTAGTGTAGCCTCATTAATCATAAGAGGTAGTTTCTCAAAGAAAAGTCGATAGGAAAACATGATGCATTATGTGCAATACTGCCAGAAGACATTCTTCAGGCCAAACGCAACAGATTTCCTAAAACTCCAGCTGTGCCGTCCAATACCGTGAACTATTTATTACTTGACGAAGACAAATCCCCAAGTGAAATAAATTAAAGTTCTGAATTATGTAAGGGGAAAGGGAGGAAAGTTCTACTGGACAGGCTTAGGTGGATATGTTTGAAAGCAGATTGTGTCATTAGGAACAATCAAGACTGAATATAACTTATAGGTCATTAGGTAGGAGTCACTGAAGGTCCAGCAAGTGCACACGCTGCCCTTTTTTTACCTCAGCGTCTTCAATAAAAACACACTTCTTGTAATCAAGCAGGAAACATGTCAGTAAGATAAACATCCAGTCCGGGCAGCCGACCTTGAGGAACAGAGGTGGAGGTCAAGCTGGAGATGATTGGGGTCGGAGGTGCTCCCTGCACTTAGGTTGAACTCGGGGCAAATCTAATGTCTCCTTTAAACCAGCTCACATGGATCAACTTTCTTAGACGTTTAATCATCCCTCCAGACAACTTTAGCCTTGCATTTGTGTTTTAAGCTTGGTCTTTAAACTTTAAACCATCCATATGCACAGAATCTATCCTTGTCCTGGTCTAGACGGATTATGTGATGTCATGTTATTTCAGTTTTACATTAATAATGTAGGCTGCCCTTCATCCTCTCAAATCAATTGGATATGATATTAAAATAGATATCACCACCCATGCTAAATAAATTCAACCCCAAATCAGACAAAGTTGGGACAGAATGGAAAATGTAAATAAATAAAAAATGCAGTGTTCCTTACATTTACTTTGACTTTTATTTGATTGCAGAAAGTTTGAACCCGATATATTTCATGTTTTGTCTGCTTAACTTAATTTCATTTGTTAATATACCTCCATTCCTGCATTTCAGACCTGCAAAACATTCCAAAAAAAGTTGGAATGGGGTAAATTTAGGGCTAGTAATGAGGTGAAAAAACTAAATAATGATGTGATTCCAAACAGGTGATTGTAATCATGGTTTGGTACAAAAGCAGCATCCAGGAAAGGCTGAGTCTTCGATGAGCAAAGATGATCAGAAGATCTCCAGTTTGTCCACAAATGTGAGAAAATGATTGAAATGTTTAAAAACAATGTACCTCAAAGAAAGATTGGAGGGGATTTGCATATTTCTCCCTCTACAGTGCATAACATCATTAAACCATTCAAGGAATCAGGAGCAATTTCAGTGCGTAAAGGCCAAGGGTGCTAGCTTAAGCTGAACGCCCGTGATCTTCGATCTCTCAGACAGCACTGCATCAAGAACCGCCACTCAGCAATAGCTAATATAACCACATGGGTGAGGGATTACTTTGTCAAACCTTTGTCCAGCACTACAACACAGAGTTACATGCACAAATGGCACTTAAAACTTTACTCTGCAATAAAGAAGCCTTATGTTAATCATGTCCAGAAGCGGCGTCGACTTATCAGGGTTCGGAGGCATCTAGGATGGACCATCACACAGTGGAAACGTGTATTGTGGTCAGATGAATCAGCATTCCAGGTCTTTTTTGGAAAAAATTTACGCCGTGTGTGCCGGACCAAAGACAAAAAGGACCATCCAGGGTCTGTCATGGTATGGGGTCGTGTCAGTGCCCTTGGCAAAGGTAATTAACACTTCTGTGATGGCAGCATTAATGCATAAAAGTACATTGAGATCTTAGAGCAACATATGCTGCCTTCAAGGCGTCGTCTTTTCCAGGGACGTCCATGCATTTTTCAACAAGACAATGCAAAACCACATGCTGCACACATTACAAAGGCATGGCTGCGGAAGAAGAGGGTACTGGTACTGGACTGGCCTGCCTGCAGTCCTGACCTGTCCCCAATAAAGAATGTGTGGAGAATTTAAAAAATAAAAAATGTGACAACGACGACCCCGTACTGTTGCACATCTTAAGACGTGTTTGCAGGAAGAATGAGACAAAATAAAAGCTGAAACACTAAATACTGTCTGCAATGAAATAAAACTGTGTGTTTTTTATTATTTGCATTTTCCATGCTGTCCCAACTTTTTCTGATTTGGGGTTGTATATTACATGGGCAAAATATATGGACACTTATACATCACATCCATATGTACCTGACCAAACAATAAAAAAATTTCCATTTAGAGCACAAGTGCATTACTGACAATACCGCCTGGCTTGCAGTTGCTATTCCAATTCGTGCCAAAACATTTCTTTGTGTACTTTTGCTTTGTGCATGTGGCATTGTCATTCTGAAACAAGAAACGTCTTTTCTAGTATGCCATTTCTCACTGGAGCTAAGGAATCCTATTAAGGATATTGGGAAAAGCCCAAGGGGTAAGAGTTGACACAATGCATTGGACTGTCATATTCTATTACTGTCCAAGAGATGATGTGATTTTTTACCATTCCAGTCTATGCTTGGCATCCTTCATGATGATTTGTGTGCAGCTGCTTGGACATCCAACATATGAAGACATTAGCAGATATTGTGGATGACACACAGTCACATGGGTCTTGGGGACCTAGGGTTAGGCATTGCCTCTGATTACTGCATGGTTGGTGTAGGTTTCCTTTAGGGTGTATCAGTGTATTACTTTCTTGGCTATAATGTTTCCCTGTCGTGCTGGACCCACAATGACCCTATGATGTTAGTAAATTGAATGAAAATAAATTTTTCATTATTCACAGGTTTTGTTGCTTAACCACACACACACACACTTAGTGAAATTAGGGTAGTGTCTGACCTTTTGGCCCCTGTAATACTGTACTTGATAACATACTACAGATGTTTCACCAATCACAAGGCTGAAAGTTCACACTCCTCCCTAGAGTTATCTGGGCCTGCACTGAAAATACACTCAGAGTACAGACATGCCTCTCTAAAATCCCATTTCACCAGTTTACTATCAGTGACAAAACATAGCCCAGATCATCAGTACTACTAGGGGGTACACTGAAAGCTCTGAAATAATCCTTCATATTATTTCAGCCCTGACATCAGTTCAGTAGCAGATTCATTTGGAAGTTGTTTGGGGTTTTAGCAAGCTTTCAACTACCTGCCTGTACATGACAAAACAACAGCACACATCTGGATTTAACCTACTGCAAATGGTCTCTAAATTCTGCATGAGACACTAGAGGTTTTTAAGAATTAAGACCAGATTGTTTCATATAGATTGACATTTCAGAAATACAGGAATACAATACATGTGGATACAAAGAATAGAACCACAGCCTGCTAAAGCAGATAGATTGTAAACATTGTCTGTCCTCGGTTGGACCACTAATTACTAAAGTCCAAACTGCTTGTGAAAGCTAGTTCAGCACATAATCTCTATTTTGAAATTCCATTAATTGACACAAGCCTAATAAAACAATGTGAACTTCAAAGCAACAACTGGAGTCATACTGGACTTGTGTGCATCACATTCATATGTGCTAGTTAAACATGTTATTCTAAAAGCCCGACCACCACCCACATGCAGTTGCCATTTCAATTCAAGTAAACATTTGTTTGTGGACTGCCTGTGAAAGCAACTTTTTGTTTTGAGTTTTATGATTCTTTATGGCAAAGCTGCTGCACACAAGCCTAAGATCACCATCAAGCCTAAGAGCATCAACTGGAGTGAGGTATGGCATAGCACCACTGGACAGCGGAGCAGTAGAAACATACACCGACCAGGCATAACATTATGAGCACTGACAGGTGAAGTGAATAACACTGATTATCTCTTTATCACGGCACCTGTTAGTGGGTGGGATATATTAGGCAGCAAGTGAACATTTTATCATTAGTTGATCTGTTAGAAGCAGGAAAAAAGGGCAAGCGTAAGGAGTTTGACAAGGGCCAAATTGTGATGGCTAGACGACTGGGTCAGAGCATCTCTAAAACTGCAGCTTGTGGGGTGTTCCTGGTCTGCAAAGTGGTCCAAGGAAGGAACAGTAATAAACCGGTGACAGGGCCATGTTTGGATGGCTGGGTGTGTGTGCGTCGCTTACCTGGGGAACACATGGCACCAGGATGAACTATGGGAAGAAGGCAAGCTGGCGGAGGCAGTGTGATACTTTGGGCAATGTTCTGCTGGGAAACCTTGGGTCCTGCCATCCATGTGGATGTCACTTTGACACGTACCATCTAACTGGCATTGTTGCAAACCATGTACACCCATGGAAATGGTATTCCCTGATGGCTGTGGCCTCCTTCAGCAGGATAATGCGCCCTGCCACAAAGCAAAAATGCTTCGGGAATGGTTTGACTTGGCCTTCAAATTCCCCAGATCTCAATCCAATCGAGCATCTGTGGAATGTACTGGACAAACAAGTCAGGTCCATGGAGGCCCCACCTCACAACTCCACACAGAAAGGACCTGGACGGCTCCACCTGAAAATCAAACCCAGGACCTTCTTGCTGTGAGGTGCAGTGCTACCCACCAAGCCACTGTGCTGCCCTGGAATAGTTTAAATTGAACAAAATTAAAAGTTACATTTTAACCTACATGTAAAATGTTAACCTGCAATATGTAGGCAATTTAAATTTGTGGCAGAGCTGTAAATGATGCAAATGTAATTGGGGTCAATTTTCACCCTTTTTATATACATATAAAGGTAAAGTCCATAAAAGTCACATAAACTTGTAGATGTGTTTCATGATGACCACATTTTACAGTAGGTATGATGTTCCTGGAGTAGCGCAACCCTTGTTCTCCTAAACATGGCAAACTAAATTATTGTCAACGAGCAATGTAGTTTTGTGCAGAAGGTATAACAATTGGGATGACTGCAGTGCAGTTTGTTGCTTATTGCCTCTAGTGACTGTTGTTTCTGCACCTTTAGGTCATCCTACAACAAGTGATATCTGGCCTTTTTGTTATTACTCTGCGGGCGTGTTACCTATGTGCGTGCTTGTTCTGGGATGATTATTGGCTCCTGTTCTATAATTACTGTATAATAAAACCAGGTGCCCAAGAACTTTTTTTTGCAGCAATATTTCCATACACACAATAATCAGATTACTGCAAATATACTTGGTTTATATGCACTTTAGTAATCTGATTATGGAAAAGCTTAGAGTATAAGTAATTCAGAGATCTGATTGACCTGTAGTAAAGCTGTTTACTTTCCATTCTACTTTTTTTTTTTTCTATTTAATTTATGCATTTTCTCCCATTTTTTCTTCCCAATTTAGCGTAGTCAATTTGTCTTCCGTTGCTGGGGGATCCCTGATTGCAGTCGAGGTGGGTATATTGCTGCTCATGCCTCCTCCGACCTGCGTGCAGCCTTTAGTGGAACCCTTTTTCACCCATGCACTCTGCACAAGCACCTCTCCATCTGCTAATCAGAGTCCTTACACAGCGTTTGAAGACCCCACCCACATAGTCCAGTCATCCCTCCCTGCAGGCACTGCCAATTATGCCTGCTAGATGGCGCCCAGCCGACTGGTGGCAACGCCGAGTTTTGAACCAAGGATGTGCCGCTGTGCCACCTGGGCGCCTCATTCTACTTATTAAATCTAAACATGTTAATTCAAGAACATCTGATTTAGTTCTGTTATATATTTGTTTTATTTATTTGATCTATGTTTGAATTGTTTGCATATTTAAATATTATTATTCATTCATTCGTTGTCTGTTTTATTTTATGATTGACTGGCACTCTCTACATGGTGTTTTCCTACCCTGCATCAAGTTTTAATTGAGGCTCTGAACCCAAAAGCTTAATCAAAATAAAGCACATACTTAAAAAAAATGCACTAAAAACGTTTGGAAAATAAATGCACCAAAAAGAACATGAGCTTTATCTCATACCTTACGCGCTTTGTCTAGAGCAAGAAAAAGCAGGGTCTTTGCACCACTGGACTTAATGTTACAACCATGTGTCAGTTAGATTTCTAACAAATGCTTCCCTTTTTAGATCCCTGACACTAGTGAAATTACTGTCTGATTGGCTCTTGTCTTTCATTACTGTCTGTGCCCACATCTGTCTTTAATCTATACTTGAATTAGGAGAGCAAATGAATACCATTCCTTATTCTTTATCGCCCCATCCAGAGGTAACTATCTATTAATGCCTCTTTCTCTTTTCCACTGCACAGTACCTTATTGTATGGTTTGTTTTTAACCCATACTGTTTATAAGTAGCTGTCCTAAATTTGGTTATCCTTCTTGACCAGGGACCCAGTGTTCCAAAACTGGCCAGATGGGTGGGGTGAGAAACAGTGCAGACAGTCGACAGGTCAAAGAGAATCGCCACAGAAGTGAGGCATAAACCAACATCTTTTGATATTACTGCTATTGTTTACAGTTACAGTGGTGTATTTGCTCCTAGTGAAATGGCCATCACAGCCTCACCTTCAGTAAACAGCTCCCATGTGAAAAAATGGAAAAACTACACAGGGCTACACAACGTTGTAACGGGGTTGGAATATGCTTTGCTGAGGAGAGTACAAGGCGGATCCCACACTCCCGCAAGAATGGAAATAGAACCCATGTGCAGATATTTAATCAAGGTAGAACAATACTGTGACTAAAAGCCACTAACATAAAGGGGGCTATAACAATTAAGTATTGTTGGACAAATTAACAAAAACAAAGTAACAAAAAAAACGCAACAGAGAAAGAGGATAGAACAGGGGTAGTGCAGAAATGAGAACTGGATGTCACAATATAACAGGCTGCTCTGGCTGTCTGCGACAAACCAGTCCCTGGAAATAGAACAGACAGTAAACCATCAAAACCTATGAATGACTGAACCAGAACAAGCATTCCGGCATTAAGACTTTAGAGAAAAGCAAGTGATAATTGTCTAGCACTGAGTTAATATTATTTAATAGTATGAGCAAAAAAGATAAAAAACTTTTCTTTATAAAATTTTGAATGTATCAATGGAGCTATCATTTGTAAACTTATACTATGATACAACTTTTATGCTAGATTTAATATTGAGGGAGTACGTTTTATTTCCATGATTTTTAAAAGACTTTCACCAAATGTCATAGAAAAAATACATAATTAATTTAACTTTTTGTTAAATGTTTCATATGGTTGGTCTAATAAGAAATATGGACACATTATGGATCACGTAGATAAGTATGACTGGGAAATAAAAATGTTCCACAAAAGTGTCAAACCTGGCAACTCTGGAGTACTTTCTGTTTTACTGGATTTGAAGATCCCAGAAAAAAAAACATTCTCTAAACCACAGCCATCTTTAGCATACGTGTTTATGACTCCACACGACTTGGAAAAAGTTGGATTTATATAGGGTAGCAAGAAGAAAATACTGCTAAACAAGGGAAACAACAGTGCAGTGTTTGCTGTTCTGTAAAGACCCAATTCTTGAGGCTTTTTAGTCTTATGATACGGCTTGTCATATGCTAACAGTATGCGTTTTGGTGCAACTCATTCAACAGTCTTTGATTTTAGGTTTAAGGTCAGCTTAGTTCATTGCCTGAGTCTCTGTGCAATGTTAGCTCAGTGGTTAGGGCTCTGGGTTTTCAATCTAAAAGTTAAGGATTTGAATCCTGGCTCACAATCAGCCACTGTTGGGCCCTTGAGCAAGGTTCTTAACTTCTTGCACATGGGCCGCTGCATACTGGCTGATCCCCAGGTTTCAAAACAAGCTGGGATGTATGATGAAAAGAATTTCATTGTGCTGTTATGTATAAATGACATTAAGGCCATTTTTCTTCTTTAACACATTTATAATATGGACACGTAAGCATAACTGGGAAATACAAACGTTCCACAGAAGTGTCAAACCTGACAACTCTGGAGTAATTTCTTCATTTCTGGACTTAAAGATCCCAGAAAAACATACAGCCATCTTTACCATCAGTGTTTATGACTCCAGAGAACTAGGCAAAAGTAGGATTTACAGTAGTGTTCAAAAAAATAGCAGTGATTTTAAAAAAGTGAATAAAGCACAAAATCATTATAATAACTTTTATTTCCATAAATGCAAACGCACTGAAAATACTACACTTTCAATTCTAAATCAAAACATTAACTAAATGTAGCCAGTTTGTGTTAATCCTTTACAGAAAATTAAGAAAAATGAATATTAGGCTGTTCAAAAAAATAGCAGTGCCAGCATTTTTCTTTAAAAACTAAAAAAATGTATCTATAACATGAAAAAATGTTTGAGGTTTCACTTTACTTTAAATTACTGAACTAATATTCAGTGGCATAACAATTGTTTCCGAGATCTGTGTTGCATGGAGTCGACCAACTTCTGGCACCTCTGAACAGGTATTCCAGTCCAGGATGATTAGACTACATTCCACAGTTCTTCTGCAATTTTGGGTTTTGCCTCAAAAAAACGCGTTTCAGATATCAGCCCACAAGTTCTCTCTGGGATTGAAGTCAGGGGATTGGGCTGGTCACTCTATTACCTCAATCTTGTTTGTCTGTAACCAAGATGTTTTGGGTCATTGTCATGTTAAAACACCCATTTTAAGGACATTTCTTCTTCGACATAGGGCAACATGATCTCCTCAAGTATTCTGATATATTTAAACTGATCCATGATCCCTCGTATGCGATAAATAGGCGTAACACCATGGTATGAAAAACATCCCCATATCATCATTTTGTACCACCATGCTTTACTGTTTTCACACTGTATTGTGGCTTGAATTCAGTGCCCGATGGTCGTCTGACATACTGTCTACGGCCACTAGACCCAAAAAGAACAATTTTGCTTTCATCAGTCCACAAATGTTGAGCCATTTCTCTTTGGACCAGTCAATGTGTTCCTTGGCAAATGTTAACCCATTCAGGACACGTCTTTATCTTAACAACGGGACTTTGCAGGAGTTGTTGCTGGTAAATTGGCTTCACTTAATCATCTTCTGTACTTACTGGTAACTTCAGATGTTCCTTGATCTTTCTGGTGGTGATCATTGGCTGAGCCTTTGCCATTCTGGCTATTCTCTGATCCATTCGAACAGTAGTTCCACGCTTCCTTCTGCGTCTTTCAGGTTTTGGTTGTCACTTTAAGGCATTTTAGCTGAGCAGCCAATAATTTGCTGCACTTCTCTGTATGTTTTTTCCCTCTACAATCAACTTTTTAATCAAAGTACGCTGTTCATCAGAACAATGTCTGGAACAACCCATTTATTTCAAAAGGAAATGTGCTATGACCAAGCTGTGCAACATTTGCCACCTCCTACATTAAATAAGGGCCAAAATTGACACCCGTTCTTCTGCAGAATGAATAACTTCACCAATTGAACTCCTCACTGCTATTATTTTGAACAACCCCCTTTCAATCAATGCTTCAATTACTCAGAATGAGTGGGATGCATGTCCTAATTGTTGGGTTTGTTTTGTTTTCATTACTCTACTACACTTTCAAGTGAATTTTTTGCTATGTAGAAATATCACTTCTACTAAAAACAGTGATTTATCAAGTTAATGGTGTTGGACTGCTATTTTTTTGAACACCACTGTATATAAGGTAACAGGGAACAGTGCTGGTCTCATTTTTGCAAATAACAATGGACCCCAAACATTTTGTAATAATTTTCTTTTTAACAGGTTAATCAAAATTTGAACTTTGTGGCATATAATGGTATCATTATATCTGGAGAAAATAACACAGAATTTAATTGTAATAACATACAACCAAGTAAACATGGCAATGGTAATATGGGAGTTCTGTGTCAGGACATGGATGACTTCGCATTAAAAAAAATTAAATGTTCTCACTTTCTTAACCGCTTATCTAATTAGGGTCACGGGAGGTTTTCAAAGGGCGCAAGGCACACAGTAACACCCTGGACGTGGTGCCAGTCCATCGCAGGGCAGACACACATTCACACATACACACACCCATTCACCTATAGGGCAATTCAGTGTCTCCAATTAACCTGACTGCATGTTTTTGGACTGTGTGAGGAAACCGGAGCTCCCGGAGGAAACCCATACAGACATGGGGAGAACAATCAAATTCCGCACAAAAAAGACCTGTATCGCTCTGCCTGGGGATCAAACCCAGGACCTTCTTGCTGTGAGGCTCTTCTTGCTGTGTGGCTCTACCCACCGAGCCACCGTGCCACCCATTTAAATGTACTCTCTATCTTCTTCTTGTTCCTCAGCCTTTGTCCTGTTTTTCGGTGACGGGGTCGGCATTTCCGGCTTCTTCCCGTTAGGGCTTGCTGGTGGGATTTGGCACAGTTTTTACGCCGGATGCCCTTCCTGCCACAACCCTCCCTATTTATCCGGGCTTGGGACCGGCACTACAATGCACTGGTCTGTGCATCCCAGCGGCTAGGTAACTATGGGACAATTCAGTGTCTCCAATTAGCCTAGCGGCATGTCTTTGGACTGTGGGAGGAAACTGAAGCACCTGGAGGAAACCCACGCAGACACGGGGAGAACATGCAAACTCCGCACAGAAAGGACCCGGACTGTCCCACCCGGGGATTGAACCCAGGACCTTCTCGCTGTGAGGCGACAGTGCTACCCACTTAGCCACCGTGCCGCCCTATATGTACTCTCTATCAAAAATAATTAAAATGTAACTTTAATTATAAAATACAATACAAAGGCAAGATTACATCTGATGGCTAATATGAAGCAGAATTAGCAGGAACTTTGGAGTGACCCGGTCAAAGTCCTGAATTGAACCCAATAAAGATGCTTTGTGGCACAGTAAACTAAGAAGTAAGTTGTAGCTACTGCTGCTGAAGGTGATGCAATGAATTTTAAGACAGGGCAATTATTTGATTCACATGAATGTATCTGAGTTTTCTTTGTATAATATGTGTGTTTTGTTTTGTGTAATTATTTAAAATTTAATGTGGCAACACATTAGGCATTGTGTTCTTTTGTGTGGCCTACTTTGGCTTGCAGTTTGGGGCATGGAGGCTCAGCGGCACGGTGATGTCAGTTAACAATCACCTGTACCTTCTAGTCCTCTGTGCTGCCTAGTTTGGCTGTCTTGATTGACAGTCATCTGCACCTTACAAGTATTAATTCGCTGCAGGTGGAAGGTTTCCTATATATCATAGCTTCTCTCTGTGTTGTTTGCTAGCTCATTTATTGGCACACTTGCATTTCTCTGAATCGCTCAATCCAGTCTGGATTTCTGCTGATGGGGATGTCAGGATTCTGTTTGTTTCTGGGAAATTGCCCCAGTGTCGTGGCCTGTTGGGCCTCATAAGGGAGATGCCCTGGCAAAGCGAATTGCCCCAGAGGCAGGATGACGTCCCTGTTTTGGAATTTGATTTGATCAAAAATGTTGTCTCTTTTGTTTTTGGAAAGCTGGTTATGTTGCGAATGGCCAGAGTAGCCTGTCATATTTCTGCACTTTCCCTTTTCTATTCGCTTTCCCACTGTGTTGTGGATGTTTTTTGTGTCTTTAATTGGTTTCTTTGTTTCTACTAATTTAAAACCACCTATTTTATTTGTAAGTGTCCTCTTTTTTTGTTACATTTTACAGCATTGTACAGTTTATATAACATATATGCAGCAGTGAACCGTGACTCTTAAACCTCAGCCCTCTGATTCCCCCCTTCTCTTGTTTAAAAAAACAGCCTAGTTTACTCTGTCCTCTTCTAAAGTACTCTGCAAAAGTTGAACAAAATGAAGACCATAGTTCAGTCTTAGACGTGCAACCAGCAAACAGCACAGAGAGAGTTCTCATACAAACAAAATAACTGTTTTCTTAAGCAAAATGCAAATCCTCATAACAAAGCTCAGGTCTTTTAACGTAGGCAGCAAGATGCTACATACTGTATATTTTATCAGTCTATTGTCGAAAGTGCAATTTTCAAGGCAGCTGGGGAAGCAGAATCAGAGCCAAAGACTCCAAAAAGCTAAACAAGCTTATAAGAAAGGCTGGCTCTGTGCTGGGTTTTGCTCTGGAACCCCGAGAGCTAGTTGTTGAGCAAAGAATCTTGCACAAGCTGCTTAGTATAATAGACAACACCTCACACCCTTTGCACGACCTGTTGATTAAACAACAAAACGCTTTCAGATGGAGGCATCACCAACTCCGCTATAGGAAGTTATTTCAGCCCACTGTGGTGGCAAACTATAATGACTCTCACTGGCACAAGAAGAGGATGCAGAGCCTATAGTACCCATGAAAGACAGTCAGTCTTGCAAATGGTACTATTTGATATGAACATTTACAGATTGTACTGTTCTATTTGCACAGCGCACAGTTGCACACATGATGTCTATAAACTGCACCATTTAGGCTTAACCCATTTAGTTCTTTGTTATATGTTCATGTATTTTTATATTTTTATATATTTTTTAGTTTTGTATACCTTTTTTGCATTATTACATTTTAATTTTTATTTTATTTCGTTGAATCAATCAATCTATCAGTTGATCAATCAATCAATCAGTAATCACATAATCACACAAGCTGCAGTACACTTCACCTCTTGTTTCATTCTGTTCTCTTATACTCCTAAATAAACAGAATTAACGGTTAAAGCAATTGTCTTTGCTTACCTTATATTTATTCCCTCAGTAGAAGAACAGCCATAACTCATATGTGCGACTTCACTATACTCAAATTTGTGTTACACTTAAACATGTCCCTGTAGGACTGTAGCTATTAACAATTATTTTGTTACACTCATGCCCCCACTGCGGGCAGAACTTGTCATAAAGTTAGCAATAACAACTCATTTGGAAGAAAGATATGATTGGTCAGCCACAACAGAGGCAGCAAAGGATAACTGAATTTAAGGATTTATTATGAGCATATAAAATTATAATTGATCGCTCTCTCTGATCACACCCTATCTGACAGCATAGAAGGCCCTATGATAGCCAGATGATACATTACTCTAAAGTATGTTTTTACTAGCCTACTCCAAGAGTAATGCATTTGACACCACTCCAATAGTCACTTGGCATTACCCATGTTTGCTGTTCTGTAATGAAAACCCAGTTCTTGAGGCTGCTCTCCACTAGCAGAGCAGAAATTTCTCAGTCTGGTTTGTTGGCAGGGGATGTCCTATGATATGACATGTGTTATGCTTATAGGCACTATGCTTTTTATACAACACATTTAACAGTCTTTGAGTTTAGGTTTAAGGTCAGGTTAGTTCAGTGCCTTAGTCTCTGGTCTCTGGGTTTTCAATCTAAAAGCTGAGAAATCAGCTTCAGGTTCTTAACTCCTTGCTCATGAGGCGCTGCATATTGGTTGATCCCCAGATTTCCAAACAAGCTGTGATGTACTGTATATGTATTTATGACATTAAGGCCATTCTTCTACTTCAACAACCCCCCCAAAAGCTATTTCAATTATTCTGTGAATGGATAACAATGGATTCTAAAGACTACTACTTTTTTTTTTAGGTCTTTTTAGGTGAGGTGGATGCCTTTTTTTTTTTTTTTTTTGTTCATCCATTCAGTCCTTTCTTTTTGCTTTGAATCATAAATACATTTTTACTATCGGAGCTGTAAAGTTTTTTTTTAAAGTAGTTTTAGTCTTCAAATTTTACTCCTTTTCCAAGCTGTTGGCAAGAGTCAAAAGAGATGTTGCCAACAATACCTGGCACTAAAGGCCCACTAATGCCACTTACTGTTTCAGTATCAGAGAAGCTTAAATCCAGAGGTACCAGCCAAAAAAACAGCACATACTGCAAGTATTTGTCTCTATTCTTGTTCTTAGCTGTCTACTAAAACCCATTAATGAACATCTGGTCCTTATTACTGAAGTGAAACCATCAGCAGGATGAAATTGGCCAGCTCTTTAAAACCCAGTGAGGAGATCGCTTTGTCTCTCCGCTTTCAGGCCTACGCTGCACCAGCCTCAGGCCTAAAATAGTTTATAAGTATATAAGACTTTTTATGCATTTATTAGGAGAAAAATTGGCATAGTCAGTTCACCACAAGCCACACCAATAAGCTCACTGTGAAGCTTTTCCTGGTCTTCCAGACATCACATATTCTGAAATGTACTGTGGATTATTTAGACTGCATATGGCAGTAAAATACAGAACACACGTACAGTTTGCACTCACACTGGGTGATTTGCTGCTTCCATTGACTTAATAAAGGTAATTAAAGATGTGCAGTAATTTTGTGCTGCTGGAAAGTGCAGTTTCTGTGTTTTGTGGATGGTTTACTGCTAGCAGAGCAATGTTTTTGGCTTTTTACAAGAGGCCACAGTGAGGGGGTGGCAGCTGGAGAAATTATGTGTGAACTACTGCTTTTGTTTGCTTGTTATTATCACTTTTGATTCATTAATTAATCAACACAGTTAGTTAACTTTAAAGTAAGAGCAGTCAGGACCAAAACTAAATTATAAAAATTTTAATGGGCGCAAGGCACACAGTAACACCCCTGGACAGTGCACCAGTTTATCGCAATGCAAACACATACACACACACACACACATACCCATTCACCTATAGGGCAATTCAGTGTCTCCAATTAACCTGACTGCATGTCTTTGGACTGTGGGAGGAAAGCAGAGCCCCTGGAGGAAACCCACGCAGACACAAGGAGAACATGCAAACTCCACACAGAAAGGACCTAGACCGCCCCACCTGGGAATCAAACCCAGGACCTTCTTTCTGTGAGGCGACAGTGCTACCCACCAAGTCACCGTGCCACTCATGGGTCCATTAGCGTATATTAGATTAGATTTATTATAAAAAAAAGTTGGTAAGGACATCTGATTAGGACATCTGCTATGATTCTCACCTTTAGAAAGTGTCTGAAAAGAGTTTTTACAGCTTCACTCAGTGAACATTGGTTTCCTCTTCTTTTAAAACAGAATTTTATAAAAGTGGCCTTATAACAATGCCAAGTTGGTAAGCTCTTCTGTATGACTACCATCAGTTTTTGTCTATGTAGATGACTTTTCTGCATACTTGATTTCATGCACTTATTACCAATATATATGGCTTAAATAACCTAAATCTCATACCTTTGGCTATGTAGTGTAGGATCTAGTCTTTATACAGAATTAAATTCCCATACAACATTAGAAAATGTTGGTAATGACATCCCATCCAGCATTCCAGACCATGATAGTCCAAAGTTAATGAACAGCAACCAGTAGCAGGGCCTCCTGAAACAGGGTGGCCATCACCTCGTTCTTTAGCCTTGGCAGTCATGATGGGCATGTTGTCATTAGCATAGTCTGAACCATGGAAGATCTGTTGCCAGTTATGTGGCAACCACTGACACTTTTCATTACACATAGAACTAGCTGACACTGGTGAAATGCCTTGTATTTTACCATGCTCATTTTGTTCTAGTTGGCAGACTGATGGAAGATTGAAAATGTGTTTCTGTTTTAGCATTGGGGCAGGGAGGAGAAGACCAGCTGTCTTTATTTATTGCAGATTATATACAGTTGAGGGCAAAAGTTTACATACACTTGTAAGTAAGTGACAAGTTAGTCATGGCATCTTGGAGATTGAGTGTTTTCTGTAGCTGTGCTCTTTCTGTGACTAAATGTTTGGAACATACTTTTTTTTAAAGCTAATCAAGTTTCCAATGATACATTGGCGTAGTTATTTAGTTATTGGCAGAGTTATGAGGTAATTCATCTACTTTATTATTTCCTCCATCGGCCCCTGACTACTATGCATGCTTGAGAGAGGGTACAACATTGCTAAATTTCAACCACCTTACCTGACCTCATATGACATATTTCTGGTCATTTGTGGATTACCAAAAAACTCCACCCCAAGTGTTTTTCTTTAAGCAGATGCCAATTTTTCAATCTGGGTGAAGAAAACACAATTCCATGTTCTGTTCATGTATACTTTAAAGTTAATGCAAGTGACAATGCAAGTGCATTTTCCATACTGTCCCAACTTTTTCTGATAACGTAACGTAAAGCCTCTAGAGGTTTGTGTACAAGTTCATTTAATGTTAATTTGCCTGTTAAAATTTGTTTATTTAACAATTAATATTTTTCTCTTTCCATTTTTTTTGTCTAGCGACCCTTGGCCCAGGCTTTGGAAAACCCTGCATTAGAGTACCTCAAGGGGTGTAATGAAATATTCGCAGCAGAAATGTGTGGTTGACAAATCTGAAGCAATAACATAACGTAACTGTGTCATCAATGACCAAATTCACAAAAGAATGTTTCTAACACCTTGTGACATCCATGCCCGAAAGAATTAACCTTGTTATGCAAACAATCAGGGGTCCTACCCAGTACAGTAGACCCTTGAGTTACGAACGATTTACCATACGAACATTTCGGGTTACGAGCAATCTTTTTCAACTTAACGTACAACCGTCTCTCTCTCTCTCTCTCTCTCTCTCTCTCTCTCTCTCTATATATATATATATATATATATATATATATATATATATATGTATATATTAGGGCTGTCGTTAATCGTGTTAATTAACGCGATTAACGCGTTAAAATTTTAATCGCGATTAAAAAAATTAATCAAGATTAAAAAATTTTATCTAACTATTTTTATTTGGCTGTTTGTGCCACATACATGTGTGTCTCTGTGGTAATGAACTGTATTTCAGATGAATTAGGATGTAAAGCGCATGAACTGTCCGATGATAAACTACTTTTAGCGGTTTTCACTTTTTTTACGTGTTGATAAAAAGATGAATAAAATCACGCAGGCTTTGTAACGAGTATTTCCATTGGCTGCTAGACCTGTCCATCAAAACCGTGTAGCCCCGCCTCCTCCCCCTCCGGTGAGAAGTGAAACTCTGTGTGATGTTTCATCTCTACAGTTTATTCAGGTTATTCTATCACATGGTTACAAACATGATTTATATTTGTGATGTGTGTAGTTTTTTAAAAACACATTCGTATCTGATATTTATATGGACTAAGCGTTTACATGGACTGTTTTAATTAACCCTTTTTTTATACAGCTACAGTCAATTACTTATAGATAATGTTTGCTAACTTGACTGTTTCAGGTATTTATAGGTGTTTAAATGGTAATGTAGAACAGTATTTCCCAGTATTCTTTCTGCACAAACACAGTATTAAAGGGTTTTCTTAATAGATCTATGAAATAATCATATCTGTGTTTTGATGCTTTATTGATGCCTTATATTAGATCAAAACATTATGGTTGGTGCACCTGATTTCAGTGTCAGGGTCATGAACAGGAAAAGATCCTCACTTTTGGCAGATAATGTGCTTTCTACAATGAATTTAGATTTAATAATTGTATCATATTTTATGAATGTTTTATTGGTAAACACATTCTTGCAATAACAATGTGCATAACTTCAAATTTTGCTTAATTATTAGTTTGCGATTAATTGAGATGAATACATATATATTAGGGCTGTCACATGATTAAAAATTTTAATCGTGATTAATCGCGATTAATTTTGTTCTTTAATCGCGATTAATCTCGATTAAAAAATTTAATCGTGTGACAGCCCTAATATATATATATATATATATATATATATATATATATATATATATATATATATATACAGTGTATCACAAAAGTGAGTACACCCCTCACATTTCTGCAGATATTTAAGTATATCTTTTCATGGGACAACACTGACAAAATGACACTTTGACACAATGAAAAGTAGTCTGTGTGCAGCTTATATAACAGTGTCAATTTATTCTTCCCTCAAAATAACTCAATATACAGCCATTAATGTCTAAACCACCGGCAACAAAAGTGAGTACACCCCTAAGAGACTACACCCCTAAATGTCCAAATTGAGCACTGCTTGTCATTTTCCCTCCAAAATGTCATGTGATTTGTTAGTGTTACTAGGTCTCAGGTGTGCATAGGGAGCAGGTGTGTTCAATTTAGTAGTACAGCTCTCACACTCTCTCATACTGGTCACTGAAAGTTCCAACTTGGCACCTCATGGCAAAGAACTCTCTGAGGATCTTAAAAGACGAATTGTTGCGCTACATGAAGATGGCCAAGGCTACAAGAAGATTGCCAACACCCTGAAACTGAGCTGCAGCACAGTGGCCAAGATCATCCAGCGTTTTAAAAGAGCAGGGTCCACTCAGAACAGACCTCGCGTTGGTCGTCCAAAGAAGCTGAGTGCACGTGCTCAGCGTCACATCCAACTGCTGTCTTTGAAAGATAGGCGCAGGAGTGCTGTCAGCATTGCTGCAGAGATTGAAAAGGTTGGGGGTCAGCCTGTCAGTGCTCAGACCATACGCCGCACACTACATCAAATTGGTCTGCATGGCTGTCACCCCAGAAGGAAGCCTCTTCTGAAGTCTCTACACAAGAAAGCCCACAAACAGTTTGCTGAAGACATGTCAACAAAGGACATGGATTACTGGAACCATGTCCTATGGTCTGATGAGACCAAGATTAATTTGTTTGGTTCAGATGGTCTCAAGCATGTGTGGCGGCAATCAGTTGAGGAGTACAAAGATAAGTGTGTCATGCCTACAGTCAAGCATGGTGGTGGGAATGCCATGGTCTGGGGCTGCATGGGTGCAGCAGGTGTTGTGGAGTTACATTTCATTGAGGGACACATGAACTCCAATATGTACTGTGAAATACTGAAGCAGAGCATGATCCCCTCTCTCCGGAAACTGGGTCGCAGGGCAGTGTTCCAGCATGATAATGACCCCAAACACACCTCTAAGACGACCACTGCTTTATTGAAGAGGCTGAGGGTAAAGGTGATGGACTGGCCAAGCATGTCTCCAGACCTAAACCCAATAGAACATCTTTGGGGCATCCTCAAGCGGAAGGTGGAGGAGTGCAAAGTCTCAAATATCCGCCAGCTCCGTGATGTCGTCATGGAGGAGTGGAAAAGCATTCCAGTGGCAACCTGTGAAGCTCTGGTAAACTCCATGCCCAGGAGAGTTAAGGCAGTTCTGGGAAATAATGGTGGCCACACAAAATATTGACACTTCAGGAACTTTCACTAAGGGGTGTACTCACTTTTGTTGCCGGTGGTTTAGACATTAATGGCTGTATATTGAGTTATTTTGAGGGAAGAATAAATTGACACTGTTATATAAGCTGCACACAGACTACTTTTCATTGTGTCAAAGTGTCATTTTGTCAGTGTTGTCCCATGAAAAGATATACTTAAATATCTGCAGAAATGTGAAGGGTTTACTCACTTTTGTGATACACTGTATATATACAGTGGGCGAACATTCGTACAGCGGACGGTGTTTTTCCGGCGTTTTCTTTATTTTGTAAAATTTTATATTAAAATGGCCCCAAAGAATGTGCAGAGGAAGTGCAGTGATGAGAAAATGAAAAAAAAAATCACTATTTGTTGTTGTATAATTACTCCTGCCAGTAGCTGTCACTGTGTATCAGACAGAGGGGACAGTGAGTAAGAGAGAAGAAGGAAGTTATTCTTTCGTGCAATTACACCTACAAAATACAACACTATTAAAATAAAGAAGGAAATAATAGAGAAATATGAGAGTTATTGTTTCTGGTAGATACATTTTATAAAAAAAGAAGGAATTTATTAATTTATTATGGTGTATAGTACAGCACACATACTGTACTGAAATGTGATGTATGTTTTATGTACTGTACAGTACTACTGTGTATTGTTGTGTATTATTGTTTATTACAGGAATGTCTATTCTATAATTTAAGATTTAAGGGAAAATATACTTGTATTTATAACAAAAAAAATTGTTTAAGACATTAGAAAGGTTAGGTAAGGGGGTGGTTTGGGAGGTCTGGCACGGATTAATTCTATATACATTATTTCTTATGGGAAAAATAGGTTTAACTAACGAACATTTTGACTTAAGAACAGCCCTTCAGAACCAATTAAATTCGTAAGTCAAGGGTCTACTGTATTATGGTAATATGGTAATCCTAATAAATTGCATATTAGTGTATAGAACCATGTTGCATGAGAGCAGAGGGAGAGTTTTTGAAGTATTTGCCATAACAAAAGAAGTCAGAATGCAGCTGCTGAGAACAAAAGCAGAATTTAAAAATGAAAAAGATGAGAAGAGGCGTTCTCATGGTCCCCATCTGGGAGTCAGAAATGAGCAAACCCCACAGTCACATATTACAGTTTCAGTCCCAATTTTCAGTCCCCTGAGATGACAGATTGGGACGGTCGCCATGCTATCCCACCGCAACACACATTCTGATCCAGTTCTCTCTGGCTAAAGGAAAATGCATTTCATGTTCATGGGAAAAGACTGGATGACCCAGTGGACTGTTACTCATCTGCAACAGCCCACTGCTTTCACATCTCAGTCCTGCCACAGCAGTAATGGATTATCTTATTACCTCATTACACGACTTACACCTAAAAATAATGTGTTTGGACTGCGGGGGGCTAGAGACAGAAAAAAATTCACAAACTGTGAAACCAGATGAGCCACATCTTCAGCTGTCAGGGTCTCTTGTTTTCTGACACGTGTGCATTTTCCAGTACATATTCACATGAGTGGAGAGTAAAGAGATTGAAGAAGTGATGACAGAAGGAATGCTAGAAGATAGCAAATTGCTAAACTTTGCTCAGATTAGGAATATAGAGCAAGTTTTTATTTGTATTTATCTGAAGTGTATAATGGAGCGGAGAAGTGGAGCACAGTGTAAACCCTGGTGTTGAAAGATTTACACGTGTGTGTGTGCATGTGCTTGCGCATATGTGTGTGTGTGTGTGTGTATGCACCCACACCATTTGAATTGCGTGCTTCACACTTCATGATTCAGTTGGCAGTTCCCCTACCTCACATGCAAAACATCTTGCTAGATGAAGTGGCAGAATAATTGATTTACCCTTACGTGACTAACTCATTTATAAATATTTGTTGCTGTGTATTTTCCTTACACTGAATACAGTTAGAGAAGGTTATATTTACAATCCCAAATCAGCATGGAAAATGCAAATAATAACAAAGGTCAGATCATTTACATTACACTTTTGGCATTCAGCAGACACCACGATCCAAAGCGACTTACAGTACTTTGACAGTATATAGTCTAAGCAATTGAAGGTTAAGGGCCTTGCTCAAGGGCCCAACAGCAGCAACCATGCCAAGGTGGGGCTTGAACCACCAACCCTCTGATTACTAGTCTGGTACCTTAACCACTAGGCTACAACGTCCCATATTTGAAATGCAGTTTAAACAATTAAATTAGTAAATTAGTACAGTAGACCCTTGGGTTACGAACGGTTTACCATACAAACATTTCGGGTTACAAACGATCTTTTTCAACTTAACGTACGAACAAATTTCGGATTACGAATAGAAATTCGCGAAATACTTGACGTCACGAAAAAGTTGACTCCAACCGTCTCTCTCTCTCTATATATATATTTACAGTGAGTGAACATTCGGACAGCGGACTGTGTTTTTCCAGTGTTTTCTTTATATTTTGTAAAATTCAATATTAAAATGTCCCCAAAGAATGTGCAGAGAAAGCGCAGTGGTGAGAAAATGAACAAATCTATTATTTGTCACTGTCACTGTGTATCAGACAGAGGGGACAGTGAGTGAGAGAGAAGAAGAAATTCGGCTGAGTAAAGTATTCTTTCTTTTGTGCAATTACACCTACAAAACACAACACTATTAAAATAAAGAAGGAAATAATAGAGAAATATGAGTTATTGTTGTTTCTGGTAGATACATTTAATATAAAAGAAGAAAATATATTATGGTGTATGGTACAGCACACTTACTGTATTGAAATGTGATGTGTGTGTTTGTTTATGTACAGTACAGTACTACTGTGTATTGTTGTTTATTACTGTTTATTACAGGAATGTCTATTCTATAATTTAAGGTTTAAGGGAAAATATACTTGTATTTATAACAAAAAAGACCATTTAAGACATTAGAAGGGTTAGGTAAGGGGGTGGTTTGGGAGGTCTGGCACGGATTAATTCTATTTACATTATTTCTTATGGGAAAAATAGGTTTAACTAACAAACATTTTGACTTAAGAACAGCCCTCAGAACCAATTAAATTCTTAAGTCAAGGGTCTACTGTATTTCATTCTTGCATAATTGTAACATTATATACTTTAGTTTCAGATAGCAACTGGAAACATATTTTTAACAGAATAGAATACATTTATTTGTCATATATACATATACAGGTGTACAGTACAATGAAATTCTTTCATCACATATCTTTCTTGTTTGGAAGCTGGGGTCAGAGCGCAGAGTCAGCCATTGCACGATAACCCTCGAGCTGAGAGGATTAAGGGCCTTGGTTGAGGGCCTTGCTCAAGGGCCCAACAGTGGCTGCATGATAAATGTGTGAGGCCTTGGAAGGGATTGGCATTTTGGCCAGGGTATTCATGCTTTGCACCTAGTGTTTCCCGAAGGAACCGGACCCGCCGCAGAGCTGATCAGGATAATGCATTTAAAGAAAGTGAAATAAAAAACAGCTTCAGCTGAAGGTTTTCTTTAATGCAATGGGTTTGCTGTGCAAGCCAAAACCTCTCTGACTCTCTCAGCTCTGCCACCATGGTTGTTGCTCATAATAGCACTGAGAGATGAGCAATCTAGACATTTTTGTCCTTATTTGAGGTGGCTGGCTGTCCGTTATTTCAAGCAGTTCGATATTTTCCATGGCGTACATCCGGGCCTTTTTTTTTTACAGTCGGCGTCAGTGTGTGCAGCAGGTCGAGGATCAGACGCTTTGAAGTGTCTGACTCTGCTGGCTCTCCACATCTGCTAGCAAGATGTGTGTTTGTGGGGGATGTGTGGTACAAAGGGGGTTCAGCGCCTGGTGTGGGGGTGTGGGGGAAGAGTTGGGATTGTTGGTATTTTAATGTCATGTGACAATGAACAACATTTCTTTAGTCTATCCCAGGGGAAGAAGTTCTTTTAAAGGCATTGTAAAATAGAAATATTGCATTTTGAAGTGCTGTTAGGCTACATCTGGTACAGTATAGACAATAGCACTGTTTTATTATACAGAAGTCAGCATTAAAATGATTGGTGGAAATGTATATAAAACTAATTATACCATTCTTTTAAATAAAATGAAGCTGAAATATATCAACTGTACCTCAGTAAAATATCCTTAGTTTTTAAACATTTTAAAAAAACCCATAAAAAGGGAATTTAATTATAATATACACCCACCAAGCACTCCCAAATAAACCATATCAGCCACACACATTCATTGAATATAAGTTACGACAACCATAAAGATAAACTTTTTGGGTACACACCTACTGACTGTAGTTCATCTGACATTCTGTACTCTTTGTTACCCCTTTAAATAATCAAAAAAGATCCCCATAGGACATCTATGGACCAGATGTTATGTGGGTGGTGGACCATTCTCAGCGGACGCAGCAATGTTTAGGGATTTTTTCAGAAAATGCCCACTGATAAAAGACTACAGGAAAAGTCTAAATAAAGTCAAGTCTATAAATGTGCCTACAACAAATGTTAGCCGAGTAACAACACTGCTGCACCTAATATACTCAAACCACAACAGCACACATTTACAATTTTTGCATTTAGCAGACGCCTTTATCTAAAGCGACTTATAACAGCCATAACATTAAAACCACCTCCTTGTTTCTACACTCACTGTCCATTTTATCAGCTCCACTTACCATATAGAAGCACTTTGTAGTTCTACAATTACTGACTGTAGTCCATCGGTTTCTGTGCATGCTTTGTTAGCCCCCTTTCATGCTGTTCTTCAATGGTCAGGACTCTCCCAGGACCACTACAGAGCAGGTATTATTTGGGTGGTGGATCATTCTCAGCACTGTAGTGACACTGACATGTGGTGGTGTGTTAGTGTGTGTTGTGCTGCTATGAGTGGATAAGACACAGTGGCGCTGATGTTTTTTTTTAAACACCTCACTGTCCCTGCTGGACTGAGAATAGTCCACCAACCAAAAATATATCCAGCCAACTGATGAAGGTCTAGAAGATGACCAACTCAAACAGCAGCAATAGATGAGCAATCGTCTTTACATCTACAAGGTGAACCAAGTAGGTAGGAATGCCTAATAGAGTGGACAGTGAGTGGACACAGTATTTAAAAACTCCAGCAGCGCTGCTGTGTCTCATCTACTCATACCAGCACAACACACACTAACACACCACCACCATGTCAGTGTCACTGCAGTGCTGAGAATCATCCACCACCTAAATAATACCTGCTCTGTGGTGGTCCTGTGGGGGTCCTGACCATTGAAGAACAGGGTGAAAACTAAAAAGGTATGTAGAGAAACAGATGGACTACAGTCAGTAATTGTAGAACTTCAAAGTGCTTCTATATGGTAAGTGGAGCTGATTAAATGGGCAGTGTGTGTAGAAACAAGGAGGTGGTTTTAATGTTATGATTGATATATATATATATATATATATATATATATATACAGTATATATATATATATATATATACGTATATATATGATGCCTGCTTTGCTGAGATTGAGATGGTAGAACCACATACTACATAGTAAACATCACATCAGGATCAGGACAGTAACAACAGCATTGGTGATACTAATTGTGCTGTCTTATTTAATAGGTTAGTGTTTGGCTTGGAACAACAGATACAATAAAATAGTTAACACTGAAGTAAAAAGTACAGCAGGTAGTAGCCTATAGGTGCTGCATAGCTTCAGGGTCCTAAGAACCTCAAACTGAACCTTGCCTCTGAACCTTGTCTCTTTCTCCCTGTAGGTTTTCTCCTATGGAGTACTTTGCTTTCCTCCCTCCTCCTTCCTAAACATGCAGAAGGTGTATTGGCTATTATTTTGCCTCTAGTTGTAAGTTTAGCAAATAGGTTTTTGTTTGTTTTTTAGGATTTTAACGTCATGTTTTACATTTTGGCTACATTCATGACAGGAACGGTAGTTACTCATTACACAAGATTCATCAGCTCACAAGGTTATATCGAACACAGTCATGGACAATTTAGTGTCTTCAATTCACCTCACTTGCATGTCTTTGGACTGTGGCAGGAAACCAGAGCACCCGGAGGAGACCCACACGGACACGGGGAGAACATGCAAACTCCACACTTAAAAGACCCGGACCGCCCCACCTGGGGATCGAACCCAGGACCTTAGCAAATAGGTAACTGTGTAGTGTCCTTTATATATATGTATGCATATTATCACCTACACTTTGACGAGTGCAGTGCAGCTCAGCGTTGTGTACAGAGAGACACACCCTGAGAGCACTCTTTTCTCATCTCTGTGCAGGCGCCATCAATCAGCCAGCAGAGGTCGTAATTGCACCAGTTATGAGAGAGAGACCCCATCCGGCTTAGTCCCGCCCATCTGAACAACAGGCCAATCGTTGTTCATGTGGCCGCTCAGCCTCAGCCGGCAGGCAGAGCTGAGATTTGATACGATGCTGTGTAGTGTCCTTTAGTAGATTGATGTCCTGGCCACTGTGCAATCATGCTTTGGACTAAAATGTTTGGGGGGTAATGGACCCAAATCAGAATTAAACAATTACTGAAAATATATGAATGAATAAAAGTCAACATTCTTACAATGTTAAACTGCAATTAAATTCAAAAGTACTTAGAAACGCTACATATGTCTATGACAATTTGTGTATGTGGTAAACTGAGACAGTAAAAAATGAATCAGTGCAACACAAAAAAATGTAGGCAAGTCTTAGATATTCATAAAATTACATTCACAGGAAGCGTGTCTTGTTAGCCTTAATAGTGGTAACTGTCTAACATCAGTGTAGTAATTTTAGATTTAATAAAACAGCTTGGCTGCGGATAAAAAAAAACTGTTCTCCTGCGGATGCTGTCAGTGCTGCTTTTTTCCGGCAGTATATCTCTGGTCATTTCTCACACATTCTAAATTTAGCGTAGAGTGAAACTGTGCAATAAATTCTGTCTTGAAAAACGTTTATATGAGACAGAGGGTGAACCGTAATAGAATAAAGAGCTGGCATGCCACAGTGGCCCATCTGAATAATGTCAGACATGGTTGGTGCCATCTTAAGCTCACTCGCCTTCACTTTTAGAAACAGCCTGCCCATGTTGCTGCTTTACTAAGTGGCAGAGAAACCGCTGAGGCAGTGGTTTAATCGAAAGTTTATGGCGCTGACTCTTAGCGGTGCCAGTGTCTGACACACCGCAAGCATTCTCACTTTTTGTTTGCCAAGGGTGGTCTGCAGAGGAACACTTATTATCCTCGCATAAACAGCAGTGTCAGTACCACAGTGCTATCCAGACAAAGGCAATGCCATTTGTAACTATTATTAAAGTCCTATTTTTTCAGGTTGGCTCATAAACTTTGCTCAAAATGAGCTGGGGAGCTGCCTGGCCTTTGCGCCACGTGCCGCTCTGGAGGTGTTCATCAAGCAGGCTAATATTTCACCACAGTTTTTTACTCATAAAAACTACTTTATGTGAACTTGAGTATAGGAGTGAGATGATGTAGCATAAGATTCATGGATTAGACTGTATTAGATGATGGATGTTCATCTTCCTGTGCTTCCTCCAGTTTCTGTACTGTTGCCTTGCTTAGTGTAATATGATGAGCTGAGACAAAAATGTACACTTGTTTAATAAAAAACAAAAAATGTGCAGTTGTAGCCTAGTGGTTAAGGTACTGGACTAGCAATGGAAAGGGCACTGGTTCACGCCCCATTACTGCCAGGTTATCACTGTTGGACACTTAGGCAAGACCCCTAATTCTCACTTGCTTAGACAATATACTGTCACAGTACTGTGTCACGTCAGTGCTGAGAATGATCCACCACCTAAATAATACCTGCTCTGTGGTGGTCCTGGGAGAGTCCTGACCATTGAAGAACAGCACGAAAGGGGACTATTCTTAGAAACAAGGAGGTGGTTTTAATGTTATGAATGATCAGTGTATAAAATGCATTAATTTTTACTATTGTATCATCCTGGTCAAGGTCTGCGTAAGGTCTGTGTAAGGAAGATATGCGATTCAGACAGGCTTCCTATTCATATGCTGGAATGCAGCACACAAACATTCATTGACTTTGTCACACCACAAGCAATTAAGATCAGCCAATCCACAATTTGCCAGTTTTTTGAGTGGGCTGGGGCATAGCCGAGCAGAGTACATATGGACCCATGGAGAACATACCAAACTCTCAACAAACAGTGACTAAGGTAATAAATCTACTCCTAGTAATTACTGTTATAAATATGGTCATTCCAAATAATGTAATTTATGTAAATTTTTTTAAAGATTCAGCATTTCACTTACATTATTTTGCTGATTATTATGATAATAATGAGAATATTGTATTACATTTGAGAAGAAGCAAAATAGAATCATATTTACTAGTAATCCCAGACTTTTGGCCCCCACAATGATGAATATTTTACTGCAGATTCAAATATACAGTATGTATCACATATTCTTTACAAACGCTGAAAGGACATGAATACAAAAGTATTACAGGAGAAAAAGCAGAATTGAGAGGTAAATCAAATGAAAATATATGCCTGAAATAAGAGATGGTAACGATGAGATGGACACTGTGTACAGAACACATTAAATTAGATTCACTTTTATATAAAGGAACATAAAAAATAAAATAAAAGCTTAGTACTGCAGGTTACCTTCTTGACAGAAAAGATAAATCAAACAGTGGGAGGTTTCTGGGATCTAAAAGGGGAAAAATATATATTGTTCTGTATCTTTCACTGTCTAGCATGAGAAATTGTACAGGTCTTCACTGTGGTGTCCCTTTGTCAACACCATTCTTGCTTGTGCAAGGTTCTTTTTATACTGAGCCCTGTCTTGTAAAACAGTATCAATTGGTTAGCTAGCCACACTATTTGGAGTATGTGGACCCATGAACTTGTTTGACATCTCATTCCAAAACCATGTTGCTGTTGCAGTCTGTACTCTTTAGGAAATGCTTTTTGGGTTGTGCTTGTGGGAATTTGTGGCATTTAAAAAAAATTTTTGGTCAGTTAAATGACTGACACCTCTCTGATTGTTGACTGGATCAACAGGTGTTTGATGAGAAGGCCTGACTGTTAGTTAGATAAATTAATAATTAGAAGGCATGTCCACAGACTTTTTGGCCTGTGAGCTTACCTTGCACCGAGATGTTAGCAGCAGATCCTTTAACTCCTGTAAGTTGTGATGTGAGGCCTCCATGGATTGGACTTGTTTGTCCAGCACATCCCACAGATGCTCGATTGAATTGACATCTGAGGAATATGAAGGCCAAGTCAAACCATTCCTGAAGCATTTTTGCTTTGTGGCAGGGCGCATTATCCTGCTGAAAGAGGCCACAGCCATCAGGGAATACCATTTCCATGAAAAGGGGGACATGGTCTGCAACAATGCTTAGGTAGGTGGTACGTGTCAAAGTAACATCCACATGGATGGCAGGACCCAAGGTTTCCCAAAGCATCACACTGCATCCGCCGGCTTGGCTTACCTTCTTCCCATAGTGCATCCTGGTGCCATGTGTTCCCCAGGTAAGCGACGTACACGCACCCGGCCATCCACGTGACTTATCAGACCAGGCCACCTTCTTCCAGTGCGCCGTGGTTCCGTTCCGATTCTCACATGCCCATTGTTGGCGCTTTCAGCGGTGGATAGGGGTCAGCATGGGCACCCTGACTGGTCTACCTCTATGCAGCCCCATGCAAAACAAACTGTGATGCACTGTGTATTCTGACACCTTTCTATCAGAACCAGCATTAACTTCTTCAGCAATTTGAGCTACAGTAGCTCGTCTGTTGGATCGGAGCACATAGGCCAGCCTTTGCTCCCCAAAGGCATCAATAAACCTTGGCCACCCATGACCCTGTCGCCGGTTTACCACTGTTCTTTCCTTGGACCCCTTTTGATAGATACTGAACACCCCACAAGAGCTGCAGTTTTGGAGATGCTCTGACCCAGTCGTCTAGCCATCACAATTTGACCCTTGTCAAACTCGCTCAAAAAGGTAATCAGTGTATATACATGGCATGGTGGCTCAGTGGGTAGCACTGTCGCCTCACAGCAAGAAGGTCCAGGGTTTGATCCCCAGGTGGAGCGGTCTGCGTCCGTTCTGGGTGGAGTTTGCATGTTTGCTCCGTGTCTGCGTTGGTTTCCTCCAGAAGCTCCGGTTTCCTCCCACAGTCCAAAGACATGCAAGTGAGGTGAATTGGAGATACAAAATCATCCATGACTGTGTTTGACATTGAACTTGTGAATGGATGAATCTTGTGTAATTAGTAACTACCGTTTCTGTTATGAATGTAACGAAAGCGTAAAACATGATGTTAAAATCCTAATACATAAAACTGGAAACATTTAAACATCCTTTAGAATATGCACATCACAGTACAGCAGTAGAATAATAAGATTAGGACGATGAGTGAGGTTTTTGTTGGGTAAAATTGGGTCATTGACTAAACAAGTTTAAAAAAAAAACCCTTAAGTCTTTTTTTTATTCTATGCGTCAGCAGCTCTTAAAGTGTACACACACTGCTATAAAAAGATAAATGGCACAGCAAGCACTTTAAATCCTATTTTTATACAGTTTTAAAACAAGGTTTTACACTGTCATCAGTCAGCAGTTAAAGCCTTAACATTATACAGCTTATAGCAAGCAAAATATATAGCCACTATATGCTTTGCATCTTTATCATTGCATTATATTTAGATATAGTCCATGTGTTAGCACATATTTATTTGATTAGTCTTCTAGTTTTATGTACATGAGAACAAACCATTGTAAAAATGTTAACTCCAATACTGAGACACTTTAAATCCTTATTAGCTGGATGTGTTAGGTTTTGTAATGTTAGGCACCAAGGTAATGTTAAACCTGCTTTGTTTAACATAAGATGAGTCCCTGGAGCCTATTCCAAGTTCTAGAGATTTCTGCAGGTCATTTGTGCTCTTGGTGTAATTTTAGTTTTTCAAAGCAGATTAGCAACACAGTGAATTTACTAGAATCTTCTCAGTTAATATACTGGGTCTGTTCAAAAACCTAGTGAGCGCTCTACATAGACAGCATTTTACATCATCATATGTGCACTCCTGAAAAAAAGGCTGTTCGAATTCTTAGATGCCTTAAAATGCTGCCTAGTAAGGTACTTTAAATCTGAATGGTATTTTGACTGAATAACGAGAGAGCATCCGATGGTTCCTTTCCAAGTCATCAGATCGCTGTACAGTTCACACTACATGACTGGATCTATTGCAATCGGGAGTCTTTTAAGTCGGTGTGGATTTCACACCACATGACGATAGGTGAGAGGGGGTTTCACACTACACGATCTATCACCAGGAAGATCAGGCGAAACTCAGGCAAGTTTATCTGGTCTCCCAAACTACGTTGTCACAGAAACACACGTGAGAAGTGACGAGGGGTTTAATGATACCACGTCTAAAAATGCACGCCAACAATAGGTGAGAGATCAAAGTTGTTTGTGCGCTGATGTGCATCGTAAAAGCAAGTAGGAAAAATAAATGTTCTGTTCTGTAGTGAGTTGGAGGTTAATAAATATTTTTTGCAATGCAGCATTGGTATTATGGTTTGGCATGGACGATAAGTCACAAATACTGTAAAACATGTGTGTGCCGATGTATTCTAATATAAACTATATTATGCCCCTGTCCCACGTTTTTACACTCCTCCCCCGGGTTTCCCCTCACCCAGTATCTGGTGTTCTCATTGGCTGTAGTTCCACATAGCACTCGCTGCCACTAGCGACCTGCTCGCAACACCTTTCACACTACAGGATTTTGAGTCGGCGACAGGTCCAGATATTTAACATGCTAGATATTTTTCTTCAGTCGCTCGGATCGAGTCGTTGAGTAGTTTACACATAGCGATTAAGAGGTGAGTTTCGAGCCCAGAGCGAACGCCGAGTTGCTTCCGAGCTGCCACATCTAGCGGCGACCAGTCTGCGAGCGAAAATCAAAGATTGTGTAGTGTGAACTAGGTATTAGAAGTGAAGGCAATCCCAGCATTCAGTACGGCACAGCTTTTCTCACAAAAAATTATAAATATGGAGGATGAATGTGGAGCAGCAAACAGAGTTATTTTAAAATGTAAATAAATATACAAGTGTTATTTATTTGTAAATTCGGGCTTGTCAGTAACAATTTAACCATTTTTGGTACACCGAGGGAGATGTTAGTTGCCATGCTAGCGCATTGTGCCACCTCATCCCTTTGGTTTAAATGCCCTGAACTAACTGTGTTATCTTAGTAAATGAAAATTGAAGTAATTGCTGTATGCTATGTAGTGCAAATAACTTTTCTTATAAGTCAATGTCTTATTAGAACCCTCTCTACTTAGGCAGCTGCCGAGTTGCTTCCGAGCTGCCACAGCTAGCGGTGACCAGTCGGCGAGCGAAAATTCGGGGCAAAAATCATGTAGTGAACTAGGCTTTAGCGGTGAAGGCAATCCCAGCATTCAGTGTGGCACAGCTTTTCTCACAAAAAATTACAAATATGGAGGACAAATGCGGAGCAACAGAGTTATTTTCAAATGTAAATAAATTCTCATTGATTTTTTATTTGTATAAAGGTGTACGAGTGTACACAGAGGGAGATGTTAGTTGCCATGCTAGCGTGTTGTGCCACCTCATCCCATTGGTTTGAATGGCATGAGGCTAACTGTGTTATCTTAGTAAATGAAAACTGAAGTAATTGTTGTCTATGTAGTGCATCTGAATAACTTGTCAATGTCTTATTAGAACCCTCTCTACTTAGGCAGCTGCCCAGGTAGGCAGTAGACAGCAAGGCAGCTCACTAGGTTTTCGAACAGACCCACTGTGTTTGTGGAATACTATAAACAAACGTGTTCAGTACAGACATAACAATTTAATAATAAGCTATTTACTGCACCTGTATCTTCCACATCCAGAAGAGAAGTACCTGTTGTATCGTTAATACTGACTCGATCTACTGGATTGGATTTGATGGCCCAGTTCAGCCTCTCTGGGTGTTTTTTTCTGTCAAACAAAAGCTTATTGTGGCAGTTTTGCGCAGCTTTTGTAAGTTACCAAGCTCAACAAAATACTGTCCTTCTTGACTCCCTTGTTTTGGAAAACAATATTGAATCACAAGCCTAAATTGTCTCGGTGGAAAAATGATTTAAGTGGGCATAAAGTGCATCTGAGAGTCATTTCGGCTCATTATGGCATCATCTGAAATGTCAAGGAATTGAAACCAGCGTGAGGAGTTCCTGGTTCTGAGTCTGAGAGAAATAGAGGGTGCATACAAGGTGGTTCCACATGGTTTTAGTAGACAACATGAGCTGTTTCAACAAAGGCTTTCTGTGTTGTTTTTTCTCTTCTGTCCTCTGAATCGACATAACTGGAACGGGTACTGCTGAACGTACAATGTTATTAAACGAGATGTACGCTGCAGCACATTACTGTCAAATTAAGAGACACGTAATTTTTACTCCCCTGCCTGTTGCTGTATGACAGGTTTTGTGCTGGGAACAATATCAAGACTGGAAATGTATGCTTTTTCTTTTATAATGGTACCACATGTGCACACCACACACCAAACTGTAATGACGGTGACATATCTGATTTCATTTACATGCAGTTAGCTTTAGGCAGCCTGAAAACTAGCACGCAGAACTGTTTAATTCATTTACTGTTTGTTCCCCTAGTGAACACCATTTATTTCCCACACTGTAAACGGCAGCTTAGACGTCTGGCCGCATTAAGCCGAGTCAGACACGGGAACAGTTCCACTTATAGGGCAGCACCTTGTTTATGGTGGTTATTTTACTGTAACCATGTTCCGCCCTGTACAAACCCTTCTTACCACACTGGTAAAATTTAGCTAGACTGGTGCCACTGATTCAGTTTGCTTTTCAGTTTCTATGTATTTTTGTTCTCAGTTAAATGACTTTAACTGCTCTATTCAACAATTAAAAAACATACTCTATTAAAGGTCAGCCCTTGTACATTTAGTGCTTATGGTAAAGTCTGTTTAATTGTCCTCTAACCATTTGTGCCTATTTCCTCGCAAACAGCAGAACCAGACTACCAAATATATACATAAATTTAAGAGGGAAAAACACTGTCTCGGTTCAAGATTTGTTCTATGTGATTTAGATTAAAATTAAATAGAATGCCTTTATTTGTCATATATACATATACATGTGTATAGTACAATGAAATTCTTCTTCACATATCCAAGCTTGTTTGGAAGCTGGGGTCAGAGCGCAGGGTCAGCCATCGTACAGCGCCTTGCTCAAGGGCCCAACAGTGGCTGCACGACAGAGCTGAGATTCAAACTCTCAACCTTTCAGTTGATAGCCCAAAGCCCTACCCAATTATAGCTTTAGGTTCAAATAAGAATGTTAACTTCATCAAATCCTCACTCACTCACTCACTCACTCACTCACTGTCTTAACTGCTAATCCAATTAGAGTCGTGGGGGGTGCTGGGGCCTATCCCAGCTTTTCAATGGGCACAAGGCACACAGTAACACCCTGGACGGGACGCCAGTCCATCGCAGGGGAGACACACATACACACACACATACCCATTCACCTATAGGGCAATTCAGTGTCTCCAATTAACTTGACTGCATGTTTTTGGACTGTCGGAGGAAACCGGAGCTCCTGGAGGAAACCCACACAGACACGGGGAGAACATGCAAACTCCGCACAGAAAGGACCCGGACTGCCCCACTTGAGGATCGAACCCAAAACCTTCTTGCTGTGAGGCGACAGTGCTACCCACTGAGCCACTGTGCTGCCCCTCCATCAAATCCTTTCAAAAAATTTTATAAAATTGATTGTGAACAACTGTTAGCAGTAAATGTGTCTAAAATCTTTATTCATTCATTCATTGTTTGTTTTACCATCACTTTATCCTGGACATGGTTGCAGTGGGTCTGATTCTTTGGGATAAAGGCCGGAAACACCCTGGACAGGGCGTCAGTCCATTGCAGGGCAGACATACACACAAACACTTTCAAACTTTCAAGTTCTACCCACTAAGCAACCATGCTGCCCCACATGCATTTATACCTAGATGGTATCCACATGGACACAGGAAAAACACAGACGGGACCCTGACCATCCAGCCAGGGAAACAAACTCAGGCCCTTCTTGCTGTGAGGCAACAGCGCTACCCACTGTGCCACAGCATCGCCTGTAGCTAAAAGACCAGACCAGAACTCAATAAATATGAGAGGTGTCCACATTTTTGGCCACATAGTGTATGTTTTGCCATACTGGTACATCTTCCACATCTGCAATAATTACTGATTATTTCAGTCTAACTGTATGTGTCTGTTAAATCTGTTAAATAAGTAATCACAAGTGGGATTTTAATATCAAAGACTTTTCATAAAGTTTTTTGCAGTCATTCCTTTAATAGTTACCACATCCAATAAAATATATTTACAATAAAAAGAATTATATGAAATTCAATTTTAGGTACAAAAGCTTAACCTCACAATGAAAAATTAAGGTACACTTAAGGTACACACACTTAATTGAGGTAAATTTATTCAGAAAAAAATAAACCATCATCAGGAAATAATTATTTATTATAAATAAAACCACATGTGCCACAATAACTGACACCCCTGCTTTTAACACTTTGCACCATCTTAGTCTTCTCCTATAACATCTTATACAGAGCAGGGAATTTGAGATCATTCCTCTTTACAGAATCTCTCTAGATCATCAAGGATCCCAGATCCTCTCTTGTTTATTCTCCTCTTCAGCTCACTCCATGTTTTCTATGGGATTAAGATCAGGGGACTGAGATGACCCTGACAGGAGCTTGATTTTGTGTTCAGTAAACCATTATGTTTTGATTTGGACATATGTTTATGATCTTTGTCCTGTTTGAAGATCCAATGCAGATTCATTGTTAGTTTCTTGGCAGAAGCAGACAGGTTTTGATTTAAAATGTCCTTGTATTTTTTAAAGACCATGATGCTAGCAAGGTTCCCAGGGCCTTTGGAGAGAAAAAAAAACAGCTCCACAATTTCACAGCCCCTTCAACATACTTAACACTGGGCATCAGGAGTTTTTGTGTAGCTGTCTTTCTTTTTATGCTGAACCCACCTTGAGTGTTTGTATGTACTGTATGTTCTGCAGTTTGAACTCTGTGTCACCTCATATGTGCCATTACATTTACATTTTACTGTTTCATATGTATACCCCAGTAAAACAGAATAGAAAGTGATGTCTTTATTTGTCATATATACACTGATCAGGCATAACATTAAAACCACCCCCTTGTTTCTACACTTACTGTCTATTTTATCAGCTCCACCTACCATACAGAAGCACCTTGTAGTTCTACAATTACTGACTGTAGTCCATCTATGTCTCTTCATACTTTTTTAGCCTGCTTTCACTCTGTTCTTCAATGGTCAGGACCCCCACAGGACCAGCACAGAGCAGGTATTATTTAGGTTGTGGATGATTCTCAGCACTGCAGTGACACTGACATGGTGGTGGTGTGTTAGTGTGTGTTGTGCTGGTATGAGTGGATCAGACACAGCAGCACTGCTGGAGTTTTTAAATACCGTGTCCAATCACTGTCCACTCTATTAGACACTCCTACCTAGTTGTTTCACCTTGTAGATGTAAAGTCAGAGATGATCGCTCATTTATTGCTGCTGTTTGAGTTGGTCATCTTCTAGACCTTCATCAGTGGTCACAGGATGCTGCCCACGGGGCGCTGTTGGCTGGATTTTTTTGGTTGGTGGACTATTCTCAGTCCAGCAGTGACAGTGAGGTGTTTAAAAACTCCATCAGCATTGATGTCTTATCCACTCATACCAGCACAACACACACTAACACACCACCACCATGTCATTGTCACTGCAGTGCTGAGAATGATCCACCACCCAAATAATACCTGCTCTGTAGTGGTCCTGGGAGAGTCCTGACCATTGAAGAACAGCATGAAAGGGGGCTAAAAATGCATGTAGAGAAATAGATGGACTACAGTCAGTAATTGTAGAACTACAAAGTGCTTCTATATGGTAAGTGAACAGGAAGGTGGTTTTAACGTTATGGCTGATCAGTGTACATTATATATATTATTTCTTTGCATATCCCAGCTTTGGAAGTTTGGAAGCTGGGCTCAGAGCTCAGGGCAGGGTGCTCCTGGACAGGGTTATGGGCCTTGCTTAAGGGCCCAACAGTGGCAGCACAGCAGAGTCCGGATTCAAACTCTCAACCTTTCATTTGATAGCCCAAAGCTCTACCCACTAGGATACCACTGTCCCAAGAGGTTATAAGTTCATAAGTCATAAATAAAGGAGTAAAGTACAAAAAAAATGATTGAAAATTATATATTTTTTATTATTTTACTATGGCAGGTTCATGCTGGAAAACCCTAATTTACACTAAATTCTAAATAGTGATGGAGTTAGATTTTTTATCAATTAATCTGAAAGAGAAAACACAATCACTAACCCCAAACCCCAACTTAAGTTTACATATGTTGAAAGCTAAAAACATATGTTTCCTTAAAGCCTGGGAAGGCAGATCTCAGATCTGTGATGCAAGTATTGAGTTTGACTTTACCTGTACTCATGCTTAGTTCAGCTCTAATAGGACTGGATTTATTAATAGCGCTCTCTTAATGTGGTCCACCGGCTGCCAGACAGGAAAGTGAGGTAGATTGAAACTGATAGGAAAGATTGCCAGACACGCTAACCATTTCTGAAGACATGGAGGCTGTTTGTTCATATATTAGCTAAAAGGAACTGAGCTTGAGGGTGTAGTAAGATGAAAAAAATGCTCTTCAGAAAGGTTCGTGTGTAAGAGGGATTAGAAGAGAAACAGCTTGGTTCACACCATGGCGGTACAGAACAGCATCTTGACATCTGAATACGTTTCGTGCCACGCAGTCTCAGACTTTTTCATTTCTCCACAGAGCATCCATTCATAGAAAGGAAAAACCTTTGGAACTTTCTGACCCGCGCCAAAACATTGAAGGCGACGCTATGATGCTCTTTATGCAGATGAGAGCTGACAGGACTGGACGAGCTCCAGCGCAGATACACAAAAGAGCCTCTCTGTCAAGAGCCTGAACAATTCCACACAAATGCTCCACATAAAGAAACCATCTGAAAGTCATTTACCTAAACACTGAGAGCTTTGCCATGGCCTGGCAAACACAACAAAAATACTTTTTTTTCATCACTGAAGCCATTGGATTTAGGGGTGTATTTTAATTATTTGTTAGCATGAGAACAGGATAAACTCTGGGTCAACAGCAGTAATTGCTCTAATAATTTAATAAATGGTCTGACCTCCCTCTTTGCAGCTATAACAGCCTTTACTCTTTTGGGAAGGCTTTCCAAAAGATGTTAATGTGGGTTTGTGGAAATTTGTATAAGCATAATGAAGGCTTTTTGTGAGGACATTGGAGTTCCTCCACACCACACTTGTCAAACCATGTCTTTCTGTATATATATATATATATATATATATATATTTTTTTTTTTCTTAATGCATTTTCTCCCTTTTTCTCCTTTTTTAGCATGTCCAATTGCCCCAATGCATCATGCTTCCTCTCCACTAATGCCGATCCCTGCTTTGACTGAGGAGAACAAAGCTAACCCACGCCCCCCTCCGACACGTGGGCAGCAGCCGTATGCATCTTATCTGCATTGACAAGTGCAGTGCAGCTTAGCTGCGTGTACGGAGAGACACACCCTCTTTTCTCATCTCTGTGCAGGTGCCATCAATCAGCCAGTCATGAGAGAGAGACCCCATCCGGCTTAGTCCAATCGTTGTTCATGTGGCCGCTCAGTGAGATTCGATACGATGTATTCGAGATCCCAGCTCTGGTTCCAGCGTGTGTTTTTACCTCTGCGCCACCTGAGCGGCATGTCTTTCTGTCTTTTATAAGTTTATTGTAGGTTTTCTAAAAATATAACTAAACTTGCTGGTCAAAATACACATACAGCAATTCAAATGATGAATTTTGTGGTCTATTTTCCTTTTTTTGTGACATGTCCTCCTAATTTCTTGTTACTGATCATGATTGATTATAGCTGGTGACTTTGCTGAAAGAAATTGGTCAAGACAGTCAGATACAATACAAAAACGAACAAAAAGCAATTCATGACTGGTTAACTGGTTATTGATTTATTAGGATTGTAACATCATGTTTTACACACTTTGGTTACATTCACTGACACACACAAACACAGTCACGGACAATTAATATCACCAATTCACCTCACTTGTATGTCTTGGATTGTGGGAGGAAACACAGGGAGACCATGCAAACTCCACACAGAAAGGACCCGGACCGCCCCACCTGGGGATCGAACCCAGGACCTTTTTGCTGTGACCATGCTGCCCTAATCATGAATGAGCTGCTAGAAAACTGGAGACACTGTTATCAGTCAAGCAAGCTTTATATCACTATGCACTTTGTGATAGTCATGCTAGACAAATTCCACAGCTCCTGCTTTTTTTTGATCAGCAACATATTTATAAGCTTTAAGGAGCAGAAGCAGGAGCTTCTATCTTCAAACCAAAATGATTTAAAAAATAAGAGACAGAGAGAGCAGTGAGTAACTCATAATTTAATTAAGTACAAAACAAATAAGAAATATTTAATGTTTTATCTTACATGCTTAGTGTAAATATATGTCACTTTATAATTTGATGCAAGCAACACATTCCTACAAAAATAGTTATGGGTCAATATAGGACTGGAAAAAAGGCGACCAAAAAACTGGTGACACTGTTAACAGTCAAGCAAGCTTTACATTGATATGCGCTTAGAGACAATCATGCAATAAAAATGCCACAGCTCCTGCTTTTTTGTTCAAATGATCAGCAACATATTCATAAGCGACATTTCACGACATCTTCGGTTGTTTTACACTGAGGTGGTTCTGACGGAAACCTGTTTAGCCACCTGAGGTTGAAGACGTTGAGATTGCTGTGCCAACAATGCTGCTCCTGCTCCTCCTAGATGTGACGGAAACCTGGCTTGTTTACATCAAAAATGTCAAGAACTCACTACGGACTTTATCACTGACAAATAATAAAGAACTCCAATTATTTTTTGCTAGTTATAACTTTTAGTTTAATTTAATTTGTGTTTGTATGATTTGTGTAAATCCTATTTATTCAAATTATCCTGCAGGCCACCCAAGGAGGATGGAGGTCCCTGCTGAGTCTGGTTCCTCTCAAGGTTTCTTCCTGTAATTTTAAGGGAGATTTCCCTTGCCACTGTTGCCCTCAGGTTGCTCTACAGGGGTTTTTGGTCTGTAGGTCCTGGTTTCTGTAAAGTTGCTTTGAGCCAATGTTCATTGTAAAAAGCGCTATATAAATACAATTGACCTGACTTGACTGGCCTTAAGGTGAAGAAGCAAGAGCTTCTATCTTGAAAAAAGTGCCTCTGCAAAGCTTGTTTGATTGTGAAGAGTGTTACTGGTGTTCCAGCAGCTTTTATTCATGGCAGACGTGCTGTTTGCTGGTTTTTAAATTACGTCTGTGATTATTCCTATCAGCTTAGGAAGACAGTTTAGCAAATAGCCCAGTGTAAAAGGTACAAATAACCCCTGCTAATATGGGCACAGAGAATATTCAATAATATTTAATAATAATAGTATTTTTAGTGGGCGGCACAGTGGCTCGGTGGGTAGCACAGTCGCCTCACAGCAAGAAGGTCCTGGGTTCGATCCCCAGGTGGGGCGGTCTGGGTCCTTTCTGTGTGAAGTTTGCATGTTCTTGCCATGTCTGCGTGGGTTTCCTCCAGGAGCTCCGGTTTCCTCCCACAGGCCAAAGACATGCAGTCAGGTTAATTGGAGACACTGAATTGCCCTATAGGTGAATGGATGTGTGTGTGTATGTGTGTCTGCCCTGCGATGGACTGGTGTCCCGTCCAGGGTGCTACTGTGTGCCATGCACCCATTGAAAAGCTGGGATAGGCTCCAGCAAGCGACCCTAATTGGATAAGCGGTTAAGAAAGTGAGAGAGTGAGTGAGTATTTTTAGTTTGAATAAGTATTGAATTAGAAGGCCAGGCCAAACTAAAGACATAAAAACATATGTTTTGTTTTATTTCTGTCACACATTAATCCCTCAGCACACGCAGGCACACACAAACACACACACACTTCAATTTTGAAAGTTTTTTTAATTAACCTTTGTTTTATAAAACCTAACAACACCAATAAACAGACACATTTTTAGCTGTATAAAATACATTGAGCCAAAATTAATTGTATAATAAAAATGCAAGAAAATGAACAAATCACAGATTCTTCTTTTAATCGCTTTTATCACAAAAACTCAAGCAGTTCAAGTCCAATGAATAGCTTGAAGTGGTACAAAGGTAAGTGCTGAACTGTCAGAGATTAAAAAAAAAGTGAGGTTACCCTAAACTGAAAAATAATGTACATTTCAGCATTATACAAAATGGCCTTTTTCAGGGAACAAAAAATGGGTTAACAACTTAAAGCTGTTCTGCAGTAATGGAGGTTGATCAAGCCTTAAAAGTTGATGCTACCAATTCCTATAGGTCTTCCAATTTTTCTTGATTGCTTACAACCCATTCTGTCTGCATAAAAGTAGTGTTGGAACACACTGTGGTACCATACCCTTGTGAGCATTATTTGAACAGTATTGTTCTGCAGAAAGTATTGTGTTGCTATAAAAATGGCAAGAAAAATGCAATTAACAATGGAAGAGAGACAGACCATCGTAACACTTAAAAATGTAGGTCTTTTCTATAGAAAAATTGTGAAGAAAATCAAGTTGTCAGTGAGTACAGTTTCCTTTACCATCAAAAGGCACTTAGAAACTGGGGGAAACTCTGACAGGAAGAGGTCTGGCAGACCCAAAGCCACAACAGAATTAGAAGACAAGTTTCTGAGAGTCAACAGCTTGCGTGATAGGCGGCATACAGGACAACAGCTTCAAGCACAGCTTAATAGTGGTTGTAGTAAGCAAGTCTCAGTTTCAACTGTGAAGAGAAGACTTTGAGTTGCAGGTTTGACAGGTTGAGTTGCAGCAAGAAATCCATTGCTAAGATGTCAGAATAAGAAAAAGAGGCTTGCCTGGGCCATGAAACACCACCAGTGGACTATTGAAGACTGGAAGAAGGTTTTATGGACTGATGAATCAAAATTTGAAATCTTCGGCTTATCATACAGGATTTTTAGTATGCCGTAGAGTAGGCGAAAGGATGGTTCCTCAGTCTGTGACATCAACTGCCAAACATGGAGGAGGAAGCGTGATGTTCTGGGGCTGTTTTGCTGGATCCAGGGTCGGTGACTTGTACAGAGTGAGAGGTACCCTGAACCAAAACGGCTACCACAGCATTCTACAGCACCATGCAGTACCCTCTGGGATGCACGTAGTTGGTCAGGGGTTCATCCTACAGCAAGATAATGACCCAAAACATAAGTCCAATCTTTGCCAGAACCTTTGGAAAAAAGAACAAGATGGTAAGCTTGAAAACATGGAGTGGCCAGCACAGTCTCCAGATTTAAACCCCATTGAGCTGGTTTGGGATTAACTGGACAGAAGAGTGAAAGCAAAGCAGCCTACATGTGCCACACATTTATGGGAACTTATGCAACAGAGTTGGGAAGAACTTTCTAAAGAATATTTCATTTCCATTGTAGAAAGAATGCCACGAGTGTGTTCAGCTGTTTTATATGCCAAAGGTATCTACTTTAATGAATCAAACTTTTATAATACATTTTGGTTTATAAATTAATTCCATGATTAATTTTTTTAATTTCAGTTGTTTTTTTGTTTTATGTCTTCATTTCAGAGTACAATAAGACATTAAACTGCATTTCAATAAAAACTGGAAAAATTGGGGTGTTCTAAAACTTTTGACCGGTATGTAATATATATATATATATATATATATATATATATATATACAGTATATATACAGTGGTGTTAAAAAAAATAGCAGTCCAACACAATTAACCTGATAAATCACTGTTTTAGTAGAAATGCTATTTCTACATAGCAAATAATTTACTTGAAAGTGTAGTAGAGTAATGAAAACAAAACAAACCCAACAGTAAGGACATGCATGCCGCTCATTCTGAGTAATCGAAGCATTGACTAAAGGGGGTTGTTCAAAATAATAGCAGTGAGGAGTTCAATTGGTGAAGTCATTCATTCTGCAGAAGAACGGGTGTCAATTTTGGTCCTTATTTAATGTAGGAGGGGGGCAAATGTTGCACAGGTTGGTCATAGCACATTTCCTTCTGAAATACTGGGTAAAATGGGTTGTTCCAGATATTGTTCTGTTGAACATTGTACTTTGATTAAAAAGTTGATTGTAGAGGGAAAAAAACATACAGAGAAGTGCAGCAAATTATTGGCTGCTCATCTAAAATGATCTCAAATGCCTTGAAGTGAAAACCAAAACCTGAAAGATGCAGAAGGAAGCGTGGAACTACTGTTCGAATGGATCGAAGAATAGTCAAAATGGCAAAGGTTCAGCCAATAATCACCTCCAGAAAGATCAAGGAACATCTGAAGTTACCAGTAAGTACAGAAGATGATTAAGTGAAGCCAATTTACCAGCAACAACTCCTGCAAAGTCCCGTTGTTAAGAAAAAGACGCGTCCTGAATGGGTTCAAATTTCCCAAAGAACATATTGACTGGTCCAAAGAGAAATGGCTCAACATTTTGTGGACTGGTAAAGGCAAAATTGTTCTTTTTGGGTCTAGTGACCGTAGACAGTATGTCAGACGACCCTCGAGCACTGAATTCAAGCTAAAGTTCACTGTGAAGACAGTAAAGCATGGTGGTACAAAATGATGATATGGGGATGTTTTTCATACCATGGTGTTACGCCTATTTATGGCATACAAGGGATCATGGATCAGTTTAAATATATATAAAAATACTTGAGGAGATCATGTTGCCCTATGTCGAAGAAGAAATGTCCTTAAAATGGGTGTTAACATGACAATGACCCAAAACATCTTGGTTACAGACAAACAAGATTGAGGTAATAGAGTGGCCAGCCCAATCCCCTGACTTCAATCCCAGAGAGAACTTGTGCGCTGACATCTGAAGCACATTTTTTTTAGGCAAAACCCAAAATTGCAGAAGAACTGTGGAATGTAGTCTGATCATCCTGGACTGGAATACCTGTTCAGAGGTGCCAGAAGTTGGTCGACTCCATGCAACACAGATCTCGGAAACAATCGTTATGCCACTAAATATTAGTTCAGTAATTTAAAGTAAAGTGAAACCTCAAAAATTTTTTTCAGTTTATAGATACTTTTTTTGAGTTTTTAAAGAAAAATGCTGGCACTGCTATTTTTTTTAACAGCCTAATATTCATTTTTCTTAACTTTCTGTAAAGGATTAACACAAACTGGCAAAATTTTGTTAATGTTTTGATTTAGAATTGAAAGTGTAGTATTTTCAGTGCATTTGCATTTATGGAAATAAAAGTTATTATAATGATTTTGTGCTTTATTCGCTTTTTTAAAATCACTGCTATTTTTTTGAACACTACTGTATATATATATATATATATATATATATATATATATATATATATATATATATATATATATACTGGTGCTGGTCATACAATTAGAATATCATGAAAAAGTTTATTTCAGATTTATTTCAGTAATTCCATTCAAAAAGTGAAACTTGTATATTATATTCATTCATTACACACAGCCTGATATATTTCAAATGTTTATTTCTTTTAATGTTGATGATTATAACTGACAACTAATGAAAACCCCAAATTCAGTATCTCAGAAAATTAGAATATTACTTAAGACCAATACAAAAAAAGGATTTTTAGAAATGTTGGCCAACTGAAAAGTATGAACATGAAAAGTATGAGCATGTACAGCACTCAATACTTAGTTGGGGCTCCTTTTGCCTGGATTACTGCAGCAATGCGGTGTGGCATGGAGTCGATCAGTCTGTGGCACTGCTCAGGTGTTATGAGAGCCCAGGTTGCCCTGATAGTGGCCTTCAGCTCTTCTGAATTGTTGGGTCTGGCGTATCGCATCTTCCTCTTCACAATACCCCATAGATTTTCTATGGGGTTAAGGTCAGGCGAGTTTGCTGGCCAATTAAGAACAGGGATACCATGGTCCTTAAACCAGGTACTGGTAGCTTTGGCACTGTGTGCAGGTGCCAAGTCCTGTTGGAAAATGAAATCTGCATTTCCATAAAGTTGGTCAGCAGCAGGAAGCATGAAGTGCTCTAAAACTTCCTGGTAGACGGCTGCGTTGACCTTGGACCTCAGAAAACACAGTGAACCAACACCAGCAGATGACATGGCACTCCAAACCATCACTGACTGTGGAAACTTTACACTGGACCTCAAGCAACGTGGATTCTGTGCCTCTCCTCTCTTCCTCCAGACTCTGGGACCTTGATTTCCAAAGGTAATGCAAAATGTACTTTCATCAGAGAACATAACTTTGGACCACTCAGCAGTCTTTTTTGTCTTTAGCCCAGGTGAGACGCTTCTGACACTGTCTCTTGTTCAAGAGTGGCTTGACACAAGGAATGCGACAGCTGAAACCCATGTCTTGCATACGTCTGTGCGTGGTGGTTCTTGAAGCACTGACTCCAGCTGCAGTCCACTCTTTGTGAATCTCCCCCACATGAATGGGTTTTGTTTCACAATCCTCTCCAGGGTGCGGTTATCCCTATTGCTTGTACACATTTTTCTACCACATCTTTTCCTTCCCTTCGCCTCTCTATTAATGTGCTTGGACACAGAGCTCTGTGAACAGCCAGCCTCTTTAGCAATGACCTTTTGTGTCTTGCCCTCCTTGTGCAAGGTGTCATTGGTCGTCTTTTGGACAACTGTCAAGTCAGCAGTCTTCCCCATGATTGTGTAGCCTACAGAACTAGACTGAGAGACCATTTAAAGGCCTTTGCAGGTGTTTTGAGTTAATTAGCTGATCAGAGTGTGGCACCAGGTGTCTTCAATATTGTACCTTGTCACAATATTCTAATTTTCTGAGATACTGAATTTGGGGTTTTCATTAGTTGTCAGTTATAATCATCAACATTAAAAGAAATAAACATTTGAAATATATCAGTCTGTGTGTAATGAATGAATATAATATACAAGTTTCACTTTTTGAATGGAATTACTGAAATAAATCAACTTTTTCATGATATTCTAATTTTATGACCAGCAGCAGTATATATATCTTTTTCCTCGGCTGCTCCCATTAGGGGTCATGGGCGGATGGTGAACTATTGATTTGGCACAGTTTTTACGCCGGTTGCTCTTCCTGACAAAACCCTCCCTATTTATCCGGGACTACAATGCACTGGTTTATGCATCCTAGCGGCTAGGTATCTATAGGACAATTCAGTGTCTCCAATTAGCCTGGGAGCACCCGGAGGAAACCCAAGCAGACACGGGGAGAACATGCAAACTCTGCACAGAAAGGACCCACCCCACCTGGAGATTGAACCCAGGACCTTCTTGCTGTGAGGTGACAGTGCTACCCACTTGGCCACCATGCTGCCCACACACACACACACATATACGGTTAAACTGAATAATGAAACATATCAATATTGAAAATACATTCAATAACACACTACATTACATTACAAAACAATATAAAAAAGGACTTTAGAATAAGTTTTAAATACTAGGCAAAGGAACAGATTTAAACGTACTGGCTCACTGCATGGCAATCATCCACACAGGCACAATGACATCAGGGAAGCCTTCCTGCCTCTCCATGTCCAGTATGGTAAGACCAGCCTCCTGGATGACACATTTCATGATGTCCAGGTGGCGGATGATGCTGCTGTCAACAGGATCCAGTCTGCAGCCCTGCCGTGCCATGTTGTCCTTTATGATGATTACGCCATTGGGCCTCAGGCTCTCTTTTGCTCGCATTAAGAACTCCTTCAGATCTTTATCAGTTAGATGACCTGATGAAGAGTACAAAAGTAGCATGTAAATAGATGAAATGACTTCATCTTTAATAAGTTACAAAGAATTTGGCATGTCTTCCATGTACTATGGCTTACTGGTAACTGGGTATTTAATTGAACACAAACAAATATTGTTTTAAATAATAATAATATATAATGTTTTATCTTAAATGCTAGTGTAAAAATATGCCACTTCATAATTTGATGCAAGCAACACATTCCGACAAAAATAGTTGTCCCCAGTGTAGGACTGGAAAAAAGGTGATTAAAAAAACCTGTGATGGAACTTTCCACTGGTGATGCTACTGTGATTTTTCACATGCAGACACACACTATCTTAAATTAACCTGACTGCTTGTCTTCAGACTGTGGGAGGAAACCGGAGCTCCCAGTGGAAACCCACACAGACACAGAAAGAACATGCAAACTCCACACAGATGGACCCAGACTGCTCTATTTCTTTTTTGCTGTGAGGCGACAGTGCTACCAACCGAGCCACGATGCCGCCCTATCAAATTATAATATTTTGAAATGCATTAAGGTGGCTAATTAGTTTCAGGCTATTATTCGCTATCAAGTACACTGTTCAGAACAGCCAGTGACCGAACCATCAATACTGTACAAACTTTATTACACAGTAGAATTAATCAACAAGGCCTAGCAGCAACACATTTAAATAATCCTCACACTTACAGGCAACCCACTGCATCCAGATGACGTCATATCTGTTGGGTGGAGGGATGAGATCCTGCAGGATGTCAAGGTAGTAGGTCTCCACCCGGTCAGCATAATCACCCAAGTAACACTCATGTGCATGGAGAATGAATTCCTCCATCATGTCCAGCATCTCCATCGTTTCAAATACAGGGAACAGCACTCCTTTAGACACCCGGCCAATCCCACAGCCACAGTCCAGCGCTCGTTTAGTATCAGCCTTCCCTGGACCCTAGTGTGATTAAATATACAGTGGATTCAGAGAGTATTCAGACCCTTCAGACGATGTGCACACTTTATTGTTAGCAATTGGATTTTAAATGGATATAATTGCTATTTTTACCCATCAATCTACACTAAATGATCCATAATTTAAAAAATTAAACTTCTTATTCACAAAAGTATTTAGACCCTTTATTTAATACTTCGTCGAAGCCCATGTGGCAGCAACTACAGCTGCAAATCTTCTTGAATGAATATTTACAAGCTTTGCACACCTGGTTGCTGGAGCCCAGCTTTTCAGTGGGCGCAAGGCACACAGTAACACCCTGGGCGGGGCGCCAGTCCATCACAGGGCAGACACACATACACACACACACTCATTCACCTATAGGGTGATTCAGTGTCTCCAATTAACCTGATTGCATGTTTTTGGACTGTGGGAAAAAAACAGAGCTCCGGGAGGAAACCCACGCAGACACGGGGAGAACATGCAAACTCCACACAGAAATGACCCGGAACGCCCCGCCTGGGGATCGAACCCAGGACCTTATTGCTGTGAGGTGACAGTGCTACCCACGTAGCCACTGTGTTGCCCTGCAAGGCTTAATTTCTTTAATAATTATTAAGGCCACTGTGCTTTAGATATTGTTTTATGTCTTTGCCTTGATCTCTGCCTTGCTACAGTTTTAACACAGAGATCAACAGACAGTTCCTCAGAATTTGTGGCTTGTTTTTCTTTTTTTTTTTTTCTTTTTTTTTACAATCCACTAAATTTTGAGACCTTATAAACCCAGGTGTGAGACATTTCTGTTAATGCCAATTAATAATTAATTCGAATAGCAACAGATGGACTCCGACTAAGTTCTTGACACATCTCAAGAATAATTCAAACAAATTGCATGCAGCTGACCACAAGTCATGCACAAGAACATAATAAGGCGTACAAAACTCAAAGGGTCTGAATACTTTCTGAATATATACAACAATACTTACAGCTGATATTAAGAACAAACCATTAGTGATTTATTAAGTATGTCATGTTTGTATCTAAGCTACTACCTTACTGTGTGGTGTTATTCAGTTTTAGATGCATTTCCTGGTTTTACTGTAAAGATGGCATGTGTTTTTGTTTTATATTTAGCTTTACAGTCATCCTGTTTTGACCATAACAGCAAGAAGGTCCTGGGTTCGATCCCCAGGTGGGGCGGTCCGGGTCCTTTCTGTGTGGAGTTTGCATGTTCTCCCCGTGTCCGCGTGGGTGTCCTCCGTGTGCTCCAGTTTTCTCCCACAGTCCAAAGACATGCAAGTGAGGTGAATTGGAGACACTAAATTGTCCATGACTGTGTTCAATATAACCTTGTGACCTGATAAATCTTGAGTAATGAGTGGCTACCGTTCCTGTCATTAATGTAAAAACATGACGTTAAAATCCTAATAAACAAACAAACGTTGTAATAAGTCCTCTCTCACTACCAGTTAAGGAAATCTTAACTTTTCAATGTTTTTGGGATAATTAGCCCAATGTATTAATGCCATCAAAGACAATAAGGCTTTGTATTCACAGTTTTACAACAAACAACATTTAAAAATAACTATTAGAAATTTGTTTAGAAAGATCAACTGATACATTATTCTTTGTCTTTTCTTTTTAGGCCTAAGGCCTATTGATTCATTACTGTTTTATTTAACAGATGAATAAATGACAGGAAATGTAAAATATTTGCAGTTAAAATTATTGTCATACCAGGAACTTCTTTAGGAACTGTCTGGAACTTTCTAGGTCTATCTCTGAGATCTCCACAAATCCTCCCAACATGCCCTCCTCTGATGCTTCTACATCTTTGTAGAAGTTCTGGGCCCTGTAGTAGAACTGTTTCTCTCCTTTGATGTATTCACAGGTTACAGCATACAGTTTCACTGTGAAGGAGTAACAAACAAATCAAGATACAATGAGGGGTTTTCTTACAGAACGGCAAGCATGGCTGGCCTGTGGGGGGATTATCTATAAGCCAATGTTGTTGGCCCGTATAGATCAATAACACAAATTACGTCTACGGAAGTGTGTCCTCCCTGTAGTTATTTACACACTGCCTTTCAACTTGTTGAGATTTCTGTGGGCGGGCATACATGTTTTTTCTATTAATTATTGTATTGTTAATATAGCTTATAAGTAAAAAGATATTAAAAATAAGAGAAATGTGAGGTGTAGGGGATTGCAGTAATTCAGATAGCCACATGAAGCGAGGAAGCAATAAGGCTTCAAAGGCTATCTAAGTAGAGTGTGACAGTGGCTACTTATTTAATGAAATGGCTGATAAACATCTTCAGACATACTATATCATCTGTAGGCATACATTCTTCTTAAAAAAAGAATTCAGGTGTTTCTGACACATTCATTGCTAACAGTAGTAAAAAGCCAATTATAATATCCTTCCAAATTTGTGGCAACAGTTTGAGGAAGGCCCATCTCTGTTCCATCACAGTGCTCTGCTCAAACACTGTCAAAAAGACAAACCACATACCTTTGGGAACTAAACTATTAATTGTAAACAAGGCATTATTGTCCAACATCAATACAAATGTTCTTTTTGACAAAATAGGCACAATTAATTAGTCCGAAAAGCTCCTGGTCATATGTCCACATATCTCTGGCATTATACAGTATTAGTCTATAGTGAATATTTTAATGTTCAGGGAGGAAATTTAATTGCTGAAAATCTAAACAGGTTTGGTCAAATATGGTCTCTTTCTTAGGCTTTGCCTATTTTCTGTGCCCAAACTTGCCATATATTACAGCTGAGGCAATGAAAAATAAGAAATGAGGAAGGATTATTCATGTATTATGTAGAAAATAATCATCCAAGATGAATTGTCCATCCTGTTCAATTTAAGATAAGATAAGATAAGATAAGATAAGATAAGATAAGATAAGATAAGATAAGATAAGATAAGATAAGATAAGATAAGATAAGATAAGATAAGATAAGATAAGATTAAATAAGATTTCTTTATTGATCCCCAGGGCAGGAATTTAAGTGTTACAACAGTTATACTGGTTAATACAGTTAAAAACAGAGTAATAAAATAGGGTAGAATAAAATAAAAATATAGACTATGTGAGGGCAATAACCATTAGTATGCCAAATTCTAATTATATAGGACCAACAACATGATTGTAGTGTACAGCACAATATACCACCAGATTTTTCTTTCCATTGACAATTTTCTGTTGGTATGGGAGGTTGTTGCTCTATTCATTGTTAAATAAATAGTTAAGATTATTTAAGGTTTAAATAGTGATGTGATTCATTATATAGTCACCAATACTCAGTGTAAGTTTATCAACAGTGCCTTCTTCTTGCCTACAGGTTTAGATAGATAGATAGATAGATAGATAGATAGATAGATAGATAGATAGATAGATAGATAGATAGATAGATAGATAGATAGATAGATAGATAGATAGATAGATAGATAGATAGATAGATAGATAGATGCATGTGCACATGAGTGCACACAGATATGCACACACACGTGCTCACCCACATACATAGAAAGATACATGTACATGTGCCACAATCCTGTTACATTCAGTCTTCAGTTCCTCCTCGCCCACCACTGCATAGAGTTAAAGAGCCTAATGTTTTTTTTTTTTTTCAAATGTTTGTCCATGTATATCACAAATTTTTTGTTACGGCTCAAATTTCCCTTATAAAAAATGGCTTAATATGGTGTGTGTGTGTGTGTGTGTGTGTGTGTGTGTGTGTGTGTGTGTGTGTGTGTGTGATATTAAATTTAAAAAGTTTAAATTAAAAAAATCTTGATTGTTATTGGACAACCTGTTGTGAGCACAAATCTAGAAATACATGCATCCAGTTCATTATTTCTGTGGAGGTCACAATTTTGGGGATCAGTTATTTATTTAACACCTATGAAACTAGCATTTGTTGGCATCTTAGCTAGTTGGACAGCAATAATACTACCACCTAGATGTTCTCCAGATCTTTAAGTGTCCCTCAAAACCATTTAATGGCTAAAAGCTCAGATCATTTAATGGATAAAAGCAAGGATTGGCATCCTGTACAGGATGTGTTACTGCATTGCATTCATTGATTCTGGGGAAACCAGACCCATTACCAAGATAAAGTGATGGTAAAACATAAAACATAATGATTGAATAAAAAACAACTAGATCTGTGTAAGAACTACTGATTTTATACATGGTACAACTTGAAACATGTGCATGATACTCTTACTCACATCTGTGTTCTTACCCAAGGGAATCTGCTCCAGCAGGTAAAGGTAGCTGGCAAAGAACTCCTGCCTCAGAGTATTGTGCAGGTGAAAGGACATGCTGTTTTTGCACATGTTGTCATCTGTCCTGGCCCAGCGTTCACGAAAAGCATGATGTGTTTTGCTAAACTCCATGATGGACGTCAAGTCCGACTTTTTAAGTTGCAGTTTAACCTGCTAAAGCATTCCGTTGTGTAAGACTTTGGGACGTGGCCCGGAGAAACCTTGCACTTGCTTTGCATGTGTTCAGACTGTAACTGATCAGATGATATTCCTTTTGCTTCTTAGGGGAATGAAGACTTGCAGAGGATTAACAAGTCACTTGCACTGGGACTCAGGGTAATAAACCAGTTGGGTGTGGGTGAGGTAGGTCAAGAAAGTTGTATAGTGTGCCTGCATGCCAAACATATCCAAAATAGAATCCTAACCTTGAAGCCTCTTTCTGGCAATTTGTACTACATAAAAGCTAATATTAGTAGCTCCTTATTGTGTTTGTATACAGAGTGTCTAATATCATAAGACCCAAATAAAGATGTTACATAAAGATTATAACCTTACATCAGTGACTCAGTGTGGCAGTGGTGCATTCTAGCTTTTGGATTTAGTTCTGATTATGCAAATGTGTAGTGCAAAGTCTGCAGTAACTTTTGCTAACGTTTGCTAAATATCCTAGATGGAATGCTATTGGGTATTTGAGGCTTACATACACAGATAAATGGGAACACAGTTGTCCAAGGATGTCATGCGGTCATTTGACTCTTTCCATGTTCTCAGTTTTCAGATGTGTTTCACTTATACATCGGTTGTAGATACATCTGAAACTATGGGTGAACAGTTTTGGCTAGCATTGCTTTTAGGTGCAGCCAATAAGATTGTAGTCAGTGTTGTAACTAAAAACTTTTTAAAGTGACTTTTATGCACCACATGCCTCAACACTTGCCACTTTATGTGCTGGTGTGACCAGGGACAGTTGTAAAATATTGTAATTCCAAGACTGGAATTAATGGGATTTTAGCAATGGGTTTTTCTTAACTGCCTCAATAAACTAGATAGATAGAAGAGTGTCCATATAGTTTTGGTAATGTATCTGATTAACCTTCACCATTTTAGATGTCAGCCAAAATATCACTAGGAGTGAAACAGGAATCCCCTTGAAACTAGATAACACTTTTAATATAGCTATTTCCTGGATCTATTAATAGATAACAGAGACCATAACCAGCCTAGGCAATTATTTTAGACTACAAGATGTCATTTAGAAAAGAGGTCCTATAACTGAACCTGATTTAAGAACCTTGTGTAGTGTTCCAATTCATCCCAAAGATATTAAATAGGGTTAAGGTCAGGTCAATCCACACTAGTCAAACAATGTTTGTATGGACCAGTTAAATGCCTTTCCCTAACAGCTGCCACAAAGTTACAAGCAAATAATTTATTTCATATAACCGACTCTATACAAGTATATATACAGGGGTTGGACAAAATAACTGAAACACCTGTCATTTTAGTGTGGGAGGTTTCATGGCTAAATTGGACCAGTCTGGTGGCCAATCTTCATTAATTGCACATTGCACCAGTAAGAGCAGAGTGTGAAGGTTCAATTAGCAGGGTAAGAGCACAGTTTTGCTCAAAATATTGCAATGCACACAACATTATGGGTGACATACCAGAGTTCAAAAGAGGACAAATTGTTGGTGCACGTCTTGCTGGCGCATCTGTGACCAAGACAGCAAGTCTTTGTGATGTATCAAGAGCCACGGTATCCAGGGTAATGTCAGCATACCACCAAGAAGGACAAACCACATCCAACAGGATTAACTGTGGACGCAAGAGGAAGCTGTCTGAAAGGGATGTTCGGGTGCTAACCCGGATTGTATCCAAAAAACATAAAACCACGGCTGCCCAAATCACGGCAGAATTAAATGTGCACTTCAACTCTCCTGTTTCCACCAGAACTGTCCGTCGGGAGCTCCACAGGGTCAATATACACGGCCGGGCTGCTATAGCCAAACCTTTGGTCACTCGTGCCAATGCCAAACGTCGGTTTCAATGGTGCAAGGAGCGCAAATCTTGGGCTGTGGACAATGTGAAACATGTATTGTTCTCTGATGAGTCCACCTTTACTGTTTTCCCCACATCCGGGAGAGTTACGGTGTGGAGAAGCCCCAAAGAAGCGTACCACCCAGACTGTTGCATGCCCAGAGTGAAGCATGGGGGTGGATCAGTGATGGTTTGGGCTGCCATATCATGGCATTCCCTTGGCCCAATACTTGTGCTAGATGGGCGCGTCACTGCCAAGGACTACCGAACCATTCTGGAGGACCATGTGCATCCAATGGCGGTGCCGTGTATCAGGATGACAATGCACCAATACACACAGCAAGACTGGTGAAAGATTGGTTTGATGAACATGAAAGTGAAGTTGAACATCTCCCATGGCCTGCACAGTCACCAGATCTAAATATTATTGAGCCACTTTGGGGTGTTTTGGAGAAGCGAGTCAGGAAACGTTTTCCTACACCAGCATCACATAGTGACCTGGCCACTATCCTGCAAGAAGAATGGCTTAAAATCCCTCTGACCACTGTGCAGGACTTGTATATGTCATTTCCAAGACGAATTGACGCTGTATTGGCCGCAAAAGGAGGCCCTACACCATACTAATAAATTATTGTGGTCTAAAACCAGGTGTTTCAGTTATTTTGTCCAACCCCTGTATATATATATATATATATAGTGGGTAACACTGTTGCCTCACAGCAAGAAGGTCCTGGGTTCAATCCTCAGGCGGGGCGGTCTGGGTCCTTTCTGTGCGGAGTTTGCATATTCTCCTCATGTCTGCGTGGGTTTTCTCTGGGAGCTCCGGTTTCCTCCCACAGTCCAAAAACATGCAGGTCAGGTTAATTGGAGACACTGAGTTGCCCTTTAAGTGAATGGGTGTGTACGTGTGTTTGTATGTGTGTCTGCCCTGCGATGGACTGGCGTCCCATCCAGGGTGTTACTGTGTGCCTTGCGCCCATTGAAAAGATGGGATTGGCTCCAGCACCCCCCACGACCCTAACTGGATAAGCGGATAAGAAAATGAATGAATGACTTTATACACCTGTATGCAGTGGGTATGGCTGCAACACATAAACTCATTAATTAGGATAGGTGTTTACATATTTTTGGCAATATGGTGTGTATCCTCGTTGTGAGGGAGTGAGTAAAATAATTTGTGATTGTGTTGTTCTGTGATAGATTGCACCCTGTTCAGGGGGTTTTGTTGCCTTTGCAAACAATAAGCAAGCAAGTGGTTCCAGAACTGTAGTCAAACTATCTGCATTTAAATCATACTGGATCAAATTTTAGGGGTATTACGGTAGTGCATTGCGAACATGTTCAAAATAAAAATAAATAAATAAATAAATAGTATATCATTTATTCCATTTTGATTCCAAAATACAATATCTGATCATTGACCACACCAAGTTTGAAGCATATCTGTGGTGAAACGTGCTTTGGAAAGGTAACCACCTTAATGTATACTATAATTATTAATGCATGCATATAGAACTTAGCTTATTTGTTTATTAAAGCTCATAGTTTGTCACTCATTTCAACTTGATTCTATAATACACCATCTGATAAGTGTCCACACTCACTAAGAAAGAATAAAACGAGTTGGAATTAGTGATAGATTGTGAGCTTTGATTATACATACAGGCCAAGGTGTACATACATGCATTAATAATGACAGTATATGTTACGGTGGTTACCTTTCCAAAACCCAAATTGGGGTTGGGGTTGCACCTATAAAAATATAACGGGTCTTACACCATCATAGGAACATTATCAAAATGTTTGATTTAGACTGTTTAACATTTATTATTTTCATTCTTTATAATAATAAATCAGAACAATATTTTAGGCAAAACAACATGCATAAAGAACATCATGTAACATTTTTTTCTCAATAGTGCAAACATTTTTACATAATCCATCTTCACACTGACATGCAGCCCCGGTTCAGGACTGCATTGCTTAGGGGGGCAGTGAGAAAATCTGGAGGGGGGAAATGCCCACCCCAGCGCCCCCATAGCGCCGGCCCTGCTTGTGTTACTTTAGTTTCGCCGTAAGCCGGATTCGCACCTAGGGTGGATAAATATGCGGGAGACGCTCTGCCCCCTGCGCTACTCAAACAGCGGAGTAATAAACAGGTTGTTACGCTAATAAGCCTGCGCACACACGGCGTTACTAAGACTAAAAGTGAACACTACTTAAAATAATAACCAAACGCTTTCTAATTCCCACGGTAGCAGCAGTTTCCTTCTGTTTCATACATATCACCCTGTCTCAATCTAATCTGCAGCATTTGTCTCCCATTGATAAAAATACGGAACAAAGCGCATCCCGTATCAGTTTCCAATTAAGGAACAACTCCGTATTGTACGGGACTGTTGGCAACTCTAGGTACAGGAGCTCTCAGCGTTTATTTCCTAAATTTGAGCCTGCACAATTTAGCTTAACCGTAGTGTTCTAATCCCACACCGACCCTTAACCAGGATAAAGCCAGACATCCCAAGTTGCAAAAACTCATTTCCGTAGCCGGACCTCGACCCCGACCCTCAAGCGCCTCACCAAAAAAAAAAAAAAAAAGAAGCTAAAAAACCTCTTGCACACACCAAAGGACATGGGATAACAGAACTTTTAGGAGCTGCTAACTGAACTACTAAGCTAACTGTTCGCGTTACAAACACATTAATGTGTACTACATAGTGCACTAGATAGTATATTAGAAAATAATTTGTTCCTTACTTAGTGCACTAGAAATTGTACTAGATAATAAATATAGATAATAAATATAATAGACTCATGTTCCTTACATAATGCTTTAGGTAGCGTATTAGTTAACAGATTCAGGTTCCCTACATAGTGCACTAAATTGTATATCAGATAACAGATTTATGTTCCCTACATAGTGCACTAGATAGTGAATTAGACAATTGGTTTATGTTCCCTACACAGTGCACTAGATTGTATATCAGATAACGGATTTATGTTCCCTACAGAGTGCACTAGATAGTGTATTAGATAACGCATTCATGTTCACTACACAGTGCACTAGAAAGTATAACTAGATGATTGTTCTAGATTCCGAGATTTTATCTGACTGGCGGGTATCAGGGAGCCGCTATGTATATGCGGGAGACTCCCGGAACTTCCGGAACACTTGGGATGTCTGCAGTTAGTAATGAATAAAAGAACACGTCTACCAGCAGCATGCAGTTAGTCCTCCAAGCCTGCAGATGGTTTTAATAGTGCGGACCGCACCAGCCCTCCTCGTTCTCTCGCTGTGTATGATGGGATACTGGGTACACACCCTAGCAACCCAAACATCAACAGAGAGCTGTCAGTGCAGCACAAGCTAGCATCGGTTCATTATTCAGCAGGTTTAACCGTTAGATCAGATACAACAGTGATCAGACATTGAGTCTGATAAGGGCACAATGCAAGCAGACGATGTGAGATATTTAAAACGGTGAGTATATTAGAACGTGTCTTGTTCTAATATTTTTTTACACTGGCTGTGATGTGATGTTAGCGGTTAGCTTTACTGTATTTAGCTGTGCTAGCTAGTCGTTGTACATCAGTACATTAGATGAAATTGCGGTTCTGACTTTGGTCAGCAGACAATATTAGAGAAATTACATCTTTATTGTCTACATGTTTAATGGAAGTCTGTTAGTGTTAATAGTATTATGATTGATTAGTAATCGGTCAGATGAAATATGAGCCATTTATTCAGCTCTGATAATATTATATAAATCTGTTGTTTTACTTCTACCAGTATAAATCACTTCATCCATTCATCCATCCATCCATTCATTAATCCATCCATCCATCCATCCATTCATTAATTCATCCATTCATCCATCCATCCATTCATTAATCCATCCATCTATCTATCTATCTATCTATCCATCCATCATCCATCCATCATCCATCCATCCATCCATTCATCCATCCATTCATTAATTAATCCATCCATCCATCCATCCATTCATTAATCCATCCATCTATCTATCCATCCATCCATCCATCATCCATCCACCCATTCATTAATCCATCCATCTATCTATCCATCCATCCATCCATCATCCATCCATCCATTCATTAATCCATCAATCCATCCATCCATCCATCCATCCATTCATTAATTCATCCATTCATCCATCCATCCATTCATTAATGCATCCATCTATCTATCTATCCATCCATCATCCATCCATCCATCCATCCATTCATTAATTCATCCATCCATCCATCCATCCATTCATTAATCCATCCATCTATCTATCTATCCATCCATCATCCATCCATCATCCATCCATCCATTCATTAATTCATCCATCCATCCATTCATTAATCCATCCATCTATCTATCCATCCATCCATCCATCATCCATCCATCCATTCATTAATCCATCCATCTATCTATCCATCCATCCATCCATCATCCATCCATCCATTCATTAATCCATCCATCTATCTATCCATCCATCCATCCATCATCCATCCATCCATTCATTAATCCATCCATCTATCTATCCATCCATCCATCCATCATCCATCCATCTATTCATTAATCCATCCATCCATTCATGCATAAAACAAATCATGTAAAACTGCTATTGGCTATTTCTTAATATTAAAAAGGATGTGAAAATGCATCGTTTTAAATTTTTTAAACCATTAATGCAAAAACACAAACACAAATGGACTAATGACATCACTATGTCATTATGAAGCACAGTAATAAGGTTATTCCCCATACTGTTTTTAATTGTTAAATTACCAATCTAGTTGATGCCATTAAATTTTTTATTTGGAGTTAGGTCAGTGCTTGTATTTCCTGTATGATACAGACACAGTGATGTCATTGATCCAGATTTCATTGGCATGTTTTCATGAATGGTTTACGGAATGATGATGCCATTTGTTCACAACTCTGTCATTACACAATATTTAGGGCGGCACGGTGGCTAAGTGGGTAGCACTGTCGCCTCACAGCAAGAAGGTCCTGGGTTTGATTCCCAGGTGGGGCAGTCAGGGTCCATTCTGTGTGGAGTTTGCGTGTTCTCTCCGTGTCTGAGTGGGTTTCCGCCAGGAGCTCCGGTTTCCTCCCACAGTCTAAAGACATGCAAGTGAGGTGAACTGGAGACACTAAATTGTCCATGACTGTGTTCGATATAACCTTGTGAACTGATGAATCTTGTTTAATGAGTGACTACCGTTTCTGTCATGAATGTAGCCAAAGTGTGGGACATGACGTTAAAATCCTAATAAATAAACAAACAATGCAGAATATTTACTGTTAGCCAAATAGCTACATCTTAAAATCACACAAGCCAACAACAATCTGTGATTTGTTAATTCTCTTAAGTCTTTATTTGACTAACTATTTAGTATTTTCTAAAACACAAAAAACTAAAAATAATAATGTTTTAACTAGCCAACTTGATTATATTGTGTAAATTCATGCAACATTTAAAAAAGTAGGGACACAGACATATGTTATATCACCTTTGCACTTTTAAATTGTTTGACAACTGAGGATACTAATTGTTGCAATTTTGCAAGTGGCATTGTTGCCCATTCTTGATGATACATGATTTGACACAGATGCTCAACAGTTTCTGGTTGCTCTTGTCTAATTATCCTCTTCATGACGCACCCTACATTTTCAGCAGGAGTTCACACACTCTCTGAAGACACACTGTTGTAGTGTGTGCAGAATGAGGCATGGCATTGTCATGATGAAGTAACCATTGGACTTTTCAGGAGATTGCAGGAGGAGTCACCTCAGTTGCAGCCTATGTCTCTTTAAAATCCCAATATACATCTCCGTGACAATGGTACCCTCACACATATGCATCTCCTGTGCACAGCCCTCTTCAGGTCACCCCACAGATTTTGAATTGGTTTCAGGCCCAGGCTCTGGCTGAGCCATTCAAAACTTTTATCTTGGTTTTATCACTTGTTGATGAGCTTCTTCACTGTGTTCCATGGTACAGTATATGTAATGCCTTGATAATGTTTGTACCTTTCTTTTGACTGATACCTTTAAACTATGAGATCACTTGTCAAGGAAATCCTACTATAAGAGCTGAACCTTTTATGGACTTAATGAGAGTCCGTTTATTGGAAGGCAGGAGTCACACTCATGCAACCGCATATTTTATTTTTTCAATTAAATTTCATAGATTAAAGGTCACATTTAATTCCACAAGGCGGAAAAAATCTGTAATGATGTATTTTTACATCACAAAAATCTGGCATTTTAACAGAGGTGTGTGTAGACTTATTTACATTTACGACATTTAGTTTTTTTTTACTTTTTATTTTTAAGACTTTTACATGTGGCAAAAGAATTGCAACAGGGCAATCAAATTGATGCGAGAATGGAAGAAAAAAACATTTTAAAGATAAAAGATATAAAAGGCTTTTTATTATGTATTCATTTTATTATTTTAAACCTGGATTGACATCTACATGTTTCTGTTTGGTTTGACTTGATACCTGATTACATTGCCTGTGTTTATGGTTTTCAGAAAAGTGAGGGGAGGCAACCTGGATGTCCATCCTACAGAGAAAGCACTAATTGTCCAGTATGAAGTGGAGGCCACGATTTTGGGAGAAATGGGGGGTCCAGTGCTGGGAGAGCGCAAGTCATGTCAGAAAATGTAAGCCATGTTTCAGTCAGTAATTTCACTAATTCATTAGTGAATATGAAGGTGTCACTTTTCATCAGTAGGACTTTATCTCTATATTTCATTATGTAACAAATTTTCTGTTGCAGAGTTCGTCTGAAGAGCTTGAATGCCAGCACGGATATTGGATCATTAGCACGAAAGGTGGTGGAAGAATGCAGGCTGATTTCACCATCGAAGCTCCCCGAAGTGGAACAGCTACTCTTCTACTTGCAGAATCGCAAGTCACCAACAGGTATGAAACAATATAACAAGTCTTTTATTTACATAAATCTGTTGTGTCTAGGCCAGTCTGGCAGCACAGATGAGACTTAAACTTGAGAGCTCGAGCACTTAGTGGTGGCTGCTACACCACCTGAACTGTGAAATATTTGATTTGTGTTTAGATTTTAGAAAGCTGGGAGTAATAAAGCACGGGTGTGTCTAAGTGGCCCGCTTTGTCTTACACACAGACATTGGGATGTTTAACAAGCTCATAACCAGGTTTTCTCATCTAATGAACCATTTCTTTTTTTTTTTTTTTTTCAGCTCCGGACAAAAAGGAGAAGAAACTGATCAAGCCAAGAGACCCTGCTCCATTTGAAGGCATGGAGGTATAGTATTAAAATATACAATGCTACATTTAATCTATGCATTCACCTCATTTCCTACACATTTTCTATCAGCTGTATCAAACCCTGTCTCCTAATTTTGTTGTGTTACAACCTGGAACTGCAAACCTGGAACTTACCCCCATTGCCATAAAACCCCTATAGAGTGTCACATGCAATATTAATACTTGTCCAAGTTCAGTAATAAATTTTCTGGCTGTCAGGGTTTAGTAGTAATAATTTTTTGTATATGCTACAAAATGCATAAAAATTTATTACGTATTGCATTACAATTCATTACATTTGCAATAAATTTTATTCAAGTGTGGCTCTGCCTAGAGGAGGCAGTTATATACTTATCTGTTAATATTTTAAACTTTTAAATATAGATTTAGAATTTGATGCCTTAAAAAAGTTCAACACACTCACAAAAGGTGGGATAGGGCAAAAGTGAAAAGTTAATAGTACAGTATAATAAAGTTACAGTGTTTTGAAAGACTCCACAGTGGGCTGATGAATTGGTAACAGAAGAGGGTATCATGATTGGGTATAGTAGGAAAGAAATGTCAGTTATTCTAATAAAACATTTCTAAATGCAAGATTACAAGTAATTTATTTCCTTTACCATCCACTGTACATAAAATTATGAAAAGATTTTAAGGAATTCAAAGAATTCTCAGTGCATGTAGGACAAGGTCAAAAACACTGTTAAATGTGCGTAATCTTTGAGCCCTCAGATGGCATTGCATGAAACACCGTCATGCTACTGGATAAATACAGCCTGATGATCTCTGCAGTACTTTAGAAAACAATTGTTACTTAACAAATTAGCCATGGTTACCTTAAAATCCTAAGGCATCACTGATTTCATGGTGTAAAGCATGGGTTTGGGAACACCCCAACAGACCCAAAAACTTGAGGCTATCCACTGGGTAAAGGAACACCCTAACAGACCCAAAAACAGTTTAGGAATGTGTTAGAATGACCAAGTCAAAGTCTAAGACTCTTCCACCTGTCTCCATTTGACCGAGCGTGAGCTATTTTGCTCAAAAGAATGGACAGAAATATCAGAATCCAGACAAGCAAAATTATAGAGACATTGTTTAGAAGACTTGTGTATCCACATACTTGGCCAATAAATCTGATTTTGGGGTATTGACCCAGGTGGGTGAATATTTATACCAACAAATATTTGCTCTCATAACCTAATCTAAAGGTCTCGCATTTCCAAGATGATACACATATTTTGTACATCATATGTGGGAAGGTTAAAGAGGGTGAAAATTTGGGCTATGGGCTGTATTTGAGCTCTTTGTAAGTTAATAATATGGTGGTGAGGCATTTGGAAAAACAATCATGTTCTAATGTTACAGCTGGATGAGGAGGCCAATATTAACAGCATCGATGACTACGTGGAGCTGCTGTATGAGGATGTTCCGGAAAAAATCAGAGGAGCTACACTCATCCTGCAACTGGCTCGTAATCCTGACAACCTGAAGGAGCTGCTCCAGAACGGTATGCACCAACATCACAGTTCTAAGTATTCACCATTGATTCTGTTTTAAAATTGTTCTAATTATACCCCAAACACTTATTAGTCATCTTTTAAAGCCTGACTTCTTGGACTATTAATAGATTTACCTTGATTTACTTGTGTCAATCTCTAACTGGATAAAAAAGAAGAAAAGTAGTAAAGAAACTTGGGTGGTGGGTAAGACTTAAAAGACCAGGACATGGCAGATTTCTCACTAAAACGTCTGTGATTGAGACTGGCTGTTTCAAGCTGCACTCTAGCATTCTGAATAGTATGTGTAATTAATGCACTACCAATATTCTAGCTACACATTATGTAGCACACATGATACGGTTTGGGACATAGCCAAAAAGTCACTCATGAACTGGGTGGATGGCTGATGTATTTCCACCCTGTCCAGGGTGTTGCTGCCTTGTGCCCAGTGATTCTGCAAAAGACTATAGAGTGGTCTATTTGCAGGACATGAAACCCTTTTATTATCTAGTGATTGTTTACCCTACTTTTGCTAACCAATAGAAATGTCGAGTTTTTTTGCTTCTTTGTACTTTGTACTTTTTCAGTTACATAAAGAGATATAATAACTAGGGCTGGCACCGATTCGATACTCTGTATCGATATCGGTCCGATATTGGCCCAAATCACTGGATCATATATCGAAAGGAAAAAAACGTGTAATCTGATCTGATACTCTTGCTTAATGTAAATAACACTTAATGTAAATAGGGCCATTGTTTGTGTGAAAAGCAAATAACACATGAACACACGTCCCAATAGAGTGCCGTTTATTGCCACTCACTCTGCAACTGCCATAACAAGGTGAAACTTGATGACATCATTAACATGTGCCACTGATCTACAACTCATCTGCAACAGTCCTTCAGAAATTAATACACACAGATCTACTTAAACTTTTAGCATTTAAAAAAATCGTCTGCTACTGCCACATCTAAAAACACTGTTTAAACACAATAAAAATGCTTTATAAATGATAAATCGCTTGTCCTGGCTTGGAGATCTCTCACATCCTCAACGATTAATCCATTAGTGTTATAAAATAAAACAAACGACACCGTTTCCCGTTTAGCCACAGACGTCTTCTTCAAAATCCAGCAGGGTTTTTTTAATAAGCTCGCTTTGGTTTTTAATAATCTAAAAACGTGACGGATCTTTAGCGGAAAATCTCAACCAAACTCTGCATCAATTCTAATTGGACCATAGGGTTTGATTGACATCCACATCTTCCAATTGTAGACACTTTTGTTAAACAAGCCAAAAATGCTGCTAAATGTTAAAAAAGTTAAAATAAAAACAGCAGTTCTGCAGAACTGTGATGTTGTAGGTATTTATTCTTGTAGAATATTTGTTTCACAGTCTGAGCATTGTTATTTAGACAGATAGTTTAACCATGGTGCATTGAGACGTGTTATTATTGCTTAGTTTTTTAAGAGGAGAAATGAGGGTATTGGATTGGTATCGGTATCGGACATAAAAAAGTGGTATCTAGCCAGCCCTAATAATAACCACAGATTCTTGTTTTTATTGCATTGTACAAAAGGTGTACATAGTGTTGTTTCTGCTTTTACAGTATGTTAGTATTATTTTAGGTTTTATGTGGTTGATTTGGTCGGTTGTTTATGTCTGGGAATGAATGAATAGAATAATACTAATAATAAAAATGATAAAGAATGATAATTGCTTTTGTGTGTTATGCAATCTCGGCTTATGAAAGGTTTCCTAGGAACGCTGTACTTCCACCATGCTGCATGTATACACTGACGATTCATTTTTACAGGTTGTACTCACACTCTGTTCAGCTGTCTCTTAAAGCTACACGTCTAGTGTACACCTCTCCTGTCAGAATTCATTACCTCGTTCATAAACCTGTCACAGTTCGTTACTGTTAGCCGCCTTGGAAATGGTGATGGTGCTCTACCGGAGTCACAGTGGGGTCATACGGAAACGAAGGGGCCCAGGGGCCACATGCTGCAACGTAACACACATGTCCGCTCAGAGAGGAAGTCTCATTTCTCATACCACCTGAGACATGACCTCTTCTCCTTTTCTCCTCCCACAGATCCTGGCTCGTGTGACTCTTCCTCTCTTCTCTGTAACTTAAACTCTGTTCACCCCCGGTGTTGCTTTAACCCCTCTTCCATCATGTCTCTACCTTTAGCCCGTAACACCACCCATTTCTGCTCACTTTCCACGTCCCAACTTAGGTTCTTTACTTTAACAGTGCTGTGGTACTTTTACTTTTCACATACACTATATGGACGATGGAACTGGGACACCTACACATTACATCTACAGGAGCTTTAATTACATCAATTCTGAATCCATAGGCATTAATGGATTTGTAATCCAAATGGTAATGTTCTCCTGGCATTCACCAAAACCAGACTTGTCCACCAGACTACCAGATAGTGAAGTTTGGGTAATCACTCAACAGAGAATGTTTCTACTGCTTCAGAGTCCAGCTTTACACCACTTGCCATTGGGCTTGGTGATAGAAGGCTTTCATGAAGCTGCTTGACCTTGGAAGCCCATGCCATAAGATTCCCGATTATGCTGATCTTAATGCCAGTTGAGGTTTAGAACTCAGTTATTGAGTTATGCACTGTGCCTCATTACTCCACGACCCCGCTCTATAACTTTACATGGTCTTGAGTTGCTGTTCTTTTTTTAATGTTTCCACTTTGGAAAAGACCTTCAAAAAACCCACAAAACAAGACAGAGATAGCAAAGCATGAGTGGCATCCCAACTTAATCAACCAACATGAATTTACAGGTGGGGTCAGCTCCAGAAATGGGCCAAAAATGGGCGATTCCCAGAGAAGTGTGCTGGACTTGGACCAGACCAAGTCTTTTATCCTGGTTTCAAAGAAAATCAGGTTGCTAAACAAATGAGCTGGCAAGTCAGAAGGGGAGAAGCCGTAATAGATTGAAACACTCCCACTTGGAGTGAATTAATGCTGAACAAGGTGCAGGTGACTTTTCAAATATGCACATCAAAATGACACATAAAATTATTCTTTCCCCCTTTGCTGACCATAACTGGCATGTCAAGAGAAGCAAGATTATACAGGCAGACCTACCAAAAAAACACACAGAGATCACACAAATAAAAAGGTAGCCATAAAGACTGTGTTATGCTTCCTCAAATGTTATCAGTCACTAGAAAAAAGGTGGTCATATGACACCTACACCTACAGTCTATGTACAGCTATCTGCTCAGAAATAAAAATCTCATTACTATTTTTATTTCTGTGCTGAATTGTATCTAAATTGCGCCATCTGTGGTTTGTTTACACTGTTTTTGCTTTTTCCTGAAAAGTTGGGTTTTTGGAGATACGTGTTTTTTTTATCGGAAAGCAATGATATAAGTGCTAATTGCTGTGACGTGTTTGCTTCTTCACAGAGACTGCACTGGGAGCACTGGCCCGAGTACTAAGGGAGGACTGGAAACAGAGTGTAGATCTGGCAACCACCATCATCTACGTCTTCTTCTGTTTTTCCAGGTATTAAACAAATGACATGTTACATCTCTATATTTTTTTGTTTTTGTCTCCACTCTGATTGTTTTTATGATCTGTGACAATAGAGACTTGTTTCCATTTATTAAAATAATAGTGCTTAATAATAAAATTGCTTAATAATAATTAGAGATGCATGAGTACCGATACTGGTATCGGGTATTTGCCCGACACCGCGCTCATTAACTTGTACTCGTACTCGCAAATGAGGCTCCGATACTAAACATCCGATACCGTGTGCCTAGTGCACGTTGCTGCGTTATGCCTGGTTCACACTACACGATTTTTGCCCTGATTTTTGCTCGGCGACTGGTCGGCGCTAGATTTGCCGGCTTGGGAGCAACTCGGCGTTTGCTCAGCGATCAAAACTCGGCTCTCGATCGCTAAGTGTGAACTATCCAACAACTCGATCTGACCGGCTCACAGAGCGCTCGCTGACCGGATCGAGTTTTCTAGCATGTCAGATATCTGAACTCAGATGTGCGACTGGGAATGAGTGACATGTCGAACAGCCAATGAGAACGCAGGATACGGTGTGAGGGGAAACGCAGGAGAGGAGTGTAAACCAATGGGACAGGGGGATAATATAGTTTATATCAGAATACACCAGCACACACACGTTTTACAGTATTTCTGACCTGATCGTTCTCTACAAAACATAACAACAAAACACCAACATTGCAAAAATATTTATTAACCTCCAACTCACTACAGAACAATCCATGCTATTCGTGTTGCCAAATTCACTGTGATTTCATCACATCAGCGCACAAACACTTTGATCTCTCGCTACTTATTGACGTGCATTTTTGGACGTGGTATCATTAAACCCCCCGTCACTTCTCACGTGTGTTTTTTCACGGTATTCTAAATAGGTATTGGTATCGGTATCGGTATCGGCAAGTACAAAAATACATGTACTTGTACTCGTACTCGGTTGGGAAAAAATGGTATTGATGCATCCCTAATAATAATAATAACATCGACTGTCATGTCCAGTTATAGTAGAGGAATTATTAGACAGCTGTGAAAACCTGGAGTTGTTTTTGGCGTTGCCTGCTTTCGTTGTTCCTCTGCTGGACTGTTAAAACAAATCGGTTTACATCTATCATACTCTGTCGAGTGACGGCTTTGGGCACTAACTCAGGCTATGTTTTGGTGTGTCCAAACTCAGTCCAGCTCTGTGAGTCAAAACAAGTGTCTGCTGTTTTCCCAGTTTCATCCAGTTCCATGGCCTGATCACCCTCTACAAGATCGGCGCTCTGTGTATGAACATCATCGAGCATGAGCTGAAGAGGTACGACCTGTGGCAGGAGGAACTGCAGAAGAAGAAGAAGGCTGATATCCTTTCTGAGTGGCTGGTCAGAAGAGGGGAATCATGAAAAGGTCAAGTGGTTAAGTCGGGTTAATGGTCAGAGCAGGAATGAAACCTGAGAAATGCTGGAAGAATTATAGTAGAATAAAGCAGGTATTGATGAGAAATAAATAAATAATGTTATTATATTATTTCTGAATACAGAAATCCAGGTAATTCAGTGCTGTCGACTTATTGTTAAACATTTTGTGATTTTTGAAGACTTTATTACCATATTAAGTAGTAGTAAGTTTAAATAGAGAAACAATTCAAATACTCTTCTTTTATGTTGTCTTATTTGTCTTTTTTATACTTCTTCTTATTATTATTATATTAATAAGATAGTAGGAGCACTTGGATTGTGCAGCTGTAAATTGCACAAGTGTACTAGCACCAGGGTTTGAATCCCCAGTGGTTCTACTGGCTGGTCAAGCATCTACATACAGACATGATTCGCTATGTCAATCTACATTCAAGTTTATCCTAAATGTGTTTGGGGTTGATTTCAGGGCTCTGTGCAGGCCAGTTAAGTTTAGTCCACACCAAACTCACACAACCATGCCATTATGGACCTTGCTTTGTGCACTGAGGCAGTCATGCTGGAACAGAGGACCTTTCCCAAACTGTTCCTACAAAGTTGGATGCATACGATTGTCCAAAATGTCTTGGTATGCTGAGGCGTTAAAATTTCCCAGTTGCCCAGGTGGCGCAGCGGAATATTTTGCTAGCATACCAGCGCGGAGTTTCTAAACTCCTCGGTTTGAAACTTGGCATTGCCGCTGGTTGGCTGGGCGCCATCTAGTGGACATAATTGGCAGTGCCTGCACCAGACATGGTTCTGTTAGGGCGGCATGTCCGGACTATGTGGGTGGGGTCTTCAAACGCTGTGTAAGGACCCTGATTAGCAGATAGAGAGGCGCCTGTGCATGGGTGAAAAAGGGTTCTGCAAAGGGCTGCACGCGGGTCGGAGGGGGCGAGAGCAGCAATATACCCACCTCAACTGCAATCAGGGATCCCCCAGCAGCGGAAGACAATTTGACTACGCAAAATTGGGAGAAAATGCATAAATAAAATAGAAAAAAGATTTCCCTTTACTGGAAATCATTAGGCTTAGGCAATGCCTAAAAAAAACAACCTCATAGCGTTATCCCTCCTCGTCCAAACTTTACATTTGGCACAATGTAGTCAGACATGTAACGTTCTCCTGGCATTTGCCAAACCCAGACTTGTTCATCAAACAGCCAGGTAGAGAACTGTGATTCATAACTCTAGAGAGCATGTTTCCACTGCTCCACAGTCGTTTACACCATTCCATGGGTGGCACGGTGGCTAAGTGGGTAGCACTGTTGCCTCACAGCAAGAAGGTCCTGGGTTCGATCCCCAGGTGGAGCGGTCCGGGTCCTTTCTGTGTGGAGTTTGCATGTTCTCCCCGTGTCTGCATGGATTTACTCCGGGTGCGCCGGTTTCCTCCCACATAGTCCGGCCCCCACCCTGCAGATACGGTGGCCAATTAGTATCTGCTGCAGGCACTGCCAATTATGGCACCAGATGGCGCCCGGCCGACCGGTGCCAATGCCGAGTTTCCAACCGAGAAGTCCAGAATCTCGGCGCTGGTGTGCTAGCGGAATATCCCGCTATGCCAGCTGGGTGCTGAAATACCAATACTATTAATAATTAAAATTACGTTTTAAAGCTTAAACATGATGTGAGTATTCATATATGACAAGTATTTAAAAAAATTGTTAAAAGGAAAGTCATATTTCTTTTTTAATCAAATAGAAGGTCAGCACTGTTTTGGGAACCAATAATCAATGACATTACTGTTTCTGTATCATACAGAGAGAAACTTGGCTATGATTAAAAGAGTATTAGTAGCAGAAAAAAGGCAGTCTAGGGAATGATGATGACTTTCCTGGCTTGAGTATCTTGCTCTTCATGCTATCAAAAAACCCTAATGTCACTGGTTCACTTTGCCAATTCCCTTGGCAAAATGTATTCTTCCCTATCAGAAGTATTGAAGATGTAATCAGACATAGATACAGATGCATTTGAACCCACTGATTCCTGTACAAAATAATAATCTAGAATTAGCACAATTGGTCTACTGACCATTAAAGTAAGTAATAGGTGTTTTAAAACATACCTGTTATTTTTAGTTTTGTCTACATGCTTGCCTTTGCTGCTAGCAGTTCGACTTGTGTTGTGCTTCTATAAGGAAGATAAATGATTGCTTGTTGCCTTTTAGTGTGGATGCAGTTTTACTGTAAGCTGGAAGAAAACAGTAGGCAGTAGATTAGAAGAAAAAAAATAGGTTTCAGTCCTTGACTGGTTGTACAGGAGGAAGACCCAGAGAACCAGACCCTAAAGAAGGAATATGAGAAAGCTCTGAAGAAGTACCAGGGTTTGCTGACCAAACAGGAGCAGCTGCTTAGAGGTAATGTGTCAGACACCTGCTTAGCGTCTCATTTCAGCAGGTAAAATTAGTCAGGAAATGATATTGTTTTCTTTTCTCTCATAGTGGCTCTGTATCTGCTGCTAAACCTGTCTGAGGACACACGCACAGAGCTGAAGATGAGGAACAAAAATATAGTGAATCTATTGGTGAAGACTCTGGATCGGGAGAGCCAGGAGCTCCTGGTGCTCGTTGTGTCCTTCCTGAAGAAACTCAGCATCTTTCTGGAGAATAAAAATGATATGGTAAAGAAAATAAGATGTGGGGTCAGTGTTCTCAACTAGAGAACTTAAAATTGGGTGGTGGGGGGACATTTGGACCAAACCTTTCTGAAATTTAACAAGCCAATAAGCAATTTAACAACATTAAAACCACCTACTTGTTTCTACACTCACTGTCAATTTTATCAGCTTCACTTACCATATAGAAGCACTTTGTAGTTCTACAATTACTGACTGTAGTCCATCTATTTCTCTACATACTGTTTTAGCCTGCTCTCACCCTGTTCTTCAATGGTCAGGACCCCCACAGGACCACTACAGAGCAGGTATTATTTGGGTGTTGGATCATTCTCAGCACTGCAGTGACACTGACATGGTGGTGGTGTGTTAGTGTGTTGTACTGGTATGAGTGGATATAACACAGCAGGAGTTTTTAAATACCGTGTCCACTCACTGTCGACTCTATTAGACACTCCTACCTAGTTGGTCCACCTTGTAGATGTAATGTCAGAGATGATCGCTCATCAATTGCTGCTGTTTGAGTTGGTCATCTTCTAGACCTTCATCAGTGGTCACAGGATGCTGCCCACGAGGCACTGTTGGCTGGGTATTTTGGTTGGTGGACTATTCTCAGTCCAGCAGTGACTGTGAGGTGTTTAAAAACTCCATCAGCATTGCTCATACCAGCACAACACACACTAACACACCACCACCATGTCATTGTCACTGCAGTGCTGAGAATGATCCACCACCTAAATAATACCTGCTCTGTGGTGGTCCTGGGAGAGTCCTGACCATTGAAGAACAGCATGAAAGGGGGCTGACAAAGCATGCAGAGAAACAGATAGACTACAGGCAGTAATTGTAGAACTACGAAGTGCTTCTATATGGTAAGTGGAGCTGATAAAGTGGACAGTGTGTGTAGAAACAAGGAGGTGGTTTTAATGTTATGGCTGATCAGTGTGGTGTGGTGGAGTAATGCTGTGGTGGAGGTTGCACATAAGGCATGGTGTGACTCTCCATATGCAGTATGGCTTTCTTTGACTATTCACTGCTGGCTGGTGTACATGAGCAGCCTGTGACTTCACACGTGTTGTGAGGTGGGTGCTAGTCTGTGGCCCTCCGCCAGTGTGGGGTGGGAATTTTAAAAGAGAATTGACAAAGACTAATGGCTAATGCCGAATGCTCAGGAACCCAACAGTGGTAACTTGTTGGTGGTATGTCTTGAACTAGTGACCCCTACCAATTAATAGTCCAGTAACTTATTCATTGAACTAACTGCCCTTACAGCCTTATATTCCCACAGCAACTGTAAAGAAAATATTTAGCCATTGCTAAAAGCTGCTTTATATATGTAGATAGAGGCAAATTTGATGATGGTTAGCTGAGGAGCTTAATTGTAGCAAGTCTTAGGGCAGCTGTTGGTTACTTGGCCTGAACGTGGCAGCAATAAATCAGTGCAGTAACACTCATTAGCATTGAAAGCTAGGTTTGGAAGCAGGGTTGAGTGTCTGTAATAGGGCTCAGATTTCCCCCAGTTTGTGTGACTGCGGCTCCAGCTGCAGTAGCCCACAGATGTGTTAACAAGCTGGGTCAAGGCCACATCACTAGACCTCAGTGAACGCTTACAAGCAGGGTGTTACTGATGAGTCGCAATGAATACACAGTTTTATTATTGTCTTTCGTGGGTGCTGTGGTGGTGCAGTGGTCTATTACATCATCTCCAAATCTCGGCGGTGCTATTGGCCGGCTGGGCTTTTATACAGACATGATTGGTTATTTCTGAAGGAATGGGGGGGTGGCCAAAATCCTATGATTAGGGTCCTACTAAATTCACCGGAAAATGTGCTTAATTTCACGTTTTTTAAAAATAATTTTACTATTATTATTTATTTATGCATTTTCTCCCTTTGTTCCCGATTTAGCCAATTAGTCTTTCGCTGCTCGGGATCCCGATCGCATTCAAGGAGGATATATTTTGCCTGCTCCACGCCCCCTCCGACATGTGCGCAGTCTCCTGTGCTTTGATGAATTCGCACATGTGGCTAATCCACTTCTGCACAGGCACCTCGGTCTTCTAACCAGGGTCCTTAAACATCATTGGAGACCCCACCCACCTAGTCCGGTCTTTTCCCACACCATAGACTCAGTGACCAATTTCGTCTGCTGCAGGCACTGCCAATTGTGCCAGCTGACCGGTAACAGAGCCGATATTCGAAACATGGTGTTCAGAATCTCAGTTCTGATGTTATAGCGGAATATCCCGCTGCGCCTCCTGGTTGCCAGATTTCACAGATTTTTAAAGAAAAGTGCCAGTCATTAAATAACACTCATAAATTGACTGATAAATAGAAGCTACAATACACAGCACAGCTAGCTCACCTTATGGCAAGTTCACACTACACGACTTTCCAAGTCGTCAGGTCGCTGTACAGTTCACACTACACGACTGAATCTTTTGCACTCGGGAGTCCTTCAGTCGGTGTGTAATTCACACTACACGACTGATCGGTGATAGGGGGTCACACACTACACTTAATTAAGCCCCTGTCGCACCTGTTTACACTTCCCTGCTGCGTTTCCCCTCACACCGTATCCTGCGTTTTCATTGGCTGTTCGACATGTCACTCATTCCCAGTCGCACATCTGAGATCAGATGTCTGACGTGCTAGAAAACTCAATCCAGTCGCTGAGCGGTCGGCGAGCCGGTCGGATCGAGTTGTTGGATAGTTCACACTTAGAGACTGAGAGCCGAGTTTTGATCGCCGAGTGAACGCTGAGTTGCTCCCGAGCCGGCAAATCAAGCGCCGACCAGCCGCCGAGCAAAAATCAGGGCAAAAATCGTGTAGTGTGAACCAGGCATTAATGGTTGAATGTAAACCTAAAACATCCAGCCAAATATATACATTTAAGTCCGTGGTTTTACCCCCCCCAAACCCCCCACCCCCCTTTGCGTTTATTGAATTGTTTGGGAGTTTTCTAAACTCAGTTACCCGAGTGTTTTTAGCTGCTTTTGACTTCGGCATCTTGGACATTCTGACTAACCGATTGCTAACTGAATTGCCGTAGGATTACTAGGACCGCCTCATAGAGCAAATTACCTAGTAAACATGAGGCACCTGAATGCTACACGGATGAAAAACGTTAAATTGCTAAACACTCACCTTAAAGTTTGAATGACACAGCAAATTTCATATTACGCAGGAAACGTCTCATTTCACGTGGTTTTCATGGTCGTGAATTACGTACAGCCTTACCTATGATGCATTCCTGCATTCCTTTGCACCCATTATTTTCCAATGAAATCGGACCTTCTGTAACTTTGGCCTGGATAAAATGTAATGAAATTGTCCTTCTTTCTGACTGTGTTCATGTGTGTATTCCAGGCCGAGACAGACACTGTGGAGAAGCTGGCTAAGTTGGTCCCCTGTGATGATGAGGATCTGCTGAACGTCACTCTACGTCTTCTGCTTAACCTCTCGTTCGACACCGGCCTCCGCAGCAAGATGGTGCAGGTGGGCCTGCTGCCCAAACTCACCGCTCTGTTAGGTATGTCATACGACTGTGTGTCAGTACATTTCACATTTTTGACACCTGATCATGAGCTTGTTGGACATCCCATTTCAAATCAAACAGAATTAAAATAGAGTGACCTCTATGTGATCTTTTTAGCTATAACAACATACACTCTTTTAAGAAGGCTTCTCACAAGACTTTAAAGTATGTCTGTGGAAATTTGTGTCCAATTAGTCAAAAGAGAATCTGTATGGCTGGGCGTTGATGTTGGTCAAGAAATCCTCAATTGATGTTCCAGTTCGTTCCAAAGCTGTTCAGTGAGCCTGAGGTCAGGGCTCTTTAAACCAAGCTTTATGTCTTTATAGACCTTGCTTTGTGCACAGAGGCATTCTAGAACAGAAAAGGACATTCCCTAAACTGTTGCTGCACTTTTGAAAGCATATGATTGCCTATATTGAATTAATTTATTGCACTTGTTAGCGATTGTTGTGGTTCAAATGCATTAACTACAAAAATTTAAGTGGTGTATCAGTACTTTTGTCCATCTAGTGTAACCTGTGCACAAAGCAAGGTCCATTAAGACATTGTTTGATGACTTCGGTGTAAAGGAATTCCACTGACCGAGCTCAGAACCCTGACCTCAACCCTACTGAACACTTCTGGAATGAGTTGGAATGTTGATATTGAGCCAGGCCTTCTTGTCCAGCGTCAGTGCCTGACCTTACAAATGTTGTTTTGACTAAAATGATACAAATATCTACTGACACAATCCAAAATCTTGTAGAAAGCTTTTCCAAAATAATAGAGGCTGTAGCATAGGACAGCTCCATATTAATGCTTATGGGTTTGTAATATGATGTACAAGTTAATGGACATGTGTCCACATACTTTTGGCCATGTAGTATAAGTGAGTTTAGCTGCTAACCGGTGCATGAATTCAAGCATACTGCCATGCATTGTTTATTTGCTGTAGACTTTCAAAGGGACATTTTCACCTGTTATTGTTCTAACAGGCCACTTGAAAATGTTATTGTGAAATGAAAACAGTAGAAGAAAAGAAAGATAGACAGACAGACAGACAGACAGACTGACAAACAGATAGATAGATAGACAGACAGATAGGTAGAAAGACAGACAGACAGACAGAGAGATAGATAGACAGACAGACTGACAAACAGATAGACAGATAGATGGATAGATAGACAGACTGACAAATGGATAGTTAGATAGATAGACAGACAGACAGACAGATAGATAGATGGATGGATGGATGGATGGATGGATGGATGGATGGATGGATGGATGGATGGATGGATGGATGGATAGATAGATAGATAGATAGATAGATAGACAGATAGACAGAGAGTGAGACAGATAGATTTGCCACAAAACAATGCAATTAATTTCTTTCTACTTTTATCAGTGAAATATAGGTTCATAAAACTGAACAAGTTACAAATTCTTATTTTTGAAAAAGGCCCAACTTTTTGGGAAATGAGTTTTGGATGTACAACTGCTCTGCGATCAAATGTATGTGCTAAAGGCCCCAGATCTTTATTGGACTCTGGAGCAATGGAAAAACATTCTCTGGAATAATTAATCATGCCCGACAGTCTGACTGATAAATTCGAGATGTGGAGAATTCTACAAGCCTAAATTCATAGTACCATCTGTAAAGTCTGGTGGAGGAAGCATGGTCTGGGATGCAGGGATGTCAGTTGTTGAATTGTGCTGGGGGCCCTAATTTCTACTGAAGTTAAAAAAGTAGTTCTACAGCATACACTGCCTTTCTAAAGAACTGTGTGCTGTAAAATGTATACACAGTTTGGGGAAGTCCCTTTTCTGATTAAACAAGCAAAGCCTTATCCAATATCCTTAAAGAAATGATTTGTTCAGTTTGGTGTGGTAGAACTTCACTGACCTGCACAGAACACTGACCTCAACCCTGTTCAACACAAATCTGTGCAGTCATGTTTTAACATTTTAAAAATAGGACCAGGTCTATATTCACACCTATGATTTTAATAGGACTTCTGAGTCACTGTGTCTAATGATCTGGTGTCCATACTGGCTTGATTGTGTTCATTGATATTATCTGCTGTCAGTTTGACTAAAGGGTTTGAAGTTGGAATTTCCAACCTTTAACTAGAAGGTAAAAATGGTCCTCAACTGGGAATCACTTTACCCCGAGTGATTCCTAAGACCTCATATCAGCTAGGTTATTCAGTCACACTTCAAATGCTTTAAAGACAAATCAAGTGCAATTGTAGTAAACAGTCCAATAGTGTTATAGCTAGCACAATCATAAATGTACACTAGCGATCAGATCAACCAGTGCAGTCCTCACACTGACTAACTCTTACAGCTCCTGAGATGAAATATGGAGTGTAATTGGTGCCCGGTACCTACATCCAGGTGTACTCGCTTATGTAACTTTCAAAGGGTTCTTGGGGTTGCCATGCGTCTCACTTAATTAATATTATTTCCTCCTTCAAATAACACATTCACTCTTAAAGTAAATGTTGTTCTACCAGCACGTAGGACTCCAGTGTTGGCTACTTGCAGAGATACGTGGACGCCCCCACTCACACGCTCAGACAACTCTCTGGGGGTGGTTTCCTGTTGCCAAAGGACCATTCATCAATCTACACGCACTGTGTCTGAATTTCAGAAAGGGTTGTGTGTGCATGTGTGAATATCTGTGTGCGCATTGCGGGTCTGGCACTCGGCTGATGAATCTGCTTAGCTTGTCAGCTCTTATCTCAGCTGAATTTGCCAGGAAGAGTGAGAAGACCGCAAATCCCAAAAGTCCAAACCCAGGGTCACGGCACGGTTGATAAGATGAAAGCAAGGATCAGCCTCCTATCTCTGGGCTGTGAAAGGGACTTAACCAGAGCCCGTGCTGTACCTTCACATCAGCACTTCAGAGGACTCTTATGTTGTGCAGTGTGTCTTTATCAAGCCAGCACAATCCAGTGAGGGGATAAGAGCACTTGGCAACTCACCATTTGACTGCAGTGATACATCACTATTGAGCAGATCAACATACTGTACCTCTGCCTTAGAGTCTGCATATTTAAGGTCAACATACTTTACCTTGGCCTTATAGTCTGCTTATTTATTTATTATCCGGCCCACTACGTTATTTTATGTGGCCCGCAAGAGCTTAAAAGATGTATGATTGTCTTAAAATACACTGTAAAATCATACATAAACTGCATCTCCCACAATGCATGCCGATTTTGTGACCCGCAAAGTGACCGCATCCTGCCACTAAATGACACATCAGCGTTTTACTGAGGCGGTTTTCTAAAAAGTGATGTTGAGAAATATTTACAAATAATCCCAAAATGTACAAGAACAGAAGGTAATTTAATGAAAGATGGGAAAGTTAATACAAGTTTGTGCTTCAAGAAGAAAAACCGGTACGTCTCTTGTGTTATGAGGCCTTGTCTGTGGTAAAGGAGTACAATATAAATGTAGATATACATTATAAATATACAGTATAAATTTGGCATTTTGACACCAAACACAGAATTTTGCCTTAAAGAAAAACAACAAATTGTCCAAGACTTAAAAGGCTGACTGCAATCACAGCAGGATACGTCACAATCAACCCTTTGAGGGCCACCATAATGCAGATGTGGCCCTCTGTGAAAATGAGTTTGACACCCGTGTTTTAGAATGTTTCCCCCTTCAAATTCTGGTAGATTTGGTTCCCCCTAAATGTTTACAGTAATGTAACAATGCATCAGCCAATCAAAGAGAGTTTTGTTAATTCATATCTGTATAGGATAAATGGAAGACGTATACAATGGCTATAAGCGCTCATTCAAAACTGAACAATCCAGCACCAAAAATCTACATGTTTATTAGATATTCCTATTGATTTTTTCCTGATCAGGGTGGTAGTGGGTCCAGTGTCTTTCCAAAACACTGGTCCAGCAAGGTGGCTCAGTGTGTAGCACTGTCGCCTTTACAGCAAGAAGATCCTGGGTTTGATCCCAAGGTGGGGTGGTCTAGGTCCTGTCTGTGTGTGGTTTGCATGTTCTCCCCGTGTCTGTGTGGGTTTCCTCCAGGAGATCCGGTTTCCTCCCACAGTCCAAAGACATGCAAGTGAGATGAATTGGAGATACAAAATTGTCCATGACTGTGTTTTACACTAAACTTGTGTACTGATGAATCTTGTGTAATCAGTAACTACCGTTTCTGTCATGAATGTAACCAAAGTGTAAAACATGATGTTAAAATCCTAATAAATAAAAGAATAAACACACTGGGGTGGGTCGTTTAGGCTGACTTGACCTTTACATCATTCTTCTTTTGTCGCGCCCATCAACTTTCTGAGGAGTTCCCTGCTTTGAAGTGTGTTTACAGCAGCTATTTACTGTTGATATTTGGGAAGGCTGACCATGTGGTAATCCCCTGCAAAAGACCAGGACAGGAGCTGACGCCTGTATGCCTGCTCTCTTTACTTTCATGGACGCTGGGTGGTTTGTAATTGAACTGTGGGCTCTGCTGCCCTCCTACTAAATGCCCCAGCATAATTAGTTTCTAACAATGCCGTTCTCTTCCCTCCGAGGGCTCCAGTAGCGTTTTGAACATTTTTATAGCGGCCGAGCTGCACAGTCCTTGTAAAGGATTCACCGTTATGTTTTTCCCTACCTGCCGAGTGCAGCACTACTCTGTGTGTGTGTGTGTTTTGCTAATGAGAAGCACATGTGCAGGCCAGTCGCTCTTGCTGGCAGGGTAGAGAAGCATGGCTTGAAGTTATTAATGGCAGTAAAATTTATGCTTCCTCCTTTTTGCCAATTAAATAGAGGAGTTCTTTTCTTTCTGGGGTCTTGGAGAGCACATCTGGCTTTAATAGGCTGAGATAACCTAGCCTGAAGGGTCTGTGGCCGGCTCCGACCGGTCCCCTCCCTCACTTTCGCTTTTTCCACACCCCTCTCTCTCTCTCTCCTTTCCCCATGTCACACACATTGATTAAGCTGGAGGCTTCGGTGCTGACCCTTGCTCTTAGTGTGTGTGTGTGCACTTCTTTAAATAAGGCACTATGAATATTCAAGTCTGTACTGGGTTTTTGGGACATTGTGTGTGTGCCAAGTAAACAAAAACAATGTATTTGTCTGTTTATTTATCTTAATTTTATTAGAATATTAGATTTTTTTTATCCCTCATGTTTTTACTGAAGGTTTAGTTCAGGAAAGAAATGCAGAGGCATCTCGCCATGCACATCTGAAGTGTGACAATACGCTAATTTCACAAACAGGTATTCCTAAATCTACCCGACTATATGATGTGTTTATAATACAGCACTAAATTGTGTCTGACATTAAAAAGAAAGCAAAATACAGTTCTTAAATGATCATATAAATTTATTGTTTTTAAGTCTCAGTGTGGAAGACTAATTTATGATAATTGGGTTCACTTAGACTTCACTTCCAGACTTTATGACTGCTGTCCATTAAATCTAAACCAGCAATGAGAAGTAGGCCAAAACGATATCCATAAACAGCACGTCAAGTCAAGTCAAGTCAAATTTATTTATATAGAACTTTTTACAATGAACATTGTTTCAAAGCAGCTTTACAGAATCCAGGGCCTACAGACCAAAAAACCCTGTTGAGCAAGCCAAGGGCAACGGTGACGAGGAAAAACTCCCTTAAAATTACAGGAAGAAACCTTGAGAGGAACCAGACTCAGCAGGGACCTCCATCCTTCTTGGGTGGCCTGGAGAATCATTTTAATAAATAGGATTTACACAAATCATACAAACACAAAATTAAATTAAACTAAAAGTTATAACCAGCAAAAAATAATTAAAGTTCATTATTATAATATGCACTGTGTTGCTCATGGAGTGAACCTCATTATCTATAAATGAAATATTACCTTTGCTTAATGAATTCAACATTGAATTTTAGTAGCTGAATTTCTCATACATCATGAGAGCTCTGCATTCAGCATCATGGCTTGATGTCAGAGATAAAGTCTGTGTTTTAATCTCGCCCATTCTCACTCTAAAAGCACACTTTGGTAACCTAGATCAGACTGGTTTTTAAAGTGGGAGTCAAAATTATAACACTGTAGTGGTAAGGTATCAAAACACTGCTTAAGGGTTCACAGAAATGCAAAATCATGGCATGTGTATATTGAAATTATAAAATGTGTTCTACGCATACCAAAATCTCAGGGTCCTGGCAGCTGTATTCCATTTACAGAGCATTTTGTATCAAGGTCTTAGTAGTGTGTCTTGTAACATTTTTAATGCTCATTCTTTACTATATCAGCATGGGTGACTATGGCTTCTATGTCCCCAATTGTAGACTTTCCTCTTGAGCTCACAGCATTCCATTTGACTTTAGGTTAGGGGGTGAAATGACCATGGCAAAAGTTTGGTTACCCAGACAAGTTTCCCACTGCATTTGGAAGAAAAAAAAGCCTTCACTAAAGTCAACGCTGGAGATTGGGTTCTTTTCTGAATTTCCATCTGTGAAATATGCAATACCTGCATTAGGACCCGAGAAGGACAGCTGGCTATCCAGGACAACACCGAGGTTTCAAACATAATCAGATGGTTTGATCTGATAGTTATTGAGGGAAATGACTAGGGCTTGGTATAGAGACAGATCCTCCTCAGCTTAGTCTTAACTGGGAAAAAATTTCAGGTGATGAGCGCTGACATCCATAATGACTACATATGCCAGACATGGCAAGATGCGAGCAGAGACTTGGATATCTGGAGGAGGGAATGACAAAATGAGTTGAGTGTAATCATCATAAGAATAGTAAGAGAAGCCTTGGGAGAAAGTGCTTTTGTTTATTGAGTGTACTGTTTTACTGTAGTACTGCTCCACTTTTGATTTTATCCAGTGTAGCTGATAGAGTGGATATTCTGTCAGCGCTTCAACATGGGTGCTGGGGGACTGGCTTTCATTCTTGCACGTTTTCCCTTGGTCTGCATGGGTTTCCTCCATGTACTCAGGTTTCCTTTACACTTACCTTCCAAAACATGTAAAAGGTGGATTGGCTACTCCAAACTGCCCCAAGGTGAATATGAGTGTTGCTCTCTGCAGGATGCAGTGTTTCCACATTTACATTTATATTTTCGGCATTTAGGAGACGCTTTTATTCAAAGCGACTTACAGTACTGTGACAGTATATTGTTTAAGCAATTGAAGGTTAGGGGGCTTTCTCAAGGAACTGGCAGTGGTGGGGCTTGATCCAGCGACCTTTCGATTATCAGTTCAGTACCCTACCTGCTAGGCTACAGCTGCCGTGGCAATGAATGTATTCTTCCGTCTTCTACCTTTCTGTAAATATTTATAAATGTGTATTTTATTTCTGCTTTATATATTTGGTTCTACATTGTAGCTAGCCCACTACTGCAGGGATCCAGGGTTTAAATCCCCATCAGAACTATCGGACATTTGGGCATCTACATACAGACATATTGACTATGTCTGATGGGGGAAATGGCAGAGGCCCAGCAATAGATTGCTGTTCTGTCCTTGTAAAACATAAAAATGGAATTTAAATTGAATATTTGAGATTACACACATTAAATAAAGGCTGTGAAAAAATATTGTCTTTTTGCCGAGCTGGTTAATTGCCCAACATGTTTGCCTTATTTTGGGTTGGTTTTGGTCATAGTGTCTGCATTGTCTGGCCAGGCATTCGTACAGATTTATTTAATGGAAACAAGACAGTATTTCATTTTTTTAAAGCTCTCTGATGTGTACTAGGTTTGATTTAATGCAACTCAGGAGCCCTGTGCACTTGTTTATTTCAGGGGACGAAATGCAGAATCATCTAGCCATGCGCATCCTGTACCATATCAGCGTGGATGACCGCTTCAAGTCGCTGTTTGCCTACACAGACTGTATTCCTCAGGTAAGACTGTATTCCTCGACTTTCGTAAAGGTCCGTTGACTGAAAAACTTGCCATGTTGCAATTCAACATCCTGAAATGATCTTGCAGGCTAAATTAGGTTCTGCAAATAGACGTCATTTTATATATTGGGTTTGTTGGCAGGCTGGCTCACCTGTTCCTTTTAGCCTTTATTCACAATTAAATGCACAAGCAAAAATAAATGTACATAGAATGAATAGAATAGAATAGAATAGAATGCATTAATTTGTCATATATACATATACAGGTGTACTGTACAAGAAATTTCTTTTTTCAGCCATCAGCACAGCACCCCTGGAGCATGGAGGGTTAAGGGCCTTGCTCAGGGGCCCAACACTGGCTGAACGGCAGAGCCAGCATTTAAACTCTCAACTTCCTGATTGATAGTTCAAAGCTCTACCCAGTGGTCAGTGGTCCCCAACCACCGGGTCATTTATTATTGGCTTAGTGTGTAGCACTGTCGCCTCACGGCAAGAAGGACCTGGGTTCAATCCCCAGGCGGGGCAGTCCGGGTCCTTTCTGTGCGGAGTTTGCATGTTCTCCCAGTGTCTGCGTGGGTTTTCTCTGGGAGCTCCGGTTTCCTCCCACAGTCCAAAAACATGCAGTCAGGTTAATTGGAGACACTGAATTGCCCTATACGTGAATGAGTGTGTGTGTGTGTGTGTGTGTATGTGTGTCTGCCCTACGATGGACTGGCATCCTGTCCAGGGTGTTACTGTGTGCCTTGCACTTATTGAAAAGCTGGGATAGGCTCCAGCACCCCCAGCGACCCTAATTGGATAAGCGGATAAGAAAATAAATGAATGAATGAATGTTTTATTGACAATCACACTCTGAAAGATGTTTTATTTTGAAAAACTGAATTGTCCTTTAATAATATTCGTCTGTTCCTCTTAATGCGTTTGACACGTACCTATTGTAGTCATGTGATACCAAAAAATTAAGCCCACAAGCTAAAATGAGCAAAAAAAGCTCAGGGTTCCCACTGATTTTCTGTCATTGGTAAGGAGTATTGTTATGTATTTTGTGTTTTTTTTATTATGCTCATCATATAATATTATTTTAAATTCTCCCGCCTCCGCCGGTCCGTAAAATTATATATCTTATATATTATATTATATTATATATATATAAATTATATATTATATATCTAATAAGATATCTCATCTTAACTCTGCTATGTTTTTATTGAATCATTTGTAGCTGGTTTGCGTAATACTTTATGAAATCAAAGTGAGTACACTGCAGTAATCAGCGTTTCTGCGACTGTTTTAGCAACAAGCATAGCAGAGAATTAAAACTGGCATGTTTGTCCCCTCCCCCTGTCCATTAACCCATATGGGATGGAATATATGAACGTTATGAGAATAGGACAGAACAAAATAGTTTGAACCTAGAAAGAGAACTTTGATCAGATCAGTCCAATCCAATCAGGACATGAGTAGAAGCACATACTCAAACACACAGGATGTAGGAACTTGGGATTTGTAGTCAAATTATGCATGCTGTAGCCTTCAGGATGTACAAAGGCGCATTGGGGTGGTGGGGAAGTGAGTGTAGGGCAGGTGCCAGTAAGTCTAGCCGTTGTGTGATTACGGCTCCAGGGCTGCTGCTATGTGATCCTCCAGAGCTATGTGATTGCGCACCAAGGCCTCCTCCCAGAGCCGACCGGCAGAGGCCAGGCCTGCCCGCCATCCTGCTTAATGTTAACGTCACGCATGCACAAACGCTCTTCAGGCTGCACACCCTCGGCCTCTGTTCGGTCCCGCGCATGGACTTTGGATCTGAGCTAATAGAGAGTGACATGGGGGATACACTTCTAAAATCAGAAACCGTTTGGGGGAAAATCCCAAACTCCTGCACGTCTGGGCCTGGACTAATTAGAGCTGCGCTCTGGATGTCTGCTTATTTAGAAGCTAAACTGGGACAGTCTGTAGAGAGTAAAGTAAAGTAATCTGTTTTATCTAGCCAGAAGCAGAGCTCCATTTTTACATTTCTTTTTAATGGTCTATGTGAATGCAGGAGATTGTTCTGGAAATATGGTGCATCCCATTTTTTGTCTCCTTGAAAGGAAGCAAGAAAAAGATGAATAAAAAAGGGTAAACGTGTTGCTGCATTTCAATGGTCAAACGTATGTGGACACTCCTACTAATTACTGTGTTCAGGTGCTTTGGCCACATCTATTGCTAACAGGTATATTAAATAAATGTTTGAGAAGTTTGGGGGGAAGGAATTCCAGTTGTCTGCACACAGCCCTGACCTAAACCACACTAAACACCTTTAGAATCAAATACAGTGTCAATCACAAGCTGGGCCATTTCATCAAACATTAGTGTCTGGCCTTACAAATGCTCTTTTGGATAAATGGGTGCAGATTTCTACAGACACACTTAAAAATCATGTGGAGAGCACTCCCAGGCAAATAAGACATCCCTGGTCACTAAAGTGTTCATTTGAAGCAGCACTTATTGATGACTTTATTTGATGCTGAACAACAGATGTGCATCTACAAACCACTGTGCAACTACAAGAGTAGTAAAGTCAAACATCACTGCTTAAGAAATACCACAAGTTTATATGTTTCTATTTTAGCATGTACAATATACAACCAAATTCAGTTAGACATGACTCGCATATATGTGAAGGTACCATTGAAGCAGAGGTGTGTATTATTTTATAATGATACATGCTTCCATCAAGGCGGCGTCTTTTCCTAGAAAGTCCATGGTTGCTTCTGGAAGACGATGCCAGGCTCTATTCTGCACATTCAACAACAGCATGAGACATAGTGCATGTGTTTGACTGACCTGCCTGCAGTCCAGATCTGTCTCCTATTGAAAACGTATGGCACATTATGAAGAGGAGACTTAGACAGAGTGTTATGCAGCTGAAGTGTCATATCAAGCAAGAATGGAGAAAGATTCTACTTACAAAACTGCAACACTTAGTGTCATCAGTTCCCAAACCATAATAAAGTCTCATTAATATAAAAGGTAATGGAACACTGTGCTAAACATGCCACTGTCCCTATTTTACTGTGTTGCATGCATCACATTTTAAATGTGTTTATATTCACTATGAAGTTAATCAGTGAAAACACTGGAAATCTTTTTTCTACTTTTATCAGAGAATGAACAAATAAAATGTTATTCTTCTTACTGTATTTTACAATAAACCTCAACTTTTAAGGAAATAGGGTTTGCACAAGAATATTTAATGAAGTTTGGTCCAAGGATTTAATTTACATCTAGTACTTTTTAGAAATTTTTATTGGATTTTTCATAGGATGGTAAAGAATGTATTCATTTCCATGCTTCTGCGTAGTCTTCTGTGTCTCTTTACTATGATCGTCTTCTGTCTCCTGGAGTACAGGAATCATGGACGCATCAGTTAGAGTGACAGGATTCACTTGGTTTAAATTTTACAATTACAAATGTATCCAAACTGTTGATTGTCTTGCTGCTTTGATGCTTTACAGGTGATGAAGATGCTATTTGATTATGGTGAGGAGAGTCTGGACCAAGAGCTCATCTCCTTCTGCATCAATCTGGCTGCTAACAAGAGAAATGCTCAGCTCATTTGTGAAGGTCAGGACATACAAACGTATCTATATACCAGTGATGGCTGTTTATGTGTTTCAGGTTGCATTTCTTGATGCAGTGGTGGACTGTTAAGTGACAATGATTATCTGAAGAACTCCTGAGCCACGTGGCTCTATTTATTACAGTAGCATGTTGGTTTTGCATGCAGTCTGAGGGTTTGAAGGTCACGTACATTGAACAGTGGTTTTAGGCCTTGCCCTACATAGATTGATATTCATCCAGATTCCCTGAATCTTTTCACAATATTAGGTACGATAGATGGTAAAAGACCTAAATTATTTGCAATCTAGAATTTAGAAACTGGCAGCTCTCACATAAATATAATTCTCTCACAAAGTGTCTTGCAGGCATCAAATTGAAAATTGGTTTATAAATACAAACTACTATGAATTTAATCAGCCAAACCATTAAAACCTATTTATTTGTACTTTTGTCAATTATATAAAGGTTTAAGAGAATTCACAGACTTGTTTTTTTTAATTACATTTTACAAAATGCCTATAATTTTGATGGCTTGGTAGATGAAGTATCTTTTCCCTGTAGGTAATGGACTGAAGATGTTGATGAAAAGAGCACTGAAGTTTAAGGATCCTCTAATGATGAAAATGATCAGGAACATTTCCCAGCACGATGGAAGCTTCAAGAATTTATTCATTGTGAGCGTAACACAGACACATACAAACACACAAACACATATGCTTTACTGGATTTTAAATCACAATTTTTGTTTAAACATCTTTTTACTGAAAATAATAATGATATTAGAGCGGGGGTGTCAAACTCATTCTCACCAAGGGCCACATCTGCATTATGGTGGCCCTCAAAGGGCCAATTGTAGCGTATCCTTCTGTGATTGCAGTCGCCTTTTAGGTCTTGGACAATTTGTTGTTTTTCTTGGAGGCTAAATTCTGTTTGGTGTCAAAATGCCAAATTTATACTGTATATTTATATTGTATATCTACATTTATATTATACTCCTTTACCACAGACACGGCCTCATAACACAACAGACGTACCGGTTTCTCTTCTTGAAGCACAAACTTGTATTCACTTTCCCAATTTTCAATACATTACCCTCTTCTGCTTCAATTTTCTTGTACATTTTGGGATTATTTGTAAATATTTCTCAACATCACTTGTTGAAAAACCACCTAATTTAAACGCTGATGTAGAAACAAAGCCATCTAGTGGCTTGATGCAGTCACTTTGCGGATCACAAAATTGGCATGCATTGTGGGAGATGCAGTTTATGTATGATTTTACAGTGTATTTTAAGACAATCATACGTCTTTTAAGCTCTCGCGGGCCACATAAAATGACGTGGCGGGCCGGATTTGGCCCGCGGGCCTTGAGTTTATTAGAGTCGTGTATTAGACTTGTCTTTAAATGTTTCCAGCATAGTTTTTAAAAAATGTTCTCTTTACAGCATGACACAGAGTGGGGCACTATACATACACATGCATTCACACAGGTACACTTGCATATTTACACATTTACGTAGGGGTGTATATAATCAATGAATATGTATATAAGTGTATATCATCCATAATAAATCCATTTTAACCAAACCTGAAGAATTCAGAGTATTGTAATACTGTTCTAACATCACTTGTTTGTTTTTGTACAGGATTATGTTGGAGGCCTGGCAGCTCAGATTGGAAAGAATGACAATGAGGAATTTATGATTGAGTGTTTGGGCACACTGGCTAACCTCACTATTCCTGACCTGGATTGGGAGCTTGTGCTTAAGGAGTACAATCTAGTACCTTTTCTCAAAGACCACCTCAAACCTGGTAAGTAAATTGCCATTTAATCACAGGTTCCTTTCACATTCTGGCAGCTCCTGGTCTTGTTGCAGCAGCTGGTGATTAATAAGGCTGGCAGGGTAACCTTTATTAAGAACTGTCCTCATGTTTACATCTTTTAAACAGAGAAGTCATTAGATGTGAGTGTGTCATAATGCATTTCATAAACAGTTTTACCACTGGACTTAAAAATTGATTTACAATCCAAAGTAGCTAGTTGGTTTATCATGTAGTCTAGGTTTGAAGATCACGTACATTGAACAGTGGTTTTTGGCCTTGCCTCACGAAGACAAAGGTTTATCCAGATTCCCTAAATCTTTTCACAATATTAGGTACGATATATGGTAAAAGACCTTAATTATTGGCAATATTGAATTTAAAAATAGGCAGCTCTCACATGAAGACAATTCTCTCACAAAGCGAGTTGCAGGCATGAAATAAAAAATATGTTTACCTAATTTGGTTACTATGAATATAATCAGCCAAAATGTTAAAGAAATCTATGTTTTACAGTAAAATATTATTAACTGATTGATTTATTACATTTTTTTGGTTTATACATTTTATATCACTTAGGGTGAGACATGCTATGCCTCCTGTGAATCGTTCACCACTTGTGCTGGTACCTTGACCAGATAGCAAAGGTTGCATTTGCATTGGCCATGAGGAACCCCACTGACCCTCCCTCCATCAGACACAGCCAAATGTGCTTTTTAGATGCCTGATCAGGTTGATACCTCCACTAGGATTTGAATTTGAGAGCTCAAGCTGTCAGTACTGGTGGGCTAGCGTGTTGGAGAGCTGTGCCACCTGAGTGCCTTATTTATTAATTTTTTTTTTTTTTTATAAAGCTGCATTTAAATGCAACAACACCATTCTAAATAATAAGGGGTATTATTTAGCCTGTCATTACTTCAATTATACAGTATATGTTTGATATGTTGTGATCATTAGCAGTCTAGCTTTTTTTGATTATTGCATGGCCAATAACATTTCTGTCTTGCAACAGTGAGTTACAAATCAATATACTGTACACTTATCAGCCATAACATTAAAACCACCTCCTTGTTTCTACACTCACCGTCCATTTTATCAGCTCCACTTACCATATAGAAGCACTTTGTAGTTCTACAATTACTGACTGTAGTCCATCTATTCTTTACATACTTTTTTAACCTGCTTTCACCCTGTTCTTCAATGGTCACTACAGAGCAGGTATTATTTAGGTGGTGGATCATTCTCAGCACTGCAGTGACAATGACATAATGGTGGTGTGTTAGTGTGTGTTGTGCTGGTATGAGTGGATCAGACACAGCAGTGCTGCTGGAGTTTTTAAATACTGTGTCCACTCACTGTCCACTCTATTAGACACTCCTACCTAGTTGGTCCACCTTGTAGATGTAAAGTCAGAGATGATCGCTCATCTATTGCTGCTGTTTGAGTTGGTCATCTTCTAGACCTTCATCAGTGGTCACAGGACGCTGCCCACGGGGTGCTGTTGGCTGGATGTTTTTGTTTGGTGGACTATTCTCAGTCCAGCAGTGACAGTGAGGTGTTTAAAAAACTCCATCAGCATTGCTGTGTCTTATCCACTCATACCAGCACAACACACACTAACACACCACCACCATGTCAGTGTCACTGCAGTGCTGAGAATGACCCACCACCCAAATAATACCTGCTCTGTAGTGGTTCTGGGAGTGTTCTGACAATTGAAGAACAGCATGAAAGGGGGCTAACAAAGCATGTAGAGAAACAGATGGACTACAGTCAGTAATTGTAGAACTACAAAGTGCTTCTATATGGTAAGTGGAGCTGATAAAATGGTAAAGTGGTTTTAATGTTATGGCTGATCGTTGTATAAGAGGGTTAATGGCCTTGCTCAAGGGCTCAACAGTAGCAGCATGGAAGAGCCGGGATTTGAACTCTCAACCTTTCAAATGATAGCCCAAAGCTCTACCCATTAGGCTATCACTGTCATTATTTGTACTACCAGTCATATAAAAATGCTATTGTTGTATTGTTTTTCTCCTTTGCTTCCAGTCTAGTTTCCAGTTCACCAACTCAGCCCTGTCCGACTTGCTAGCCCAGCCTCCCAGTAAGCCGTATCGTATACAGGGAGACACGCTGTGTCCTTTTAACCATGTGGTGTGTATCTGTGTCCTCCAGGTTTTGCTGAAGACGATCTCATGCTGGAGGTGGTGATAATGATCGGCACAGTCTCAACAGATGACTCCTGTGCTGCCATGCTAGCCAAGTCGGGCATTATTCCCGCCCTTATAGAGCTACTTAACGGTAGGGTATAGTCACGTCCTGGACATTTCTATTACTTTTTACTACTAAGTACTTAACGTTTGTTGGGATGGAATGTGATCTGAATTCACTCTTATTTTGCAGCCCAACAAGAGGATGATGAATTTGTGTGTCAGATCGTATACGTCTTTTACCAGATGGTGTTTCACCAGGCCACACGAGACGTCATTATAAAGGAGACTCATATCCTTCACTTGTGTATCTGGGTTCAGCCTCGTGGTGAAAATTAGCTGTATAATAACATATTTAATGACAGGTTTTGTACTTTTCCTTGACTCTGTTTGCAGAAGCCCCAGCTTACCTCATCGACCTGATGCATGACAAGAACGCTGAAATTCGCAAAGTGTGTGACAACACGCTGGATATTATCGCCGTGGGTGTTTATTTACTTATCATTATTTCATTTCCTTTCAGACCCAGCTTTAACCTGTCTTAAGCTCCAGAGATGACGTTGTTAGTTTAATGATGTTAGTTATGGCAGTGGTGGTATGGTTGTGGATTTGTTACGGATATTTCAGTGCAAAGTGATCCTTGCCAGGCCTCAGATTAATGTAATTAGGGCTCCATTATCCTGAGTCTCTTTTGGAGGCCAGGGGAAGTGTTCTATACAACTGATCAGGCAGGGCTATTAAAGCTGGGAGCCACATCAAAGAGGCTGGAGGTGTCTGGTTAGACTCAGATAGGTATAGAGGAGAGAATGCAAGTCTGCTAAATACCACACACACACACACACACACACTCAGCCCAGAGTTTTAATTTGGAATGTTTGTTGAAGGTTTTATGCTTAATATAAAATAGCAAAACCCAAGAAAATACTCAAAAATGCCTCCCTTGGCACCCCTCACTAAATTAGGCAGGTGTAGTGTGCATTCCCCCCTTTTCTCTTAACCTAGTCATTTCCAATTCCCAACTCCAACTCCTACACTTGCACCCCCCACCAGCCCAACCGAGTAGAGCCACATACGTGCAGTCGTCGGCTGCTTCTTATCACCTGACAAGGGCGGAGTCTCACAGAGTCTCACATGTCCGGATGTATTACTGCATCGTGCTCAGTCATTCCAGGGAAGCCAGACTATCTGTGACCCTGACCAGAACCAATTGGTGGTTAAAACATGAGAATTAAATGAAAAAAAAAAAAAAAACTATTTAAAACTTTGGTTCACTTCCACTCAAATCCAAACTTTTCACACGTGCCCAAGCTCTTTTACAAATTAAACTGATAGTAAAGTTGTAAAAAAACAAAGGAAATTTGGCTACATGTTGAGCCTAGTCTGTGACAATTCTCCTGTTAATACTTAAGCCTCAGGTTACCGTGTACGTCTGTTGGCCAAACCTCAGGACTGGGATATTTAATCATCTGGTCTCCAAGCATGATGCCTAAGAAAATATGGATGTCCAGAAAGTCCCAAAGGGCACGACGAGAAAGCAAAACATTTGCTCTGCTCACTAATTGGAATCGTAGCTATCTGACTTCTAATCAAGAATTTTAATCAAGAACAAATGTGAGATTTAAAAGGGCTTAGTTAGCTTCAATAGGTCAATGCTAACTGCTTTAGGTGTAGATTTTCAAAGATCCCAAAATCCACTCTTCATTTCCGCTAGTCCCCACCCTTTCTTCAGATTTAGAAAGTCTGGCCTTCATTTTTGTTAGTCTGCACTCTTTAAAGTGTATGGCCTGTTTTGATCTTCTGTAGTCCTTTATTTATTTTTTAAAGTGCACCCATGATTCCTTAATTTGTGATGCCCCCTCCCCCTTTTCATACTTAAAATTTGTGTCCAGCCTTGATTTATGCTAGTCCTGATTCTTTCCTCAGATTTAAAATGTGTCAGGATCTTCTAATGTATTTATTTATTAGGATTTTAACATCATGTTTTACACTTTGGTTGCATTCATGACAGGACAGGTAGTTACTGGTTACACAAGATTCATCAGTTCAAGTTTTTTAATGTCAAACACAGTCATGGACAATTTTGTATCTCCAATTCACCTTACTTGCATGTTTTTGGACTGTGGGAGGAAACCGGAGCTCCCGAAGGAAACCCACACAGACACGGGGAGAACATGCAAACTCCACACAGAAAGGACCTGGACCGCTCCACCTGGGGATTCAACCCAGGACCTTCTTTATCTTTAAATTTAAAGTGTTTTCAGGCTTAATTGTTTATTTTATTTTATTATTATTTAAAGTGTGTTCAGGACCCTGTTTATTAGCCTAAGGCGCCTGTACAGAAGTGGAGGAACCTTGAGATCAGTACATGACTCTCCATGCTCTAAACTGCCCTCAGTTTAACAAAGTGCGGGCGAATAAGAAGGGGTCGGTGGACTGCGCACTTGTCGGAGGGAGTGTGTGGCAGCCAAACATACCCTTCTCGTGCGTGTTCAGGGTCTCCATTAGTGGAAGACAAATTGACTGAGCTAAATTGGGAGAAAAGGGAGAAAATGCATAAGTAAAATAGCTAAAAAATTAAATGTGTCCAGATTTTATTTCTGTCAGTCTTTGCCATTTTAAAGTGTATATCTAGTATTAATTCATGCTAGTCCCCTTCTTTACAATTAAAATGTGTCTAGTCTAGTTCTGATCGCTGTATTTTTCCCAAATGTAATGTGCATTCAGCTTTGATTAATGCTTCCCTTGTTTTATAGGTGTGCAATTTTAAAGTGTCTGTCTGGCCTTATCTTCTGCTGATTCCTGCTCTTTTTCAAACTAAAAGTGTGTGTCCGACCTTAATTTTTGCTAAACCTGATAGAAGGGTGGAAAATACTGGGTGTACTCTGTAGTAATGAGTATGTAGGGTGCTAAGAATCATGTTGGGTCTAGTAGAGGGTTGGAACTGGTCAACGGTTGTCAGTCACAGAGATTATCAAACACAGAGGGCGCTGTTGCCTCACAGGAAGAAGGTCCTGGGTTTGATTCCCAGGTGGAGCAGTCTGGGTCCTTTCTATGTGGAGTTTGCATGTTCTCCCTGTGTCTCTATGGGTTTCCAGTTCCAGAGCCCCAAATTCCAAGTTTCCACAGTCCAAAGACATGCAAGTGAGGTGAATTGGAGACACAAAATTGTCCATGACTGTGTTTGACATTAAAGACATGAACTGATGAATCTTGTGTAACCAGTAACTACCTGTTCTGTCATGAATGTAACCAAAGTGTAAAACATGATGTTAAAATCCTAATAAATAAATCAAACACAGAAGCTCAAATACCCTCTATTGCATCATTAATTGGAATGAAGCAAAGGCAGCAGCTAAACCAGTAGAAGAAGCACTAACCAGTACTTACCCAACAAATAATTTCGTGTAGACATTACTGTCCATGTGACTCTTCTTGCAGGAGTACGATGAGGAGTGGGGAAGAAAGATCCAGAATGAAAAGTTTCGCTGGCACAACTCTCAGTGGTTGGAGATGGTTGAGAACCGGCAGATGGATGAAGCTGAATCCTTCTTGTACGGTGATGAGGGTGAGCCCTTCCTACAGGGAGCAGATGTTCTGGAGCGACCCGACCTCTTTTACAGTGCAGGTAAAAATGCTTGCTTCTGCTCAACCTGCAAACAATACAGTGGTACCTTAATACTTAACGTCACTTGGTTCTGGGACTGGCGTTGAGTTTATAAGACGTTGAGTTTCAAGAAACCACAAAAGGTTAACACATTAAATTCAAGAGAAATGTTGAGTTTAAGGGTACACATTTCTCCATGATGTGCATCATTAGTACTGTAATAATCATTTCAAATAAGAAACACTGTGTTTCATTCACATGACTAATCTGATGGTACTCAGGTTCCTGCAGTAATAGGATTTTTCGAATGGTCATGTGAACAGCATATTAGATTATTTGATTAAAGACATGTTATGATTATTAGTAATGCAAATAAGATAACTATATTTGCTCAGTAATCAGTTTATTAATAATATGCATGTTCTCAAAGGTCACTCACATTCAGCAGTGGTTTTGCCCTACACAGACTGAGATTTCTCCAGGTTCCCTGAATCTTTTCAAAATATTATGAACAGTAGATGGTAAAAGACCTGAATTATTTGGTCTTTAAAATCATCAACTCTTTAAAGCCTGGATTCAAAATCTCACTGAAAATCAAAGTTAAAAAAATTGAAATCACAGGTTTTGTTGACTTGGTGTTATAATATAATGATTAAATATCCCCTTCATTTTTAAGCAGTATAGCAGGGTGTAATATTTTGCAGAGCTTTTTGATCAGGGAAAACTAGAATGCTAATTTAAAAAATATAGATACTATCTGTTGATAAATATCTGTTAATAAAACTGTGTCCCTCCAGATGGATTAATTCCCGCAGATGCTGCCATCAGTCCAGAATTCTTCACAGACTTCTCAAATGGAGACTTTATGCCACCACAGGGTTTCACCAACAGGTAAATACATAACAGCTTTAAAATTGCATTGGATATGGGTATTTTGGTTATTTGTGGGTGAGATATGGCTGTTTACATTATAATGTCATATAGCCTACCGAGACCAAACGTTTATCAGGACTTCTGTCACACTACTGTACTAGACATCATGCTCATGCAGCATTGCTGTCTGTTTTGTTTAGACTGACTATGTAGTTTGTACTGTGCGGTTAGAATTCTTCATTGTGTACAATTGCAATGAAAGCTGGGTGTGGGGCCAAACTGTTATAAACTTATAGACACGGCTGTCCAGAGATAGCAAAAAAGCTTTAATCTAGTGCAGCACAACAAATAAAGTATTAGTATTATTACAAATAAAGTTATTAATACAAGTAAAGTGGATGGATAAATGGATGGATAGATAGATGAACAGATGAATGGAAAGGTGAATGGATGGATGTATAGGTAGGTGGATAGATGGATGGATGATGGATGGATGGATGTATAGGTAGGTGGATAGATGGATGGATGGATGGATGGATGGATAGATAGGTAGGTGGATAGATGGATGGATGATAGCTAGATGGATGGATGGATGATAGCTAGATGGATGGATGGCTGGATCAAGGAATGGATGGATGGATAGATTGTTGGATCAAGGAATGGATGGATGGATGAATGGATGGATAGATAGATGAATAGATTAATGGAAAGGTGGATGGATGGATGGATAGGTAGGTGGATAGATGGATGGATAGGTAGGTGGATAGATGGATGGATGGATGGATGGATAGGTAGGTGGATAGATGGATGGATGGATCAAGGAATGGATGGATGGATAGATTGCTGGATCGAGGAATGGATGGATGGATGAATGGATGGATAGATAGATGAATAGATGAATGGAAAGGTGGATGGATGGATGGATAGGTAGGTGGATAGATGGATGGATGGATGGATGATAGATAGATGGATGGATAGGTAGGTGGATAGATGGATGATGGATGGATGGATGGATGGATGATAGATGGATGGATGATAGATAGATGGATGGATGGATGATAGATGGATGGATGATAGATAGATAGATGGATGGATGGATGATAGATAGATGGATGGATGGATGGATGATAGATGGATGGATGATAGATAGATAGATGGATGGATGGATGGATGGATGATAGATGGATGGATGATAGATAGATAGATGGATGGATGGATGATAGATGGATGGATGATAGATAGATAGATGGATGGATGATAGATGGATGGATGGATGGATGGATGGATAGGTAGGTGATAGATGGATGGATGATAGATAGATAGATAGATGGATAGGTAGGTGGATAGGTAGGTGGATAGATGGATAGGTAGGTGGATAGATGGATGGATGATAGATAGATGAATGGATGGATGGATGGGTAGGTGATAGATGGATGGATGATAGATAGATAGATGGATGGATGGATAGGTAGGTGATAGATGGATGGATGATAGATAGATAGATAGATGGATGGATGGATAGGTAGGTGATAGATGGATGGATGATAGATAGATAGATGGATAGGTAGGTGGTTAGATGGATGGATGATAGATAGATGGATGGATGGATGGATGGATGGATGGATGGGTAGGTGATAGATGGATGGATGATAGATAGATAGATGGATGGATGGATGGATAGGTAGGTGGATAGATAGATGGATGGATGATAGATAGATAGATGGATGGATGGATGGATGGATGGATGGGTAGGTGATAGATGGATGGATGATAGATAGATGGATGATAGATAGATAGATAGATAGATAGATAGATAGATAGATAGATAGATAGATAGATAGATGGATGGATGGATGGATGGATGGATGGATGGATGGATGGATGGATGGATGGGTGATGGATGGATGATAGATAGATGGATGGATGGATAGGTAGGTGGATAGATGGATGGATGATAGATAGATAGATAGATAGATAGATAGATAGATAGATAGATAGATAGATAGATAGATAGATAGATAGATAGATAGATGGATGGATAGGTAGGTGGATAGATGGATGGATGGATGGATGGATGGATCAAGGAATGGATGGATAGATTGCTGGATCAAGGGATGGATGGATGGATAAATAGATGGATGGTTAGATAGATAGATGGATGGATGGTTAGATGGATGGATAAATGGATGGATAGATCAGTCATCTTTAAGAAATACATTTAAATGATATTACACAGTACCATCATTACCCACAGTGCCTATTAATGTACTTAAAGTACTTACATTCATATTTCAAACTGACTTAGCTTATGATTCCTTATATGCTTACAGTAAATATTGTTCTTAACTTAAATAATGTTATTAGTTAGTTGTTATGCATTTCTTGCTATTTGATTGGCACCGTCATAACAGATTAACTTCTAAAGATTCGCTGCACTGTTAAAATATTTTGTTTTTATATATATAAAATAGTGCAGAATGATGTCCATGCTTCACATAATGTCACATAAGGTAAAAAATATTTTAATATAATTAATATGTAATAATTCTTGATTATTTAAATAATATGTATTATTGTTTATAATAATTACTTATTAATAAATTAAATAATAAATAATAATGTGCAGCACATAAAAACACATAAAATGCATTTTCTAGTCTATTGTTTCTGTGAATGCATTGTGCAGCCTGTAGTGTGGCAAAAAGTGTCTGGTTCCAGCAAGTCTTTCTGCTCATGTTTGCTTGTAGAAATCTCAAAGCAGTCCAATAAAGAAGCTCAAATGCTAAACATGCATACTGTTGGGCTAAAATCTTGCCTCACTAATCAGGTTTGTTAACATTGATTTGATTTATTTCTGGACTATGCAGTTTACATCAGATAAAAAAAAATCAGATAACTTGCTTCCATGCTTTCATGATCGGATTGTGTGCATGTAAATCACTCAGCCTGTGCTGGCGTTTTTAGAAGAGCAACCTTTTTAAAACCGCTGTGTCAGACCAAAGTCATAATCATGCCAGCATGCACCAGCACTTGTCCAACAGCAATAACATTAGCCTGTAGAACAAACATGGCTCCTATTCCCAGCACTCCAGAGATCAGCCTTCATTCTTCATTCCTGGCTAGGCAAGGCACAACCTGATGACTTGATTTATGGAACGGCCCCTTTATGATAGCACTCATTATAAGAAATGTTGTTTCCCGAAACACCCTGATCCGGCACCGCTGTGCAGACATCGGGGATAAAGCCAGTAAAGAAGGTGATTATTTTTATTAGCTGATGCTTCTGGGACAGGTTGAGGAGCTCTGTGTTTATCTGTTGTTGTTGGCCCTGCTGTAGAGAACGAACTCTTAACGGAGTCAGAGGGGAGTCTGAATTATAGACCCACACTGAGGGACGGCGTGAGAGAGAAACAGATGGAAGGCTTGAATTTAAAAAGGAGGAGTGGGACTGTTAAAAATCAAGGAGCGAGAGAGTGCAGAAAAAAATAGGATGCTTTTTTTCCCACCAGGCTTTGTAAGCGATAGCTGTAAAACACACTGAGACCGCTCAGGGAATAAGACAGCCCGAGAGTTTGGTTTTCATTTGGTCAGAGTGGTCTGAGAGATCTAGGTTAACACAATAATGAAAGCCAGCCTGCAGGGAGCACCCAGCAACAGTGGGAATGGCTTTAATACACTCACTCATAGTCGTGTAAGTAGTACAATATGGATCATCAATTACTATGCTGGACAAAAGACTAAAAATAGACCCAGCAGACTATTCAGAAAATTAAAGTGCTGCATGCGTATGGAAGAAAAATAACTTTTATTATTTTAACTATTTGGAAATCAAAATTGGAGTCACACACCAGTGAATCACTGTGAATCACTCATCCCTCATGCAGTCACCTCGACCAGACAGCAGAAGTCACAGTTGCACAGCGATAATGAAGCCCAGTCAATCTTCCTCTCTCAGGCACGGGCAGGTCGATAGTCTGCTGGGATTTGAATTTGAGAGTTTGAAATCCCCGCAGTGTTGGGCTAGCACATTAGACTGCTGCAGCACCAATAACAATATACAGTGGTGCCTTGTAACTCAACGTCCCCTAAACTCAGAATCTTTGAAACTCAATGCCTTTCGTCAAGAAATTAGTACCCTTAAACTCAACGTTTCCCTTAAACTCATCGTGTTCAGTTCGTTTTTCAAAAATGTATTTATTTAATTTCAAATTAACAATGAACAGTCATTGCTCGGCTTGAGCGGTGCAGCCCCCGCCTTGGTATTGGTATTAGCTAGCCAGCCCTGTTAAATATAAAACTAACTCATATCACATTGCTTAAGGAATGTGGACATCACAACTATGTAACATTTTGTTGAGAATTTGGAATTTGTGTCCATTTAGTCAAAAGCACATTTGTGAGTTCAGTTGAACGAGAAGGCCTGGCTCACAACTGACATTCCAATCCATTCCGAAGATGTGTAATGGGGTTGAGTTATAGTTCTGTGCAGGCTTCTGTAATTCCTTCACACCAAACTTGTCAAACCATGTTGTGTCAAAACACAGTTCTTTAACATCTAAATAAAACAAATCTGTGGTAAATTAAGATTGAAGTGAACCAGCATTGCAGAATTACTGAGAATACCCATGATATTCCCTGATATTATTTATTATAATACCGTTACATCATTCAGCCCTTGGTGTATCTGATTCATACTAATGGCTGCTAAAGCAATTTAAAACAGCAGAATCGATCCTGAAACAGCAGGCACAGTGCTGGCTGAATTTAACATAGATTATTTCCAAATTCCATCCTTGTGTCGGCATGCTGCCTATTACAGTCCCTGTAAAATCTTGTGAGGATATTACCAGTCCAGCACAGCATGGAAGACTGACTTTACAGTCACGAATCAGGACCAATTTTTAGAAAGTGAGAAGAGGGGAGGATAACGTGCCGATTTAAAGTCACAGTAAAACTGGGATGGAGCCTGTGGAGAGAGGGCTGCTGATCAAAGCATTGCTGCAGATAGGAAATCAAGGAGGCAGCACTCCTGTTAAGAGGTCTCTATGTGAGTATTTAACAAGCTTTCACCTCTAGAGCCAGGCTGGAAACAGAGGAGCCTTTTGTCCACTCGCATCCCTTCCCAGATTCCACCCATCCTGTCAGCCCACAGGGAACCATCGCTCAGTGATGAGAAGGATAATGTCTGATTTTCAGACAATCTTCTCAAATCTTCTCATTTTTTTCAGGCTGCTTGGAATTATACATGATACCTGACTGATTGTTCCAGGGTACTCTTGGGTGTGTGTTTAGCAGTTTGATTCATTATTTTGGCCAGAGTAAAGCTTTCTGCCTGAGTCTTGGCATAGACTTATGTCAGTGCCTCAGCAGATTTTTTTCAAGACTCAATAGAATTGATATGAATATACATTTATATAAATTAGAATAAAAACACACACCTGTTAAGGTTTGTCCCTTAAGTAACAGAGTTCCAAATAGGCCAAAGAATGGATGTCTGAAATGCAGGTCCAACAGTCATTGCACTATATGACAAAAAATTAACTGTACACTATTAGTTACTTCACAAAGCTGGAATTCTCTCCAGGGCCTTCGGTTTTCTATTAAAGGCCAGTACAAAACAGTGTAAGCATGTGAGAAACAGAAAACCTGGAATGCTGAACAGTAGAAAACAACAGTAATTCCTTTTGATGAGTCAATTTTCACCATATTTTCTACATCTGGATGGATTTATATTTGGTGAAAGCCAAAGGACTGAAAGCCTCCAAACCGGGTTTTTGATTTCCATTAAGGAGCCAATAAATATAACACAGTTTTACAGGACCAGGCACATCTTATGGTGTAAACCATTTTCCTAATAATAATATGATGACAATATTCCAGGATAGACACTTGAGGATCAAGGGTTAAAATCTCAGCATTGCCGTTGGCTGAACAGGCGTCTGCACGGACAGGATTGGCCAATGTCTGGAGGGATGGATAGCCACTGGGAGGTGGCCTTGTCAGTGTGCTCTTGGTGCCAGTCCAAAGCCTGAACAAAAATAGGAGGATTGTGTCAGGAAGGGCATCTGGTGTAATAACTGTGGCAAGTCTGGTATGCTGACCAGATCCACTGTGGTGGCCCCTAAATACAGGAGCAGCCAAAGGCTATATTATTAAATTAATAAATATTATTAAATAATATTTTTATAAGAAAAAAAATATACCAGGATGAGAGTGCTCTCAAACTACAATTATTCAAGAGGCATTTGCAAAACACCACAGTGAAGTTAAGCTGTCACGAATCAAGCCTCTATGCTCCTGGAGTTTGTTCGTTTATGTGCCTTGCCCCTCTCTCCAGGAACACGTTTGGAGTGTTTGTTTTCAGTGGCAAGACAACGCCCCCTCACTAGGATTGGTCTTCTGCTGATTATCCACAGCTGCACCTTGTTTCAGGTAAAATGCTCATGGCATATAAAGGTACAGCTGTGGGTCATTTGGTGGGGACTGTTTTGATTTTGGTTGGCTTTGTCATGTCGGTTTGCTTCCTAGTTCATGCCCTTGAATGGTGTGTGCTCTTGAATAGTTTATGCTCTTGTATAGTGTATGTTCTTGAGTAGTTTATGCTCTTGTCTAGTCCGTGATCTTGTCTAGTCTGTGCTCTTGTCTACTCCGTGCTCTTGTCTAGACTGTGCTCTTGTCCGTGAGTCTGTGCTCTTGTCTAGTCTGTGCTCTTGTCCTTGTTTAGAAGTCTTGTTTAGTGTTTAGTCTAGTTCTTGTCTTGTGTTAGTCTTATTCATGTTTAGCTTTAGTATTGTTAGCTTAGGGTTTAGGTTTGGTTAGTTTCATGTGTTTAGTGTTAACGGTTAGCATAGCATTTAGTTTAGCTTTAGTTTTGTTTAGGCATGCTTACATTAGCATTAGCATTTAGGTTAGCTCAAGCATAGGTCATGTTAGAGTGTCTTGTTTGTGTAACCTTGTCTAGTCTTTTGTTATCATAAATCATTGTTAATCATCTCTGTGTGTGTCCGCCCCTTCTTGTCACCTCTAGCCCAAATCCGTTACATAAGCACCTTTTATTTTATCTTATCTTATTATTAATTGCTTATATATAGTTGTTTGTGTATATATAGTGTTTTTGTCTGTTGCATGCAAACTGAAATAAGCATGACTTCTAGGCAACAACATTCTGCACTTACGTGCAGTCTAATAATGTTCATTAATAATGTTCACAGAACACAGGCGTCCAGAAAAATGGCCATATAGGCTAATAGCACTTTTACCCCACACTTGAAAAATTTAACCCATAAAACAGTGTGATGATGACCACAAACACTGTTCCTTAATGTTTGTTTGAGGACATTTATTGAAGATTTTTTTTTCCCCGAAATTTTTTTCAAAATTTTCACACTCCAACCCCAAGATTTTTGAGCCCACATCAATCGTTTAAAACATTTACACTGCAAATGTACGTAAGTAGCGTGGCATTCTGTCCCAGAAGAGTCCCAAAAGCATTACAGCTTCAGCACTAAACTTGTAAATGTAGAATGCTGCAGATTTATATCTGCTTTTTGAAGCAGAACGTGGGAACAAATAAAAACTAAAAAGAAATAAAAAGTTTACTTATCCTGTTAGGAAACACATACAGACAATAAGATCTTGCTACTGAAGAATGACATAATTTATTGTAAATTTATAGTAAATCAAAAACAGGCAGTCAGTGCAAAGCAGCCAACACGTGTGCAGTATGTGTGGGAACCAGAGATGTTCACAAGTCACAAAATACGAGTCCGAGTCGAGTCACGAGTCTTAAGGCTAGAGTCCAAGTCAAGTCACGAGTCAATATAATATACACAAAACATATATTGCAAGTGTAGCGTAGAAATAAACAAATAATATGTAAGTTCAGATAAAAAACAACAACAGATTAGTGACTGTATTTTGCCTTTACTTTCCTAGGTACCAGTTAAAAGCTTAAACTGACGTTTTGTTTTCATTGCAAATTACGGCACAGCGGACAAAATCCAAAACACAGCAAAAAATCCACAATACTACTTACCTTACCTTGTTCCAGATGCTATTAAATTTATAAGCGTGTGTCCCATTAGGAATATAATCCGTTATTTTGTAAATGTGCTTATAATTAAAAACCTCCAAACTTTTCCCGTTTGTGAAGTAAAACATGAACCCGTTAGAAATCCAATCAAGCGTTTCATTGACGCATTATCTGTGTGACGCTGCAAACTAAATACATGCAAATAACAGCATTTCTTACTAAAAATTAAAATCAGAAAGGTCTGATTGGTTCAGAAAGCAGTTCTTAAACTCATTAGTGCCAATTCTGTAGGTGCGTCCCATTCACATTATCTGTTACTGTGAAGTGCACTACGTAGGGTATTCCACCATTTTAAGTAGGGAGCGAAGCTTCATCACTACGCCGGAAGCTGGAACATTCACCCATTGTGTGCGTTGCAGGTTAAGACGGCCGGAGTGTTATTAGAGAGCAGAAAATGACACGATCAGAATGATGTCGGATCATATACAGTATATATATATATAATTGTCACACGTAACTAATAAAGATCTAATGACACAAGGTTAATCATGAAAATGAAGTGAAATAGCCATCAAAATACTATTATTTACTTGTGCTGTTGGTGATGGTCAGTTGTTGGTGCAGATGATTATACAATCAATGATGAGACTACAAAGATACCTGTACCCTTGTTCAGGTAGTAGTTGTAATCTAAGTTTAAGATATTAAACACTCTGATAAGAAGAACTTTATCCTGTTTGCTGCTATGATAATACATGTTAGTGTGCATATAAAGTCTATATTGGAATGGAAACTTTAAACATTCCATGTAACTATTATAAAAATAAAAACATCACTAAATAGTTGTTCATCACAAAAATATAATATGAAACAATCCTCCCCATGCGAAACTGCTTTGTATGGATGTATACTCCAAGAAAAGTTTTACAGTATGTGAGCACCCATAAATCACTCAGTTCCACAGGGTAATAGTACTTCATCCAGACATCCTTGTGAAACTTAAGCTGGCTGGAACTAGGACTCAGGGAGAAAGTGCCTGATTCCAAGGTCATTTGTTTTACATAAGGATGTTTCAGTGCTAAAACTGAGAGCTGATCAACACCTCATGTACACCCCCAATATAACTAGTGGATTTAACTACTGTAGTCACACCCATAAAATTAAATATCCATGCAGTGTTCATTAACATACAGGCAGTAGACTGGGTGGTATTGAAGAACACATGGCACCTTTCAGTTAGGTCTGTTTATTACATTTCTGCCCTGCTAAACCTGCAAAAGTCAACTGTTTATGAATATAAAATGTTTTGTGATCAGGTTCTCAAAGACAAAAATATTGTGTTGAGTAAAAAAGCTACAGAGCCAGGATGACCTAAAAGTGGTGGGAACAACAGTGAAACAGAACATATTGATTAATGAACTGCGCTGTAGTCACCCCATGCAGAACTCTTTTACTAAAATAACCACATATCATATTTCTACACAAGCATTTGGAAAAATCAGAACACTTTGAATCAAGGTTCTTAGGTCAGATACAACAAAAATAAAACTCAGTGGCAATAATTCATTTGTCATACTGTGGTTCTGGAAAACAAAAAAAAAGTTAAAATTTGGTACTGGGGCATAATAAGTCATCAAAAAAGGTAAATGATGTAAGCGATGAACTGGTACATATTAGAAGTTAATTTCATCTCATACGCTAGGAAAGTAAATCTGGGCAATCTGCACAACAGATTACAACTTACACTATGCAGATTAACTTCCAAAGACACCCACAGAAGAAAAAGGTGCTTGCAAACTCTGGGTCGTGACCCTTGGGTGGGTCGCAAACCAAAAAAATGGGTCACAGAGAAAATTAATAATAATTTAATTAAAGAATTATAACATTCACATAAACACAAAATGAACCTTTACACGAACGCCCCCCTTGTAAAGGCTTTACGTTACATCTTGAAAACCACAGTGGAACCAGATTGCCACCAATTGCATTAATTAAGTATATTTCATTTTGCCTGGGTTGCGGTAAAAATCAAGGACAAAATGTGGCTTAACAAAAAGTTAGAAAAACCATGGTCTAGCAAATCTCCTGACTTAAAGCCAATGTAATAAAAATTTAAAATACAGAGTTCTAAACTTTGGAAAACTAGGAGGAATAGGTCTAGATTACACTACACCATGTGGTAAGATTTGTTTAATCTTAAAGCTAGAATAAAATAATACCATTAATAAATAAATTAGTGGATTAAATTTAAAGTGGATAAGAGGGTATATATATACAGTGCCTTGCAAAAGTATTCAGCCCCCTTGAACTTTTCAACCTTTTGCCACATTTCAGGCTTCAAACATAACGATATGAAATTTTAATTTTTTGTGAAGAATCAACAAGTGGGACACAATCGTGAAGTGGAACGAAATTTATTGGATATTTTAAACTTTTTTTAGAAATAAAAAACTGAAAAGTGGGGCGTGCAATATTATTCAGCCCCTTTACTTTCAGTGCAGCAAACTCACTCCAGAAGTTCAGTGAGGATCTCTGAATGATCCAATGTTGACCTAAATGACTGATGGTGATAAATAGAATCCACCTGTGTGTAATCAAGTCTCCGTATAAATGCACCTGCTCTGTGATAGTCTCAGAGTTCTGTTTAAAGCGCAGAGAGCATCATGAAGACCAAGGAACACACCAGGCAGGTCCGAGATACTGTTGTGGAGAAGTTTAAAGCCGGATTTGGATACAGAAAGATTTCCCAAGCTTTAAACATCTCAAGGAGCACTGTGCAAGCGATCATATTGAAATGGAAGGAGTATCAGACCACTGCAAATCTACCAAGACCCGGCCGTCCCTCTAAACTTTCAGCTCAAACAAGGAGAAGACTGATCAGAGATGCAGCCAAGAGGCCCATGATCACTCTGAATGAACTGCAGAGATCTACAGCTGAGGTGGGAGACTCTGTCCATAGGACACAATCAGTCGTACACTGCACAAATGTGGCCTTTATGGAAGAGTGGCAAGAAGAAAGCCATTTCTCAAAGATATCTATAAAAAGTCACCTGGGAGACACACCAAACATGTGGAAGAAGGTGCTCTGGTCAGATGAAACCAAAATCGAACTTTTTGGCCACAACGCAAAACGTTATGTTTGGCGTAAAAGCAACACAGCTCATCACCCTGAACACACCATCCCCACTGTCAAACATGGTGGTGGCAGCATCATGGTTTGGGCCTGCTTTTCTTCAGCAGGGACAGGGAAGATGGTTAAAATTGATGGGAAGATGGATGGAGCCAAATACAGGACCATTCTGGAAGAAAACCTGTTGCAGTCTGCAAAAGACCTGAGACTGGGACGGTGATTTATCTTCCAACAAGACAATGATCCAAAACATAAAGCAAAATCTACAATGGAATGGTTCACAAATAAACATATCCAGGTGTTAGAATGGCCAAGTCAAAGTCCAGACCTGAATCCCATCGAGAATCTGTGGAAAGAGCTGAAAACTGCTGTTCACAAACGCTCTCCATCCAACCTCACTGAGCTCGAGCTGTTTTGCAAGGAAGAATGGGCAAAAATTTCTGTCTCTCGATGTGCAAAACTAATAGAGACATACCCCAAGCGACTTGCAGCTGTAATCGCAGCAAAAGGTGGCGCTACAAAGTATTAACGCAAGGGGGCTGAATAATATTGCACGCCCCACTTTTCAGTTTTTTATTTCTAAAAAAAGTTTAAAATATCCAATAAATTTCGTTCCACTTCACGATTGTGTCCCACTTGTTGTTGATTCTTCACAAAAAATTACAATTTCATATCGTTATGTTTGAAGTCTGAAATGTGGCAAAAGGTTGAAAAGTTCAAGGGGGCTGAATACTTTTGCAAGGCACTGTATATATATATATATATATATATATATATACAGTATATGTACAGTATATATATATACATATATACCCTCTTATCCACTTTAAATTTAATCCACTAATTTATTTAAGAGGGTATATATATATATATATATATATATACAGTATATATACTGATCAGCCATAACATTAAAACCACCTTCTTGTTTCTACACTCACTGTCCATTTTATCAGCTCTACTCACCATATAGAAGCACTTTGTAGTTCTACAATTACTGACTGTAGTCCATCTGTTTCTCTGCATGCTTTGTTAGCCCCCTTTCATGCTGTTCTTCAATTGTCAGGACTCTCACAGGACCACTACAGAGTAGGTATTATTTGGATGGTGGATCATTCTCAGCACTGCAGTGACAATGACATGGTGGTGGTGTGTTAGTGTGTGTTGTGCTGGTATGAGTGGATAAGACACAATGCTGATTGAGTTTTTTTAAACACCTCACTGTCACTGCTGGACTGAGAATAGTCCACCAACCAAATAATACCTACTCTGTAGTGGTCCTGGGAGAGTTCATGACCATTGAAGAACAAGGTGAAAGTGGGCTAACAAAGCATGCAGAGAAACAGATGGACTACGGTCAGTAATTGTAGAACTACAAAGTGCTTCTATATGGTAAGTGGAGCTGATAAAATGGACAGTGAGTGTAGAAACAAGGAGGTGGTTTCAATTTTGAAAAAAGATATCAAACACTGACATGGTAAACATTATTTAATGTGGTATTAAAAGGCAAAATCAGAAGTATTCAAAATGGCCCAAATCTTAAGGCTCGTAAGGGTAAAATAATAAAGAAAGTGGTTTAAATGGTTATCTAATGTTCCGGTTTGGACTGTACAAGTTCTGATAATAGACTGGATTTAGTTGGATTTGTATAAAATATGAGGACACCGCAACAGAAAGTCATATGTTTTGGTTAGCATCATATTTATGTGATAAATGTTACATCTGAGTGACTCAGCTATGTGATTCTTAATTTAGCCTTCGTATTATTACCCAGCTCAGCTCTTTAATCAAACTCTTCCCCAGACAGTCATGATTGTTTAAAAAATAATAATAAAAGCTAATGGTTTGAGCCAGAAGACATCTGGGAGGTGGGCGCTGGAAGAAAAATGCCCTGTGCATGTAACTGATCTCATGGAAGTGATTTTTGCTAAAAACAACACAGCATTATGGGAGCTGGTAGGGGCAAAGCAAACAGCTCATATTTTAACAGAACGGGGAGGCCAGCTAGTATTTGGAGTGAAAAAAAGAAAGAAAAGGGGGTGAAGGGGAAGGGATGAAGAGGTGCTGGTGGTGTTTTCTCAGAAGCACCTCATCCATCTTTCAAACCCCTGCTACAGACGTCTTGTTCCATTACAGGCCATCAGCCAATTATCTGCACTTTAAACAAACAAATTGAAGGAACACTTTAAAGCTGGTGTTTTTAATTAAGAGGTCACAGCGTTTTCCCTTTAATGTTTGTTAATGTTTCTATAATCATGATCGTGTCATTAATCTGATCAATGAGGTCATGTATATTTTCTCTGTTGTAACATGATCATGCAGCGTTCCATTAACCCACACGGCTTCACAGGATTTGTAAGGAATTTTGTAAGGAAATGGTATTTGCACTTTGATTTATTATACCTTGTTTTCCTTTTTAAAGCTTTCGTATACTGTACTTTTATTTGCCCCTGGCTCACTGCCTGGTCCCGTTACAGAAATGTACACGGCTGTGTGTTTTTAGCCGTTTAGCGATGTCGCAGCGCCATCTAGAGTTGGATCGTGATTCATTCACGTGTTATCAAAATTGTTGTTAAAACAAGTTCCTAAACCAACAGTTGTATAAATGTCTATTTAATAGCAGGTTTTAAATTCTTGCTAGTATTTACATATTATATGTACTAGTAAAACAGCTGTTTTAGTCAACAATAGGGCGGCACGGTGGCTCAGTGGCTAGCCCTGTCGCCTCACAGCAAGAAGGTCCTGGGTTCAATCCCCACCCTGGTGGGGCGGTCTAGGTCCTTTCTGTGTGGAGTTTGCATGTTCTCCCTGTGTCTGCGTGGGTTTCCTCCCACAGTCCAAAAACATGCAAGTGAGGTGAATCAGAGATACTAAATTTCCATGACTGTGTTTGACATTAAACTGAAGTGATGAATCTTGTGTAACCAGTAACTACCGTTTCTGTCATGAATGTAACCAAAGTGTAAAACATGATGTTAAACTCCTAATAAATAGATAAATACAATTATAATTGGTACATTTTTTTATCCAACTCACTTTTGGTAGTGAGTGATTATTCTAAGACTAATTTACACCTCAACTTTTGCAATAGTAAAGACTGTTAGTAAGGAAATGTGGGAATGTAGCCTAGTGATTAAGGTACTGGCCTAGTAATCAGTAGGTCGCTGGTTCAAGCCACACCACTGCCAGGTTGCTGCTGTTGGGTCCTTGAGCAAGACCCTTAACCCTCAATTGCTTAGACAGTATACTGTCACACTACTGTAAGTCGCTTTGGATAAAGGCGTCTGCTAAATGACGAAAATGTAAATGTCTCTGGCTGCCCAAAATTCTCACCAATTTATGCATATTGAACATCTTATTCTGAAGTCTTGTACATTAATATATGTATATTTGGTCCCACTTTACTGTTGTAACAGTTTTCACTCTTCGGAAAAGGCTTTTCACTACAGTTGTATACACTGTAGATCAGCCATAACAAAACCACCTCCTTGTTTCTACACTCACTGTCCATTTTATCAGCTCCACTTACCATATAGAAGCACTTTGTATTTCTTCAATTACTGACCGTAGTCCATCTGTTTCTCTACATAATGTTTTAGCCTGCTTTCACCCTGTTCTTCAATGGTCAGGACCACCACAGAGCAGGTATTATTTAGGTGGTGGATCATTCTCAGCACTGCAGTGACAAGGACATAGTGGTGGTGTGTTAGTGTGTGTTGTGCTGGTATGAGTGGATCAGACACAGCAGCGCTGCTGGAGTTTTTAAATACCGTGTCCACTCACTGTTCACTCTATTAGACACTCCTACCTAGTTGGTCCACCTTGTAGATGTAAAGTCAGAGACGATCGCTCATCTATTGCTGCTGTTTGAGTTGATCATCTTCTACTGTAGACCTTCATCAGTGGTCACAGGACGCTGCCCATGGGACGCTGTTGGCTGGATATTTTTGGTTGGTGGAATATTCTCAGTCCAGCAGTGACAGTGAGGTGTTTAAAAACTCCAGCAGTGCTGCTGTGTCTGATCCACTCATACCAGCACAACACACACTAACACACCACCACCACCATCTCAGTGTCACTGCAGTGCTGAGAATGATCCACCACCCAAATAATACCTGCTCTGTAGTGGTCCTGGGAGAGTCCTGACCATTGAAAAACAGCACGAAAGGGGGCTAACAAAGCATGCAGAGAAACAGATAGACTAGAGTCAGTGATTGTAGAACTACAAAGTGCTTCTATATGGTAAGGAGTTGAATAGGGAGTCCTTATATCTGAGGCAATTATGACCACTGCTGGCTGGTTGATGCCGCCACATTAAAACTCTCTGAGCTGTGAAGTACGCCCGGGTTAGGGTAACTTTGACTGTAGAGATTGTATAACAGTATTCTTGATTTTATGCATATTGACATCATTGTAGCTGAAATGTGAAGGACATTCTGTGTATTTTAAACATTGTGATAGTTATTAAACTGTACTATTGGCTGACTAAGCTGTCTGTATTGTGTACTTCCAGTGCAATGATGGACAGATACGGTCAGGGTCCGAGTGCTCCGATGCGACCTTCTACAGCATACGGCTTTCGGCCTGATGAGCAGTTCTACCACGGTTACTCAGCATCACGGTAGAGTTTGATGACATCAGAGTATGTTAATATACTGCCCTCTATTTCTAGTGTTACGTTTACTCATATTCTGTCTGACGTGAAGTCAGAACTACTAACTTTATTTATTTATTCTGTTTCCAATGTTAATCTCAGTGTGTATCCTGTATATTGGATAAAGTTCCTACTGCTTTTGTGTCAGTGTTTATTGTATTTGACTTGAAATATATGTGGTCTATAATCTCTAGATTTATTCTTGGCTGCAGTGTGTTTATTATAAAGTATACACACTGATGTGAGATACAAACTATTTATCGTGTTATTATATTATTTGCATAAAATATTTCACTATAAAATTTGCACAAAATATATCGCTTGGTTCAGTGGTCCAATTTAAATGTAGCTGTATCTTTCTCTCATTTTCTCTTATTGTTTTAATCTAACAGCCAAGGTTGTGCAGTTGTAGCCTAGTGGTTAAGGTACTGGACTAGTAAGCAGAAGGTTGCTGGTTTAAACCCCACCACTGCCAGGTTGCCACTGTTGGGCCCTTAACCCTCAGTGGCTTGGACTGTATACTGTAAGTCACTTTGGATCAAAGCGTCTGCTAAATGCCGAAAATGTAAAATGAATGAACAAAAAACTGTTTAAAATATGATAGTTTTATTTTGGTACACTATACAGCCAAAAGTAAGTGGACACTTCCCACAATTATTGAGTTCTGGTGTTTCAGCCGCATTGCTAACACTGTTTAAAATCAGTGACGTAAAATAAATGTTTTAAGCTTTGTCCTTGCATTATTGTGCCACTTTGCACAAAAGAAGGTCCATAAACACATGTTTTGATGTCTTTAGTGTGGAGGAAATCTAATGGCCTGCAAAGCCCTGACCATGGTACCTTTTTTGAGATTGGGTGGGAGGGGGGGTTATCTGTAACATCGATTGCGAGCCAGCCTTCTCCATCAGCATCCGAGTTCTCAACAAATGGGCCCAAATTCTCACAGACACAGCGTTCCCAGAAGAGTAAGAGACTGGTTAGAAATTTAGTGGATTTTTTGGGCAGAACAGAACGGGAGGCCAGCTAGTGTTTGGACTGAGAAAGAAATTAAAAGGGGATAAGTGGAAAAGGTGAAACCGTGCTGGTGGTTGTTCTCAGAAGCACCTGATCCATATTTTACCTAGAACATCGGGTGGCACGGTGGCTAAGTGGGTATCACTGTCGCCTCACAGCAAGAAGGTCCTGGGTTCAATCCCCAGGTGGGGAGGTCCGGGTCCTTTCTGTGTGGAGCATGTTCTCCCCGTGTCCGCGTGGGTTTCCTCCGGGATCTCCGGTTTCCTCCCACAGTCGAAAGACATGCAAGTGAGGTGAATTGGAGATACAAAATTGTCCATGACTGTGTTCGATATAACCTTGTGAACTGATGAACCTTGTGTAATGAGTAACTACCGTCCCTGTCATGAATGTAACCAAAGTGTAAAACATGACGTTAAAATCCTAATAAACAAACAAACAAACAAACCTGGAACATCAGTTGTGAACCAGGTCTCTTATTTGACATGACTGCCTGACCTCTTAAACGCTCTTTTCACCATGGGCGGGGCGGCACGGTGACTCGGTGGGTAGCACTGTCGCCTCACAGCAAGAAGAGTTTGCATGTTCTCCCTGTGCCTGTGTGGGTTTCCTCCCACAGTCCAAAGACATGCAAGTGAGGTGAATTGGAGACACTAAATTGTCCTTGACTGTGTTCAACATAAAAACTTGTGAACTTATGAACTAGCGTTTCTGTCATGAATGTAACCAAAGTGTAAAACATGACATTAAACTGCTAATAAATAAGTACATTTCACCATGGGCACAAATTCCCACAAACACAGCCTTGCAAAAGTTATATCAGAAAAGGACCAACCCAACGAGCCCATGGTCAGATGTTCACTTACTTTTGGCTATATGACGTGTCTGTTAAATAAATCTACAGCAACTTTGGTTGCCTCAAGATACAACCAATGTGGAAGTACTTGAGAAAGGTTTCTACATTTCTTCTGTATGTATGTACTCTGCACACACTGCAGTTATCTCCCTCATGCAGTTTCCAAGAGTGTCAAAAAAGTTACAAAGCTATTTAAAGTGCAGTTTATTTATCATTAGGTTTAATGTGTAGGTTCAATTACTACCAAAACCAAGTGTAAATCAGCCCCAGCTGTGTTGCTGGGAGTGGTTAATGGGTCTTTTTCCCCTTTTGCTTATCAAACTCAGATGTTTGTCTGTTAAACTGCTTTTTGGACTTGTTTTGTTGTTTTGGACAGCTGAACATGTAGTTACTGAAGTCTGGCAGTAACAACATAACCTATCACAATATTTTTTTTTTAATTATGTTTTCATGCCTTTACCCTGGTTAGGGTTGTGGTGGGGCCAGTTTCCCCGGAATCTCTGAGCGCAATGCAGTAACACGCCAGTTTAAGACACCAATCCATTATATCTGTATGTAGACGCCCGACCGGCTAATAGCACCTCTGGGGATTTAAATCATGGATCCCAGCTGTAATGGGACTACTGTAATTTAGCGAGGACCTGCTTTAAAATATGATTCATATAGAACCACAGGTGACCACAAGCACAATAGAATACAGGTTTATACAACATAAAACTAACCTTACACAGTAATGTATTCATTAAATCCATGCATGCAGTTAACTTCATTTCAAAATAAAATAGCATCTTCGTTTATAAAAGCAGGTTTAAAAGCTACAGCTTTAGTAAACTAAACATTTATTTTAGATGCATTCTAAAAGCAGCTTGCACCCATGTTAAAGTATCTTTAGTGCTGCACCCTCATACCTTCGTTTACATACACAGTCATTACTGAAGACTAACCTATGTGCATGTATTAGTTCTAGATCATGTAAAATAATGATGACAAGTTAAAATAATCATTTGTATCATCAGATTATGGGATTTGTTCGTCCATTAAATAATTTCAATATTTCTTATAATTTTATTATAAACATTAGCTTTGATATTAGTTATATTTTAACAGATGTATCATGAATAATTATGAGGTTATTTAAGAACAATTTAGTAAAACAATGTGATTTTAACTTGGGCAGAGAAAATATATTTTTTAAATTAATCCTGGGCAACAATAAAACTTAAGCTCTACCAGTCACAGTTTGTGCTACAACATAGGAAACAATTACTTATGCCAGACACAAAGTGAGGACAGACTGCGGTTACTGAATGCTACTAGCTCACAGTTTACGCTTTAATAAAGTATTCTGTTCATGTAAACACATTCTGTTTCATTTTTATACTTGTTGGATTGTTTACCACTTAGATCTTAATAAATGTACATTATTTATATTCAGAAAGTGCTGTTTAACCTCATATGTTGTTCTGATGAACAACTGTCGGCAGCTTTACATTGTTTACTGGTGATTTTGTTATTATTTATTTTTTGTCAATGAAAGAAGCTAATGTGAATTTATTTCAGCTTAAAGTTTTATTTAAGGTAATGACATTGTTTTATTACATGATGATGATTGTATTGTCTTATCTGCTCTTTTATACATTTTATTTATATGTCTTATTCTGCTGTTTATAAGATTAATTTTATTTCTGTGGTGCAATAATAAATGCACACATATACAAAGACATAAGGTGGTTCTGTGTTTTCTGTTTCACTCATTACTTAGTAACTGATTTATTTACTGTACATAGAGAAAAGAGAGATTAAACTGTGTAGATTTCACATGTTATAAATGTAACATGGCTAGATGCAGGACTTTGTTTGAACTATGTTTGGAATGTATAAGTGCTTAAAACCTAACAACAACGCATCTACTGTCAAGCATGGTGGTGGTGCTGCTAAGTAATAAAAATTATTATATAATTCACTGTTTTACCAGGGCTTTATCCTGCTCAGGGTCGTGGAGGGTCTGATTTATTGGGCGAAAGGCAGGAAACACCCTGGACAGGTCACCAGTCCATCAACAGGGCAAACACACACACCAAAGACAATTTCTAGTATCTCCAATTGGTCTAACTGCATGTCTTTGGACTTGTGGGAGGAAACCCATGCAAACACAGGAAGAACATGCAAACTCCACAACGAAAGCGCCCTTGAGCTAAGGCAGCAGCAGTACCCTGTTGCTAGAGCAATAATGAAAAAGTAAAATGACCTTAATTGTTTTTAAATCTTAGATTACATTTGGTTTTTCAACAGACCAATAATGCAAAACCACAAATAAACCTACAAATGTTTGGTTTTTGTACAAATAAATTATGTATTGCATTAATTTAGTCACAGAAGAAGAACAGTAACAGTTATTAATATCCAAAGTCTGGCATAACATACATGTACCTTTCAAATGTATGTAAACTACATCTTTAATAACAGTTACAAAACTGGCTGAAAACAGGGCTATTGTAATTACTTTCTTGGTTACATAACGCACTGCGTATGGTGTAGATTTGTATTATGTTACTTGTAAAAGTATCAGATCAGCACAGACAGTAAAAAGCAATGTTGAATTATATCACTTATATGCACTATATGGACAAAAGTATTGAGTAGCCGGCACAGAGCTGATCTCAGCCTCACTAAACAGTTTTGGAATTAACTGAAACATTAAATCAATTCTCTTTTGATCAAATAGGCACAAATTCCCACATGCATTTTTTTACGATTTGTAAGAAGCCTTTTAAGAAGAGTGGCTGTTTTAATACAATTTGTTTTCAAATGGGATGTCCAACAAGCTCATGGTCTAGTGTCCCAAATACTTTTGGCCATATAGTGTCTACAGTATATATAAACTAGACATGTTTCCCACAAAGTAGGACCACAGAATCACCCCCTTCATTCTCTTTCCAACCAGCAAAGCCACAATGAAATCACAATTACCTAGCAGTGAACTATTACATAACTCTGCATGGAGAAACATGCTATACTCCATGTATTCTTCCGCCGCTAATGCTGGCGCCCGGACCAGACAATAGGAGTCGCTGTATTTCCCTGTTTCAAACCTTTTTCCCCCTCAGACAGGCAAGTAGTATGTGTAGAGCGCTCAGCCAGGCCACTGGCATTATTGAAACTTATTTCATTTGATTTTAACAGTAAGTTTAAATCTGCTATTAAAATCTGACTTAAGGTTTTGACCTTATAGGTCACTGCTTATTAAAAGAAATTGGATTTCGATCTTGTGTGGTTGCTCACAAGTAAAATAACTGTTGAATGCAAGAAATAAGTTTGGACAGAACTCCATGGGCAGGAACAATGCCAAAAATATTAATGGAAAGGATGTGGGATCAGTAACCATAATGACAAAAAAAAACAGTTAACCTGTCAGTATGTTAAAAAAAATGCTGTTATTTAAAACAAATAAACCTAAAACAACATTATAGCATTATTTTCATACCAGCTGGCCAAAAACCAATACCTTCAGAGGACTATTATTTCAACAAAGAAGTAAATTACATTTAAGAACTAATTTTAACATTAATTAGTAAACAATAGTTTAAATAGATTAATGACCTAAATGTATAACAGATATTCACCTTTTAATATTAACAACAGTGTAAACTGAGTTCTGAAACCCTTTAGTATAAACCCATACATAACCCATTTATGTTCCATTTAGGCTCCAATCAAAACTGCTAATCTAAGAACCACAGTCATTAACCAGTGGCACATCAGTTCTTTATGTTTAGAAAGTGCTTAAAGACTTTTATAGGATGATACATCCATCTTCCCTACTGTGTTTGTTCAAACTCTTTAATGGTCTCTTCATTGTCCTCGTGGCAGTGGACTGTTACCTCTACTTCTTTAACTTCTGTCACAAGGTTACGAATCTCTTTGATGCAGTCAGGAGCTCGGGCTACTTCAGCATCGGCACCTACACAGCTGTTGGCAAGCCTCAATTCAGCATCTGAGATTGCTTCACACATCACCATGACAGGTTCCTCAGGTTCAGGTTCTGGGAGAACTTTGACTACTAATGGGTCATCATCCTCAGTGATGTCAACCTCTTCCTCTTCCTCAGTGACCCATGATGAATCGTCAGATAAGTCTTGAGCACTAAGAGTGGTGGTGGGCTCATCTTCCAATACTGCGGAAACTTCAGTAGTGCTGCTTGTTTTCTGAGCAGTTGTAGCCTGCGAGCCTGTTTCAGGTACGTGTTCTGTATTTACTAAACTAGACATGTCCTGTGATGTCTCTGTGGTAATTACAGTAGGAACATCTGCAGTTTTGTCTTCTGTTTTCTCCTTCAAATTTAAGGCAGCTGCAAAGGTCTCCTCAAGATCTGCCTGGAGCACTGGTTCAGGTGTGGAGCATGTGACTTTTATAACAGGAATATTTAGCACACTCTTCTCTTCACATTTGTCTTCTTCACCTGCTTTTACACATTCAAATATCTCTGCGAGTTCCTCCTCTTGTGCTTGATGCTGGACCTCCACCTGCTGGGCCTCCTTTACTGCTGTGACTGGGTTTTCAGGGTTCTGGCTCTCAGCTGGACTGTTGCTCAGCAGAGGGAAAGCTGGTATTGCATGGCTCTGTGTTGGTGAGGGGCTTGTGCCCGCTGGACTGTCTGGAGAATTTGAGTGAAGGCTGGAAACACTAAAATTGTACCTGGACTCAGTGAACAGGTTGAATTTCTTCATATTAGCTGCCTCCCTCACCACTGTTAATGAAAAGGAACAGAATTATTTTTTTGTTACGTTTAAGTATGTAAATAAATATGCAAGAAAGCTACAGTAGCACCCCCTAAAACATGAACAAACAAGCTGCAAACAATTATGTACAGTTTTGTTTGTGTTACCGACAGATCCATGAGATTCCTAGGTATACATTAGTGGTCAAGGAACAATTTAATTTTGAGGTATGCTATAGATCATTGTCCTGCTGGAAGAGCCAATTACAGTCCAGTTTAAGCCTTCTGGTTAAGGCAATCAGGTTTTGATTTAATATCTACTGCCATCTCATGTTACTTACCTTTATTAACTTCCTTCCCTAGTATCTGTCGCAAGATGTCCTCATAAACATTCTCCACATTGATGAAGTTTACATAATCAGCAAAGATGTACTGCTCAAAATCAGGTAGGTCCTTTAAAATAAAAAAAAAGTAAATAAGTAAATAGTCTTTTTTTCAGTCCTGTTTTGATCAGAATCAGAATCAGATTTATTGGCCAAGTATGTGGATACACACAAGGAATTTGGTTCCGGCTGATGGTATCTCTCTAGTGTTAATACAGTATACAAGCAATGTATACATTAAACATTAAACACAAAAATATACAAACTATATACAGGCAATATACAGATATGTAAGCGTGTGGAATATTTACAAAAACAGTAAAGTACCTAGCATGTAGGATGAGTACTACAAAGTGTAGTCAGTTGGCAGCAGGTGAATATTGTCAAGCTTAAGTCTATTGTCAGTCATTTATTTATTTAGGAGGGAGATGGCCTGTGGGAAGAAACTGCTCTTGAATATGGAAGTTTTAGTGTGGATTGACCTGTAGCGCCTGCCGGAGAGGAGGGGTTGAATGAAGCTATGGCCAGGGTGTGAGGAGTCAGTAATAATTTTCTCTGCTCGTCTCTTGGTCCTTGAAGAATGCCTAATGTATTAGCATTTCATATACGCTTTTAAACTGGCTTCCCCAGAATCACTTGGCATAATGCAGTAACACCCTGGACAGGATGCCAATCCATTAAATGGCCTCGAACATTCCCCCTTTCTCAGACAAACATATCAAGTATAAATGCCTGACCGACAGATATTGGGATTCCAACACTGGATCCACCTGACCACTAGTGGAAAAGATGCGTCTGTTTACAGTGTTATCTGCATGCAGACTTGCTTTGTACAGAATTAGCAATATTAAAGGTCTGTGTAAAACAGCTTAATATGTACAACCCCAAAGAAGAAAAAAGTTGTGTGTGGGGGGGGGGGAAATTGCAAATTTAAGAAAAGATGTTTCTTACATTAACTTTTATTTGATTGCCGACAGTTTGAACCCAAACAAATTTCTTGTTTTGTCTGCTCAACTTCATTTCATTTGTTAATATACCACCATTCCTGCATTTTATACTTGCAACACATTCCAAAAAAAGTTGGAACAGGGCAAATTATGGATGGAAATGAGGTGTGTCATTTAAGGATAGTAATGAGGTCTGTCAGGTATGGGGTTGTGTTCTTGGCAAAGGTAATTTTCACTTCTGTCATGGCAGCATAAAAAAACCCCATTGAAAATGTAAAGCAACGTATGCTGCCTTCAAGACGACATCTTTTCCAGGGACGTCCATGCATTTTTCAACAAGACAATGCAAAACCACATGCTGCACACATGCTGTTCTTCAATGGTCAGGGCTCTCCCAGGACCACTACAGAGCAGGTATAATTTGGATGAGCGATCATCTCTGACTTTACATCTACAAGGTGGACCAACTGGGTAGGAGTGTCTAATAGAGTGGACAGTGAGTGGACACAGTATTTAAAAACTCCACCAGTGCTGCTGTGTCTGATCCACTCATACCAGCACAACACACACTAACACACCACCACCATGTCAGTGTCACTGCAGTGCTGAGAATGAGAACTACAAAGTGCTTCTATATGGTAAGTGGAGCTGATAAAATGGACAGTGAGTGTAGAAACAAGGAGGTGGTTTTAATGTTATGGCTGATCAGTGTATGTATGCTAAAGAATGAAAAATAAATGGATTTAGTTCCAATAATTTTTACGATAAATTGTTAATATAAAACATTAAATTAAGGTTTCATAAAACAAAAAACAAAGTGTCAATTTAAAAGGCCATAGTTTCTTAATCTAGTGTGAAATTAATAAATACATTTAAATATAATATTGGAATACTGAAATACATCTGGGCTGCAAAAAAAACAAAAAAAAACAAATAGTTGCTTAAATACTGCTTAATCAAAATGCAATTAGGTAAAAACTTTAAATACAGATTACACTGAAGATAAGTCAACCCATGAACTTCCACATGCAATTCTACAGTGCATACAGACACTTGTTTTTCCATTAATGACAAAGTCGAATCTGCAAATCGAATTGTTCTTCATTTAAAAATATAAGCAAATATAAAATAATTAAGGCTAACACTGGCTCGTACATAATAAGTTACAATAAGGATAAATGTCTGTACCTGTTTGAAAGTAGGAGCTAAATGGGCTTTGATGCTGGGTAGTGTGACACTCATCAGAGCCTCCTGAAAAATCCTCTTCCTCAGTGTACTGCTGTCGTAGTCATATTGCTGGTAGATTCCAAATTATACACAATAATTATTCTCTTATTCAGACCAGCAGTTTACATTTTGTCAGAATGTCCATGTTATTATGTGTGTGTCCATTTTGTTGTAAGTGTGTATGCTCACCTTGAGCACTCTGTGTCTGGCTTTTACCATGGAATTCATTAGATCGGCATCCTGTGGCGCCTTGGTCAGGAGAAGCTCGAAGGTGTACACAACGTTCTTCACCAGCTATAGAGTTCATACAGAGCAGATTCAGTTTTAGTACCTCAGTCTAATTAAAATTTTATTTATGAAATATGCTGCATCGTTTAGGGTAACTGTTCTTATAAAAAGAAAACAGAGATGACCATTAGAAACACAACTTCATTTGAAGCATAAGGGCAGTGGGTAGCACTGTTGCCTCACAGCAAGAAGGCCCTGGGTTCGATCCCCAGGTGGGGCAGTCCGGGTCCTTTTGGTGTGGAGTTTGCATGTTCTCCCCGTGTCCATGTGGGTTTCCTCCGGGAGCTCCGGTTTCCTCCCACAGTCCGAAGACATGCAAGTGAGATAAATTGGAGATACAAATTTGTCCATGACTGTGTTTGACATTAAACTTGAGAACTTGAATCTTGTGTAATGAGTAACCATTTCTGTCATGAAAGTAACCAAAGTGTGTAAAACATGATGTTAAATTCCTATTAAATAAATAAATAAATCTGAAGCATAAACCAGGAATAGGTGCAAGAATTGATACTTTTTATGTTGTTTATGTCACTGCAAAATAACATTTTATCTGCTAGAATGGTTTAAAAGCATTTTTTCTTCTTTTTAAAATGTTGTAAATGAGCTTTTTCATCCAAATCAAGCCAAGTCAAATATATTTGTATAGTGCTTTTTACAATAGACATTGTCTGAAAGCAACTACAGAATTCAGGACCGACAGACCAAAAACCCCTGTTGAGCAAGCAGAGGGTGACAGTGTCAAGGATAAACTCCCTTAAAATTACAGGAAGAAAGCTTGAGAGGAACCAGACTCAGCAGGTGGCCTGGAAAATAGTTCCCAATTGCTTACCATGTACTGTATTAATCCAGTAAATTGCCTGAATTAAAAACCTTTATTTAAACTAATGGTTTGCAGTAATGAAATAGTGAAAGTGTACCTGTTCTATGTCTATCTGGGTGCTGTGCTCCAGAGTTTTGCAGTTGGGGTAGGTGAAGATTTTCTGTAACTCTTGGATGTGAGTGTGTAGTCCACTTACTTTCTCATAACACATTTCTAGGTTTGGTTTGCTCATCTCAGTCAAAGCCTGAAGAAAGAAAAAGCAGCAAGTTAATATATAAATGTTATTTTGTAACTCACTGTTTTTTTCCCCTGTACAACCAGTAACTATTCCAATCACACACCAGGCTAATTGGCCACCTCTGTACACTAATTGTAATTTTAAGTACTTCAAAAATGTGTGAAATTCGAAACTCAGCTCTGCCATCCGGCAGGCTGGGCGCCCACATGAACAGCCACTGCTTAGATTATCATTACTGTAATTAATTTAATTGTTGGTGCGGAAAGTTCTACAGTATCAATGACCACTGTCCCCAGTCCATTAGTGATTATGATTTCAGATTGTGACCAAAGTATTCGCCCCTTACCCGATTTTCTTAATATTTGCTAAATTGTCACCTTTCATGTTTCAGATATTCAGATTAATTTTAATATAAGGTAAAACATAACACAAGCAAACACAAAATGCAGCATTTAAATGATATTTATCCATAAAGATAAAGATTTATTTAAAACCTATATCACTCATGTGAAAAAATAATTGCCCCCTAAACCTAATAACTGGTAGTGCCAGCCTTAGCAGTAACAACTACAATCAAACATTTGAGTCCTTTACATCACTGTGAAAGAATTCTGCCCCACTCTTTTGCTACATTAGAAGGTCTTTAAGCATAAAGTTTCTTAATGCCACAGTTTTTTCAATTAGATTCAAGTCAGGCATTTGACTCGGCCACTCCAAAACATTAATTTTGTTTCCTTCAGGCATTCAGAGGTGGACTTGCTTGCAGGTAGAACTGAGTAAAATTGTTCCATAAAGTGAGTCAGTAGGTAGCACTGTTGTCTCACAGCAAGAAGGTCCTGGGTTCAATCCACAGGCCAAGCAGTCCAGGTCCTTTTTGTGTGGAGTTTGCATGTTTTCCCTGTTTCTGTGTGGGTTTCCTCCCACAGTCCAAAGACATGCAAGTGAGGTGAATTGGAGCTACTAAATTGTCCATGACTGTGTTTGACGTTAAACTTGAACTGATGAATCTTGTGTAACCAGTAATTACCTGTCCGGTCATAAATGTAACCACAATGTGAAAAACATGACATTAAAATCCTAATAAATAAATAATTAATTAATTAAAAACATTTTGGTTTATCTTTGTCTTATATTAGAATTAGTCTGATGATCTGAAACATATAAGTTTGACAAATGTGCAAAAATAAACAAAATTTGGAAAGGGGCAAATACTTTTCACAGCATCGTACATGTATAGATAACATGTTTTCTTTGTAGTCATTTAAACATCTGTCATTTATTACAACTGTCAATTATTAAGTAAAAGTCATAAATAGATAATAACAAAGAATACAGAAATGATATGTTTTCTGATGTGCTATGCTAGAGAATGCAGGTAACCTTGCTGACTTATTTTTAACACCACATTACCTGTTGCAGATCTTCTTTGGTCATGCCCTCCTGGTAATTCTGACACACCGTCTCAATCATGCCCTCACTGAGCTGTCGCGCCTCCATGAACCCAAGGCTGATAGGTTCCATAATCTCCTCCAGCACGGCAGGCAGGTTAGGCTCTACATACTGCATGCAGTACTCGATGGCTGACTCGGCTACTGTAACTATATAAAAAAAAAAGGGGTAAAAGGGGATATTTTATATATAGTTAGGAGATAGATTTGCTGTAATATATGTATTTCAGATAAATAAAGGTTACATTTTTCTTTTATTTTCAGTTTAAAATCCTAGAGGTGACTGTAGGTACAGCCTTTCATTTATTATTTTTTCCACCTACACTTAGACCATAAAATCTGACGTCTTGCCATAACTTCACTGTGAAAGTATGTAAAACTATGCCTAATCACTACATTAAGTCATGAGATTTCATATATATACATGGTGGACACCACAAAGTTAGAAAATAGTTAGATACCATAAATCTTAGACACCACAAAATAGTTAGATATCATAAATCTTACAAATTAAAAGTCATTGGCAATTACAGTAGAATACCTCGGAGTTTGTTCTCCAGGAAAGATCTGGAGCTCATGATGTCATCCATATTGGAGCACAAAAGTGCACTCTGAGTCTTTGCTGTCTCTCTGCACTCAGCATTCAGGGCAGTCATGCCCTCCAGCAGAGTCTCCTGGACCAAGTTATAGGCTGTGTCTACTGTCTGTGAGCAAAAGGACATTATTAAAGGAGGAAAAGCCACAAGAAATTACACTTTTTCTCAAAACCATTTAAGGAAATGAAGAAAACTGGACCTTTGATGTCACTGAAACTGTATCATGCAGGGAGGAAAATAAATTCCCAATATTTACTTCATTACCTAAAAGTGTATGAGATATATTTCAGTGTTACCTGTTTAATACAGATATTATGACATCAGTGGTCTAATTTTTGTATTTTTTTTCATAAATTGTTAGAATATTAGAAATAGCCAAAATGTCACGGGTCACTATTAAATCATACGCCTGTAAAATTTACCTAAAAACACTATTTACTAAATCTATGGGATTATTGCTACTGTGGTATGTGCACTAGTTTAAAGACACTTAGAAAGACACTTGGATCTTGAACCTCTTATTATTTATAATTTATAACAGACACCACATGCTTTGAAGCCATTCTTCATTACCAATTGCTCTCTCACTTTTAGTCAATGCCACTTACCACTTACTAGAATCCTACCAACCTGGAAGGCTTGGGGCTACAATAAAGCCAGCCACCAAATCCTTCTGAACTACTGCATGTGCAACATACAGTGATTTTAATAGCCCTTGATATTTTACACATTTTATTGGGTTGGGATTTGAATTTGGGTCCCTGTGGTGGAGGGCTTGCATATTAGACTGGTGCATCACACAAGTTGCAGTTACTGTTTATATATATATATATATATATATATATATTTTTTTTTTTTTTTTTTTTTTTTTTTAAGTATATATATATATATATATATATATATATATACGTATATATACTGTATATATATATATGTATGTATATATATTTGTTTTGTTTATGCATTTTCTCCCCTTTTCTCCCTTTTTAGCGCGACCAATTGCCCAACTGCACCATGCTTCCTCTCAACCAATGCCGATCCCTGCTCTGACTGAGGAGAGCGAAGCTAACCCACGCCCCCTCCGACACGTGGACAGCAGTCGTTTGCATTTTGTCACTACACTTTGACGAGTGCAATGCGGATCAGCACTGTGTACAGAGAGACACACCCTGACAGCACTCTTTTCCCGTCTCTGTGCAGGCGCCATCAATCAGCCAGCAGAGGTCGTAATTGCATTAGTTATGAGAGAGTCTCTATCCGGCTTTAATATCCCACCTCTATCTGAACAACAGGCCAATCGTTGTTCATGTGGCTGCTCGGCCCAGTCGTCAGGCAGAGCTGAGACTCGATACGATGTATTCGAGATTCCAGCTCTGGTGTTCCAGCCTGTGTTTTTACCGCTTACGGCATATACAAGTTGTTTTTTAAAGACATCTTTTAAAAATGTTTACAGTGGTGGTATTGTTTTAAAAGAATAACAGTCTAGACACCTACAGTGAACCAGATTCTTTTCCTCTCCACCTTCTTGGCCTTCAGACGTGGAAGCAGGTCTTTTTCTAGAGATGGCAACAAGTCCTCCATGGTTAGATTTGCCAGCACCTAAATACACACATTCAGAATAAAACCAGGCATCCTATAAATAAAGTGCTAATACAAGAGCAATCATTTAAATAGATTAATAAATAATTAGACATGGCATAGGACTAGATCTACATAAAACGTTACACAAAATCTATATCTAAATATCAATACATCATATGAAATCACTCCATATTTTTCCACCATCCAACAATAACAGAACAGATAGCTGACTGCTAATAAAACACTGGTGTTTGGATTTGTGTTATCTAATTTAGAGATCAATTTACCAGAACATCCAAGTGCTCCAAATAATATGACAGAATAGTACACTACCAATGGTTTTATTACTACTCTGACACTCTGACACAGTAAATTAAAATCTAATCTGCATAATTACAATCAATGATCAAGATAAGTTCAGGGGACTTAATCACGCCGCCTCTGAGGGCAAGTCGTTTGGGTTTCCCATAAAGAAGAGCATGGAGAAGTTTTAGACAACCAAACACCATACAGCAAAATATGATTAGCCTGAAACGAGGTGGCCATCAAAGATTTAAAGATCTTCCACAGCTGCAGCAAAGTAATGCTGATGAGGTGCGGGGACTGCTTAATTAAAGGAACTGCCACTGTCATGTCATCTATACCCCCAGCCGGACATAATGACATGCCAGGTGGGCATGATAACATGCAGCTTCTGATTATATTTACAGCAGATGGGTTCATTACACCAGAACAATTTTCAATCAGCAATAGGTGATAGTTTCCAACCATGGCAAAGGATACTATACCATGTACCTTCTAACTGGTTTAGTTAAACTAGACTGGGAACTCTGGAAAAGTTCCTCAGTTTTGCTTGACTGTCCTTGTCTGCTAGAAACCATGCTAGAGCATGAAGACCTGACTCCTACCTGCACATTGTTGCCTATCATCATATCCCATGGTTCATAGTGGCCCTTCTCCTGCCTGTAGAGCTGAACAGCTTTGATGAAGGCCTGCACTTCATACATCTTGTTTTTTAGAAAGTCTGGAATGAGGTCGGACAAGTCAGCACAACATTTACTTTTCAGAGCATCACATCACTTCAAATATAAGATTTTTCAGGCTGTATCTTGCATTTAAATTCTACAAATTATTTCTTTTACTGTGTAACCATTAATTTTATTTGACTGGTTAAATAAACACTTCAATACAAAGATAAAGAAAGCCTAAAATAAGGTTTTATGAGAAGTCTGGGAGATGTAGGTGGAAACAGAATGACTACAGAAAACAGAATCTCTATTCCTTTATCACTCCTAATTCCTACAGTAGATTCAGAATCTTTTGCATACTTTATTGTGTTGTGTATTTGATTTTAAATTGAAATAATTGCCATAATCTACACTTAATCACCCATGTTTATAAAATGTTTTACATTCATTTTAGAAATCCCAAACTGAAGTATTCTATTCACAAAGGTATTCAGACTCTTTGCTGTTGATATTCAAATGGTGGTCCAGTAATTATCCATCAAATGTGTCAAGAACACAACTGGTGTCCACCTTGCAATTTGAATTTTTTGGACATTGGAATTTATTGAACATTATTGGTTTGGAAAGGCAAACACCTGTGTTCAAGTACCCACAATTTACACTGCATTATCAGGACAAAAACCAAGCCCAGAAGGAACCGTATGTGTATTTCTACAATCAAAATATGGCAAAGCACAAATCAAGGCAAGAATATAAAACAATAGATGTGTCTGTGCAGCATCTGTGCAAAAAGGGCCTGGGTAAAAGAAGCATGAAAAATCCACTCCAAAAGTCCTGGGCAGAGATTAGGTGTATTAAGTGTAAATTAATGGGTAAAAATAATTTTCACAATACAGGAGATCACAAGCTGTTGCTATACCTGTAATTTTACTTTCCCTTTGAGGAATTTTGGTAGCTTGACCACTGTTCCAGGTTTTCTTTATTTAAAGATAATGGCCTTGAGCCCTAGAATTGGCTTTATAACCCTTTCCAGGCTGTTACATTTCAAAATCCCAATAAACAAATTACCTGGGTTAATTTGTTAATTGAGTAACTAAGGTGAGTATTACTTTTTGACACATTTTTGTTGCATAAGTTTTTTTTTTTCTTTAAAAAATCATTTAAAAAAAGCTTTTTTGTGTTTACTCAGGTTGTCCTTACCTTGTATTAAATTTAGTTTAAATATTTTGTTTAATGTTAACCAGTTAAACCGCTACACCACCTGAGCACCCGGAGAGGGAAATCTTTTTTTTAATTCAATGCAGACCTTCTACTGACATAAACTAGCCAACACTGCAACTAAGTAACATATTCAACACCTGAATGCCATGATGGTAGTCCTGTAGTGTCATATTTAGTAAACATACAAATGGTTTATTAAATTTATTTTACTAAAATTTTCTTTGCTTTCATTAGGATCTAGTGATGTTACCTTGATTCTGGTGGCGAATACAGTCAGACAAAATTGAGATAAACTTAGTTTGTTTGTCCTGTGTCAGGAAGCAAAAATAGTAGTCTCTCTGGTATGGTAGATGGAGGTAAACTGAAAACTGGCCTGGCATGCCCACCACTGGAGGGGCAAAGTCCTCCTTTACACCTGTAGCACAAGAGACACAATAGGACCATTACTTTACCAGTAACAAAAATTACTTGCTGCATACCTTGTGTCAGTCAGGAAACATCATGTATGTACACTAAAGTAAATGGATGCGCTAAACCTAAATTTGTTGAATACCTGTCTTCCCCACCATTGAAAATCCCACATTTATTTTATTTAGACTTCGTTTTGTGCATTTTTGGGCTACAGGGGTTTGCACTGAGCACAGCGCGGATCTTACTCACAGTCAGTGTTGGGGAAGCACTTGTCCACCATTTCCATGTAGGTTTCTTCTGTGGTAAAAATAATGCCCCCTGTGGGCTGTAGTTTGTAAAAAGGTGGCATGCCCTTCATAAACGTCTGCAATAAAAAGGGTTTGACATTTTAAAAAGGTGACCTGTAGTCACAAAGACTCACACATGTCTTATATTTTTCTTGGACGTGGAACACCCACCTCATAGCTCTCATAGCACTCCAGGGAGTAACTGGCACGAATTACTGCAAACCTGTCCTTCCATCTTCTGTTATCATCAAAGTATAGTATATTATCAAAGTAAAGCAACTCTGCTTCCTGTGGGGGGTGCTAAATACACAAATGCATTCAAAAATTAACGTTTGGATATTTTACCATATTTATTTTTTTACTTTTTAGAATGCAAAAACATGATTTGTATTAACAATACATTTTGATTAACAGGAGTATAGTAAAACCGAAAAAATAAGACTGTATGCTTAAAAGTGTAGCTCACATATACACCTCCTTGTTTCTAAACAAATTGTCCATTTTATCAGCTCCATTTACCAATTGTAGTCCTACAATTACTGACTGTAGTCCATCTGTTTCTCTACATACTTTGTTAGCCCCCTTTCATGCTGTTCTTCAATGGTCAGGACTCTCCCAGGACCACTACAGAGCAGGTATTATTTGGGTGGTGGATCATTCTCAGCACTGCAGTGACACTGACATGGTGGTGGTGTGTTAGTGTGTGTTGTGCTGGTATGAGTAGATCGAACACAGCAGCACTGATGGAGTTTTTAAACATCTCACTGTCACTGCCGACTGAGAATAGTCCACCAACCAAAAATATATAGCCAACAGCGCCCTGTGGGCAGTGTCTTGTGACCACTGATGAAGGTCTAGAAGATGACCAACTCAAACAGCAGCAACAGATGAGTGATCGTCTCTGACTTTACATCTCCAAGGTGAACCAACTAGGTAGGAGTGTCTAATAAAGTGGACAGTGAGTGGACACGGTAATTAAAAACTCCATCGACATTGCTGTGCCAGCACAACACACACTAACACACCACCACCATGTTGGTGTCACTGCAGTGCTGAGAATGATTCACAGAGAATGATTCATATGGTAAGTGGAGCTGATAAAATGGACAGTGTGTGTAAAAACGAGGTGGTTTTATTGTTATGGCTGATCAGTGTATAATTGATTTTATACAACTATTAACAGTGGATGTGGCTGAAACACCTAAACTCAATGATTAGGATGGTTGTCCACATACTTTTTGTCATACAGTGTAGCAAACTGCGACTCTTCAATCATGGCCCTTTATATCCCCCTTGACCCACACCAGGATAACAATATAAGAAACACTGCCTAGTTTGAGTCCTAACAGGGCCACTGTTATTTTTTATTTAATATTTGACTTCAAAAATAATGTCATAATATTTTAAGAAACGCAGTTGCTTGTATTTAAAATAGAAATATATATATATATATATATATATACTGTATATATACAGTATATATATATATATTTAATTTTCTATTTTTTTCCCAATTTTTCCCCCCTAATCTAGTCCTGTCCAATTACCCTGAATACGCGTCCTCTATACTGATTCGACCCTTCACCGCTGACTAAGGACGCCTCTCAACTGACATACGCCGCCTCCGGCAAGTACAGTCAGTACAGACTGCATTTTTCACCTGCACGAATCGAGTTCATACACTTGACGGGCACTGTGTATGGAGGGCCACACCCTCATCAGCATTATTCCTCAGCCCTGTGCAGGCGTCATCAGTCAGCCAGCAGGGGCCGCAGTTGCACCAGTTATGAGGACCTATGATTTGACTTTTTACCCCATGAACAACAGCCAATCGTTGTTCTTGCAGCCGCCCAGCCCAGTCGGAAAGGCAGAGCTGAGATTCGATACGATGTATTCAAAACCCCAACTCTGGTGCGCTAGCGTACTTTTTTACCACTGTGCCACATGAGCGGCTATATGTTATTATCTATAACAAAATATATTACTAAAGTGTATTTGATATAAGGTCATGGAAATTCCTTCCAACCCTCGTTATATATTTAATGTATTCTACTGATGCTACTAAATTGGTATTATCTAAACAGTCCTGTTTCACGTTACCCTTTGTTTGAGGAGTTGAGAGTGCTCCTGTTTGCGTTGTACAAGCTCATCATGAACATGGGAAAGATAGGCCAGAGAATACTGCTTTCTGTAGATAGATGAAAAGTTCTTCAGCTGAGCCTGTGCCTCCGCTGCAACACAAAAACACATTACTGACGACCTGCACACATACTTTTCTTATATTATTACAGATAGAGACAAACACCTTCTACATAAACTAAATGCACACAAATGTAGGTGTACTTTTTGTATTCAACCATTGGTCATTTACAGTTCAGGCTGTGTCCCTCTGAGCTCATGGCTTCACTAAAAGTCCAAAGGTCCAAAAAAGCGGTGTGGGTTTTGTACACCTTAGTAAACATCAGTCCTTGGTATAAAATTGTATGCATAAGTTTGTGTATGTTTGTGTATATAAAATTCACTCACTCACTCACTTTTTCAACCGCTTATCCAATCAGGGACGCGCTGGAGCTTATCCCAGCTTTTCAATGGGTGCAAGGCACACAGTAACACCCTGGATGGGATGCCAGTCAATCGCAGGGCAGACACATATACAGTGCTCAGCATAAATGAGTACACCCCCTTTGAAAAGTAAGATTTTAATCAATATCTCACTGAACACAGGAACAATTTTCTAAATTTTGACAAGACTGAGTTTCATAGAACATTTCTTTAACCCATAACATAAAAGTAAGGTTAATAATATAACTTAGATTACAAAATATTCAGTTTTACTCAAATGAGTTGATGCAAAAATGAATACACCCCACATCAAAAAGTACTACATCTAGTATTTTATATGACCACTATGATTTTTATGGACAGCATTAAGTCTTCTAATCATGGAATGAACAAGTTGGCGACAAATTGCAACGTCTATCTTTTTCAATTCTTCAAGAACGACCTCTTTTAGAGCCTGGATGCTGGATGGAGAGTGATGCTCAACCTGTGTCTTCAGAATTCCCCATAGGTGTTTGATTGGGTTCAGATCAGGAGACATACTGATTCACTTACACCCTGTTCTTCTTCAGAAATGCAACAGTGGCCTTAGATGTGTGTTTTGGATCATTGTCATGTTGGAAAAGTGCATGACAACCAAGGGCATGAAGTGATGGTAGCATCTTGTCCTTCAATATAGAGCAGCACATCTGTGAATTCATGATACCATCGATGAAATGCAGCTCCCCAACACCAGCAGCACTCATGCAGCCCCACATAAGGACACTGCCACCACCATGTTTCACTGTAGGCACCATGCATTCTTCTTTGTACTCCTCACCTTTGCGACGCCATACAGTTTGGAAGCCATCAGTTCCAAAAACATTTATCTTGGTCTCATCACTCCAGAGTATAGAGTCCCAGTAGTCTTCATCTTTTTCAGCATGGGCCCTGGCAAATTCTAGGCGGGCTTTTTTGTGCATGGGCTTCAGGAGAGGCTTCCTTCGTGGATGATACCCATGCATGCCATTCTTCTGCAGTGTACGCTGTACTGTGTCACGGGAAAAAGTCACCCCAGTTTGCCTTTTTACCTCTTTAGCTAACTGCAGTGAACTTGCATGCCGATTTTCTTCAACACTTCTCATCAGAAGACGCTCCTGTTTGGGTGTTAACATCCGTGGATGGCCTGGACGTCTCTGTAAGATGGTTGCAGTTCCATCTTTGTTAAATTTTTGTATCACTTTTGCTACAGTATTCTGACTGATCAGTAAAGCTTTGCCGATCTTCTTGTAGCCTTCACCTTTCTTGTGTAAAGAAACAATTTTCTTTCTCAGGTCTTGTGACATTTCTCTTCCATGTGGTGCCACTGCTGACAGCATGAAATGGGATGGGGTTTTCTTTGTTAAGTAATGCCCTTTTAACTGTCAACTGTCTGCTGGACACCTGTTTAATGAATAATTAGACTCACATGTGGTTAAATTCATGTTAATTAGAATTTTGTAGTCTAAACTCCTAAGACTTTCATTGGGGTGTACTCATTTTTGCAACATGGTCTTGAATGAATTTGTTGAGAAAATAACTTTTTTGTGTGTACAAATGAACAAATCTTGTTTGCAATCAATGGCCCACATTTGTAGGAGTATTCTGTAGTATAGTACCCCATAGAAAATGTTGATTCTGTAAAGAAACTAAAGGTTTTCTGACAAATCTGTTGGGGTGTACTCATTTATGCTGAGCACTGTACATACACTTACACACACTCATTCACCTATAGGGCAATTCAGTGTCTCCAATTAACCTGACTGCATGTTTTTGGACTAGGGGACGAAATCGGAGCTCCCAGAGTAAACCCACGCAGACAGGACCCTGACCGCCCCACCTGGGGATCAAACCCAGGACCTTCTTGCTGTGAGGCAACAGTGCTGCCCTGTATATAAAATTACTATATTTTATTTTTTTAAGTTAAAGAAAGCAAACAGCTGCCAAATAAGTCAAGAAGGTCCTGGGTTCGATCCCCAGGTGGAGCGGTCTGGGTCCGTTCTGTGTGGAGTTTGCATGTTCTCCCCGTGTCTGCATGGATTTCCTCTAGGTGCTTTGATTGTCTAAAGACATGCAGTTAGGTTAATTGGAGATACTAAAGTCCCCCTAGGTATGAGTGTGTGTGTGTGTGTGTGTGTTTGCCCTGTAATGGACTGGCAACCGGGGTGTTTCCTGCGAATCGGACCTACCGTGACCCTGATTAAGATAAAGCAGAGGTAAAACAGACAATAAATGAATGAATGGGCCACTCAGGTGGCGCAGCGGTAAAGCACATGCTAGCACACCAGAGCTGGGATCTTGAATGCATCGTATCGAATCTCAGCTCTGCCATCCGGCTGGGCTGAGCGGCCACATGAACAACGATTGGCCTGTTGTTCATATAGAAATGGGGGAGTAGTAAGCCGGAAAGGGTCTCCTCGTAACTGATGCAACTACGACCTCTGCTGGGTGATTGATGGCACCTGCACAGCGGCAGAGAAGGAGTGCGCTGATCAGGGTGTGTCTCTCCGTACACAGGGCTGATCCGCATTAGCACTCGCCTAGTGCAGGTGAAAAAATGCATATGGCTGCTGCCCACATGTCGGAGCTTTGTTCTCCTCTAATCAGAGCAGGGATCGGCATTAGTGGAGAGGAAGCATGATGCAATTGGGCAATTGGACGCGCTAAAAGTCATGAGAAAAAGGGGGAGAAAATGCATAAACAAAATACAAAAAAAAAATTAATTAATTCATAATTTAATGGGATCAGCATAGATATAAATCAAGATTACCATTAAACTACTGATTTGGAAGGTAAGTAGGAAGCCAGCAGTCACTTTAGGAGTAAAGAACAGCAGGAACAACAATTAAACAGTAAATAATAAGCAATGAATCATACTGCAAGCATCTTTTACTACACCCTGCAACACTCCTCTGTCTAAATAGAAGCACAGTGAAATCAGAACAATGGTCAATTAACCAACAACTCAACACTATAGCATTAAATCAGCAAATCATGTCAGAAGAATGAAAGGTTGTGCAACATCTTGAGAGGTGGCTGTTTCTCTGCAAACAGTACTGAGCCAGTGCTTAAAAAATATAGTAATTAAATTGAATGATGTACTGGGACATACAAAATAATTACACCTCCACATCAGCCAAAAACTAGATCTGTGGAAAAGATGTTTTAAATATACAAATACCCCAAACATAATTAACCTAAGGTCTTTAAAAAAAAGAAAGTGAAAGTGCTTGCATGATCTTGCAAGATTTGAATCTTTTATGGAAGATTTCCATCAGATCAAGCCTCGTGGCAGTCAGGAATTATATAGTCAAGTCACATTTTTGAATAGTGCTTTTGACAATAAACATTGTCTCAAAGAAACTTTATAGAATCCAGGACTGACAGACCAAAAACCCCTGTAAAGCAAGCCAAGGGCGAGAATTTATTGTATTACTTAAAATGTAACTTGTCTATATTGTCCTGGTTGTGTATTTATTGTATTACTTAAAATGTAACTTTTCTCTATTGTCCTGGTTGTGTATTTATTGTATTACTTTTTTTTTGTTTTTTGTTTTCTTTTTCTCCCCCTTTAGCGCATCCAATTGTTCAATTTGCATCGTGCTTCCTCTCTGTCTATGCCGAACCCTGCCCTGACAGAGGAGATCGAAGCTAACCCATATCCCCTCCGAAACACGAGCAGCAGCCAGATGCATCTTTGCCACCCACACATTGATGAGTTTGGCGCCACCTAGCGTTGCATGCGGAGAGACACACCCTAAGGGCACCCTCCCTCATCTCTTGTGCAGGCGCCTCTAATAAGCCAGCAGAGAACGTGATCGCATTCTGGCAGAGAGAGACCCACATCCGGTTCTTTGTCCCACCCCCCCCAGGTGAGCAACCGGACAATCGTTGCTCATACAGCCACTCAACTTCGAACCGGTGAAGCAAAGCTGGATTCGATACCACGTACTCAGAATCCAGCCCTGGTTGCAGCGCGTCTTTTTACCGCTGCGCCACCTGAGCGGCTTTTTATTTATTGTATTACTTAGAATGTAACTTCTCTCTATTGTCCTGATTGTGTATTTATTGTATCACTTGAACTTGACTTTATTGTATCATTTAAACTTGTCTATATTGCCCTGGTTGTGTATTTATTGTATCATTTAAACTTGTCTTTATTGTTCTGGTTGTGTATTTATTGTATTACTTGAACTTGTCTTTATTTCCCTGGTTGTGTATTTATTGTTTCTCTTGAACTTGTCTGTTGTCCTGGTTGTGTATTTATTGTATCATTAAATTTGTCTATATTGCCCTGGTTGTGTATTTATTGTATCACTTGAGCTTGTCTATATAATGGTTGTGTCTTTATAGTTCTGCTTGTGTATTTATTTTATCACTTGAGCTTGTCTATATAATGGTTGTGTCTTCGTTGTCTTGGTTGTGTATTTATTGCATCACTTGTTTTGGCACTTTTCACTGTAATGCTGCACCATGGTTCTAGAGAAACATTATTTTGTTTCAGTGTGCACTTGTGCATGGTTGAAATGACAGTAGTTTCAAGTTTCCAGACTTACATTTAGCCACAGAATCTAGATTATTTTGTGTTTGTTTATGTTTTTGTTGGGGTGTGTGTGTGTGTGTGTGTGTGTGTGTGTGTGTGTGTGTGTGTGTAAGTGTAAGTGTGTGTTTCTTTATTTCAAAATATATGGCATTCTTGAGCTATGAAATCAGCATCAGATGGAAAGTCTGAAACATTCACACCTGACTTGCAGGGCAAGTAAGGTGCAAGTGGAAACTAACATACCACTCATGCTAACATACCTATACGTGTATGTGATACGGGTATGTTAAGTGTTAAGTGGTGTGGAAAAAACTGAACTGAACTGCCTGAACTGACAGAATGAATAAGCACTAATTCCTACACACACACTCCAAAATCTTGTGGAAATATTTCCCTTTAGAGTGAATGCTGTTACAGCCACAAGGTGGGCGGCGTCGGCATAATATCACTTAATTCTTTTTCATGTGCACAAGCTCTGGCTGGGTGCCACACACACCCACAAGCAGTGATGGTGCCCTTGTTTCACCCATGATTTACAGTGACATGTCAGTTAGCATGAAGTTGCTGAAGATTTTCCACTTTCCCTTTTCAGATTAGGGTTGAGTATGTACTAGAAATAACAAAAGTGGAAGAGTAAGAAAGATACAGACGTCTTTGACTTGAGTTTTTGAGTTTTTATATGTTACCAATAATTAGCACTCACAAATCAAACCATCATAAAACTGATGCTTATAGAAATCTATCTGAATGCAAAAGACACTAATTAATGTGTTCATTCCTCACTATTTAGACTAAATGAAACCCATTTTGTTTTTCAAAATCAGCAGCTATTCAGCATTTTCTGTCCAAAACATTGATGGTCTCTACTTCTATCATTATTACTATACTGAAAGTCTTGACAGCAAGGGCAATTTCATCTACCAAACTAAAGAAGGGGAAATTTTTGGATGAAATAATGTCCAGCATCATGTTTTCCTAACAAAGTGAAATGTATCCTAAACTGCATTTTATCAAAAAGATGGTTGTTGTTGAATGCTACATTAAAATATCAAGGGAAACTGTGTCCACAGTTTTAATGCTTCTTAATATTTATTTACTTATTTATCTGGATTTTTAATGTCATGTTTTACACACCTCGGTTACATTCATGACAGAAACGGTAGTAACTCATTACACAAGATTCATCAGTTCACAAGTTTTGTTTTATCCCTTTTTCTCCCCATTTTTAGCATGTCCCATTTTTACCCAATTGCGCTATGCTTCCTCTCTACTGGTGCTGACCCCCGCCCCGACTGAGGAGAGGAGAGCGAACTGACACACGCCTCCGACACGTGAGCAGTAGCCGACTGAATCTTTTCACCTGGTTATTCAGCGTTATTCCTCGACTCTGTGCAGACACCATTAATCAGCCAGCAGAGGTTGTAATTGCATCAGTTATGAGGAGTCCCTATCCAGCTCCCTACCTACCTGGATGAACAACAGCCAAACGTAGTTCATGTGGCCGCCCAGCCCAGCCGGATGGCAGATCTGAGATTCGATATGATGTATTCAAAATGCCAGCTCTGGTGTGCTGGCGTATTTTACTGCTGTGCCACCTGAGCGGCCCAGTTCATACGTTTAATGTCAAACTCAGTCCCCAATTCACCTCACTTGCATGTTTTTGGACTGTGGGAGGAAACTGGAGCTCCCAGAGGAAACCCACACAAACATGGGGAGAACATGCAAACTTAACACAAAAAAGACCCGGACCGCCCCATCTGGGCATCAAACTCAGGACCTTCTTGCTGTGAGTGCTGCCCACTGAGCCCCCATGCTGCCCTGCTTCTAAATGTAGGTAAAAACCAAATATACTGTGATAGACGGATAGATAGATAGACAGACAGACAGACAGCTTCCAGTATTTGAACAAAAAGAGGAAAACTAATACAAATACAGCAACTCCATAGTGTCAGATGCCATGACAAGGGAGTCAAATCCATCACAAATCATTACATATTCACTAATGTACGTGTGTATAGTGTGTAAATCATTTAAGTATTGGAGGAAACGAATTTTACTTTCTCTTTTCACATCTACACATACCTTAAATTAAATTAAAAAAACAATGTAAACTTTAATTAAGTGTCATAACCAACATTTCAAAGTCCTACCTTTGATGAAGTTGCGTTTATCTTCACCCAGAAGACTGGATGAGGAACCCATAATGGCGTACTTTTATATTCTTTATATATACAAAATGCTTTCTGTTGAGGTAAAGTTGAAGTGTGTTGCTGTTAGCTCGACTGCAGTTCAAGCTGTCAGCTGTGAGCTCAGTACGTCACTGCTTCTACACTGCATACTACTCTACTATACAGTGTGCAGTAGTAGTAGCCTTTGTTGTAATGTGAGTTGATACTAACTAGAATACTAGTGTGTAGGATTGCACGTGGTCTACCTCACCCAGCATTCCTGAAGATGTTTCCTGCTCCACCTGTCGAGAAACATTCCCAGCCCAGATGTACTGTACACTATTCATAACTACTCCAGGTGAGGTTTAGTTAAAAAGGACTGAACCTTCAATGGCTTTACAAAATAACAAACTAATTTCCACTTAGTATGGCAGAAAATACACTCCATGTACCATTAATTGGTGCATTGGCCTATTTATATGGGAACAAGCAATGTCACCAGCTATAGTTCATCATATGTCCTATTAAGAAATCAGAGGTCACAAAGGCTAGGTTAAATGAATTTTATACACCAACAAATAAAATGTAAGCTATTGTATGTACAGTATATTTCAACTCTGCTAATATGGACAGCACTGTTGCTTCACAGCAGAAAAGTCCTGGATTGGATTCCCAAGTAGAGCGGTCTGTGTCCTCCCTGTGTCTGTGTGGGTTTGCTCCCACAGTCCATAGAAATGCAGTCAGGTTTACTGGAGCTCACATGAAATGACGTGGCGGGCCGGATGTGGCCCGCGGGCCATGAGTTTGGCACCCCTGCCTTAGGGTATCATGAGTACAATTTACTGGTCAAAAGGCAGGAAACACTGTGGTGTCGGGCCATTACAGGGCAAACACGTGGGGCAATTTTAGTAGTGTTAGGACGAATCTTTTAGTTCAAGAGGTCCTGAAGAAGCAGTTGGGAAGTCCAGAAAGTACTCTTCAAAACACTTTATTAAGTGTAAAAATGATCTGTGAATATATGTCAGAGCTAAGCCGATCGGCGCTCTTTTCTCCTGCAGTCTAGAAACACAACCACCAAAGAAAGAGACCCGGCCTCTGAGCGCGCCCTTCTTTTAAACTCTTTTAAAGTCTAGGCTCCTCCTCCGCCGCTGCTGTTGGAGCCAATGAAATGTGTTAAAAAACCCAGGGCTCCGCCTCCCCCCCTTCGGTAGGAGTCAGGGAGGGAGCCTGGCCGGCGCCATTTTGAACAAAGGGAGCAAGGCCGGCGCCATTTTGAACAAAGGGAGCACGTGGGTGTTTGCCGGAACACTTCCCATATTAAATGTATGTTTTTATGTTCCGAAAAACCTAACAGTAGCTCCAGTAAACCTGACTGCATTTCTATGGACTGTGGGAGCAAACCCACACAGACACAGGTAGGACACAGACCTGGAAATTAGTTTGGCACCCCTGCGAGAGCTTAAACGACTGTACGATTGTTGTAATGGGTACTAGTGTAATGCGCTCCTGCGCCTTTAAGTGGCAACCGTTGACATCGTAGTCATGGCAACTAACTTTGACCTTCGCTAGAAGCCATGTGACTTTTACGGCAAAAGAACGCGGGGTAGCGTAGTCAGTAATGTAAACAATAATAAATAAATACAGATAAATATCTTGCAGTATAATACCAAAGCATCGTCTGTAAGTAGTGACGTTTATATTCTCAGTTGTTAGTAAATGTTTAGTGAGTATATCACAGCGTTTTAGTTACAAATTTACTGTAATTAAATACTATTGTTACCATTACTATAGCAATTAGTATCTTTACACAAAATGCTAACTCGTTAGCGTTATTTTACGTTTGGTTAAATCTCATATTGTACCAGATGTAACACTTGACTACAGCTGTGTGCTTTTACTGTATTAGGTTCTTTATTGTTTTTATTGTTTGTATGTTTACTTTATTTTGATGCACACAGTGTATCACACAGCTGGGAAGCAAATAAAACCGACTGTATTCTGAAGAGAGCTGTCTGTCTGTCTGTGTCTGTCTGTCTAGCTGAGAAAGGGGGATAAACTATTAGTGAGGGCAGTAAAGTGTAAAGTGACACATCCTGCCAGTAGATAATGTTAAGAAATATTTACACATAATCCCAAAATATGCAAGAAGATAAGTAAGAAAATTAAGCAGAAGGAGGAAATTTCATAAAAATGAAAACAAGTTTGTGCTTCAGGAAGAGAAACCGGTGCGTCTCTTGTGTTATGAGGCTGTCTGTGGTAAAGGAAGACAATATAAATGCAGAATTCAGCCTCCAAGAAAAACAACAGACTGCAATCACAGCAGAATACGTTACAATCGGCCCTTTGAGGGCCACAATAATGCTGATGTGGCCCTCGGTGAAAATTAGTTTGACACCTCTGCCCTAAGGTGTGCAGCGGTTTACAATACAATAGCATAAATTATATACATTGGTTGGGATTAAGCCAATAATTTGTGGATAGCCTTTCTAACTATTGAGTTTAGGTGTTTCAGCTACATTTTTGGCACAGCGGTAAAGTACGCTAAAGTACATCGTATCGAATCTCAGCTCTGCCTTTCCGACTGGGCTGGGCGGCAGCATGAACAACGATTGGCTGTTGTTCAAGGTTAGAGGGTGAGAAAGTCGAATCATAGGTCCTCATAACTGGTGCGACTGCGGCCCCTGCTGGCTGACTACTGGTGCCTGCACAGGGCTGAGGAATAATGCTGATGGAGGTGTGGACGCAATCAGGGTAATTGGACACGACTAGATTAGGGGAGAAAAATTTGGGGGAAAAAGCGGGAAAACTCATCAGTTCGAAACTCAGCTCTGCCATCCGGCTGGGCGACTACATGAAAAGCGATTGGCTGTTGTTCATACAGGGTGGGGAGCCGGATAAGGACCTTATAAATGATGCAATTACGACCTCTGCTGGCTGATTGATTGGCTGAAATCATTGACAAGCTCCTCCCGTGTAATTCTGGACTGACCTCACCTTTCTCAGAATCATTCTTACTCCACCAGGTGAGATCTTGCATGGAGCTCCAGAGTGAAGGTGATTGACTGTGATCTTGTATTTCTTCCATTTTTGAATGATCGCACCAACAGTGGTCTCTTTCTCACCAAGCTTCTTGCTGATGGTCTTGTAGCCCATTCCAGCCTTGTGCAGGTCTACAATCTTGTCCCTGACGTCCTTTGATAGCTCTTTGGTCTTGCCCATGGTGGTCGAGAGATTTGAACGGAAGAAACTGATTCTGTGACAGGAGTCTTTTATACAGGGACAGGACTAATTTGTGTGCCTTTTGTGCACATAACCGATCTGTGGGGGTCAGAATTCTTGCTGGTTGGTAGGGGATCAAATACTTATTTCCCTTAATTAAATACAAAATAATTTATAACTTTTATTTAATGTTTTTGTTCTGGAATTTTTGTTGATATTCTGTCTCTCTCTGTTAAAATAAACCTTCCATAAAAATTATAGACTGTTCAAGTCTTTGTAAGGGGGTAAACTTACAAAATCAGCAGGGGATCAAATACTTATTTCCCCCACTGTATATATATATATGTGGCGGCTATATATATATATATATATATATATATACAGTGTGGGAGGTTTCATGGCTAAATTGGACCAGTCTGGTGGCCAATCTTCATTAATTGCACATTGCACCAGTAAGAGCAGAGTGTGAAGGTTCAATTAGCAGGGTAAGAGCACAGTTTTGCTCAAAATATTGCAATGCACACAACATTATGGGTGACATACCAGAGTTCAAAAGAGGACAAATTGTTGGTGCACGTCTTGCTGGCGCATCTGTGACCAAGACAGCAAGTCTTTGTGATGTATCAAGAGCCACGGTATCCAGGGTAATGTCAGCATACCACCAAGAAGGACAAACCACATCCAACAGGATTAACTGTGGACGCAAGAGGAAGCTGTCTGAAAGGGATGTTCGGGTGCTAACCCGGATTGTATCCAAAAAACATAAAATCACATTTCCAAGACGAATTGACGCTGTATTGGCCACAAAAGGAGGCCCTACACCATACTAATAAATTATTGTGGTCTAAAACCAGGTGTTTCAGTTATTTTGTCCAACCCCTGTATATATATATATATACCAATCAGGCATAACATTATGACCACTGACAGGTGATTATCTCGTCATCACGGCACCTGTTAGTGGGTGGGATATATTAGGCAGCAAGGGAACATTTTATCCACAAAGTTGATGTGTTAGAAGCAGAAAAAATGGATGAGCATAAGGATTTGAGCGAGTTTGACAAGGGCCAAATTGTGAAGGCTAGACGACTGGGTCAGAGCATCTCCAAAACTGCAGCTCTTGTGGGGTGTTCCCGGTCTGCAGTGGTCAGTATCTATCAAAAGTGGTCCAAGAAAGGAACAGTGGTAAACCAGCGACAGGGTCATGGGCGGCCAAGGCTCATTGATGCACGTGGGGAGCGAAGGCTGGCCTGTGTGGTCCGATCTAACACACGAGCTACTGTAGCTCAAATTGGTGAAGTTAATGCTGGTTCTGATAGAAAGGTGTCAGAATACACAGTGCATCACAGTTTGTTGCGTATGGGGCTGCATAGCCACAGACCAGTCAGGGTGCATGAGCATCGGAACTGGACCACGGAGTAATGGAAGAAGGTGGCGTCACATGTGCGTCCCTTACCTGGGGAACACATGGCACCAGGATGCACTATGGGAAGAAGGCAAGCCGGTGGAGGCAGTGTGATGCTTTGGGCAATGTTCTGCTGGGAAACCTTGGGTCCTGTCATCCATGTGGATGTTACTTTGACACGTACCACCTACCTAAGCATTGTTGCAGACCATGTACACACTTTCATTAAAACAGTATTCCCTGATGGCTGTGGCCTCTTTTAGCAGGATAATGCGCCCTGCCACAAAGCAAAAATGGTTCAGGAATGGTTTGAGGAGCACAACAACAGGACACAAAAGGCCATGTTTGGTTTATTTAATTTACTAAAAAAATTTCTTGCATCACTAATCACAAATAAAAGAAACACAAGCACAATAAAAGAAAAGCAAATGTCTCTACAAATTTTAGATTTCAAACCTGAACAAAATAAATATGGGAATTAGATTCTTGCCGGCTCAGTTTGACAAACACAAAAAAATCAAAATCTCAGTGCATGTATGTGCTCGCATCCTGCCAACTCATAATACCATAAACAATTGCATATATGTAATACTTCGGTGCAATCAGATCAGAACATCAGGGCGTTAGTCAGGAAAACAGTGGAGCTGAAAACCCAGAGTCACTAGAGGGCGACTAATAGGTTCAGAAGGAAGCGAGTCCAGAAATTCATAGAACATTTCTAGAAGACAAACAGCTGAAACATCTGTTTAATTGTATAATGTTATGTGCAGACAGGATGGTTACAATTCGATTTGCTCTCACTCCGGTACTTTTGGATGACTTAGTTCGTTTTGCCCGCCCCATCCTTCTTGCTGCTGGCACTGGATGGTACAGGGTTGTAGGTAGACACACTGTACTTGGTGAGCACAGACTTGAACTGCTCCAGTGTGGCATCAGTGCGAACTCCTGTAGGGTCGAAGTGCGTGCGGCTCACTCTGAACCCGGCCTCAGTCAGGTACTGCAGAAACTTATTTAGCCTTAAAGAGTGGAAAAGTGTAAAAGAGTAAAACACCTTACACAAACAGCAAGGTCCAAAAGTATACCAGGCTTCCTGTTTACATTTCTCTATTTTATAGTTTAAAGATATTCAGTTAGCAACCACATCTGGTACTTGAGAATGTATATTTTTAACAAAAAATTTAATGGAAAGTCAAATGAACTCCTTTAGTTCCAACCGTTAGTGTTACCATACACTGTGTGTTTGAGATTGATGTCTTGTAATATTTTCAGGTTTGTTTGTTTTTTTTGGGGGGATGAAAAAGGATTTTTCTTACATATATGGGGATTAAAGGGCAAATTGATTCAGCTTTTGTGGCTAATACAATTATAGGTAATAACTCGAGGTACAGAACAACCCCATAAAAAGGGGTGTGAGAGCAGTAAATTCCTCAGCCTTCGGGGCATCCTGCTCTCTGTAATTGCTGCGCCCAGCTGTGCACAGACCCACCCCCCAAAAAATGTGGTAAAACCATAAACCAGATAAAAGCCAGGAGAAAAAACTGGTTAGGACAGGTTGGTGACTAGGGATACGGGTCACTTTGCGAGCATAAGGTTTGGCAAGGGGTATAAAAACTTTTTGCATGCACAGGACGGGGTCTGTGCTTCAACTTCCAGCGAAGGGTGACGACTCAGAACGCTGCAGCCTGAGAGCCTGGGGAGAGCTGATTTATTTGCAACTTTTTAATAAACCGCTTAACTTTAAAATGAGTGTGTTGACCTGATCAATTATCTAGAAAAGATTCATTAGATACAACACTTTCTAAATATTAAATTTTTCTGTTTATAAGCTCACCAGACAGACCAGTCTAGCACCTGGACTAATGTTATAACAGCATGGCTGCATGTTCAGTGTAGAATGTGACTTGGTGTTCATTCATTCATTCATTAATCATCTGTTTTACCTCTACTTTATCCTATTCAGGGTCATCATGGGTCTGATTTACTGGGCAGTTCGCCAGTCCATCACAGGGCATACAGACTAGGGCTGGGCGATTTTCACGATTAATTCGGTTAATTCGCATGAACGTTTTCACCCGATGTTAGAATGTGACAATCGCGATTGTTTACATACTTTATATTTTAATTAAAATACCAACATGTCACGAAGCAGAAACTGACCAGACGCTCGCGGAATATAAATCAGGGAAAGTTTAATATAAAAAGGGCGAAAACAGTGTACAAAATCAGGTAGAGTCCAAAACCAGCGAAAACCAAAACAGTAAACGGAAGACAACAAGGATTATACACGGTAACGTTACGGTAACGGTAACACCGCTGAACTGAATCAAAATACGGAGCCGATGAGTGCGATCAGGATTGGCTGGAAAGTAACGAATCGCGTTACTGTAATTGAGGTGTTTTTTTTGTGTACTTGTACTTTTTAAAGTAGATTTTACAGCCTGTAATTTTACTTTTACTTAAGTATGTTTTGTATTAAGAATTGTAATTCGCTACATTTTAAATCACATCCAATACTGAGTAAAAAAAATCACGTCTGGGAAACTGCTGCAGTGAATTCTGCGATAGGGAGTCGGATCTTTTGTTTCGGTTCCTTTTAAAGAGCCGTATGTATGTAACGACTCCCAAATGCGCGAATCGGTTCCTTTATTTTGGCTTAAAGGGCCGTTCAATAGAATCGAATCATTCTACGACACATAATAGTGGTTAATACAGTTTGAAAGTTTTATGGGACTAAAATGACACATTACACATCCTTAAATGTTTAAAATGTTGTATCCACCCCCCGAATCACAAGAGGACAAAAATCAAAGCTGAGCTGAGTGATCACTTGATGCCCCCCCCAGTGTAGATACTGATACAGACTCACTCAGTGGTGGAAACAGCACAGTACAGGCTCGTGTTCCTTTTAAGAAACCTGTAAAGAACTTTTTGTAGTTTTTTTCCTAATGTAAGGAGGTTCTGCTGAACATTATTTAAAATAAAAGTAGTTTGAGCTATTCTTAGATATAGATAGATAAGGATATAGATAATTTAGATCTATTTTGTTTTAATTATTGTTAATTATTGTGATATCGTTATTGTTATAAAGTTTGAGTCCCTTAAAAGGATAATAATACTACTGTTACTATTTTTGCACTTCTGCAGCCTTTAATTCCAATGCAAAAAAAGAAATTTGAGTCTTATTTTAATTGCATTATACAAGAACAAAAAAAATCGAAATCGTAATCGACAATCGGGTATAATTTTCAAATAATCGAGATTTTTTTTTTTTTTTTTGCAAAATCGCCCAGCCCTAATACAGACACACAGACACACACACACACCTAAGGCAATTTTATTGGCTGCAATTAACCTGACTGCATGTTTTTGGACTGGTAGACACTGGGAGAACATGCAAACTCCACATAGAAAGGACCCAGACCATTCTACCAGGGGGTCGAACCCAGGATCTTCTTGCTGTGAGGTGACAGTGCTACCCACCGACCCACCCGACTTGGTGTTTTCATGTTGAAAAAGCATCGACAGCCTTACAAAAGACACTGTCTAGGTAGCAGAATATGATGTTTCCAAATGTGAAAATATTCTCCACTGTGGCATTTGGGTGGCACAGAGGTCTATTATGCTAGCCCACCCATGCTGAGATCGGGGTTCGAATCTCAGCAGTGCTATCAGCTGACCGGGTGTCTACACGGACATGATTGGCTATGTCTGGGAGGGATGGCCAAAGCTCTATTCAGGGTGTTCGTGCCTTGGACCCAGTGTTTTCCATAGATACCAGGATAAAGTGGTTGATGAACTTTCCAGTGTTATTGGTAACAGATCCAAGTTAAATGTACAGGTTACCTGCCACCTTGACAGTGATACACTGTTTACCATGACAGACCCTGGCTTTGGAACTTTTGGATTATCAACCAATCTGAATTGTCCTTTTCGTGTTGGTCCAGCTGTGGTTTGTGTGATTACTTACAGGATCTTTTTGAGTTGGAGTTTAATTTCATTGTCATTTTATAGCACAGAATGTGGTCACATTAGGGCACTTGATGTTTACACGTTTGTGAACTTAGCCATTTGTATTAGGTAGTTTGGGCATTTAGAGTTCTCTGACCATTTAATTGCTGTTTAATTATCAGATCACAAAGAGTGAACCTACTTGGGCATGTTCATGCCACGGATGCTGTGACGATGAATGCTGTAGTAGAAAGCAGGATGCTCCAAGGACGCGTCTGATTTCAGCTTCTTTACCACGCTACCAGACTCATCTCCACCTTTTCTCTTGCCTGAAAGGGTAATAATATGGTTAAAAAAAAATCATGTCTTTATTGATCTTGCTTTGTGCAAATGCACAATCATGCCAGAACATGAGACGTACTTCCCCAAACTAATGCCACAACAGATGGAGCATATTACAAACCCTGGGTGGGTAGCAGAGAAAAATAATAATTAAATAATTTGTAACACAAAGCCTCCACAAGGGTGCGTACACGTACATCTTATAGAGAGAGTAAAATGCATTTTTTTGCATGAATTGCATAAAAAATCATAGACAAAATGTGGGTCATTTGAAACCCTGGGTGGGTAGATTGACCCTAACTTTTTAATTAGTGGTAGCCCTCGTAGAGATGAGTCTAAGGGGTTAGTTAGTTGTTTAATGCAGTGTTTTATTAATTTAATAACTGTGATTTGCTAAAATGTTAAAAATGTTTTGTTTTAGTCATGTATTTAGGAAAAAAAAAGATTTCTGTGGCTTAGATAAACTCAGTCCTAATATTTTGAAAGTGTTTATAATATTAAAATCCATATTTAAGATTTTGCATTTTTCTGTTTTTTTTTGCCAAGTAAAACTGCTACCTGACTGATCAGCAGTGTCCACTTCCTCCACCTTCTGTAAAGTCTTGATGACCACACCACACTCCACTGTAAACAATAAAAACATAAGCACTGTTTAGCTAATCTAACACTGATATTAAATGAGAAGCTAATTATTTATTTATTAGGATTTTAACATCATGTTTTACACACTTTGGTTACATTCATGACAGAACAAGTAATTACTGGTTACACGAGATTCACCAGTTCAAGTCTTCAACGTCAAACACAGTTGTGGGAGGAAACCGGAGCTCCCAGAGGAAACCCGCGCAGACATGGGGAGAGCATGCAAACCCGAAACCTTCTTGCTCTATGGCGACAGTGCTACCCACTGAGCCACCGTGCCATCCCAAGAAGCTAATTAAAAGAGCTAAGTTTTGGATGGGCAGGACAACTCTTTGTCCATCTTTGCTCCTCAACAACTCATAAAAACTGCTTTTGTACCAAATCATGATTACAATCACCTGTTGACATCACCTGTTTAAAATCACAACATATTTTTTTTTTTTTTTTACCCACATTAGTAGCCATAAATTTCCCCCATCCCAACTTTTTTTGGAACGTGTTGCAGGCCTGAAATGCAGGAATGTATTAGAGATGGAACGATCGATCGGCTATGAATCGGTATCGGCCGATTTTTAATCAAAATATGCTATCGGCGATCGGCGATATTTCCTAAAAGTAGCCGATCCGATCGTGTGATATATAAAGATCACGTTAAGCTTAACAGCTCAGGGGATTGATCCAGACTTTGAGCTACAAAGCACCAACCATCGCATCAAAATTCGTCAACAATCGTACAGAAACCATCGTAAAAGCTCTTCATGACCTAAAATAACATCATTAACGTTGTGCATCATACATACGATGTAATTTTGCTGATTGTAATATTTACTTTAAAAAGATAATTCAACACGGTCACATCTGAGTCGATTCTATCAGCACGTTATATAAACTCCTGGTTCACTTTGGTAAATCGGAAGCGGTTGTTACTTGTGATGTAGATGAGAACAGAAAACGTTACAGAGCCAATCAGAGGCAAAAGTTTATTCATTACCAAATTCGTTAGTTCAGGATCATCTGCTGAACTTTTAGGATCATCCGAAAACTTTTAGCTCCTTAGACGGAACGAGTCTGACTCGGTTACAGATCTGTGGTAATAGCAGTTTAATTAAGCTTTTTAATTGAGCTTTTTAATGTAAGAGAGTTACACAGAATGTTCTGTAGTAGCTGGTGTTTATTTAAAACCACGACATTTAATTAGTAACAGTAAACACGGAGAGATAACTGAGAAGAGAAACTTACGCTTCGCGAAAAATGAATCGACTCGTGAATCACTTTAAGCGATACAGTGAACAGATCATTTCTCTTAAAGGCACAAACACAAACACAGACGCACGCACGCGCTGCTCCGGTTTATCTTCACTGTGAGGCTCTTTTTAAGGTTTTTTCAGACTGAACTGGATAACATTAAACCTGCGTGTGTGGTCAGTTAGACTAATGAAATATGTTCCCCCCCCCCCCCCATCGGAATCGGCTATCGGCCGATAGCCCTGAAAGATCGGAGATCGGAAGCGGTGCCAAAAACCCCGATCGGTACATCTCTAGAATGTATAATAACAAATGAAATGAAGTTGATCAGACAAAACTTACTGTCTGTAATAAAATTAAAGTCATAGTAAACATAAGAAATACTGTTTTTTTTTTTATTTGCATTTTCCATACTATCCTAACTTTTTCTGATTTGGGGTTGTAAGACCTCTTTTACCCTTATAAAGTTCTGTACAGAGCTCTTTAGATTTCCTTATTTGAATCCTTGTGGCTCAATCTAATACATGCAGTCAAACTTGCCCTATTTAAATTGTTTATTATTAGACAGAGATACAGAAAAAGAAGTATTGTGGAATCCATTATAATTCCAAAACAAGGTATTTAGTTTACTCAAATTATTACTATTAAAACACAAACACACATTCTTCGGCTACCTCCAGCACTGCAAGCTAAAGAACTATGCACACATACCCTGGTTGGCCAGAACTGATTGGCCGCTGACAGAGAAAGACTTGAGTGTGGTGCATTCAGCCTCAGAGATCAGGGTCTTCACCAAAGGCTGAATATCGTCCATGCTGTGCTGTACTGCTGCCACCAGCATGCGCCTCAGGAAGCCCACGTTGAACAGAGACCCTGACCTAGAAAACACAATTACTTATTCAAGTCATGCTTTGTGATCAGTGACCCAAATGTGGGTTAATAAAGGGTTTTTAAATATGATTGTATGAATGAAATATTACAAACAGCATCTAACCAAAGAGGTCCTAGCTCAACAGCGGTTTTCCCAGGCATGCTGCCATGGCACTGACACGGCAGCTGTTTGTACAGATTCTCTACAGGTGAAACAAAGATGCCATATAAACATACTAAAGATAGACATCGACGGTTGTGGTTTATTTGTTTGTCCCGAACTCACCCTCAACCATGCTGCCTGGTTTAAGGAACACCCTCTCCTCACACCACTGGCAGTGCAGTAGCTGCCGGAGCTTCTTGGCCGATTCGTCAGCTTGCGTGGGGCCCCGGAGCACCCGCACCACTACCAGCACGAAATGTTCCAGAGCCACGGCCAATAAAACCTCGATTCCTTTATTACAGCGTGCTGCGGCCCTGCAAACACATACATACTGTTTTTATACACAAACATATTTGTTTTTGTCACTGGAACAATAATTTGGGTAAATTTTGGGCATATTCATTCAAATTTACATAGTTCTATAATGTCATTTAGCTAAGTCTGTAATTATAATTGACTACAGCTGATGGCTGCTCAGTACCATCTGTTTTATCTTCCAATTTAGTCATTTCCAATTCCTGATTGTGAATCCACCTGCACTTGCACAACCCTCAATCTGATCAAGGAGAGCCAGATCACCACACGTCACCTCTGATACGTTTCCAATCTGCGACTGCTTATCTTTACCTACCAGAGTTGGGTTTTCAACATAGAGCCATATTGAATACAAAGAGACACACTAAGCTCCATGTGACAATAATTAGATATTTGGAAAGCATTCAAGCCCAACAACACTGCACCTACTGTCAGCATTTTGCAGCCATAGGAACTGATGTTTTGCTCAAAAGTAAAATGGGAGGGGCTATTACCTCAGAATTCATGACTTGTAGAATGACTAAACTTGGCTAAAAATCAGTGTAAAAAACAAAATGACCAAATTATTGACCAAAATGGACAGAAGTATGAGGACACTGGAAATTAGGCTTGTTGGACATCCCATTCTAAAAACATGGGCACTAATATGAGTTGCTTCTCCTTTGTGGAAATATCAGCTTTCCACAAGATTTTGAGGTGTGTCTGAATTTAGGAACTTGTCTCAATTCAGTCATTTAGCACTGATATTGAACAAGTAGGTCTGGCTTGCAATTGACAAAGACGGCCAGTGGGGTTGAGATCAGAGCTTAACTCTCACCCATTTACATAGATAAAACTTTATTTATAAAGAAATATGTCCTTGTTACTAAACTTGCATGGTCATGTTTTGAGTTTTTCACATGCAGTTGGTACAACAGGACAGAGAAAAAAAAAAGTGAAAACCCAGAGCCATCCAGGGGCGGCAATAATTAATTCAGCACTCTGGGGTAATTCCATTGTGAGGCCTGAAAGTGCAGCAACCTCGTCCAAGTTTACATGAAAAGATAAAGACTGGCAACATCTGTAGCTGGGATAAATCAGGATGGGAATTTGTCCATCAGTTACTGTTTTAGAGAAAAGCAGGTTTGGTAACAGAGAAGCTGGCAAATGCCGAGAGGAAACCCATGATTACATAGGAAACTTTCCACCTGGAGCTAATTAACAGTGCAAATGATCATCAGTTTAAAAAAAACCAACACATCAGTCATCTGCGTCTCTGTGTGCCAGCCATAACTGGCATGGCAGGTGAAGCAAGATTCTGCAGCTGGGCTCACCTTAACCCATTACAGTTGGGACAAATTTGGGCGCATCATATGGCATTTTGTGCCTTTTCATCTTCGTAATTCTAATCTAGATCTAAACGTATTAAAAAATGAAACGAAAACAAACTGTCCTCATATGACTACAAATATATTTTTATAAGCATGCCCCCTACTCACATGTTTTTTATACACTTACAAAAACTGTTTTGTATTTGGTTTGTTTCAACACATTTAATTATGGTAAATTACGAAACACATGCCTTACCTGGCTACTGAGGCAACTACCATGCGTGCTGCCAGCTCTCTGTAGTATTCCGTCCTGACGATCTGGCAACCGTAATGGCGGAGGGTCACGTTCAGAGATTTGGAGTAAAGTGATCCGGTGTCTGTTGAGGTCACTGAAACAATGCCCAAGTTGCGCACGTTTCGGAACGCAGCATCCAAGTAGTTGACTGACGTGCCAAATGGGTCCAAGTGTCTGGCAATGAGAAGAACCATGAAATGAATCCCAATTTTAAATAATACACATAAAAACATACTTACAAATGGTTGCTTAATTGTTTAACTTCTTAGTAACTCAGTATACACACAAACATATATGTTTATATATATATTTATATATATACAGTGTATCACAAAAGTGAGTACACCCCTCACATTTCTGCAGATATTTAAGTATATCTTTTCATGGGACAACACTGACAAAATGACACTTTGACACAATGAAAAGTAGTCTGTGTGCAGCTTATATAACAGTGTAAATTTATTCTTCCCTCAAAATAACTCAATATACAGCCATTAATGTCTAAACCACCGGCAACAAAAGTGAGTACACCCCTAAGAGACTACACCCCTAAATGTCCAAATTGAGCACTGCTTGTCATTTTCCCTCCAAAATGTCATGTGATTTGTTAGTGTTACTAGGTCTCAGGTGTGCATAGGGAGCAGGTGTGTTCAATTTAGTAGTACAGCTCTCACACTCTCTCATACTGGTCACTGAAAGTTCCAACATGGCACCTCATGGCAAAGAACTCTCTGAGGATCTTAAAAGACGAATTGTTGCGCTACATGAAGATGGCCAAGGCTACAAGAAGATTGCCAACACCCTGAAACTGAGCTGCAGCACAGTGGCCAAGATCATCCAGCGTTTTAAAAGAGCAGGGTCCACTCAGAACAGACCTCGCGTTGGTCGTCCAAAGAAGCTGAGTGCACGTGCTCAGCGTCACATCCAACTGCTGTCTTTGAAAGATAGGCGCAGGAGTGCTGTCAGCATTGCTGCAGAGATTGAAAAGGTGGGGGGTCAGCCTGTCAGTGCTCAGACCATACGCCGCACACTACATCAAATTGGTCTGCATGGCTGTCACCCCAGAAAGAAGCCTCTTCTGAAGTCTCTACACAAGAAAGCCCGCAAACAGTTTGCTGAAGACATATCAACAAAGGACATGGATTACTGGAACCATGTCCTATGGTCTGATGAGACCAAGATTAATTTGTTTGGTTCAGATGGTCTCAAGCATGTGTGGCGGCAATCAGGTGAGGAGTACAAAGATAAGTGTGTCATGCCTACAGTCAAGCATGGTGGTGGGAATGCCATGGTCTGGGGCTGCATGAGTGCAGCAGGTGTTGGGGAGTTACATTTCATTGAGGGACACATGAACTCCAATAAGTACTGTGAAATACTGAAGCAGAGCATGATCCCCTCCCTCCGGAAAATGGGTCGCAGGGCAGTGTTCCAGCATGATAATGACCCCAAACACACCTCTAAGACGACCACTGCTTTATTGAAGAGGCTGAGGGTAAAGGTGATGGACTGGCCAAGCATGTCTCCAGACCTAAACCCAATAGAACATTTTTGGGGCATCCTCAAGCGGAAGGTGGAGGAGTGCAAAGTCTCGAATATCCGCCAGCTCCGTGATGTCTTCATGGAGGAGTGGAAAAGCATTCCAGTGGCAACCTGTGAAGCTCTGGTAAACTCCATGCCCAGGAGAGTTAAGGCAGTTCTGGGAAATAATGGTGGCCACACAAAATATTGACACTTCAGGAACTTTCACTAAGGGGTGTACTCACTTTTGTTGCCTGTGGTTTAGACATTAATGGCTGTATATTGAGTTATTTTGAGGGAAGAATAAATTTACACTGTTATATAAGCTGCACACAGACTACTTTTCATTGTGTCAAAGTGTCATTTTGTCAGTGTTGTCCCATGAAAAGATATACTTAAAAATCTGCAGAAATGTGAGGGGTGTACTCACTTTTGTGATACACTGTATATATGAGTGGCACCAGACCCGTCTAGTCTCCAACTCACATGTAGTCAAAGGCTCTCAGGTGCATTATGACGTTGGCATCCATCTGGCACACTTCTACAGTGTTGACAGACGAGTCGTTGTCCCCCGCACTCTCCGTCTGCCAGCCCATGCGCCCCCCATCCACTCGGATGTTGTTGAGTTGACAGTTCTCCTTGATCATCTTCACGCAGGCCTCACTGATGTCATTTATGGTCACTTTAACAGCACTATGAAGGTGCTTGGCCCACTGCAGGCCCATTATACCTGCACAGGAATAGTAACAGGATACCACACTAAATATACTGTAATAAACTACCATTTCATATTAAAACAGTTTAATTATAATCAATCTCTACCCTGGTAAGGTCCTTTTCTATCACATACTGGTAAAAGAGGTTCTCTAGTGGTTGTGGGAGCTGACTAGGAATAAGTACACGTAGACCTCACATTCAGTGTTTATGCAATGATCTTACACAGTGGAAAATCATGTTATAAACTATGCAGGTCTATATCATTTGCTCCTTTTTAAATTGTCTTAATACGGATATACTCAAGTTTGCCACTGTATTCTGGCAACTTCTGCTGATCAAGGCCGCCTGCTTTGTTCCATGCATTTTCCCTTTTTTTGCATCTTCTGACATGTGCAATAGCTAACCACTTCTTTTCACTTCTTCTTCTGCACAAAGGATATTCACACAGTGATTAGTATCACAGTCATGCACTGCTCTCCATTATTTACCGCCAGCTAGCAGAGGCTGCAATTGCAACAGCAATGAGGAATCCCTTCAGCCTGCACTCCGTTAGACCTAGCTAATCATGTCTGTGTAAGCGCCCAGCCAGCTGATAGCAGAGCGGACATTCAAACTCAAAAGCTGATCACCCCCCACCCCCTAGAAATGGATTCTTAAGGGAAACTCATTCATCTATATTCTTCCGTCCCCCATGCCACTGTTGCAGTAGTAAAAAAATTACCCTAGATTACCCAATCTGGCCTGTCTGTTGAGCACCCTAGAAGGTTGGTAGCACATACGCAGTAGACTGATGCACAACCATCTCATATCGGCAAATTAAGGGAGCAGGAACAAAAATGCAAAACTATTGATGTTGGCACCTCTGTATTGTGGATTCAATACAGCTGTGGTTGATGAAACTCACCAGTGGCTCCAAATGCATCCAGACATTCCACTGGACTTCTTTCCTCTGCAAGAACCGCAAGAGAACAAAATACCAGCTGCCTAAAGTACCAGAAAAAAGCCCACTTAGATTATACAGGAAACCAGATCAATGTCTGCACCCTGACTAAGCCATTGACAGTAATCCACAGAATGAGGTGAAATGCCAGGGTATTCTTTCCAGCTCAAGTAATGTTATACCTGTTGTTCTTCATCTTGCGGCTGAAGTAGGAGTCTGTCTTCTGTGGTGTGCTGTAGTTGGGCATGAGCTGCACGTTGGTGCCCAGCTCCTTCATGATCTCGTAGGCTTGTCCACTTGGGACTGTAGGTCACATGCATTCAAAGATTTAGTTTTTTCTACATACACTTTGCTTTCTATATGATGTATATTTTAGTTACAAAAAAAAGTTTTCTGACCCGGTTCTTCGTACGATGTGTCCGAGGTGCCCGTATAACTGGCCTCAGTCTCGCCTTTGTTGACGTGTCTTTTGAGGTGGCTGACCATGTCTGTTTTTCTGGCAATAGTCACTGAACATACTACACAATGGTAGTGTGCCACTAGTCGGGCTTGACTCTGTAAAACACACACACGTTCTTGTATATATTTGTATATATTTATTTTTGAACAGGCATACACATAGCAGGTGCATTGGTGTGAACACACAAATACACCCCAATTTGACCCAACTACAGGACATAGCCAATAAACACATGTCCAGCCATGATGCTTTTAACAAATGTGCTAGATTATTCTGGTTCTTCTATACGTGTTTAGTGTAAAAACTATTTATTTAATGTCTGTTTTACCACAGCTTTATCCTATTCAAATCCTGCAGAGCTCTGTACATAATCAGGAGAAGGTTTCACAAATCATTATTCCCATTTCAATCTAGTGTAATTTATTTGATAGTGTGATCCAGCCCACTGTGATTTACGTGAGGTATGGGGTCCAGTCATTGTGCATAGCTACACTAAATGAGACAGAAGTGTAACAAAATCCAACTGAAGTATTTTGATTTCATCAGATTATCAACAAAGAGATAGATCCCTACATTTCTGGATGCACCTAAATCGAGTACCAAAGATACTAAATAATATATCAGTAAGCAGAAACAATATATTTTTCATTTTATTACACTAATGATCCAGCATTAAGTTCTTAGGTTTACAATATGTAATATTTACCTGATCAGTTCCCTGGTTAGACTTCATCTGTCTACAGGGCAGATGACAAATACACATTTTCTGACCTGTGAAAATAACCAAGAAAAGCTAGTCAACACTGTTCAGCTATTTTAATCTTCAAATAGTTTATAATTCTTTAGGTTTTTATTGAGTTTGGCTTCTGCAATTCACTACATTACCAGCACATGGCAGAAGACAATACATGGTACTTTACTGATCTGCCAAGAAAAGCAGTGGACTTGCATGTGTGTCATTAGCACTGCTTTTCCACACTGTTTTATATTAAGTGCTGTATCCTGGTCTGGGTTGCATTGGGGCCCGGACTAGTTAAAACACAGGGCGCTGGTCTGGAACACACCTAGAACATGATGTTAATACACTAGGGGTTGGTTTCACAGACAGGGGTTAAGCCTAGTCCTAGACTACACAGCATTTTGAATGGAGATTCTCAATTTAAAGCTAAATGTAGTCCTGGACTAGCCTTAATCCCTGTCTGGGAAACCAGCCCTAGGTGTAATATATAATATAAAACAATATGGAAAAATTTGGATTTAGCTTTGACGTTTGGGTGTATTTCACGGAGTTTGTTGATGGGCTGGGCGTTCCATTTATTTTGCCATTTTTCCTTGATGTAGAGATTTATTAATGGCTTTAAATCTGTTGGTGGGATTTTGATGTTTGTTGTATTTTGTCTTGTATTTTCAGACTCTTTTGTAATAATACAAATAAAAATATAATCTATCTTTGACAGTTTTGTGTAAACTAAGATGCAAATTTAACTTACCAGTTTATAATCCTAACAGAAAGATTATTATACTTAAACTAATTTAGTTTAATACTTAAATTAAACGTACCCACTTCACTCTGAACTCATTTTTATTTTCCCTGTGTTCACCGTCTAGTTTTCAGATTCTTCGGAGCCATCACGTTTATCCAAAAACTCAGGAACATAAATATAGGTGTAACGTTAATGTTTTGATTTGGGTGAAAGAAGATGGGGAGCGTTTTAAATTTGTTTTATGTTAGAGCGACACCCAGAGTTTAAAACAGTCTAAACCTGTGAGCCAACTTTAATTTTATTTCTCAAATATCTCACGAGCCATTTCAAAAATGGTAACTGGCTACCAAAGGCCCACAGGTCGTAGTTAGGACATCCCTGTGGTAAGGCATGAAACATCTGAACCTGAGTTTGACACATTTGGGCATGTTTTAAAAAGCAGATTTTAAACCCGGGTGCAGTCCCGGGCAGTCTCTGGTTCGTCTAAAAACAGGGATCTGGGGTTTACTTCAAGAAAGCTTGAACTAAGCTGATTCAGATTGCTCTATGTCAAAGCAATCCGCTTCTAAAGTGATTTGTTAAACTTATTAGATTACTTTCTATTTCAAGCTTCACACAGTGAAAAACAGGATGTTTAATCAGTGAAAAAACATATTGACTTCAAATACAGCCTTTAATGAAGCAAAATCAGGGTCTGGATGGACTATGTCAATGTAAACACAATCCTGCATTAATGCCACCCTTCCCAAACATGCTCAGGATTGATCCTGGTCAGACGAATCCTGATTATGTAGACATCGGGCATGTGTAGCTCATTTACCCATGGAAGTAAAGGCACCAGGATGCATGATAGGACAATCTACCTCTTAGATGTCTTGTGAAGTTCATGTCTCAGTGGGTCAGGGCTGTCTTGACAGTATTAGGTGGGTGGTCCTAATGTTTTGGCTCATCTGTGTATGCTCTATTTATTATAGTTTAAGCACTTTAATATATACAGTGTATCACAAAAGTGAGTACACCCCTCACATTTCTGCAAATATTTCATTATATCTTTTCATGGGACAACATTATAGACATGAAACTTGGATATAACTTAGAGTAGTCAGTGTACAGCTTGTATAGCAGTGTAGATTTACTGTCTTCTGAAAATAACTCAACACACAGCCATTAATGTCTAAATGGCTGGCAACATAAGTGAGTACACCCCACAGTGAACATGTCCAAATTGTGCCCAAAGTGTCAATATTTTGTGTGACCACCATTATTATCCAGCACTGCCTTAACCCTCCTGGGCATGGAATTCACCAGAGCTGCACAGGTTGCTACTGGAATCCTCTTCCACTCCTCCATGATGACATCACGGAGCTGGTGGATGTTAGGCACCTTGAACTCCTCCACCTTCCACTTGAGGATGCGCCACAGGTGCTCAATTGGGTTTAGTCCATCACCTTTACCTTCAGCTTCCTCAGCAAGGCAGTTGTCATCTTGGAGGTTGTGTTTGGGGTCGTTATCCTGTTGGAAAACTGCCATGAGGCCCAGTTTTCGAAGGGAGGGGATCATGCTCTGTTTCAGAATGTCACAGTACATGTTGGAATTCATGTTTCCCTCAATGAACTGCAGCTCCCCAGTGCCAGCAACACTCATGCAGCCCAAGACCATGATGCTACCACCACCATGCTTGACTGTAGGCAAGATACAGTTGTCCTGGTACTTCTCACCAGGGCGCCGCCACACATGCTGGACACCATCTGAGCCAAACAAGTTTATCTTGGTCTCGTCAGACCACAGGGCATTCCAGTAATCCATGTTCTTGGACTGCTTGTCTTCAGCAAACTGTTTGCGGGCTTTCTTGTATCAGCTTCCTTCTGGGATGACGACCATGCAGACCGAGTTGATGCAGTGTGCGGCGTATGGTCTGAGCACTGACAGGCTGACCTCCCACGACTTCAACCTCTGCAGCAATGCTGGCAGCACTCATGTGTCTATTTTTTAAAGCCAACCTCTGGATATGACGCCGAACACGTGGACTCAACTTCTTTGGTCGACCCTGGCGAAGCCTGTTCCGAGTGGAACCTGTCCTGGAAAACCGCTGTATGACCTTGGCCACCATGCTGTAGCTCAGTTTCAGGGTGTTAGCAATCTTCTTATAGCCCAGGCCATCTTTGTGGAGAGCAACAATTCTATTTATCACATCCTCAGAGAGTTCTTTGCCATGAGGTGCCATGTTGAATATCCAGTGGCCAGTATGAGAGAATTGTACCCAAAACACCAAATTTAACAGCCCTGCTCCCCATTTACACCTGGGACCTTGACACATGACACCAGAGAGGGACAACGACACATTTGGGCACAATTTGGACATGTTCACTGTGGGGTGTACTCACTTATGTTGCCAGCTATTTAGACATTAATGGCTGTGTGTTGAGTTATTTTCAGAAGACAGTAAATCTACACTGCTATACAAGCTGTACACTGACTACTCTAAGTTATATCCAAGTTTCATGTCTATAGTGTTGTCCCATGAAAAGATATAATGAAATATTTGCAGAAATGTGAGGGGTGTACTCACTTTCGTGATACACTGTATGCTAACGTTTAATTACCTTCAAATTCCACATAGACTTTCCAGTGCAGGTTCTGCAGGTGGCGTCTCAGTTTATGACTATAACAGGCCTTGAACTTCTCCTCAGGACATAACGGACATGACTTCTTACCAGCTATGAGGTACAGTGGACAAACACAGTTTATATGTCAAGTAAGGTTAAGAGCAGTATTTAATTACCATAGTAAACTGAAAAAATCTTGCCTACCTCCATTCAAGTCTACTAGCATTTCTAGACCCTCCAGTGAAGTCTGGATAGATACGTGTCTCTCTGAAACACCAACATAGGGCATTGCCTGGTAATCTGATATGATCACTGAATAACCAAATCATACCAGAAATGAGTCACATTTACAGATTAATTACCTGAGGTTGTGGAGACAGGAGTTTGTCCTTGATTGTCCTCGACTTTCACATCACTGGAAGTGACATCATGAATGGACGACTGATGGCTCTTGTCCTCAGATGTTGCTGGCATCCCTGGATCTTCTGCTTTACATATTTGATAGTTATACACTCACAAGGCAACAATATAAAAATAAGCATTGAAAATAGTGAATAGAAACAATTGTCTGGATTTTTTTTTTTACCTTGTATACTACCACCATGGTTTTTATATATCCAATGTAGTAATGTTTATTCCAGTACATTAACATTTTTCCCAACCACAATAAAGCATATCCCAATTATTTGTTAATGGCACTAAAGAGCACAGTCCAACAATTTTCTTTAGGGGTTTAACTGGTTTGAAATCCAATTCCCCTTGTGCATAGGGGGCACAGTCATGCTGAACTTCATTGGGAGGGCTGCAGGCTAGCACATGCTCTCTTCTGGGTGGAATCTTAGGCTGTGCTTATACTGGTAGTCCGGTTCCCCTGGTCTGGACCCATCAAAAATGATACATTGTTACATTTTAATCCTGGTTTGCTTAGTGTTCACACTCAGACTTTTCTATAATGCAGTACACTAAGAACGATTACTGTATGTGCTTGCATACTGAATGCATCATCTCTCTCTATATTGTGTTGCGCCTCAAAACAGTCAGTAGAGTACAGTTATGTTCCCCATAACTATGTCACAGTATACTTTACTTCTTACTTTATGAGTTCAGCAAACCCTAAATGCCCTTGGTTACAGTCTGAACAGTGCAACGAGCTTGACTTAATGCAGCTTATTTGCTGCGCAGCACAGTTCAAAAGGAAACGTTTACACTTACTGTGACAAAAGGCACTAACAGAGAAATCGTACCAGGTTTAGTTTTAATCAAACCAACACGGACAAGTATAAACACAACCCTAAACAGAGCTTTACCATGTACAAAGAAACACGCTATGCTTTGTGTATTCCTCTACTATTCATGCCAGTGCCCCAACCAGACAGTAGGTATCACTGTTGTGGTTGCAAGGAGGTCCGGGGTCACAGCTAAGACTTAAATACAGCTCTCAGCAGTGGTGGACTAGTGTATTAGACCGGTACTGGTCCGTGGGCTATTTATTACAGGGCCGCACAGAAAGAATGAATAATTGGAGCTCGCTAGAAAAGCAGTTTTCACTGCTTCTCATTTAACATCGTATTAAATCCTCCTTTCCCCGCTGGTCCGTGAAATTATATCTTAAATGAAACCGGTCCGTGGTGTATTAGACTGCTGAGACTCCAAAGCACCACAGCACAAGATTGGAATATTATACATGACACTTTCAACATTGGCATCACAAACATGTTATGCTGTACCCTAATATCTCTTTAGTGGTTGTCCTATGGTGATAAATTTCAGTTACTAGCTGAGGTAGTGGTGGCTGGAAAAGCGTACACAGCTAAATAAGGACTACAGTAAGTACATGTACATACATAAAGTGCACCTATCTTCTATTAATTTGATAGAGATCTATGATAACGTCAGATAAGGGTAGTTGTAGCATAGCGGTTAAGGTACTGGACTAGTGATCCAAAGGTCACTGGTTCAAGCCCCACCACTGCCAGGTTGCCACTGTTGGACCCTTGAGCAAGACCCTTAACCCTCAATTGCTTAGACAATATACTGTCACGGTACTGGATAAAAGCGTCTGCTAAATGCAGAAAATGTAAATGTAAATAACGTAAAAAAATTGAGTGTTCATTGTAAAAATCTACACTAGTGCGCCCCCTATGTGTAATATTAGCAAATATCAACAGACCAACCAGCCCGCTTAAATGTACGACCCTGCTGCGGAGCTCCATGATTAGACCACTAAATCAAACAGACACGACTAAATCAATCTTCACTTTCCACTGTGTTCTACACTTCAGTTAAACACTTAATACTTTCGCAGAATGTACAAAAATGAAATATGGCTACACGTCCGGCGATTCTATATTAAGCAGCTCGTGCATTTATAATATTTACGTTATCTCCTTCTAGGCCCTGTGGTGGAGCTCCGTGAGGAGGCCCATATTTACTTCTGCACTTTACACAAGTCATCCTAAAAACACAGTTCATGCAGAAACACGCGACATGAAATAAATGGCGTCATTTTAAAACATTCAAAACCTGAGTGCATGTTTTACTAGCAGGAAAAAAGTGCATAATCTTGCCTTTAACACTGGCGTCCTGCTGGTGAAGCTGCACTGCGTTATCTTCCTTGAGCTCCGCCATTTTAACCATTTACGCTGGCTGCGGAGCGTCTGTCTAAATGCGTTGTTCCCTCACCACCCGTTTTCCGAAGTAACACATTCTGTAAAGCAGAGCAGGAGGCGGGGCCTGTCCGAATATAGGTGGGAAAAATACCCGGACTGTTACAGAGCTACGCAAAAAGCGAAGAGGCGTCGTGTAGTGTAGTGGGCGTGGTCATGTCACCCAGCTGATCCAACATGGCGAAACGCATGTTTGTTTTGAGGAGACCTTAACACTGTAGGTAATGTTAATAATGTATTAAAACCAGTATACTGTGAGTCAGCATGTTCTAGCACAATAACCAGGCTTACACGTTTATAACGTAACGTGCTCTTACAGTACAATTACAAAGAGCACTAATGAGCTCTCATTACATGTTCACCTTCTGTTTGAGTTAGATTAAGTGATTATAAAGAACCATCATTCTCGTACCATTTCAGTGCACATGGTAGTCAGGTCATTTTCATTTTAAGAGCTCAATTCCTAACTTAAATTCATGTCATTTTAACATTTGCAACGTTGTAGTAATGCAGCTAAATCTTTAGTAACAATAGGGTCATTCTATAATTTGGGGTACATTTCACATCACCAAAAAGTACAAAAACAATGTTCTTTCTCAACAAAACAATCAGTGGTTCAAGTTAATATATTCCTTTAGTGTAACATATCCACTAGTTGCAAAGCTTAAACATAATTATTTTTTATTTTATTTAAAAGGGCAAGTAGATGTAGACTACTAGGTAACTTAGTTGACAGGTAACATAGTTGACAATTTCCCTATTTTGACCCATAACTTCAGTGGTAGACCTTGCCTGGCTGACCACATGTCATTTCTTGAACAGAATAATGTCTAATTTGAACATACATTTGAATTAAAATTATAAAAAAAATTGTAACCATAACAATGTATGTAACATAGTTGACGGTCAATTAATATACTCATTGTCAATGTTCTATTATAGATAAAATATTTTTAAAAATAAGAGAACATTCACCACAGTTTGTTTAATATACCCTCCACAGAGAAAAATGATATCATGTAATGCTGGTCACATAGTTTTAGAACAAACCATTTTTGAGTTGCTGAGTGGAGTTCTGTTAGTAACCTAGTTGACAGAACTTTTGCGGACAATAATAAATAAATATATTTAAATTATTTAAAAGAGAAACTCAATTTAAAAAATATTATTTTTCTTTAGTATTTAAACTATTGAAATAAATAAAAAAAAATAGATGTTGTTGCCCATAATAATTTTATTCATTATTTTGAAACCAAGGCACCCTCAACTTAAAAAACAGACACAGCAAAAACTGTTCATTTAGGAACATCATGACAAATTTCAAGCTAAATGAAGCATATTACAACATGTTTTCCATTAATAGATAAAATATGACATTTTTAAAGAAAATAGTTAGAATAAATATAATTATTATCATTGGGCATGGAATGTACCCCAAATTATAGAATGACTCAATAGTAACAATCCAATACCTATGTTACAACTTTTTTTATCACATCATTGTAAAAACCTTAGTATTCATTATTCTGGGGACCTGCAAAATTGTACTGTTTGTCAGTCAAATATACGTTTTGTCCTAAATTCCAGTCATTTAAACGATCCCAGAATGTACATTTTGTTAAAACATTAAATAAATGTAACATAAAATATGTTTATTAATTTATTTATTAAAATCTTAACATCATGTTAGACATACTTGGTTACATTAATGACAGAAACATTAGTTACTGGTTACACAAGATTCATCAGTTCACAAGTTTTAATGTCAAATACAGTCATACTTTGTATCTACGATTCACCTCACTCACATGGACTGTGGGAAGAAACTGGAGCTCCCGGAGGAAACCCACGCAGACACGGGGAGAACATGCAAACTCCACACGGAAAGAACCCGTTCCGCTCCACCTGGGGATCGAACCCAGAACCTTCTTGCTGTGAGGCGACAGTGCTACCCACTGAGCCACGGTGTCATACATTACAGTGGTACATTACATTTTTTGTATGTAACACTGCACAGATAGACAGTGCACCTCTAACTGCATTATACCATATGCGATTCAGTGATTATAATGCATAATTAAAAATATTAGGAATATTATTTTCTACGTTAGATTGATTTTTTAATCAGTGCTGTTTATTTTACTTCTTCGGTGGCTTTATTTTATTGTAAATTATTTTTTTATGGGTTGTATAAATATTTATTTGCTATTTACCTTTTCTTTACTTTTTGCCAAATTGTCATATTTTTTTAACTTATATTTTATATTACTTTATTTTTTAAAGTAAAAGTCTCCTATTACTATCTATAAAAAGTAAATCATATGGAACTAATTGTAGTGTATTTATATAATGTGGCTAATTGCATTTACATTCATGGCAGTTGGTAAACCCTTCCATACTAACCGACTTACAATTGTGACTAAATGCAATGCAAGCAACTGAGGGCTTTGCTCAAGGGCCCATCAGTGGCAACCTGCCAGTTGTGGGGCTTGTACTAGTGACCTTTCCGTTACTGCTCCAGTACCTCTAACCACTGAGCTACCACTGCTTTTAGATCCTATTTTGCATTAGAGAGCTGTAGTTTTACAGACATTGGTTGTTTTTGATGGATTATACACTAACACTTAGTTTCCTAACACTTAGTGCTATCACGCTGATTCCTTGGAGTTGTCCTCTTACTTTTTTTGTAAATTAAATTGTAAATCTATTCTTCTATTTTGTTAGGACACTCTGACTTTTTGTTTATTTTGCTTATAACTTAATTTGGCTTCTGCAAATTGAATTTCAGCATTCGGCCCAAAGATATTTAGTACTCATTTACTAATGTTCTTTTGCATTCTGTGACCAGTGATCCATGTAGACATCACCTACAAATGAACCAACACGTAAAATAAATATTGACTTTAGCTTCTGCAATAAGCTAGCAATGTTTTTAGATGACTATATAAACCAGTGTCTTTAAAATATTTGCAGTGTCTGCTTTTGTAGTTGTCTGGTAAGTTTAATTCGAGAGCTTATTACAACCTTAATACAACATGATTCTTCTAAATGAATTTTATTATTTTATAATTTATATTTTATATATTATTGTTATATAACATTAGTTTCATTAAAATTATCTTATATAATCATCTTAGCTTAGTTTTGAAATGAATAGCCTAGGCTCCTGAACTATGGTATGCGAGCAACAGCCTTAAGATTATCTGTTTTACCTGCCTTGTTTACTTTAAAGTGGTAGTTTAAAGTCAAATAATATTACTGTATTCTTGTTCTCCCTTGAAGGAAGTGATGTCAAGATTGGGTGTGGTGGTTGGGGGCTCCCGTGGCATTGGAAGAGCAGTTGCCCAGCTGTTGGCACAAAGAGGCAATCGGGTCGTGGTGATTTCACGGAACCAGGAGACAGCACAGGCCACAGCAGACACACTTTCTGGAGGTGAATGAAATGTTGAGAAGTCTGATTCTATTGTATAGATGCAACCAGCCTCAATAAGCTGGTATAACAGCTGACTCAGACTAAGCTGCAACTAGACTTTATTCACCTAGAGAAGGCCGGTTAAAAACTAATGACACAATTACACCCTCCTTCAGATACTTCTAGGAATGTATGTGCTTTCAGTGACTGCCAGATCTTGCCCAAATCACCCACAGAAAGCTTTTTATTTAGAAAATGATTTATTAAATGTAACCTTGTATTCTTGATCTTCTGTACTGTTATGGTTCTGTGTGCTGCTATTGCCATCAAGTATCTACAGTCAAACGTTTCCGTACACATGGAACATGTATGTCTTAAAAGTCTTGGAATTTCATTGATTTCACCAACTGTTATTTTTGTGACTTAATACTTGGAGTACACACACATACAGTACTTCTATGTCCATAAACCATATACCATTTTTCTTTAAAATTACTTATAAAGTAGTAGTGGCCTGAAGACCACTTTTCCATGTACTCTGAAATCTGAAGTTGCGTAGAAAATGCTCCAAGTGACATTCCTTAATAATTTTTTCTAGGATCTGTACAAACCTTTTCAGTTATTCTAATAAAGGACTTGCCCTGTTTAGATAGGAGCAGCAAAGTCACCAGCCAGACTGACATTTTGTAAATTCTAGCAAATATGCAAAGCTACACATGGATTATTAGGCAAAAAAAAATCCATGTTTTGATTATTTATTGGTTAAAATAAACAACCACATCCACAGGTGACAAATATTTTGTGCACAATTTTAATTTATTAAACATTAAAAACCTAAAATATTAAAAAATAAATCTCATATTTTGTGCATTATTGATTTTTAATAGGTTAAAGCAAACAATGTTTAAAAAATTTATTTTCTTTAAATGATGTGTCTACTTATTTTTACTTTGAAAATCATTGAAACCTGGCATTTGGCTAGGTATGTCCAAACCTTTACAATACGATTAACCAAGCTTGTGCCAATTCTGTTAGTATTTCTGTTCAAGTCAGCATTCTTGCTCTAACATTGGCTTCATGTAACCTCATTCTGTTTTTGTTCATCTATAGGAGAACATGTGGGACTTGGTTGTGACGTTTCAAAAGAACAGGAGGTCCAGAGAGCATTCGATATCATTGCAAAGACCTGTGGCCCTGTCGGATACCTGGTTAATGCAGCAGGCATCAACAGGTGCGGAACTGGGTGTGACTCTGGTGTTTTTTATATAAGTGACCAGTGATTAGGTGACGTGTTTTACCTCTGGTGCATTGGGGCATTGTACGTTTCAGTATTGGCTTTGCCAAATAGATAGAGTTGGTTCAATGTATAAACATTCCAGATGTGAGCCTGATATATATATGAATGTTTGTTTCACATTTACATAACACACTGGTTCTGTATGTGTATTCTTTAGAGATGCATTGTTGTTAAGAAGTAAAGCTGAGGACATGGTGTCTGTTCTTCAAACCAACCTGCTTGGCTCCATGCTTACTTGTAGAGCTGCATTACGGAGCATGCTCAGTAAAGGTGGTGCAATCGTCAACATAGGTAGGCCATAAACAATCAAAAATCAGTACCCATTTTTGCTTCAATTTACACTAGTATACTATCTATGCATTTTTCTCCCAATTTAGTTGTATCCAATTACCCAGTTGTATCTCCTCTACTGCTGCAGACCCCTGCCTGACGGAGAGGGGCCATACTTAACATTTTTGCATTTAAATTTATGGCACTTAGCAGACTCTTCTATCCTAAATTACTTAAATTTTTTACTGAATACTATCTATGCAATTAGGGTTAGGGCCTTGCTCAAGAGCGCAACTGTGCCTAACAAACGCCCCCTTCGACACATGAGTATTAGCCAACCACATCTGTTTAGCTACACACGGCGGGTTTACACAGAGAGCAGTATCACGTACGGAGAGTCACGCACTGTTTTTTAGTACTCACCATCTCTGTGCAGGTGCCATCAACCAAGCAGAGGTCAAAATTGTAGCAGCAGTGAGGAATCCCTTTAGCCAACCCATCCTAAGACATAGACAGTCATGTCTGTGTGAGCACCTGGCTTTGTGTGTAATGAAATCAACTCCAAACTGAAAATAAAAGAGTTTATTGTAAATAAATTTACAGTAAATTTTTTAATACTGGTGGTCGGGCGGCGCAACAGTAAGTTACGCTAGCCCTATAACTCTGGAATCCAGGGTTTGAATCCCCAGTGGTGCTATTAGCCAGTCGGACATCTACTTAAGACATGATTGACTATGTCTGAGGGAGAGAGTCTGGACCCACGATGGATTGGCGTCCGGTCTGGGGTGTGTAACTGCATTGCTTTCATTGATGTCAGGGAAACTGTACCACGCACAACAATGGCCAGGTTAAAACAGTGGTTAGACATGAAAATGGACTGATTTTTTTTACATACAATAAAAAATACTTATCACTGACCTGATCAGCTGGGGTATAAATATAGCGTGAGACATTTGCAAGATTTGAAATACTCAAATATTGTCATTTAATATAGCATCAAGGTCATCTTCTGTTTTGTTATATTATTGTCTGGATATAAATTTACAGAATTAAATATGCTTAGTGCAATTTGGAAACGGACTATTATTATTACCACTTGGCGGCAGTAAAGTATCATAATTATCTATTCTGCGTCCACTAGTCTAACAAATTAAAAAGTAGTATTTATTGGTTACATAATTCTGTAATTTTTAGAGATTTTAGACTATTGTAGAGATATTAGACTATTGTATATCATTAACTTTTGTTAAACTCTGTGTAAACAGAGTACGTGGTCATGAATGTGTGTTAAAGATAACTGTTGATGTTGTGTGGACAGGTTCAGTAGTAGGTGTGAAAGGAAATGCTGGTCAGTGTGTGTACAGTGCCAGCAAAGCCGGCCTTGAGGGATTCACACGCTCCCTGGCCAAAGAGGTCGCCTCTCGAAACATACGAGTCAACTTGGTAGCTCCAGGTAAACGTTTTACTTCTATTGTTCCTGTTTATCTTGTTGTGTTGTTGTTTTTTTTTCGTCATGTTTTTACTCTGCTATAAAATCTATGTGTCCATGTGTCAATAAGTATGTGGATACATGTTTAATTAGTGTATCCCAGCTTGGTTAAAAACTGTGGCTATAGTGCCTTGTTTAAGGACCCAACAGTCCACCAGGCAGCCTGGTGGTGCTTGAATTTTAACTCTCACCAGTCTAACTTATTGCCCACAGTTTTAACCAATGTGCCACCCTTGCACTATGATGCCACCTTATCAACAGTGCATTGCTCTTAAAAAGTGTAAATGCTGTTTTTGTCAAGTGGCATCATCTAGGAGGAAAAATAGTAGACCACACAAGCGTCACTTGTCTTTGATAGCTGAACTTACATTACAATGTTAGTTCCAAGTGTCTTTGGAACCAACTCTGGCACAAAAAGTGCTTGAACAAGTTTCATGGATTGGGTATACATGACCAAGCTGCAACACAAAACCTTGCTCAGCTGTTAAGATGCTGGACTCACTGCCAGGTTACCCTTGAGTAAGGCCCATACACCTTAATTGCTAGAAATGCTACACAATTGTAAGTCGCTTTAGATTAAAGCGTATGCTAAATGCCATATAGTGTATATATATATATATATATATATAAATGTACAATGCACAAATCAGTGTAAAACATACTTATTTAAAACATGGAACTTTGGTAAGTCATGCTTCATCATTAAGGTTTGGAGAATGGCAGGAGTAAATGTGTTGGCAGAAGGGATAGGACTAGTTAATAATTGTATAGTTCCAAAAAATGAGAAATCTTAATGTTACAACGACATTCTTGGCAATTTCTTTGGGATGAATTGGAACATTGCTTGTAAACATAGCCAGGACTTATAAGTCAGTGTTAATGCCCTGCCTTGTTAATGTTTCTGTGGCTGTGGCTATAAAATCTAGCAAAAAGCTATATCAGAAAAATAGGAACAGCTTCAAATGAATGCCAAAATATGGATATGTTCAGATGTCCACATGCTTTTGAACATGTACAAGCCATAGTGATGGACCATAACGTGTGTTTAAAGTGTTGAATTCAGTGTTTTCCCTCCACTTTGTCATCCATCAGGACTCATTCGGACAGATATGACAGCAGGACTGAATGAGGATGAGGAGGTCAAGAGAATTCCACTAGGTCGATTTGGTGAGCCAGAGGAGGTGGCACATTCTGTTTTGTTTCTCCTGGAGGCTCCGTACATTACAGGACAGGTTCTACTAGTGGATGGAGGACTGGCCATGTAGTTCCTGTATGTATTCAGTTGGGATCATTGTCTAAGGACCTGAAGATGAAATGAATGGAATATACACTATATCCAAAAGTATGTGGACGCATGACCGTGGGATTGTTGGACACTGTTCCAAAACCATATTAATATGAAGTGTTGCCCCCTTTTAGGCATGTTATTCATCAAGATTCCTGGGGTGTGACTGAATAAATCTGTGCCCATTTAGTCAGTGGAGCATCTGTGAGGTCAGTCACTAACAGTTGCAACACTGAACATTCTAATTCATCCCAAATATGTTTGATGGGGTTGAGTTCAGGGTTCTGTGAAGGCCACTGGACAAATTTTCATTCAACATTAGAAGCATATAAACAATTTTATAGACCAGCTAGCAATGAGTGTGGTTGAAACACCTGTGTTTTTGGCCATATAATGGATAACCTCATTTGTTTTAACTATTATGTGATGTCAAGGATATTAAGAAGTGTGTTAAAAAGGCGACCACTGTTAAATACTGGTTCAAAGGGCTAAATACAGAAGAACTGAAGCAAAACGCTTTTGTTTTATCCTTCATTCTCGTGGGGGAAGTTCTGCTCAGCCCTCGTCACATGCTCACAGCTGAGCTGGATTAAAATTGGGTTCATTTTTGGCTCATGGAGTGATTTTGAGGGTCGGCGTATAGCTGCACACTCATTCTGCCGAAGGATGGGGGCAGAAGGTCAATGTGTGGAAGATCTGAGTTGCTGCCTGATGTCATCTGCTGTTCTGCTTCCAGCCTTGTGACGCCACACATATTAACCCACACATACCAGGATGTACATTCACATTTATGGCATTAGCAGACGCTTTTATCCAAAGCGACTTACAGTATACAATCTAAGCAATTGAGGGCCCTTGGTCAAGGACCCAACAGTAACAACCTGGCAGTTAACTGATAGGCTACCACTACCACTGAATGTAACCATGACAGATGTAACCAAGTGTAAAACCAAGTGTAAAACATGACGTTAAAATTCTAATAAACAAAAAAACAAACAAGAAGACAGTATGTTCCAGCTTTAGTTCCTCAGTATTTAGCCCTTTTGATGTACACCAATGACCAAAACGCAGCTGATGCCTTCCCCCATCAACAGTACCCCAGACTCCCAAATGTATGTGGACAGCTGACCAACAGCTTGTTGGACATCCCATTTCAAAACCATGTGCACAAATATAGTTTAGGCCGCCCTTGCAGCCATGTCAGCCTCCACATGTCTGGAAAAGCATTATATTAGATTTTGGAGTGCAGCAATCTAGTCAAAACAGCATTTTCTGAAGTCAAGTGCTGAAATTGAATGAGAAGGCCTGGCTTGCAATCAGCTTAGCCAGTTCCTCCCAAAGGTGTTAAGAGGGTTAACGTCAGGGCTCTGAGCAAGCTACTGGAGTTCATCTAGAACAGACTAGTCAAGCCATGTTTTCTTATGTACCTGGTTTTTATGCTGGAACATTTTTGGGCCTCCTGAAACCATTAGAAGGGGTGTCCACATACTTTTGGCTGACTGGTGTAATAATTTGCAAATACACAGTGAATATGTAATTTAAAAACAGGTCTATGTCCTTCTGCCATGAGATAGCAGAGTAGCAAAGGTGTATAATAACAAAGAACAAATACTTCCATACTGTTCCTAAGTAAGTTTTTGTGGTATTTGTACTTTAATTGAGCATTTTAAAATAAATAAAAAATAAATTCTAAATTCTTAAATAATTATTTTATTATTTAAATCATACTCAAGTATTTCACGCTGGATTATGTCATTTTTCAAACCATTAAAAACCACATAGCATGCCGCTCTGGAACCAGAGCTGGGATCTCGAATACATCGTATCGAATCTCAGCTCTGCCTGCCGGCTAGGCTGAGCGGCCGCATGAACAACGATTGGCCTGTAGTTCAGATATGGGCGGGACTAAGCCGGATGTGGTCTCTCTTCCATGACTGGTGCAATTACGACCTCTGCTGGCTGATTGATGGCGCCTGCACAGAGATGAGAAAAGAGTGCTCTCAGGATGTGTCTCCGTACACAACGCTGAGCTGCACTGCACTCGTCAAAGTGTAGGTGATAAGATGCATACGGCATGCTGCCCACGTGTCGGAGGGGGCGTGGGTTAGCTTCGTTCTCCTCAATCAGAGCAGGGATCGGCATTGTTGGAGAGGAAGCATAAACAACAAAAAAAACACATAGCATTAAAAGGTACAAGTATTATACGTATATTACATGGTCAAATGTCACATAATAAAATGTGTCTGCATAGTTATGGTCTCAAAATGTAAATTTTGTCTTAAAGATTTGTGTTACTGATAGCTCATTTTACTTTAAAGTACTGGGTGTTTAATACAAGTCTGTCATATCACACTATATGGACAAAAGTATTGAGACACCCTTCATAATTATTGACCATAGGTATTTCAAACACACCCATTCCTATCAGATGTATAAAACCAATTATGTAAAATAAATTATATGCCTCCAGATATGTGGCAACAGTTTGGGAAAGGCCATTTCCCTTTTCTCTAGTATGACTGTTTTCCTGTGCACAAAGCAAGGTCAGTAAAGACATGGTTTGGCAATTTGGTGTGGAGAAGCTTTACAGAGCCCTAACCTTAACCCTCCTAAACATCACTGGAATGATTTGGAAAGTTGAACCAGAAGGTCTTGCTCGCTTGCTTGACCTCACAAGTTTTTTGAATTATGAATAGGCATAATTTACAAAATGTTGTGGACAGCCTGAGTAGTAAACGAGTAAACAAGAGGGTGGTGTCCAACAAGCACATTGTAAGGTGTCTGGATGCTTTTGGCCATATAGTGTAGCTCACGTTTGTTGTAGGTAATCATGACTGGGATTTTAGTATTGGTTTTACTTTTTTTTCTGATTTAACAGCAATCATATCAAAATATACCTAACGCAAAACATTTTCTGTAAGTACTTTTACACTGGTACTGGTGTACTGCACAATATGCAGGAAATATTCTACCATGCTTAGTGGCATAATGTAATACATAGTATTCAGTAAATGCTGATAGGAGTTTGAAAGTGGGTTTATTAGTAAGGAAATGGCTGTATCTTGACGGGCAGAGTTCACTGAACAGGGTGGTGTCTGAACAGTGACTAAAATGACTACCAAAGGGCTAGATCATTTTTCAACAAGAATGTACTGACTCAGCCTGATTCAATCAAATTCTGGTAAGTGGTGTTGCAACAGGTTGTGTTGATGATGATTATGAAGATGGAGATAACCAGTAATCATATGTCAGGAGACATCAAATTTTCAGCATGTAAAAAAACCCTAAATGTAAACTTTTGCTGTGTAATATTAAACGCATGTTAGCATATTGTTTAATCACAAGATGAAACTGTGAAGAGACAAAATCAATGAGTAAATAATAAAAATAATGATAAGCGCTTATGAAACTACGTATATTGTTTGACATTGTGAATGTATTAATGTAAAACATTTCTAATCAGTGAATCAAATAATTTACTGAATACAAAATGTACAGCTGTTTAATATAAATGACATGATTTCAGGGTCTTAAGTCTTGCTAAATCATCGCCAGTGAATTTGCACCATCAGATGAATGCATTGGTACTACTAAGAAAGAACAAAATTAATAGAACAAATGATAGAACAAAAATTTAGGACCAACCCCAAAAACATACTCATTAATGCCTATGACAGTTGTGCATGTGATGGTCAGGGTTTCACATGTTAAATGCAGCAGATATGATCTGCATAAAGACCTGAGTGGATTTAATAACAACTAAATCGTTATGGCCAGATGATAGTTAAAGAATCTCCAAACCATGAGTACATAACGACAGTGTTCCAGGACGAACAAGCTCTAAACCACCAACATGTTGCTGGGCGGCCTTTTAGATCTACTGTGAGATCTACTGTGACAAACTGCAGAACATTTTAGTACAGCTGATGAGGTAAATGTGTCCTGACACACATTGCATCAAACCCTTCTGTGTATGGGGCTGCATAGTTGCAGTCCAAAGTGTCCATGCTTCTGTCCACAATCAAAAGCGCATGCAGTAGACAAGCAGGCTTGAAACTGGACATCGGAGCAATAGAAGAAGGCCGACTAGTTTGTCCAAACCTGTTTTCTCCAAGTTCATGTGCACAGCTCCACCTTACAACATACAGTTGAAGGACTTGCTGGTTATGTCTTGGTATCAGATACTACAAGATTTCTTTAGATTTATTATTTTATTTATTTATTGTTATAAAGTAATTATTATATAAGAGAAAGGGACAGATACATCAAATATCTAATAAGATTGCTTTGCAAAATTCATAAAAAAAAAAGATTAATGCATTTTATAATAAATTGATCTCTCTATTGCAGTACCACTACAGCCCACTGGGGGACCACTGCTCACATGTAGAAAACCACTAACGTAGTCACTGACCATAAGCTTGTTGGACATACTATTTTAAAAAACAATGTGATCTTTTCAGCTAGAGCAACAGCCACTGTTCTGGGAAGGCTTCTTACAAGTCAGAGCCCTGTGCAGGCCACTGGAGTTTCTTTACAACCAAGCTTGTCTTGTCTTTATAGAGTTTGCTTTGTACACAGGGACACCGTAATGCTGAGAAAGGAAATGGCCTTCCCTAAACTGTATATATATAATTTCATTTTATAACTGATTTATTACACTTGTTGGGCGGCACAGTGACTCAGTAGGTGGCACTGTCGCCTCACAGCAAGAAGGTCCTGGGTTCGATTCTGAGGTGGAGCGGTCTGGGTTCTTTCTCTGTGGAGTTTGCATGTTCTCCCCGTGTCTGCATTAGTTTCCTTCAAGAGCTCGGGTTTCCTCCCACAGTCCAAAGACATGCAAGTGAGGTGAATTGGAGATACAAAATTGTCCATGACTGTTTGACATTAAGATTAACTTCTAATAAATAAATATAAATCCTAATAAATAAATTATTACACCCGTTAGCTATTATTGTGACCGAAACACACAAATTCATAATTATAGGGGTTTTTGGTCTGTTGGTCCTGGATTCTGTAAAGCTGATTTGAGACAATGCTCATTGTAAAAAGTGCTATATAAATGAGTCTGACTTAACTTGACACACATAACATAACTTATTCTGTACAATACCTGCACATCTGGACACTATAAAATTATTCTAATTCTAAACTGAAACGTTATATGCCGGAATAATACTTGAAACATTAGAATTGCATATCAGAATATGTTTCTCTACCTCACCCATCATTTACTCAGTACCATGTACTGACCAACACTTGTCTCTAGTCTTGTCTTCCTTAAGTACTCTTTAGAAATGTCTTTTTGTGTTTATTTTAGGCCTTTTTTTGGATTTATTGTAATGTCTATCTGCACTATATTGTACACTTTTTGTCCTATGGAGGAACGTTGTTTTGTTTCAATATGTACTTGTATATAGCTGAAATGACAATAAAGCCTCTCTTGACCTCTTGAGAAGTGGTGTCCCAATTATTTTGTCGATGTAGTGTACTTTATGCTACTTTTGTCCCAGATAAACAAATAAATTAATTAAATGCAACTTAAAACAGACCCATCCGACACAGGCCCAGTTATTTAAGATATGTTTTATTTAGGTTGTTCATGAACCAAAACAGTCAGACAGAAGAACATTCCAAATACAGGCAGGTTGGCTTGGGAATAGAATATTTCATAATGAGTCTGTATGTATTAACGTTAAAACAGGTAACAGCAAAACAAAACAAACAAAGGCAAAAGATACTGAGAGGATTTGTGCGAGTACATATGTAATCATACGTTCCAATATAATTTTGAAATAAATGCAAGCTTAAAATGTGTGCAATGTTTACGCCAATCAAAACTGATGACTCTACGTTTCGGTAATACAAGTACCGGTGTTGTGTATGTGTATATATTAATATTAAAGAAAGAGCAAGGTGTGTATAACTTTAATGGCATTACATACAAAGTTAAATAAAGGTAAATTTTGAATCTGGTGATGAAGCCATAAAAAATCACTAATATAATTTAATGACTGCATATGGCTGTAAATACTGCGCTTCAGTGCTTTCCTTCTTACTGAAGTACACAGTCAGAGTAAGCGATAAATACACCTGTATAAGTCTTTCTGTCATTCCAAATTTCAAATCAGAAACACACTTTAGCCTCTAATGTACTCGCTGCATCATTAGCAGTGTTGCAAACTGACCTTTTGATTTTTTTTGACACCACATTCACTCCCCATATAAAGTGACAGCATAACCTTAAAGCAACAGCCAATCCCCTTCATGTTCTCCAAACCTAGTCCCGCCTACAGCCATTAGTACACCAACTCTGCCTTTCCTCATCGACTTCTTTCACCTAGTCACTCAGGTCTGTAGAAACAGAACGTTCGACCAACTTCGACGTATTTCTTCAACACTTCCTCGTGACCAAACACAAAAAGAAAAAGAAGAAAAAAATAAGGCCCGGCCTCATGCAATATCTAGTAATGGCACTGTGTAGATCCAGACTGGATGAATGGGTGTGGCAGTGTGATCAGTCTATCTACTTCCAGTCCAGTATGACTTTCAGACTGACTTTGAAAGTGCCCGAGCAGTAAGTTAAACCCTCCCCATTCTGAACACATCCCCCTATTTTATATAAATAAATTTTTCTACAAAATGAACAGATTTCCAGAAACCCCGGAGGACTAAGGCACTGAGCAATAATTATTGGCACCATGCAAAACTAAATACTACTTCTTTATTTAGAATGAGTAATTGAGTTTGCATCATTCGTTTGATGGTTAATACTATTTAGGCACTTGTGAAATACTTTGCTATGGCAGAACAAGGTGATCATGGGTACAATACCTCCTCCCTCAAATCAGCTTGATATTTTTTATTTATTTTTTTTTTTTTTTTTTTTATGGTAACGGCCACACTTCAGTGCCTATCAAGCAACCACACTGCAGACTGAAAATGAATAAAGAAATGTGCTCCGATTTTATGATGGAGCAAAATCAAATCCATCATAAGAAAGTGTAATTTTTTTGTATTCTTTAGTTTAGTTCTTCAGCTCATATGAAATTAGACAGGTTTAAAGTTCCATGGGCACAAGTAATGTGATTGTGGTATTGCTGTGGGGACACTGGCACTGGGGTCAAATGGTTAGGGTTAATAGATCAGGCCAGAGGCCATAAAGCATCTACAGGTCGTCGCTCTCCACTAGGGCACCAGGAGGCAGGGGGCTGGAGTCAGGGAAGAAGGCTGCCTTAACATCCAGGCCACGTTCGGTCAGAGCAGCATAGCGGCTGGTTGAAGGGCGCATCTTCTTGGGTTTTTGGATGTGCGTTTGATGATAGTGGGCTACAAAAAGAAAACATTTTTAGAAGACTTTAGACACATCAGATATGCTAGCAATATAGAAATACATCTGAAATAGAAAACAAATGTCAACAGTCACAACAAATAAATAACCAAATGCATTTAGAATTTTTTTCAATTTCCAGGTATGCCCACAGTCAGGGGTGTGCATAACTTATACAGAAATTGACATTCAGTTTACTCAATCCAGTTGATTAAAGACACATCACACAACATTATATAAACACAGTGAAGTCCATTAACTTAAATAATTACCAAACATTAACCAGCACTGGCCGGTTAGCTCAGTTGGTTGGAGCTTGGTGCTAATAACGCCAAGGTTTGATCCTACCTGGGCCATGTCCCCTTAAACAATTAAATGTAGCATGGCTGAAAGGGTGCCAAGTAAGCCTGCACTGCCTTTCAGGACTTTCTAACCTGTGTTACACTGAAAGTAAAAATATGGGGACAGTGGTAGCCTAGTGGGTAGAGCTTTGGACTATCAATCGGAAGATTGTCGGTTCGAATCCAGTCTCTGCTATGCAACCACTGTTGGCTCCTTGAGCAGGGTCCATAACCCTGTCTGCTCCAGGGATGCCACACAAAGGCCGACCCTGCACTGTATATGTATATATGCCAAATAATGGCATTCTTCTTTCTTTCTTAATACCAACAAGTAAGACTTGCTTTTTAAAATTCTATCTAGTTTTTAATGTTAGGTGTTTTTCTTAGTCTATTTTGCCCAGCTCCCACCTGCAGTGGCTGAGTGACAGCCTGCTTACTTTGAGATTCAAACTTGCCATGGCTATTAAAAACAGTAAGTGCACATGACAACCTCATTTAAAAACTAATAATCTGCATTTCTCATACAACATACAGTACACCCACTAACTCAACACACAATTTTGTTGCTATCACAAACAGATTAGGACTGTTTATTATTTTAATCTTTGTTAATCAGAAAAAGTATTATATGTAAACTTATATGTAAACTTCTCTTTCGTCTGCACTAGTTTTCAGGGGTCCCTATAGCAGATAATTCTGGATCCATGTACCTAATTTGGCACTTTGTATACCGGATGCAGCTTTCTTATTTTTCCACACAGCCAATCATGTCTGTTTAGATACCCATAGAGCCGATGGCCCTTCAAAGATTTGATCTTTGATTTGATCTTAGCTGTAGTGGCCACCAGTGCCACCAGAGCACCCCATATGTACACTATATGGCCAAAATTATTACTTTGTTGGATATCTCATTCCGAAAACCATGGGTCTTAATGAGTTGGCTGATCAATGCTATAAAAGCCTCCAATCCTCTGGGGAAGCTTTATTTATTTATTTATTTATTTAGAATTTGTCCCATTTTATTCAATGTCTAAATGGACCTCACTCTGTGCACTGGAGCAGTCATGTGATATTGGAAGCCTGTTTTTGTTAACAATGACTGTGGCAAAAAATCTGAAGTCAGTAATTAGGAGGGGTGTACACAGTTTTGGTTCTATTAAAATCTTTGGTTACTATTATAACAAAGACTACTGCATATCCTTTGTACAGGACACTCACTAAACAGTAGTTAGGGAACACTGCCAGCTCTGTGTTCCAGCCCTAGTAAACCCTGTCATGCAACAACATTAATTAAAAGATTAAAATTCGTAAAACGTTGTTAATAGCAAACATAAAGCAATGACAGGAGGATTTACTTTAGAAAAGCGGGTCTAAAAAGGGAGTTTGCTTTTGTTGGCCCAGTGGATTTGTTTTTTCACATGTAATAGACCAATTACCTCACTCTGGCTCCCTTTTATAACTTCTGTGTTTGATCTGGAGACTCTTTAATAAAACATTTTATACCAGGTGTACATTCCTGCTACAACAAAGAAACCCCATTGTTTTTAATCTTTGACTCCGAGTTGAATGTATGTGTGATGGACTCACCGTGTATATCGAGTCGTGCTGTGCTAGATACGATGCCAGCTTCATTCTTGGCTGAGACTGTGTACCAGCCTGCATCTTCCTTGAAAGCTGGCTGGATAATCATGCACAGATAGCCGAAGTTGTCCTGATGCATGCTGAAAAGTTCACAACACGGCACTGTTAGTCAAGGTTTAAATGCAAATGTTGCACTAAATGCATACTTGGCAAAAATATATGGACCCCATCCAATTTTAAAATTGTTGTTTTAAAAAGAACAATATAAGGCCTCCAGTGCTCTGGAAAGATTTCTGTGCGCATTCGGTTAAAAAAGTAATATTGAGGTCCGGCCCTGATGTTGGACAAGAGGAACTAGCTCATAACGGACAATTTATCCGAAAGACGCCGAGTGGGGTTAAGGACAGCGCCCAAGCAGGCTACAACAAACAACGTCTTTATAGACCTTGATTTGGGCATAAAGGCACAGTAGAGCTGGAACAGGAAATGGCCCTTCCCATATAGTTTGCTTTATATAATCATGCATATGTTTTATGCACCTCTTAGCAATAAGTGTGGTTATTAAATAAGGCAAGTTAGTCACATTCTTTACACCTATGCCACAATAAAAGTTTAGTTTCATGTTTTATCAACTCAACCTGAGTTTGATCCTGAAGTTTCTGGCAATTAACCATCTATTAGAAATTTGAAATGTTTCCACAGTGTCTGTGCAGGCTTCCTTCAGTGAGTCTGGTTTCCTACCACCTTCAGAGAACATACCAAGAGGAGCAGTAGGCAGAGCAAAAAAGCTGTGGCTTCAAACCATCAAAACTAGGCACATAAAATGGTACCCTACCCCAAATGTAGATGCTCGGCTGGTGGGCCAGTATAATAGACCACTGCCCCACCCAACCCATAAAATCATGACATGAAACCTAATTGACTTTGGAATTTCAAAGTCATAAAATTACAAACATGCCAATTATATATCTATATATAAATATATAAATAATTTATATATAAATAATTTTTTTTTGCAAGGAAATAAACTCCATTCAAGCAGCTTACATAATGATGTCCTTTAAACAACACAGTTAAAATTTAATGGCTGTCCATAATCAAATTACCATCTTATGTAACAATCCCACTAATTATAAAACTGCACTTTTATTGTTTTCTTGATGTGGTCGACATTAAAAGACTTCATCTCACACTGGTTTCAGTGTAATTTTGCGCTGTTCTACAGAAGCCCTAGCTCAGGCTATAAATGTTAAACAGTCATGTTTGTGGATGGCCCTGCTGTACTCTAAGTGTGTGTGCTCCTCTTTACAAGGTCTTGCTTGTCATCGTTTGCGTAAACACGTCGTAGCTGTTTGAACAGCCCGTCAACTTCAGCGGCCCAACAGTTCCCATTTATGGAAATGGAAGTGTGCTGCAGTTCAGTCTGCTTGTGAATGAAACATACCTGCTGAAACAGCAAAAATCCATAGTGGGCTTCATAAAGCACAATCTAATAGTGTGTGGCATGCTAGTGGGAATATGCCCACATTTCTTTACATGTTTACATAAATAAATAAGGGGATTGTTTGTTAACCGTATCAGTAATTCTTGGTACCAGTACATGCACTGAGGTTAAGTTGTTTTAAGATTAGTTACAGCAGAAATAACTACCTTATTCTGTCTGTGTTGTGAGTGATGGACTCATTCTCTCTCTTCCAGAAAATCTGTGGGAACGGGGATCCTGAAACACGGCACTCCAAACGCACAGGATAACCCTCGGCAACACTTGTGTTCTGGAGCTTCTCGATAAAGGTGGGAGCTTTGTGCATCTCTTTAGCTACAACAAAAAACAAATCTGTTTTGGTGCTTTGTTTAAAAAATCTGTAACAGATAAATGTTTGTGCTGCACAGATGACTGAGGATTTGACGTGTACTCATGTATCTGTTTAGAATTAGCATGCTTTTAAAAAGCAGAGTGAACAAGAATATAATGTACCAGCTACAATCAGCTCCAGATTGAAGGAGTTCTGTCCGGCTCTGTTGCTGGCGATGCATGTATAAACACCCGCATCTCTGTTGGTGACTGGCTCGATTATCAACGAATGGACTCCGTTCTCCCTCACCAGCATTTTATGGGAAGAGTCTGGGCGGATTGTCACGCCGTTCAGCTGCCAGATTAGATCAGGTGTGGGCAGACCGCTTACCTAAAGAACAGATAGCAGGCGAGTTAGCTGTTTAATACAAGACCACCTTCCTAGTATTGTGTTGGTCCCCCTTTTGCTGCCCCATACCCAACACACTGTGATGCACTGTGTATTCTGACACCTTTCTATCAGAACCAGCATTAACTTCTTCAGTAATTTGAGCTACTGTAGCTCGTCTGTTGGATCGGACCACACGGGCCAGCCTTCGCTCCCCACGTGCAACAATAAGCCTTGGCCGCCCATGACCCTGTCGCCGGTTTACCACTGTTCCTTCCTTGGACCACTTTTGATAGATACTGACCACTGCAAACCGGGAACACCCCACAAGAGCTGCAGTTTTGGAGATGCTCTGACACAGTCGCCTAGCCATCACACTTTGGCCCTTGTCAAACTCACTCAAATCTGTACGCTTGCCCATTTTTCCTGCTTCTAACACATCAACTTTGTGGATAAAATGTTCACTTGCTGCCTAATATATCCCACCCACTAACAGGTGCTGTGATGAAAAGATAATCAGTGTTATTCACTTTACCTGTCAGTGGTCATAATGTTATGCCTGGTCGGTGTATACTACATATTCATATTTGATATTTCTTTACACTGTCAAACAGTGGTTATCCAAAGGCCGATGGTTCTAGCCCCACCACTGCCAGGTTGAGGAGCAAGGCACTGAACCCTCAATTACTTGGATTGTATTCGGTCACAAATGTAAGTTGCTTTGGATAAAAGCATCCACTAAAATATAAAATATTAAAGCCGCTCAGGTGGCGCAGCTTCATAGCTCTTCAATATTAGTTAATTCACCCGTAGAGTTTCATAAAACCACATTATTATTTTGCTGTTTTTGATCAAATGTCTGCATGTGAATAAACCACAATGTTGTGTATTGTGTTCAAGCTAGGCAGAAAGCAGAAATATGTGTCTAGCTGTGTGGTGAACAAATCACAAAGCGATTATTGAGTAAAAGCCGCCTAACACAGAATATTTAGCACCTCTGCATCAACTTAATTGAGGGAACATCTTTTAAATAGTGTGAAATATGGACATACGCCAAGCCATATCAATTCTGTCCTGGCAGCTCTTAGTTGCTGTACACCTTCCTAAGATATTGTTTGTTTTTTCTCCTAAGTGTGTCGACAATCTGTATCTTTTAACTCTGGCAGGGTGGTTGTATGAACGTGTGTGTTCTGTCTGAACTGAGTGACGGATGGGGCAAAGAGTTTTCCCATGGGAAATGGGATTCTGTTAAAAGCTTAAGCTCTCGTGTCAACAAACCTCATTTACTCTCAGAAACCTAACACCCACCCCACCCTCAGATATGCCAGGGACATATTACCACTGTGTGGGTAGACACACAAAATATAGACATTCTAGAAGTAGCATTCTGGACTGAGGCCATGAGCCAATACTACTCTGTAAGTGGGATTTTCTAGCTGGCTGATTTTCACTAATCACACAAAACCAACTATGCATTAAAATGACTTATAAATAAAAACAAATGAATGAAACCCTGCCTCTAGTCATTTTCTATAAAAAATTTCCACCAAGTGTACATGGGTTTCCTATGGGAACTTAGGCTTCCTCCTATCTACCGAAAATATTTAGGTAGCCAATAGGTGTACTGGCTAAGATAAATTGCCCATAATGTGACACTTCCAAACCTACACCAACCTTGGTAAATATACAGAAGTTCCAGAGTGTTCTTTTAATGTCCAATTGTAATTTCTGCAGATCTCTTGAACTTGTCATACTGATATACTGTATCTTACACTGCAGTTGGGACTCTGAAAACAGTAATAGAGCAATACTGACACCATATGATGCCCCAAACTCACTCACTCACTTTCTTAACCACTTATCCAATTAGGGTCGAGGGAGGTGTTGAAGCCTATCCCAGCTTTTCAATGGGCGCAAGGCACACAGTAACACCAGTGGGCGCCAGTCCATCGCAGGGCAGACACACATATGCACACCTATTCACCTATAGGGCAATTTAGTGTTTCCACTTAACTTGACTGCATGTTTTTGGACTGTGGGAGAAAACCAGAGCTCCCGGAGGAAACCCACACAGACACAGGGAGAACATTTACATTTTCAGCATTTAGCAGTTCTATTACAGTATACAATCTGAGCAATTGAGGGTTAAGAGCCTTGCTCAAGGGCCCAACAGCAGCAACCTGGCAGTGGTGAGGCTTGAACCAGTGACCTTCTGGTTACTAGTCCAGTACCCTAACCACTAGGCTACGGCTTGAACATGCAAACTCCACACAGAGGATCGAACCCAGGACCTTCTTGCTGTGAGGCGACAGTGCTACCCACCGAGCCACCCATGCCACAAACTATTATAGTAATTCTGCCAAATCATGTTAAGTATGACAAAAAAAGTTAACTGTATTATATTTGTCTTCAACACTATTTTAGTCAGTGAGTCTTAGTGTAAAAACTTTGTATGTATGGCATTTGTGCGTCAGCAAATGGTTGTGGAGAAAGAAAAACTGCTTTGATTTGATGTCATGATTTGCCAATCATTGTCAGTCTCCTGTTTTTGCAACTAGAAGATGCCAAACTTCCTCAAGGCGAAGATCTACAAGACTGTGGTTTGACCAGTGGCATTCTGTGGATCTGAGTGCTGGCCCGACTCCACCAAACACGAACAAGCCCTGCACGGTGTGGAGATGTTCTGCTGGTTCCTGGGGCTGACAAGGTTTGATCAGGTCATAAATGTAAATGTCAGGGCATAGATAAGCGTGAGGATGCAGAAAGCTCGGCTCAGGTGGTACGGCCTTGTCATGTGTCAAAACGCCAGTCTTGACCCTGGTAAAAGTGGCCTCGAGATCAACCAAGAAACCAAGAAACATCGGCTTGGTCGGATTAGTGAGGACATGGGAACTGCAAACATTGCCCCCAGAAATGTCATGGATAGGCAGAATCCTTTCTCCACCCTGTGTGGAGCCTGCCTCAATGTGGAATAAATGCTCAGCATAAGAGACACCCCCTGCACAGAGGGACATGTTTGGCCTGGAAAGTTTGGAACTGTAGTGCCCCAGGAAACAAATCTGGAAATCCACAGTAGCATCTTTGTATAAAGGAATGTATTAGGCAGGCAGTTATGCTTCTGATTAAAGGACTGTACTTCCCTCTGTGGAACTGTATTACTTTACAGTAATGAATATCAGACAGAGGAGAGAGGGTAAGAAAAATAACTTCCAAAAGAGGCATGGAACTAAAGTGAAATAGAGTAGTGAGTGGATGGCAAAACTAAAGATTTAACAAGAGAGCTGTTCCAAACAAAGCAAATATTTTGGACGAGATGGTTAAAAACTAGAGTGAATCAAAAGTTGTGGAGAAGATTTCCACCATTCTCTGCTTTCACTGAAAGTCATTTATCATCGAAGAGGTGCTGAAACATCTAGGCTGCACACTGATTTCTTTTTCCCTGTTCAATGTGGAATGTACTGGGAGGAAACGTTTCCCAGACATTGCACACACAATACACAAACCATGAATTTGTTTAGCTATAGACCTAACGCACAAGCACAGAGTTAACCGTACTAGCACTGTTTCTCAATAGTTTCACCATGGAATCTAAAGCTCTGCTTCAAAACATTAAACATAAACCAAAAGTCCACCCAAATATACCTAAAAAACTTAAAAAATAACGTAATGAGCTAACGTGATCAAGTGAATTACCAAATTATCTCTTGCAAAAGCAATTCCTTCTGTCTGGTTGAGGTGACCATAGATTAGTGTGGTTCTCTGTACATGTAAAAGCATATGTATGAATCCACTGTTGGCCTGTGTTGAGAAATCACTGACACACTTGTTGGAGAAGGTCTGCACTTGTGCAGGGGACAGTTGTGGCCTAGCGATTAAGGTACTGGACTAGTAATCCAAAGGTTGCTGGTTCAAGCCCCACCACTGCCAGGTTGCCACTGTTGGGCCCTTGAGCAAGGCCCTTAACCCTCAATTGCTTAGACAATGCACTGTCACTGTACTGTAAGTCGCTTTGGATAAAAGCGTCTGCTAAATGCTGAAAATGTATATGTAAATGTAAATGCAACTGGCAGAGGTTGCCAGAGGGCCCAGAAATTTTTAGTATATCCAAATTGGAACAACGTAAAAGGCAGGAAATAAATTGTGTTGCACTTTGCCATCATTTGTTGTTTCATGCTGTATGTGTGTTGTTTTACAGTGATATTACAGTTGGCATAAATGACATTTTAAAAATCTTAAACAGAAATGAGAATAAACAGGTTTTGCTGTTAGATCCTGAAAACAGTAGGGCAAAAAAGGATTTTCCTTCTTTATCTCCTAATCTACTCATTTCCAATTATTGATTGTGAATCCGCTGCTGCTTGTACGACCCCTAATCTGATCCAATCTGCGTCCGCTTCTTATCACCTGCCAGTGTTTGTTCCCACTCGTATACGGAGAGCCATGCTATGCTCAATGTGCCCCCTCCCCTGCACAGACAACCAGACCAGTCCAGGAGATTGAACATCGCGGTGGGAAGAGACACTTTCCACCCTTCCCTCCCTCAAACACAGCCAATTGTGTTTGTGGACTTCAAACACTCTGCAGTGGTGTGCTAAGGTGACTGCTGTGCCAACGGAGCACCCCTGAAATATGTACAATATCATACTAAAACAAATCAACACAGAATTAGGAAAAGCAACAAATTCTAGACCCATAATTCCCATGCAGCAATATGTCAAGGCTAGTTTACCACGTGTGGTCAGCAAAGAATTTTGCTAGTTAAGTACAATGAACCAATTTAAAGTTTCTCAGTTGCAGTTTTCGCTAGGCTAAATTTAATTTACATAATTTCCACTTACAGTTGCACTGACAGCGAAAACAAAGGAAATAACCTGTTTTAAGCCTTTTCCAATGAGAAGTTTCAAGTTTCTGTTCAGGGGTAAAAGGAGCATTACCTTGCAGTCCATGCGACACAGTCTGCCCTCTTGAACAATTAGGTCACCAGGAGCCTGTAGAAAGTGAGGACGGAAGTGGCGCTCTTGAATGTTCTCATTCTCCTCTGCACCATCCCTGGATCTGGAGCGAGCTCTGTCAAAGAGGAAAGAGAAATACTTCTTATGAGCATTAAGAAGGCAAAACAACCAACAACTAATAAGTATTTATTGAGAAAACTTGCCAAAACCTTCCAATAATGAAACTTTTTACAGCTGATTATAAATATGCCTTTGACAAAGCTCAGCAATTTAGCAATAAAAACCTAAATTTTTTACTAAAACATGATATTTAACCAGTGGTGTCCAACCCATTGCAAAAGATATGTGAAACAACCCTAAATATTTAATTTAATGCCAATTTTAGTGTGCAATTTATGTATTTATTAGCTGGATTGTACATGCCACATTGCATTTTTATGTTGAAAACAACAATAGTATGCACTCTGGGATGCAGCGGTCTGACAAGCTAGCCCACCACTGCCTAGATCACCAGCTCTCGAGTTTGAATCTCAGCTCTGCTATCAGTCGGTTGGGCACCTACACAGACATTGACTATGTGGTTTCTGCTGCCTGGTCGGTGGTGCCTGTATAGAGATGGTGAATAATAAGGAGAAATGTATGACTCTCTGTAAACAATAATGATGTGTGAACTCGCCTGGAGCAGGTAAAAAGAAAAGGGCGGCTACTACACACACATCACAGGGGTGTGTGTGTTAGGTACAGCCCATATGGGTAGTTAAGTACAACAACAGAAGATCAAGGGAAAATTAGTATTAATAGAATAATAAAAACAGCAATAATGTAATAAATGTGCAAAAGTTTGTTTCCTGTCAACTATAAACCACTTTTCAGATGATCACAGTACACTCTGTTTTATCCTTATACTGTTGTTTAATTTAAGAAACCCTTTAGCACTCTACTCTCGATTGCAGGAAATTCACATACCCACTTATTCACACCTGCTTACACCTAGAGAGAATTACAGTGTTTCTACAGCCTATAAGAAAGCAAATCTATTACAAATAAAAGCTATGCTGAGGTCAGGGATTGGTCAGAGATCAAACAAACGTGACTTAATCATGACCTCATGAATGACAGCACAGAAAATGAGACGATGCCTGCTGTTACAGGCCAGCTTGGATAATAGATAGGTGCTTGCTTTGTACAAAGGCTCTTGTTTACCTGCGCATGTGGCCAGGTGTGGCACGCTGGCTCCGTCCTCGTTGGTTTACTGCCTGTACCATCATCCTACCAGTGCAGCTCACCCTGCCCTAAGAACAAGCAAAAGAGGGAGCGTATTATTAGCAGCCACATGTTGGCTTTCCTATTGATGTTAGAATAGCATATTAAACTGTATAGTACTTTTTATTGTATGAGGCTGATAATATATTAAAGTTAAACTTAGTGCCCATGCTAAATACTTTCCACAATCAAAAGCACCTAAAGTAGACACTGTCATCAGAACTCGACTTTGGAGCAAAGAAGGAAGGTTGATGACATTTTGTGGGCGGTGGAAAAATAAAAGTATACCATTTCATTCAATAATAACTTAAAGGGTGCGTCTCAAAATTAGTTGAATTTGATAGAATAGAACGCCTTAATTTGTCATATAAACATATACAGTTATACAGTACAATGAAATTCTTTTCTGCATATCCCAGCTTGTTTGGTAGGTGGAATCGGAGTGCAGGGTCAGCCATTGTACGGCACCCCTGGAGCAGACTGGGTTAAGGACCTTGCTCAAGGGCCCAACAGTGGCTGCGTAGTAGAGCCTGGATTTAAACCGACAATCTCCCGACTGATAGCCCAAAGCTCTACCCACTAGGGTTCCACTGTTTGTATTGTGGCTGTGTGTTTCTAACCTCAACAGCTGCAACATCACAGCTGTTAACTTTTTATTTCCTTATTGAGCTGTAAATTGAGTTTGAGTTTAATTTATCAGGTATACCTCTAATTAATGTGCACTTATAAGTATCAAAGAAAAGCATTTGTCCATGTGTATACAACAACCAAGGTAATGACTGGTCTTTGAGGTCCTGGGGTGGTCAATCTCCACTGATGGGCAGATATAAGAGTGGTAGATATTTCTAGAAGTTGTGTTTGTAAATTCAAATAATAATGTGTGTTTACCCCAGGGTTGCCAGCCATGACTGTGTAGTTTCCATCATCATCGAGAGAGGCAGCAGCTGTGTGCAAGGAACAGGTTCCATCTGGGTCTCGACTGATGCGGTAGTGTTCGCTCCGTTTTGAGATCTGTTTTCCGTCTTTGAACCAGTACACCTATACATGTAGAAAGGAAGAAGATGTGAACTTTATGGAGTATTATGTTTTTCCACCAAATATCTGAGTAAAAGCTTTTTCTGGGACTCAACCAGCTGTTACATAGCGTCCAGTAGCCAGAACAAAAACAAGAAAGGGGAAAGTAAATGTGTAAGTTTGTGTCTGTAGGAGAATGACAGCCACTGCCATATATGGCAAGAATCTCAGCACTGCCTTGTAAGCAGCAAACAAACCTCGTCTTTAAATCCAATCCATAAACAACCTCTGTTTTGCTCTCTTGAACTAGATTTCCCTTTCATTCTGTATTTTCAAGTAGTTTATTAGAAAGCCAACAGCAAAAACAATCCAGGATCCGACTTCTAACCTTTGGCTTGGGGTCTCCGATGACCTTGCAGCTGAAGGTGACAGACATGCCTTCAAAAACTTTGTAGTGTTTTAGTTTTTGATCAAAGAATGGAGCCACACAGTCAGCCAGCGGATCCTCATCATGCTGGATGTCGTCGTCGCTCTCCTCCACAGGAGAGCGCTCCAGTCGGAACTCGATCTCGCTGATCAGCCGCTGCTCGAAGCTTGACACTTTATACTCCTGTGGTGAAAGCCAAAAATAAAGGATAAGGAGCTACGTATGCTGTGGTTTTTTACAGCACCGCAACATATGGACAAGTCATTGTGAGTCTGTAAAGTGCAGAAATTTGACTGAAGTGAAATGTGAAAAGAAATGTGAGAGTGAAGAGCACAGAAACACGGCCGATTTCATACATTGAACTTAATAACCTACATGGGTGGACAGAACATTAAAAAGGAGCTTGACTGTAAAGTAACTAAATCACACTTCGGCAGCATGGTGGTGTAGCAGGTAGTGTGTGCATGCCATACAGATCCAGGGTCTTGAACACATTTCAAACTTCACCTAAGGTTTCAGCACATGCTTGCTTGGTCTACTTTTCGAGTGTTCAGTTTTCCTCCCACATTCCAAAATCCTGCAAGTCACCGACCTGGCAGGGCAACCTCACAAAGACAATTCTCATGGCTCTGTGTGGGAACCTAACACTGGCAGGTGACCACAGATTGGACAGAGGGAGCGTGTGATGATCCAGCTCTCTTTGATCAGATCGGGAATTGTGCAAGCACCGGCAGCTTTGCTGAAATTGGGAATGACTAAGTTGGGAGATAAAGGGGGAATATCCAGAAAGAAAGAAAAAAACTGTGGTCGGGACAAAGTATAATTTTACGAAGCCTTTTGCTGAGCCTTAAGTTCCTGGTTTAATTTTTATACTCACCATGCTACTCTCTAAACAGCTGGAGAATGTGTGCTGATGACACATCACAATGATAATTATACGTTTTAGGGCACAGCTGCACCAGACAGACACGTGCATGTGCAAAAACACACCATCCATTGACCCGGCACCACTTTTGTTTCTGAATAGACTATTTTCTTTTCCATTTACATCCATTTCTATTCTCCGCTCTGCCTATAGACCTTGCACAGATACAAAAAGATTTGCAGACAGACCTTTTTTTGCATTTAGTTATAATTTTGTTTCCCAGCACCACCATAGTTTGAAAGTTTCCTCCAAAGGAGACAGCTGTAGTATCAAAGCCCATCTTTTCCCAGTTTGTATACCCATATACACTGATACACTGATCAGCCCTAACATTAAAACCACCTCCTTGTTTCTACACACTGTCCATTTTATCAGCTCCACTTACCATATAGAAGCACTTTGAAATTCTACAATTACTGACTGTAGTCCATCTATTTCTCTACATATCTTTTTAGCCTAATACCACTACAGAGCAGGTATTATTTAGGTGGTGGATCATTCTCAGCACTGCAGTGACACTGACATGGTGGTGGTGTGTTAGTGTGTGTTGTGCTGGTATGAGTGGATCAGACACAGCAGCACTGCTGGAGTTTTTAAATACCGTGTCCATTCATAGTCCACTCTATTAGACACTCCTACCTAGTTGGTCCACCTTGTAGATGTAAAGTCAGAGATGATCGCTCATCTATTGCTGCTGTTTGAGTTGGTCATCTTCTAGACCTTCATCGAGGGTCACAGGACGCTGCCCACGGGGCGCTGTTGGCTGGATATATTTTTGGTTGGTGGACTATTGTCTGTCCAGAAAAGACAGTAAGGTGTTTTAAAAAACTCCATTAGCATTTTTAATGTTATGGCTGATCGGTGTATATGGGCTCACAGAAAAATCTGTTTTATTAAGTAATTTTATTTTAAAAGACTGACTTTGATTTTGACATTATGGGCTTTGATTAGTGTGAAGAAACCAGTGAGAACCAGTGAGCATAGCAACACCAAGCACAGAGGGTGACCAATGGAAAGAGTGAATGGATCAAAGAGAAAAACAGGGAAGAGGAGCAGGTTAAATAACCTTTTGAGGCTCAAATTCTGAATCAGCTGAGCTGCTTTCCTGTAGGAAAAAACAGAACAAACAGAGGAGTTTGTCTCTTTCTGAGGACATCACATCCGTCTCATCCATAAATGTTTATGCATCCTTGTGGCTGGAATTCAAATGGAGTATTATACATACTGCTGTCACATCCTCGCTGCATAGCAATATTTAATATGCTGTACCACAACATAAAACACATACAACTTTGGCTAAATTTTAGCAGAGCAAACAGCATGGCCACAGTGAACATTCTTCATGAATAGAATTTAATTGTATAGTTCATTTTTCAAAACATATACTGTACACATATACACTATGTGAATCCATTGTAATTTAAAACAGTTTAAGAAATACTGTAGATACATATGCACATTCTGCTGCTCTCCTTAATGCGAGGGTGGGGTATGCTGCAAGGGAATTCGATTAAGAGGAATAAAGAGGGGGGCAATTTGGCTCTAAACTAGTTAATATAGTAGCTAAACCTACATAAGAAGTGTATTTATTAAAATGATTCCTGACAATCATAAAGCTTTACTCTGCAAAAGTTTTTGAAGTTTGAAGTAATTCTGATAGAAAAAGTGAAATTCAAGCCCGGTTCCAGAAAACACTGGGCACAAGTCAGGAATACCCTGGACTTGGCGCCAATCTATTACAGGGATTCGGCCAACCCCACACTAAACCCTTCCCCGCAAACAAAGCCAATCATGACTGTGTAGATACCAGGTTCCAATCTGCCTAAATACTAAGCTTCTAAGCTAATCAAAAACTTGGACTTATACTGTTTAAACGTATTGGCTTTTTTTATAAGGAGCACCTACCTTGTTAGCACTCAGTGTTAATGTTCTACTATTTATTTATCTAGCAATAAACACTTTCTGATCACATGATGCTGTTGGCTTGATATTTTTGATTGGAACTTTATTCTCCTCCCAGCATTTACAACTGCAGCACAATAAAGAGAATTGTCTGCCAACCAAACCTCATCTGACTGACGATTGGGGTGTACAAAGCGACAGATGGGCTACAGTCAGTGGTTGTAAACCTGCAACGTTCATCTGTATGGTATGTATAGCTTCAAAAATCAATGAATGTATGTACTAGACAGGTATACCTAATAAAGTGCTCAGTGAGAGGGTGCATATATAAAAAACACATATCTATCTTGCTTGCTGCTTAGTTGTAGTAGTGTAATTCTCCTGAAGCAAAGCATTCACTGACTGCTTGAGAGACTAACCATTCCTTCACTTTGTTTACAATTCTATCACGCCCTTGTTTAAGCTCACCACATTTTCAGCTGATCACACTGAACGTTAGTGTGCATAATGTAGACTAATGTGGTGCCAAGACCTTCCTCTCTGATCAAAACTGCCTGCATGACTGTATATTTTTACACAAAACAAGTAGTGACTATTAAGACCCATTCAAAATATATAAAGCAGGTCAACTTAGTTTTCACATAAATCTGTGTTTAATGTGCACCTTTATTCCAAAACAGAGATTTTAATAGCAGTTTTTATGGATTACATTGTGGATGTGGCATGACGAAGCCAGTGCTTTCAGGACACAGTATGAAAGAGACTTCCCAATCTAACATCAGCTTTTTATGGAATTACTCCAGCTCATTGCACCATTAATTCCTCTGAGAGACCGACATGCCGTATAACCCACAGACAGCAATTTACATACACAGTTTAATATGAAACACACATATGCCAATGCATATGCCAGTCATAACATACAGTGCATCAGTATTCGTGCAAAATCCTACCTGCGTAGCTGGATCCTCGTCGGTTTGCTGGGTGTTAAACACTGTGGCGGCGTTGTCAGCCCCCAGCAGCCTTCGAGCCATCTTCTCCTCATAGGTTAACCTCTGGAAGCAGGCAGGATTAATAGGAGGAAGCTGGGTTAGTATGTAAGATTCCCCAAGACGCACATTTTAATGACCTCAATCTAATGTGATGACTGCAGAACTGCATGAACTATTAGTGATCATGCTGGGTAAGTGTTTAGGGTTTTAATTTGAAAATGGGTTTTAGTGTGGAACACACATATTAAATGGACCAGAAAATACCCTGCATTAAATACTGGATAGGTGACAGCTTTCTGAGGAAACCTTGAAGTTAATGTATTTTTAAATATTTGATTATTTCATGTTTAAGGATTTGAAAGGTTCCAGCTGTAAAGCTACACAACAACAATAGCAAGACTAAATATCCCATCAAAGTGTGTTCTTATTCCATATGGTGAGGACAATAAGGTCCTACTATTTCTACTAGTTACTTCTTCTTCTTTCGGCTGCTCCCATTAGGGCACCATCTTGCCCTGTCCTAAACATCTTTCTTTGTTAGACCGACCACCTGCACGTCCTTCCTCATTGCATCTATAAACCTCCTCTTTGGCCATCCACAAGCTCAGACCAGATCAATCTCACCTCCCTTTGTCTCGAAAAAAAACCTACCTGCAATGTCCCTCAAATAAATATGATCTCGTCCATCCTTGTCACTCCCCACAAGAATTGCAGCATCTTCATATTTGCTACCTCCAGCTCCTCTCCTGTCTTGTGCCACTACTTCCAAGTTGTACAACATAGCAGGCCTCACTACTCTCTTGTAAATTTATCCCATATGTAGTACATTGCATTTACCAGGTGTCATTTCAATATTTGTTTATATTTACAAAATACAATACATTAAAATATTCTTTTTCTTGCTTTCCAATTTGTACGGAATGGGGTTGATTCCATTTCACTGTAAATTTACGCATCTGGCAAAACCCAGCCCAGCTTTGTTGTAATATATAAATACATATTGTTGTGTTTTGTTGATTAGTATTACTGATGAGTTTACCTACCCTCCTTTTAAAGTGAACCATCCATGTTCATAGCCACACACACCCACAGATGCCTACCTGTTGGCCGTTGCTAACACGTTCCTCTCTGAAGCGCAGCTTCCTCTCCAGGTCATGAATGACAGCATCTTTCGAGTCCTGGATCTCAGAGTCAGAGGCGATACGCGGAGTGCGGTTGGTCTTCCGTGGAAGCCCGCTGTTACCCAACAGCAGAAAACACAATTGAATAAATACAAAGGACTATTAGAAAAACTTAGCCCTGCCCTAAAGGAAAACTAAAACTGCATTCATATTTATGTTTAATGTATTTTCAATGGAATCATATCATTTATTATATATTCATTCAGTTCAACAATTAGTTCATTTAATACTGAATACTCGGAATTCTTCATTTAAAGTTTTTCGATGTATACTTATACTAACTGGCAGTTTGCACAGTCCTTTTGTTTTAGCTCGCATAATCACACATAGAGAGTGTTCACAAACATTCCATTCTGTTTATGTAAAGATCTCTGATCACTATAAATAATCTTTATAGGAATATAAACATGATCTTCCATCCAAAAGCAGTGGTTCAGCTGCAGGAGTCCATGGGAACAATACAAATCACAATATGCTTTTTACCTGATGTGCTAATGCATAATGAAGTCATATATATGTAATATTACATTAAATTTAGAATGCATGGCACTGCATTAAGGGCATTAACATTAGCTAAAACTGTGTGTATAATGATTTAATTTTACAACCCACAAAAACACATTTTCAACAGTAAAAAATAAAGAATGAAGTAGTTGTTTAGGATACTCACACTATGCCATTTCCTTTAGGGAGCCCTAGTGCATTGACTGTTGGGGCTGAAGGTGTGGTTGGCAGCACAGACACTAAAAACCCAGCAGGCGATTGGGGCTTAGGACTGAATTGAGATGAGCTATCGGAGCGGGTGGGACTTGTAACAGGTGGTGGAGGGGGCGGGGGTGGTGGGGGGAAGTCCTGAGGTGGGCCACAAGGGGAGGTGACTGTGCTGGAGCTGAGAAAAGGTGGAGGAGGTGGGGGGAATGAGGGTGAGCCAGGTGACTCCCCACTGCCTCCTTTAGGTGGTGGCTGGAAAGGAGGCAAAGTGACACGACCGAATGGCTTATGGGTTGTGGAGGGTGAGAGCGGTGATGCCAGGCCAGAGCTTGATGACGTGGAGGACTGGGTCGAGTAGCTCACCGACGCAGTGCTGGGGCTGCTGGGAGTCTGGGCAGCAATAAACTGCTTTGGTCGGGCGTAGTTAAATGTGCTGGTTTGCATGGTGCTGCGTTCTAACTCCTTGAAGGAGGGGGGTGGGGGAAGAGGCGGGGATGGGGGTGGGAGGTCCTGGGGTGGTTGCTGGGGAATTGGCGAGGCTTGCTGATCAGGCTGGTGCTGCTGTACTTGCTGCCACTTGGCTGCCTCTTGCTGCTCTAGTAGGACCTGATTGTGGAGCTGCTGTAACTGTTCTGCGTTCCTGTAGGAGGAAACACAGAGAAAAGTGTGAATGAAGACAAAATGAAAAGAACTACTGATGCACTTTTATTACACTGATGACATTTTATTTTCATTTTTAAAAAACCAATAGCAATACGAGCTCCGAGTATCAGTTGACAGACACCAGTTAACAGTGTCCTTGGTGAAAGAGCAGACTCTCCGCAATTTCCTTTTTTTTTAAATAACCAGTTCCTTCCCTCCCATATCACAGGATAGGCTAAGGTGTAGAAGATGCTCACAGACACTTGAGGGCTACACCACAAAGCAGCCTTTCTTTAAGATAGCTGGCTTTACTTAACCAAACATTCACAGTCAGGTTTAATGGGTACCATGAAAGCCAACAGGAATTATTTAACCTAATCCAGACTTCATTGGTGCATGTAAACACTTGCGTGGCACATTTAAAAAGCTCTTTGGCCTTGGGGTTTGTTTAATACCATAAATGAGAATGTTACCCTTTACATTTACATTTTCGCCATTTAGCAGACACTTTTATCCAAAGCAATACGGATTTAATTTATCTAAGCAATTGAGGGTAAAGGGCCTTGCTCAAGGGCCCAAAAGTGGTAACCTGGCAGTGATGGGGTTTGAACCAGCAACCTTCTGATTACTTGTCCAGTACCTTTGATCAGTGTATATTAATACATGTGTCACTGATAATAGATTCAATTATCTCTAGGACTCCTGGAAACTAATTAAATCAAACTCAATGACATCACATGCCATCCTTAAACACTCTCTTAACTGACTTCATATTTACAATTCAGTTAAAGCGTTATCTGTGCATCACATATGCCTCCAGCTATCCACATCCTCCAGCTTACATCAGTACTGTACCACACAACAAGGAAGTCACTGTGCATCAATGATAAACTGACCTCATATTGTTCTGTATGTACACCACTGTGGTCGAGCATAACCTGCTGTAAACGTGCTATAGTTATTGTAAGTATTAAATTATTATAGGTATTAATAAAGATGAATGATAAATTAATGAGGGCCCCACAAATGTGCTTTTTTACTGAGGCATAAACCCAAGAGGGCTCTCCCACATCATGACAGAGCATCAATTCTAAGTGCCTCATTAAAAAAGGTCTGTAGGATGAAACATGCTCTGAACAAATATTTCTCCGAGTGTGTACAGTCAAGTCCTTTTATTTCAGTTCCAAATAAAGCATCAATTCAGCAGCTCTAAAGGTCGAGACAAAATCATCACAACTCCACATCCAAATCAAATACAATGTCCCTAACTACAAGTCAACTCAAAGTTAGATTCTGAACAGTCCCAGAAAATGCCACCACTAATGATTCAATTTATTGTAGCTTTAACCTATGCTTCCCAAATAAATTGTGGTAGTATTTATGTACCATATTTAAATTTCCAGGTCAAAACCCCAGTCTTAAAGGAGAACCAAGAACATTAAATCATAATAATCCAGAATTAAGTCTAAGTTTAATGCAAGTCCAGAAATCCAGTACTTTATCAAGTGTGGATGTACAGCTACAGTAAAAAAATACATGCTGGTAGTACATCATTTAGGATTTCAGCAACAGATTGTTTATGTAATGAAATGACTGAAACACATATTTTTCCTCCAATTAAAAACTTTATGGAATTAAGTAATTGTATGTTTTTGTTTTCTAAAACCCTTGTTTTTGAAAACATAGTGGGTCAAATATAGACATACAGCAACTTGTAACTACTAAATGCACATTCATGCTGAGAAGATCACTATTCGAATTGTTCTGATCTGAATTTGGATCTGGTGACAGGAAAGTCTATTGAAAAACACCCAATTCATCGTCACAGAATAGAACAGAATGCCTTTAGTTGTCATATATACAGTGGGGCCAAAAAGTATTTAGTCAGCCACTGATTGTGCAAGTTCTCCTACTTAGAAAGATGAGAGAGGTCTGTAATTTTCATCATAGGTACACTTCAACTATGAGAGACAAAATGAGAAAAAAAATCCAGGAAATCACATTGTAGGATTTTTAAAGAATTTATTTGTAAATTATGGTGGAAAATAAGTATTTGGTCAATAACAAAAGTTCAACTCAATACTTTGTAACATAACCTTTGTTGGCAATGACAGAGATCAAACGTTTCCTGTAAGTCTTCACCAGGTTTGCACACACTGTAACTGGTATTTTGGCCCATTCCTCCATGCAGATCTCCTCTAGAGCAGTGATGTTTTGGGGCTGTCGCTGGGCAACACGAACTCCACAAATGTTCTCTGGGGTTGAGGTCTGGAGACTGGCTAGGCCACTCCAGGACCTTGAAATGCTTTTTACGGAGCCACTCCTTCGTTGCCCGAGCGGTGTGTTTGGGATCATTGTCATGCTGGAAGACCCAGCCACGGTCCATCTTCAATGCTCTCACTGATGGAAGGAGGTTTTGGCTTAAAATCTCACGATACATGGCCCCGTTCATTCTTCCCTTAACACGGATCAGTCGTCCTGTCCCCTTTGCAGAAAAACAGCCCCAAAGCATGATGTTTCCACCCCCATGCTTCACAGTAGGTATGGTGTTTACTCAGCATTCTTCCTCCTCCAAACACGACGAGTTGAGTTTTTACCAAAAAGTTCCATTTTGGTTTCATCTGACCACATGATATTCTCATCCATAAGCTCTCTGGCAAACTTCAGACGGGCCTGGACATGTACGGGCTTAAGCAGGGGGACACGCCTGGCACTGCAGGATTTGAGTCCCTCTCGGCGTAGTGTGTTACTGATGGTAGCCTTTGTTACTTTGGTCCCAGCTCTCTGCAGGTCATTCATCAGGTCCCTCCGTGTAGTTCTGGGATTTTTGCTCACCGTTCTCATGATCATTTTGACCCCACGGGATCGAGGGAGATTTTGGTCTTGTATGTCTTCCATTTTCTTACAATTGCTCCTACAGTTGATTTATTCACACCAACCTGCTTGCCTATTGTAGATTCACTCTTCCCAGCCTGGTGCAGGTCTACAGTTTTCTTCCTGGTGTCCTTCGACAGCTCTTTGGTCTTGGCCATGGTTGACTGTTTGAGGCTGTGGACAGGTGTCTTTTATACAGATAACGATGTCAAACAGGTGCCATTAATACAGGTAACGTGTGGAGGACAGAAGAGCTTCTTAAAGAAGAAGTTACAGGTCTGTGAGAGCCAGAAATCTTGCTTGTTTGTTATTGACCAAATACTTATTTTCCACCATAATTTACAAATACATTCTTTAAAAATCCTACAATGTGATTTCCTGGATTTTTTTTTTCTCATTTTGTCTCATAGTTGAAGTGTACCTATGATGAAAATTACAGACCTCTCTCATCTTTCTAAGTAGGAGAACCTGCACAATCAGTGGCTGACTAAATACTTTTTGGCCCCACTGTACATATACAGGTGCACAGTACAATTAAATTCTTTTTTCACATATCCCAACTTGTTTGGAAGCTGGGGTCAGAGGACAGGTTCAGGGTCATCGTCCGAAGTCCCTGAAGCAAAGACGATTAAGGGCCTTGCTCAAGGGCCCAACAGTGGGTACATGGCAAAGCTGGGATTCAAACTCTCAACCTAACAATTGATAGCCCAAACCCACTACCCACTAGGCTACCACTGTCCATGTTTATGGAATCCCTTTTGAGATGATTTGTGCTTTGTGACATGGCTCATTACTATGCTGGAAATAGCCATTACTTCATGTCATTCAGGAATACCCTGGACCAGGCTGTATACATTTTAAAATTACTATTATAAGATGAGTAATATGTGTAAAGGGCCCAAGTCTTAAAATTGGATGTCCAGCACCAACCCACCAATGTTTACCCATCAACAGTACAGTAATTATATATCTTTAAAGCCCTGTAGCTGTTTATCATGCCAGCTTCGAGGTGGACAATGCATTTATTTAGTAGATCTGTAACCCAAAAGAAACACCTAAGCTAACCAGGACAGAACATACAGTTCTTCCATGTAATTATAAACCGGTTCAGGTACAACAAAAAAGCTTGCATTGACAAAATCTTCTAAAACCAAAGCATTCACTTCACAAACTCAGAAATGTAAACCAAGCTATCTTTCTCTCTCTTTCATAATTGTTTGTGTGGTATGAGGGCTGTTCTGTCGCTCTGTCAGTAGGCTCTGAGTACATTTTAGCCTAACTGTTTCCAGATGTGGAGTAGCAAGGCTCTCTGGTTTCTTTTTGCAGATCTTTTTTTACTTTTTTTAATCGAAGGGGAAGACCTCCCAGCCCTCCCACCCTCCCCATGCAGCTAAAATGAGTCTGACAGGCCTGATAAGACCTTGAAAACAGAGAAAGAGAAAAGAGGGATAGAGGAAAAAGTCGAGAGGGGGGCTGATTGTGAATTTGAGGTGGAATTGATGTGCTTTCTCGCATTAACAATGAACTTAATTACTTATTCATTTTAATACCTGCTTCATTCTGATCTGCGTTAGGGTGGCTCTGGCAGGAATATACCATACAGAATTTTGTCCTGCTTCCAAATATATAAAGGGAATGTCAGTGATTTCCAAGAAAGCTATCCTTTCTTGGGTAAAGCTTAAAGTTTGGGGCATCAAAAAACAATCAAATGCATCTTTTTTTTTTTTATTTCATTTAAAATTCTTCACCATTTCACTGTTTTTGTTTTCTCCTGTCTATAGAGCATGGGGCAGCTACCATGACTTTTTTGTTTTGCCTAAACCCATACCCAAAATGTAAGGAGAACTTTGACAAATATATAGAAATCTGACACAAAAATTACTGATGCCAGTTAAAGCAGTCCAAAATCTGAAACCATGATAGCCTATCATACAGTCTTAACTTTCTAGGGTGCGCGGGTGGCGCAGCGACACATTACGCTAGCCCACTACCTCTGTGAGCCAGGGTTCAAATCCCCAGCCGTGCAATCTGCCAGTCAGGCATGTACATACAGACAAAATTGGCGATGTCTGGGGGTGGGGGATGGCCAGGACCCTGCGATGGATTGGTGTTCTGTCCAGGGTGTGTCACTGCATTGCATCCAGAGATCCCGGGGACACTGATCAGTGTAAAACGGTGGTAGAGATTTCTTAACAAGGTAGTGTGACAACCAGTTGTAAAGCTGTTGCATTATCTTTATGTCCATTATATGCACATTAGACCTGTTATATATTTAATCCCATTCTGCTGGTTTACTCAGATTCTTCTTAATCAAAAGCATGGCTGTGCTCAAAATATGTTGTTTACATGACCTTAAATAATCAGATATGCTGTTTACATGATCAGTCGTGGTTTTCTTTTAGAAATCTGTACGCGGATCACTGTTGCGTGATGTAAACACACTTTTTGATTTCTTCTTTCCCGTCCTTGCTTTTTTAAATTCCCCTTTTTTTTCCTCCTGTCTCTGTCTTGTCCAGAGCATGAAACCACTGAAAGTGCACTTTTACAGGAATAGTTTGGCAGCAGCTGAAACACACTTGGACTCTGCCCTCTCATGCTCTTTGCTTTCATTCCTTTTTTGGTTGTGTTTGGAGCGCAACTGCACACATCACTTTAATTACAACTCACTCACATACACAGAAAACCACTTGCTCACTTTCTTTCTTCATCTAAATGGATGTGTAGACAGGCACTAAAAGTTGCATTAACTGCTATAAAGAGTTAAACTGGGTTGAAATAAAGTGCATTTTCTTTCTCTTTTGCCATATTTCTTTCATTACTTACCCTCCTTACCTCCTGTTGAGGCCTTAAAGTGGTTTTGCATGTCTGAAATTACAAGACTCTACTAAAAATATCCTCTTCTGTGTTCCTGGGCTATTAATAACAATCTTCATAGTTTCCAGCATTCCAGAGGGATCAGAATATTAAATCGAGCAAGGAACACTTTGTAAATATACTATTTTGTCATTTTCAGGACCATTAAGTGAAAGAATGTATTCATTAGTCTTAAATTGTAATAGTTCCTAAAATAGCTTCTTTAAGGTTTTTTACAGTTCTTTTCTTTATTTAGATTTTTAATTACACGAACAGTTTTACCTGCACCAGTCACCCCCAGCCAATGCACCACTATTAATTAGACATTTCAGAAAATTCCTAATCAGTTCTGACTGTGTCCAGCATCACCATGAAACAATGGGCATGAAGCAGGAATACACCCAGGACAGGGTATCAACATACACTCACCCATGTACTTATGGGTGAGTACTTATGTGAGTGAGTACTTATGGGTGAGAGGCAGTTTTAGAGTAGACACTTGTACACGCATGTTATTTGGAGGTAAAAGAAAACTGGATTACTCAAAATAATAATAATAACAACTCACGCTGACACTGGGAAAACATTCCAAACTCATAATAAACAAAGCCTATCACGCATTTGACGTTTTAATAACAGGAGGTGATGTTATTGAAAGGAGTGTCAGATGACTTTCTGTTAGGGATGTCCCAATCCGATCTCAAAGATCGGAATCGGGGCGATCAAGGCATTATTTAACTGATCGGTATCGGCTTTACTAATGCCGATCCTAATCCCGATCCTTTGTTTTACGTCAGCATGTCCGCTGTGTGGAAATACTTTAAATTGGAAAGTGAAACGAGTCCAACAGCGGTGTAATGTCTGCAGTGTGAGCGTTTCACGAGGCGGTAGGAGCAGAGCTGCGTTCATTACTGTAGAATTTTACTGTTTATATGGTGTGTGAGTCGAGGATCACTCCGGTTTACAAAACAATAACTTTTAATCAGAGTATGAAAACTTCAGGACCATAACATACAGCTTTTACGAGTTTACGTGTTACAAGACTGAACGACATCTCAGTATCAAGCACTCTGATTGGCTTAGTTATGTAACCGAGCGTCATAATGATGCACTCGCTTAATAAAGAAATAAATACACGGTATATTCACAAATTGTCGGGAGCATAACACTTTAACTTCTTCTGTTACGGTACCGAATAGCGGACAGCTAGTCATCGCGTTAGCCAAGCACGCTATCCCATGCACTATGGAAGCCCCAAAGGGTCAAAACACACTCACTTCGCGTAGAAACGTCCATCAAACCATTGTCACAACATTTTGAGTTTTTTGTTCCAGTTTTACTACAATGCTGCACTAAGTTTGTTTGCTTTTATTTTGTAAAAATAAAAGAACATTAAGCAATAGCTTGGATGCAGGCAATTTTTTTCCTACAGCACTGCAGAGCTATTCAGTTGCTAAACATGTACATTGGATTAATTTTAATAACTGTAATGTACTTGAAATGTGCACTGTGTGAACAGTGTTCTCTAGTTCTTATCTAGACAATATCTATAAAATACAAGTATCGGTTTGAGACTCGGTATCGGATCGGGATCAAAATTAATGATCGGGATCGGTAACAAAAAAACGTGATCGGGACATCCCTACTTCCTGTATAGCAAAATAGTGCAGTACTTTTATAATTGTATCATACAGAAAATGGAAAAACAGGATCAGGACAACCCAAAATAGGATAAGACAACCCCTGACAGAAGTGAATACCATTATTGTTCTGCTGGGAAACCTCAGGTCCTGAAATATATGTAAATTTGACACTTACCACCTACCTAAGCATTGTTGCAGATTAAGCAGACCCTTTCAATGGCAATGGCATTTCTTAATGGCAGTGGTGTCAGCTGGATAATGTGTCCAGCCACAGTGCAAAGTTGTTCAGGAATTCTGCTGTGACCCTGACCAGAACCAAATCAGCTTCCAATAATAATGTTGCATCTAAGATACTGTAAAATGGGTTCTAATAAAGGATTTTCTTTTCAGACTGTTTGGTGTGCTTGTGTTGATCAGAGACGCAGGCAAAAACTGTGCACTGGCTGTGTGTGTCCCCTTCTTGACAGAGCAGGAAATACTTGCTGGGAGACGGGAAATTGTTAAGTGTAAACAGCTGATGATTACAGGGGTCCCTTTTCAGACAGAAACAAGGAGGTATGTCTATGTGTACGCATGTGTTTCTGCTGGTAATAATTATTGTGCTGTTAAGCAGGTGCATTTCAAAGAAAAAACTAAAGCAGTGGTACTATGGATAAACTTGGTGCTAAAAAACTTGAAAGATTCATTTACCCTTTCCAATCTACACAAATCAAAATATACATCACTGTGAGGCTGGGCACATATTGGTGTTTACTGCTATGTTTAGAACTTTTACATGATGCTCAGCAGAACAGTTTTAAGGTGGTTATGCCACAAAGCATATGGCTACATCATGTAAACAATTTGTCTTATTGGCAAACTGGGTCAAGATTCAATCAGAGCAACTTTGGGCGCAGCAGTAAGTGGTAAAAAACAAGTGGGAGGAAACCGGACAAGGGAAATCATGCCCAACTCCACACAAACAGTGACTGAAGACCTGGGGCCGTATTCATAAAGATTCCTAGTGCAAAGAGTTGCACCTAGTGACTAGGATTCTTAAAAGCTTGATGAATAAGGGCCCAGGTTTAAACTTTTTCCAGGACTTGCAGTGCTGCACTCACACTACCTGTGCTCCACTGTGCCATCTAGTTTTTTCCACCACCGAAATAAAACATAACTTACTCACTCATTGCTTTTAAAATATCTTTAAAGAAAAGTCATTAATGACCCCATTTTGAGAGTCAAAAATATAATATGTGCAGAAATTTTTTTTAATAATTGTTCATTTCATTGTACAGGAAATAAGAACTAAACCTTTCACAAAATTACACAACACTGCTGTTGCATCTTTTGCTCTACCTGTGACATTTGACCACCGTGACAAATGCAGTGTGCTACAGTGTCATGTGTAGAAAGACTTTAAGCCATTAAGAACATCTGGTATTCATCATCCAGCTTTTCTTAGATGCAGAATTTACTATTTTGACTTGTCCCTGTATACGGTAGCCCATCATTAGCTTGACATAATTCTTCTCTTTCTCTTGCCTCAGTCTGGAGACCTTCTGTCATTAAGGGCTTAATATTATCAAGTTTTTACAAATGCTCTACCAGTGTAAGAACCTAGTGGCTGTACAATACAGTTGTTTAGGCCTTACATTATTGCAGTGCAATTACAGACACCTTTAACACTTTGTAAGAACTGCTAAACAAACATGACTACTCTTTATTAGTTACAACATAAGCTCAGACTAAGCAAAGTGTTACAGATGTACAGGGAAAAAAAGATACACCTGAGATCAGACACCCTAATCACAGCCACACCCACTATGACATAATCTGAAGCAGACAGGTACTGATTACTAAGCACATGTCTAAATTTCTTTCAGAACGCATGCTTTTACCAAGCAGGGGCATTGTCAGTTAGCCAGTTGTTCCATACAAGTTTATGGAATGAAGTACCCAAAAACAAAACATTTATTTATAAAACGTTTTATCCCAGTCAGGGACACCGAGCCTATCCTGAAAACGGCAAGACAGGAATACGCACTGGGCCGGATGCCAGGGCATCTCAGGGCATCACACACTTATTTGAAATGGGGGTAACAAGCCCTTTTCTGTCCTTCTTTCGGGAGATGTGTCATCACTGACCTGTACAAGGTAAAAAGTCTATGTCCATGGGTGCTCAGGTGGCACAGCAGCCTATTTCCTAAAGAAAGTTTGGCTAGGCATATTATCCTGCTTAAAGACACCACTGTCATTAGGAAATGCCATTTCCGTAAATGAGTCTTGTTATTGCTTGATCTGCAACAATGTTAAGGTAGCTCTTGAGTTTGAATCTTAGTTTTGCCATTGGCCGGCAAGGTCCCTAAACAGACATGAGTGGCCATGTCTGAGGGTGGGAGGGTTGAAGGAGCCTGTACAGAGACGGTGACTAATGGAAAGCAGTGCTCGACTCTTGATACTGCTCTCTGTGTCAACGCGTCTCGGGCAAAGAGCTTGGCTACTACATACATGGATGAGGCATGTGTTAGGTACAGTAAGGATTTTTATATCTGGGTAATTGGATATGACTAGATTGGGAGATACAAGAGACAAATGCATTAAAAGAATTATAAACAAAAGTCTACAGCCATGTTACAATGCGAATATTAATCAAAGAAAAGTGCTAGGACTTGTGTCTAATTTCTGTGGTTGGTAATGTATGTTAAGTCATGCCGCCAGATAAAATCTTGGTATATTTTTAAAACTCTTTATCACTGACATCAAGCCATTTCCTATGGAAAAGGTTGATTACAAAAAGTAAATATTAAGCTATTATAGCTTGTTCTAGGCATGACCCCATAATAACTTCATGATTTAATGACTTTTGGGAAAAATCAAGGCTTGTTAAATAAATAGAAACAAGGCAGCTGACTTGGCTGGTATTCATAACAAAAACTATAAAGCCAACAAAGATGCCACACAGTTCACAACTATGATCACAATACATATTATGGCCCAGTGAAGAAATTTTTGACTCCTGGACTGCGTTTAATTAGCGCCTGGTAAACCAGACATACAGCCCCCCACCCCACATTCTTCAACTGCAATAAAAGTGGTGTTTCAGAATGCTTTTGCAATCCTGTTGAGTCACTTTGACCTTTTGCTTCATACCAATCGCATCACCACACACATAGACATACTAGGAAAGTAAAAGTCTAAAGGAGACTTTAAACGTTTCCGAGTCTAATAGCAGGGCTGTCACTCAGAACAATATAAGCTGTCACACACATTCTCCAAAACACAATTCGTGTCAGTATTTTAAGCTTTTAAATAAAAAAACTCCTTACTAACCATGACCTAAACACACACAACACCACCTTAATGAACGTCATCCATCTTTTGTACCTTATGAGTCTAAACACTCACTTTCCATTTATGAAGGCATTAGCTGTAAGTTGTGAGTGTGCCTGACCCGAGTCTGAGCTCCTTCCCCGGCTTACACCCAAACCAAACGCCTGGCTCACTACACATGCTGGTAATGTGCTTAGCTATTCTAACAAAAAAAGACACAGGAAACGTTACAAATATTGATTCTGCCTTTGCTTCATCATCCCTTTTCCACTTCTCTCCCTCTCCTTCTCACATTTCACAAAGATCATGCAAGTTTGAATGAACTGAATGGCCTCTGCAATCATCGCTGTAAGTGGAGAGTGGTTTCAGCACCCCACCCTGTAACCCATGCACTATTTTCTGCTAACTCAGTCATTCATGAATTCGTTCAGTCTCTCATACAGATGTGTCAGTTTGTAGCAACTCGGAGCAACTTTGTCGTATTATCCCAATTCTCTCGTTCGCGCTGTCCTTCCAAACCATCCCCCAGTGCTCTTGCTCTCTCGGCCTTTCACTGTAATTGCTCACACACCACATAAACTAGATCCAGACTTGTTTTCTTTTCACTCTCCTTTTAAAGGGAGCACCAAGCAAACCTCCCTGTGACTACAATATCTCTTTCCCTCTGCTGGTAATCCCATTTGATGGCGATATCTTCCAGAGAGAGGAATGTTTTCAGCTCGCATTCCTACGGTTCACACATTCACAGTCTCCATGAAAAGAGGAACACGAGCTGAATAAGGTTTTTAATCTGCACCATATTTGAGATTGCCACTCAAAATTACTTTTGACAGGTAACAATTTGTAACTCACATATAATGAACACGAGGGCAGTTGCTAGAGCAATATATACGTACATTTTTACAATGTGCAAGAGGAGACGTTATAAAATGATTGTGCACGGTAATTAACCATATAATACAGACGCAGTGGATGTAATTTACTACAGAAATGCTGACATATGCCTTTTAAATACAACAAATGAAATATAGCCAAAAACCACAGACAGTCTCTGCTGGCAATAAATCAGTTAATACAATTGACTTTTATATACTACGCGAACTCCAACCATCCCATCATTACTGCACCAAGTGCACTCATAACTGCACAATGGAATGTCATATTCCAAGCTGACTAACATCGTAAAGAGCCATCTACCTTGCTTTAAAGAAAAAGTTAAAATGTTGATGGGATTTCACCTCTCCTATTGGAAAACGTTTGTAATAATTTTTGGTTCTTTCCAAGTTGGATTACAAAAATACATGTGTTAATGATCACATATTTACCTAAACTAGATACTTGTTATATCTTGACTAGCAAAGATACTATATAATCTAAGCATCTTTATTTCATATTACAGAAGTCCTGAAGTTTCACAAAATAACTATAGTCTGTATCACAAAGTGATCAACAGAGACAGGCACCTGCTTCAATAATGAAATATTCTTTATTGGTGGTTCTTAACTTGCAGCTCTGAGCCATTTGCAGCACACGATATATACGGACCATTAACTCTACACATTGATGGCTATTGCAGCTCAACTAAAAAATGTTTAAGAACCACTGCTTAACATTGTGATATCAACACAACCCACTCATGCCCCAAAAATGTCAATAATTACCATTATAAACCCAAAGTAATCAACAGACACTTGTACAATTGTCCCTACAATGCCAACTACAGTGACAAGTAAAGTGTTGTACTGTTCTTGAGAGTAACAGGTTCATCGGTGTTGAGTCAAAGTTGGGAGAGAAGTAGTGCTCCAACCAAAATGTAAAGCCAACAGTAAATACATCTATTCTCTGACTGTACATCGACAACAAGTGCTAACAGGATTTGTGTTCCTAATAAAGGGGTCAGTCAGTTTAAACAGTATTTAGACATCCCAACAACATTGCTGCACCTGATACACTCAAACCAAAACAACCCACTTGGTCCACCAGCCAAACAACAACGGGCCAGTAGGGGTCCTTTTAATTGATAAATAGTATTTAAAAAAGTGTACAGAGCAACAGATGGGCTACAGTCAGTAAATTACAAACAAGGTTCATTTGTATAGTATGTCTAGCTTACAATGAAGGTACAGATAATTGTGCCTAATAAAGTGCTCAGTGAGTGTATTTAATTCTATTTTCAAAACTTAATGGACTATTTGACTGCATAATCTATATAACAACAAATTCAATACATCTTCATTTGCTTAGCATAAACAATCAGTGTACATGATCAATAGCAGATGTCCAAGAACACTGAAGTACATTATGTTCACAGAATTGCTAGGAAAACACAGTTTGTTACCACAAAATTACCATTAGAGACTCATATAGGTTATTTAACCATCAATTATGTACTGAATTTGTCACAGGTTAACTTTTGAACGATTAGGGCCATTCACATTGAAATTCTAACCAATATGAGAGCAAATGATACATTTCAACCATCAACAAAACGTCAAAGGAACCAGACACTAACAGTGAGGAGAGTATTTTTTTTAGCAGTGTAGTGTTTACATTAGGTCTACTGGCTGGCAATGAAACCACAGTGTGGTACCATAGCAAAGTTTAATTATAACTGAAAGAAACGTATAATTTATGTAACCATAAATGTCCTTCTTATATGATTACATATCCCTATTGGATCTGTTATATTAATTCTAAACCACAGTTTGTTGCTGTGAACTGAAAATCTCAAATTGATCATTATCTCAGAAATCCAAACCCAAAAGATCCAAAAACAGGACACACTGTTTCTCTTAACTCAGACATCCTTTTCTCAAATTAGATTGCATTACAACATATGATTGATCATTGTACATTGTACATTCGTCATAATTATTTTAGACTAATGGGATATGTGTCTGTATAGTCTATATACCCTTTTCTGCTTTCTTTTTCCAGACACGTTGAAAATGCAGAATTACTACATGTATTAATTTCCTATAGGGATATTAACCTATAGAGGCAGCTTAGAATCCTGTCAAAATCAAGCAACTCACTCAGTAGGTCACCTAAACCATGGGTACCTATCATGTTAGGACACAACATTAAAAGGCATTACTAGCCAATATGATATTACAAGCAATAGTGTTCAGCACGGTGGCGACCAAAATGTTTCCATACCGAGTTTCTCTCAACGGTCAGAACTCATTCCAAACCTTGTTTCCCGAAAAGCCGGTTCATTTTACTTTAACGGTTAATGACAACATATAATATTGACAATATATAATGGCATTTTCCAATTGTCTTTCACATGAAGCCGCTATTTAGTATACAACCGTCGTGTAACGGTTAACAAAAGAAAGTTCAAACTTCTCACGTACACAATAATAAAATATACTTCTCTGACGGCTTCTGAAGTACCTGACTTTTAACAAACCGCTATTACCTCAATAAATACAAGTTTGTACCTTGTCTTTCTCTTTATTTTCTTCACAGTCGGAGTCTGTCAGGTCCTCAGCAGTGTGTATCAGTGTTGATGTGTATGTGTGTGTATGTAGCGGCTCTACAGGTAGTCGCTGCTTTATATGAGCGCGCGCTGAATGAAGCCGGCTGGGTCTCGCGCTCCCTCTGTTCGCTGTGAGCCTGAGTGACTCACTGCACGCTCGTTACACACAGCAGCTTCATAATAAAAGCTCCAGTGACGCTCGAACTTATAAAGAAAAGGGAAATCCACATGAAAAAGCAGCTTGACTTTAGGGTCATTAAGTCCCAACAACACACAGCTGCACATTTAAGTTCATAATTACTTCAGCTATTTAATTGTACAAATTGCATTGCTCCTACATGAAGATGCTGTGATCATAGAAACAATACACCATGGACAGGGTGTCAACTGGTCACCAACTGATATAATAATAAATATTTAACCACAAACCATCAAGGACTATGACAATATTCCAGGACTATGTTCTGGTGGTCAAGGCTGTCAACATTTAGTATGTTTTTAGTATGTATAAATATTTAGGCATATCACTCACTTTCTTAACTGCTTATCCAATTAGGGTCGTGATAGGGTGCTGGAGCCTATCCCAGCTTTTCAATGGGCACAAGGCACACAGTAACACCCTGGACGGGGCGCCAGTTCATCGCAGGGCAGACACATATACACACACACACACACACACATACACACACCCATTAACCTATAGGGCAATTCAGTGTCTCCAATTAACCTGACTGCATGTTTTTTTAGACTGTTAAACCCACACAGACACGGGGAGAACATGCAAACCCACCGAGCCACCGTGTATTTAGGCATATATTATCTTGAATCCTTTTTGGAGATCTCAAGCCTTTATGATATTGCAGAGTGTTGCCTTGTTAGTATGTTTTGCAATGGCTAATATTGGAGTTATCAGCTTAGAAGTCACACTATTACGCATTCACATGACAGATGAAACTTGATTTTATCAGATTTTTTCACTAAAAGTAAACATAATCACATTGGCATTATTTCATTGTTTTGTTTTCCACTTCAATTGTAACCTTGATGCTGCTTAATAAAAAGGTTAACATCATAACAAAAAAAAACATTAAAACCCATTTGATAAGTTCCTTTTTATCACTGTTGTTGCATGTCGGCCTCTGCTGTTAGCAGTTACATCCACTGTGATAGGTATTTGAGTTTTTGAGACATTGACATTTTTGGCATTTAGCAGACGCTTTTATTCAAAGCGACATACAGTACTGTGACTATGTTGTCAAAGCAATTGATGGTTAAGGGCCTTGCGTAAAGGTGACAAGCTGGCAGTGGTCGGGTTTGAACCAGCAACCTTTTACTTACTAGTCCAGTAACTTAACCGCTAGGTTACAACTGCCCTACACATGCCTTACCGCTAGGCTACAACTGCCCTGTAATATATTTGAGTCTTATATTTTGATCTCACAATAACTTTGGAAGTGTATGTGTTTCATGTGGGACAGGTCTCCATCATGTTGAAAAGTCCCACTTAAATAACTATCATTAATTACTGTCATGGGCCAACTATAAATTGGTATGTAAGGGCACAGTAGTGCAGATGTAAAAGTAAGTGCCATACAGCTTCAGAGTGCTGGGACCTGAGCTTGTTCCATTTTGCTTGGCCAAAGCAGGCATTAAAGATGAATTAGTGATTAGTGAGTTTTTTTGTCTATATGAATTGAATTTTAAATGTATGGGTGTCTTATATTTGGTAATATGACTATCAATTTAGCAAGAGAATCAATCATTTTTATTTGTGAGCAGTTATGATTATGGTGGAGTAAGGAACTCCTTGGTACCTGGGGACAAGTCCTGCTGCATTATGTGACTAGCAAGAGATACGTAAACAAGCCAGCCTGGCTGTTTTCCAGGTACTTTTAACTTTGTCAGAACAATCAAATATTGGTCGGTACACCTTTTATCAATATTATCCCCCCCCCCCCCCCCCCCCACACACACACACACACACACACATACACACACACACACACACATACACACACAGACACTAAGAGTGCACCCTATGATGTATTCAATGTGAACAAAGAAAAGGAAATTCCTTGTTAATCTTGCATAGACTATACATGTTATTTAAGAACACTGGGTATGTTTTTTCTTTACCTTTATAGGACTCATCTTCCTATTTTGTAACTGACAGTATAATAGGTGTAGGTATAATCATGTGGGTGTGTCTGTTTTGGCCAGGGCTTCCTAATACGTTCATATAGCACTCTTATTTTGTGTGTGTGTGTGTGTGTGTGTGTGTGTGTGTGTGTGTATGTGTTTGTGTGTGAGAGAGAGAGCGAGAGTGAGTAGGTGAGTGAATGTGTGTGTGTGTGTGTGTGTGTGTGTGTGTGTGTGTTTGTGTGTGTGTGTGCGCGTGTGTATGTAAAATGTGTCATCCCTCAAAGTCTGGGAAGCAGAAGCCCAGTTCCCAGCAGGTTAACATTCACTGATTTGTCATAGCACCCAGAATCCATCATTACAAATTAAACATAACACATAACAGCAACAGAATGTAAGTTAAGATTACGTTTTACATACACTCAAAATTGAAACTTCACCTTCTCACTTTAGGAAGAAATTTGTCTGGATAGTCCGATGTAATCCGAGAACCATAAATAACGATCTGTCGTGAATTAGAAGCTGCTGGAACACATGTGTCACTGACCACACTCAGACTTTACATTGCTATAGGGTTAGAGGCTGCCGTGAAAGAAGCCTTTGCTCTAGAACAAGCACCTTATAGCTTGAAAGCTTGTTGCTTATCACATGATTACAGATGGATATAGAGCCTTTTGTAAATAATAAACTCTAATGTAAATATGTGGATTATAAGGAAAGGTCAAATTCCTGTCAGAAAAACAACCAACTGGAGTTTTCCAGCTGCATCCAACTGGAGTTTTGCCAGAAGCTAGAAAATAGCTATCAAAGTAGCTGACAAAAATCTGACAAAAACATTTATAAAAGTCATTTATTTATCGTTTTAACAAAAAACTGTTTCAATTATGCATCAGATTCTACACATCTGCTTATATACATCATTTATAAAAATGAGTCAAATGACTCAAATAAGTAAACAGCTAACAAATGGTGCACCAATAAATTACCACCCAGCAGCGTATAGCAGAATTTATATTGTCCCAAAGACTTGCTTTAAGTTTTGATGATTTTCAAGGGATTTTTCTATGAGATTCATAACAGAACCATTTTATTTGTTTGTTTTCTGCAAATGCCTTTCAATTTTTTTCTTAAATTAAATATACTGTAACTAATAACTAACATTGTGCTTTAGTCATTTCATCACGTGGAGTTTTTTTTGTTAGGTTTTTGACCAGACAAGCCATAATACAGTTCTGATGTTCAGGTTTATTTGGGACCCTGTGTTTACATGTTGAATAGCCTGGAACAAACAGAACCTCTGGCTTCATTGTGGTGGTATTCAGAATAAAAAGTTAAGACATGTCTCATCATGTCCTGTCTGTCATCTTTAAACTCTCTCAGCCACGGTATTTGCTACCAAGCATATCACCAATCAGATCACCAGTTTTAGATTTTATTACGTTTGCCAATTTGTGGTATGGGAAAAAAAGAAATAGCATGCTAGCTTTCCACTGCTGAGATTCAAATCTGGATCTCAGCCGTTCTATCGGCCATATTCATGCCTTGCACCCGGTGGTTCCCGGTGAAAACGAACCTGCCAAGACCCTAGCCAGGATAAAGGTCTTAATGAAAATGACATTAAGTAGCTTTAGCTTGTGTTTAGATCAGCAGTGTAGTATTTTTAACAGTCAATGTCTTTACTCAACCCAGTGGGTTTAAAACAACACATGTTGGGTTTATCCATATTGTGCCCATGTTTGTTTGACCCAGAATTACCCTAATTTGGTTTTGTGTTGGCCAGTTTCTGTGGACGGATGGATGGATGGATGAATAAATCAATGAATGGATAGGTGAGTGGTAGGTAGATCAGGTAGGTAGTTAGGTACATAAGTAGGTAGGTAGCATGTGACATAAGTGTACATAAATGTGCATACACATACATACATAATAAGTTGTGATTGAGTTACCATTTATTTGGCTATTAAAATGTTCATGATAATGACAAGTAGCTAAATAATTTCCAAAATTACCGCCTAACCTGTTATAATAAAAACATACCATAAAAACCATAAACCTAGGGACTCTCATTAACAGGAGAGCTTTAGTGAAAGCAGGACTTGGCCTGCCAAGTGACCTCACAAATTTGCTCATTGACTCCATCCGGAAACAATGTAATTCATGTGCATTATTCCCTTGGGTGTGCGTGTGTGTGACCTCAGTCCTGCATACCATGTGGCTCTTTGCAGAGTAAAAGGCTTTCAGATACTTAAACAGAGGATCAGTTAAATCTTTGTCTCTCAGTCAAGCCAAATGTTTATAAACACTAATATTTACATTTACATTATTTAGCAGACGCTTTTATCCAAAGCGACTTACACAATGAGCTGAACACGATGAGCAATTGAGGGTTAAGGGCCTTGCTCAGGGACCCAACAGTGGCAACTTTGTGTTGGTGGGGCTTGAACCGGCAATATTCTGATTACTAGTCCAGTACCTTAACCACTGAGCTATCACTGCCCTAATAAATGGCATGTTCCTTAAAGGTAAAGATCAGCTGTATTACTCTGATTCTTCCTCAGTTTTTTCTGATTACCATCATAAAATCACACAACATAATCAATCCAAACAAAAACATTACATATATCCATCAATGGCAGACACTTACTGATCATATAAATAGGAAACAGGACAAATGTAGCAACAACAAAACAGGTATAACTTAAATACCCTATATGTATACGGCAGTTGTAGCCTATCGGTTAAGGAACTGGACTAGTAATCAAAGGGTCGCTGGTTCAAGCCCCACCACTGCCAGGTTACAACTGTTGGGCCCTTGAGCAAGGGCCTTAACCCTCAACTGCTTAGACAGTATACTGTCACAGTACTGTAAGTCGCTTTGGATAAAAGCGTCTACTAAATGCCGTAAATGTAAATATGGACACCACTTCTAATTATTGAATTCATGTGTTTCAGCCACAACAACTGCTAATTGCTATCAATTATATAAAGGAAACTGTACTGTAACTATTTTGCAGCAACGGTTTAGAAGATGCCCTATCCTGTTCCAGCATGATTATTTCCATGTGCACAGAGTAAGGTCTATAAAGACATAAAGAAAAGTTTGTCTAAAGGAAACTCCAGTGGCATGCACACTCTGACCTCAGCCCCACTGAACAGCTTTGGTATAAAACAGAACATCAGGCTTTCTTGAACATCAGTGCCCTACAAATGCTCTTTTACTGGGCACAAATTCCCACAGACATATTTTCCACATAAGAAGCCTTCTCAGAAGAGTGGCTGTTGTTATAGCTGAAACTGTCACATAGATGTCACGTATTTTAATACCATTTGTTTGTGAAATGGGATGTCCAACAAGCTCATGGTCAGATGTCCAAATACTTTTGGCCATATAGTGTACACTTATACACAATTTATGGACAGATGTTGTATGTATGTATTATATAAAATAAATAAAGTTTAACGAGGGCCATTTCCTGTTCCAGCATTACTGTGCCCTGTGCCAAAACGAGGTCTATAAAGACATGGTTTGGTGAAGAAGAACTACAGTGGCCTGCATAGAGCCGTAACCACAACCACAGAGATCTACAGTAAGTCGCCCTTCATGTACAAGAAAAATACAACACTGACTTAAAAGCTTTTTAGCGGCTCAACAGAAAAGCATTTGCCCTCGTATTTGATAGCCATCACAACCTTTGGCCAGGAGTTTGGAAGAGCATAAAAGGCATTTCCCTCTAGCTTACATAAATGGCAGTTTTTATAAGAGTATTGGGGGGTGATTATGTGTACAAAAAGGGGCAGCTACTGCCCTCCTCCAAGTCTGCTGATGTGCCTGATGTCATTTTACGAGCTGCAATGCACTAGAGTGGCTTCACCTTTCTGGAAGGAACACACGCTTGCCCCTCAACCAAGAGGTTGTTGTTGTGTAACAGGAGAAGCTTAATTAGATTATTATGGTTAGAAAAGATTAATGTTTTAATGTCTCTCTACACGTATATGTGTATGAAAATTTAATACATTTGGGCCCCAATGGAAAGTCAATGCAGGGTCTGCACAAACAGGCCAGCATGGTAGCTAAAAGTCAGGAAGCCAAAGTTCTGTTAGTAGTAATTTTATTATTATATTACTAATATAACAATATGGGTATAATAACACTAATTTCCTCTTGCTATGTATACCAGAATTAACTGTCTAATAGTTCGTCTGTCTCTCTGACTCTCTCTCTCTCTCTCTTTCTCTTTCGCTCACTCTTACACTTTCTCTTTCTCTCTTCAACCACCACACCCAAGTTTTCAGATAGTAAAGCTTTCTTTTGCCCTTCAAATTTAAAGGTCACAAATTTGAAGGTTCTGTTCAGGTCACTTTAACCTTTTCAACCTATCAGGAAGCTAACCCATGGTTCTCCAGCCAAGTCTGCCAAACCTTTTCCCTCTTCAGTCTTTCCTTCCTTTAATTTATTCAGTACATTTTTTTGCTCTCAGTTTTTACGCATATAAATCTCTTTTAGAAAGTAAGATAAATGTTCATTTTAAATAAAATTCTTTTTATTTAAAGCCCTCAAAATTGTATTGACAAAAATAATTTGTATTAGAAAAAAATATTCAAATATTATTTATTATTTACAGTCAAGTCGGAAAGTCTGCACACCCCTTTCACCTTCTCCACGTTTTATTAGGTTACAGACTTATTCTATAATAGATTGAGTTCATTTTTTGCCTCAAACATCTACACACAATCACCAATAATTACACCAGGTATAGACATAGAGAAACACAAGCAATTAAAGGTAATGCTAATTTTGTTAAAAAACACTATCAATTAGTGGTCATATAAACACTGTTATCCTCTGTTAGGCTATGTAATACTTAGAAAGCAGTTCACATTTAATACATTTAGGATTTAATGTGGCTAATGTCTGTGAACCCACATTGGTAAAATCATTCCCAAGCTGTGCTGACAAGACAAATTAGTGTAAAATAAAAAAGAATACTGCAATTGAGAAACCTGTGAATTTCTCAGATGAATGTAGCTTTGTGTATTTGTACTTATTTCATTGCATTCATGCCCCCTGTATAATCTTTTTCCATACATTCCACTTCAACACACCTTCCAATTCCAGCCTTTAAACACAAGCAATGCCTCTACAAGAAAGTAATTGTTAATATACCAATAACGACTTTACCTCGTACACCTCGTAAAGCTACACCTCGTAAAGCTAACCCTGCTGCTGGGCTGAACAGTACTGAGTCACATGTGAGGTATGTGTCTGAGAATGACCAAAACCACTGTAGCTTTAAATCATCCATAACAGTACAGTTTACTTTCCCCTTAACTGTCACACATACTTAATGGTAAATGCAGCCATGTTTACATTATGCTGACGAGATTTAAAGCTGTACGTTCATTTTTACATTTCATGTCATGTTTTCCAAAAAGTGGGTAATTTTTAATGTAAAAAGCATCTGCTTTATTCAAAGGTGTTGTATAAAAAACTAAGAATTTTAATCCCCCAAATGCTTCTTACCAATGAAAATAGTCATTCACTGAAAGTGAGGTTATGACGGCGTTCTCCACCAGACACTGAGAGCAAATACGCAAAAGCAGTAGCAAAAACAGGTTGATTTTCGATTCGCCCTACAGTTATTGTGGTGTTTAATTTTCTGTAGGTCTCTCTACATGTATACCTTTTGACAACACTGATGTAATAAAGTCCACTGCAGTTGGATTTTAAATATGATGCTTGTATTCTCACGCCAATCAATTATATGCACTGTTTTTTTTATGCTTGGTCCCTGGGCAAGAGAGGTAACCAAATTTAGCACAATTACAGTACAGGTCACCTGGCACTAGACACATCCACTAAATGTGGGATCATGGATTCAAAAACATAAAGTATTGTAGGGTACTATGCAGTGGAAAAGGGGCATAGCTAAAGAATCTGTTATGTTTTAAAGGTGTTTTCTCTAAATTGCCTTGGAACCTTGTTGGGATAGATGGTATCATGAACTTTATGTAAGTTCCAGGAGATTTTAACTGAAAATCTGCCTGCCTCAGCCAAAAATGCACACAAATCCACGTGGAATTTGTTTGATGACCACAGAATAAAACTTAGAAACTTTGAAAAATTTTGTGAGCTTAGAGTCCACAGATGAGAAACTTTGAGCCTGTTTCTCATCAAAACATTTTACAGGAGGCTGTATTAATGCAGGGGTGGCAATAGATGATCAAACAAACAAATAAACAAAAAGTAATACCCATAAACACACTTTTTCTACCCATGGTTTTCCAGTTAGCTTTAGAAGATAAAATGTAGCATCAGATCATGATATGCACCATACACCGATCATCCATAACATTAAAACCACCTCCTTGTTTCTACACTCAATGTCCATTTTATCAGCTCCACTTACCATATAAGAGCACTTTGTAGTTCTACAATTACTGACTGTAATCCATCTGTTTCTTTGCATGCCTTGTTAGCCCCCTTTCATACTGTTCTTCAATGGTCAGGATCCCCACAGGACCACTACAGAGTAGGTATTATTTGGGTGGTGGATCATTCTCAGCACTGCAGTGACAATGACATGGTGGTGGTGTGTTAGTGTGTGTTGTGCTGGCATGAGTGGATCAGACACAGCAGCGCTGCTGGAGTTTTTAAATACCGTGTCCACTCACTGTCCACTCTATTAGACACTTTTACATAGTTGGTCCACCTTGTAGATGTAAAGTCAGAGATGATCGCTCATCTATTGCTGCTGTTTGAATTGGTCATCTTTGAGATCTTCATCAGTGGTCACAGGACACTGCCCACGGGGTGCTGTTGGCTGGATATTTTTGGTTGGTGGACTATTCTCAGTCCAGCAGTGACAGTGAGGTGTTTAAAAACTCCATCAGCATTGCTGTGCCTTATCCACTTGTACCAGCACAACACACACTAACACACCACCACCACGTCATTGTCATCACCCAAATAATACCTGCTCTGTAGTGGTCCTGTGAGAGTCCTGATCATTGAAGTACAGCATGAAAGGGGGCTAAATAAAGTACGTAGAGAAACAGACGGACTACAGTCAGTAATTGTATAACTACAAAGTGCTTCTATATGGTAAGTGGAGCTGATAAAATGGACAGTGAGTGTAGAAACTGATCTGGCTAATTGCTGTATGTGTGCTTCTTGATTTTAGTTATATCTTTGGTTAAAAAGTGTAATAAGCATATTGCATTAAGAAAAATACTTGACATACCATGAATGAAATTATTATTATTTTTTTTTTTTTTACTTTGGATTTTTGGGTGGGTACATGGTCGTGGTCACATGCAAATACTTTTTTAATACTCATTTATGTACAGTATATACATTAGGTTTACTCTGCCTACAAAACAAGAGACAAAATATTTTAAAGAATATTACAACACTAACTCATTCTAACACAATAGCCCATTCTAAATGTACAACAATTATTCTTAATCTGCCAGGTAAATTAGCTTTTTGTTAGTCTGTGTAGCTTTTTGAAGCCAAAGTGAACCTTGAAATTCTTGCTACATATTGGAGCAAAGCATTACAATTCTGACACTGACTATTCTTTTAATAGAAACATGACCAACACTTGACCTCGCATAAAACACAAGACCCACACTGACCTCATTATAATCCATGTCATATAATGAACTAGCATAACCACAAAGCCCAGCATCACCCCATCATGCTTGTATAAATTCCTCAATAATGTCTGGATTAGTAGCAATGCAGCCTGCAATGAGAGTCTACAAAGCCAAAACTTTGCTTGGAATGTAAAGCTCAGTATGCAACTACAAAGATGTCTGTGATGTAGTTGAGACAGAGATAGATTGGAGAGTCAGGGAACAAAAACATATTTTAGACCAAGCGAACCACAGTTTGCAAAAGTTTCTCTTTGGTCGCTGTAGCAACAGCCCCACAGTGGCAGACGAAGGGTTTAGCGATAGCCGCTCTCCTATAATCTGCGCTGTATGGAAGCAATGCAGCCAGCACAAGCCAAGAATGACCGCATGCAACAGACAGCTCTTTAACAAGAATGAAAAACGTCTTCTGTCTGGTAGTAGCAGGGCAAAGAGACTAGATCTATGGACTGACAAAGCCATTCAATGTAAAGTCTTATGTACTAATGCGTATTCTGAATCAATATCTATATAAAGAATTCATATTTCTTCTCTCATACTGTAAGAAATTTTATATAGAGTGAAACAATACCAAATGTATGTGGACACCCAAATGTTACATGCGAATATGCTTGTTGAACATATAGCATTAATATATTGTTAATCTATTTTTTGGTACAATACAAGCCTCCACTCTTTTGGTATGATGTTTCACAAGCTTTAGATCTTTCCTTATGTCGCTATGCATGTGGGCAGGTAGTGTTTTCTTAGCAATGCCAAATTAGTCACACTGCCATATCTGAGTTTTGATTCACCTTGAAAAAGCATTTTTATGTAATTCTGAGTCTTACAGCTTATACAGATGACCCAAACAGCATCAGCAGAACAGCCTCCTGACAAACTGATTTGTTGGAAAGGTTGCAGCTAATGATAATGACAAGTATTGTAGCTAATGACAGTAACAGTGGAGGCCTAGTGGGTAGGGCTTTGGGCTGAAGGATAAAAGTTCGATTCCGAGCTCTGCCATGCAGCCACTGTGTGGCCCTTAAACAAGGCCATTAAACCTTATTGCTCCAGGGGCGCCATACAATGGCTGACCCTGCACTCTGACCCCAGCTTCCAAACAAGCTGGGATATGCAAAGAAAGAATTTCATTGTACTGTACACGTGTATATGTATATATGACAAATATAGGCATTCTTAAAGTAACAGCTAATTAAACCCAGTAATAAGAAAGATAAGCCATGTCTTATCTGGGTATGTTTATATTCCGATAGTAAAATTTAGACCTAGAGAAGGAGATATATCTATGAGAATAAATAAGGGCAGCCGCACACTATAACAGCACTGCTTTTATGCGAAGTTCATGTGTTTTATGTTTACACATGTGGGTATGAGTGAGTATGTGAGCCTATGATGAGTATGAGTGAGTATGTGAGTGTTAAAGTGTAAGAAGGATTATGGGATTCTCCTTGCCTAGTCATGACATTATTTCTAGCCCCTAGCATGAGGTGCTCTTAAATGTTACAATGACCTTTTGGTCATAATTGCATTAGTTATGTCCCTATCCGGCTTAATCCCACCCCTATCTGAACAACAGGCCAATCGTTGTTCATGTGGCTGCTCAGCCCAGCCGGCAGGCAGAGCTGAGACTTGATACGATGTATTCACGATCCCAGCTCTGGTTCCAGTGTGTGTTTTTACCGCTGCGCCACCTGAGCACATGATTTGGTCATACTGGCATGAAATATATGTTCTGAGATTGTGCCTGAGATTGACCAGTACACATTCTGAGTAGTTAAGTGTGTGTGTTACTAGATTCAATGTTGAACAAAGATAAAAAATGAAGTTTAATTTCATCGAGTTAATAGCAAATCGCAAATAGCACTTATTCGGTGGAACGGCCCTTAAATGCATATAGCATTAGCAAGATTCTACGCCAACCACTGACGACACCTTCAGAAAACACTCTAGTAATCATTCATTCCGATTCTCAGCTGCTAATTAAATACAGTGAGTTTAATTGTGAGCATTCTTAATGTGTTTCTGTAATGCCTGCAGCAAACTAGCTAAAACAGCTAAAACAATGCCACTATTTAAATTACACAGGCTATAATTATTTTCCTCTCCTCTGCAGGCGGGATTCTGCTGGCAGAATTTCCTCTGGAAGTGTTAACGAAGTGGTTTAATGTATATGACTAGGCTCCTGCACTGAAAATGAAGCCTCATGCTGTTAGTAACACATACAAGGCTGATATGTTATAATCAGACGCTAATTCAAAAAGCCCCTGCGAAACGTCCCGCGTGGCCAGCAAACGCATTTATCAACGTGAAAGAGCCGATATCGGACACCAGCAGCGGCTTACACTTCATTCATCACACACATGCACGCTCACGATCACACAATTTAACAAATGAAAGAGCATATATATAGCCTACAGTCACACATCTGCAAACAGACACCCCATTTCTCTACACACACACACACTCACACATTTTACAAGTTCCAGGTGTCATCTGTGCAGTGCGGTATAGGTTTCACACTCTGTGGGGCAAGTTCCAGTAAAATCCAGCACTGTTATCAGGTCAGCTAGCTCATAAATCAGAGATTTGTACTCTTTTTTTCAATACTTTCAGTAATCACCATTATAAAATACAATGAGTAATTTGGGCTACTTACAACGATCAGGCATAACAATATGACCACCTTCCTTATATTGTGTTGGTCCCCCTTTTGCTGTCCCATACGCAACAAACTGTGATGCACCGTGTATTCTGACACCTTTCTATCAGAATCAGCATTAACTTCTTCAGCAATTTGAGCTACAGTAGCTCGTCTGTTGGATCGTACCACACGGGCCAGCCTTCGCTCCTCACGTGCATCAATGAGCCTTGGTGGCCCATGACCCTGTCGCCGGTTTACCACTGTTCCTTCCTTGGCCCACTCTTGATAGATACTGACCACTGCACACTGGGAACACCCCACAAGAGCTGCAGTTTTGGAGATGCTCTGACCCAGTTGTCTAGCCATCACAATTTGGCCCTTGTCAAACTCGCTCAAATCCTTACACTTGCCCATTTTTCCTGCTTCTAACACATCAACTTTGAGAATAAAATGTTCACTTGCTGCCTAATATATCCCACTCACTAACAGGTGCTGTGATGAAGAGATAATCAGTGTTATTCACTTCACCTGTCACTGGTCATAATGTTATGCCTAGTCTGTGTATTAATTCAACATTTCCTATGAATAATGCATTTCAGCTTTTTGCTGTCTTTATGCCCCCAAGTTTTAAGATATAAAATTTCCCATAATACATTTTCAGCATTTAGCAGACGCTTTTATCCAAAGTGACTTACAGTACCGTAACAGTATATTGTCTAAGCAATTGAAATTAAAGGACCTTGCTTAAGGGCCCAACAGTGGCAACCTGGCAGTGGTGGGGCGTGAACCAGCAACCTTTCAATTACTAGTCCAGTACCTTAACCGCTAGGCGGCAGTTGTACAATATTGTAATAAATAACTGATAAGCGGCGCTCAGGTCGCACATCCCACTATCGCTGGGGTCCATGGTTTGTATTCCCAGCAGTGCTATTAGCCAGTCGAGCATCTGTATACAGACAGGATTGACTATGTTGGAATGAGCTGATGTCCTGTACGAGGTGTGTTACTGCATTGTGCTCAGTGGTTCAGAAAACCAGGATAACACGATAGTAAACCTTACTATAAAAAATTATCACGTCAAGGTAACGAACTACAATTAAACATTTTCATTATATGGTTTCTGCGTTATAGAATTCAGCATTAGCACTTGTTGTTACATAGCATTTGTTATTAGTGTTAGCACAGTTTGTTGTTATCTTTAGCATTCACAATGATTAGCTGCATATTTATGTTTTTTGTGTATGTATATATTACTTTGTTAATAAATACCTTGCACTAGTGTTCTTTGTTTACTTTGTTGTGTTTAGCATATCTTACTACAGTGAAATTCTACATGATTAAAGTAGCACAGGTGATCTGCTGTGCTGAAATTCCATTTAAAATAGTAGATTTCTTAAAAATGTTACCTATCCTGACTTCAGATTATTCACTCATTCACTTTCTTAACCGTTTATCCAATTAGGGTTGTGTGGGTGGGGGGGTGCTAGAGCCTATCCCAGCTTTTTAATGGGCGCAAGGCACACAGTAACACCCTGAATGGGGCGCCAGTCGATGGCAGGGCAGACACACACACACACATACACACACCCATTCACCTATAGGGCAATTCAGTGTCTCCAATTAACCTGGCTGCATGTTTTTGGACTGTGGGAGGAAACCGGAGCTCCCAGAGGAAACCCACACAGACACGGGGAGAACATGCAAACTCTGCACAGAAAGGACCCGAATCGCCCCGCCTGGGGATCAAACTTAGGACCTTCTTGCTGTGAGGCGACAGTGCTACCCACCGAGCCACCGTGCCGCCCTCAGATTATTCAATACAAATGTATTAACAGGTTTTCAATCCATTAGCAGGCTGAATTTGATTAATCAGAATGTATAAATGTATTATTTGGTTGTGCTTTTATTGTTTACTGTAGCCAAATTAGCTTAGCTTACTAACTGTGACTCACCAAACAGTCTGCTTTTTAATGGGGGACAGTATGCCTGCTAAATAGATTGAATACACAGACCATGCCCCCTTAGCAAAGTGACACAAAAAGTCAAGTATGCAGTTACAGTACATTTCTTGTATTTAAATAACTGATAAATAAATGTAACTGTAAAAAAGTAAACTTAACTCAGCAGCTGGTAGAGTGGGTGCAACAACATGGATCCTGGAACCACCAGCTAATCACTGTCTTTGATTTGTTTTGCATATTATCCTATTGTTTGCATGTGTTTCTTACTATACTGTGGTTTCCTCCTACCTCTTAAAACATGCAGCATGTTTGACAGCTCTGAGTTGTGCATGTGTGTTTTTCTGTGATTAATTTTTGTCCTGTCCAGGGTGTTATTACTGCCTAGTGCCCACTGTTTCTGGGTGGTTTTGGACCTTAAGCAGGATAGAGCTGTTATTAAGAATGAATAAATGAATTTAGTGCTTGGAGTAGTACTGTGTAAACCTTGATTATATTATATGCCTGTTTAACACTTTAATTTTGGCCTTCCTTTCTTTCCTGTGTTGAAGGACATTGGGTTGTGGTTACCACCTACTGACATCTGCTGCCATCTGTCTTGCCATATCAAGGAAATGTTTCCTGAGGGTTGGCCTGACAGAGTAATAGAGATAAAAATCTAAATTCTGAACACAATCAGCACAGGAGGGAGGGGATATTTATCACATTTTCACAGCCAGGCCAAATGATACAGTCATTTCTGTTAGAACATAACCCACAGCTAATAGTGTGGAGAGTGAATACCAATGAGTTAAAGTTTTACAGTGTGTAATGGTCAAAAGTCTTCTCTTTGGGTAGAAAGGGTGGCATTCCTGTCTCTGCCATTAATCATGCAAAACTAGCCAATCTTGGTTATATAACTTCATGTATCCTTCAAGGCATGTTGATCTGCCTATTGCTGTTGCATTTTTACAGCTTGTAAAGAGGCTGTGGCTGGCTTAATGTATTCTATATGATGCATGTTCTGGCTTTACACTTTAAGATGTGTGGCTGTTGTTTGACAGGTGAGACTTAGTGGGTCAAATTGTCTAACATTAGGGAAATAAACTAAAAAAAACTGTAAAGAAGTGTTGAAGGAATTTGTAGACTAACCCTCTTTTGTCATCAGGAGTGCTGCAGCATGTGTGATTTACAATCAATATTTAAAAATCATTTTACTTTTAAGCATTTTAAGAACTGTTTATGTAATTGTAAAATACATCAAATACTTAAAATACTTGTTTTTTGTTTTTTTGTTTTTTAAAATTATTTTTCCCACTTTTCACCCCCAATTTGCTCCCCTAATCTAGTCATGTCCAATTACCCTGATTGCGTCCTCTATACTGATTCGACCCTTCACCGCTGACTGAGGATGCCTCTCAACTGACATGCGCCCCCTCTGGCACAGACTGCATTTTTCACCTTCATACACTGACGGGCACTGTGTATGGAGGGCCACACCCCCATCAGCATTATTCCTCAGCCCTGTGCAGGCACCATCAGTCAGCCAGCAGGGGCCGCAGTTGCACCAGTTATGAGGACCTATGATCTGACTTTTTTACCTCTAACCCTGAACAACAGCCAATCATTGTTCATGCTGCCGACCAGCCCAGTCGGAAGGCAGAGCTAAGATTCGATACGATGTATTCGAAACCCCAACTCTGGTGCGCTAGCGCAGGGGTTTTCAACCTGTGGGGAGTACTTGTCTGGGGGGGGCGCGAGTGCCTGACCGGGGGGCGTGGCATTACGAGATTTTTTTACTTCTAAAACTAAAGCAATTCATTTTTCACCCACGGGAGACATATTTCATTACTCTAACTGACCACGCTCACACGCACGTTTAATGTTATTCAGTTCCGTCTGAAAAAAATAGGGCCCACAGCGAAGATAACCGGCGTCAAAAGCAACGACCGCTGTTATAGGACGTGTTTGTGTCCTTAAGAGAGACGCTCTGTTCATAGTATCGATTATAAGTGACTCGGGAGTCAATTCATTTTAAGCGCAGCGTAAGTTTCTTTTCTCAGTCATCTCTCTGTGTTTACTGTTATAATGAATGTTGCGGTTGTAAATAAACACCAACTACTACAGAACATTTTGTGTGACTCGCTTACCTTAAAAAGCTCAGGCTTAATTGTACTGAGTATTACCACAGAGTCAGAGTCGTTCTGCCTGTGGAGCTAAACGTTTTCTGTCAGTCAGAGCAGATGATCCCGAACTAACCAACTTAAGTAATTGATGAACTTTTGTCTATGCTCTGTGAAGTAACGTTTTCTGCTCTCATCTACATCAAAAAGCAAGAACCGCTTATGATTTACCAAAGTGAACCACGAATTTATATAATGTGCTGATAGAATCGGCTCAGATGGGGTCGGACGAAGGGGAGGGGGGTGGGGCGCAAGTTGGGGGAGGGTGGGGCGCAAGTTCACGGTTGGCACACGAAGGGGGGCGCATGTCCAAAAAGGTTGAAAACCCCTGCGCTAGCGTACTTTACCGCTGCACCACCTGAGCGGCTAAAATACTTGTTTTTTATGTAACAATATGCATAATAATTGTAGTAATATAGTAAATAAATAATGAATTTTGCTAAATGGCATTTCTACATTTTATATGGTTTGGAGGTAGTACATACATTGTTACCCATTTGCTGAATTGGTATTGACATCTAAATAGCTTACACCTTTCGAGGTGGGTAAGTGAAAAAACATCATCATTAAATGGTAAATATAAATCTTAAATCCTACCAAATGGACAAAACATGGATGAGTATTTTCATCTTTGAGACAGAACATGAAGCCTGTTTTAGGTTTACGTTCAACTATTAAGGTAGACTGTGTAATGTCCATGAAATTAAGTACATTTTCCCATGAATTTAGTAGGACCCTAGTTATAGGCCATGATTAAATTCAAAGATAAATGGTGAATATATTAAAGGAAAGAAAACCATTAGACATGTCTTTATAAAACTGATACCTGTGACTGGTTATTAGACTCATTAAAATTGGATTAACAGCATACATCTATTTGATTCATAAAATTAGGTCAAACAGCAAGAGTTTTTTGGCCGTGTAACAGCCTATTGTGCTCTAGAGCCACTGTGGTCAGTTTATGGGCCTTCTGCAGCTGGATCGCGTGCAGAGAATCAAAGCAACATCATTCTGACAAAGAATAACTGGGGTTCACCACTGAAACAGGAGATGCTATGTGTTTTTCAGTGTTTATTGAGAGCAGAGCATTGGAACGGTGCACTCATACTTTCCATTCGTCTTCCAATGGTGTTATGCAATCCTACTAACCTAACTACTTAACTGCAATGACAATTAATGCAAAATTATAACCCTCGAAGGAAGCACAACAGCAGGAGACCTGGTATGCCAGGCAACCTTTAAAAAACAAAGATTAACAGCAACTTAATATCGATGCTTTACGACGTTCGGGGCTATATCCAGTGGGAAATGAGTTGAAACGTGGAAACTCTCTGTTTGCATGCTAGAGGTCAGGGTTGAGGTGTGATTTTCACCAGGAGCGATGATGATGTGAGATTGCACAGTAGGACGCAGAAAGCAGAGCTGATAAGCCTCCACATGGCATGCAGCAGTGACCCCTCGCTAACCATGTCGTTATGGGATTCCTGTTTTTATAATAAAATTACAGGGCACAGAAAGGGTAGGCTAGGCAGGGGGTAAGTTGTTTATTTTTGTGTGTTTTGGGGCTACGGCTCCACACTCTCTGATGGGACGTCCTGTTGTGTCTGGCCGGTCAGGCATGATGGTATTGTGGAAAATCTGTCAAAGAAGCTTTTTACAGCATTCGTATAAGCTCATGCAGGGACATGGCTTTGCCAAAGAGCAAACCATTCTGGCATGAAGCTGGCTCTCTGCCCTGGTGAAAAACAATAAGCCCTTCACATCACCGAACACATGCCGATCACATGTACTTAAACAGACACACACATACACACATTGTGCATCCAGAGCGAACCAAATGCCTATTTATACTACCTTTCATTTGAGAGGTCCTCAGCTATAGCATACAATCTGGAAGCACAGAATTAGCAAATTGTTGAGGTGATGTGACAGGTCAGAAGCATCAGGGATTTAAAGCCAGACGTTTAATAAATTTTACTCTTATTCAGCTCTGCAGGACAAACAACATGCTGTTAGCAATGTTTCAGCTATGTTTCAAATTCTAATTAGTGTAAGTATTATTTCATTTTTCATTTCATTTCATCAACCACTTTATCCTGGTCTGGGTCGCGGCAGGTCCGGTTCCACTGGGAAACCCTGGGTGCCAGGGAGGAATACCCTCAACAGGGCACCAATCATGTCTGTGTAGACGGCCAGACAGCCAATAATTAAAATAAATTAGTGACTAAGTAAATACAACAGAAAGAAAGAAACATTTTTTACACAAAACATACATTCTTAGTATGACTTAACTGCTTTAATTAATGTGTAAATATGTGGTAGACAATTTAATTGCACATTGTGCGTAGTTTAAAGTATTCATACAATTTTTGGACAGCTTCTAACAAAAATACAGTAATGTAAAATTATTTTTCTTTAACCATTTTTCTTTAATCCAAATAAGCTTTTATTGCCACTCTACCCTTAATGCTTGTATGACTTGTATAGTCTTCCTTACAGTATCCCTCACTCAAGCTCTACTTATATAGGTAATATGTTATAATTAAAACTAAAACAGAAATACATTTGTGCTGTGTATAATTATACTTATAATTATATTGTATAATTATAACTATATACAAACCCATTTTCAGAAAATGTTTTCACTGACCAACTTAATTGCATTTTGTTCATATAAACAAAACGAATCATAGGGCACTTTAACTATTAATTACACTTTTTAATCATTTGGGAACTGAGGATACTAATCATTTGCAAGTGGAATTTTTGCCCTTTCTTGCTTGATACTAAAGTTCAGCGGCTCAACAATCCGTAGTCACTATTGTCTAATATGATGTACCATACATTTTCAATAGTAACTGGACTGCAGGCAAGCCAGCCAAGCACACACATTCTGTGTCTATGAAGCCACACTGTTGTAGCATATGCAAAATGAGGCCTGGCACTGACTTACAGAAATGACTGTGGACTTCCCAGGAAAGGATGTTACCTTGATGACAGCAGATGTCTTTGCACCTTTTCTTGACAATAGTCTGGATATTTTTGTAACAGAGAACTCCACATCTGTTTTCCCCAAAACAAACTGATATGTGATGAGCTTGGGCACAAAGACATTTCTATACAGAATTTATGAACATAAACAGTTTCAAATTGCATACTTCTTACAATAGAAATTAAGGTTGCATTTCTTGATGCAGCAGCAGACTGTGTTTTCAGAATTATATTTATTGCATTGTGGTTATACCTGTTACTAATTCACCTATTTATTGTGGAATGTTTCAAAAATGTTATTTGAATATTCTGTATTCACAACTCTTATAATGCCCCTGTCACAACTTTTTGTGATTTTGTTGCATCAAATTTACGAAATACAATAAAGTCAGACACTAAAATCAGACAATAAAGTCAAACAAAAAACTAAAAAAAAATGTCCCAACTATTCCGGAAATGGGGTTTGGTACATTACATACATAATTAAAGCACCGATAAAAGCAACAAAAGCTGCAAAAGTCAACAACAGTCATGGTATGGGGGTGCATCAGTGCCCATGGCATGGATGACTTGCATATGTGTTAAGGTACCATTGATGCCTAGGTGTATACTTTGATCTTAGAAAGACACATGCTGCTATTAAGGTGACATCTTTTCCCATTAAGTACGTTTATGAGTATATCATAAGCTTTAGCATAGTGGCAAGCTGTAGCCTAGTGGTTAAGGTACTGGACTAGTAATCAGAAGGTCATTGGTATAAGCCCCACCACTGACAGGTTGCTGCTGTTGGGCCCTTGAGCAAGGCCCTTAATCCTCAATTGCTCAGACTGTATACTGTAACTGTAAGGTAAGTCGCTTTGCATAAAGGCGTCTGCTAAATGCCAAACATGTAAAATGTAAAATATATCAGCAAGACAATGCCAGGCTTCGTTCTGTACTTGCTACAGCAGTGTGGCTTCATAGACAAAGAGTGTGTCTGCTTGACAGGCCTGCCAGTTCAGATCTGTATCCTAATAAAAATGCATGTTGTATCACTGGCATCAAATTCTAAATAAATTGAAGTTGATCAGTGAAAACACTTTCAACAATCTTTTCTTTCTACTTTCATCAGTAAAATAAAAATGTAAGAGAATTAAGAATCCACAAATTCTTCTCTTACTGTGTTTTACAGAATATCCCAGCTTTTCTGGTAATGGGGTTTGTATATTACATTTACTTAAATTTCACAGTTTTTTTGCATGTATTTTATTTTTTTAATTTTCTATACGATGTATTCGAAACCCCAGCTCTGGTGCGCTAGCGTACTTTACCGCTGCGCCACCTGAGCGGCAAAATGTAACATTTTGGAAGTAGGGAAGAACATTTTTGAATGTGTATGATAAAGGTCTCAATGGCATTTAAGTGCCACTGTCAATTGACTGTGCCTCTGCAGTACTTCACGTACACTCAACCACCACCATTTAACATATTTTGTTTACACAATGGAGATGCCAGTCCTCAGACACAAAGGAACAGGTGTTAGAGAAAGGAGGTTAGAGTGGAGGTTCAGGTGAAGTGGACCATGAAGGCATTGTACTGAGCGGTGATAAAGCATTGGTTTGGCTTCCTCTGGTTTTATCTGGATTGTTGCAAAGTGCTGAATGTTACAAAGGTTGTAGCAGTGTGTTTGAGGCATAAAAGCAAGTGAATGGGGATACTGACTTGTAGAGCTGTTGTGTGTGTTCTGAATAGAGCTGCTTTCTTTACATTTCCAGTTCATATCCGGCATATCTTGTTGCAGGTGCATGTATATTCTACTGTGTCTTTAGAAGACTTGGGCAGGAAATACAATGGTGTGTTTGTCTGTGTGAGGAAGATAAGTTATGCCTTGTTCCATGCATAAACATGCTCGGACATTTTGTAAAATTCAAGAAAAAACAGAATGTGTGATTTGTTAATTCTCATTATTAAAACTAGAAAGAAAGGATTTCCAATATTCAGTCAACCCATCTGAGCCGCAGTCCATCTTTGCTTGCAAAGACTGGACCTTTGGTGGATCATCTTTTATATCATGATACCCCCCACCTATTACCAGTTCAGAACGCACATGTATAAACCGGGTGCTGAATTCTGATTGGCTGAAGTGAATGTTGGCTGAACTGAATGCCGCTACAATATTGTAATATAATAATAACAACCTGGCGAGTGCAGCCAATGGGCCCCAGTGCACCTGCCCTTCCCTGCCCCACCTGAAATTCCCTTGTTTGTGTGGGTTTCCTCTGACCTAACAAAACATAATATTAGAAGGTGGATTGACTACATAAAATTTCCTAAAGTCTGAGGGCATGTATGTGTGAATGTGTGTTGCTCTGCAATGCATTGTCTGTCTTTCCTGAGAGTTTTCCATCATTGCTCAGTTTTTTTCCATGTAGGCTTTGGAGCAAATCCTGACTCAGGAATAAATGAAAGATATTTAGTTAATATGAATAAAAAGATTCCAAAAAAAAGGAGTTAGAAGCTTTTTAGCACTTAGTGAAAACACTTATTAGAGTTATATTGTACATTTAATTCTATACACAACACAATAATACCTTTCTTATTCTTATTGCAATATGCAACATTCTTATTGCAGTGCTTAATAAAGTTTAAACAGAACAATGCAGAAACAGGTTTTCCAACTCTTGTATGTGACAACCAATGACGTTTGACTTTGGTGAATCAACATACTAGCACATTGGGTTTTCAGTTCTTTTCATGTTCAGACATGATTATAACTAATAACAGTGGTGTCTGGGAGAGTCTATTGCATCATTTTATGACAATAATTTGAATCCCCAAATCAATCAGACATAAACAAACATTACGTAAGTGCCTTAAACTCTTTGATTTGTTTAAGCTTTAAGACCAGTTGGACTGATTTATTGAAGAAAAAAAACAAGATAAAATTCAGTTGTTCAGTTAATGGGCATAATTACTCTGATGGCTTTTGTCTTTTTAGCTATTAGTACATGCAAAAAGCCGCTCAGGTGGCACAGCGGTAAAGTACGCTAGCGCACCAGAGTTGGGGTTTCGAATACATCGTATCGAATCTCAGCTCTGCCTTTCCGACTGGGAAAGTCGGATCATAGGTCCTCATAACTGGTGCAACTGCGGCCCCTGCTGGCTGACTGATGGCGCCTGCACAGGTCTGAGGAATAATGCTGATGGGGGTGTGGCCCTCCATACACAGTGCTAGTCAGTGTATGAACTCGACTCGCGCAGGTGAAAAATGCAGTCTGTACTGACTGTATGTGCCGGAGGGGGCGTATGTCAGTTGAGAGGCGTCCTCAGTCAGCAGCGAAGGGTCGAATCAGTATAGAGGATGCAATCGGGGTAATTGGACATGAATAGATTATGGGAGAATAATTGGGGGAAAGTGGTCTGGAGAAAGTGGTGAAAAAATCATTACTAGTGATTACTAGCTAATGTCTTAAAGAAACACTAATTAAACTAGGCTGCATTTTAAAACCCCAGACTAATTTTTTATATAATATGTCTAAATAATGCACTATCAATAGTACACTTGCACACCATGTAGCACAAAGGATGTAATTTAGGATTAAACCAGGAAATGACTTGTATGCTGTCTAAACAATGTAGCATGTGATAACCAGAGATGGGAGTCGCACACACAGCGACTTCAGACTCGACTCGGACTCGTTTCAAATGACTCGGACTTGACTCGTGACTCGCAAAAAATGACTTGTGGACAACAAAAGTCAGCAACATTAGTTACGTGTGACAATTATATATATATGATCCAACATCATTCTGATCGTGTAATCATTCTGATTAATCATTTTCTGCTTTCTCCGGCCGTCTTAACCCGCAATGCACGCAATGGCTAAATGTTCCAGCCAGCTTCTGGTGTAGTGATGAAGCGTCGCTCCATACTCCCTACTTTTAATTTGAATCTCACTTAAAATGGTGGAGTACGTAGTGCACTTCACAGTAACAGATAATGTGAATGGAACGCTCCTACAGAACAGCCACCAATGATTGAAAAAAACGCTTTCTGAGCCAATCAAAATTACAATGATTGTAATTTTTAGTAAGAAATGATGCTATTTGCATGTATTTAGTTTGCAGCGTCAGACAGATGACGTGTCAATGAAACGCTTGATTGGCTTTCTTACTTCACAACCGGAAAAAGTTTGAAGGTTTTTAATTATAAGCACATTTACAAAATAACGGATTATATTCTTAATGGGACAACACACGGTTATATATTTAATAGCATCTGGAACAACATAAGCTAAGGTAAGCAGTGGTTATGGATTTTTTGCTGTGTTTTGGATTTTGTCCGCTGTGCCGTAATTTGCAATGAAAACAAAACGTACCAGTTTAAGCTTTTAACTGGTATCTAGGAAAGTAAACGCACTAAGTAAAACGGCTAAATACAGTCGCTAATCTATTTTTTTTTTCTGAACGTACATATTATTTGTTTATTTCTACGCTACACTTACAATATATGTTTTGTGTACAGTATATTATATTGACTTGTGACTTGACTCAGACTCTAGCCTAAAGACTCGTGACTTGACTTGGACTCTAGCCTAAAGACTCGTGACTCAACTCAGACTCGTATTTTGTGACTTGTGGACATCTCTGGTGATAACTATAAATATAAGATCGTATGACCAAAAAATACATAATACGTCTTTGTGTCTCAGCTGATCAATGCAGACATGATACATGCTTGAGGAAATTACAGGTACAGTCAGCAGAATATCAACACTGGGATTCACAATGGAGCTAAAATAAAGTGCAAAAAGACACAAGTGTATTGAAAACTCCTGAACATTTAACATTTTGGTGGTTTATTGATGTTAAAGATAGTGAGACACTACTGTACTGGACTGTTGTAGCCTAGCGGTTAGGGTACTGGACTAGTAATCAAAAGGTTGCTGGTTCAAGCTCCACCAGAGCCAGGTTGCCACTGTTGGGCCCTTGAGCAAGGCCCTTAACCTTCACTTGCTTAGACTGTGTACTGTCACAGTACTGTAAGTCGCTTTGGATAAAAGTGTCTGCTAAATGCCGTAAATGTAAACATTAAAGCTTTTATAATTCTGCATTTAAACTGCTTTTTTATTATTACACACTGTAGCCTGTCAAAATATTACCATCTTATTAATAATTCCATTCATACAAATTCAATACATAAAAGCTTAAGACCTAAGTGAGAAAAAGACATGGTCATTTAAGGCATGTCAATTAGGAATGTAGGGCGGCATGGCCGCGGGTGCTCCGGTCTTATGGGTGCTCTGGTTTCCACCCCCAAGTCTAAAGAAGGCCAAATGAAGCTACCAAAGACTACCCTGTGTGTGTGTTTGTGAGTGTGTGTGTTTGTGAGTGTGTGTGTTTGTGAGTGTGTGTGTGTGTGTGTGTGTGTGTGTGTGTGTGTGTGTGTGTACGTGATCCTGACCCGGATAAAGAGGTGGTAGATAGACACTGAATGAAAAAATGAATTACGAATGTGCAAACCAAATCAGAAGAAATTGGGACAGTATGGAAAAAAGTGTTTCTTTGACTTTTATTTTATTGCAGACAGTATGAACCCTAGATATGCATCTCCCGCATTAGTTGACAAACTGGAGATGTTCTGCCCATTTTTGCTTCTCAAAGACTCAGCTTTTCCTGGATGCTGCTTTTGTTCCAAATCATGATTACACTCACCTGTTGACATCATCTGTTTAAAATCATATTATTATTTAGTTTTTCCCCTCATTATAAGCCCTAAATTTTTCCAAGTTTTTGGATGCAGGAATGGATGTATATTAACAAATTAAATTACATGAAATATAATTTAATTTCGGTTCATACTGTTCGCAATGAAATAAATGTCAAAGTAAATGTAGGACACACAGTTTTTTTATTTGCATTTCCATACTGTCCCAACTTTTTCTGATTTGGGGTTGTAGAATAGTCAAGTAACCAAGTCTGGGGATCATTTTCCTTTAAAATATTTAAAATAATTGATTAAATTATTTGTGTAGAGAGCCCCCCTGACCACCAAAGTCTGTCTTTTTTATTATATTAATTCCATCCTCTGGTAAACTGTTTTTGCTGCCATTCTGTTGTTTACACAGTGCAATTCAATGTGCATTTACCTTCAAATTAAATTATACCAAAATGCAATAACCTTTTTGATGTACATATATATTCTTTGAATTTGTGCCGTATAACTGGTTTCATGTTGCAACTTAATTATAAAAGCAACAAATGAGTTAAGAGAACTACGTTTCTACCCTAGAGCAAAGTACCTAACCCTGAGTTAACCTAGAACTGGGTAGATGATTTTAAACCAAAAGAAGAGTGTCACCAGCACATAAAACGAATCACCTGAACACACACACACACACACACACACACACACACACACACACACAAACATATGTATAAATGTCCTTACACTTCGTGGTTGCTATGTAAATACCCTGTAAAGGTCTCATACAGTAATGTTAACAAGGAACTGCTTTTTATTATTATTCCATATTTGTTATAGTGATTTAACTAGCAGCTAACCACAATAATTGTATTACTGTTTTATAATGTTGTAGAGGCTTTAGCCCACTTTTATTAGCAAAACTGCTTTTAATCAGTGATGTTGCTAAGTGTGCCTCTCTGAGGTTTTGCCAGCCATTCAGTAAACTTCATTTATATTTTGGATCAGTGCTGCTTAACCCTGTAACACCTCAGCTTCTAATCACAGACAGTTTTTCCTCAATAATTTTCTAGTAGATAGTGTATAGTAGATAGTTACCCTAATATTATCCTTACCCTAATAGAAATTGATTGCTCTCACTATAAAGTGCTATATTTTCTATTAGCCAGTTGTATTTAGACACTTGCTGTCCAAAAGGTTTGAACATGAAGGTTCCTTTTGCCCTGCAGTGGCTTCCTCCTTGTTGGCCTTCAATAAATCCAAACTGAGCTAAGGTTAAAGCCATCTGCATGAGTTATCATTAGGTGCTTTGAGGACATTTTAGTAGGCTGGCCGTTACCAGGTAAATTTACCACTGTTTATCTCTATTTGGAAATAATAGCTCTCACAGTGTTTCAGTGGTGTCCTACACCTGAGCTTTGCACTTTATTAAGACTGTGGCATCTAAGTTTTTAGATGAGTGAAATGTATAAGCTACAGGGCTCAAAGCCTGACTGTAAACCGGTTGGTTGAGAAGGCAATTATTTTTTAAGCACTATACATTTATCATTTAGGAGACATTTGTGCCCCCTAAATTACTGCTCCATTACATGCTCCCCAAACCACCACAAACTTACACATACACACTCCTCCAGCTCTCCTGTTTCATGAAGCCTCATCCTATAAAGTATATACAGGGGTTGGACAAAATAACTGAAACACCTGTCATTTTAGTGTGGGAGGTTTCATGGCTAAATTGGACCAGTCTGGTGGCCAATCTTCATTAATTGCACATTGCACCAGTAAGAGCAGAGTGTGAAGGTTCAATTAGCAGGGTAAGAGCACAGTTTTGCTCAAAATATTGCAATGCACACAACATTATGGGTGACATACCAGAGTTCAAAAGAGGACAAATTGTTGGTGCACGTCTTGCTGGCGCATCTGTGACCAAGACAGCAAGTCTTTGTGATGTATCAAGAGCCACGGTATCCAGGGTAATGTCAGCATACCACCAAGAAGGACAAACCACATCCAACAGGATTAACTGTGGACGCAAGAGGAAGCTGTCTGAAAGGGATGTTCGGGTGCTAACCCGGATTGTATCCAAAAAACATAAAACCACGGCTGCCCAAATCACGGCAGAATTAAATGTGCACCTCAACTCTCCTGTTTCCACCAGAACTGTCCGTCGGGAGCTCCACAGGGTCAATATACACGGCCGGGCTGCTATAGCCAAACCTTTGGTCACTCGTGCCAATGCCAAACGTCGGTTTAAATGGTGCAAGGAGCGCAAATCTTGGGCTGTGGACAATGTGAAACATGTATTGTTCTCTGATGAGTCCACCTTTACTGTTTTCCTCACATCCGGGAGAGTTACGGTGTGGAGAAGCCCCAAAGAAGCGTACCACCCAGACTGTTGCATGCCCAGAGTGAAGCATGGGGGTGGATCAGTGATGGTTTGGGCTGCCATATCATGGCATTCCCTTGGCCCAATACTTGTGCTAGATGGGCGCGTCACTGCCAAGGACTACCGAACCATTCTGGAGGACCATGTGCATCCAATGGTTCAAACATTGTATCCTGAAGGCGGTGCCGTGTATCAGGATGACAATGCACCAATACACACAGCAAGACTGGTGAAAGATTGGTTTGATGAACATGAAAGTGAAGTTGAACATCTCCCATGGCCTGCACAGTCACCAGATCTAAATATTATTGAGCCACTTTGGGGTGTTTTGGAGAAGCGAGTCAGGAAACGTTTTCCTCCACCAGCATCACGTAGTGACCTGGCCACTATCCTGCAAGAAGAATGGCTTAAAATCCCTCTGACCACTGTGCAGGACTTGTATATGTCATTTCCAAGACGAATTGACGCTGTATTGGCCGCAAAAGGAGGCCCTACACCATACTAAAAAATTATTGTGGTCTAAAACCAGGTGTTTCAGTTATTTTGTCCAACCCCTGTAGGTTTGCTGTTCTTGACATAAATAAGCCAGGTAAGGTTAACATGCTAATGACATGCAGGAGAAAGGTTGGCTACTTACAACTTGGGTTTGGGCTTGGTGGGAAGTGGAGGACCCTCTTTAGTTAAAGATGGTGATGGAGAAGGTGGAGCCTCACCAATAGGGGATGGAGACTCCTTCGTAATCACTGTTGATTGAGGGCTTGGGGTATGGGTGCCAGGAAGAGTCCCGTTTGAGAGCTCCAACTGATGCTCAACTTCCGTAGAGGGCTGGACGCTGGGCCAGATATCTAGCTCATTAATCTGAAAGGCCTCGGCACTGGGTGGAGTTTTGGGTGGGACTTCCAACAAGCTGATCTCAGTGGGAGGGGGAGGAGGAGGTGGGAATGGCTGACTGTCCTCAAAAACGCTGTCATCTTTGGGTATGCCATTGCTGGGCGACTCCTCAGAAGCTACATTAAGGATGCGCAATAACAGTGGTTAGAAATTTTAATGCCAAACACATTTATCACAGTTATTGCATTTATTATGGATTTGGACATCATGGATATGATTCCACTCATATTCTTACTTATTTAATAACAGTGGACCTGTCAATATTTTTATATTACCTATTACATTTACCGCAGATGCTTTAATCTGTTAAATGATTGACAGAAATGTTGTTGAAATGACAGCAAAACATCCATATTAGCTGTGTCCCAAACACATTCTACTGTACTACATTGCATGTCAAATAAGTGCACTACCAATTGTACTAACATTGTCATTTGGAAATCAGAGTCAAGGTTTAATATAGTACTCTCGATTATCATTCTTCAATATACCAGGATACCATGTTAGCTAGCAGGCCAACTAACTAACTGCTAAAAAGAAACTTAGATATTTTCTGATTTATTTTTTACTAATAGTGATATTTACTAATAGTCATATTTTACTAATAGTGATACCTTATGACTCAAATTTCTGCACCTGAAATCATGAGTCTTTTTTATCTCTTAAGAATAAAAATCAACTATCCTAAAGAAGTAAACTATTTATTTTTGGCTTAGGGAGCTTGAAATGGAATATGACTGGGTCTAAATGTTATGATGCAGCTCAGGGGCACAGCTGGTACTCTAAGCCAAGGTCAATCTCGACTTCTGTTTTTTTAGTTGTGTGTGTGTAGTTTAGGATTTTCTTCCCATGAAGTCTGCACGGGGTTCCTCAGGGTACTCAGGATAGACACCAGACTCCACTGCAACCCTTAGTTGATATGTGAAATACACTGCCTTTAATGCTTTTGAGTAACACTATATCACAGTACATAATTTAAGTAACAGTTTACATATTTCTTAGTTCCCGTACTTGTGAGCCCACCTGGGGATGTGGCTCTCAACATTATGACTTTTACTCCTCTACATGCAATTTCAGTACTACAGATATTCCTTCAGTTTAAAAAGTTCAGACAGGTTGTTTGGAATTTTTCTAAGCCTGGATGAATGCATGTAATCCTTGATTATTTGGATTGAAGCCCTGCTTGGATTGCTTTGTAAGTAGTGACACTGATTCATCATGAGGTTTGAATTCAGCACTCTCAGTATGTGCATCCAAACTCTACTTGACACAATGATAAGTTTGTTTGTTTATTAGGATTGTAACGTCATGTTTTACACTTTGGTTACTCTCATGACAGGAATGGTAGTTATTCATTAGACAAGATTAATCAGTTTATACAAGGTTATATCGAACACAGTAATGGACAATTTAGTGTCTCCAATTCACCTCACTTGCATGTCTTTGGATTGTGGGAGGAAACCGGAGCACTCGGAGTAAACCCACGCAGGCACGGGTAGAACATGCAAACTCCACACAGAAAGGACCCGGACTGCCCCACCTGGGGATCGAACCCAGGACCTTCTTGCTGTGAGGCGACAGTGCTACCCACTTAGCCACTGTGCCGCCCCAATGATAAGTAACCAACTTAGAATGGTTATATGTGTCAACCATCACAAACCTACTGTAGACTGTGAAACCTACTCATCATATAGTTAATGTTTATGACTAAACAGACCTGGTGTGATGGTGAGCTGGGCGCTGCAGCTGATGGAGCCACACTGGTTGGAAGCATTGCAGCAAAACTGGCCTCCGTCTTCTGGGAATGCTTCTGCAATCACCAACGTGCAGATCTCCTCTGGTAAACAGAGGGATAAATGATTAAAGTGAGGCTCATTTAAAATACCATTCACAACCCCACACTGATACTCTAAACATTTCTGACACTAACAACGACCATGGCAAATTTAAGTGACACGATTAATGTCATGTTTGGTGGTTGAGACTGAATGACAGCTAAAGCACTAAAGAACCAAATGATCAGGTAAAATCAAGTAAGAGTGAGAATGACAGCCAGTCACAGACAGGTGTGGCAAAGCAAATAAATGACTGAAAGAAATATATGTGATTCACCAGTAAATAATAACCTGTAGGGGGCTAGCTTTTCAGTAATAACAACATATGAGCAACATTCACACTGACAAATACATATACAGGTTCAACGATGCATCACAAAGGATTTCACCACACCACATCGTTATTACTAGGAAGTATATACCCTATATGGACAAAAGTATGAGAACATCGATCCTAATTATTAGGTTCCGGTGTTTTTTTTGCCATACCCATGGCTAACAGGTGCATAAAATGTTAGTTGGTTCTGGGAATGGCGTTGAGTTTAAAAGATGTTTTAGGGTATTTTTTCCCGTAAGGATGTATGGGAAACCTGTTTATGCATTCCACTGCATATATTTTAGGCTAATATAAAATAATGGGGTTGTTTTTGACACTTATACACTAAAAATAGCACAAATGTAATATAAAAAAAACCCCAAAATACAATTGAAAAACCGTAAAAAAAAAAAAAAAAAAAAACGTTTTAGACTCGGAAAAGATGATTCTCACATTTTCTCAAAATCCCAAGCTATAACACAAATTCAAAACTGTTTAAAAAAGTTTAAAAGTGAAACAGAAGGAAAATCCAGCTAAACACAGATACATGTGGAGCTTGACGGTTATTCCACACAAATACAGATTTGTCTCATATTCACACTTTGATGGCGTTTTACTGCACACTCAAGCCGAGCTTTGAACAAAGCAATAGTCACGCACACGTCGAATTAAGGGTACAAATTCAATTAAGGGTACAAATTCAAAGATTTTGAGTTTAGGGGACGTAGAGTTACAAGGTACAACTGTAGCATTAATTACATGCTATCAACTTTGTCAGCTGTTTGAGAGATGCTCTTTCCTGTTTCAGCATGACTGTGCCCCTGTGCTCCAAGGGAGGTTCATAAAGACATGGATTAATGAGTTTAGTGTAGAACTTGTGTAGTAACTTTAGTAGCCTGTATAGAGTTCTGACCTAAACCATAATTGGAATATTTATTGTGGACCATTCTTTTTTGGTCAGAGGACAGACAGGGTTGTAGATATAAGGGGTTAAACAACATATTAATGAACATACATTTTGAATGGGATATCCAGCTAACTCATTGTTAGGTTTTTACATACTTTTGGCCATATTGGCTTATAGTTTTTATTTGTAATTGCTTCCATCTAAGGTCTGTCACTGTATTTCAGCTCTGACTAAAACTTGCCCTGTTATGACATCACACTACAGGTTGGAGCATGTGGAGAGTGTGTTGATGAATTTGTGTAACTTTTCATCATGTAAGGGACAGAAGGACACTCACCAGGTTCTGCTGCAGTTCTTGGTTCTGAAAATGAGAAATGGAAAGAGTGTCTTAATAAGGCAGCATTGACTGTATATTGTTTATTTTATTTATTAAAGGTATTATTAGACACACTGGCAAATGTAAGCCAAATGTAGCTTTTCTAAAATACAGCCATGCCAGAACACATTAAGGCTACTGCAAGATAACATTTTTTATACCTCTAATGTGATGCAAAAACTGATTAGACATTTAAATAATGATTACCGTTCTGCTTAATGGTGTAGTAGAATTTTTCCAAAGAACAGACTGAACTGTTCTACTACACCATTAACCAGAACGGTAATCATTACTTAGTTAAAGGTCCAATCAGTTTAATGTTAAAATGCTCTTACTTTTCTGTAGAATGCGGAAGTCTGGGGAGTCCTGAATCTCATGACCCTGCCGGAACCACTGAACCCGGAGTGGTGGGCTCCCTTTTACTCTGCATTCCAGAACCACCACCTGCCCCTCACAGGCCTGTGTTTCCTGCAACACCTACAAAGAAAGATGAGAGGACAAAATGACTGGTGAAGAGACAGAGCACAGAACTGACACATGAAAAGTGTGGTGGAGAGGCTGTGCTCAAAGAATGTCAAACCACCAAAATATAGTCAAATTAGATCAATAATAATAGTAATCATAAAAAATAATAAGAGGCGCTCAGGTGGTGCAGTGACAATTGGCAGTCTGTCCAGGGTATTCCTGCCATGCGCCCAGTGTTTTCATATGGGTCCAGGCCCACCATTAGCCACCAAGATAAAGCAGATGATGAAAACAAAACAAAATAAAAAAATAGTAATAAAATACAGTTCCAGTTCGATATTTTCAACCCCCCTCACCTTAAAAGGTATTACGGTGTTGTATAAAAATTGAAAACAAGTCTTAGTAAGCAGAGAAATAGTATTTGTTGATACATACAAGCAATTTTAAATAAATAAGTTGACATAATTTTGAGTTAAAATGAAATACATTGTTCTCCTGACAAATGTGTACTATTATACAACCATCAGTCTTAGTACTTTAGTCTGGAAATTCCAAATAAAATTCACGATGGTGTCTATAGGAATGTTCATAGTCTAGGAAATCTTTTTTTCTATTTTATTTATGCATTTTCTCCCATTTTCTCCCAATTTAGCATAGTCAATTTGTCTTCCGCTGCTGGGGGATCCCTGATTGCAGTCGAGGAGGGTATATAGCTGCTCATGCCTCCTCCGACCCATGAGCAGCCCTTAGCAGAACCCTTTTTCACCCATGCACTCTGCACAGGTGCCTCTCTATCTGCCAATCAGGGTCCTTACACAGCGTTTGATTGCCCTACCCACATAGTCATCCCGCCCTAGCAGAGACTGCCAGTTATGCCCGCTAGATGGCGCCCAGCCGACCGGTGGCAACATCGAGTTTTGAACCGAGGAGTTCAGAATCTCGGCGCTGGTGTGCTAGCGGAATATCCCACTGCGCCACCTGGGTGCCTTGAAAAACTTTTTATACCTGATTTGTGACAGCTCTTTAATTTACATCTTGAACACTTATATCACAGCTGAAACTCAAATTAATGGTGGTTATTGATCCCAATGGTTTTATCATGTTGTCGTCCAACTTTAGGTCATACAGACTAGCAGTAGGTGTTAAGATCAGTAATAGTTATGTGCGGTTTGAATAATTGCATCTTTGTGCCCAGAATACAAGTCATTAGTGTATTCTTGGTAAAGATTATAAGCAATAAATCACATTATGGTTAATCTGGCAGTTTGTCAGGTAAAAATGTGCATATTTTACCTTAGTAAACATTGGGGCTGCTGTAAGAATTCCATCACTGGCATACTGTGAGGACAGAGGACTCTGAACCTACAAAAGAAAAGAGAGAAAGGGTCCGTTCTTTTGTCAGTTAAATTATAAGGTGGATTGAAAGAGGTCCACCTTAACAAATAATATGTCAGATATCTGATACAACCCTTGATACGCCTTTCAGTCTTTGTACTTTAAACATGGGTGTATGGTATATTCATGTATGTGTGTGTGTGTGTCTTACTCTCTGGGTCAAATTGGACAAAGGCTGGAGCAGCGTGGATCGGTGGGATGGTTTATCTGGGCTCTTTGGTGAGGAAGAACGAATAGTCAGTGACACAGATGCTGTTTTCTTTTGAACCCTTCGAAAACATCACAGCATTACTCAAACAAACTGAACATTCTTTAATTTAGGACAGTTATACACACAACCAAAACAATAATGCTTACAAACTCAGCGTCTACAGTGCTGGAAGCTTAATGCGTTCAATGTGTTTCTTAAAAGACTTTCTTTAGAGATTTTCTTGAAATGAAGTAAATAAATAAGTCCCAAAAATCTGCTGGCTAAGGCAAGAGTAACAGGATTTATGTTCCATTATGATGAACAGTGCATCAGAGACCGGGACAGATGAATGCTTAAGGTCAGTCTTGGACTAATAATACTTAACGGCTGGCTGTAGATCCATGGCTTATTAAATTTGGTTAAGCTAAAAGCTATGTTTGGCTTGGCTAGGGTGGGGTGAGAATGCCTAGTTAACCATGTCTGTTTTATATGAACACATTCCTAAAATGTTAAAGATTTTTACTAAATTGCTGTCTTGCGGAGAAGGTCCTGGGTTCGATCCCCAAGCGGGGCGGTCCAGGTCCTTTCTGTGCGCAGTTTGCATGTTCTCCCAGTGTCTGCGTGGGTTTCCTCCAGGAGCTCCGGTTTCCTCCCACAGTCCAAAAACATTCAGTCAGGTTAATTGGAGACACTGAATTGCCCTATAGGTTAATGGGTGTGTGTATGTGTGTGTGTATGTGTGTCTGCCCTGTGATGGACTGGGTGTTACTGTGTGCCTTGCGCCCATTGAAAAGCTGGGATAGGCTCCAGCAACTCCCAACTCCCCCTTTTAAAAAAATAGCAGCCATATGCATTTTGTCACCTACACTTTGACAAGTGCAATGCAGATCAGCACTGTATACAAAGAGACACACCCTGACTCTTTTCCTGTCTCTGTCCAGGCGCCATCAATCAGCCAGCAGAGGTCATAATTGCATTAGTTATGAGAGAGTCCCTATCCGGCTTTAATATCCCACCCCATCTGAACAACAGGCCAATCGGTGTTCATGTGGCTTCTCAGCCCAGACGGCAGGCAGAGCTGAGATTCGATACAATGTATTAGAGGTCCCAGCTCTGGTGTTCAGCAAGTGTTTTACCGCTGTGCCACCTGAGCGGCTCTTTGGTTGTTGTTTTTTTAAACATTACAACTTAGACTGATTTGGTGGTGTAGAAAGCTTTATATTGTGATTTAACTTTTTTAGCATGTCTACAGCTGGTGACCATGACTCAAACTATCACCTTATGCTAAATGGAAATTTGGTTCAGATGTGATGTGCAACACCAAAAATGATTTAGCAAAAGCTGCTGGAATGCAGGTGACACTGTATACAGTCAAACAAGCTTTACATTACAATAGGCTAAGAGGCTTATGTGCAAGAAAGAACCACTGCTTTAAAATGCACCCCTTTAAGCCTAAATGAAAGTTGTTGCTATTTATATAGACAAACAAAGCAGATGTTTCTTTCTTGCATGGCAACCTTTAGTCCATGGAAAAGTAAAGCTTGGTTGGGTATACACAATGATACATGTTCCATTAGCTTTTCCTTTAAAGTTATTCTTAACCTTGTTCCACTTATGCTGGCATAGAAAAATCACCAGCTGTAGTCAATAAATAAATAGATAGCATTGAATGCCTTTATTTGTCAGTACATATATAGGTGTACAGTACAACAATTTTGTATATCCCAGCTTGTTTGAAAGCTGAGGGTCAGAATACAGGGTCAAAGCGCAGGCTCAGCCATTGTACTGTGCCCCTGTAGCCGAAAGGGGTTAAGGGCCTTGCTCAAGGGCCCAACAGTGGCTTCATAGCAGAGCTTAGATTCAAACCCTCAACCTTTTGATTAGTAGCCCAAAGCTATCCAAAAGGACACAGAAGGCCATGCAACAGAGTTAAACTTTCTACAGTGGCAGTGAGTATATTTCTGACCCAACAGATTCTGTTTTATTTACAGAAAGCTTACATTGAACTTGATCCTGGACAAAAAGCTATGTGTTACTAATAATCATTCCTAAAAAATAGAAGTTTAAGAAGAAGAATATATTGAAATCCTTAGACTGCCGTGACATCCATGGTTCTTTCAAGTGTATGAAAACTTTTGGAAGCTGAGCTAAACTCAGCGCAGAGTGATAAGTGCGAGGGCACTTGGAAGGAGAAAAGGGTGTGGAGGAGAGGAAGAGGGATGAAGTGGTAAGGAAGGAAGGACACTTATGCAAGATCAGCAAAAAGGGATATAAAATAAATTAGGAAAAGGTAAAGGAAGTCATTAATCCTGTCCTTATTCATCTATTTAGAACTGCTATCTTTATCATGTAGACCATCATAGAAATTTATTAACTATTATAGGACAAATACAGAGTAATCTGTATCAATTACTGTAGCTCATAGTGGTAACGTGTCAGAATTATTATGTCAAGAGCATTATGACTTAAAGTGGTTATACTCAAACTTACTGTGGCATGGTTCCCAACTTTGATTTGGACACTGATCCTTCCCCTTCTGAGTCTGAAGATGAGGCGCCTAAAAAGAGATAACAATAGTTGTAGTCACGTGTGTCAATATGCAAACTATCAAATTACATACACTATGTGGATATCTGTCCATTCCTAAACCATGGGCATTAGTATGGAATTGTCCCTTCTTCTAGAACAGCTTTTTGCATTACTCCCCAATTTTCCTCCCAATCTAGTTGTATCCAATTACCCAAATGCATTTCACTACCTCTACTGCTGCAGACCTCTAGGAGGCCCGTGACTAACACACGCCCCCTCCAAACATGTATGCACTAGCCGATCGCTTCTTTTAACGGTCATATAATAACCCACCTGTTCGAGGAGGGTTCATATGGAGAGCCGTATCACACACTGATCTCCACCAGTCTCTGTGCATGAGACATTGATCAGCCACCAAAGGTCATCATTCCCACTGTTCAGACGAGCTTAATTGAGCTTTACCCATTTTAAATGCTGATATATGATCCAAAGAAGGTTGTTTATGCAAGAAATCCCAATATGCTCTATAATTACTCTATATCATAGTGCAAACCTAATAAGCAGTTACAGAAGATTTTACTGCTCCCGAAAAAATTTCTACCAGTTATTAACTACGAACGTTGAGATGCCTTTTATAAATTCTTGACTGTAAAGGTTTAATTACAGTGTTTAATAAAGACATGAAAAGTACAAATGTCTGCATGTTATTACTTTAGGCAGAATGTGTCAGTCTGTTATAATAAATGGATAAGGATCAAACCAGCCCCGGTTCTGGACTGCTTTGCTTGGGGGGGCAGTAAAACCTAATGAGGGGGCATGTTGATAGTCATGTTTTTGAAGCCAGAAATATATTCAAGGCTTGATTTGTGCATGAATGATGACAGCCAAGCTATTGATACTGGCTTAAAGTGATGTATGAGGTAAAGAAATAAAAATGCATGTTTTCGAACTTAAACTTAAAACCCAATGATTAAAAAATACATGTTGATTATGTAAATGGAGAAAAAAGATTATCTAATTGTATTTCATTTTAATACGCCCCCTTAATTAAATTGCCATTACTAATAGAACAACTCTATTTCTTGAAAGGCTTTAATACAAATTTAAGTCAAAGCTGACAAATGTACCTACACACAGACTGAGAATATTTAAACGTGGAAATAGGAATGAGTGAGAATATTTATATTATTGGGAAATTAAAATATAAAGAAAACAAAAGAATACTAATTCTGTAAAAAAAAAGTGTTTACCAGTATACCTGCCTCTCGCTCACACTAACAGAACATATACTGCCGAACTGAACTGTTTGGGGCAGTCTGCCGATTTTTATATGACTCAAAGAGCCAATCAGGAATAAGCAAGGAAATATCTTCACACTGTAAAACAAAATGCATTTTTGTGATTGGTTCAGAGATAATTTTAAAAATAGCCGTTGCTTGCATTGTGCTTGGGGGGGCAAAGACACAATTTGGGGGGGCAATGCCCCCCTCAGTCCCCCCCCCCCTAGCGCCGGCCCTGGATCAAACCATTATTTTATGAGTAATTAAACAAGTATGTGCATGAGATTGTGTCTACACACAGTTCTCACCCTCGATGTAGACCTCAGCAGAGGTGTTGTCTGCTCCCAGAGCGTTGGAGGCTACACAGGTGTACCTGCCTGTGTCGTCCTCGAAAGCCTCGGCAATCACCAGCGTGTGCAGGTCACCATCCTGCCAGATCTGAATATCGGGACAATGGTGCAGTTCTCGCCCCTCACAGAACCACCTGACCAATAGGATAACAAAAGAAGAAGTTAGATGCATTAATTGATCAATATCCTGAATGAAAAAGGGGTTTAAGAGGTCATTCTTTGATCTTGATGACCGTGTAATATTACAACCATTTGCTGCGAATCAGTGAAACCAAATATTTAGTCCCTTAAGGCTTTGTTCAGAGATTATTAATGTGATTTGTTGAAGTGTTCATTGAAAAGAAAATCTGTTTGTTTTAAGTGAAAGGCTCACAGTTTTGACATTCCCTTTAAAGATCCATTAGGAGCACGAAGATTAAGTTGCCTTGGCTGAAAATGTTTCAACAAGTTCACCCTTACCAGCTAATAGAGCAAAGCAACAGTGGACCATGATTAGGAGACCAGAACCTCATACATCTATCCACACCTTGGTTATTAGAGCTAAAATATAGTAATCCAAACTAATTCTAAAATTAAACAACTACATTAAAACTAAAGAAAACCTTGCCTCCAAAATGTAAACAAAGTAAAATAAAACACAGACCTGAAGATGCATGAATTAACATCAACATTATCCGACAGTCAACCATATTGTTACCATGACAAGGATGGCTGAGAAGGCACAATATTAAATGCCAGATAATCAAGTACTTATGTTGCATGTGCACAAAATGCAGTAGAAATAACCGGACTACGCTACAAATGGAGTAAAAAATGAGTTACCAGGTAGTTGTGTTTGTGATCTGCATTTTACTTGCATTTTTTTTAGCGCGTCCAATTGCCCGATTGCGTCATGCTTCCTCTCCACCAATGCCGAGCCCTGCTCTGATTTAGGAGAACTAAGCTAACCCACACCCCCTCCGACACGTGGGCAGCATGCCGTATGCATATTATCACCTACACTTTGACGAGTGCAGTGCAGCTTAGTCCCGCCTATATGTGAACAACAGGCCAATCGTTGTTCATGTGGCCGCTCAGCCTAGTCGGCAGGCAGAGCTAAAATTCGATACGATGTATTCGAGATCCCAGCTCTGGAATCCCAGGAATCACTGAGCGTAATGCAGTAACACAAACATGGATTGACAGAAAGGCCATCCATCACAGGGCCTCAGTAGATGCCCAAACATCCAAAAGCACAGCTGGGGATTCGAACCCTGGATCCTAGCAATACTGGCCTAGTATAATTTATCACTGGGTCATTAGAGTGTTACATGGAAACCATACAAAGTAACAACTTTAACATTAAAAGGGCAGTTGTAGCCTAGTGGTTAAGGTACTGGACTAGTAATCAGGAGGTTGGCGATTTAAGACACACCACTGCCAGGTTGTCAATGTTGAGCCCTTAAACAAGGCCCTTAACCCCCAATTGCTTGGACTGTATACTGTCACAACTGTAAGTCGCTTCAGATAAAAGCGTCTGCCAAATGCCAAAAATGTAAATGTAAAAGATTTTAACAGCTGACTTTGTGAAGATACAAAGACTATGGTTGCACTGACCCAAATTAAACCTAAACCTAATACATAGAGCACAACTCCTCTAAAAGAAGTGAATGGTAGGAAATACTTTAAAGTCTTTTCTCTTACAAATAAATTAGTTCCACACCATTGTAAAGTAAAAAAAATCATTCAGTGTACTAAAGTAAAAAAATATAATATTTTAAGCATACACAAACACACAAACAAACACTACATAAAAAACTATATTTCTATATTTCAAAAACTGGAAAGAATAAAATCATGTATTGTTTGTGTTGTGAATGAACCTTTTCTAGGCTGAAAAAAACATCATGGATGTGGGTTAAGGGATATTCTTTTTTCTACATTTACTTTCACCTCACATGAAAAGATGTTTTCCAGACATGCATTCTTCAAAATCATGTCTGACCCTTTGAGAACGATGGGATTGAGATTAGAACCACGGAAATGACTCATCAAGTGACTACTCACTACAGACGACAGAAGTGTATGATGCTGCTCTTACCTTGAAGGCCTGAGACTATGTATAATACTGAATAAAACTAGTCTTTCTCAAAGGAGCATGTGAGGTTCAGTCTAAAATCAGTACACACACAATTAAGCAGCACATTGCTAATTTATTATTTTATATTGCCATACTGAATTCAGAACTTATTAGTGTCTCTTTGATACATTAATCCAACCCATTTATAATGAGCTTTATCTACTGTGGTGAAAATTCATGTCTTCATGTAGAGACTAAAACTGTGCTTTATTCTAAATGTTTTTATGTTCTACAGATTTAAAGCACCAAAACCAGATACTTTATAACTGTAAAAACATTTTTTATGCTTTCACCTTTATTAACCACTTCACTAAGGTCACAGTGAGTCCATAGCTTGTCACAGAAACACAAGGTGCAGGGCAAGAGACTAAAGTAGCCAATTTATCCACTGGGATGTTTTGGAAGGTGGGAGAAAACTGAAGTACCTGAAGTAATTCCAAACAAACATTTCTCTTAAAAAAAAATACTGTATTTGTGCTTTTCTTTTATTTATCTAAATAATAAATGCTCTTTTATTTCTGAGGTAGGTACAAACTACGCCAAATAATGCTTATTGTGTAAAAAAAAACTGAAATGAAATTTTAAAACAAATCCCACATTATATAAATAAATAAATAATACAAATAAAGAAAGTATAGTCACATAAATACATTTGGCTGGAAAATCCCCTACCTGGCAACTTTGTAAAGTGCCGTCAACCAGGCGAGGTGAATAGCGCCAGTGCCCTCCGCTGTTTAAAGTGAATATCGATTCATCGTAAATGAATAACCGATTCGAATCGTGGCACATGTGCACCAATTTTTAACTAGTCTGTGATGCATCGTTACATCCCTACAAATCAATTATACAAAATAAATTAGATGCTTTTAACTGTGTGGAGACAGTTTCTGTTTCAGCATGACTGTGCCCCTGTGCCCAAAGCATGGTCCATAAAGACATGACAGGTTTGTTGTAGAGGAATTCATGAGAAGTAATGCCCAGGGTGGGGGCTACAGTTTTAAAACTGTTCAGAAGTGAAACAACTTTAAGATCCACAGAAATCACCAAAATATTAATACTTTCACATTTACAATGACCCTCCCAGGACCACTACAGAGTAGGTATTACTTAGGTGGTGGATCATTCTCAGCACTGCAGGGACACTGGTGGTGTGTTAGTGTGTGATCGGTGTATGTCTCTCATGCTACATGAAAAGAAATGTATACACTCATCTCCTTATATTTAGCAATCACAAGATCTCATGAAGTTAAACTCATGTCTCCAGGTGTATTAGACTGCTGCGCCACTCTAGAATTTCCTTTTAATACAGAGGAGTCGATGATAGAGTGCTTAATAATGAATCATGTTTGATGATTCTGTTTGAGTGCAGACTGCCAGGTGTCACAGACACACTCATTTGCCTGGGGCACGGTGCATGTTGGCATGATACAAAAGTCTGAGAATTGTAAAGGAACAAGGACAAATACTTTACTCACACTCAGACAGACAGACAATCCCTCTTAAATGCAATGACTGTATAACATGTGAACATGAACTAGTGACCTGAGATGCCTTTTTGCACTTATGTGTTGCTGCTCCAGGGAACAAACCTGTCAAATTGTAGACCTGTTCAGTCTCCTATACCCCAAGGCTGCAAAAATGCACCGAACAGAAAAGTAGCAGGAAGCAGACAGACTGTAAAGCACACACGTACTGACACACACACTTGTCAGATTTGTAGCTGAGGATATTAAGTCCTGAGCGTTGCAGAGCTGACAGCACAGCTGTTTCCAAAGCACCCAACATTCCAGATGAGTGTTAAAAGTTCTATAAAGGATCCCAAAATTTTGGCTCCTATCAGGCCTTTTCCACCCAAACTGCATTCATCATTGTCCTCTTTTGTCCTTTTTATTAAACCTGACCTTGTGTGCAGTTCCAGTTTCCTGATTGTCTTTGATGATATGCAGAACATTAAATCAAACCGGATCGCACAGATGAAACATGCTGGATGATATATGCATCCTGTATCAGAGTTCTGGCGTCTGATCTCATGTCGAATGTTTCAAACATTCCACAACATCTTTGAGACATACTGTCTGGTTTGTCTGGTGCTGTGGACACTTACCACAATCTATTAACAAACACAGTGTCCTCATACCTGGCGTACCATCCTCCAGCAACCAAGCCATGACATGGTTTTGGCAGTAGTTTGATTGCTGTGTTTACTCATTTATTAAATAATTACTCTTAAATCACCTTATAAACCATTTTGCTGTGTGACACCAACTCTACTAGGTGCACCACTGTAATCTGATCATGTGAAAACTGAGAGTACACGACTCACACAATAACTGGATTTGTTTCTGCTGACTATTTACAACTAATAAAGCTGTTCCTGTTAACAACATGGCAACAAAGAAGCAATCGCTATTAACAAGTAAATATGAATGCCTTTATTTGTCCTTTATACATATACAGGTGTATTGTACTTATACAGTGTATCACAAAAGTGAGTACACCCCTCACATTTCTGCAGATATTTAAGTATATCTTTTCATGGGACAACACTGACAAAATGACACTTTGACACAATGAAAAGTAGTCTGTGTGCAGCTTATATAACAGTGTAAATTTATTCTTCCCTCAAAATAACTCAATATACAGCCATTAATGTCTAAACCACCGGCAACAAAAGTGAGTACACCCCTAAGAGACTACACCCCTAAATGTCCAAATTGAGCACTGCTTGTCATTTTCCCTCCAAAATGTCATGTGATTTGTTAGTGTTACTAGGTCTCAGGTGTGCATAGGGAGCAGGTGTGTTTAATTTAGTAGTACAGCTCTCACACTCTCTCATACTGGTCACTGAAAGTTCCAACATGGCACCTCATGGCAAAGAACTCTCTGAGGATCTTAAAAGACGAATTGTTGCGCTACATGAAGATGGCCAAGGCTACAAGAAGATTGCCAACACCCTGAAACTGAGCTGCAGCACAGTGGCCAAGATCATCCAGCGTTTTAAAAGAGCAGGGTCCACTCAGAACAGACCTCGCGTTGGTCGTCCAAAGAAGCTGAGTGCACGTGCTCAGCGTCACATCCAACTGCTGTCTTTGAAAGATAGGCGCAGGAGTGCTGTCAGCATTGCTGCAGAGATTGAAAAGGTGGGGGGTCAGCCTGTCAGTGCTCAGACCATACGCCGCACACTACATCAAATTGGTCTGCATGGCTGTCACCCCAGAAGGAAGCCTCTTCTAAAGTCTCTACACAAGAAAGCCCGCAAACAGTTTGCTGAAGACATGTCAACAAAGGACATGGATTACTGGAACCATGTCCTATGGTCTGATGAGACCAAGATTAATTTGTTTGGTTCAGATGGTCTCAAGCATGTGTGGCGGCAATCAGGTGAGGAGTACAAAGATAAGTGTGTCATGCCTACAGTCAAGCATGGTGGTGGGAATGCCATGGTCTGGGGCTGCATGAGTGCAGCAGGTGTTGGGGAGTTACATTTCATTGAGGGACACATGAACTCCAATATGTACTGTGAAATACTGAAGCAGAGCATGATCCCCTCCCTCCGGAAACTGGGTCGCAGGGCAGTGTTCCAGCATGATAATGACCCCAAACACACCTCTAAGACGACCACTGCTTTACTGAAGAGGCTGAGGGTAAAGGTGATGGACTGGCCAAGCATGTCTCCAGACCTAAACCCAATAGAACATCTTTGGGGCATCCTCAAGCGGAAGGTGGAGGAGCGCAAAGTCTCGAATATCCGCCAGCTCCGTGATGTCGTCATGGAGGAGTGGAAAAGCATTCCAGTGGCAACCTGTGAAGCTCTGGTAAACTCCATGCCCAGGAGAGTTAAGGCAGTTCTGGGAAATAATGGTGGCCACACAAAATATTGACACTTTAGGAACTTTCACTAAGGGGTGTACTCACTTTTGTTGCCGGTGGTTTAGACATTAATGGCTGTATATTGAGTTATTTTGAGGGAAGAATAAATTTACACTGTTATATAAGCTGCACACAGACTACTTTTCATTGTGTCAAAGTGTCATTTTGTCAGTGTTGTCCCATGAAAAGATATACTTAAATATCTGCAGAAATGTGAGGGGTGTACTCACTTTTGTGATACACTGTATATTTATTAGGATTTTAACGTCATGTTTTGTTTACACGTTTGGTTACATTCATGACAGGACAGGTAGTTACTGGTTACACAAGATTCATCAGTTCACAGGTTTAATGTCAGACACAATCATGGACGATTTTGTATCTCCAATTCACCTCACTTGCATGTGTTTGGACTGCTCCACCTGAGGATCAAACCCAGGACCTTCTTGTTGTGAGCAGCAGTGATACCCACTGAGCCACCCCAGATGTATTGTACAATGAAATTCTTTCTTCACATATCCCAGTTTGTTTGGGAGCTGGGGTCAGAGCGCAGGGTCAGCCATTGTACAGCATCCCTGGAGAATGTTAAGGGCCTTGCTTAAGGACCCAACAGTGGCTGCATGGAGGAGCTAAGATTCAAACCCTTAACCTTTCAATTGACAGCCCAAAGCTCAGCCTACTAGGCCACCACTAGAATAGTTAATAACAATTAACTATTCTAATGTACAAATTTAAGTCAGATTTTGCTAATAGACTTTACTGTATTTTATATAATTTTTTATTCATATACATTATGGTTTAATCTTTTATAATACCTATTTATTAATGTAACAAAATGCTGAGAGAGTGAACAGGACACAAGTGCAGACATCAGAAATTATTATTAACAAATACAAGGAACACACACAAACACATATAACTCTAGGGACCAAGATATGAATTTAAAACTCTTACAATTCTTACATTCTTAATGACATACCACAATGAAGGAACACTAGGATTGAGGGTCATGAATTCACAGAGAACAAGGACATTAGGCAGACACGATAGACAAATGCCAAACTAACCATTTGCTAATGCTAACTGTGAATGCTAACATTAACAACTGAGCAATTAGAAATAAATCCCTAAACAAATCTAACCTGAAGCTTTAAACAGAAAGTGATAATTCCTATGCTAAGCTAATGCTAACTTCTAGGCTAAAATTACCTACAAAAAAACTAGAAGGCGGTCTCTAAACTAATTTAATCTCAATGCAAAACTAGAAAACAGAGAAACACCAGACAAAGGAAAAGACAAAAGATACTAGACCAAGAACAGGAGCAAGAACAAAGACACAAGCATGGACAGGCATGAAAGCAGTAACACCAACAAACAGCAGGAAACACAGACACAGTAAGAACCACAGACACAACAAGAACCTCAGACACAGCTAGAACCACAGACACAGCAAGAACCACAGACACAACAAGAACCACAGACACAGCAAGAACCACAGACACAACTAGAACCAGACACTGCAAGAACCACAGACACAGCAAGAACCACAGACACTGCAAGAACCACAGACACAACAAGAACCACAGACACAGCAAGAACCACACACAGCAAGAACCACAGACACAACAAGAACCACAGACACTGCAAGAACCACAGACACAACTAGAACCACAGACACTGCAAGAACCACAGACACAGCAAGAACCACACACAGCAAGAACCACAGACACTGCAAGAACCACAGACACAACAAGAACCACAGACACAGCAAGAACCACAGACACAGCTAGAACCTCAGACACAGCAAGAACCACAGACACAACTAGAACCACAGACACTGCAAGAACCACAGACACAGCAAGAACCACACACTGCAAGAACCACAGACACAGCAAGAACCACAGACACAACAAGAACCACAGACACAGCAAGAACCACAGACACAGCAAGAACCACAGACACAACTAGAACCACAGACACTGCAAGAACCACAGACACAGCAAGAACCACAGACACAGCAAGAACCACAGACTCCGCTACGATGACCCACAAGGAAGACAGAAGACAGGAGGTACTAAATACACTGAACAATAATTGAAACAAAACGAAAAGCTGCGACAGAGAGGGCATGAGACCAAAACAATGAGTATGTATGTATGAACACCATGACAGGGAAGGACTGGCATTGGTACAATTACTGAAGAGCACATTGTAACAGGCATGGTGGCTAACAACATAAAGTCACTTTTGGTTACTTTTTTCTGTGAAAGGAAGTAGTCACAGCATTTCCTGAGGGAAGCTAAAGTGGTTTGCTACTCTGTTTATTTGCTGCTTTGCATTGTGTGCTGATCATTAACTTGAAACTTTAATGTTTGATGCCTAGATGTGAGTACTGTTAACTATGTTTATTCAGGAAATGGTTATCATTATTGTTGGTATAATTTATATTTTGGAAGTATTATGGAAGGTAGTAATGCTAATGCTATACGCTAACCTCCATTGTAAATTCACACTGGTAATGTATGTATATTTCTACTTGTGTAGACAAGGAGTTTATTTTGGAAATCCATTAACCATATTTAGCTGCTGGATGGATTTTGGAAACTTCAACAGGGACTAAATGAAGGTTTGGACAAGGACTGCATTATACTGGTAGCTTAGGATTACATTTACATTGTCAGCATTTAGCATACGCTTTTATCCAGAGCGACTTACAATTATGACTGAACTAGTGCTGGTAAATTCGGTTCATTTTATGGACTCGGGTTAATCTGAGTCAATCAGTAATGTGATCCGCTTCACTTGGGTCTGTTGAGTCACTTGAGTCACTTGTACTGACATTCTGATTGCGATTGATTTACTGCATGAAAATGCATCCAAATTTCACTTGTCTTCCGTGCACTCATCTTCTGTAAATAAATCCTTCTCTCTTGGCACCTCACACTTCTCTTGTCAGTGACAAGTTGACACTTTTTTCTAATTGGAATCTTGATCTACGGCAGAGGGGGGTGGACTCACCTACCAATCAGATGGGAATATTAATGGGTCAAGGGTTTAAAATTACCATGGGGGCTATGATACTCCTTAAGTGGTACAGTACTAAAGTAGCCTGTAAGCATTTGTATTTTAATAATAATATAACTATATTTTGTTGTTTTGCTTCCAAGAAAATATGCTGCATTACTAATCTATACCTTAACTACTGATAATAATAATAATAGCATGTGCATAAAATCAGCCACATAATGAACACCAGTGTGTTTAACTGCTTGTTTATTGGAATATTTAACTTATTACTTAGATTCACGGACTGGAGTGAAGTCGGTTCAGCCAAATAATCTGAGTCCACGGTGTTTCGGTGAGTCCGCTCACTCGCCTTGTGTACTTAGCAGCAGCCAGTCAGAGGACTCATAGGATCTGGTTTAATTGAGATTTCGGACTCGTGATTCCTGATTCAATACAAAGATACGAATCATTAACCCGGGTGATTCAGGAACCGCCCAGCTTTAGACTGAACATGATTTTGAGCAATTGAGGGTTAAGGATCTTGCTCAGGGATCCAACAGTGGCAACTTGGTGGTAGCTTGAACCGGCAACCTTTTGATTACTAGTCCAGTACCTTAACCACTGAGCTGTCACTGCCCATTACATTGATTACATTGATTACATTGATGTGGACTCCTGGTAAGGCTTAAAAGCTTTGAACTTTACCAAGCCTGCTGTGGTCAACCTTCTGGACTTATTTTGAATAACACCGGGAAGAGACATTTGTAAATTTTTTCAATACATTAATACAGTTTTTTGTTCAATGAGTGTTTTCTGGAGAGGAGTGTTTAAAAAAAAAAAAAATAAATACTTAACACAGGATAAGAAGTGCAGGGAACCTAACTCAGTTTATTTTTCTGTGTACACCTTTAAGGGAGGAAGGTTACAACATTTTTTTCAAAATTTATTAGCACCTAAGCCGCTCAGGTGGCGCAGCGGTAAAGTACGCTAGCTCACCAGAGTTGGGGTTTCGAATACATCGTATCGAATCTCAGCTCTGCCTTTCCGACTAGGCTGGGCGGCAGTATGAACAACGATTGGCTGTTGTTCAGGGTTAGGGGTAAAAGAAGTTGGATCATAGGTCCTCATAACTGGTGCGACTGCGGCCACTGCTGGCTGACTGATGGCGCCTGCACAGGGCTGAGGAATAATGCTGATGAGGGTGTGGCCCTCCGTGCACAGTGCCTGTCAAGTGTATGAACTCGACTCGTGCAGGTGAAAAATGCAGTCTGTACTGACTGTACATGCCGGAGGGGGTGCATGTCAGTTGACAGGCATCCTCAGTCAGCAGTGAAGGGTCGAATCAGTATAGAGGACGCAATCAGAGTAATTGGACACGACTAGACTGGGGGATAAAAATTGGGGGGAAAAAAGATTAGCATCTAATGAATCAGAGTCCCTTACTACTTATTATTGTTAAATATTTATTTTTGAGTGTTTATTGTTGTAGCTGTAGCCAATGTTCTGTCTCAAATCATATGCTATGCTCTGTCAACATAGTAGCATCAACACTGATGATGTATTAATGTGACATTTTATTTAGTATGGTAGTGTTTAATAGCTGCAGACTGAGACGAGCTGTAATAGTGTTTGTTAGTATGAACATCATCCAGCTCTTTGAAGGATAAAGAAGATAAAGATATATTTTATAGTCTACACTCTGGAACATCAATAAAGTCTTACAGATGTTCTGGTAACTGTGGAAAACATGGCAGGAGCTTGAGCTCATTATGTTGTTTACTAAACCACTCAGCAGTATGTAGGGGGGCATTATTATCTCTAAATAAAGAAACATAATTGGGAAAGATGTTCCTGTAAAATGCACTGACATTCATTTGATTATTATTTAATTATTTAAAGCATGTACTATTTGCACTGATTTGATTTTCACTAGAATGCCCAGAGGTCAGGGTTTTGTGCTACTAATACCAAGTTTAGAAACTAAATACAAACTATTTCCAAATTGCAGCCCTGTCACTGGCTCGTAAACAGAAGATTAATTCAGTTTTGTTTATGAAAGGCTGTTCTGTGAAATTTGCAATTCAGTCACCCGTTATTTGGCCTCTTTGAACATTTGGAATTAATTGCCCCAGTTTGCACTGGAATCTCACCAGTTTTTCTTGTCATAGTTGATACATGCTTTCACTTTTTTTTTTTTTTACACTGATCAGCCATAACATTAAAAGCAAATCCTTGTTTCTACACTCCTACACTCCTGCTTGTTTTGAATAGCTCCACTTACCATATAGAAGCACTTTATAGTTCTACAATTACTGACTAGTAATCTATTTCTCTACATACCTTTTTAGCCTGCTTTCACCCTGTTTTTCAATGGTCAGGACCCCCACAGGACCACCACAGAGCAGGTATTATTTAGGTGGTGGATGATTCTCAGCACTGCAGTACCACTGACATGGTGGTGGTGTGTTAGTGTGTTGTGCTGGTATGAGTGGATCAGACACAGCAGCGCTGCTGGAGTTTTTAAATACTGTGTCCACTCACTGTCCGCTCTATTGGACATTCCTACCTAGTTGGTCATCTTCTATCTAGACCTTCATTAGTGGTCACAGGACGCTGCCTACGGGGCGCTGTTGGCTGGATATTTTTGGTTGGTGGACTATTCTCAGTCCAGCAGTGACAGTGAGGTGTTTAAAAACTCCAGCAGCGCTGCTGTGTCTGATCCACTCATACTAGCACAACACACACTAACACACCACCACCATGTCAGTGTCACTGCAGTGCTGAGAATGACCCACCACCCAAATAATACCTGCTCTGTAGTGGTCCTGGGAGAGTCCTGACTATTGAAGAACAGCATGAAAGGGGGGCTAAAGCATGCAGAGAAACAGATGGACAACAGTCAGTAATTGTAGAACTACAAAGTGCTTATATATGGTAAGTGGAGCTGATAAAATGGACATTGAGTGAGTTACATTCATGACAGGAACGGTAGTTACTCATTACACAAGATTCATCAGTTCACACAAGGTTATATCGAACACAGTCATGGACAATTTTGTATCTCCAATTCACCTCACTTGCATGTCTTTGGACTGTGGGAGGAAACCGGAGCTCTCGGAGGAAACCCACGCGGACACGGGGAGTACATGCTCCACACAGAAAGGACCCTGACTGTGTTTTTGAATAATGTCACAGTGCAGAGTTTCCTTTTGTATCTCAGGAACAGATCAGTGTGAGATCTGTAATGTTACATTATGAATAGACTTTATACTGTGAAATAACCTGAAATGTCATGAATTAATTTTCATCATTTTCATTTGTGACCTGGGATATTTTAAATTTAATATGCATGTTTCATACACACAGTGACATTCTCCATGCCTGGTCTGGTATCCTTCTCTCTCACTTCTAAAATGTTTGCTTAAAAGCAAAACAAAATTACATTTCAGGAATACAATAGTGTGTGAGTGTGAGATGATGAGGAGTTTGAGTGAAGCTGAACATTTGTGTGGTTGTTAGATCCCTCAACTGAGTAGATGAAAAAGAATGAACAAAGCTAATGCATATAGAGTACATAGTTCAGCCGAATTCCATCAGAAATGAGTATCAGATCAGACATCAGCATTTTCGGCACAGCTTCCAGCCATCTCAAACTGTCTTGATTGCAATTTATAGCTCATTTGTTTTTATTACAGAATAGCTCATCCTTTCCTGAAGAATTGAAATTGTTGGAATTACTTGGACCTTATCTGCATATATACCTGTACAGTATATAAATGTATATATGTACGAGGGATCTTTAAAAAGTTTCCGCACTTCCGGATTTAGCGCCATCTGATTTCCACCTTTTTGGATGCTCAAAGAAGCTTTAAGGCGAAGACGATTTTCATGTGATGATGATGTGAAAGCAGCGGTGCATCAGTGGCGACGTGCACAACCAAAAACAGCTTTTGCTGATGGCATTAAAAAGTTGGTATGATGTCATTCGTTTTTGAAATTATTAATAAATAGAGTTTAAAAAAGTGTGGAAACCCACTCCGACACGTGGGCAGCAGCCGTATGCATTTTGTCACCTATACTTTGACGAGTGCAATGCGAATCAGCACTGTGTACGGAGAGACACACCCTGACAGCACTCTTTTCTCATCTCTGTGCAGGCGCCATCAATCAGCCAGCAGAGTTTGTAATTGCATTAGTTATGAGAGAGTCCCTATCCGGCTTTAATGTCCCACCCCTATATGAACAACAGGCCAACCGTTGTTCATGAGGGTGCTCAGCCCAGCCGGCAGGCAGAGTTGAGACTTGATACGATGTATTCAAGATCACAACTCTGGTGTTCCAGCGTTTGTTTTTACCGCTGCGCCACCTGAGTGGCCTATAAGGCTTGTTTTTAAGTAAAAGTTGGGACAAGAATCTGTGATTTGATTTTTCTCTTGAACCTTATTTAACTGACAAATTACAGTATGTTTTGTCTAACCAACTTTATATTTGAAACTTGCATTACATTTAAAAAAAAAGTAAGGACAGAGACCAAGTATGATTGAAAAGTTTTTTAAATTATTCAAGTTAAAATGTGCCAAACTGTAAGAGACCTGTCAATCATTTCATAAAGAACATTTTCAACAAAAGATTACAAATTGTTTAAATATTTCACAATCTACTTTATTAGATTCAGAGAATCCAGACAAAGCTCAGACTGTGTAGGGCAAAGCCAAAAATCCCTGTTGAAAATTGTAAGTCTTCAGTATTGTATGAGAAACTGTCATGCTATGGTGATAAATGTTGCCACATGGGATCAGAGTACTTCAGAAAACACTTAACAATTTGCTGATGCATCAGGAAATGCAACCTGAAACTCTATTACACAAGAGAAAGCAAAGGTTGCCAAGTTTTCTGATTCAGAGCTCATCTCAGATGGACCAAAAGACAGTGGAGATGTGTGCTGCAGTAAGATGATTTTACATTTCAGCTTGTTTAGGCGAGGAAATGGCTATGGAGTTCTTAATGCCAAAGATGTAAAGGGCCATCCATACTGTTATCAGTAGAAGTCACAAAAGCCAACACGTCTTGGGGTGCATTAGTGCTCAGAGCATGGATTAATTGCATATGTGTGAAATTATCATTGATGCAGAATATATTTGGGTTTTAGAGGAACATATGCTGCCCTCAAGGTAAGTCTATCCTCAGGAGGTTAATGGTTATTTCAGCCAAGCAATACCAGACTTCATTCTACATTAACTACAACATTGTGGCTTTGTAAATGCAGAGTGTACATACTTGACTGGCCTGCCTGCTGTCCATATCTGTCTCCTGTTAAAATGTATAAAGTGGGGAATCAAACAGCAACCACAGATTGTTGATCTTTATAACCTATTCTGCTGCTATTATCAGTCTATGAACCTTCTTGCCTTGCATATACATCCATTAAATCACATGTATACACAATTATACACACAAATATACAGTATCTAATTAGACTTAAAAATGTCTTATACTCACTTGGTAATTCTGCCATGGCAGTACTTACACTAATTGCACTAATTACTGTTACAACACTGTTACTGACTAGGCATAACATTATGACCACTGACAGGTAAAGTGAATAACACTGATTATCTCGTCATCACGGCACCTGTTAGTGGGTGGGATATATTAGGCAGCAAGTGAACATTTTATCCTCAAAGTTGATGTTAGAAGCAGGAAAAATGGGCAAGCGTAAGGATTTGAGCGAGTTTGACAAGGGCCAAATTGTGATGGCTAGACAACTGGGTCAAAGCATCTCCAAAACTGCAGTTCTTGTAGGGTGTTCCCGGTCTGCAGTGGTCAGTATCTATCAAAAGTGGTCCAAGGGAGGAACAGTGGTAAACTGGCGACAGGGTCATGGGCGGCCAAGGCTCATTGATGCACATGGGGAGTAAAGGCTGGCCCGTGTGGTCCGATCCAACAGACGAGCTACTGTAGCTCACATTGCTAAAGAAGATGCTGATTCTGATAGAAAGGTGTCAGTGCATCGCAGCTTGTTGCGTATGGGGCTGCATAGCCGCAGACCAGTCAGGGTGCCCATGCTGACCCCTGTCCACCCCCGAAATCTCCAACAAAGAGCACGTGAGCATCGGAACTGGACCACGGAGCAATGGAAGAAGGTGTCCTGGTCTGATGAATCACGTTTTCTTTTACATCACGTGGATGGCCGGGTGCGTGTGCGTCACTTACCTTGGGAACACATGGCACCAGGATGCACTATGGGAAAAAGGCAAGCCGACGTAGTGTGATGCTTTGGGCAATGTTCTGCTGGGAAACCTTGGGTCCTGCCATCCATGTGGATGTTACTTTGACACGTACGACCTACCTGGGCATGGGCTGCCAAGGCTTGTTGATGCACGTGGGGAGCGAAGGCTGGCCCGTGCGGTCCGATCCAACAGACGAGCTACTGTAGCTCAAATTGCTGAAGAAGTTAATGCTGGTTCTGATAGAAAGGTGTCAGAATACACAGTGCATCACAGTTTGTGGCGAATGGGGCAGCAAAAGGGGGACCAACACAATATGAGGAATGGTCATAATGTTATGTCTGATCAGTGTATTTAAGGGAAATAACTGAATAAAACTATCAAGCCTCAGAAAGTGTTTGCTAAAGCCAACAGTAAAATTCTGACCAAACCAGAAAAAAAGAAATGGTCTCTGTGGCTTGCTGTTATGGTTTAAGTGAAATACAGCCTTCTATTTAAAAAAGTCCATGCACAGCAGAAAATAAAAACAAAACAAAAAAGGGTTTTGGTGCCACTAGAGCCTTTTCACATTAGTCAGTTTTGGTTTGAGAGTATAAATTGTGAATTTGCAATTTTATTATTATGATTAGTGCAACCACTCAACTGCCAAACTACTTCTGCATAACTGATCCATGCAAATCAATGCTATGGGATGCGTGCTCACAGTGAAGGCTGGGATTTCTGCACATACTTCAGTTCACTTTGTGCTTTTCCTGTGCTAAGTGGAGACCACAAGCTTTAAGAACAGCCTGGGGTAAAATGAAAAAGCTCCACACCGGCACTCTGGTCTGACCTTGTAATTACAAGCCAGAAATATGGAGCAGATACATATTCATTCCGGATTAAATATCCGATGCCCTGAGAACATTTGGCTGAACCGCAGAGAGCTCAAATAAGACGGCTTATTATCCCAAATTGATGCCTTTTGACATACAGCTAAGCACGTCTCCTATTACTCATTTTTAAAAATCCAAGAAATACACCGATCAGCCATAACATTAAAACCACCTCCTTGTTTCTACACTCACTGTCCATTTTATCAGCTCCACTTACCATATAGAAGCACTTTGTAGTTCTACAATTACTGACTGTAGTCCATCTATTTCTCTGCATGCTTTATCCCCCTTTCATGCTGTTCTTCAATGGTCAGGACTCTCCCAGGACCACTACAGAGCAGGTATTATTTGGGTGGTGGATCATTCTCAGCACTACAGTGTTAGTGTGTGTTGTGCTGGTATGAGTGGATCAGACACAGCAGTGCTGTTCTCTGCTGGACAGAGAATAGTCCACCAACCAAAAATATCCAGCCAGCAGTGCCCCGTAGGCAGCGTCCTGTGACCACTGATGAAGATCTAGAAGATCACCAACTCAAAACAGCAGCAACAGATGAGCGATCGTCTCTGACTTTACGTCTACAAGGTGGACCAACTAGGTAGGAGTGTCTAATTGAGTGGACAGTGAGTGGACACAGTATTTACACAGCACTGCTGTGTCTTATCCACTCATACGAGCACAACACACACTAACACACCACCACCATGTCATTGTCACTGCAGTGCTGAGAATTATCCACCACCTAAATAATACCTGCTCTGTGGTGGTCCTGGGAAAGTCCTGACCATTGAAGAACAGCATGAAAGGGGGCTAACAAAGCATGCAGAGAAATAGATGGACTACAGTCAGTAATTGTAAAACTACAATTACGGTAGTGCTCCTTTATGTTAAGTGAAGCCGATAAAATGGACAATGTGTGTAGAAACAAGAATGTGGTTTTAATGTTATGGCTGATTGGTGTATATGCAAGTTTTTCAGACAAGGTCTGACCTGCAAGAGTAAGTCTACCACTTCCTTTTGGAGGAAAGTATTAACTTCCTTTTATACATACAACGAGGTTTACAGACACCCTAGACTTAACTGGCTTTGCATGATTAATAGTGGAGGCAGAAATGTCATCACTATTACCCAAAGAGCAGGGTTGAATTACATTACTGTTACCAGCCACAGGATGACTTGTGGCATTATCAGGGCTTAAACATTAGATTAAACCACATCCAGAAACCCAAATCAGAAACCATAGGGTAAAAAACACAGTGTTTCTTACGTTTACTTTGACTTTTATTTCATTGCAGACAGGATAAACCCAAGATTTTACATGTTTTGTCTGGTCAGCTTAATTTAATTTGTTAATGTACATCCACTCCTTCATTTCAATACAAATCGTGTAATTCCTTTCTTGTTGACTCTTGTAGAATTAATGCCTGTGTAGGTGTGCTGTTCTCAACATAAAACGGGCTGGGGCACACCTTGCTACTAAGGCGGCAAGTATAGCCTCGTATCCGTGAGACCAAGGAGGATGAACCCGAAATGCTGATTGCTTAACCAAGACAGAACAATACTCGGCTAAAGAGCCCCAAACAAGATAAGGTACAAAGTAAAGGGTGGCCAAAATAACTGAAGTAAATGACAAAAAACAAAAGTAGCTTACAAAAATCTGCATTCCAAAGTCAAAAGGAATTAGAACAGATTAATTGAAGCATTATTGCAGTAAGGTATTTTACATTCCACATGATTACCCAGACAAGAAAAGGGACAGGTGTCCCACAAGGACTTAAGTGCTTGCCGTCAGGTGGCAAACAGGGACATCGTTGACACACCCCCACTTAAACACGCGACCATAAGAAAGAAAGAAAAAACACTAGCTACTTGATCCATCAGTGTGTGGATCACTCTCACTTAACCGCTTATCCAATTAGGGTCATGGGGCGGGTGCTGGAGCCTATCCCAGCTTTTCAATGGGCGCAAGGCACACAGTAACACCCTGGACGGGGCGCCAGTCCATCACAGGGCAGACACACACACAGACACATACACATTCACCTATAGGGCAATTTAGTGTCTCCAACTAACCTGACTGCATGTTTTTGGACAATGGGAGGAAACCGGAGCTTCCAGAGAAAACCCACACAGACAAGGGGAGAACATGCAAACTCCACACAGAGAGGACCTGGACTGCCCCGTCTGGAGATCAAACCCAGGACCTTCTTGCTGTGAGGCGACAGTGCTACCCACTGAGCCACCGTGCCACCCTGTGGTAACTCAAGTTTCCAAAAAAAAGAAATAAAAGAGAGAGAAGCTCAGCATACGCCAGGCTGCAATTAAAAAGGACCGGGTTAGCAATTCTATTACTGACATGGCTCGAGTTATAATGTTTTAGCTAACCATCTTAATTGTATTTTGTAAATATAACTACATTTAAATTTAATGTGTGGAACACAATAAATAATTGAGACGGCAAAATATAACAGTAAAAAGTTTAAAGAATATTCAGATTTTACAAGCAATTGAAGTGGTAACAGGTGAGTGCATTATGACTGGGTAAAAAAGGAGGTTCTACCAAAGGCTTAGACTGTGCAAAAAAATATTTCTTAATGCCAGGTTGCACATAATTTAGGCCTTTAACCACCTACCATAAATAATATTGTAAAAAGATACATGGATTTCAGGGGAAGTCATTTAGTTTAGAGCAAGACCCTGTGTAATGTGTGTGAACTCAGCCACATGGGCTTGGGAGTACTTCGGAAAACCATTGTCACACAGGTCGCCACTGCATAAACAAATGCGACCTAACCCTGTGTTACTCAAAAATAAAGCTATACATCAATTATTTGATGGAACACTGCTAGGTTCTCATCTCAGATGGACTAAAGACAACAAAGACTATCCAGACTGTGAAAGGTGACAGTGAAAGGTGCAAAAGACAACATCTGTCATGGTATGGGGGTGCATCAGTACCTATGGTATAGATTACTTGAATATGTGTGAAGGTTCCATTGATAGAACAATTGATTTAATTTTGAAGTATAATTCAAACGGTGGATTGAGAACCTCAATCAACCTCTAAACAAATTTAAGCTGACAGGCACACTGGGTACAACAGTATCAGTTTCCACTATCCTTTTCACATGTATGAAATGCTATGAATGCTATGATTAGAGACCCAGGAGGATCCCACTAAGTTTTGCCAAAACAGATATTTTGGGTTTCCTTTGCTGCTTCTGGTACTGGATGCTTTGACTGTGTGCATGGCAACATGAAAAGTGAAGACTAGAAACGAATTTGTTGTTCAATGTAGGGCCCAGTGTTGGAAATCCTTTTGTGAAGTGTACTTCACATTTCATGGCTCTTCCCTCAGAACAAATGACCCAAATTATACTTAAAAAATCACCCAGACTAAGCACTGAAGAATTCTGAAGCGACCGGCAATAAGTCCAGATCTAAATCACATAAAATACCTGTAGAGACATCTAAAAAAGGCAGTGGGAAGAAGGCACCCTTCAAATCTGAGAGACATGGAGCTTTTGGCATGGGAAAAGTGGTCAAAAATTCCAAGAGAGATGAGAAAGACCACTTATTATAACAGGAAGAGATTCCAAAGGGTGTTTGGGTCTTTTTTGTGTTGTCCCAGTGCAAACAAAAGAAGTAAACATGTGAATACCAAAGCATTGTAATTGCAACATTTTTCGGGGAGAGGAGTTGCATTTTCTAAAAGTAGAGCAGGAGTGGCGATATTTTTACCCATGAGTGTAAATGACATATTAAGTATATAAAATGTAATATGATTATACACAATGATGGGAAACCGAGTAATAAAATTTTTGATGGTACATAAATGGCATAGATTTTGAGTAATGATGCATATGAAAATGAAGGAAAATTTAGACAAGTTGAGAAATATACAAACAATAGAGGAGATGCAGAACAGATGTGCCAAACATCCCTGTAATTATAATAGTCTTATAACAGTTACATGTAAGAAACAATGTTCCGGGTCTGTATATATGTGTGGATGGAAATCTATTGCTGTTGTGCACTAATCCGTCCCATATGAAGAGTATCTGTATATCAGTTTCTGACAAAACATGATGTCTGATGTTCAGAGAAGAAAGAAAGAGGTCATTTTGAAATGTAACATGTTTTGAAAGAAATGAAAGAGGAGACATTTATTTTATCTATTAAATTCCATTCTTTTTTTATTTTGGCACATTAACCAAAGAAATGTGAATTTGAAACCATAAACGTTAATGCAAGGTCATTTTGGGACAGGACATAAACCTTGCTTCTATTTTTCTGTCTGTAAGTTAATGTTAAGTAAAATTGTTTCATTTTACTGGCATCAGACAGGGATGGTAACACTGATAAAATAGTCTGGATTCTGATAATCAACAGTAAATAAAAAAGTGAGTGGTTTCACCAAGCACCCTTATGTATGGTATGTTAAAGGTCTGGGCTGAATAAAGAGGTCAGTGAACAGATTTTATTTTGTCATAGCTAACCTTTAAGCATTAATAATATGTGCATGTTTATTCCAGACTATTGTTACTAAAGTTTGAGACAAGACACATGCATTTTATTATAGTTTAATATTGTATTTATGTATTTTTAAATTTATTGACTAATGCAGTAGTTTAAAAAAATGTAAAGCCATGGTAAATATGTGACCATACCTAAGACCAACTGGTGGTGTGTCATTGGTGGTCAACTAAATTTACATGCTCTTTAAAACTGTTGTGATAGTACTGTATGTGGTTTAAGACACAGTCTGTTTTAATTACCAGTATCACTTTGTTTTGCCCTCACAAGGCATCAGATTGGATTCAATCTGAAACTAAGATCCCATATAATTAGTTTTAAATTTTACCTCTACAGTTTCACCAGACATGTATTCTGGATATAAGATCATGACTGGCTGTGAGATTGTTAAGACCATTTTAATGTACAAAGGATCATCTGGTGAGCAAAGAACCTTTACATTTTTTAGAGCAGGGGTGTCAAACTCATTTTCACTGAGGTCCACATCTGCATTATGGTGGCCCTCAAAGGGCCGACTGTAACGTATCCTGCTGTCATTGCAGTCGCCTTTTAAGTCTTGGACAAATTGTTGTTTTCCTTGGCAAATTTATAATGTATATCTACATTTATATTGTACTCCTTTACCACAGACACGGCCTCATAACACAAGAGATGTTCAGTTTTTTCTCCTTAAAGCACAAACTTGTATTCACTTTCCCATCTTTCATTAAATTACTGTACCGTCCTTCTGCTTCAATTTTCTCTTCTTGTACATTTTGGGATTATTTGTAAATATTTCTCAACATCACTTGTTGGAAAACCGCCTCAGTTAAACGCTGATGTGGAAACTGCCATCTAGTGGTGGGATGCGGTCACTTTGCGGGTCACAAAATCGGCATGCATTGCGGGAGATGCAGTTTATGTACGATTTTACAGTGTATTTTAAGACAATTATACGTCTTTAAAGCTCTCGCGGGCTACATAAAATGATCATCAGTTCACAAGGTTATATCGAACACAGTCATGGACAATTTTGTATCTCCAATTCACCTCACTTGCATGTCTTTGGACTCTGGGAGGAAACCAGAGCACCCGGAAAAAACCCACGCAGACACGGGGAGAACATGTAAACTCCACACAGAAAGGACCCGGACTGCCCCACCTAACGATCAAACCCAGGACCTTCTTGCTGTGTGGTGACAGTGCTACCCACTTAGCCACCGTGCCGCCGCACTTGCGTTTATCGAGCCAGAATAGATTTATTTGAACCTTTGGTTTGTTCAGTCCTCCTTTTGGCTAAAGTTTATACATAATGGTATGACTGTAGCAGTCCATTCTGTGGAATATCATTCGCAGTTTAGAAACCAGATTAAACATCTAAAAATCCTTGCAAGACTCCAGTTTTGTCTAAGTTTCAAGTTTATGTCTGAAATGAAAGATAATAGCCATAAGAAAAAGGATAACACAAGGACAGAGACAATCACTGACTGCTGACTGTTGAGTACAGGTCTGTGCATGCTTACATTAGGGAGTGCTGGTGTTTATTTAGTCAGGACAGATTGATTTGCACCCTTGCCTTGACCAGTCCTCCCTCTGGCTAAAGTTTATAATAAATGGTAAAGACTGTAACAGCATGTTCAGAAGAAATTAATTGACACTCTAGATACCATTTGTACTCGTATCCTAGGAGTCAAAGTTGAAAATAATTTAGGAGACTGCAATCAAGCAAACTACACTCCTGTTAATATGTAGCTCAACACTGTCACTATGCACTAAGTCTGTTAAACCTGTTTGAGATTACTCCCAAGCCTTTATTCACAGACTTTGGTTAAGAATATCATTTTAAATATTAATACAAAATAATTCAATTTTTTCCTTTTTTCTGTCAATCCGTACATTTACATTTTCAGCATTTAGCAGGCGCTTTTATCCAAAGCGAATTACAGTAGTGTGTCAGTATATTGTCTAAGCAACTAAGGGTTAAGGGCTTTGATCAGGGGCCCAACACTGACAACCTGTCCGTGGTGGGGCTTAAACCAGTGACCTTCTCCTTACTAGTCCAGTACCTTAACCACTAGGCTACAACTGCCCTCAGATTAGAATGATTGGAATGATTTTGCGGTTTCTGAACCAAACAGGGACAGACAGATATTGTACCGTTAATATCAGTCTATCTGATTTTCAGGCGTACTGAATTTCAGGATTCTGTGTCCACTGCTGCAGCTCACGACCAGTGTAGATCTAAATGTATGGCCCCGCCCCTGGAGCCGAACCTTGGGATGAATTAACACTCACAGTGTACAGAACAGAATAATCAATTATCTTATCTATATAATGTAGACTCATTTTTTACTGTTTTTATTACATCCAATATATTTTATTATATTTTATTATATATTTTATTATATCCAGTTACCCAAAATTGCATCTTTCCATTGCAGCAGACCCCTAACCTGAACTGAGACAGGTTCACACTGAGAGCAGTTTCATGGAGAGTTATGCACTGCTCTCCATTATTCACCATCTTTTTGCAGGCAACTTTAACCAGACAACAGAGGTCACAATTGCAGCAGTAATTAAGTGTCTATCACTTTGACTATTACCTCCAACAGGCACAGTCAGCTGTGTCTGTGTAGAGGCATGGCCATTCCATAGCACAGCTGAGATTTAAACTTGAATCTCAGTGAATCTCTAGTGCATTAGACCAATGCTCCACCAGGGCACACATGGTTAAGTTTTATTTAGTCATATTTTTCAGATTTTAATAGCAAAATATTCAAGCTTTTCTAATTGGTCAGTAATTGGTAAGTGGTCATTTTCAATACATGATTAATGGTGAAAATGGTGCTTATAACCATTAAGAATCAAGTCCACAAGTCTTTACATGAGACATTGGTGGCCTAGTGGGTAGAGTTTTGGGCCTTCAATTTAAAGGTTCAAATCCTGGCTCTCCCATGCAGCCACTATTGGGCTCTTAAGCAAGCCCCTTAACCCTCTCATCTCTGGGGTGCGACACAATGGATGACCCTATGCTCTGACTCCAACTTTAAAACAAGCTGGGATATGTGGAAGATAAATTTCATTCTACTGGACACTTTATAAGTATATATGAAAAATAAAGGCATTTAATCTGCCCCAGATTATAATAATAATAATAATAATTATTATTATTATTATTATTAATAGTTTCTGAGTTTATTATTAATAGTTTCTGAGTTTCTTCCGGGTGCTTCCGGGTGTTTGCCCAATGAATTAGACCCACTGCAACTAACCAGGATAAATCAGTGGTAAAACAGACAGTGAATTCAATAATTAATTCATTCATTACTAGAAATCATTCTAGATACTAGAACTGTTAATCATCAATTTGTAATCATTTGTATAAGTGTATGTCTGAAATTAAAAATGATGTAAAAGAAATATTTACATAGGTAATAAGTGGATTTCCCAAGTAAATCCATCTGACTGCTGATTATACGTTGGTTTGTGCATGCTTACATTAGGGAGTGCCAGTGTTCGGTGTTCATTCAGTCAGAAAAGATTGATTTGCTTTGTCCTGTCCTCCCTTTGGATAAAGTTTATTACAAATTCTAGAATCTGCTCCAATACATTCTTAGAAATGTTATTCATACTTAGGAGTCATTTATAATCATTAGTCAAATATCAAAAATAATTTTGAGCAAACCTCCCATTTTATTAGTCTTTATATTAATTACATGGGTGAAAGCTGTCTGAGCTTTAATTTCAGGTTAGGTCTTAAGTCTTTCAGTACAAAATTTGGATAAAATACCATTGCAAATAATTATTGCTGATCACATGTAAACCTGAAGGGAAGATAATTTATTATTTACAATTTACAGACTAAATTAATAATAAATGTTAGGTCTGATTCTGTTAAAAATCATTGCAATAAATTACTAAACATGACAGACACATTACTGAGAAAAGAATAAAGGTAATTTTTGTCGTTTTTAAATGAAAACTATATACATTTCTAAGCATGACCGTCACAAAACTGCCATCCATGCACCATAATGAAGGCTTATTATACGTCAGAGTTTAATAGAAAGTCATCCAAGTGAAAATCAGAGTCAGGTTGAGAGTCAGTCAATGTTGTTACTTTAGTTATCAATTTACAGCCTGAAATAGGGCAGAAATACATCTATAAATCAGTTTATTGCAGGGCATCACAAAACAAGACTAACTTCTTTATCCTGAGGTCAGGATTGAACCTATGTTGTCAGGACCCTAGTACTGTGTGGCATCCACACTACCTACTGCTGTCACTCTTATTTGGTCTATGTTAGCCATTATTGTCATGTGATAAGGAAACATAGAGGCACTTTGGATAAACTTTATATTAATTTCCATTTATTAGTAAATATTCACAGTTAGTGACTAGCTCCAGGCACTCTCCTGCTCTCCTTCTACTTCTTTAAACATGCAGGAGATGAATTGACTGCTTCAGATTGCCCCTAGGGCAGCACGGTGGCTATGTGGGTCCGGGTCTTTTGCATGTACTCCCCGTGTCTGTGTGGGTTCCCTGCGGGAGCTCTGGTTTCCTCCCACACCCCCCGTGACCCTGATTGGATAAGCAGTTAAGAAAGTGAGTGAGTGGGCCGCTCAGGTGGCACAGCGGTAAAAACACACGCTGGAACCAGAGCTTGGATCTCGAATACATCGTATCGAATCTCAGGCTAAGGCTGAGTGGCCACATGAACAACGATTGGCCTGTTGTTCAGATATGGACAGGACTAAGCCGGATGGGGTCTCTCTCCCATGACTGATGCAATTACGACCTCTGCTGGCTGATTGATGGCGCCCGCACAAAGATGAGAAAAGAGTGCTCTCAGGGTGTGTCCTCTCCGTAAACAACGCTGAGCTGCACTGCAATCGTCAAAGTGCAGGTGATAAAATGCATATGGCATGCTGCCCACCTGTCGGAGGGGGCGTGGGTTAGCTTCGATCTCCTCAATCAGAGCAGGGATCGGCATTGGTGGAGAGGAAGCATGACGCAATTGGACGTGCTAAAGAGGAGAGAAAATGCATAAAGAAAATATATTTTTTAAAAAGAGAAAGTGAGTGAGAGATTGCCCCTAGGTTTGAATAAGTAAATTGGTAGGATTAGATGGAGAGTAAGTAAAGATAACAATTAATAACTGAAGCAAGAATTTCAACTCCTTAAACTTCTAATCTAAAGCTGTTCTGAGGATCAAAAATGGCTTTACCAAGAACTATTAACCAAAGCTCTTGGAATGAAAGAAGATTTCACTTAATAGTAGTCAGGAAAGTAATAAAGAAGAAGAAGGACAAAGAAAAAGTTAAAATCACTGTCTGTTGACAGGTTCGTGCATGCTTACACAAGGGAGTGTTGGCTTTACTTAGTCAGGAAAGATTCATGTGCACCTTTGCACTGTCCAATTTTCGTTTAAGCTGAAGTTTACAATTAATGCTAAAACCTCATACAGGGCATAAATATATTATTTACAATCTAAGTCAGGGGTCAAAGGGGAGGGGTCAGGAGAAGATGATAAAGAGACAGTTGGGAAAAGGAGCTCGAGAGAGAAGACAGAAATATGAGACACATACAGATATAGAAACGCTGAAAGAGCTGCCCAGCAACTGCTCACTTCTGAAGTGCTTACAAAACCAAACCTGGCATGCCATTTGTTTCTAAAGGAAATAATAAATGCTATATTACCACATGTATTTCACATTCTTTTTGATAGCATTATTTCATGATTTAAAACAATATTTGCCAAAAATATGTCACATTACAGAAAATATGTCTCATTAGAGTACTGTAGCAGAATCTGACACCAGCCACACTTTTGCATCTCTGGCTTTGGCATAGTATGAAGAAATCAGACCCAGTCTTTACAGAACAGGTAGAAGTCCTGACAAACAGCTTATTTCATTAAATTAGACTTAAACTGTTAATCAGTTAATCAGACAAACAGCATATTTATGTCTAATCCCTATGTAATTACCAGTATTTTAAAAACAATTACAATATGGTCTGAGTATGTCATTTATATTAAGGTTGTCCCTAAACATTCATTCTATTTTCACTAACCGCTTCATCCTGGTTAGAGTTGCATTTGATCCGACATCATCTGGCAACACTGGGCACATGGCAGGAACACCCTGTATAAGGCACTAATCTATTACAGAACAACATTTACCCACCTATTTTCCCAATTACTTTCACCTTGTGGCGATTTAGAGCAGCCAGTTGGCCTAACACATGTTTTTAAAAAAGAAATGGCATGAAAATAGCATGCAGAACTCTTTAAAGTGAGTGACTTGCGGCAAAGATTAAACTCAGGTTACCAGGGACTCATGTTAAAGTACCAGTATCAGGGCTGGACTGGTATCCGATCAGATTTGACATTGTGTACCACAGATATACATAAACATAGGAGCCAAATTGTACAAAATCTTAGCACCATGCATAGCTTATATACAGAAAGTCAACTTGGTTAATGTGAAGATGTATCAGATTGGTACTGGTATTGTCCTTGGTTTTTTCAGATATTTAGTAAAAAGTGGGATTGGGACATCCATTGTTTGTATAACAATAAAACAGGCATGCTTAAGACATAATTAACTTATATAAAGACATAATAGAACATGTCTAATAAATAAAAGAGGCAAAATCCTGCAGAACTAGCATTTCAGCCTATTGTAATAGGCTTAACGTCGCCTTAACAGAAAACGAATGGGGGCAACCTAAGGTGTTAGGTACAGAGTTCAAGGTTCAGTGAGTGCCTACCTTGGTCCTGGAAAACACTTGCTTTGACGTTGTAGTAAGAAAAAAAAAAGATTAAATATTCACACTTTAAATCCGTGAAACTCCAAATATTTTCCTTTGCAGCGAACACAGGCACATATACACACTTGACTGTCAATGTGAGTGGCACTGTACATAAAACACATACCCAGAGGTACATGGAGGAGGCAGAGTGGGGACGGGGAGGGAGGAGAATGGGAGGGAGCACAACAAAAGAGAGAGAGAAGCACTGACTTGAAAGAGAATGAAGATTTTTAGCAACTTGGGTGGGATGGCTGGGACATGGGACATGCGGGGCAGCTCTAACCATTTGGTTCATGCTCATTTGTTTCTCCAGTGTGTCTATTTTATGTTTTTTTGGCCTTTGTGTTTTAACATGTTGCTCTTTTTGTATCATCATTAATTAACAGGTCAACCACTTGGTTCTTTTGCTTACTATCCATTCAAATGCACTACTGGTAAGACTAAAACCGATAAAGACCTGGGTTTATTAAGTTGCTGCAATGACAGCACATCAACACACCTCTGACGCTGTTAACCACTTGCTCATACCATCCAGTACAGTCACGTAACTATGATATCACCACACAACTTTAGTAACATTTATATGGAGCCAAAAACACCATTAATAATCTGACTAACCCAAGCCAGGTCTTCTTGTCCTTCTTGTCCAATCAGTACCGGACCTCACAATGCTCTTTTGAATGAATGGAAAAACATTCAACAGTCATTTTATAGTCTGTACTTCAAGAGGTAACCCTTAGACAATGTATTGTTTGGATAAATAACTGTTTACCAGGATTGTTTGGATTTTATTCTATGCCTTTCTCTATTGATCCAAACCTAGAGAGAAAGTGAATGCAGTCTTTTATATTGTTTCCTATGCCAGCATTCCAACAATAACAAATGGGCTGATTTTTAATCATGCCATTGTCACCAATCCTAATTATTTTTAATTATCATCTTTGAGATGTCTTTGAAAAGCCTTCTCATTCAATGTCACAAATGATATTTTAACCAAATGGGCACAAATAAAGACAGCCACTCTCCAAAATCTTGTGGAAAGCCTTCCTAGAAGACAGAGCGATGCTACAGCCAAAAAGCAGTGTGGTGGGATAGACTAACTCTATAGCAATGATCACTGTTTGGAATGGGATTTCCAACAAGCTCATTGTCATGTGCCCACATACTTTTGGCTATACAGTGTATGTATTTTTTGACACCAGCATACAAGACAGCATCTCATTCTGTGTGTAAATTCTGGACGGAATCACCCCTCTGTGGTCAGTTTAAAATAGCCTCTGCAGTACAGGGCTAAAAGAGGAGCAGCAGCACCTGGTCTCTGTCAGACAGATGGCCAGACCTCTTGTTTAATTACAGCCGCTGACTAACAGCATACATTCCGGAGAGGTTACAGCGTCAAACGCTAATACTATTGATGTTAATCTCACTGCCGTATCAGCATCATGCAATAATAAATATTAGACAGTAATATAAACAGCACTGAGTGCATTGATACAATGAGATCACTTTGTTTTTGTAATCTTTTATGGCTTATTCCTGAATGTAAGAAACATACATTGCATGATCAGTGATGTTTATTAAAGACTTACATTTAAGTGACACATATAATAATATTGTACTGTATTATCATTAAAGGGCTGAAGACGTGTTCTACTGAACAAGCTAGCAGGACCACAGAAAACAGCATAAAAGACGCATCCAAAAAACAAAAGTGCCAAACGTGACACAAAGTCACAGTTCAAAAGAACTTCTAAGAGCATAGAAAGGAAGGCGACTCAATTACAGGAGCAGGAGCAGTGCCACTTGAGAAACAATTAAACAAGCTCAAGAGAAAACAAAAGAGCAATTGGGTGTAACTAAACCAGCTACTCATTCCACTGACCGATTACAACCCAATGTGTTTCTTCAGAAAAAAGGGAAAGGTTGTGAAATAGATAATGGCTAAAGAAAGGCAGCTACAGATTTGAATAGTTGATGCTCTTTACAGGCTAAATCCAGAACAGAAAAAGAAAGAAGAAAATAGATTATACAGTACTTAGCTCTGTCTCATGAATGCTTATTAAGCATTTCTCCAGGCAGATAATGCTATATGAGCTCAGGGTCAAGTGTAAGTTCAGCAAGGCAGTCTAGGCCAGGGTTTTTCAAATGTTTTTTTCAAGCAACCCACATTTTGTCCATGATTTTTACTGCGACCCAGGCAACACATCAAAATATTTAAAGCAACTTACAGTACTGTGACAGTATAATTGTCTAAGCAATTGAGGGTTAAGTGCCTTGCTCAAGGGCCCAACAGTGGCAGCCTGGCAGTGGTGGGGCTTGAACCAGCGACATTTGGATTTCTAGTCCAGTACCTTAACCACTAGGCTACAACTGCCCGGCTACAACCAGGCTACATAAACACATTAAATTGGCATTCAGGTGGCACAGTGGTAAAACATACTAGCACACTAGATCTGACATTTCTAACTTGTCAGTTCGAAACTTAGCTGTGCCATCCGGCAGGCTGGGTGCCTACACGAACAACGATTGGCTGTTGCTCTCGAGGGGTGCCGGACGGGACCTCATAACTGATGCAATTATGACCTCTGCTGGCTGATTGATGGCACCTGCTCAGAGATGAGGGATAATATGATCACGGTATGTCTCTCCGTACACAAAGCTGATCTGCATATTAACTCGCCTAGTGCAGGTGAAAAGACGCAGGTGAAAAGATGCAGTCGGCAACTGCACACGTGTCAGAGGGGGCGTGTGACAGTCTCGGCTTTCCTCAATCAGGGCAGTGGTCAGCACCAGTAGAGAGGAAGTGCAATGCAATCGGGTAATTGGACACAACTAGATTGGGAGAAAAAATTGGGAAAAATGCAAAAAAAAAAAAACATAAAATGTATCAAAACATGGTTGCTCAGGTGGCACAGCGGTAAAACACACTAGCACACTCATCGATTCAAAATGTAGCTCAGCCATCTGGCTGGGCTGGGTGGCTATATAAACAACAATTGACTGTTGTTTATACAGAGAGGGAAAGCCAAATAGGGACCTCATAAATGATGCAATTACGACCTCTGCTGGTCTATTGATGGCACCTGCACAGAGACGAGGGATAATGTGATCAGGGTGTGTGTCTCCATACACAAAGCTGATCTGCATATGAACTCGCCTCGTGCAGGTGAAAAGATGCAGTCGGCTACTGCTCACATGTCGGAATGTGTGTCAGTCTCGGACAGCATAATGCAATCAGGTAACGACAAGATTGGGAGGAAAAATTGCAAATCAAATTTATCAAAACATATTTATTTAATAAAATTGTGGCAACTGTGGTTTGCTAAGAAAGCTATTTGGCTATTTGCTAAGAAAGAATGTGATATTAGCTTCATTAGCTACTGCTGTTTTACTATTAAACCCACTTTGTCCATATTTAATAGATACATTTAATTTAGATCACTGAACACCTTAATGCAGGTTTAGGCAACTAAGATGATTATGGTATGCTATTTGCATTATGTTTATTTGTGTATTGCTTTTTTATTAGCTACATTTAATTAATTTCACTTTTTTATATGTCGTTACATGTTTATATCCCCCTGCATGCAAGCAAGGAAGAAAGAAAGGATGAAATGAAAAATGTACGCAGACATACAATCCACAGATATGAAGTACACACACTATTTGGCCCCCATGTATTTGTACTTTTCTGAAATTCTTTGGCTGTATTCTGTTATTTACGACATCACCCTCTCTCGGCCCCAATCAAGTGTTGCTTTTGCAATCACCCTAAAAACCTTGCATATTTCCATAACGACACAGGGCCATAAAAACAAAAACACGTCATGGGCTACTACAGAGATGGTTAACCACCCAGGGACATAAATAAACCCAAAACTAAACAATCCGTCCATCAATACAGTAAACACAACCTGTATGGTAAACACGGTTTTCATTACAATGGCTTTTGTGATGATGAAACCTGAAGTCTGAGCTAGGCTGACAGAGCGGTTTGTAAAAGTAAGTGGGAATGTTTTGGTTCCAGTTAATTTTGGTTAATTTGACTTTTCCATTGCATAACTGTTTTTGGAATATCAGAATTGCAGCTATATTAGGAAACGTGCTTGTTTTTGTATTGTTCCTGCATGTTTTTAGTATACAGTGCATGACCAGAAATATGTGGATACTTGAATTTTTTGGTGAGGCTACCCACTAGATTTTGAAGCATGAATGCTAGTCATTTCCTACACTCAGGAGAAGCCAGTGAGAATTACTTTATACAAAGACCATTACATAATAATGACCTGTCTGCAAAGAAAATGAAAAAGCTAAATACGAGGGTTCTTCAAAAGGTTTCTGCACATTAAAAACTCTATTTATTGAGAATTTCAAAAACAAATGACATCACTTTTCTACATAGTCACCTTTTAATGAATTTTTCCAGCATCGTACCAACTTTTTAATGCCATCAGCAAAAATTTTTTTTGGTTGATCGTGTAGCCACTGATGCACCGCTGCTGTCACATCATCATCACATGAAAATCTTCTTCCCCTTCAAGCTTCTTTGAGCGGTCCAAAAATGTGGAAATCAGATGCCGCTAAATCCAGACTATAAGCTCTCTCTCAGTGTCTCAGACACGACCAATCACTACTCCTTCCACCCTCACCTTTTCCAACCAAAATATAAAAGTGCGGAAACTTTTTGAAGATCCCTTAAATAACGGGCCTTGCATAGCACTTTTAACTAGGTGGGACATTGCACATTAGGATCTTAGGCTTGTGTGCAGCTACACAGGTTTCAATAACAGTTCAAAGTTTAAAAACTATGAAAGGGTGGCACGGTGGCTCAGTGGGTAGCACTGTCGCCTCACAGCAAGAAGGTCCTGGGTTCTTTCTGTGTGGAGTTTGCATGTTCTCCCCATGTCTGCGTGGGTTTCCTCCAGGAGCTCCGGTTTCCTACCACAGTCCAAAAACATGCAAGTGAGGTGAATTGGAGATACAAAATTGTCCATGACTGTGTTTGATGTTAAACTTGTGAACTGATGAATCTTGTGTAATTAGTAACTACCATTTCTGTCATGAATGTAACCAAAATGTAAAAACATGACGTTAAAATCCTAATAAACAAACAAACAAACAAAAGTTCTTGAATTAATATTTTTTTCACTTTATACTCAGTTTTAACTTGGGCAACCAGGAACAGATGATTGTTTGCGTCTAATTCCTCGGCAGTCTTTGAGCTTTTATGCCCTCCCTCTGTACAGCTTAGCTCTTGTTGCTCTTATGTCTAGTTCACACTACATGATTTTTGCCCTGATTTTCGCTTGCTGGCTGGTCGCTGCTAGATGTGACAGCTCAGAAGCAACTCGGCATTCACTCAGGGCTCGAAACTCGGCTATCGATCGCTATGTGGGAACTGTTCAACGACTCGATCCGAGCGACTGAAGAAAAATATCTGGCATGCTAAATATCTGGATCAGTCGGGCGACTGGCAATGAGTGCTATGTCGAACTACAGCCAATGAGAACGCAAGATACGGGGTGAGGGAAAACCCGGGGGAGGAGTATAAATACGTGGGACAGGGCATAATATAGTTTCTATCAGAATACATCAGCACACACACAAGCTTTACAGTATTTCTGACCTTATAATTTTTGACAAAACATCATACCCACGCTGCATTGCAAAAAACGTTTATTAACCTCCAACTCACTATAGAACAGACTATCCCTGCTGGTCACGTAGCCCAATCCACTCATATTCATTTATTTTTCCTACTTGCTTTTATGCTGCACATCAGCGCACAAACAACTTTGATCGCTCACTTATTGTTGGCGTGCATTTTTGGACATGGTATCATTAAACCCCTCGTCACTTCTCACGTGTGTTTCCGTGACAAAACATAGTTTGGGAGACCAGATAGACTCGCCTGCGATTCCTCATGATGATAGATCGTGTAGTGTGAACCCGCTATCGTCGATCAGTCGTTTAGTGTGAAATACACAACAACAGAAAAGACTCCCGAGTGCAAGAGGTGCATCTAGGTGTGTAGTGTGAACGTGGCATTAGACATTAACAGTAACAGTGCTTCGGCAGGAATGTAATTAATTTACTTGCTGGAAATCTGGCGTCCAATGACAGAGCAACTATGCAAATTACTGAGCTTTTTAATATGACCCACTGGTCCTGTTAGCAATGCCTATGGCAGAAGTAGTCAAATTAAAGTGTATTGCTGTCTGAGTTTATCCAAAATACAATCTCTAAAATACGTGTGTGGGCTTTTGGATTGTACACAATATGTGTGTGTTCTTTGGTAAAATGCACTGTGTACATAATGAGCACAGAGGTAACACAGTGTTTTCTAACAGCCCCAAAAGCAACAAATTAAACTTCCAGCAGTAACTACAGTCACCGGAACTCACCAACAGATAAACATCTGGCTTCTTTGTCCCACATGAGTGGACGAACACACTCCCTAAGATGGTCAGAAGGCATGTGGGCCATTTGACATCCATCCCACCTCATTTCATTACAGTATTCTGTATTCACTCACTGCACTAAACACACTATCAAAGCTAATAGAGATCCTCCAGCTGCTTTTGAACTAATTCATAAATCACTGCCCCCCCCCCCCCCACAACACTGAGATCATCTCCTTAAACTTAAAGATGAGTATCTAGCATGTGGTCTCAGTTATTCGTCAAACATAATTCTGTGTTTTCCCCCTTATATTCAACAGAATAGAAAAGAAAGTAGCGTTTGAGTACCATCATGTCTACGTTAATAAAAACGCAACCCCGTTTTTACTACCCTCTTTCAGACCTTTAGAACCCCTCATATACCACACCAGTTTTACACACTCCTGCAATTAGCTGTGCTGTTACTAGTTCAACCCGAGAGTTTAGTGCTGCACTACAGTCTCTGTAACATTCAGCCCACCACACCTCATGTCAGGACATGAAAGTGATTAGGACTGTTTAGTATAAAAGGACCAAGCTTTGATATACTCCTCGTAAAAACTCACCATGTCTTCAGTAAGTTTTAAAGCTTTGGGTATCTTGCCTATTGCATGTATTTAGTTCATGAACTCTTTTGTCTCTTTGCCTTGCATTAGACTTTGTATTGTGAGATGTATTTATTCTATTTTGACCATGTTTTTGAACACGGTGGTGGCAACCACCACTATGTTTGGGTGTTGTTTTGATGTTCTATTGGTGGAATGCAGTGTCAGCTTTATGCCAGATGTAACGGAACCAATGCCCAGTTGACACATCAATCCACAGAACAGTATCCCAAAAGTCTTTATATGTCTTCTATCTTTTTGGCCAAATGGATGCTGTTTTTGCCCAGTGTCTTTCCTGTTGTAAAGCTATGTGTATTGACCTTAAAGACCTGGGGCAACTAATGCATGCAGTTCTTTTTTTATTATTTATGCATTTTCTCCCATTTTTTCCCAATGTCTTCCGCTGCTGTGGGATCCCTGATTGCTGTCGAGGTAGGTATATTGCATCTCACGCCTCCTCTGACACGCGCGCAGCCCTTAGCGGAACCCTTTTTCACCTATGCACTCTGCACAGGCGCCCGGGCCTTAGAGGGTTAGGGACCGTGCTCAAGAGCCCAACAGTGGCTGCATGGCAGAGCTGAGATTCGAACTCTCAACCCTTTCAGTTGATAGCCCAAAGCCCTACCTACTAGGCTACCACTGTCCCAAAGGATGAGTGATTTGTGCATTATTGGTGACATTTTGATAGGTCGACCACTACTGGGAAGGGTCACCACTGTTCCACCACTGTGAATATCGGCTTTCACTGTAGTTCATTGGAATCCCAAAGCCATAGCAATGGCTTAGCAAGGGGTTTGTAATACTTTTCAGAATGGTAGATGTCAATGACAAAGATTGTCTTTTACTAATTTAAGTTAACGACTTTGTCTTTTTAACTTTGCCAGACATGTTCTATTTAAGTGATTAAGAGATTCAACAGGTCTGGCAGTAATCATGGCTAGGTGTAACTGGCTAGTGAAAATGACCCCAAGTGTGGATTGAAATTGGTTAACTGTTAACTGGTTGATTTGGTAACTAATGGGGCAAGGTAGGACTGAACAGCATATTTCCTTCAATAAATGAAGCATTTCGTGTTTTTTTGGGTTATTTTTGTCAAATATTAAAATTATAGTAGTTTGCATGCAAGTGAGACAAATATGGAAAAATAGAATAAACTGGGAGGGGGCAAACACTGTTTTTACAGCACTGTAGGTATGTTTTTGGTTTTGGTTGTTATTTTAAATAATAACTACTCAGTGTTTTTTTGGCAAATAAGCAACAAGCACATAATTGTTTTTAATCAGAAACTACTATTCCATTAATCTAAGGCAGGTGACATCCTGGGAACTGTATTTTTTCAAGGACACAGACTTTCTCTGCAATGCTCCCTGTATTTTTTTACTTAACACCAAAATTATTACTGCTTAATCCAAATGATTCTATTTAATCATGACAGAGCAGTGTGCAGAAGCTTGTTTCTGTAGTATCTGAGCTATGTGAAAGACATTCATGTGGTGTGGAACTGAAGAGTTTAATCTTCAAAGTCTGTATATTGGCACAGCAACAAGAATTGTGTCCAAAGATAAATGTACCAAAGTGCCAATTTAAACTGAGGATTAGATCAAACTAGAACTGTTCTGGCATGTTTTTAGCTTTTGTTAAGGACCAAACAATGTACTGATTAAAGGGATGTATGATGATTTTAATCCTGTGAGAACATTGAGTGTCCTACTTATTTACAAAGACTAAAATCAAAGCAACTCTACATAAAATATTTTATTTTAAATCCTCAGGTACAGCTTTGAATAAATAATTGACCACAGAAAACAGTTTCACTGTCTTTTAGTCTTTTTGAATGTATGACCTTTTCTTTGTCTGATAGTTTCAGGTTGCATTTCTTGATGTAGCAGTACACTGTGTTCAGTTACAACAGGTTTCCAAAGTTCACCTAAGCCCATGTTTTCCATGCAATGTCTGAAGGTTCAAATGTCAAACATTTTGTTCCTGAACGATTACGCAATATTATGTATGGTACCCTGAACAAATATGTAGATAGTAAAAGGCCTAAAGTTTTTTTTGCAATCTTTAACTGAGATTTTTTCATTTTTTCTTATGAATGTGGTTTTAAGTGTGTTAAATTTATAGATATGTGTGTTATATTTACAAAATACAAATAAGTTGCTCCGCAAAAACATTAAAAGCCATTTCTTTGTATTTACTATTTTGTGTAGTGTGTTTTTGAGTTCAGAGCTACTGTATTGCAGGGTTAGGTGTTTATTTATTTATTTATTAGGATTTTAACGTCATGTTGTACACACTTGGTTACATTCATGACACCGTGCCGTCTGCAGGGGTAAGGTGTGACTTATACATAATGTACCTTTACACTTGCTGTCAAAATTGTTGAGTTGTCAACTAATAATGCAAAGGAAGAAGTACTTTATTAGAAGAATGACATTAAATTAAATATGGTATTAGTAAAGGTTATGTAGGTTATTATTGATGTTTCTTTTAAATCAGTTGTATGCAGGGTTTGTTATGTTACATTTTATTTTAGAGAAATCTTGTTTCATCAGGTTGATGAACAGGTGCAACTAGGTAAATTGTTGTGTAAAGGCTGCTTTATGCTACTGCTACTAATGCTGCCACTCTCAAAATCAGTACAGCCAAAAATCTCTAAATACAGCCACATGAGCACTTTGGAAAACCATTGTCACTTAACACAGTCAGCAGCTACATCAAGAAATGTACTTAAAGAGTAGGATATATATTAATTCTATGCAGTAATGCTACAAAGCTCTCTGAGATTCTGTTAGACTGTGAGTATGTCTGCTGTTTGGGTCTTGCTTTCATGAAGATCAAATGTCAAGTTCTATATGCCAAAAATGATGAGGATTATCCAGACTGTGGATAGGGCGGAAGGTGCAAAAGCCACAGCTGTCATAGTATGGGGGAGCCCAAGGCATGGGTGAAGGGTGAACTATTGACACAAAGGCATATACTGGCAATTTAGAGACATATGCTAGACATCATGTTGACATCTTTTCCTTGGAGTTGTTGAAAGTTGATGTACCACATTGGTAAACATGCCTCTGTCCCAACTTTTTGAGTTTATTTTATGGATTCAATTTTAAATTTGTATATATTTACAAAATATAATTCAGTTACATTTGAAATAGAAATCAGTTAAATAATGGTTCAAGAGAATGAACAAATCTCCTGATTCCTGACCTCACTTTTCTGGAAATGGGTTTTACTGTAATGGACCCATCTGGTCCCTGTTTTGGCCACTGGTTATTTTAGTTATTTTTCAGTACTCTTCTGTTTGTGGCTTTTTATCCATAGTATTGTTCCTCCTTGGTTAAGTATCTTTTCTCCTGCTCTGTTACAATATAATTATTATGATTACTGTTTACTGTCAAAATTATGAAATTATGGCATAAGCCAAATATAATTCACAGAGTTCCATGTTAAGCTTCCCCCACTATAAACGTATTATTAAGGAAAGAAGTGTGTGTGTGTGTGTGTGTTTGTCTGCATGTGTCATGACTCTAGCTGCCAACATTGACAGTTTGCACCACCATGTTTTTTACGCATTCTGGATGTGTGGCAGAATGAAGAGGGTATGAAAGTAGTTAACATGTAGATGCTATGTCAGTGTGTGTTTGTCTACACAATTTGAGACTGGCACTGGCTGAGAGTCCAAACCTTACACACACCCACACACACAAACACACACACACACACCTCTCATCAGCAGTGAACCTGTCACACAGACACACGTCAGTACTGTTTCACACGGCTTTGTGACATGCTAAACCCCAAATCTTTTCTTCTCAGTGTGATGACAATATTTTGTCCACTACATTGCCCTGCATTCCCCAATTTTATATCTTTCCTTTTGCCCATTTGTACAAGGGTTCTTCAAAAAGTTTCTGCACTTTTTAAACTCTATTTATTAAGAAATTCAAAAACAAATGACATCATTTTTCTACATAGTCACCTTCCAATGCATTTTTCCCAGCGCCATACCAACTTTTTATTGGCATCAGCCAAAAGTGTTTTTGGTTGAGCATGTAGCCACTGATGCACCACTGCTTTCACTTCATCATCACATAAAAATCTTCTTCCCCTTAAAGCTTCTTTGAGCATCCAAAGAGGTGGAAATCAGATGGCGCTAAATCCGGATTATAAGCTCTCTCTCAGACACGACCAATTACTACTCCTCCCTCCATCACCGTTTCTAGCCAAAATATAAAAGTGCGGAAACTTTTTGAAGATCCCTCCAAAATGACCTAGATGTGTTGGATGTAATTGTACCTGTTTTGTTTTTGCATGCTTTGTCAGGAACACTTACAGTCTGTTTGTCGATGTAATTTTGACATTTTAATATAACTGAATTAATAAAAAGCTGCTGAAACAGACATTACACTGCTCACAGTCAGACAAGCTTTACATTGCCTTAACCTTAAGGCTGCCTTGAAAGAAAGAAGCCTGTGTGTTTTCTTTGTACTCAGCAACAATCTTCAGTCAAGTTTTAAGATGTTGATTTTGATAAATGGGCTTTTTCATTGCTCAGCAGTCACTTAGGCCATTAGCAATATAAAACACATTTGACTGCGGAAAGTGTCACTATAGATTTAGCAGCTTTTAATTTATGACAGACCTGTTTTGATGGTTCTACAGCTGGATTACAGCTGACCATCTGGACCGCAAAACGTGACAAATTTGATGTTCTTTTTGCAAAAAAATCCTTGTTCATAAAGGGTGCAGGTAAATTAGTCATATTTATGTAGATAGACACAAGACACAAGGGCAGTATCCTAGCGGTTAGGGTACTGGACTAGTAATTAAAAGGTCGCTGGTTCAAGCCCCACCACTGCCAGGTTTCCACTGCAAGGCCCCTAAACCTCAATTGCTTAGACATAATACTGTCACAGTACTGTAAGTCACTTTGGATAAAGGCATCTGCTAAATGCCGTAAATGTAAACACAAAGAAGTTACTACTTATAGTTTGTCAAATCATGTTTAATCACTTTCTACTTTGCTAAATTAGAAAGTGGAAGTATTTCTATTTTTTGACCCAGCAGATTGTGATATACAGTGTATCACAAAAGTGAGTACACCCCTCACATTTCTGCAAATATTTCATTATATCTTTTCATGGGACAACACTATAGACATGAAACTTGGATATAACTTAGAGTAGTCAGTGTACAACTTGTATAGCAGTGTAGATTTACTGTCTTCTGAAAATAACTCAACACACAGCCATTAATGTCTAAATAGCTGGCAACATAAGTGAGTACACCCCACAGTGAACATGTCCAAATTGTGCCCAAATGTGTCGTTGTCCCTCCCTGGTGTCATGTGTCAAGGTCCCAGGTGTAAATGGGGAGCAGGGCTGTTAAATTTGGTGTTTTGGGTACAATTCTCTCATACTGGCCACTGGATATTCAACATGGCACCTCATGGCAAAGAACTCTCTGAGGATGTGAGAAATAGAATTGTTGCTCTCCACAAAGATGGCCTAGGCTATAAGAAGATTGCTAACACCCTGAAACTGAGCTACAGCATGGTGGCCAAGGTCATACAGCGGTTTTCCAGGACAGGTTCCACTCGGAACAGGCTTCGCCAGGGTCGACCAAAGAAGTTGAGTCCACGTGTTCGGCGTCATATCCAGAGGTTGGCTTTAAAAAATAGACACATGAGTGCTGCCAGCATTGCTGCAGAGGTTGAAGACGTGGGAGGTCAGCCTGTCAGTGCTCAGACCATACGCCGCACACTGCATCAACTCGGTCTGCATGGTCGTCATCCCAGAAGGAAGCTGACGCACAAGAAAGGCAGCAAACAGTTTGCTGAAAACAAGCAGTCCAAGAACATGGATTACTGGAATGCCCTGTGGTCTGACGAGACCAAGATAAACTTGTTTGGCTCAGATGGTGTCCAGCATGTGTGGCGGCGCCCTGGTGAGAAGTACCAAGACAACTGTATCTTGCCTACAGTCAAGCATGGTGGTGGTAGCATCATGGTCTTGGGCTGCATGAGTGTTGCTGGCACTGGGGAGCTGCAGTTCATTGAGGGAAACATGAATTCCAACATGTACTGTGACATTCTGAAACAGAGCATGATCCCCTCCCTTCGAAAACTGGGCCTCATGGCAGTTTTCCAACACGATAACGACCCCAAACACAACCTACAAGATGACAACTGCCTTGCTGAGGAAGCTGAAGGTAAAGGTGATGGACTAAACCCAATTGAGCACCTGTGGCGCATCCTCAAGTGGAAGGTGGAGGAGTTCAAGGTGTCTAACATCCACCAGCTCCGTGATGTCATCATGGAGGAGTGGAAGAGGATTCCAGTAGCAACCTGTGCAGCTCTGGTGAATTCCATGCCCAGGAGGGTTAAGGCAGTGCTGGATAATAATGGTGGTCACACAAAATATTGACACTTTGGGCACAATTTGGACATGTTCACTGTGGGGTGTACTCACTTATGTTGCCAGCCATTTAGACATTAATGGCTGTGTGTTGAGTTATTTTCAGAAGACAGTAAATCTACACTGCTATACAAGTTGTACACTGACTACTCTAAGTTATATCCAAGTTTTAGTTCTATAGTGTTGTCCCATGAAAAGATATAATAAAATATTTGCAGAAATGTGAGGGGTGTACTCACTTTTGTGATACACTGTATATTAAAAAAAAAATCCTCTAATTATTAAGTAACTGGTAAAAACAGCTGCATAATTTATAAATACATAATGATTGCCATAACATACAAACTTCTGACTACAACTGTATAGACTTTTCCTGATCCCTGGCACCACACAGCCTAACTGCAAGCTGTCACAAGGTTTTATTAGGTTTAAATGACTCCTTGTGATGTCTTGCCATGTTCGTACTTATATATTTCTAAGTTGTGTTTTCTGTTGACTGCTAGATCTAGAATTTATTCTGTTTGGTTTCTGTTTTTCTCTTTTAAATGGTCTCTTGGACTTGTTTGCTTGCTTTGTATTCTCCCCTGTTTTTACCCTGCTTTCTATGCCACTGAAAACTTGGAATTTGGTTTTGTACCATTACAATGTTTTTGCAATGAAGCCCTGTGGACATTTTTGTACTTGCACGCAATATAAAAGACCTTGTTACAGCATATTTTAGGCTTTCTAGCTGTAAAAAAATGTCTTGGCATAAAATAAACAATTGTGGAAGTCAGTGCTCCTAATGATCTAATTCAGTCAGGCACTGCATAACCTGTCACCATTTGTATCACAGTCTCAAATTGTAATTGTTGTCCCTTCAGTTATCCCACCAAACCTTCAGGTCACACAAGAAATACCATGGCCCATTTAGCTAAACTCTGTTGTTTATATCTTCCATTTTTCCAATAACATTTATACACCTAGGTATACAGATACTAGCCTTCTTTATCCCTTTTTCTCTTCATTGGCTGTTGTCAATTCATGCACTTACTAGGTCTCCCCATCATATGATAGCTACCAACGTTCCCCACTGAGACACTGATTGACAGTCAATGCCTGAGACTTGAAACTTTTCAAACTGATGCTCATGTTTTACTACAAAGCTTACAGATGTCTATAATCAGCTATTTATTAAAGAAGTGCCATTCCTCTCATCTATAGTGCAAGGTCAGTTATGGTACAATAGGCTACTGCATCATTGTGATCTAAACTAACCATATACAATGTATTCAGACCCCTGGACCTTTGCACACGTTATTATGTTGTGGATTTAAATCTGAATGGATATAATAGACATTTTTACCCACCAATGTACACATAATCACCCATATTATCAAAGTAATAGCCGCTCAGGTGGAGCAGCAGTAAAAACACACACTGGAGCACCAGAGCTGGGATCTCGAATACGAGGCTCAGCTCTGCCTGCTGGCTGGGCTGAGCGGGCACATGAACAACGATTGACCTGTTGTTCAGATAGGCGTGGGATATTACTAATGCAGTTACGACCTCTGCTGGCTTATTGATGGCACCTGCACAGAGATGGGAAAAGAGTGCTCTCAGGGTGTGTCTCTTCGTACACAGGGCTGATCTGCACTGCACTCGTCAAAGTGTAGGTGACAAGATACATATGGCTGCTGCCCACATGACGGAGGGGGCGTGGGTTAGCTTCGTTCTCCTCAATCAGAGCGGGGATCGGCATTGGTGGAGAGAAAGCATGACGCAATTGGACGCACTAAAAGGGAGTAAAAGGGGAGAAAAATGCATAAACAAAATATATTTTTAAAAAATGTATTAAAAAAAATAAAAAACCCAAAATCTCTTATTCACAAAGGTATTCAGACCCTTTATTCAATACTTTGTAGAAGCCCTTTTCTTCTTTAATACGTCTTCTTTGTTACATAATGACTCTACAAGCTTTGCACACATGGATCTGGTCAGCTATTTACATTCTTCAGGGCAGATCTTTTCAGGCTCATTCAGATTAGATGGTGAGTGACCGTAAACTTCCGTCTTTAGGTCTCTTCACAGATGTAAGATGTGGTTCAAGTCTGCATTTGATAGGTCACTCAAGGACATTCACAGATTCCAGTGTTGTTTTGGCTTCCCTTTATTTGTAAGGTCCTGTGTGTGTGTGTCTGTACTTTTTCATGATTCTTCAAGGATGCGAAGCATCTACATGCATATTCAGCAGGATGCCTGCAGCAGAATGTTTCACAATAGGGATGTTAGCGAGGTGATGTGCAGTGCCTGTTTTAAGTCAGACATGGTGCCTGCTGTTTTGTCCAAAGAGTTGCATATTTATCTAATCAGAGCAAAGAATCATTACCCTCAGACTGCCACGGTAATTTCAGTTCCATTTAGCAAACTTCAAGCAGGCCATCATACTGTATGACCTTTAATTAACAGTGGCTTCCACGTTGCCACTCTGCCATAAAGACCTGATTTACACAGTGCTATATAGATGGTTGTCCATCCAACAGGATTCAGCTCTGCTCAGGTCTTCTCAAGCTATATTAAAGTGACTATTGGGTTCTTTCTTACCTCACTGACCAAGCCCCTTCTTGTCTGGATGCACAAGTTGGTCCAAATGACCAACAGTTCAAGGTTGTGTGACGGTTTTCCATTGCATGTATTGATTCTAGGACTCCAGTCATGTTTGGACAAATCTTTTAAACCCTATGTTCTCTATTAGTTGTTGTCAGTTCTTACTCACGTGCTACAACCTCTACTGCATGGCAGAGATGGGTCACACGTAAGTCGCACACACAGCGACTTCAGACTCGACTTGGACTTGTTTTAAATCACTCGGACTCGACTCGTGACTCGCAAAAAATGACATCATTCTGATTGTGTCATTTTCTGCTCTCTAATAATGCTCCAGCCGTTTTAACCCGCAACGCACGCAATGGCTAAATGTTCCAGCCAGCTTCCGGTATAGTGATGAAGCGTCGCTCCCTACTCCCTCTTTTGGATTAGATTCTCACTGAAAGTGGTGGATGACCCTACGTAGTGCACTTCACTGGAACAGCTGGTGTGAATAAAATGCTCCCACAGAATTGGCGCTAATGGTTGGAAGAACCGCTTTCTGAACGAATCAAACCTTCTGGTCTAATTTTTAGTAAGAAATGCTGTTATTTGTATTTATTTAGTTTGCAGCGTCACACAGATGATGTGTCAGTGAAACACTTGAGTTCGTGTTTTACTTCACAACCGGGAAAAGTTTGGAGGTTTTTAATTATAAGCACATTTACAAACTAACGGATTATATTTCTAATGGGACACACGGTTATAAATTTAATAGCATCTGGGAGAATATAAGCTAAGGTAAGCATTGGTTATGGATTTTTTTGCTGTGCCATGATTTATCGGGCACTTTTGTTTTGCAATGAAAACAAGTTGTCAGTTGTCAATCTGTTGTTGTTTTTTATCTGAACTAACATATTATTTGTTTATTTCTATGCTACATTTCCAATATATGTTTTGTGTATAAAGACTCGTGACTTGACTCTGACTCTAGCCTAAAGACTCGTGACTTGACTCGGACTCTAGCCTAAAGACTCGTGACTTGACTCAGACTCGTATTTTGTGACTTGAACATCTCTGCTGCATGGCAGCTCCATCTCTGGTATGGTGAAACGTTACAATATCCAACACCTAGTGTACTGAAAGGCTACTGGGTTTGAATTGTTGCTCCAGTGATGGAGATCCCTAACCCTGCCCTAAACATGTTTTAACATTGTTGCTTGGACTAACCCATTCATCATCCTCAAAGTCAACTCCTAAAGTGATTACATCTAAACAGGTTGATCTTTTGCACTTTTGAACAACTGGTGCCACCCTGTTCACCTGCAAGCTATCACATGATTTTTATGAAGTACATTTAAGTCTAGGCTTTAAATTGCTTCTTGTGAGGTCTTGTTCTTCAGAGTTGTGCATTTTAAACCTCTGATAGCTGCTCTGGTGTTTACCTTTTTTGTTTGTTCTTTTTGGATAATTCATGAGACATTTTTGCCTGTTTTGTGTCTTTCAATTTTGTTAAAATCGATTGTTTATTTTGATGTAATTTCATGTCAAACTTCATTGTACTTAAATCTTTTGAGTTTTAGGATTACAGGTAATAGTTCAGACTGATCCAGATGAAGTCATAACATCACGTTATCCCTATCATTTTCATCATCATATTTTACCACTGCAGTTATCTTTCATTATCATTTGAGTCTGGCAGTTCATTTGTAGTTTGCCAGTTCTGCCTACAGGTAACTATCCCAACTATGCCAGCATGCCATTCGACTTCAGTGTTAAACACGATAGGGCTCATCATTTTTAAGATGACCCTGAAAACAGCTGCATGATTTTCAGCCCACCCCTCTACATTCATAACAAACACCTCATTACCCTCACACGCTGCATTTCATTCCCCTAACATGCATTTTTCAACTCTGATGAAATAGCAGAGACTTGCTGATTTCAGGCCTGGACACTCACTCAAATCTATGTTTAATGTTATAGTTAAATATGTGTTTGTGATATACAACCCCAAATCAGAAAAAGTTGGGACAGCATGGAAAATGCAATAAGTTTCTTACATTTACTTTGACTTTTATTTCATTACAGACAGGATGAACCTTTCATGTTTTGTCTGCTCAACTTAATTTCATTTATTAATAAACATCCATTCTTGCATTTCAGGCCTGCAACACATTTAAAAAAAAGTTGGGACAGTAAAGCATTTACCACTTTGTAATGTTGCCATTCCTTTTCTCCCAGAGGAAACCCACGCAGACACGGGAAGAACATGCAAACTCCACACAGAAAGGACCCGGACCACCCCAACTGGGGATCGAACCCAGGACCTTCTTTCTGTGAGGCAACATAATGCATTAATGCATCCTGGCTGTAACAGTAATATAGATGTATGCTGTATCAGCAAAACAGCTGTGCAGAAACTGGAGATTATACAGCTGCACAAGACACTCCTCACTACTGAGGCCACAGGTTTAAAGAGTCTCAAACATCAACAAATAATGAAAATGGTGGTTAATCTAACAGAAATAAATGAAGAAGCAGAGAAAGCCAAGTAAAATCCGCAGCTCAACTTGGAGAGAAAATAAAGTAGATAGATGTGTGCATTAGTGAAGTAGGGGATATCACACTCCACCCATGCAACATACCACCAGTGTAATGCGCTACCACAGAGAAAAGTAGGAAGCAATAAGATAAAAGAAAAGGAGTAAACACTGAGGTACCACAGCGCTAGCTACTCAGTCCACCAATGTGTGATAAGTCATGTTTTTGGAAAAAGATAAAAGGAGATAAAAGAGTGAAAGACTATATTGCAGGCAATTAAAAAGAACTGGAGCAGTCACTCCATCACTGTGAGCCAGCAGAAACAAATGATACCAGCCTTACAGTGCATGCAGGTGTCACTGAGACATGGGCTACGTCCGAAATCGCATATTTAAACTGTACATACTAAATTGCAGGCAGAGACTGCTCGGACGGTAAAGCAAAAAGCTCTTTCACTACGCAAGTATGCAGTATGCATGCAACCTCGTATGTACTATGTCTTACTCCAACTCTCCACTTTCCTTCTTCTTCCGCTTTGAACGCCTTTGCAGCTCCAGGTCATCCAGGCTTTTTACGTACTGTATAATGAATACTACATATTTAGAGACACTACCAGCTCTCGTGCAATGCTTTTGCGTACTGTTCAGTATGGAAGTATGCAATTTCGGACACAGCCATGGTCATTATACATTGCAAATCCAAAGAGACTGGTACTTTAAAGAGCTACAGTGTATCACAAAAGTGAGTACACCCCTCACATTTCTGCAAATATTTAAGTATATCTTTTCATGGGACAACACTGACAAAATGACACTTTGACACAATGAAAAGTAGTCTGTGTGCAGCTTATATAACAGTGTAAATTTATTCTTCCCTCAAAATAACTCAATATACAGCCATTAATGTCTAAACCACCGGCAACAAAAGTGAGTACACCCCTAAGAGACTACACCCCTAAATGTCCAAATTGAGCACTGCTTGTCATTTTCCCTCCAAAATGTCATGTGATTTGTTAGTGTTACTAGGTCTCAGGTGTGCATAGGGAGCAGGTGTGTTCAATTTAGTAGTACAGCTCTCACACTCTCTCATACTGGTCACTGAAAGTTCCAACATGGCACCTCATGGCAAAGAACTCTCTGAGGATCTTAAAAGACGAATTGTTGCGCTACATGAAGATGGCCAAGGCTACAAGAAGATTGCCAACACCCTGAAACTGAGCTGCAGCACAGTGGCCAAGATCATCCAGCGTTTTAAAAGAGCAGGGTCCACTCAGAACAGACCTCGCGTTGGTCGTCCATAGAAGCTGAGTGCACGTGCTCAGCGTCACATCCAACTGCTGTCTTTGAAAGATAGGCGCAGGAGTGCTGTCAGCATTGCTGCAGAGATTGAAAAAGTGGGGGGTCAGCCTGTCAGTGCTCAGACCATACGCCGCACACTACATCAAATTGGTCTGCATGGCTGTCACCCCAGAAGGAAGCCTCTTCTGAAGTCTCTACACAAGAAAGCCCGCAAACAGTTTGCTGAAGACATGTCAACAAAGGACATGGATTACTGGAACCAAGATTAATTTGTTTGGTTCAGATGGTCTCAAGCATGTGTGGCGGCAATCAGGTGAGGAGTACAAAGATAAGTGTGTCATGCCTACAGTCAAGCATGGTGGTGGGAATGCCATGGTCTGGGGCTGCATGAGTGCAGCAGGTGTTGGGGAGTTACATTTCATTGAGGGACACATGAACTCCAATATGTACTGTGAAATACTGAAGCAGAGCATGATCCCCTCCCTCCGGAAACTGGGTCGCAGGGCAGTGTTCCAGCATGATAATGACCCCAAACACACCTCTAAGACGACCACTGCTTTATTGAAGAGGCTGAGGGTAAAGGTGATGGACTGGCCAAGCATGTCTCCAGACCTAAACCCAATAGAACATCTTTGGGGCATCATCAAGCGGAAGGTGGAGGAGCGCAAAGTCTCGAATATCTGCCAGCTCCGTGATGTCGTCATGGAGGAGGGGAAAAGCATTCCAGTGGCAACCTGTGAAGCTCTGGTAAACTCCATGCCCAGGAGAGTTAAGGCAGTTCTGGGAAATAATGGTGGCCACACAAAATATTGACACTTCAGGAACTTTCACTAAGGGGTGTACTCACTTTTGTTGCCGGTGGTTTAGACATTAATGGCTGTATATTGAGTTATTTTGAGGGAAGAATAAATTTACACTGTTATATAAGCTGCACACAGACTACTTTTCATTGTGTCAAAGTGTCATTTTGTCAGTGTTGTCCCATGAAAAGATATACTTAAATATCTGCAGAAATGTGAGGGGTGTACTCACTTTTGTGATACACTGTATATCAGCTGCAGTGCATTACAACTGATAAGATGCAGATGAGAGGCTGTCTGATTAAAGATAGCACCACAGTCAGTCATCTGCGCCTCCATGCCCCCTGCAGGGTATTAATGGCGGTGAGATTGGCATGCTTCTGTGATCTGAAGCTCAAAGCCATTACAACAGCAGGTGTAGAGTGATAGAGCGGTTGTCATAACAAGAGTTAGTAAAGGTACAGGTGTTAATACACCTGCATGAAGATAACAGAATGACATCATGCATGTGTCAGCGGATTTTATCATACAAGTTTGTCATCAGAGGTGTTTATAGTGCTGAACCTTCTGACCCCATCAGCTGACTTTTGTTTCAGCTGTTTAAAATAATGTATCAGAATGTTTGTTGTTGTGCTTGCACAGGTTGTCATGGATTATCTTCTGTGTTCTGGTTAGTTTATAATAATTGTGGATTTGGCATTTATTAAAATAAACGATGAATATGGAAATATTATATTTATATTCTATGATTAGCACATATTAGCACATGTTATTATTAGAATATGCATGTTTTTATTATATTAATAATTACTACTACTAATAATAATCACATTCTAGACAGGGTGCCCAGCTATTTCACACTCACTCATAAACTGCCATTCTTTTCGGTGTGTATTCTAGCTTTACACCCAGTAATCCAAACTTTGTAATCCAGGCTTTGAAACCATTAGAACCCTGAAAAACATCTTGGTTACTGAGGTTACTTAATAAAAAGAAGAATTAATATGACTGCTAAAACTGAGCCACATGTTGAACTGTTTAAAATTCTGTTCTGATGTGACTTGACTGACCTTTAATTGTATTTTGAACCTTGAAGGCATAAGAATAAAAAGCAGCTGCATCATACTTCTTGGAATCGCAACATTAATCATCAATTATCCATAAAGCGCAGTATAATAGCTTACAAGAAAGTTAAAGAAAATCTTTTCATTCCTTGGTTTGGCAGATACTTTTATCCAGCACAATTTACAACTGATGATGAGCAGCCATGAGGTCACATCTAGCCTAAGAAATTAACTGCTGAGCTACTACTCCACTGTAAAAGCCCACATTAGAGTCACACCTAAATGTGAGATTGGAAGACAACCAATTCCAAAACTATTAATTTTGTTTTAATAATGAATTTGCTCAGTCTTCACTATTCTGAGGATGTTTTCCACAAGTTCTTTGTTCACTGTTTGCCTGTGTGTGTATACATATATATATATATATATATATATATATATATATATATATATATATATATTAGGGCTGTCGAAGTTAACGCGATAATAACGCATTAACGCAATCTCAATTTAACGCGATTTAAAAAAATAGTGCCGTTAACGCAGATTCTAATTCATGTTGAGACTTGACTTGTAGAACCAACGTTTTAATGTCGGACTTGCCACCGTTGTTCATTTGCGGTTTGTTAAAATAATATAACTGAGCGTCGTAGGGATGCACTTGCATAATAAAGAAATAAATACACGGTATATTCACAAGTTGTCGGGAGCAAAACACTTTATTAACTTAATCTGTTACGGCACTGAATACCGGAGTCAAGCACGCTAGTCCATGAACTATGGAAGCCCCAAAAGGGTCAAAACACACTCACTTCGTGTAGAAACGTCCACTTTTCACATTTCACTTAAAAAACCTTGTTTTCTATAACATTTACACAGATTTTATTTAATGCGATTAATCGCGATTAACTATATGAAATTCTGAGATTAATCGCGATTAAATTTTTTAATCGTTTGACAGCCCTAATATATATATATATATATATATATATATATATATATATATATATATATATGTGTGTGTGTGTGTGTGTGTGTGTGTGATATATTTTTGGACTATTCTCAGTCCAGCAGTGACAGTGAGGTGTTTAAAAACTCCATCAGCCTTGCTGATCCACTCATACGAGCACAACACACACTAACACACCACCACCATGTTAGTGTCACTGCAGTGCTGAGAATGATCCAACACCCAAATAATACCTGCTCTGTAGTGGTCCTGGGAGAGTCCTGACCATTGAAGAACAGCATGAAAGGGGGCTAACAAAGCATGCAGACAAACAAATGGACTACAGTCAGTAATTGTAGCACTACAAAGTGCTTCTATATGGTACAGGGGTTGGACAAAATAACTGAAACACCTGGTTTTAGACCACAATAATTTATTAGTATGGTGTAGGGCCTCCTTTTGCGGCCAATACAGCGTCAATTCGTCTTGGAAATGACATATACAAGTCCTGCACAGTGGTCAGAGGGATTTTAAGCCATTCTTCTTGCAGGATAGTGGCCAGGTCACTACGTGATGCTGGTGGAGGAAAACGTTTCCTGACTCGCTTCTCCAAAACACCCCAAAGTGGCTCAATAATATTTAGATCTGGTGACTGTGCAGGCCATGGGAGATGTTCAACTTCACTTTCATGTTCATCAAACCAATCTTTCACCAGTCTTGCTGTGTGTATTGGTGCATTGTCATCCTGATACACGGCACCGCCATTGGATGCACATGGTCCTCCAGAATGGTTCGGTAGTCCTTGGCAGTGACGCGCCCATCTAGCACAAGTATTGGGCCAAGGGAATGCCATGATATGGCAGCCCAAACCATCACTGATCCACCCCCATGCTTCACTCTGGGCATGCAACAGTCTGGGTGGTACGCTTCTTTGGGGCTTCTCCACACCGTAACTCTCCCGGATGTGGGGAAAACAGTAAAGGTGGACTCATCAGAGAACAATACATGTTTCACATTGTCCACAGCCCAAGATTTGCGCTTCTTGCACCATTGAAACCGACGTTTGGCATTGGCACGAGTGACCAAAGGTTTGGCTATAGCAGCCCGGCCGTGTATATTGACCCTGTGGAGCTCCCGACGGACAGTTCTGGTGGAAACAGGAGAGTTGAGGTGCACATTTAACTCTGCCGTGATTTGGGCAGCCATGGTTTTATGTTTTTTGGATACAATCTGGGTTAGCACCCGAACATCCCTTTCAGACAGCTTCCTCTTGCGTCCACAGTTAATCCTGTTGGATGTGGTTTGTCCTTCTTGGTGGTATGCTGACATTACCCTGGATACTGTGGCTCTTGATACATCGCAAAGACTTGCTGTCTTGGTCACAGATGCGCCAGCAAGACGTGCACCAACAATTTGTCCTCTTTTGAACTCTGGTATGTCACCCATAATGTTGTGTGCATTGCAATATTTTGAGCAAAACTGTGCTCTTACCCTGCTAATTGAACCTTCACACTCTGCTCTTACTGGTGCAATGTGCAATTAATGAAGATTGGCCACCAGACTGGTCCAATTTAGCCATGAAACCTCCCACACTAAAATGACAGGTGTTTCAGTTATTTTGTCCAACCCCTGTAAGTGGAGCTGATTGGTGTGTGTGTGTGTATATATATATATATATATATATATATATATATACAGTATATATATATATATATATATATATATATATATATATATATATATATATATATATTTACAAAAACAAACAAATCAGAGGCATATCAGATATTTCAAGACACTTCAGTTTCTTTACACAGAATGCATGATACCATGAGAAACAGCAAAAAATAAACACACACACTCCCACCACAAACACTGTTATTTACCTGATTCTTTTTACATGACATCATCTCTTTAAGCCACCTCTAACCAAACAAAAGTAGGTATGCAAACATGGGCAAAACCTTTTCCCAGAAACTTCAGAAGCAGGAGCATTAGAAAACTTCAAAGCCCACACTATTTAAAATACCATGTTTTATGTGCAGCTTTGAGTTATGGTATTCCCTATTATATCATGCTTTTTGAGTATGTGAGTGCTTATAGTGGGTGATTGAGAAATGCATACATCAGTGGTTATTTGTGCATACAATGAGAGTTTGCACAGTAATGTGAAACATTAAATTGTATTTTAGACTTGCCTGCTTGAGTCAGCTAAATGATCAAACTTAGTGGCAAAAGTCAAAGTTAATGTTAGTAGAAGGTTTCACTATATAATCAGTCTGTTTTTAAAGTAGGATATACGCTTGCATGTAAGCATTTTTGAGCAATAGTGAAATACAAGTACAACCCCTGTTTTCCAGAGGTTGGAACATTTTGTAAAATGCTTTACTGACAAAAGTAAAAAAGAATAGATTTCCAAGGTTTTCTGTAACAGGTTCACCTGCATTACAGTATTATGCCCACCTGCCATGCCATCTTTTCCTGGGAATTCAGACTGCACTTATTGGTCATCACTACAGAGCCAAAACACCAAAACAACCTTTTTTAATTCTTACTCTTTATTACACACTTTCTCCACTGGGGGCTATGGATGTTTCGTGCTATTCATATGTTTCTTTGTTTATGTTTTTGGCCACCTTCTTTATTTTTTTAATATTTTTCACTGACACTTTTGTTTGTGTCTTTTTAGCCACATTAATGTTGTACCTTGGTTAAGCATCCTGCATTTTCAGTTTTTGTTGTTGTGGGACTACATCTGCGCCTTACTAGCAAAACACAACCAGCCTTGTTACAATTTTCACTGACCAACTTACTTATATTTTGTAAACATATTTAAAACTTAATGCGTGCACTCTGTTATGAGGCATGTTGTACCTCACCTGCAAGAATTTAAAATTAACCCTATTAGCAGGACGCTTATCCAAAGTTGAACATTACTGTGGTTAAAAAGCCACAGACAAAAGGGTTAAAGGAAAATCAAAGCAGTAGCCAAAATAACAGAAACAAAGTAACAAATAAAAGACCCCAAAACATCATGCAACAGAGAAAGTTAAGTGCAGAAATGAAAACTGGATGTCACGATAAAACAAGTTCTCAAAAAAAAGATAAATGAAAAAAGAAAACCAGAACTATCATGGGATGCTATGCACAACAGCACCCACCCCATCAACTGGCACAGCCCAAACCCAGCATGGGTCAAAACATCCCAATACCCTTCCCAAAAAGGGCCATCATGCCAACTCTGGAGCAACTAACTCATCCAGGGTGATTCCCTTGTCAGGTCTGAAAAAGGCCAAGACACAGACTGAGTTACAAGAATGAGATAAAAGTGTGCTGCCATCAGAAAACCGGACCGGACAGAGCCCAGCACACTTTTGTCTGGTTTTTTTTTTGGTTTGTTTATTCCATTTCAGTTTTATGTAACATTCGCTTTTCATGCTGTTTCATTGCAAACAAAAGAAATAAACATGTGAAAACTAAAGCTTGGAGAAGCTTTTGCTAAATGAAGTGCTTGAATGCCAACATTTTGTCCATCTCTACAGTCATGTGAAAAAGTTAGGATACCCCATGAGAACCTTTGTCTTTTTGAACATATTTAAACATATGGACATTTAAACTACATTTCATCAGTACGAAGAGATGGAGCTTATATCATTAAACAAATAAAACAGAAAAAAATACTTTTAAACTCATGTTGTAAAATGTAATGAACAAAAATGAAAATGTATTGTGAGGAAAAAGTTAGGACACCCTATGCCCTAATAGCTGGTATTTGCCCCTTTGGTTGAAATAACCTCAATTAGACGTTTCCTATAACCATCTACCAGTCTCTGACATTGACTGAGAGAAAGTTTTTTCCACTCCTCCATGCAGAATTTCTTCAGCTGTGTGAGGTTTGAGGCGTTTCTTGCATGCACAGCCCGTTTCAAATCACCCCACAGCATATCAATAGGATTAAGATCCGGGCTTTGACTTGGCCATTCCAGAACTCTCCATTTCTTTCTTTTGAGCCATTCCTTGGTGGATTTACTGAAATGTTTGGGGTTGTTGGCATGTTGCATGGTCCACCTCCACTTCAGCTTCAGTTTTTGGACAGATGGTCTTACATTTTCCTCAGGCACCCTCTGATACAGGAAAGAATTCATCATGGATTCTATAATGGAGAGCTTGCCAGGCCCTGCTGCTGCAAAGCAGCCCCAAACCATGATATTTCCACCTCCATGCTTCACAGTTGGTATGAGGTTCTTGTGCTCAAATGCTGGGTTTGGTTTGCGCCAAACATGTTTTCTGTTACTGTGCCCAAATAAATCAGCTTCGGATTCATCTGTCCAAAGCACATTGTTCCAGAAGTCCTGGTCATTGTCTAGGTGTTCTCTGGCCAACTTTAGTCTTGCCCTGATGTTTTTTTGACAGCAAGGGTTTCCTTCTTGCACACCTCCCATGAAAATCAAACTTGTGCAGTCTCTTTCTGATGGTAGATGCATGTATCTTGGCATCAACTGTGGCAAGAGCTACCTGTAGGTCCCGTGATGACATTGTAGGATTATTGGAGACTTCTTTACACATCTTGTAAAGGACGGCCTGACCTGGCCATGTTGGCAGTTGTTTTGAATGTTCACCACTTGTAAATGATTTTCCGGACAGTGGAATGGCTGATTTCTAATTGTTTTGAGATCGTTTTAAATCCCTTCCCAGACTCATATGCATCTATAACATTCTTTCTGAAGGCCTCAGAGAGCTCTTTAGATCTCACCATGGTGATACCACTCACTTCAACAATCAAGAGCAAAACGAAATAATGTCTGAGATTTAAATAAAACTCCAATGTCCTCTAACTTAGGTGTCCTAACTTTTTCCTCACAATACATTTCTATTTTTGTTCATTACATTTTACAACTTGTGTTTAAAAGTATTTTTTTAACATTTTATTTGTTTAGTTATATAAGCTCCATCTCTCAACACTGTTATGAAGCTCAGATGTTCATATCTTTAAATATGTTCAAAAAGACAAAGGTTTTCATGGGATGTCCTAACTTTTTTACATGACTGTATATTTAGGGGGGATAAGATGTAATTTAAATATATCATTTTTATACTGTATGTTACCAAGTAACTAAAAAACAGTATATTCAGTACTCAGTCATTAAAGGTATTCTGCCCAACATCACATTGAACTATATCTCTTGCTCCATCGCTTACTTCATTATAAATTTATAATAATAATTAATAGGGCAGTTGTAACCTAGCGGTTAAGGTACTGGACTAGTAATCAAAAGGTCGCTGGTTCAAGCCCCACTGCTGCCAGGTTGCTGCTGTTGGGTCCTTAAGCAAGGCTCTTAACCCTTAATTGCTCAGAGTGTATACTGTCACAGTACTGCAGGTCGCTTTGGATAAAGGCGTCTGCTAAATGCCAAAAATGTAAATGTAATAAAAAATAACAATTTGCATGACACACACAGTTAATCGAAAACTTAATTCTGCTTGTTTTAGTCCTATATTTCTAAAAGAGGAATGCACTGTTCTTTTCTAACCACTTCATTTAAACTTTACTGTGGAAAAAACAAGAACGTTTCATTTATGGAATTTTTCCAACCACTGCAATTCTGTTTACCCACACAAAGCAAACATGAGAAGCACCTCTGGCCCATTATCTCTTCTCATTTAAGAAGCTATGTAAACAAAAACAGGAAAAACCAGGTGTTTGTGGCTGAAGCACTTGTCAACCGCATTCAATGCCGTGAGAACTTCCAAGACCACACAAAGCTTTTAACCCCTAAGCTTAGGTCTAAAGTTAATTATTATCACCTTCCAATATTTACAATTTCCTTATATTTATATTAAAATATTAGAGCTCCAATTTACTAAGATCACAAATAAAGAGCATTATGCATGTAGTCTTATAGGTTGTGTGTAGTCATATGTCCTTTTTTTATGTCCTTTTTTTTTTGCATTGTTCCAAATTTTTCTCCCCAATCTAGTCGTATTCAATTACACGATTGCACTATGCTTCCTTTCTACTGATGCTGATCCCCACTGCTGATTGAGGAGAGCGAAACTGTCACACACCCCCTACGACAAGTGTGTAGTAGCCGACTTTTCACCCGCACGAAGCGAGTTCATATGCAGATCAGCTTTGTGTACGGAGAGCCACACCCTGTCCACTGCATTATTCCTCGACAATGTGCAGGTGCCATTAATCAGCCAGCAGAGGTCGTAAGTGCATCAGTTATGAGGTCCCTCTCCGGCCAATCGTTGTTCATACAGCCGCCCAGCCCAACCGGATGGCAGAGCTGACATTTCGAACTCATCAACTCTGGAGTGCTAGCGTGTTTTATCGCTGCGTCACGTCATATGACATTTTGCACATGACCATCATGAAGTGGTTAGTAAAAAGTTAATGAAGAAACTGTTGTAATATAATGTGGTCATGTGATTTTGGTTAAATTCTGTATACATTTAAATTAATTCAATTAAGGGTAAAACTTTCCATGTGGTTAAATAGTAGAATATAAGATTGGGCAATCACTTCATTTTGTAATGCAAAAAAACAAATAAACAGTACTTGACAGTGACATGACAATGTGTGTGTGTGTGTGTAAATGTGTGTGTGTGTGTGTGTAAATGTGTGTGTGTGTGTGTGTGTGTGTAAATGTGTGTGTGTGTGTAAATGTGTCAAAGGGGAAAGCTTGGCACGGTAATCCTTGCTTATTGCAGAAAGCAACTGCACAGAGCATTTTTAGAAACAAGCCGGGGAACTCCTGCTAAGACCTGGCAACCCCATCAAAGAGTTTGCCCAAGGGAAATTCGTAATAAATGGGGAGAAACTATTAAGTTCCTGAGTAATGAAGACCTATATGATACACTGGCACACAACACCACTTGTCTGCATTCAGGGAATTCTCATGGTTCTTCAAAGGAGAAGCATTACTTCCTCTTCACTTTGTTTCCAATTAGTTTTATAATAATAGGAAACATTTCGTCCTGCTGGGTGCCAGCCTCATGCTTATTTACATGTTTTTATGTGTGTGTATGTGTTTGTTTTACCAGGCTGAACGTGTTAATGCTCATAAACAGATGTCTTCCAGCACTAGGTATTCATACAGCCTGTATTAACTTTTGGCTTATAAACTCTGCCAGTGAGAATTTTCACACTCTTCTGACGAAGAAAAAAACTGAGAAGATATAAAACAGCTTAGCTGTAAAGTTTACCCAACAGTAGGACCAGATTACATAAAATTTTAATGAAATAGAAACCCAGTGTTGTTAAAACATTCACATTGAGTGATTTCAGATGATTAAAACATAATACTGCAAAATATTACAACCCCAAATCAGAATAAGTTGGGGCAGTGTGGAAAAGGCAAATAAAATGAAATAAAAATGCAGTGTTCCTTACATTTACTTTGCCTTTTATTTGATTGCAGACAGTCTGAACCTGAGATATTTCATGTTTTGTCTTCTCAACTTCATTTCATTTATTAATAAACATTTATTCCTGCATTTCAGGCCTGCAACACATTCCAAAAACAGTCAGGACAGGGGCAGTTTAGAGCTAGTAATGAGGTGAAAAACTAAATAAGTCTTTAATGAACAAATATGATCAGAGGATCTCCAGTTTGTCAACAAATGTGTGAGAAAATGATTGAAATGTTTAAAAACAATGTACCTCAAAAAAGGATTGGAAGAGATTTGCATATTTCTCCCTCTACAGTGCATAATGTCATTAAACCATTCAAGGAATCGGGAGGAATTTCAGTGTGTAAAAGCCAAGGCCGCAAACTTAAGCTAAACGCCCGTGATCTTCCATCCCTCAGACGGCACTGCATCAAGAACCACCACTCAACAATAGCTGATATAACCACATGGGTGAGGGATTACTTTGGCAAACCTTTATCAAGCACTACAATACGGAGTTACATGCACAAATGCCACATAAAACTTTACTGTGCAAAAAAGAAGCCTTATGTTAACTATGTCCAGAAGCGGTGATGACCTCTCTGGGATCTGAGGCATCTAGGATGGACCATCACACAGTGGAAATGTGTATTGTGGTCAGATGAATCAGCATTCCAGGGTTTTTTTGGGGGGGGAAATGGACACTGTGTGCTCAAGTCCAAAAGCCAGGGTCTGTCATGGTATGGGGCTGTGTCAGTGCCCTTGACAAAGGTCATTAACACTTCTGTGATGGCAGCATTAATGCAGAAAAGTACATTGAGATCTTTTCCAGGGACGTCCATGCATTTTTCAACAAGACAATGCAAAACCACATGCTGCACACATTACAAAGGCATGGCCTGCCTGCAGTCCTGACCTATACCCAATGGAGAACGTGTGGAGAATTTTGAAACAAAAAATGCGACAATGACGACCCTGTACTGTTGCACATCTTAAGACGTGTTTGCAGGAAGAATGGCACAAAATAAAACATGAAACACTAAATCACTTGGTATCCTCGGTGCCAAAACATCTTTTAAGTGTGGTGAAAAAAATGGCAACATTACAAAGTGGTAAACGCTTTACTGTCCCAACTTTTTTTGGAATGTGTTGCAGGCCTGAAATGCAGGAATGGATGTTTATTAATAAATGAAATGAAGTTGAGCAGACACAACATAAAATATCTCAGGTTCATCCTGTCTGCAATCAAATAAAAGTCAAAGTAAATGTAAGAAACTTACATTTCTTTTTTTATTATTATTTGCATTTTCCATGCTGTCCCAACTTTTCCTGATTTGGGGTTGTATTTATTTTATTCCAGGGACAAATAATTTAGGTGCCCCCCAAACTGTTGCACCATCTTTAACAGCAACAGTCTTTCACATTACCATTACCAGGAACATTTGGATATAAAATGCTCATTGCTGGTCTTACCAAAGAATCTCTGGGTTCAAGTCAGAACTTTGAGTATGTCAGTTCAAAACTTTAATTTTGTTTATTTTCAACCATTTAGATTTGAATCTGCTGTTGGGTTTTGAAACGCTCTGGTGCGTAACTTAATCAGCCTGCGCTTTAGCTCATGGACAGATGGCCTAAAAAATTTTCTCAAAACCTTTCTGATACATAGCTGAATCATTCCCTCAATAATGTCAAGTCTTCCAGGGTCTGATGCAGCACGGCACCCCAACATCATCACAAAACCATTGCCAAGTGTGGCTGTTGGTATAATGTTCCTCCTGTGAAATCTATGTTTAATTTTTACCAGCCACGATCACAGTTTTGAATCTTCTGTTTATAAAACTTATTCCAAAAGGGTTCATTTTCTAGCTGCTTTCTTGCAAATGCCAGGCTACCACTAAACATTCATAATCAACTTTTCTCTTTGCTACCCTGCTGTAGATTTCATTTTTGTATGTATGTGTTGTCATTACTGTGTGTATTGTTGCTTAGACAATGGACAATACTTTGCAGACTGGTCACTTTTAGATTTACTACTGTTTTATGTTTCCTCTATTAAGAGATAATCCTGGGCGGCACGGTGGCTCAGTGGGTAGCGCTGTCGTCTCACAGCAAGGTCCTGTATTCGATCCCCCTGTGGAGCAGTTCGGGTCCTGTCTGTGTGGAGTTTAAATGTTCTCCCCGTGCCTGTGTGGGTTTCCTCCGGGTGCTCCTGTTTCCTCCCACAGTCCAAAGACATGCAAGTGAGGTGAATTGGAGATACAAAATTGTCCATGAAAATTGTCCGTGAAATAATGAATCTTAAAGGTTAACATGTAAAGGTTAAGGTGTAAAGGTTAACTACCTGTTCTGTCATGAATGTAATCAAAGTGTGTATGATGTTAAAATCCTAATAAACAAACAAACAACTTTTTTCTCAACTCTCCTGGATTTCCTTTGGATTGTAGCACAGTGCTTTGTAGTAGCCTTGTTTCTACACACATTGTCCATTTTATCAGCTTCACTTACCATATAGAAGCACTTTGTAGTTCTACAATTACTGACTGTAGTCTATCTGTTTCTCTGCATGCTTTGTTAGCCTGCTTTCACCCTGCTTTCATGGTCAGGACTCTCCCAGGACCACTACAGAGTAGGTATTATTTGGGTAGTGGATCATTCTCAGCACTGCAGTGACACTGACATGGTGGTGGTGTGTTAGTGTGTGTTGTGCTGGTATGAGTGGATCAGACACAGCAGCACTGACAGCACCCCAGCCAACAGCACCCCGTGGGCAGTGACCACTGATGAAAGTCTAGAAGATGACCAACTCAAACAGCAGCAATAGATGAGCGATCGTCTCTGACTTTTCATCTACAAGGTGGACCAACTAGGTAGGAGTGTCTAATAGAGTGGACAGTGAGTGGACACTGTATTTAAAAACTCCAGCAGCGCTGCTGTGTCTAATCCACTCATACCAGCACAACAAAGCATGCAGAAAAACAGATGGACTACAGTTAGTAGTTGTAGAACTATAAAGTGCTTCTATATGGTAAGTGGAGCTGATAAAATGGACAGTGAGTGTAATGTAATGTTATGTAATGTTATGGCTGATCAGTGTTTCAGTAATATGATGTTTATTTAATTATCATGTCCTTAGGACCCTGTTTCTGTGACAGATCTACTGTACGTAATATTTATTGGCTGGTTTTAATCACAACAGTCCAATTAAATTACACAAAGAAACAACCTGATATTAAGGTTTTAGGGTTCAAGCCACACAGCCACTAAGCTGTAAATGTTGGACCCATGTTCAAGGTCCTAAACCCTCAAATGTCTCCATTAAGTCACTTAAAAAGTGTTTGTTCTGTTGGCTACTTTTGACGGTAAAAAGACCAATGCTGCCTAATACATTTAATGTTTTCCAGTACAGTAAATAACATGGGCCTCCCTTTTAAAAAAGAAATGTGATTTAATAGGGATACACAACTTAAACCAATACAGTATGCTATTGCATCTTGGCCTCTAGACCTTAAGTAACTTTAATTCTAGGTGCTTTTTAACTAAAATAATTAGTAGTTACATTTCATTGCAGTTTTACAGTGACATTTATTGCATGTAGATTTGTGTTTGTATATGACATGGTTGCTAAGAAGTTTGATGCCAGTGTAGTTAAGGAGCTGAACAGGGTTAGTGTATAACTGTCATAAATTACTGCAACAAGTCTGTTCTTTAAAAAGAGATTTTCTTTTTGACTGTATAATCTAAATGTATTGCCAGAGGGACCACATAGCTTGAACCAGATGTGAAATTTGCTGTAAGTATTGCATGCACACACGCATACGGTATGTATTACACTCGAGCTGCAGTACTCGAATTTGTACACACTTACATATATATTACACAAAGAACCATGTTCTTAGAGGCCACCATACACAGCACTAACCATTAAACCATAGAGACCAGACACAATCTACTCCTCCACCCTCATTCAGGTCCATATCTTCACCTTCAAATGTCCTTTAAGGTCCTCATAAGAGCAAATTAGTGTTTCATTTTAAAGAAAAGCACAGCTTTGTGTTATTTAGGCATCACCCAGCTATTACTTACAGCTATGGTTAATAATAATCTGTTCACTAACTTTACCTCCATGGTTGAGGCGCATCAGGATCAGGTGTGTATACACCGATTAGCTATAACATTAAAACCTCCTCCTTGTTTCTACACTCACTGTCCATTTTATCAGCTCCACTTACCATATAGAAGCACTTTGTAGTTCTACAATTACTGGCTGTAGTCCATTTGTTTCTCTGAAAGCTTTGTTAGCCCCCTTTCATGCTGTTCTTCAATGGTCAGGACCCCCACAGGACCACTACAGAGTAGGTATTATTTGGGTGGTGGGTCATTCTCAACACTGCAGTGACACTGACATGGTGGTGGTGTGTTAGTGTGTGTTGTGCTGGTATAAGAGGATCAGACACAGCAGCTGATGGAGTTTTCAAACACATCACTGTCCCTGCTGGACTGAGAATAGTCCACCAACCAAAAATATAGCACCCTGTGGGCAGCATCCTGTGGACTACAGTCAGTAATTGTAGAGCTATAAAGTGTTTCTATATGGTTAGTGGAGCTTATAAAATAGACAGTGAGTGTAGAAACAAGGTGGTGATCATAATGTTATGCCTGATCAGTATATATATATATATAGTTATCTGAATGAAGTGTTGAGATTAAAACCGTAGGCTTGATCTGTATATTTGAAATGCAACAGCGCCATCTAGAGCCTAGTAACAGTTCATTTAAATACCTGGGCCTAACTCAATTTGACACAGACGGCTGGTCAAACAGTTTGTACCTGGCATTCTTGTACAATCTTATAATGCTCTCCTATGGCACAATAGCATACTATACTATACTATACTAGCAACTGTTAAATCTTAGAACAACACCATTGCCATTTTATTCAATTAATCATTTAACCTCGCTTACTTATTACCCAAGAAGGGGTGGGGGTAGACAGGACAGTGCACGTTGAAAAGTGTCAAGTCATGGGATGGTTGCAAAACTATTTATACCAGCACTGAGGTACACAGAGAGATCTGGTTCCTCTCCAGCTAAGTATTTACAAATGCCTTTCTTAACTATCACGGCCAGTGATAGCTCAGTGGTTAAGGTACTGGACTAGTAAACAGAAGGTTGCCGGTTCAAGCCCCGCCACCACCAAGTTGCCACTGTTGGGTCCCTGAGCAAGGCCCTTAACCCTTAATTGCTCATCGTGTCCCGCTCATTGTGTAAGTCGCTTTGGATAAAAGCGTCTGCTGAAAATGTAAATGTTAACTACAATGTTAATTCCAAGGTGTACGTAAGTAATTTAATTATATATAAATACAAAAAGCAGTTATTTGTAAATATACTATATTTTAATACTAAAACATTTTTTTTTACAAATTACTGCTTTTTGTCGTTCACAAGTTGTCAACACAGTCATGGACAGTTTTGTGTATCCAATTCACCTCACTGTGCGGCATGGTGGCTAAGTGGGTTTCCTCCAGGAGCTCCGGTTTCCTCCCACAGTCCAAAAACATACAGTCAGGTTAATTGGAGACACTGAATTACCCTATAGGAGAATGGGTGTGAATGTGTGTGTGTGTGTTTGTGTGTGTGTGTCTGCCCTGCGATGGAGCTGGGATAGGCTCCAGCACTGCCCCCGTGACCCTAATTGGATAAGCAGTTAAGACAGTGAGTGTCAGCATGTCTTTGGACTGTGGGAGGAAACCAGAGCTACCAGAGGAAACCCACACAGACACGGGGAGAACCTGCAAACTCCACACAGAAAGGACACACAGAAAGGACACACAGAAAGGAGCCCCACCTGGGGATCAAACCCAGGTCCTTCTTGCTGTGAGGCGACAATGCTACCCACTGAGCCACTGTGCCGCCCCACACCTTGGAATTTAAGTATAAGATAAGTATTTGATGCCATGATTGTCTTAATTTTAAAGGCATCTAATGTGATGCCTTCAAAACAGTTGGTGAGAACAGGGTAATGTCACTGGTAAGGTAACGTTGCACAGATGAACAGGTGAAAATGTAACAGGTGATCCAATCATAACTGGTAATAAAAGAAGCAGCAGAAACAGTAGGTCAGTTGTTTGTGATCCTTAACTTTAGGAACAATGTTTCCTAATGCATGACTGCAAGAAATTTGTGGATTTCACAATCTACAGTTAGAAGCATAGTTCCATTAAATCCAGAGAATCCAGAGGAATCTCTGTGTTTAGGGCAAGTGACCTTTTATGAGCTGTAGTCTGACAAGTCTTCTTTCAAGCGTTTTTTGAAAATAATAAGAAAATGCAAGTGCTGGACTGGCCTGTCTCTCATTGAAAGCATGTGGTGCATTGTAATGCACAAGAGTTAAATCAAGCATGAATTGGGAAAGAATGTACCATAACAACTACAACAATTGGTGTCATCAGTTCTTAATAATACAAGGGATCTTCAAAAAGTTTCCATGCTTTTATATTTCGGTTGGAAACGGTGAGGGTGGGAGGAGTAGTAATTGGTTGTGTCTGAGAGAGAGCTTATAGTCCAGATTTAGAGCCATCTGATTTCCACCTCTTTAGACGCTCAATGAAGCTTTAAGGGGAAGAAGATTTTCATGTGATGATGATGTGACATCAGTGGCTACGCTTAACCAAAAACTAAAATGGTATGTCGCTGGGAAAAATGCATCGGAAGGTAACTGTATAGAAAAGTGATGTAAATTTTTTTGGAAATTCTAAATAAATAGAGTGTGGACACTTTTTGAAGAACCCTCATAATATTAAAAGTAAGTAACACAGTATATTTATATATATATTTAAAAATCAATTTAACTTATTAAGTTGTTCAATTGAAACAATACATTTCTAGTCTTTTCTAATGTTTTCAGTTGAACATGAGTCAAAAACTATTCACAAATCAATGCTATTTGTTTTATTTCAACTTCTCCTGCTGTTGAAACTCACTGGAACTGGGTTGGAGTTTAACTCTCATAATGGCAGTTCAGATTTAGATCATCCTGTTATTACCATTCTGTCTGACAACTCTGACACTGACACAAATGACAGGCTAAAAGAAATATAGACATATAATAGTTATAATAATAATAATAGTAATAATGAAAATAATGATAATAATAAGATAAATAGAAGAAGAGAATAATAATACTAATCTATTTAAAATGCTTCTTTAGTAAGATAAAAAGGTTCCTAGTGGCACCTTACAACATGAATATTATGTCAATATGCAAACTACACAATTGGTAGTGTCTGTCTCTACTTTAATATAAATTGGAAAATCACTAACAATAAAATATCGCAAACAAATTAAATTTGTATTACAAAGTATGTAAGGATATTGGGGACAAGTGTTCACTTTAAATAACAAAATATATCACAGACAATTAAACATTAGGAAAGATAAGAGTGCTACCCTGTAATAGACTGCCACCTCTTCCAGGTTGTATTTATGTCTTGCTCAGACAGAAATACACTTGTATCTTGCCGTGTCTTGCTGAGTTAGCTCTAAACCAACACAACCCTAATCGAAATAAAAACAATACTATTGTAAGTGAACAAAACAAAAGCATTCTATTAAAATTGGTTTGCTATTTCGGTTGACAAAATTCACAGTCAAATGTTTAATACAAAAGGACACCACTGCTTATGTACCACTGTAGGACCTTTCTGTGTGGAGTTTGCATGTTCTCCCCGTGTCTGCGTGGGATTACTCGGGGTGCTCTGGTTTCCTCCCACAGTCCAAAGACATGCAAATGAGGTGAATTGGAGATACTAAATTGTCCATGACTGTGTTTGATGTGACCTTGTGAAGTGATTTACCTTGTGTAATGAGTAACTACCGTTCCTGTCATGAATGTAACTATAGTGTAAAACATGATGTTAAAATCCTAATAAACAAACATACAAACCACTGTAGGAAAACAGTTTTTTAGCTCATTGCAATGTTTGTACAGCTGCGCATCCGCTGAGACTACAGGTAGTGGAAACAGAAGCAGCGGTATGCTTCCCCTGAGAAAACAGCAATGCTAATGAATATTCCATTTCACTGGCTTTGGCCCTTTGTAGACTTTTCAAATCATGTCCTAAACATGTTATGTATGCGATGTACCTTTCTGTTTCTCTGTCTTGCACACCTGAGTTAACCGAAGAAATGAATCAGTTTGGAATCTCCTGACTGGATCTGTTGTTTGTTTTGTTATTTTTATACTTAATAATACCTACCTAATATAAATCTAATATACAGGGTGGGCCATTTATATGGATACACCTAAATAAAATGGGAATGGTTGGTGATATTAACTTCCTGTTTGTGGCACATTAGTATATGGGAGGGGGGAAACTTTTCAAGATGGGTGGTGACCATGGCGGCCATGCTTGGTTTTAACGTAACTTTATTCTTTCATGAGTTATTTACAAGCTTCTCTTTGTTTACAGCCATTGACATGTCGCAGAGGTTAACACGTGAGGAGCGGATAGAAATTGTGTTGATGTCTGGTGAACGCAGTACCCGGGTCATTGCAGCAGATTTCAATGCAAGACACCCTACGAGACCACCCATCTCCCATGCTACAGTTAGCAAACTGCTTGCCAAGTTTCGTGACACTGGTTCAGTGTTGGATTTGCCAAAATGTGGACGCATGAAAACTGTCACTAATGAAGAAACATCAGTGGCTGTCCTAGCTTCATTCAGCAAGAGCCCACAGCGTAGCACTCGCTGCATGTCACTGGAGAGTGGCATCAGTCGAACATCCCTTTGGCGCGGATATTAGCTACTCACAAATGGCACCCTTACAAACTCCAGCTGCTGCAGCATCTCAACGAGGATGACCCAGATCGGCGCACTGAATTTGCAGAATGGGCAAAACAAAAATTGGAACAGGACCCTCAGTTTACACAGAACATTTTGTTCAGTGATGAGGCAAACTTTTATGTGAATGGTGAAGTTAACAAACAAAACCACCGCTATTGGTCTGACACTAACCCACATTGGATAGATCCCTCCAAGACTGTTGGAACATAAAAATTGATGGTATGGTGTGGTATATGGGGTACAAAGATAGTGGGGCCATTCTTCATCAATGGAAACCTCAAGGCCACTGGATATTTGAAATTGCTACATGATGATGTGTTTCCCTCTTTATGCACTGAAGCTGGCACGTTCCCTGAGTTTTTCCAGCAAGATGGTGCACCACCACATTATGGGTGTCAGGTCCGAGCATTCCTAGATGAACAGTTTCCTGGAAAGTGGATTGGTCGTCGTGGGCCAGTTGAATGGCCCCCAAGGTCTCCCGATCTGACCCCCTTAGACTTTTATCTTTGGGGTCATCTGAAGGCAATTGTCTATGCTGTGAAGATACGAGATGTGCAGCACCTGAAACTATGGATACTGGAAGCCTGTGCTAGCATTTCTTCTGCGGTGTTGCTATCAGTGTGTGAAGAGTGGGAGAAGAGGGTTGCATTGACAATCCAACACAATGGGCAGCACTTTGAACACATTTTATAAGTGGTCAGAAACTTGTAAATAACTCATGAAAGAATAAAGTTACGTTAAAACCAAGCACACCATTGTTTTTCTTGTGAAATTCTCAATAAGTTTGATGTGTCACATGACCCTCTTCCCATTGAAAAAACTAAAGTTGGATCCAAAATGGCCGACTTCAAAATGGCCGCCATGGTCACCACCCATCTTAAAAAGTTTTCCCCTTCCCATATACTAATGTGCCACAAACAGGAAGTTAATATCACCAACCATTCCCATTTTATTTTGCATGTCGGTTTTTAAAAACTCTGTCTAGGTTTTGCACTGCATTGTCAAAGAGCAGAACAACATTGAGAATGTGTTAGAATTTACAACCCCAAATCCCAAAAGTTGGGACAGCATGGAAAATGCAAATAATAAAAAAACACAGAGTTTCTTACATTTACTTTGACTTTTATTTGATTGCAGACAGGATGAACCTGAGATATTTCATGTTGTGTCTGCTCAACTTCATTTCATTTATTAATAAACATCCATTCCTGCATTTCAGGCCTGCAACACATTTCAAAAAAAGTTGGGACAGTAAAGCATTTACCACTTTGTAATGTTGCCATTCCTTTTCACCACACATACAAGACGTTTTGGCACCGAGGATACCAAGTGATTTAGTGTTTCAGCTTTTATTTTGTCCCATTCTTCCTGCAAACATGTCTTAAGATGTGCAACACCGCCCCATACCATGACAGACCCTGGCTTTTGGACTTTTTGCAGATAACAGTCTGGATGGTCCTTTTCGTCTTTGGTCCGGAGCACACAGTGTCCATTTTTTCCAAAAAAGACCTGGAATGCTGAATCATCTGACCACAATATACGTTCCCACTGTGTGATTGTCCATCCTAGATGTCTTCAAGTAGTCGACGCCACTTCTGGACATGGTTAACATAAGGCTTCTTTTTTAGCACAGTAAGGGTTTAAGTGGCATTTGCGCATGTAACTCTGTATTGTAGTGCTTGAAAAAGGTTTGCCAAAGTAATCCCTCACCCATGTGGTTATATCAGCTATTGTTGAGTGGCGGTTCTTGATGCAGTGCCGTCTGAGGGATTGAAGATCACGGGCGTTCAGCTTAAGCTTGCACCCTTGGCCTTTACACAGTGAAATTACTCCTGATTCCTTGAATGGTTTAATGATATTATGCACTGTAGAGGGAGAAATATGCAAATCCCCAATCTTTCTTTGAGGTACATTGTTTTTAAACATTTCAATCATTTTCTCACACATTTGTTGACAAACTGGAGATCCTCTGATCATCTTTGCTCATCAAATACTCAGTTTTTCCTGGGTGCTGCTTTAGTTCCAAACCATGATTACAATCACCTGTTGACATTAGCTATTTGGACACACATCATTATTTAGTTTTTTCACCTCATTACTAGCCCTAAATTGCCCCCATCCCAACTTTTTTTGGAATGTGTTGCAGGTCTAAAATGCAGGAATGGATGTCTATTAACAAATGAAATATCTCATGTTAAAACTGTCTGCAATCAAATAAAAGTCAAAGTTTATGTAAGGAACACTGCATTTTTATTTAATTTGCATTTTCCGTACTGTCCCAACTTTTTCTGATTTGAGGTTGTAATACTGAAATATAGAACCACACAGTTTGCATGTTGGTTCTAAAAACTTTGCTCAAACATTAGAACCCTCATCCCCAGAAAGTCTCGAACCATTGACTAAGTAACCTTAAAAGAGGCTTTATTGTCGGGGTACATGTGGCAAGAGAGTCATTAAAAAGTATGCCAGTGTTTTAGTGATTAAAATCTGCATCTGCATCTATGGGACAGATATTAGAAAATAATGTTGGAAATTAAAATTGAAGATCAACATTCAGGTGATTGTTGAATGTTGAAAATTAATCAATCAATAAGATAAAGCAATTAATGAATTAATCATGTAATTAATTCAAAGTGATTCTGACTGGTAACAATATCAATATGAAGAAACACTTTATTTGAATGGGATTGGTCTTTTTCAAGGTGATAATGCTCTCTAGCACAGGTCATAAGACATCATTAAATGATTTAATTGGATCAGACCACAACCCAGATATATGAGAAATGGTATTTCAGTCCTTAAGCAGCGTTCACAGACTTATGGAATGAAGGTAAAAACACAATGAAGCTGTTCTGGTTTTCTGTCACTCATCTGTATGTTAACTGTCTGCAAAGACTTGCTGTGCATTTGCTATCAGTCTCAAGTGCTTTCTTATTAAATATTTCCTTGTTTTAGATACAGAGTTCTGTGTATCTTGTCCTGTGGGTTTCCCCGTGTTTGACCCATGCTATTCTCTTGATTTATGATCATGGATATTCCTAGTGTTACCCTTTCTGCCTGTTACCTGACACTCTGCAATGGACTTCGACAGTGATTTATGGAATGCCCCAAATAAATAATGTCAAGTGTATGCACTTGTGTACTGCTTTTAATCAGCACAAATTACACAACCGTTTTATCTGAGTAATATCTAAATGTGAAGCACTACCACACTGCACCTCTAAAGATTTAGCTAATTCCCAAGGGCCATAAAAACTGTCAAATCAGATTTCAAGTAGCAGTGGTTTTAACAATATTTTGGCACACACACACACACACACACACACACACACATTGCAAGGCTGTCAGTTGTAGATAAGCCTTATCTAAAACTGGGTCTGTTAAATGCCACTGTCACATCTGAAACTAACAGTTACTCAACAGTTAGTAATGTGTTGAAAAGGCAAGAATCTTAAGTGATAATGCCACGTTGCTGTAACTAGGTTGCATTTAGCATTTTTTCAATTATTTGTCTGTGTGCTTGTAAGAATTTTTTCTTGGTTGTGATTTTTAAACACCTCACTGTCACTGCTGGACTGAGAATAGTCCACCAACCAAAAATATCCAGCCAACAGCACCCTGTGTGCAGCGTCCTGTGACCACTGATGAAGGTCTAGAAGATAACCAATTCAAACAGCAGCAATAGATGAGCGATCGTCTCTGACTTTACATCTACAAGGTGGACCAACTAGGTATGAGTGTCTAATAGAGTGGACAGTGAGTGGACACGGTATTTAAAAACTCCAGCAGCACTGCTGTGTCTTATCCACTCATACCAGCACAACACACACTAACACACCACCACCATGTCATTGTCACTGCAGTGCTGAGAATGATCCACCACTCAAATTATACCTACTCTGTAGTGGTCCTGGGAGAGTCCTGACCATTAAATAACAGCATAAAAGGAGGCTAACAAAGCATGCAGACAAACAGATGCACTACAGTCAGTAATTGCAGAACTACAAAGTGCTTCTATATGGTAAGTGGAGCTGATAAAATGGACAATGTGTGTAGAAACAAGGAGGTGGTTTTAGTGTTATGGCTGATCGGTGTAAATTGCGGAGGGACGTGTGGCAGGGGATTTAGTCAAAAGCATGCCAGTGATGTAGTGATTAAAATCTGCACTGGTATCTATGGGACAGACAACATTATCCATAATGTATACCACAGCAACTATAACACTGCTTTGGTTATTAATTATAATGATTTATAAACTAACAATTAAGAAACTGTTATGTACCATTTTTCTTAAGAGAGCTTTCTTAAGGAAACTAACAGACATACAACATCAAACACTGGCATTATGTCGCAAGTTGTGACAAAATAATTGTGTCATGTGGTGGTGCTTCATGATAGAGACATGAACGCAATTCCAGCATACTTAACCAAGACAGAAAAATAATGTTGTGACTAAAAAGCCACAATTAAAAAGTGGAAAATAATAATTGAACAACTGAACGACATACAAGTTTGACCTTCAGCCAGGTTTATCAGCCAGATGAACAACAAACACACAAGGAGTGTGTGTTCCAACACTATCTCTAAAAATAGATTTTTGCAAAAACACTTTCCGCCTTGGCAGGAGGAACTGGTAGTCCTGTTTTCAAACCATTGAGCCACAGATGTTTTATAGCACAGCTTCTTGCCAACAGGTAATCTAGCCAACAGAGTCAACAGCATATCACATTTGCTGACTAATAGCAGACAGGGCTTTAATAAATTACTTGTTTACTAGTGCAGTATATCCATGATCATATAAACAACTGATTATCAAAATATTTTCTGCTCTGATTTAGTACTTAGCATCTACACACCATGCTTAACAAAGACCAACAGCAGAAATAAATCTAGTTGTCTAAGTTTTCTTACCTGACCAGAGGCTGAGGGTTCCCTATCACCCTGCATTCCAGGCGAATTGGGCTCCCCTCTGCCACTTCTTGGCTCTTTAGCTTTTGCGTGAACCGAGGAGGAGCCATTGTCCCATCCATGCTGATCTCACCAACCTGATGCTCATTCCCAGCTACTCCTGAATCTATCCCTGGCTGTCCTCTGAAAGCTTCCCCTTGCTGGACCCCGGAGGATGAAGAAAAGGATGAGGATGATGAAGAGGACTGAGCCTGCTGCATGGCCAAGCGATGGCTTCTCGGGGACAGGTAGCCGCTGTCTGGCGAAGACGAGTCCTCTTCTTCTTGGTGATCCAAGCGGCCAGACCCTTTGAAGATAGAGGAAAGCTCCTCAATGAAGGTGGCAGCCCTACTACAAAACTCAGTGGTAGAAGCAGCTCTCTCATTGACCTCCAGACCACCATGGACCAACCGGGGACGTTCTTGCTTGTATATGGGCGTGATCGGTTTGTTGTAGGCAAACTTACCAGGCAAGGCTGCAGATCCAGGTCCTGCACAGGCATGAGTGGGTCTGTTGAACTGAACATTTTGACTGGATGTGACCTTAGCAAATGTAGCCTCAACTGGTTTTGATGTTGTATTGTCGATTGAATCCTGTTGTGTTGTGTCATTGATCTCTGAATGAAGCAGTTGATTCTCTGTTGAGGTAAAAGACTGAGGAGTAGTGTTTTGAGGAGATGAGGGGGATTCCAGTGCACTGGGTAAGGAAGCAGTAATTGGAGGATCTGCCGAATCACAGGGATCCTCTGCATCACTCATGGCCTCTCGAGCCAGGTCCAGACTTCGATTAATTTCGTCCTGGCTGAGGAATGCAGAAAGTTCCAAAAAGTCTCCATCATCTCCCTCAAAATTGGCTAGGTAAACGTTGCCATCTGAGGATGCTTCTAAAAACAAGCCCCCATCTCCCTCCATAGGCACACCCCCTGGGGGACAAGCTTCCTTTAGAAGCATTGAGAGAGGGCGTGTGTTATTTCGGCTCCCATCCTGCATCCTGCAACAAACGCAAAGAGAAATGTCTTAATTAATTGATTCTCTTTACCTAAGTACCTTAATGAATACATTGTATCAAATAAATAATTGGGGAAGAGGGTTAAAAAGCTGAAATATTCTAAAGCTCACAAATATTGGAATGAAGATTCGTGGAAAAAAGTATTATGGAAGGGCGAATTCAAGTTTTGGGTCAAATCGTTGACAATATGTGGTGCATTTGGCCTTCAGTGAAACATGGTGAGGGGTTTGTCCTGGTTTAGGGCTGCATTTCTGCCAGCGGTGTTGGCGATTTGATGAGATCATGAGTGCTCAAAAGTACAGACAGGTTTTAATTCATCACGCCATTCCTTCTGAAAAGCGCCTGATTGGGAATGGTTTTTCAGCATGAATATAATCCATGGACTGTCATGGACTGGCCTCCTCAGAGTCCAGATCTGAATAGTGTAGATGCACTAGGACAGAGAGATAAAAGACAGCCTGAATCTAAAGTAGAACTCTGGGAAATGCTAAAAAAAAAGACTGGTATAGGGCACTCAGATGACTAAGTGGTAAAACACACTAGCACACCAGAGCTGACATTTCAAACTCATCGGTTCGAAACTCCATCCAGCAGGCTCTGTGCCTACATGAACAACGATTGGCTGTTGTTCAAGGGCAAGGTGCCGGAGGACCTCATAACTGATGCAATTACGACCTTTGCTGGCTGATTGATGGCGCCTGCACAGAGACAGGGGATAATGGGGATTAGGGTGTGTCCACATATCCACATATAAACTTGCCTTGTGCAGGTGAAAAGATGCAGTCGGCTACTGCACACGTGTCAAAGGGGCGTGTGTTAGTCACGGCTCTCCTCAACATCAGTAGAGAGGAAGCGTAATGCAATAGGGTGACTGGATACAACTAGATTGAAGGAAAATTGGGGGGAAATGCAAAAATACAAAAAGGAACCTGGTATAGGTATATATAGCAGAAGATTACTTCAGAAAACTTTAGCACAGTCTCCAAAAATAGAGTTCAAAATGTGCTTAGTGCCAAAAGAGGTGTTATTAAATACTGACTGTAGAAGCCCTTTTGTTGTGAAAACCGTGCCTTTTTGCATACAGATTTTATTTTAATGTTTGTATCTTAATAAAGAGACTAAATAATCATTAAACTGTGCTAAAACAACAAAGCTAGTGGTGGCCTTATTCTTTAGCACAGTACTGTAATCTAGGATATACTGTACATTATATAAAATCTTCACTAAAAAGTGTTTTTGTTTTTGAAATATGAGGGGACAAGAAACAGCCAAGAAACAAGAAACAGCCAAGACAAGGGCATGTTTCCACAATCATAAGTTGTTAGAACACTAGAATGTAACTACACAATGCTTATGATCATTATCACCATGGCTTGTTCTAAAATCCAAAGCCAGTTCTATGTATAAAGTAGTTTTTTACTTTTACTTTATAGTGTTTAATGTTTTAAATACTATACCCACATTATTAAACAGCCTTTCTGATATAACATTTGCATTCACTGGATGGAAGGACTCTCAACAAACTAACCAGCATAAACCATGATTCATCCACACTCTCAGTTAGATAACAGGCAGTTGTTGTATAATTATTCAGGCATTCTTCAGGCACAGCTGATGGGTAAATACCTCAATTATATCATTGGCATTCAAAACAAAGTCTGAGCATTTTCTCTAGCTCACTGTCACCAGCTCACGTGCTATTATTTAATTTGTTGTTTTTTTTCTCAGTTAATGACCATATCCATATAAACACTTGATATTATTTATTTGTACTGTTTTATTGCAGCAGTGTGTTCATACAAAGAAAATTCGGGATGTGTTTGAAAGTTTTATAGAACAAAACACATGGAACCAGGGCCGGCAAATTGTGTCTTTGCCCCCCCAAGCAAAGCAGTCCAGAACCGGGGCTGCATGGAACCATGGGTAGGGTGTCCATACGTCCGGCTTCATCTGCCTGTTTGCAGTATGGCGCCTGGACGGACACGTATTTGTCCTCCTTTGGAAGCTTGTAACAATGGAACTGGATGCTTGTAACAATCATAATTAATTTGCCTTACGAACATGACAAAAGAAATGAGTTGTATATCATTGGATTAAAGCCACCACTTTTCTTAAGGCATCCACTATTTTATTGTTAAACTTCCAGCCCTGAAATGCTACTTAATAACTGTTCACACTGTAAACATGCCAAAACAAAAAACATAAAGCTCTGAGTGATCGGCTCACCACCCATTCAATTCAAAGAGTAAGAAAAGATTAATTTTATGCTTTTTGTAGTAAAATATCACAAGTAGACTCTAAATGTGGTGAGTAGAACATTCATTAATATCATCAATTTTCTATTTTATATCAAAATTTTATCAATTAAATCAGCCGTCCCCAGCCTTTTTGCACCATGGACCGGTTTCATATAAGATATAATTTCACGGACCGGCGGGGGCGAGGGGGATTTAGAATAGAATAACTATAGAATAGAAAATCTGTGTGAATCCTAAACTTTTTTCGCTGCAACGAGACACTGCCTGCACCTAGTGGTGATTGGGGACAATAACACCTGAAGAGTATTGAAAATTTAATTTATTTTGTAGCGATCTCTAATTATTTATTCTTTCTGTGCAGCCCAGTAATAAATGACCCGCGGACCGGTGGTTGGGGGCCACTGAATTAAAGTTTTAATTTTGTGTGGTGTAGACACTATCCTGACTACCCACTTTCATGCCCTTCTTTTTGGGGTCTGGTATCCTCCTTTTTTTGGATTATGGAAGTGGCTACCCTAAGCATGGGTAGAACATGTGAAATCCTAGTGCTACCATGTTGTCTGCCAATCACATCTACTACTCAAATGATTGTAAGATTATAAGATCGCACCATACATTCCTGCTGGCCAGCATGAATCAGTGCTCACCTGCTAATCCAGCATAAAGCAAACTCAGTTTAAACCAGCAAAAAGCAGATTTTGACATACAGAATCATGGATCCTTAGGGCCTGAGTTTGATCTCTGGTTATTTATTTTTTATATCCTAATGGGTTTCCCCAAAGTAGTCAATTTCTTTTCACACACCTTAAAAACATGCAGATGGAGGATTGGCTGCTCTATGTTGTCATTAGGTTTGAGTAAGATGTGGTACATCCCAAATCACATAGTGTGTATAACATAGTATGTCCAAATATGAACAACACCATGATTGACTTACAGCTTACAAAGTGACACTTTATTTACAAATTGCAAAGAACTGAAATTGTAATTTTAATGTTATTTATGTCAGTTAAATTAAACGATCAGCACAGCTAATTTAATGCCATTTTTTATAGAATCCAAGAAGGACATGGTTCTAAATTTTATATAAATAAGTAATCACATATTCAAGTTTGTTTGCTATGGAGGTGAAAGTGTAAAGACGCTCCTATTAGTACTCCTGTTAGTACTTGTTTATGCATAATTAAAATGCTAAAAAGATTCATTATTTTACGAAGATTATTTCATAGGTTCAAAATAACTAGTTTATTTTGAGAAGTATTTTTTACATAATTGCATGGATAGTGTTTATTAATTTATTGACTTTGGTAACTGCTTCACTTCATATTTTCATATTCATATTTTTATATTTATAGTTGCAGTGGATCCAGATTTTACCCAAAAACGATGAGTTTCCTCTAATAACAGTTCTAATTTATTCATATCCACTTCATTGGATTTAACTATGATAAATACTTTAACAGTGATTTATTCCATTACATTTCCAGGCATTTGTGCAGAAATACATAAATTCTTCCCCAGTGAAAGTGTTTGGCTGGATATATCACACGCTGGTGAAACATTAGTATGAAACTGGGGCAGCGTCTAAAAGGTAGTCGTCTCACGCCCAAATATATCATGTGTCTGAGAGAATACATATAATATGTGAACCCAGTTACTCGTGGGTGGAGGTGTGGGAGCGGGAACCAGTATCAGTTATGTGTATGAATTTACATCTGTATTTATCCTGAGTGTCTGACTGATGGCACAGGTGTCATAATGTCAAGCAGATTTCAAGTTTATGAAGTAGTGAATGAAAAGTTTGTATTAAGTATTTGGTATTACCTGGATTTCTACATTAATTACCTAAGGTTTAAGTCAGAATAATACACAAATAATGTTGCACTTGTTGCACTTTTTATGTGTCTGTTGACAGCAGCACAGTGGTGCAGCAAGTAATATTGGACCGCACAGAATTAGGTTGTATCATAATTTAAGACTGCTACGTTACCATAGGTCCTGGACAGTTTAAAGTCAATAAGGGACAGACAAACTGTATTCAGAAATGTTAATTTTAGACTGTCAGGGTAGCTGCACAGTAGCTGTCTGAGGCATAATAGGGGTAGGTGATGCAACAATTTAGTAATCAAAAACGTGATCAGTAAATAAGTAATAAAATAGTTTGGCATGACTACTACTACTACTACTTCACTGTTGTGCAGGTCTGGTCAGTAGCTGCTAGTTCCATACGTTTTCTAGGTTCTTTTGTGAAACAGTATTAGTAATTAATGAAGAAATAATGACTGACAAATGTTTTCTTGCAACTGTGTGTGGTGTGTGTCTGTGTGTGTGTCTGTGAGTGTGCGTGTGTGTGTGTGTGTGTTCTGTCATGGCGACCTGGAGGCCAGTTGTTATTTTTAATCCCTAAGGGGTATGTTTCACAGCTCTGAACTCTTTCCCACCCACAGAAAAAAGCACATACATACACATTTTCAGCACTATTTTAGAAATAAAAGAAGTTAAAGCTTAGTTTATATTATCTGGAATACAAAACCTGACTTACAGTCTAACTACAATCACACAAAATGATAAAAGTCATACTGACAGATTAACGGGTGTGATTTAATTACTGTTTATTTTATTGATGGACCTTATTGTACTATGGATTGTTATTTGTTTATATTAAGCATATAAAAGTTTTATCTTTTAACTCAGGATGCCAATAACATATTACTTTGTGTACAGAGAACAAAAATCAAACAATTAACACATTTAAAAAATTCTAATCAATTTAAAATCACATCACACATTGAGCAGTATTATATTACACAAATATATATAATATATATAATTTAAAGACAACAATAAAAGACAACAAAAAACCTTGATTCTCCTAAAACATTTATACTGTTTAATAAGCAAAATTGCTTCTCTTACCTTAAAGTTTTTAATTATCTGCGTCCCAGATTGTAGTAGTCCAGTTTTTTTATGTTATGTCTGTCAGTAAAGTAAAACAGTGGTACCTCTGTCCAAAGGATTGGTGTATTTTTCTTTTTGCTCTTTCCTATGAACTATAGACCCGCTGTAGAGCTTTACAGTGAACTAGTTAGGGTGCTGAACTGAGGCTGCAGAGTGCCCTGCTGTCCCAACTGTCCTGAGCCCTGACCGCTCACCCAACACAGCTAAATTTGGCCCCCATGGCTCAGGTTTCACATCTAGAGAGAGAGAGAGAGAGAGAGAGAGAGGAAGCAAGTCAGAGGCCTGTGGAGTGTATAACTCCTATGTACCTGCATCACAAATATATGCATACATCACTTTCTTTTACACACTTTCTTTGCCATAATTGCTGAATTGACATGATGTTTCTTTCTTATCGTCATTAAAACTTGGTAGCCTATGGTTGTTATGCAAATCAAAAATCAAATCAAGGTTTATTTGTCACATAAAGAGTCAGTACAACTGGCAGTGAAATGCTTTTTGTGACTGCTCGGCCACAGTAGTTACAAATCCAACAAATTAGACAAAAATATATATTTATACAAAAAAATAGAAATGTTTTAAAATCTACAAGTGTAGAAAAAATAGAAAAGAAGAAGAATAAAAAGAAGCTTAAATATAATTTAAAAATAGAAGTAATTTAAAGTGAACCAAGTGTGCGAAAGTGACAACAGTTGTGCAAGAACTGAACATAATATTGAATCTATATTGTGCAACATAATGCAATAGAGTTGTGAATATTTTACACAAATACAAATCTACAGTATATACATATATATACACACAACACAAATTGTGTGTATATACACAAATACAAATCTACAGTATATACATATATATATACACACACACACACACACATATATATACAGTATATATACATAAAACTTGTATACACACATTGAGTGTGATTACTTGCAGAGAACAGTCAGATAATGACACAAAATCATATCTGGCGGTAATTTAATTGTCAAGATTACATGCATTTTAGTAAACTAATAATGAAAAACCTTTAAATTTACATGAGTACGTCATTAATCACATTTCTCAGACATGTCACTACTTGTTATATGTTTAGTTTCTACAGTTTTTTATTAAAAAAAAACGAATTTACATAATTTATTCCTTTTTTAATAGCATCTTAATGTACTAAGGTTCTTTACAGCTTATTTATTTCAACTGTTTAACAACCAACATTTTTTAGTCAATATTACCATTTGATTACAGTAACAAGCCTACCTGTCGTGTTCATGTTGGACAGCAGGGAGGTGGAGGGGCAGACTGAATGAAAGTACAGTTCTCTTTAACCTACACTTCAAAGCATTCTCTGTGCCTGCTTAAGCATTGCTTACTTCATCTGGGGATGGCTCTTTATAATCGACCTGTGACTCAGCTCATTGTGACTCAGCTCACTGTTTTCCTGACGTTTGTCCTGTTGTCTTCTTGTCTTTGGTTGATTTGCTAGGCAGAAGGTAGGCCCAGCTTCTCTGGTCTTTTTAACAGCATTAATTGTATTTTTGCTGGCATTCCTGTGTGCAGCTATCACGAGAGACCTATCCTGGATTTGAGTGGTGTGCACTGATGGTAAGGCAGTTTCCTTGTTTTTTGAGATAGCTGCCGATTCACCTGCCGAGTTTTCCTCTTTTGGTTCCCTGTCAATCGCTGGTTGTAGCTCACTGGTGGATCAAGTAGCTGGCACAGTTGCAACCTTTTTATTTCTTTTAAAGTCTGTTCCTTATTAGTCTAACATATTATTAGTCTGACATATTTTCAGGTAAAAGTGCATATTAATAATAGTTTATTTGACCTGCTACTTGTAATTATATTAGTACTAATACTACTACTACACCTACAACTAATAATAACCATACACTACAAAAAAGGTCTTATAATGCTAACATAACTTAAAAGCAGCTAGTTAGTTGTTAATATTCTTATTACAAATACTGTAATAAATGCTAAACACTTGTTAAGGGTATTTATTAACAGTGATTTATACAAACACACAAGAACACAATAAGAATAAAAAAGCAGAGTGAATGCTACTGCTAACAATAACCCTGAAGTAATATGTGCTAATGCTAATTACAACCAAGACGTAACTATAATACTAAAGCTAATTATAATGACCAGTACTAAAGTTAATACCAAACTAAAAGTAATTCAATTGTTATTAATAATTGTAATGACTAAACTAACTGCTAAATACCCAACATCAAACTATAATGTTTATAAAATATAAAATACTATGATCATTTAAAATAACTATCTGAGAAGACTAGCTGTGGAAGACTAGGAGCAAAAGCACATGGGAAAGTGCAATGCTGTGCAATGTATTATGAGACTGGACTGGTACATGTAGCAGGTTAATCTCAGGAGAGAATCTAGTCCTTAGCTGGGATCCAATAGTGTTTTTGAGGACTATATCCCTCCAAGTTACTGGACATACTGGGGCTGTCTCTTTCTTCTGTGGGAGTCCAGATGAGCTCCAACTGTGTAGGCTGGTGCTCCATCTACTAAGGAAGGTGGGTGGTGCTACATTTGCAGGTATGGCTTCCTGCAGGGGACCAGGAATTACATGCCTGGGGATATATAGAGATGGAGTATGGGTAAAACTGAGAAGCAAGAAGGCAATTTTAAGGTATATGTCACTCTAATGATGCAATGACGGATCTTGAACAGTCATATGATTTGTGGTGACAGTTGAATGCTCGTAACTACAGTGACAAGCAGCTTGTAGTTTCTGCCTTCTTATAGCCCTCTCCAGCTGTTTCTGGGTTGGTATCCCAGGAAACACTTAAAGTAAGTAAGACCAGAAGAAGATTAATAAGGCAGTTCTGAACATACTCAGTCCAAAGCAGGAATTTACTCCATTCTTTTTGTCTTTGCAGTAGCTGTGGAAATAGTGCCCTGGCTCTTTGTCGAGCCTCGCCACAAACCGATGTTAATTCCCAACCACTCAATCAAGGTTCTTCGGACCTGGAGGTGAACTGTGGACCACAATTGGAGACTATGTTTTCTGGTAGGCCACAGTGGTAAGCAATTTACCCATTTGGTAGGCAGTTCAGACAACAGCCTTTATAAAACAATCACAACCAGTATAGGTATTACCTTCTGAATCTGGAAAGAGATGTCCATCCAGGGCCTTTGAGAAACAGGAAGAGGTTTATGGTGCCAGAAGGGAGTAACTGAGCCACAAACAGAGCAAAAGAAGAGAAATCCCTGAACATATAAGTGTAAACTCTGACACCAAAACAGGTCTAAGAGGACCCGGCACATTTTATTTGCTCCTGGATACCCTGAGGCTAAGGAATAATGGGCCCAAGTAATTACCTCTAATAATTGTTGGGACGTACACCTTGTCAGTAGGGATGTTACATGGCTGGGGGTCACCTACTGGTGCGTCCAAGATCTCCTTGTTGATGTCAAAGGGGATTGATGCAAACAAGCAATTACCTGGATGATGGGATGTGAGGACTCAAGACTGTGCTCAGAAACAAAGCTATTAGCGACTTCTGAGTCTATCATCCCTGTAAATCTTCACAGTTGTATTATTTCACCTCAATCTTGGGGGTATATTGAAAGAGTGGTCTGGGGCAGCGATCCCCCAACCTTTTTTTGCACCACTGTTTCATATAAGATATAATTTCATGGACCGGCGGGGGCAGGGGAATTTAAAATAGAATAACAATACTACTCACAAATTATGGAAAATCAGTGGAAACCCTAAGTTTTTCTGCTAGAATGAGACGCGCCCATCTAGGGATAATAGAAGAAAAGCAGTATTTTCATTGCTTTTGTAGCAATCTATAATAATTTTTTCTTTCTGTGCGGCCCAGTAATAAATCACTTTACCGGTCTGTGGCCCGGTGGTTGAGGACCACTGGTCTAGGATATAGGAGGATATGTGACTTACCACTCTGCTCTTTAGGTTGGGTCTCTTTGATGTCCCTTTTCTACACAATATAAACATAAACCATTGTGCATTCTTTAAGATTGTTTGTCTGGTTATAATATGGCTTGATTTATCTCTCTGTGTTTGGGTCTGGTTGGGGAACTACGGGGAACTGTGTACATGTACAAATTGGAATTGTGTTGAGCTGTTAGGAGGTTATTCAGTCTGATCAAAAGGGCAATTAAATTATCTATGGGAAGGGAGTCAGGTCTGCAGGCTAATTCCATTCTGAGGAACTGTTTGTCCCAACTGAAGGTGAGGGCATAGGATGCTGCTGTTTTTTCTGCCCTCCTCCTGTAATTTTAACAGTTTTCACTAAACTTTAAAGGGATGTTTAAAATGGTCCTTATGGTAGCTTCAAATTGCTTATAACACTTCCGGTTCTTCCACACTGCAGTGGCTCATCATTGTGCATTACCTGTAAGGCAAGATAATGAGGAATGTTATCTTGGGGCCTTGGGAAAGGTAGTGTAAGGCTTGTAATAAAAACCCTTTAAAGAAACTAGGTGTTCCAACATGTATTTCTGGCTTCTTACCTAACTTCACAAACAGCCTGGTTGTGGGTTGATCAGCACAATTCACACAGACATACTTCAATGTCTTGTGAGAAGCCTTCTTAGAGTTGATATTGTTACAGTTGAAAAGATCACATATGCGTCACTCTATTTTAATAGCATTTGTTTTTGAAATGGGATGTCCAACGAACTCATGATCGGGTGTCCAAAATCTTTTGGCCATATAGTCATATGCATAGTAAAATAAATTTGGCCATTGACTGATCAACCCCCCACCCCCATTACATTGTGTATGTGTGTTAAGTAGAAAACAGAACATAGAGGCTTTAAACAGCATTCGTTAAACACCAGCTATTGAATCACAAGCTGAATATAACCTTTCACAAATGCATCAGACCCTAAATACAGGATCTGCAGAATACACACTGCTTTTAGCACAATATCCAAAATAAGTGACTGACATACATAGCAAACTACCATTTCTCTTTGTTTAAAGTTGTCCAGTTCATGGGCTAAATAATAAAAAAGTAAATACAGTTTTACATACAGTAAATATATCATTAAATGTAATATAATAAATATATCATTAAAAATTGATAAAAAATAAACATATCAACAAGCATATAATACTCAAACACAAAAACCTTTCCTATTTGTTTTATGATGATAAAAAATCTGTATAATTAATTCCAAATTATCAGGTAACGCATCCACATATTTACAGTAGACCTTTGAGTTACGAACGATTTACCATACGAACATTTTGGGTTACGAACAATCTGATTCAACTTAACGTACAAACAAATTTCGGATTATGAACCGAAATTCGTGAAACATGTGACGTCATGAACAAGTTGACTCTGAGCGTCTCTCTCACTGTATATACAGTGTATCACAAAAGTGAGTACACCCCTCACATTTCTGCAGATATTTAAGTATATCTTTTCATGGGACAACACTGACAAAATGACACTTTGACACAATGAAAAGTAGTCTGTGTGCAGCTTATATAACAGTGTAAATTTATTCTTCCCTCAAAATAACTCAATATACAGCCATTAATGTCTAAACCACTGGCAACAAAAGTGAGTACACCCCTTAGTAAAAGTTCCTGAAGTGTCAATATTTTGTGTGGCCACCATTATTTCCCAGAACTGCCTTAACTCTCCTGGGCATGGAGTTTACCAGAGCTTCAGGTTGCCACTGGAATGCTTTTCCACTCCTCCATGACGACATCACGGAGCTGGCGGATATTCGAGACTTTGCGCTCCTCCACCTTCCGCTTGAGGATGCCCCAAAGATGTTCTATTGGGTTTAGGTCTGGAGACATGCTTGGCCAGTCCATCACCTTTACCCTCTGCCTCTTCAATAAAGCAGTGGTCGTCTTAGAGGTGTGTTTGGGGTCATTATCATGCTGGAACACTGCCCTGCGACCCAGTTTCCGGAGGGAGGGGATCATGCTCTGCTTCAGTATTTCACAGTACATATTGGAGTTCATGTGTCCCTCAATGAAATGTAACTCCCCAACACCTGCTGCACTCATGCAGCCCCAGACCATGGCATTCCCACCACCATGCTTGACTGTAGGCATGACACACTTATCTTTGTACTCCTCACCTGATTGCCGCCACACATGCTTGAGACCATCTGAACCAAACAAATTAATCTTGGTCTCATCAGACCATAGGACATGGTTCCAGTAATCCATGTCCTTTGTTGACATGTCTTCAGCAAACTGTTTGCGGGCTTTCTTGTGTAGAGACTTCAGAAGAAGCTTCCTTCTGGGGTGACAGCCATGCAGACCAATTTGATGTAGTGTGCGGCGTATGGTCTGAGCACTGACAGGCTGACCCCCCACCTTTTCAATCTCTGCAGCAATGCTGACAGCACTCCTGCGCCTATCTTTCAAAGACAGCAGTTGGATGTGACGCTGAGCACGTGCACTCAGCTTCTTTGGACGACCAACGCGAGGTCTGTTCTGAGTGGACCCTGCTCTTTTAAAACGCTGGATGATCTTGGCCACTGTGCTGCAGCTCAGTTTCAGGGTGTTGGCAATCTTCTTGTAGCCTTGGCCATCTTCATGTAGCGCAACAATTCGTCTTTTAAGATCCTCAGAGAGTTCTTTGCCATGAGGTGCCATGTTGGAACTTTCAGTGACCAGTATGAGAGAGTGTGAGAGCTGTACTACTAAATTGAACACACCTGCTCCCTATGCACACCTGAGACCTAGTAACACTAACAAATCACATGACATTTTGGAGGGAAAATGACAAGCAGTGCTCAATTTGGACATTTAGGGGTGTAGTCTCTTAGGGGTGTACTCACTTTTGTTGCCGGTGGTTTAGACATTAATGGCTGTATATTGAGTTATTTTGAGGGAAGAATAAATTTACACTGTTATATAAGCTGCACACAGACTACTTTTCATTGTGTCAAAGTGTCATTTTGTCAGTGTTGTCCCATGAAAAGATATACTTAAATATCTGCAGAAATGTGAGGGGTGTACTCACTTTTGTGATACACTGTATATATATATATATATATATATATATATATATATATATATATATACCTGTATATATATATATATATATATATATATATATATATATATATATATATATATATATATACCGTGAGCAAACATTTGGACAGTGGACAGTGTTTTTTTGGTGTTTTAAAATGGCCCCAAATAAGGTGCAGAGAAAGTGCAGTGGTGAGAAAATGAACAAATCTATTACATTTGTTATTGTATAATTACTTCTGCCAGTAGCTGTCACTGTGTATCAGACAGAGGGGACAGTGAGTGAGAGAGAAGAAGGAAGTCCACTGAGTAAAGTATTCTTTCTTTCGTGCAATTACACCTACAAAATACAACACTATTGAAATAAAGAAGGAAATAATAGAGAAATATGAGAGTTATTGTTGTTTCTGGTAGATACATTTTATATAAAAAGAAGGAAATTTGTTATGGTGTATGGTACAGCACACATACTGTACTGAGATGTGTGTTGTTTTATGTACAGTACTACTGTGTATTGTTTATTATTATTTATTACAGTATTATCTATTCTGTAATTTAAGATTAAGGGAAAATATACTTGTATTTATAACAATAAAGACCACTTAAGACATTAGAAATGTTAGGTAAGGGGGTGGTTTGGGGGGTCTGGCGCGGATTAATTCTATTTACATTATTTCTTATGGGAAAAATAGGTCTAACTTCAGAACCAATTAAATTCGTAAGTCAAGGGTCCACTGTATTTAAAAAACAGTCACAGACCAATAACTAAATATATGTTTAAACTAGTCTTTAGTAGAAAGTCTATTGTTGATAGCAGTGGACAGGCTTTTGTTGGTAAAGCTGGCAGGATTAGTGTGCCTCCCAATCCATGTTTCTTTTTACTCAAAATGTCATGTTTTCTGTTTGGTTTGATTTTGTACATTTAATACATTCATTTTCACTTATGGCTTTATCTCGGACAGGGTTTCAGTGCTTCCCATGCCACAGTGTACAGGGTAGATGTTAAAGTTAGAAAGAAAAATAGGGGCTGTTGTCTGTTGTCTGACTGGCTGCTGAGAAGCATGAAAGTAAATGCAGTCAGGGTGAATCTGGGGGGTACACTAGAGCTCTATTTAAGGCCCCTTATCACATTCACTCCAGAGAATCTGACAGCACTGAGCTATTCCTGTTTCTCGACAATCCACTGAGCCATGAGGATCCAGAGGAACATTTAGCAATAGAGGTCTTCCCCTGCCTAACCAAATATCACAGACTAACCGTGCTTGTTTATGTCACACACTTTATTTAATTATGCTATATATTCATTCATTCATTAATTCGTCTGTCTGTTTTACCATCACTTTATCCTGGTTAGGTCTGATTTATTGGGTGAAAGGCAACAGGTCAGGTCACCAGTCCATCACATGGCAGATACTTGTGAGAGAAAACCAGAGCATCCAGAGGAAAACCATGAAGACACAGAAAGAACATGCCAACTCCAAACAGAAAGGACCCTGGCCACCTGGTTGGGGAATTTAACCCAGGTTGTTCTTTCTGTGAGGTGACAGCACTACCCACTGTCTACTCATGTCAGTAAGAGTCCACTTGTGACCACTGCTCCTCTTTGTTGTTGTTTTTGGTTCTAGTTTTTGTAAAGTCTGATCCTAGTAACTCGTGATCCTAGTAAATTGTAATTTCTGGAATTATGTTAGTCATCACAGTTAAAGTTATCAGAGCTGATTATATCTAATACATTCTGTTAAAAAGAACAGACACAATTTAAACAATTTTAATGACAGAAAATGCTTTAGTGCCCAATATTTAATTGTGTTATTTTTCCATGAAACTAATTTATGAGAGGAAGTTAAAAGTGTCATCATTGTGCCGCTCGGGTGGTGCAGTAGTAAAATACGCTAGCACACCAGAGCTGGGATTTCAAATACATTGTTTCTAATCTCAGCTCTGCCATTTGGCTGGGCGGCTATATGAACAACATTTGGCTGTTGTTTATCCAGGGAGGGAGCCGGATAGGGACCTCATAACTGATGCAATTATCTCTTCTGGCTGATTGATGACGTCTGCACAGAGTAAAAGAATAATGCGATCAGAGTGTGGTTCTCTGTGCACAAGGTTGATCCGCATATGAACTCGCCTCGTGCAGGTGAAAAGATGCAGTCGGCTACTGCTCACGTGTCGGAGGGTGTGTGTCAGTTCGCTCTCTACAATCGGGGCGGAGGTCAGCACCAGTAGAAAGGAAGCATAACACAATTAGGTAAAAATTGGACACGCTAAAAATCTTGTAATCTTGTAATTATTTCAACTTTAATCTCGTAATTATTTTAACTTTAATCTCGTAATTATTTCGACTTTAATCTCGTAATCATTTTGACTTTAATCTCGTAATCATTTTGACTTTAATCTCATAATTATTTTGACTTTAATCTTATAATTATTTCGACTTTAATCTTGTAATCATTTCAACTTTAATCTCAATTATTTTTGACTTTAATCTCGTAATTATTTTGACTTTAATCTCGTAATTATTTCGACTTTAATTTCGTAATCATTTCGACTTTAATCTTGTAATTATTTTTTACTTTAATCTTGTAATTATTTTTTACTTTAATCTCGTAATCATTTCGACATTAATCTTGTAATTAATTTTTACTTTAATCTTGTAATTATTTTTTACTTTAATCTCGTAATCATTTCGACATTAATCTTGTAATTAATTTTTACTTTAATCTTGTAATTATTTTTTACTTTAATCTTGTAATTATTTTTTACTTTAATCTCGTAATCATTTCAACATTAATCTTGTAATTAATTTTTACTTTAATACCGTAATTATTTTTTACTTTAATCTCGTAATCATTTCGATTTTAATATCGTAATTATTTTGACTTCAATCTCATAATTATTTAGACTTTAATCTCGTAATTATTTTGACTTCAATCTCATAATTATTTTTACTTTAATCTCGTAATTATTTCGACTTTAATCTCGTAATTATTTCGACTTTAATCTTGTAATTATTTCGACTTTGATCTTGTAATTATTTCGTCTTTAATCTCGTAATTATTTTGACTTTAATCTCATAATTATTTCAACTTTGATCTTGTAATTATTTCGACTTTAATCTCGTAATTATTTTGACTTCAATCTCATAATTATTTCGACTTTAATCTTGTAATTATTTCGACTTTGATCTTGTAATTATTTCGACTTTAATCTCGTAATTATTTTGACTTTAATCTCATAATTATTTCAACTTTGATCTTGTAATTATTTCGACTTTAATCTCATAATTATTTCGACTTTAATCTCGTAATTATTTCAACTTTAATCTCATAATTATTTTGACTTTGATCTCATAATTATTTTGATTTTAATCTTGTAATTATTTCGACTTTAATCTCGTAATTATTTCGATTTTAATCTCGTAATTTCGACTTTAATTTCCTAATTATTTTTATTTTAATCTCGTAATTATTTCGACTTTAATCTTGTAATTATTTTGAATTTAATTTCCTAATAATTTGACTTTAATCTCATAATTATTTCGACTTTAATCTCGTAATTATTTCGACTTTAATTTCCTAATTATTTTGATTTTAATCTCGTAATTACTTCGACTTTAATCTTGTAATTATTTCGACTTTAATATCATAATCATTTGACTTTAATCTTGAAATCGAAACGTATACGACTTTATTCTGAAAATTTAAACTTTTTCTTTAAAATGGCCCTAATTTGCCGTCGTATTTCTGTCCCCACTGTTTAAAATAATGCTAGCTCTTTCTTTTAGAAAGCTTTCAAATGAATCAGTGAGTAAAAGATTCGATTCATTTATTACAGTATAACAGCTGAATGATTCGAATCAATAAGGTTCAGACTGAAGAAGTCATTCGGACTCTACAACAAACTTGTGTCCAGATGAACTGATTCAACTTTGTGGATTTGTGTACCTGGATTATTGAGCATGCATCAACAGATTCTCTTCATACTGTTTGGACGTCCGAGGTTCCGTTGCTAGCATGTCATTGGCGGGTAGAAGTGAATTCTGATTGGTTACGCCAGTGTGCGCACTGTTTGGGTTAGTGCACGAATGATTTCAATGGAGAGCGAATTTTACTTCAGTATTTAAGGAATTAGGTGATAAACAGTCATTTTGTTTTTATTTTATAATTAATGTCGCTCACTGTTAAACCAACAACGTAAGTTCACTGTTTTTATTAAGCTGTGTAGTGCTTTTAACAGTAGCATATGTGTTGCTAACAGGCTAGCTGTATGGCTAGCTACTTTCCATACAGAACGCAGTTTTCTCAAAGCACAGTGAAGTTAAAGATCCTCTTGAATAAGAGACATTTACGTGTTGCAGTGAGTTAGCATGCTGTGTTTTCTGTCATTGTCTGGTCAGACGTTAGGTACATAGTAACTTGTGTAAGCATTAAACTATGATAAACTTCATGCTGAATGTACAAATAAATGTTATTAAGCCAGTCTGCAGTACTTCACCACACAGTTGTTTTAATGTATGTGTGTTAATTTATCTTAATTCATTTTGTCCTTACTGTAAACATGGTGCTGTTTGTAGGACAGGTCTATTCCTAAATACTATACCTACACATTCCGCTATAATAGAAACAGAACACCGTGATAAAGTTTTATTTTGGAAATTCGCCTGACATGTGAATGTCTTTCTTCTCCGTCAATAAACATCCAAATGTGAATAAAATTGCATTAATTCACTCTGCAATAAACAAGGACAAAGCTACAATCGAATACGTTTTAAAAAGTTCTACATTTATTTTTAGTTAACGCTATTCTTAAAAGCGAAGTTCCCTTGCGTTGAAGAACTAAGGGATCGTCTAAAAATGGCATGAAACGGACAGCTGTTTTAATGCATTAAGTGTTATAGTAATTACCTACACATTAACGCGATCTCAATTTAACGCGATTAAAAAAAATTGTGCCGTTAACGCAAATTCTATACAGGAAAAATGTACCTACAGTGTATCACAAAAGTGAGTACACCCCTCACATTTCTGCAAATATTTCATTATATCTTTTCATGGGACAACACTATAGACATGAAACTTGGATATAACTTAGAGTAGTCAGTGTACAGCTTGTATAGCAGTGTAGATTTACTGTCTTCTGAAAATAACTCAACACACAGCCATTAATGTCTAAATAGCTGCAACATAAGTGAGTACACCACACAGTGAACATGTCCAAATTGTGCCCAAATGTGTCGTTGTCCCTCCCTGGTGTCATGTGTCAAGGTCCCAGGTGTAAATGGGGAGCAGGGCTGTTAAATTTGGTGTTTTGGGTACAATTCTCTCATACCGGCCACTGGATATTCAACATGGCACCTCATGGCAAAGAACTCTCTGTGGATGTGAGAAATAGAATTGTTGCTCTCCACAAAGATGGCCTGGGCTATAAGAAGATTGCTAACACCCTGAAACTGAGCTACAGCATGGTGGCCAAGGTCATACAGCGGTTTTCCAGGACAGGTTCCACTCGGAACAGGCTTCGCCAGGGTCGACCAAAGAAGTTGAGTCCACGTGTTCAGCATCATATCCAGAGGTTGGCTTTAAAAAATAGACACATGAGTGCTGCCAGCATTGCTGCAGAGGTTGAGGACGTGAGAGGTCAGCCTGTCAGTGCTCAGACCATACGCCGCACACTGCATCAACTCGGTCTGCATGGTTGTCATCCCAGAAGGAAGCTGACGCACAAGAAAGCCCGCAAACAGTTTGCTGAAGACAAGCAGGCCAAGAACATGGATTACTGGAATGCCCTGTGGTCTGACGAGACCAAGATAAACTTGTTTGGCTCAGATGGTGTCCAGCATGTGTGGCGGCGCCCTGGTGAGAAGTACCAAGACAACTGTATCTTGCCTACAGTCAAGCATGGTGGTGGTAGCATCATGGTCTTGGGCTGCATGAGTGTTGCTGGCACTGGGGAGCTGCAGTTCATTGAGGGAAACATGAATTCCAACATGTACTGTGACATTCTGAAACAGAGCATGATCCCCTCCCTTCGAAAACTGGGCCTCATGGCAGTTTTCCAACAGGATAACGACCCCAAACACACCTCCAAGATGACAACTGCCTTGCTGAGGAAGCTGAAGGTAAAGGTGATGGACTAAACCCAATTGAGCACCTGTGGCACATCCTCAAGTGGAAGGTGGAGGAGTTCAAGGTGTCTAACATCCACCAGCTCCGTGATGTCATCATGGAGGAGTGGAAGAGGATTCCAGTAGCAACCTGTGCAGCTCTGGTGAATTCCATGCCCAGGAGGGTTAAGGCAGTGCTGGATAATAATGGTGGTCACACAAAATATTGACACTTTGGGCACAATTTGGACATGTTCACTGTGGGGTGTACTCACTTATGTTGCCAGCCATTTAGACATTAATGGCTGTGTGTTGAGTTATTTTCAGAAGACAGTAAATCTACACTGCTATACGAGCTGTACACTGACTACTCTAAGTTATATCCAAGTTTCATGTCTATAGTGTTGTCCCATGAAAAGATATAATGAAATATTTGCTGAAATGTGAGGGGTGTACTCACTTTTGTGATACACTGTATACAGGCAGTGAGTGCCATGTAGAATTACATCAGGAAGACCCGCATTGTTATGTTTTGTACTTAACCACGAAATACAAATGACACTAGTTATGTGGAGAACATGTTGTCTTTATTGCTTAATCCACAACTTGGAGCATCACACTTAAACATAACACGCCGTTACCCACTGGTCACCTGATACACATATCAGCTCAGTGACGTACAACACACAGTGGTAACGTGATACGCAGCTCACGTAAATGATATATATCACACGCATGATAATAATAAGCTTTTTTCTCTCTTAATTTTCCGTGACAAGTGAAAAACCAAAATATAGCAACCTTAACATTATGAGGAAGAATTTCAAAGATATTCCTTTGCAATACTTTATCATTTCAAGAATATGATACAGACTGACCAACACTATTAAGCCAAATCAGCATTGAAAATTGACTTTACTTTTAATAACCTTCTACAATGCTGGTGCTTCTTAAAACTGAATATTTTCTTTTAAACAGAAGTGTTATTTAAATGCTATTAAATTGTTTTCCAACAAAATCCGCCCAATTTGGCGGATAACCGCCCAATCTGGCAACAGTGGAACGCGTTATTATTATCGCGTTAACTTCGACAGCCCTAATAAAAACGTATTCAGATATCCAGTTAGCAGCGTAGGGTTTATATAGCAGCAGGAAGAATAAGGTGAGAATAAGGTGCAAAAACAATGCAATATTGTGCAAAGATGCAAGTAATATAGTCACTAGTATGAGTTGTCAGAACCCAGGGAACAAGACTGTTGATTGTGAATGAGTTTTTGTGTATGTTAGTGTATGTACACCGATCAGCCATAACATTAAAACCACCTCCTTTAAAAAAAAAAAAGCGATTAATCGCGATTAACTATATGAAATTCTGAGATTAATCGCGATTACAATTTTTAATCGTTTGACAGCCCTAATTATAATTAATATTATAGGTTATAGTAGTTACCTAGTGATTTACTTATTTGGCCATTATTAATAAAAATACTTCTTACTACTACTGACTACGCCTACATAACAAAATAAGTCATACAGTATAAGTACAGTAATAATATATAGTATTGTAAAAATGTAGATTTTAATATAATACAGGTTGTAGTGGTTACCACTTACTATACATGTGTTACAGGAAAAAAGGTTCTACAGTATAAATACAAAAATAATTTATGTTAAATAGTCATTAAAGGTGAATACATGTAAATGTTAACATAATTAAAGGTTGTAGTACTTTCCTAGTGGTTTGTACTACTTATTACAAAATAAAAAGCCCTACAGCATGTGTATAGGAACAAATTATGAAATGTCAAAGAATACTGAAAATGTAAAATCTAATATAAAAGTATGTGATATTTACCTAGTGTTACCCAGTCACTTGTATTATTGATTACAGCCGCATTACAAAATAAAAGTCTAGAAATGTAATTTTTGTATGCATTTTTTTTAATTTCCTTCCTAATACAATTAACTGCCTGCTAAAATAAGCTAACACACAGTCATCTGACTTGCATATCCTTCAAAAAATGTGGATAGAACTTGTTGACATAATGAAGCACTGCACAACCCACAAGTCTAATTGAAAAGAATTATTTTGGCATTGTCAGTAGCATTTTCAAAATTATATTCAGACATGATGATGTTATTTTTCATGACAAATAGCTCTGCTGTGTGTGTCCTTCCTTAGCAGTCACAATGCCTGCTTTCCGACAAGTGGGAGAGAAGCAGCTCCCGAACCCTGTTCTCTACATGGCCTGGTCTCCAAAGAGAGATCTCATAGCCTTAGCCAACACTGCCGGTGAGGTGAGGATGCAATTCTACATACATTATTACAGATTTATCCTTTGACCCATGTGACTTTGTACCTGGTTCTGGAATCAGTTTATGTTTTAGTATGAACCAGTTTGGCATTTCTAGAGAATATAGGACCGGACTACGTTTTAAAAAGATCCTTATTATATTTATGCCTGTTGCAGTCGTAAAATCTGCTGAAGGCAGCTACAGGAAACCAGTAAAGGAAGTGCTGCATGGGGTGATGTGCCAGTAGATGGGCAAATGGAAAACCGGATTGATGCATTAGCAGAGGACTGGTATAGACCACTGAAGTCGTGTCGTCATTTTGTAGGCCACGCCATGTTGTTATGCCCATATTTGGTAACCCGGGTCTAAGAGAAATTTTGAATGGGAAATATGAATGGAGATTTCGCAAATTGCCTCTCTCGCATCTTGTAGTCATAAAAAATGTTCCAAAGCTGTTACGTTTTGTTTTATGGAGATTCTTCTGTCTATTATCGCTGGATCCTCTGAATTATGAAGTCGTTAAAGAGTCAAAATATGAATATTGCTACAAGTAAGCTAATGCTACTGCGCACTGAATTGACGTCACTAAACTGGAGGCCTCTTAAATTTTTCTTTTTTTTTCTTGTATAAGCCTCTTAAATAACCGCACGAAGCAGCGTGATTCACCGGTGTAACTGTGGAGTGATATTCACAAGTTTTGGTTGATATTTTTAGTAGGTAGCTACATTAAAGTAGAAAGCAAGGATGGTCGGGTGTTACGCCTTCGGTTGTACTCACCAAAAGCGAGCCGCTCGTTCCGTTGATTTGATTGGTGTAGTTCAGTGACGTCTAATTAATGTGCAGTAGCATTAGCTTTCGTGTAGCATTATTAGTATTACGACCCTTTAACAACCTCTTATTCAGAGGATCCAGTGATGTACAGGAGAAAAATGTACACAGGACAAAACATATAGGGTTTTGAACATGTTTATTTAGCACAGGATGCGTTAGAGTCGATTTTTTGAAAACCCCGTTCATTTTTCCCATAGGAAATCTAAGTTAGACCCGGGTCTCCAAATATGGGCATAACGAGGACTACAGAATGACGCACGACTTCAGTGGTCTATTGGACAGAAGATGACTGGTAAAAAGGAAGTGTCAGTAGTCCGATCATGAAAAGACAAGAGAGTGCACAAGCCCCTATGTCAGTTTTTCTAGTAGTTATTCAGCTTTAGCTGGTTATCCAGGCTCTTGCATTTCAAGATCATGCAGTCTGAGTTTTACATGTTGTCATTTGTGTGTAAGTATTAGTCTAATAACAGTTTCATACCATACATAAACACAACGTAACATTTATTTAAGACTGAGTTAGGGATGTTAATGATCAACTGGTTAACCGACAAAGAAGTAATTTGGTTAATTAATGCTTTTGGTTAAGTACATTCATTTTGACAGCTTTCTATTTTTTTTCGCACCACCAATGCTTGATTTGAACTGTGCTTGAGTTTATACTGTTGATTTGACACTCACTCTTACCCTACATTCAGTCCGGCAGTGATTTTTGGCCTCTTGTAGCCTGAGTTGCTGATTGTTCATCGCCCTGTTTTCACATCAGAAGTGTCATCGCCTGTGGGTGTTTGGTTGCCATGGTTTAACTGACACCATGCAATAAAAAGCAAATGCCATGACAATGCAGCAAACATAACTGGATACACAGCGTGTAGTAAAAAAACACCTCACATCAGATACAAATCAGACTCCTTACCACCCATTTTTTACCACAAATCAGATGTGTCCTCTCTAAAAATAAAAATCCTAGAGTGAAATCACTCATCTACAAATTTCATCCCTGTGTAGTGCATCACTGTCTGTGCACTCATCATGACAAGAGATCTGCGTTTGTTCTTTGTGATTGCTGCCATCTATTTGTGGTAGTTTGACACCTCAACAATGAGTATCTTCAGTCACTTGTAGGAACCAAAAATAGAGCATAATGTTTCACAGTGGTGGATTGCTCAATGCTCAGGTCCTACTGGTATTTACCACTTATAATATTAAACTCAGTGATGTGCTTTATATTGTAATGGGATACTGTAAGTTTGTCGGTTATCGGTTGACTATCAACTAATGACGGTCCTTATCAGTTAAAAGTAATTGGTCAAATTTGCATCCTATACTGGACATTTTAATGAAATTAAATTACTTAGGTTTTGAGTCTATAAATAACAGCTCGGTAATCCAAGTCTTTTTTGATATTGGTTTATTTGTTCTTTTTTTTGCATCTTTTTTTTTTATTTTTCCCCCCAATGTTCCTCCCAATCTAGTCGTATCCAATTACCCGATTGCATTACGCTTCCTCTCTACTGATGCTGACCTCCACTCTGACTGAGGAGAGCCATGACTAACACACACGCTCCAAAATGTGTGCAGCAGCCGACTGCATCTTTTCACTTGTACGAGGCATGGTCATATGTGAATCAGCTTTGTGTACAGACTAGAGAGACACACCCTGATCACATTATCACTCGTCCCTGTGCAGACGCCAGCAGTCAGCCAGCAGAGGCCGTGATTGCACCAGGTATGAAGAATCTCTCCAGCATCCTCCTTGAACAACAAGCCAATCATTGTTCGTGTAGACGCCCAGTTTCGAACCAACGAGTTCGAGATGTCAGCTCTGGTGTGTTAGCGTGTTTTAACTTCCCCACCTGAGCACCCATTTGTTCTTAATTTTTTATCTTAACTCACTGTAGTCATCCTAATCAAGCGGTTTTGTATTTCTAACAGATTTAGCTCTTGTTGTGTCCTCTAACATTTTTTTGTTTAATCCTCTGTTTCAGCTCCTGCTTCATCGCCTTGCTAATTTTCAGCGTGTGTGGAGTTTAGCACCAAATGAAAACACAGGAAAAGAGATCACTTCCTTGGCCTGGAGGCCTGATGGCAAAAGTAAGTTGTTATTTGGTCTTAGCACTTTTTAAATGTGTCATATGTTTAGCAAAGCTTTTTGTCATAGGCACTGCTTAATGAGATCAGTGAAGTCTTCATGTACATGTCTAATTGTTGTCGTTGACAGTCTTGGCATTCAGTGTAGGGGACACAAAGCAGGTTATCATGTGTGATGCAGAGAAAGCAGAGATCCTCCACCTGTTTCCTGTAGACTCGCCTGTATCCTGCATGCACTGGATGGAAGTGCAGAGTGATATCAGGTGTGTGTGTGTATTGTTTTGATGAATAATACATTAGGTGCACTGCGCACTGTGTTTATTTTAGCAAAGAATTATGCAGAATATCATGGCACATGGGTACTGGTTTGTGTGTGGCAGTTACTATCTTGGTATTTTCATAATCATCAGGAAAAAATAATAAAGTGAAGTACAAGGAATATACAAAAAAGGATATTTAGGTACTCAGAGTGGGACAAAATACAATGTCTTTAGAATTTCTCTGAGCAATGTATTCACTTTTGACTTTGCTGAAGTGTGTTATTAAAAAAACTCATTGTCTCTTCTATTAAAGCTCATCATTTGGTGATTCTGAGGATGAGTCCAACTGTTTTCTACCCAAGCTGCCAACATTACCAAAGAGGTCAGTCTTTATCCAGCTTCTCTTATTCAACCTCCAGCATTCAGTCCAGCACAAGTGTTATTTAAGATCACACTGAAGAATTGTCATTAATTTTGTAGTTTTTGTGTTTATTTTACAGTTACAGCTCCACATCAAAGATATTTAGGTAGGTGTACAGCAGTACGCAAATTTTAATATGGTTTTTATTACAAACCTTATTTCCAGACAAATTGGGATATTAAAACTATAATCTCTAATGTGTTAATTGTCTTAAACTTTTATTTAACTGGCAATTGTAAAAAAGAAATAAATTGTAATGTTTTGGTTGACCAACTTAATTACATTTTGTAAAATTTGATATTGGCACAAAAGTGCCACATTTCACAGCAGTCATTAAATAACACTCATAAATTAAATTATAGAATAAATGGAAGCCACAATACACAGCATAGCTATCTTAATAGTTGAAAGACGAAAATACTCGTCCGTGTTTTCACACACCCCACTTCTGTGTCCACAGAATTGGTTGAGAGTTTTTCAAACTCAGCTTTAGACTTCAACATCTTGACTAACCGATTGCTAATGTAGTTTATAAATACAGAAATAAAACTGTACATATACAAACTATTGTATTGTTCTCTTTTAAAGTGAAGAAAAATCTGATGAAGTCACTAACCTCTTGGGGGACGTAAGGTCAGTGTTATGAGTCAGTGCTTCTCAGATGATACTGAATTTGATTTATTTATTCAATTTTGGATTAAGTGTAACTTTGTTATACAGGCTTAATATCTTAGTGGTTGGGGGGCCGTCTGGTTTTGTGGAGCTGTATGCATATGGCCTGTATAAGATAGCCACACTTGAAGGGGTAAGATGCTTCTTCATTTTTTTCTATAGTTACTGCAGTTACTTGCATTTAATACAGATATTAACACTATTAATCTACTGTCTCCTTCATAGGTCACAGGGACATGTCGCAGTCTCTGTCTGTCCACTGATCTCAAATCTCTTTCTGTCATTACGGAAATAAGATCAGCAGAAAATTACTCTGAGATCCACTATGTTCAAGTAAGCCATACAAATATATATGTAGGTATATATGTTGATGTGTTGAACTTAAACATCTTTAGAGTCTTTATTGGGAGTATCATACAAAAGTTCCAAAAGTGCCTGGCAATGTGAGATCCTAATATTTTGTCCAGAGGCTATAGCAATGTCATCAGTAAAACAAAGAAAAACTCCTGTTACTGGAAATGGCTGTGACAAATGTGTCAGTGGCAACCATAAGATCACTTAACAACCAAGAACTTCATGGCTGGACTCCAAAATGAACACCACTCCTGACCAAGAAGCAAAGGAAGGGTCAACTGGAATTTGTCAGAAGGAATTTGGAAATACCTGCAGAGTTATAGGATACAGTTCTCTAGATCAAAACGGAACCTGTTTAGCTATATAGATAAGAGACAGGTGATGCTTATGACCTGAAGAATACTATCTCCATGGCTAATCACAGAGTTGGGTCAGTGATGTGTGGATGTACTTCTGCAGCAAGAACTGGCAGTCTTGTCCATCCGCCTGGCATCATGGATTCACAGAAATGCCAAGGCATTTTGAGGAGGAAGTTTATACCTTCTGTGGTGAAATTGAACCTTGGTAATAACTGGACTTTCCAGCAAGACAATGATCCAAAGCACACTTCCAGGTCAACCAAAGCTTGGTTATGGAATCACTGCTGGAATATCCTGGAGTGAACTTCTCAGACTCCAGATTTAAATATAATAAAAAAAGATCTTTGATGGGATATAAAGAATCCAGTTGCAGCACAAAAGCAATCAAACCTCAATGTGCTGGAAGCGTTTCCACTAGAAGAATGGGCAAAGATTTCACAACAGAGGTGCCAGAAGCTTGTTAGCGCTTACCTAAATCATTATTAGATGTTATCACAGAAAAAGGAGGTTTCACAAAGTACTGAGGCTGGGGGTTTAATTACAAAACTACATGTTTTTACTCAAAATTATGCCATTTCTTCTTAGAATTGGGGACGGTGGTAGCCTAGTGAGTACAGCTTTGGGCAATCAATCTAAAAATTGTTCATTCAAACCCAGGCTCTGCTATGCAGCCACTGTTGGGCCCTTGAGCAAGGCCCTTAACCCTGTCTGCTTCAGGGGTGCCATACAATGGCTGACCCTGCGCTTTGACCCCAGCTTTCAAACAAGCTGGGATATGCAGAAAAAGAATTGTGTTGTACTGTACACCTGTATATGTATATTTGTCAAATTAATGTATTCTTTTTCTTTCTCTAAATTGCTTGTATGTTTACTGAGACTTCTTGTTGTATCTTTTAATTCAGTTTTACATGTCACTATAATACCTTTTAAGGTGAGGGAGGTTGAATACTAATTGAGTTTTTTGTTTCTATATTGTGTTAAATAAAGAATTACTTTTATTAAGCTGACATAATGTTGCCTAATGTTTTTTTTATTAGCTGGACACAGGACTGCTTTCTTCTTGCCTTCCAGAGTTGACCAGAATGGCACGCAAATTCACACACATCTCTACTCTGATACAGGTCGCAATCACACAAAAGAATTCTATACTGTAGCTTTTATCTTCTTTTTTTACTGATGTTAGATTTTTATATGTGATATTTATTTTGCAGTACCTGCGTCTGTCTCTCACCTGTATGTGTGAAGCTTGGGAGGAAATTCTCATGCAAATGGATCTGCGCCTCACCAAGTTTGTCCAGGTGTGACAACACTGTTGTTTATCCTGTTTACACTTTGTCTCATGTGTCCATGTACTGTATGTGTGTCAAAACTAGGATATAACCATTTATAAAAATAAGTATACAAATTATAAAAAATATATTATATAAATACAAAACTTTCCCACACCCTGCCTGAATGATAATGGAAGACACTTTGTTATTTAAGTTATTTTTGACTAGTGCAACTCAAATCAGGAGTCATGAGAGATGAGTTGCAAGTCTCAAGTCTATTTGCATGCAACTTATACAATCTTTATATACACTGTCAAAAAGGGGACCTCTGTACTTTTGCCCATGGCTTTGGCAAATGTTGATCAGCTTATAAAAAATTGCTATTGAGCACAACAAGGTAGTTTTACTTATTTAAAATATTGGTTACCATGACAACCAATTTATTATGCCTTAACAGCAGCAGAAGACAATATTCTAAAGAGAAGACAAAATGTTTTTGCCACAGAGGACAAAATTTTAATTTAAAGGTTAGAAACTGTATGAGATTACAAGAATGAGAATTGCTGAATTTCCAGAGAAAAACTGGAAGAGAAGGAGGACTTTAAAAATTGCCGCATAAGATCTGTGACCTTGGTAGCTACGAAAGTTGAAAGTGAAGCGGCTGGCCAAAAAGCGTGCATACCTATCACAGCATAGCGCAAGTTCAAAAACTGGTGATCAGCCAAGAGGACAAATTTCAGACCCATCAGTCAATATGTCAAATTTCTGGGGGAAACTAGACATAGCCAATTGTCAGTCTGATTATTCCTCATGATCTGGCGCTGCAACACTGAATGAATTTCGAACATTCATCAACGTTTTGGGCAAAAGAAGGAGAGGTCCCTTTTTGACTCAGTGTATACTGTATAGTAAAATATGTAGTAATTTCATAATACATAGTCTTTATGTTTGGTTATAGATGTTTAGACCTGGCATACTTTCACATATGCCTCTATTCTTATATTTGCTGTTGGTTTACAGGAAAAGAATACAAGCACTCAGGTTCAGGATGAGTTCTTGGAGCTTCTGCTATGGGGACATGCCAGGTACAGATGTTATAGTTCATAATGGTTCACAAAAGCATATACGCATATTTGTATCATAACTATCTAATCATACCAGTAATATTAATAAAAACAGATCATTACAGTAATGATGTGGATGATAATACAGATCACATTAGGTCCAATGTTCAGAATAAATTCTGGACAGAATGCCTGTCCATCACAGCATTTAGTCAGTTGAGAATATGAATGAGTTGAGTGTAACTGCTTATACACTTGAGGTTTTGAACAAGTATGCAACTAACAAATAATAAATTATAGGGGTGTAACGATACATCGATTACTTTGATTTTCAATTTAAGATGGCTTAAATTTGGTAAACCTGTTAGATTACAGTAAAGTACTCTGTTCTTGGTAATTACCTTTAATTGCAAGGGACTGAAGTTTTTTTTGTTTGTTTAAAAAATGTTCAAGAAAATGTGCATTGTTTTGCACTGTTTACACTTAAAAAAAAAATCGTGAGAAAATCCACTCGTGAGATCAGTATCGTGAATCAAATCGAATCGTGAGCAGAGTGTATCGTTACACCCCTAATAAATTACTTAATTTACTAATGCAGTGATAGGATATTTTGGGCTTCTTTTTCTGTTAAAACTGTGTGCAGTAACAGTGTTGGTTAGTTTTAGCTTGCATTACTTTAAATTGTCCAACAGGTGTCATAATAGGACAGGCAGGTTTTTATTTGTATTATTTTAACTACAACTGTTTATTTCTTTTTCAGTCCTGAATTGCAAGCACTTCTCATGAACCAGTTGACAGTTAAGGTAAATGTGGAGCATGGTTTGGTGGTTTCTACATTGATCACAGTTTTGTTCAAGGCATGGTCTTCAGACTCTTAGTGGCCAAAAATTTTATAAAACCTTTATTTATTGAAAAAGGTACCTATTAACATCAATGTGGCACCTCTATGATCACAGTTCAGGGTTAATTCATGTACAAACCTCATTTCCAGAGAAGTTGGGACTCCTTCTAAAATGCAATAAAACCTAAAAATAGAAGAAAAATAGAAAAAAAGTACCATCCACCAATGGCTTAGTCTTTTGCAAGCAAGGATGGGTTGATAGGTCCTTCACCATCTACAGTTCATTATATCATGAAAAGCTTCAGGGAGTCAGGGGAAATCACAGTGAATAAAGGTCTAATGAAGGAAACTGGGGATTTAAGCCAGTGGTATTTAAACTGGTGTGAGTGCCCCAGTAAGTTTCTCCAGGTGATAATGCAGATAAGATTTGCTGCAGTTACTTATATTTAAAATTGGGTGGGTAGCACTGGCGCCTCACAGCAAGAAGGGTTTGATTCCCAGGTGGAGCGATCCAGGTCCTGTCTGTGTGGAGTTTGCATATTATCCCCATGTCTGTGTGGGTTTTCTCTGGAGGCTCTGGTTTCCTCCCACAGTCCAAATACATTTAAGTGAGGTAAATTGGAGATACAAAATTGTCCATGACTGTGTTTAACATTAAAAAAACTTCAACTGACGATATGACACTAAAATTCTAATAAATAATTAAAAATAATAATTAATTATCAACATTTAATCTGCATTTAATATATACTTTTTTGTCATGCTTTGGAAATGCATCTTTCTCATTTTATTCATATACTGTATAAGTTATGCAGACAGCATAATAATAATAATAATAATAATACGCAGATATGATATTTCTCTTCAACTGTTAATCACAAATGTTTGGGATCTTAAATCTTCTGAGGACTATCTTTCCAAGAATTAAGACTTTTGGCTGACAAAATACCTTCGAGAAATCTTATTTATGTTAATTATGGTTGAAAGATACAAATGGTGATGATAATTGAGTAAGAGATGACTGGTCACGCAGCAAAAGCCTATGTGATAGAATTTGAGTTGTGTTTAAAGTGGGACAAAATGACAAATGTAAGTCACACCTTGTATACCATGTCCCTTCTGAGCTTTTGATTTTGTTTACTGTGATTTTTTTACATTTACATTTTTACACTCAAAGGGCTTAAAGATGTTGGGCCAGTCCATCGAGTCGTCCTACTCAAGCATTCAAAAACTGGTCATCAGTCATTTACAGAGGTATGGCATTGAACGTAAACAAACATCAAATGTCTAAACCACACAATACTCTTATGTAATGATTATTTTGAATTAACGTCCTTTTCATGGGTACTGTCATATTTATATATTCACTCATGTACTGTATTGATTTAAGTCATTATGACACCTGCTTGCTGGAATTATTAACATATGTTCTCTTTGACAGTGGTTCAGAAGCTTTGCTGTATCATCTGAGTGAGGTGAAAGGCATGGCTTTATGGAAGCAGAGGTTTCAGCCTCTTGGTTTGGATCCTGCAGCAGTAGAGGGTAAATTTATTTTATTTTAAAAATTTTTTTGTATTTGTGTTTTATTTATTCTTTTAAACCTTTGTTAAACTGACAAAAGTTCAGTAAAAGATTCCCAAAGCTTTTACTAACTTCATTGTATTTTATATGTATGAACACACATTAATAATCTGCACATACTTAAAAAAATTAAGATGGAGGCATGTTTACCACTGTGTTACATTGCCTATCCTGTTAATTACACTTATTAATACTTTAAGAAGTAAGGAAAAATTTTTTTGCAGTTTTGCAAGTGGAATATTTGCTTTGTCTTGCTTGATGCAAGAAGTCAGATGCTCAACAGTCCATGGTCACTTGTTACTAGGGCATGAATTGACCAGTCGATTGATTTGAGTGGGCCTCCTCAACATCCTGTTTATGTGAAATAGGAGCCAAAGCATTGTGTTAGGGTAGTGGTGGCTGCAGAACACAAGAGAGCTAAAAATTAAGAGGAAAAATCGCATTAGAGCTGCCACAATAAGGAGTGACAGAGGTGAAGAAAATTGCATTGTAGAAACAAGATAAAACCATCAGAACAAGCACCTGCATCATCACCTTCGACAGGCTGCAACCACGAAGAAACTCTTAATAGGGTACCTGTGAATCCCAGTGGACTTATATGTCTCAAGTCCAATAAGATAAAATGGATATGGCTGTAAAGGTGAGATTATTTGCAATAACTGCAGAGATAAAGGCTTGGAACAAAATGCCAAAGATCACCAGAGTGCCATAACTGCAGGGACAACCACAGAGCCTCAGCACAAAAGAGCCGAGTTAAAATTCTTAAAGGAAAAGAAATTCATAAAGTGAAGCGTCCCTGGAAAATAAGTAATTAGAGGCATGTGAAGATAGTTGAGAATTTCCCTTCCTACAAGATGGAGAAATCATTGGCTCTTACAGCAAAAACTCAAACTGAACTAACATGAATAAATAGAGGAAACAAGTGAGAAGTTGCATAGGCCCCTCAGTAGTGAAAAACAAAGCAACTAGTACCCAAAATATGCCCTCTGTAGACAAAAAAAACTAAAGTAACAAATCTAGTACAAGTAAAAAGAAATGATCATCTCAAACCCAGTAAGAAAGCCAAGAAAACATCAGGCACAGAGGAGGACAACCAAAAAATATAGAGATGGCAGAACCTACGACCTCTGGGACCTGTTGCCTAGGAGCAGGAGCAAAACAAAAGTACACATACAGCACGCCTGATGAAGAACAGCTGCATCATACAGTGAAACTGTAGGGGTTTGAGATCACATTATACAGAACTTTTGTACCTTGATGGGACTTTAAACCCCCTGGCTTTCTGGCTTCAGGATACACACCTCACCATAAGTAATGTAAACACCTCAAAAAAGTACACAACCCTACATACCCCAATGTTTATTAAATTATGCATTAAACACATATCTGCATCTGCAGCATAGAACATAGTCAACCATTGACCTCATGATAAGTAAACTCGACCCACTTCATGATCTCAGTAGGGAGGTATAGGGTCAACTATGCAGAAGCGACCACCTCCCAATGATCACAACTCTGAACAACACAAATATGCAAATGAGAGAAAAAAACTGGACACATACCAAGCCCTCTGTAGGAAGAAGTTTGGGATGGACCCTCATCTGATAGGATGGCTTACCAGCAACATTAAGTCAGCACCAAGACCATTTCAAAGACCTCCAAGAAACCCTAAAGAATATGCAGTTCCTGTTTCAATGAGGAATGCAGTTAGGCAAAAACAGGCATAAAACTGACCAAACTCAAAGTATGCAGAGAAGATCTTAAACTCAGAGACTGCATTGTCAATATCCCATATTCAGGAGCTTGGGGGGGGGGTAGCATTCTCTTAGTCAATTGAGTAGCTAGTATTACCTAAGTATTTTTATTCAACATACCAAAAATAAGGCGGTTTTGGAAAAGCTTCAGTAAAAAAGTTTTAGACTTTCTGGATGCAGCAAACCACGTATATAGAAATTGGAAACTGGACTGGCCTTTTCTAAACAAAACTGATAGCATGTATACATACTGTGAACTGAGATACATATGTTCAGAAAATAGACTTTTTAGGGTAACAGGTGTCATGTAAAAAGCTATAGATGCTCACTTAATGTTAAACCAATGTTTGTACACCATATGGCCAAAAGTCTGTGGACACCTCCTAATAATCCACTTTAGCGGTTTTACCTATGACCATTTCTCTTATGCACAGTGGTGCCCATGATTTTGGAATGGGTTGTCCAACAAGCTCATAGTCAGGTACCCACATGCTCATGGCCATACAGTCTATATTACCAGCATAGATGTTAAACTAATCTATGTTCTGTAATCTTTGTATTTTATCTCTTGTATTTTATCTAGATGCAATCACGGCAGTAGGTGCCTTTACACTGAAGGCTAGCGAACTCTTACAGTGAGTCTAAACATATTGCTGCCTCATGTTTATTTGCAATGCATGTCTACAAATGTATTAATGAGTCATTGTAATTCATCATTGATCTCTTTTGTGTGTCACCTGCAGAGTGATTGATAAAAGTATGAAGAATTTTAAGGCCTTTTTCCGATGGCTGTATGTTGGTAAGAACTTTTGCAGTATTGCTTTTATGACACTTATTTTCAGAAAGAACCATGAACAAATAGGCATAATTGCAGTATTGTTTTTGGTTGGTTGTTCTTATTTTTTTTGTCCCTGCACAGCAATGCTACGCATGTCAGAGGACCATGTCCCAGCAGAACTAAACAAGGTAAGAGAGCACATGCATGAACAGAGGTGTAGTGCATTAGCTCAACCTCACTGGGATCTTGAGCTCTTGAGTTTGAATCCCAGCTGTGCTATCTGGCTGATCATGGATAGGGGTGAATGTCTGTCTGGCTTTGATACTATACTTTGTGAGACCTCACCTCTGGCACGGAAAAAGAAGCAATTGGAGACTGCAATCGTGTGGAGGGGGTGCTTGACAATCACAACCCTCCTGATGGGGGGGGGGGGGGGGGGGTGCATTAGAAATTCTCCACTTGGACATGACAGGAATGGGTGAAAGAGGAAAATAAATTAATATCAAAATATGTAGCAACCAGTAATAGAAATCTGATCTCTTTTTTTTTTTTTTATATATTTCTGAATTTGCAAGCAGTTATTAAGTATTTTTATGCTAACCTGTCAGTACATCATCAAGTAGTTGAAGGCTTTAGCTTTTTTATATAGGAGTTTAGTTACAAGTGCATGTGTGGGTTTTGTTACTTTTTTTAGTAACATTACGGCAATTGTGTCTTTAGATGACCCAGAAGGACCTAGCTTTTGTTGCTGATTTTCTCTCTGAGCATTTCAGTGCTGTAAGTAAATACAAAAACTTCTTAAACATTAATGTCACTGTTTTTAAGCTAATTTTAACTTTGTTTCCTTCTCCTGACAGAATAAAGAGCTGTTTGATAGAAAAGGGAAGTACTTTAATGTGGAACGGGTAGGGCAGGTAAGGATGAAACGTAAATGTGTGTCTGTATCTGGGTGTGTTATAGATATAAATTAGTCTGTTTATTTATAGGGCAGCACAGTGGCTCGGTGGGTAGCACTGTCGCCTCACAGCAAGAAGGTGCTGGGTTCCATCCCCAGGCTGGGCGGTCCGGGTTCTTTCTGTGCAGAGTTTGCATGTTCTCCCCGTGTCTGCGTGGGTTTCCTCCGGGAGCTCCAGTTTCCTCCCACAGTCAGGTTAATTGGAGACACTGAATTGCCCTATAGGTGAATGGGTGTGTGTATGTGTGTTTGTGTGTCTGCCCTGCGATGGACTGGCGTCCCGTCCAGGGTGTTACTGTGTGCCTTGCGCCCATTCAAAAGCTGGGATAGGCTCAAGCACCGCCGTGAGTGACTGAGTGTTTATTTATACGACCGTGGGTTTGTTTTTATTTAAAAAGTCCAGCCGCTCAGTTGACGCAGTGGTAAAAACACACGCTAACACACCAGAGCTGGGATCTCGAATACAACGTATCGAGTCTCGGCTCTGCCTGCCAGCTGGGCCGATCAACCACATGAACAACGATTGGCCCGTTGTTCATATAGGGGTGGGGTATTAAGCCGGATACGGACTCCCTCATAATGACCTACGACCTCTGCTGGCTGATTGATGGCGCCTGTACAGAGACGGGAAAGGAGTGCGTTGATCAGGGTGTGTCTCTTCGTACACAGAGCTGGTCCGCAGCTGATCTCGTGTAGTGTAGGTGACAGAAAGCATACGGCTGCTGCCCACGTGTCGGAGGAGGCGTGTGTTAGCTTTGTTCTCCTCAATTAGAGCCGGGGTCGGCATTAGTGGAGAGGAAGCATGGCGCAATCGGGCAATTGGATGAGCTAAAAAATCAGGAGAAAAACAGGATAAAATGCATAAACAAAATATATTTAAAAAAATATATCTATATCTAAAAAAAAAGTACAATTAAATAATGGGTGTCTTTATTTTTTTTATACTCTAGGCGCATTCTAATAAAATTTTCTTCCAAAACCCACAGCTCTTTGCATTAATACTGTTTCAGATTTGCTGTAACTGTGTATTTGCTATTTTTATAATGATCTAATGCTTTTTGCAGTACCTGAAAGATGAAGAGGAAGATCTGGTGTCTCCACCAAATATAGAGGGCAACCACTGGGTGAATTTTGTTCAGCAGAGCACACATTTAAAAGGCAAGGAACACATTCAAACTTTCAAAACTATAATGTAGCATTGAAGGAATGTCAGAGTTGTCTCATAAGCAGCTTGTAATTACTAGTCTTGGAGGTAAAACCGATGTAATTATGTCTTATTATGTAATTATTGTTAATTATGTTTAAACAAGCACAAGTCATGCCCAAAATGTCTTAAGATGTGCAACAGTACGGGGTCGTCGTTGTCGCATTTTTTGTTTCAAAATTCTCCACACATTCTGTATTGGGGACAGGTCAGGACTGCAGGCAGGCCAGTCCAGTACCCGTACCTTCTTCTTCCGCAGCCATGCCTTTGTAATGTGTGCAGCATGTGGTTTTGCATTGTCTTGTTGAAAAATGCATGGACGTCTCTGATAAAGATGATGACTTGAACTGAAGGCAGCATATGTTGCTCTAAGATCTAAGATGACATGCAATTTTTAGCGCAAAATCAGCAGTAAATAATAAAGTATCCAAACAATTATTTTTTTCACCCACAGGAGACATATCTTATTAGTCTAACTGACCACACACACACACAGGTTTAATGTTATCCAGTTTAGTCTGAAAAAAACTTAAAAGATAAACCGAAAGCAACAGCGTGTGTGTGTGTTTCTTTAAAAAAACGCTTTGTTCACAGTGTCGCTTTAAATTATTCTGATTCAGGAGTCGAATGTGACGCGTAAGTTTCTCTCTCCGTTTTTACTGTTATTAATAAATGCTGTGGTTTTAAATAAACACCAGCTACTACAGAACATTTTGTGTGACTTTCTTACATTAAAAAGCTTAATTAAAAAGCTTAATTAAACCGCTATTACCACAGAGCGGTCACCGAGTCAGACTCGTTCCGTCTGTGGAGCTAAAAGTTCTGATTACCCTAAAAGTTTAGCAGATGATCCTGAACTAACGAATTTGATAATGAATAAACTTTTGCCTCTGATTGGCTCTGTAACGTTTCTGTTCTCATTTACATCAAAAGCAAGAACCACTTACGAGTTACCAAACTGAACACGAGTTTGAATAATGTGCTGATAGAATCGACTCAGATGTGACCGGGTTGAATTATCTTTTTAAAGTAAATATTTCAGTCAGCAAAATTGCATCGTATGTATGATGCACAACGTTAATCATGTTATTTTAGGTCGTGAAGAGCTTTCATGATGGTTTCTGTATGATGGTTGATGAATGGTGATGTGATGGTTCGTGTTTTGTAGCGCAAAGTCTGGATCAATTCACTGAGCTGTTAACTTAACGTGATCTTTATATATCAAGTGATCGGATCGGCTACATTTGGGAAATATCGTCCGATCGTCGATAGCATATTTTGATTGAAAATCGGCCGATATCGATTGAAAGTCGATCGATCGTCCCATCTCTATTAATTATGTTTAAGCAAGCACAAGTCATGCCCAAAATGTCCTGAAAACAGCACATTTAACACCTGAGAAGTTTATAAATAGGCATACCATTTGATTCAGTTGTCTCGGACGTGTTTTACAACACTGGTATATGTTATGCATTCCTTCCCATGAGGAACATTTTATCACTCGGATCCAATGCAAAGTGTAGTGTTCAAATTCGCATGCTTTTATTAACATAGCCTCCACAGTCACTAGATATAAGTATAGCTTTAAATGTTGAGTAATAGCCTAGGTTCTAAGTTATGGCAGGTGGAGATTGTTTACACAGCACATGCCAGTGACTTCTTTGTATGCGCTATATAAACTGTGTGTAAATTGTTGATAGTGCACTAATTACAGTTCTTATACCTGAGTGAACCTTCCCTGGACCTGTGAAAAGAAGTTTTTGGCTACTACACACAGGTCAGATAGGGACATTTGTTGGGTACAACCCTCCTTGGTTAGAGTCGGGGTCTGCAGCAGTAGAGGAGATACAGCTTGGTAACTGGTAATGAATAGACTGGGAGAGAAAAGAAAAAGACATAAATACAATAATAAGATTTTTATGTTGTTAGGGATGAGATCTGGCCCTGCAAGACTAGGTGATTGCTATAAACAGATAGCAAATGCACATTGTTCATCCTGTACTCAGTCAATCCGTAGTCATAGTAAGAAAAGTAAACTAAGCTACTTAATGTAGTGATCTTACTTTTTTGGAGTGTCACGGTGGCTAAGTGGGTAGCACTGTCGCCTCACAGCAAGAAGGTCCTGGGTTCGATCCCCAGGTGGGGTGGTCCAGGTCCTTTCTGTGTGGAGTTTGCATGTTCTCCCCATGTCTGCGTGGGTTTACTTCGGGTGTGGTGGCTCGGTGGGTAGCACTGTCACCTCACAGCAAGAAGGTCCTGGGTTTGATCCCCAGGTGGGGAGGTCTAGGTCCTTTCTGTGTGGAGTTTGCATGTTTTCCCCGTGTCTGTGTGGGTTTACTCCGGGTGCTCTGTTTTCCTCCCACAGTCCAAAGACATGCAAGTGAGGTGAATTGGAGACACTAAATTGTCCATGGTTGTGTTGGATATAACCTTGTGAACTGATGAACCTTGTGTAATGAATAACTACCATTCCTGTCATGAATGTAACCAAAGTGTAAAGCATGACGTTAAAATCCTAATAAATAAATAAATAATAAATACTTTTTTGGACTTAATCTTATTGCAGTCATTACTTTGTTCAAGCACACTGTGACTTTTCTCTTGTGTCTTATGTGTTGCAGAAAGCCCACTGCTGTTTCCCACCTACCCACAAAAGTCTCTGCACTTTGTAAAACGGCTGATGGAAGGCACTATTGACCTCTGTCTGCAAAAACCAGCGGTAAGTATGCTAATTATGCTATTTGATTTCAGTCAGGTAGAAGAAACAGCAAATGGAACTTGATGCAGTGTATGCTCCTAGCATCCTAATTATATATTGTATCTGTCACTCACACAGTGCATGTGTATGCAGTGCATACATTTCTCCCACTATTCCAACCACTTTCTGCATGTTTCAATCCATTATTTTGTGATTGGGAAGCCATAGGATCAAATTCTGGAACTGAAATACACGAACATTAGTTTCATGAAAGTTGGGACAGTATGTGGGATGCTAATAAAAACAGAAAGCAAAGATTTAAATTTGTTTAATTAGTCTTGTACTAAATATACACTTAAAATCAATTAACAGATTTTAATTTTAAATTTAAACCCTACAACAAGTTTCAAAAAAGTTTTCCTTTAATAATACTTAATAATTGGTCAGGAATAAACGACTGTGCTGTTATGTTAAAATAAGCATTAATGTCATTAAAACTGTCTAGAAAGCAGCTTATCTTGCTCCAAAATGTGTATGTGTATATCAGTGTTAATATTGTCATCACAGATGTTCATGTCACTCATTCTATAAGCGCTTCTGTTTCATATCATGAAACACTTTGCTTCTGAAGTTTGAGTTGATAACAATCTGAATGGTCCTTTTTTATCTTTGGCCCAAAGGACGCAACATTTATTTATTAAAGTAACATTCTAAAAGAAGGACCGGTCAGTCCACAGCACACACTTTCACTTTGGTTTACAACTGTCCATTGTAGATGAACTTGAGCCCAGCGAAGTCTGCAGCATTTCTGGTTGATGATGTTTTTCACTGTGTATAGTACAGTTTGCTGATCTATAGGGTTAAATTAATTGATTGAGGAAAGTTGTTCTTGAACTGTTGGATTATTTGCTGATGCATTATTATTATTAGTAGTAGTAGTAGTAGTACTAGTACTTTCCTAGATTCTACTTTTATACCATCAAAGTATGATTAAATTAGCTGTGTAAGGCGCCCAGGTGGCGCAGCGGGATATTCCGCTTGCACACCACTCCCCGGTTCGAAACTCGGTGTTGCCACCGGTCGGCTGGGCGCCATCTAGTGGGCATAATTGGCAGTGCCTGCAGCAGATACAAATTGGCCACCGTATCTGCAGGGTGGGGGCCGGGCTATGTGTGGGTGGGTGGTTCTTCATACGCTGTGTAAGGACCCTGAATGGCGGAAGAGACGCCTGTGCAGAATGCATGGGCGAGAAGAGGAGGGCTGTGCACGTGTTGAAAGAGGCGTGTAAAGCGACGTGCTCTCCTCGGATGCAATCTGGTATCTCTCAGCAGCGGAAGACAAAATTGAGTGTGCTAAATCGGGAGAAAAATGGGGAGAAAATGCATAAAAAATATTTTTTGTTTGTTTAAGATGTTCATAATCTTAAATTATCTTTTCTGGAAGCAGTTATGGTCCTGGACTAGTGATCGTAAGATCGCCAGTTCAAACCCTACCACTGCCAGGTTTGACCCCCACTTTGACTTTTTAAAGATGGAACCTTTTATTCAGCCGTGATAATAGTTACAGCAGCTAACATGGCATTAGAAATCAAACAGAAAAGCACTGCCAGATTGCCACTGTTCGGCGCTTGAGCAAGGTCCTAAACCCTCGATTGCTTGAATTGTATATGGTCTCAATTGTAAGTCGATTTGGAGAAAAGCATCTGTTAAATCCTGTAAATATTGCAATTAAACAATATTGAAATTAATTTCACAGTGATTGTTTATTGATGCTTGTATATTACTCTTTTTCTGTTTTATTTGCATTGTTGTCCCAACTTTTCTGGAGCTATGATTTGTAGATTTACAGCTGGATGTTGTGAATGTCAATGATATCTGAAGTGTCACATCTGCGTATTCTACACAAAAATCTGCTAGTTGTGTCTGTTTGACCTAAATTATCTTTCATCTTAAACACTTAATTTTGCAGTACCATCTTCCTTGATACAACCTGTAATCTGTACTTGGTTAGCTCATGATACAAGAGTAAAACATTTAGATATAGTTTGATTTTGCCTTCTGCTTCTGTGGCTACTTTTAAGACTAAACTAAGGATTGTAATTTGTGTGTGGTGATCCAATGACCTGTGTGTGTGTTTGTGTGTTTTCTCTTCTCAGAAGGTCATAGGGAGTTCAGTGAAGCAGGCTCAGTGTTTGCGTCTTTACAAAGTACATGAGAGGTAAACCACACCACTAATATTAATGATCAGCCTCAAAATGCTGATTAAGTCTTTAGCTTATTGTGCATAAGTGGTTGAAAGCTCACAAATGTGGTGATGTTTTGGCAGTCCTGAGAGCACACCACGGCTGTTTGAACTCCCAGCACTGTAAGTACTACTAAATAAATGCATAAAAAAATCATTGTTATACTACATGGTTCATGATACATGCAGCCTCCCTTTCAAAGACCGAATAAAAACACAAACTACAGTGTAGATCTTATTATTATATCAGTTTTAAACAGATATATATACAGATGAGCCAAAATGTCAGACCAGCTTCTACCCACTGAGACTTGGACTCTCAATAGAGTCCTGTGCTATTTGGTAACAAAACATTATCAGCTGGTCTTTTAGTTTCTGTGTATTGTGAGATGGATCGTCCTACAGTGCATCCTGGTGCCATCTTTTGCACAGGTGCACATTCCATCCACATTATCCTGGAGAAAGCAGGATTTGTTGTACCGGTCAACCTTCTTCCTTTGCTTCTGTGTTTAGTTATGGTGCCTGTTGGGCCCTTGAGCAAGGCTTTTAACCCTCTCTGCTCCAGGGGTGCGGTACAATGGCTGACCCTGCACTATGACCCCAGCTTCCAAAAACACGCTGGCATATGCAAAAAAGAACTTAGTTGTACTGTATATGTATATATGACAAATAAAGGCATTCTGTTCTATTTGCAATCCCCAATTTTAAATGAAATGTCCCACAAATGACCATATATTATAGAAGTATAATGTGTATGAGGCACCTGGAATTTTAACACACACACTAGAATAGGCCTTGTCGCTGGTTTATACAGGTCGTCACACTTGTTTATGATAAAAAAACAAGATGATAACGAATACAATTTGGTTTAAATAATCAAAATTACTATCAATGTATTTTTTCCAGATGGAATGATAAAAATGCAAGTATGATCTATGTAGTTTTCTGTATGCCAGAGATCTCACCCTCCAAAATCTACATCCTGAGAAGAGCGACAGACCCAATCAGGTATTATCACTGTAACGTTGTTTTGTAGCTCCCTTCATATTTAAAATCTGGAACAGTATCAGATGAGCTTTATTATTTCAATGTGTTATTCACACATGCAGCCAGCACACAGAACCAGAAGTGGGATGCATCTATTTACACAGTCTTACCCACTAATTCATGAGCTGACCTAGTAATTTTCTAGCAATTGTATTAGGTTGTGTTCCAGAAATTGCTTTGTCAGTTTTGCTTTGGTGTGCATTCATGCATTAACACATAAATTACTGGTAATTTCTGCATAAAATTAATGTAAGGAGAAGGAATAAAGGGCCACCATTTCATTCCTATTTTAAAGAAAAGCTCTTTAACATTGTTTTATTATTTTTATGGCTCCATTTAACTTAGGTCATTTTATTTGTATTGTAATCTGAATATTTAAAAAATTTAAATGTTTTTCTAATGTTTTTGTTGCAAAGAATTATGAAGTTTAAATGTTTTCCCTACTTATGGGAAAATGAAATAATGAATAAATTACTGGTATTTTTAATTGTATTTATTAATTTTTAGTAACTGCTTTATTCTTGTCTCAGTGGGTCTAGCACCAGTCAAAAACAATAAATGAAAGACAAAAATACACCTTGGACAGACCTTGGTTCCTCTCAAGGTTTCTTCCTGTAATTTTATGGGAGTTTTTCCTCGCCCTCAGCTTGCTCAACAGGGGTTTTTGTATCTGTTGGTCCTGGATCTTGTAAAGTTGCTTTGAGACAATGTCTATTGTAAAAAGCGCTATATAAATAAAGTTGACTTGACTTGACAGGGCAACATACACTCACACACTCACTGACACCTGGGGCAATTTCCAGTTGCCAGTTCACCTTACGAAACTCATGCAGACACGTTTAGAACATCTATAAGAGACATGCTGTCTTTCAGACAGTGACTTGCTTAAATGGACCATTAAATGGCTAAATGGTTAAATGGCTATTTTTTGTTTTTTACAATTATATTTGCAGAATCAAAAAGTAGAATGGTGTTCTTTTTGAAGTGATTTTGAAATGAAAATCTAGTGATTGAATCATGTCCACTATCTGTAGGTTTCAGTGGTTAAACCCCCTTCCCCTTCTTTTTTCTTTTTCATTTTTGTTGCTATTTTTACATTTCCAAGGTGTATAAGGTGAAGGGGAACAAGTAGGATGATTAAGCATTTTCTGTATGTTTTCAGATCTGTGCCTAATGGTTTGGTGGCTATAGACTTAAACCCTCACTGCAGTACTAATGATGAAACAGAGCCGACGTAAGTTGTATTAAAGAGAAAATAGTTTCCAATTGCAGATTAAACTAAATACTAAAAAATAAACTAACTTTTAATGTCGCTGGGTTGCAGAGATCGCTCCTATACATGTCTTGATGCACGTCTCTATGACGATGAGACGTTGACTGTGGTGTTACAGGGCCAGGAGGATGGTGAAAATAGGCTCCGTCTCCTCGCTCAGCTTCCCCTTGGCTCTGCAATCAGCTGTGAGGAGGAGTTTAACTGGGACACTACCCACAGGTATCACCAACCTGGGTCACTGCAGCTACTTTACTTTTGTCCATAATTCTATATTTACAAAGTGTATTAAAGTTTTTGTTTCACAGACTAAGCAAAATCTGAAGGATGATCCCTGTAGTATAAAACAATGCAACTTCGCAAAGACTTTTTGCAGACATATTGATCATGACTGGCACTGTGAGACAACTGAGAGGCAGCTGTAGCCTAGCAGTTAAGGTACCGGACAAGTAATCAGAAGGTCACTGGTTCAAGCCTCACCACTGCTAGGTTGCTGCTGTTGGGCCCTTGAGCAAGGTCCTTAACCCTCAATTGCTCAGACTGTATGCTGTCCCAGTACTGTGAGTCGCTTTGGATAAAGGTGTCTGCTAAATGCCGAAAATGTACATGTAAACTGGATCCAATGCTTAAATACCAGCTTAACTGTGCTGTTGCTTGGCCCTTGATCAAGAGACCCTATAATAATAATTTTAAAAAATCTAATTTACATGTACTGAACTCAATACCCCAAAATGATGGGAACAAATTATCTATACAAAAATGCCATATGGGACACACTGAACTTACCCATACCTACCTGCTAAAAGGAGGGCAGGCCCCCACTTGCCCCCTCCGTGGGTCCAGAACCTCTGTTAAACACATTCTCTATGCACTCTAGCACTTAAAAACGCCATATAAGTTATGGAAAAGCCATCTGTGCTCAGCTGTTTGGCCTTAATTGCTTAGTGGGAGGAATGGTATTGCTGTCCACCATGTCAATCATGCCAGCAGAAGTAGTGTAACACCTCCAAAAATGCACATTAAACATAAAAACTCCGGACGGTAGCAAAATTAAGTAAAACATTATAGACTTTCTGACTGTATGATACTTGATAGAAATACAAAAGCCACTTTCTGACTTGGCGGTGTACATTTTAAAATAAGATTTTCTTTACAGTTATTATGACTGGGCTAAAATAATTAATGCAGGAATACCTGCAAATATTGTGATTATTGGTTGCATTTGAGCATTTAAGTTTGCAAAAATTTTGAAATGATATATGAAGTTTTATACTGCAGTTAGAAGTAAATACTTCAGATGTACTTCATTTAAAATCTTAATGTTGATCTGTTCTGTTGTTGACCAGGTTGGATGAGCAAAGTGGTGAAATTCCCGTACGGGGGCTGTCTTGGGGAAATCTGAGTCGAGATCTAGAGAACATGAAGGCTCAGTTTGTGGCTGTAAATGGAGTCCGTAAAGTATCCTGCGTGGTAAGAATCATACTCCACAAACTGCATCCTTGTTGAATTGTAGATGTTACTGTAATATATTACATAGAGTTTGCCTTATTGTGTACAAATATTGTCTCTCTTTAGCCCCTTCATTTTATAGCCAAAACAGCTCATTGTTCCTTTTAAACTACTGTATAGTTAAAGCCAAGTGTTTACATATACTTGTAAGTAGAGATGGGACGATCGATCGGCTATGAATCGGTATCGGCCGATTTTTAATCAAAATATGCTATCGGCGATCGGCGATATTTCCTAAAAGTAGCCGATCCGATCGTGTGATATATAAAGATCACGTTAAGCTTAACAGCTCAGGGGATTGATCCAGACTTTGAGCTACGACGCGCCAACCATCACATCAAAATTCATCAACCATCGTACAGAAACCATCGTGAAAGCTCTTCATGACCTAAAATAACATCATTAACGTTGTGCATCATACATACGATGTAATTTTGCTGATTGTAATATTTACTTTAAAAAGATAATTCAACCCGGTCACATCTGAGTCGATTCTATCAGCACGTTATATAAACTCCTGGTTCACTTTGGTAAATCGTAAGCGGTTCTTACTTGTGATGTAGATGAGAACAGAAAACGTTACAGAGCCAATCAGAGGCAAAAGTTTATTCATTACCAAATTCGTTAGTTCAGGATCATCTGCTAAACTTTTAGGGTAATCAGAACTTTTAGCTCCACAGACGGAACGAGTCTGACTCGGTGACCGCTCTGTGGTAATAGCGGTTTAATTAAGCTTTTTAATTAAGCTTTTTAATGTAAGAAAGTCACACAATGTTCTGTAGTAGCTGGTGTTTATTTAAAACCACAGCATTTATTAATAACAGTAAAAACGGAGAGAGAAACTTACGCGTCACATTCGACTCCTGAATCAGAATCATTTAAAGCGACACTGTGAACAAAGCGTTTTTTTTAAAGAAACACACACGCTGTTGCTTTCGGTTTATTTTCACTGTGAGGCTCTTTTTAAGTTTTTTTCAGACTAAACTGGATAACATTAAACCTGTGTGTGTGTGTGGTCAGTTAGACTGATAAGATATGTCTCCTGTGGGTGAAAAAAATAATTGTTTGGTTACTTTATTATTTACTGCTGATTTTGCGCTAAAAATTGCATGTCAGTAAACACGGAGAGATAACTGAGAAGAGAAACTTACGCTTCGCGAAAAATGAATCGACTCGTGAATCACTTTAAGCGATACAGTGAACAGATCATTTCTCTTAAAGGCACAAACACACACGCACGCACGCACGCACACACGCGCTCTGCTCCGGTTTATCTTCACTGTGAGGCTCTCTTTAAGGTTTCTTCAGACTGAACTGGATAACATTAAACCTGCGTGTGTGTGTGTGGTCAGTTAGACTAATGAAATATGTCTCCTGTGGATAAAAAAAATAATTGTTTGATGTACTTTATTTACTGCTAAATTTGCTAAATTCCTATCGGAATCGGCTATCGGCCGATGTCCCTGAAAGGAGATCGGAGATCGGAATCGGTGCCAAAAACCCCGATCGGTACATCTCTAATTGCAATGTTATACATTTACATGTTTGGCATTTAGCAGATGCTTTTATCCAAAGCGACTTACAGTACTGTGACAGTATACAGTCTGACTAATTGAGGGTTAAGGGCCTTGCTCAAGAGCCCAACAGTGGCAACCTGGCAGTGGTGGGGCTTGAACCGGCAACTTTCTGATTACTAGTCTAGCACCTTAACCACTAAGCTACAACTGCCCTGCAGTTACAGAAGTTGAGTCCTGGGTTTGATTCCAAGGTGGATTGGTCCGGGTTCTTTTTGTGTGGAATTTGCATGTTCTCCCCACGTCTGTGTGGGTTTCCTTCGGGAGCTCTGGTTTCCTCCCACAGTTCAAACACATGCAAGTGAGGTGAATTGGAGTTACAAATTTGTCCATGACTGCGTTTGACATTAAAGACTTGAACTGATGAATCTTGTGTAACCAGTAACTACCCGTCCTGTCATCAATGTAACCAAAGTGTGTAAAACATGACATTAAAATCCTGATAAAAAAAAAAAAGCATTTATATAGTATGTTTAGCCCTTAAATGGCCACAGAATTAATGTACATAGTAGGAAATCAGTAAGCATCTCGTTGTTTGTACTTTGTTGCTCATATTTATAGCAGTTTATAATTGTTGACCTTAATGTTTGTATGTGTGCAAAAGCCAAATACCAGTTTTTATCCTGTTATCTTAATACTATATGTTTGTGCTTTTTTCAACTAGCTGAGTTCAAACCTCCGTCACATCCGTGTATTTGAGATGGACGTAGAGGATGAGGAGGATGAAGAGGGGGCAGATGAGTCTCAGGACATCAGCTGTGATCAGGATGAACTGGGGGAGACCTCAAGCAATCTAGGAGTGGAAGCAGCAGGTGAAGAAGGAAATAGAGGAGCAGAGGCATGTGAGGAGATGGCGGAGGGGGGAGGGGACACCCTGGAACACACTTCACTGTCAGACACACTTTGACCTTTGATGTCGCTGGTTGTCTTACCCCAGTGCAGTTTTGTAAGAAGTGCACAGGCTACTCCAACACTGTTCTCTTGAAATTAAATAAACATTTTCTGTACTTATTCTGGTTTAGATGTTTTCATTAATTTGGTTCATATTCTGTGATAAGCTTAATAGAATCAGGATTGTGTAGATACTGACCATAAAAACACATTTATATATGATCATAGGGGAAAAGTAACGATGGGCAGGAGTTAGCATGGGTGCTTAGGCTAGCCTGTGGCAATCTGTTGGCCCATACCAGATACCATAACCCTCATGTCCTCTGGCATCAGTAAGTCTTGGCTTCAACAACCTGTCGGCAATTCATTACTTGATCCTCCTCGGACTCACCACAGCTCCTCTGATGATTTTATTAGGTCTTTATGCTTATCATATTTGCTGTGTTCACATCTAATCAGGAGCATGCCCAGGTATTGTCTGAAGTGCATACAGGCATGTGGGGGCTATACACACTACTAAGTCAAATTATGAGTTGCCATAAGGAAAAAGATCATTTTGATCTTAGACAATATACACCGATCAGCCATAACATTAAAACCACTTCCTTGTGTCTACACTCACTGTCCATTTTATCAGCTCCACTTACCATATAGAAGCACTTTGTAGTTCTACAATTACTGACTGTAGTCCATCTGTTTCTCTGCATGCTTTTTTTTAACCTGCTTTTACTCTGTTCTTCAATGGTCAGGACCCCCACAGAGCAGGTATTATTTAGGTGGTGGATGATTCTCGGCACTGCAGTGACAATGACATGGTGGTGGTGTGTTAGTGTGTGTTGTGCTGGTATGAGTGATGTTGAGGGACGTTGAGGATAAAGACTTGCTTGTATATTGGTTTCACAGATAAATAAATACTAAAATATAATCTCTTGGCACATCAACATCACTTTTTTATCAGTATAATAACAAACAGATTTGCAAGAAACTGTTTATAAAGTATTACGACTTTATTCAGAATCAGAATCACTTTATTTCGCCAGGTATGTTACACATACAAGGAATTTGCTTTGGTGATACACACAATAATACACACAATAGTCCACATAGTAGTACAAACAATACACATAATAGTACAGATAATTACACATGTATGACATGTAACACAGAACATATTTAACAGACCCGACTGCACACGGACTGTTAACCAGTATTTACCAACATTTGCCGAAGAGAACAACTTTGGTTAAAAAGTGTTACAGCTCTGGGGAAAAAGCTGTTAGCGTGTCTGGATGTGTTTGTTTTTATTGTCCTGAGTCTTCTGCCAGATGGAAGAGTTTGAAAAAGGTGATGTCCAGGATGAGAGGGGTCTGCTGTCATTTTGCCGGCACGCTTCAGCACTCTGCTGTTGTAAATGTCCTGAAGCGTTGGCAGACTACATCCAATGATCCTCTCCGCTGTCCTGATTACACGCTGGAGTTTATGTGATGTTGAGGAACCAAACCAGATGGTGATGGATGATGATGTAAGGATGGACTCTATGATTGCTGTGTAGAACTGGATCAGCAGACTCTGTGGCAGGTTGAATTTTCTCAGCTGTCTCAGGAAGAACATTCTCTGCTGAGCCCTATTGGCGATGGAGAGTGTTTTTTTTCCACTTTAGGTCCCTGGATAAGGTGGTGCCCAGGAACTTAAGTGACTCCACCACTAAGACCATAGAGCCATTAATTGTGAGGGGAGGTAAGGAGGGCGCTTTGTGCCTGAAATCCACCACCATCTCTACAGTCTTTTGTGTGTTGATCAGCAGGTGATTGTCGCTGCACCAGGAGACCAACTGCTCGACTTCCTTTCTGTAGGCAGACTCGTCACCATCGGTTATGAGGCCCACCACAGTGGTGTCATCAGCAAACTTAAGGATCTTTAGATAAGATAAGATAATACTTTATTGATCCCCATAGGGAAATTAACTTGTTACAGCAGTATGAAGACAGGAAAAACAGAAAGAAATACAACTAAGTAAAAAATATTACTATTTTTTTTACAGCTGTATTTTTTTCTATTTTTTACAGCTGTATTTCTTTACAGCTGGTTCCTTAGAAACAGTCATTGGTATAGATTCTCTATACATAGGTTAGTAACAGTACAAGTCTAATTTTATTTTATTTTTTAAACTATGCATACATTATTTCATTATTTATAAATATTATTGACGTTAAAGTGTTTCTCTTTACCCTATAGCGTCATTTACAAGGCAAGGCAAATGCGCGTTCACAGTAGGCGTCGCTCCTTGAGCGTGCTCGTTACCGCTTGTATGCGTAATGACGACATAATTTGTCTCTTTTCGGTTTTCCTCATTGGTGACTGGTGGACGGTAAAGATGGCGACGAAGCGGCTAGTGTGTATAACTATTAAGGGAAGATGACGAACATAAACACAGTAACTAACTTTACAGCGAAGTGGTCGACGGTCAACATTTGGGTGGGGTTAAACATAAGTGAAACTTGTTAACTCGGCGGAGGTTTATCTAATAAATTCGGTCCGTGGCTGGAGTGTTGGTTCCTAATGGAGGATATAAATTCGAACATAAACGCGGACTTAGAGGTGCGGAAGCTTCAGGACCTGGTGAAGAAACTCGAGCAGCAAAATGAGCAGCTGCGGAGCCGCTCCGCCCTGCTGTCCTCCACCGGCGGCATTGCGTCCAACAACAGACCTCTGAGCGCCGGCTACGAGTCGTTATCGGCGGGGCTGGCCGGCTTCACCGGGGCGGGGTTCGGCGGCTTACGGAATTTCGGAGCGGCGTCTGTGGAGAACGCGCGGTGTCTGAGTCCCAGACGCTCTTATCACGGCAGCTACGGATCACCATATGAAAGTGACAGTTCTCCTGCTAATAACATTCAGTATTATCGAGACTCTGTGGATTACGATGAGAGAGAGACTTCGGTTTTGGATGAGGTGGAGATCCTTGATCTCGAAGACATGGACTGTCTGAATGAGGACGAGGACAGCTGGTGAGTAGAGCAGCTGGGCTGGGTACAGTATTAGAAAGGAGCCGTGTGTTAAGGGGTTTGAGTTTGACAGCTCGCAGACATCCCAAGCTGCAAAAACTCATTTCAGAGAGGTACCCCCGGACCCCCACCCCCCAAGCCCCCAGATAGTGTGATAGTTCTAGTGTGAAAGATAATAGATTTATGTTCCCTACATAGTGCACTAGATTGTATATTAGAAAAGAATTTATGTTCCTTACTTAGTGCACTAGATAGTGTACTAGATAATAGACTTATGTTTCTTACATAATGCTTTAGGTAGCGTATTAGTTAACGGATTTAGGTTCCCTACACAGTGCACTAGATTGTATATCAGATCATGGATTTATGTTCCCTACATAGTGCACTAGATAGTGTTTTAGATATGAATTTATGCTCCCTACATAGTGCACTAGATAGTGAATTAGACAACTGGTTTATGTTCCCTACACAGTGCACTAGATTGTATATCAGATCACGGATTTATGTTCCCTACATAGTGCACTAGATAGTATTTTAGATATGAATTTATGTTCCCTACATAGTGCACTAGATAGTGGATTAGACAACTGGTTTATGTTCCCTACACAGTGCACTAGATTGTATATCAGATCATGGATTTATGTTCACTACATAGTGCACTAGATAGTGTTTTAGATATGAATTTATGCTCCCTACGTAGTGCGCTAGATTGTATATCAGATCATGGATTTATGTTCCCTACATAGTGCACTAGATAGTGTTTTAGATATGAATTTATGTTCCCTACATAGTGCACTAGATTGTATATCAGATCACGGATTTATGTTCCCTACATAGTGCACTAGATAGTATTTTAGATATGAATTTATGTTCCCTACGTAGTGCACTAGATAGTGAATTAGACAATTGGTTTATGTTCCCTACCTACACAGTGCACTAGATTGTCTATCAGATCACGGATTTATGTTCCCTACATAGTGCACTAGATAGTATTTTAGATATGAATTTATGTTCCCTACGTAGTGCACTAGATAGTGAATTAGACAATTGGTTTATGTTCCCTACCTACACAGTGCACTAGATTGTATATAAGATCACGGATTCATGTTCACTACATAGTGCATTAGAAAGTATAACTAGATGATGATTTGTGTTCCTTACATAGTGCACTAGATAGTGTATTACATAATTATGTTCTTTACATAGTGCACTAGATTGTATATTCGATCATAGATTTTTGTTCCCAGCTTGTGCACTAGACAGTATATTAGATAATTGATTTATGTTCCCTACATAGTGCACTAGATAGTATTTTAGATATGAAGTTATGTTCTCTACTTAGTGCACTAGACAGTATATTAGACAATTGATTTATGTTCCCTACATAGTGCACTAGATTGTGCATCAGATAACGGATTTAATACATGATAGGGGAAAAAGTCTGTGTCGCCCACGTGTGTGTGTGTGTGTGTGTGTGTGTGTGTGTGTGTATACAAATGTCCTTATTTGTCATGCCAATAAAGCTTTTTTTGAGTTTGAGTGTGTGTGCGCATGCGTGTGCGCACACGCTCTTGGCCGCTCGTTCTAGATTCCGGGAGATTTTATCTGACTTGCGGGCATCAAGGAGCCGATATGTATATGCGGGAGACTCACGGAACTTCCGGGAGACTTGGGATGTCTGAGATCGGTAGGCCAGTGCGGTTGTTTTAGACAACAAGTACAGTTATCAACAATTACATCATGTGTGCCTCTGATGCACAGAACCTAATAGTGACTAATTTCTAGACTTGCTATCCATCTTAAGTGTAAAAGCTGCTATATTGTCCTAAATGACTGGTGTGCCATGACTAATGGCACTTTCTGACCAGCAAACAAAGCTGCTATCTCCCTACATTGTAGCGCGCAACAGACTGACCGTGCCAAACAGGCCTGGCTGGAATTAGTGTAGCTCAGATTTGTAGTTTCATTTCAGTTTGATTAGTAGTTCAGTTTCAGCTGAGCCATCTAAACTAGTTATTACGTTTAGTCTTTTTGTGATGGTCACGTACAAGCACAAGTATGTCATTAAAGCTGAAGTGCTGAGCTCAGATTACTTTCATTTATTTACTAGTGCCACGTAGATCAGGGTTCCCCAGTTGTAATTTTGGATTTAAGGAAGATCACCAAAACGTCTGACTCTGGGCCTTTAGGTAACAGTGGCTTTCCTCATAATGATAGCTTTTAGACATCGCTTTTAGAATGTCTACAAATCGAATGGCTCATAGGCACAAAGCTTTATTTAACAGTATTGAGATCCTCTATTATGATCCATCCACCTTAACAGTGTATACCATGATCTAGCACCTGAATAAAAAGGTTAGAAAGAGCAACTTGGTGTATCTTTATATCATTAGTGAGGTGGAATAATTTCCAAGCCATAGATAGGTACATGACTGAACTGTTGGGGCTTTTAATCACAAGCTGTGATTGTTAATATTTATAGTCATGTATAAAGTCCTCTGCTATTGCCTTATCTCTGGATATGGAAATGAAGTAAAGCAAGTCTGTGCAGTCAGTGTGAGAAGCAGGGCAGTGTTTAATTAGACTTTACAGCACCCATATAACTTGGCCAAGCCAAATGTCTAGACACAATAGAATGTAAACTCGTAGAACTTTAAAACTGTCAAAAGTTGCTTTGTAAAATTGCCATGTGAAAGAATAATGGAGATTTTATTTATAAAGGACTCCAAATGAACATGATTAGTTTAAAAAAAAAAGATGGATCTCTCTACTACTTTCCTTAAAAAAATTACCCCAGCTGACATGGAGGATCTGTGCTATGTCATTAAACACCACACAGATGCCACTCAGGTGGCGCAGTGGTAAAAACACACGCTGGAACCAGAGCTGGGATCTCAAATACATCGTATCGAATCTCAGCTCTACCTGCCGGCTAAGGCTGAGCGGCCACATGAACAACAATTGGCCTGTTGTTCAGATATGGGCGGGACTAAGCCGGATGTGGTCTCTCTCTCATGACTGGTGCAATTACGACCTCTGCTGTCTGATTGATGGCACCTTCACAGAGATGAGAAAAGTGCTCTCAGGGTGTGTCTCTCCGTACACAACGCTGAGCTGCACTGCACTCGTCAAAGTGTAGGCGATAAGATGCATATGGCATGCTGCCCACGGGTCGGAGGGGGCGTGGGTTAGCTTTGTTTTCCTCAGTGAGAGCAGGGATCGGCATTGGTGGAGAGGAAGCATGACGCAATCGGGCAATTGGACGTGCTAAAAAGGGAGAAAAAAGGGGGAGAAAATGCATAAACAAAATATAAAAAATAAAAAAAAAACACACAGTAATAAGGATGGCAGTGAATTGATTGGAAAATATGTCAAATCAATTTTTAGCGTTATGGGCTTGATACGTTGATTATAGTAAATCCACTCCAGTTTAAGTGGATGGATCATCTGTGTCATCTTAACCTTACATACATTCAGGTATTCAATTTCAAATCAGTCACTGAGATCCGCTGCTTAAGCCAGTATTGAGTATCACAATTGCAGTGATTACCACAGTCAATCCCAGTATTGAAGCTTCATTCTAGTTGCCATTACTCATTGAATGATGGTAACTGTACACCACCACACTTGGCTTGTTTACAACAGGAAATCCAGCCCTTCTTTCTCAAGGAAAGTTTGTGAGCTACAGTTTACTGTATGTCATAGAAAGCTGTTATATGAGAGTTCCTCAGTCATATGGCCTGGACAAAAACAGGTGTCTGTCATGAGACCGTTCCCATCCTAAAATTGTTTGTGACTCCAGACAAACAGGTGTTTCACAATAAAGGACAGGCTGGGTTAAGTGCACAGTTGGTGTTCTGTAGTGCCATCAGTATGACCTTAAAAGGTCACAGTGATTTGTTGACTTATGGGTGCTTTATGGCACTGTTCCAGTTCTTTTTTATTTTTATAAAAGGTCAGGTACATTGACATTTCATTGGAAGGTATTCAAAAACATGAGGTACAGAGTAATTGTGTTGATGTCAGTCTATTATTAATTGTTTTTGTGTTTTACTGAATGTGTTTTATACGTTCTTATTCTTTAGGATCCACAAAACGTACACAGTTTTCAGTTTTAACAATAACAGTTCTGATACACAAGTTGATCCTGGTGGATCTGGTTAGTCCCTGTAGCAGCTGTGCAGCTGTGGTTAGGGCTGATAAGGACTCAACAATGAGATCACCGATGAGATCAGTGGTGAAATTGAAAACCATTTTTGTCAGAACGAATATTAACAGCACTATCAATGACACACAAACCCCATTTCCAGAAAAGTTGGGACACTTTATGAAAATAAAAACAAAACTGTAATTTGTTATGTTGCTTGAACTATTATTTACTTTTTTTTAAAACTTTAAGTACAGTGTTTTTATTGATAATCGTATTTTGTAAATAAATAAAAACAATAGAATGTGACACCTGCAACACACTGAAAGTTGCGACAGGCAAAATACAACCATGTTTTGGAAGGTTCTACTATTAGCTGGGTGGCACGGTGGCTAAGTGGTAGCACTGTCGCCTCACAGCAAGAAGGTCCTGGGTTCGATCCCCAGGTGGGGCGGTCCGGGTCCTTTCTGTGTGGAGTTTGCATGTTCTCCCCGTGTCTGCGTGGGTTTCCTCCGGGTGCTCCGCTTTCCTCCCACAGGTGAATTGGAGACACTAAATTGTCCATGAGTGTATTTGATATAACCTTGTGAGCTGATGAACCTTGTGTATTGAGGAACTACCTTGTGGAACTACCGTTCCTGTAAAAAAAAGGGTAACCAAAGTGTAAAACATGACGTTAAAATCCTGATAAACAAACAAACATTGGCTCAGTACTTTGGTCTGCTGCATCAAGAAATGAAACTGTAACTGTATTATGCAAAGAGGAAGCCATGTATTAATTTTGAGCAGAAATGCCAGCAAATTTATTTATTTTATTTTTTTTACTTTTTAAAGATGGAACCTTTTATTTAGCCATGATAATTGCAATAGCAGCTGACATGACATTAACAATCAAAACAAACAATTAAACAGAGACTTGATTGACCATGTCTGGGAGGGTGGGGGTTAACGTGAACCTGACCAGGCTGAACCAGTTGATGAAAAAGAAATGAAATGTAAGTGACCAATACAAATCTTTCTTTTTTTAAATCTTTGTTTTACTCTCTCACTGAGACTACTGGGATTAGTCTAAGTGCCTCTCTCGGTCACTCTGTATCACTCTGAGTCATGCTGTAATCCTGAATAACCCCCACACAGGACTAGTAGACAGACGGCTGTTATACAGATAAAAAAATACTGCTGTTATCAAAAACGTTTCACTAGATCCAGTTCACTGCATAAACCAGAATCCTATGTAATTCTGTTGTGTTTTTTTGCGGTACTTCATTGGCCTGATTTGTAAATACATGCATTGCAAATAAGCAGGTCAGGTTACAAATAAGGGTTAGGTTTCTTGTGTAGCCACTTAGCAGGAAGTGTCACTGTCATGTGATTTAAACCTGATTAGTTACTGATGCTCTGGTCGTTTTCAGTGATGAGTTATTTAGTCGGGGCTCTCCAATGACCCGTTGCATTCCTTATTCCTTCTGTATTAAGAAGTAAGAGTCTGGGAATCAACATTACAAACGCCATAATTTAGGGTTCAGAGAGTGTTTGTTTTTTTTGTTTATTAGGATTTTAACGTCATGTTTTACACTTTGGTTACATTCATGACAGGAACGGTAGTTACTCATTACACAACGTTCATCAGTTCACAAGGTTATATCAAACACAGTCTTGGACAATTTAGTGTCTTCAATTCACCTCACTTGCATGTCTTTGGACTGTGGGAGGAAACCGGAGCATCCGCAGGAAACCCACACAGACACGGTGAGAACATGCAAACTTCACACAGAAAGGACAAGGACCGCCCCACCTGGGGATTGAACCCAGGACCTTTTCGCTGTGAGGCGACAGTGCTACCCACTTAGCCACCGTTCTGCCCTTCAGAGAGTGTACTGGATGCTAGACGTTGCTTTACTGTACTACGTTAAAAAGCATTCAGAGCAGCCAAGCAATGCTGTGCCAAATTCCCTGTTATTAGCTAAAAGCTATGAGATCTTCATCAACAGTGAGGTTACTATGTTGAGTACTCTGTTTAGTAAGTAGGGTCGCATAGTAACACATAGGACTCTATTAGAGTACTCAAGATCTGGATTTGAACCTCATTGTGTTTACATGGGTTTTTTTCAGGTATTTCTTTTTCCTCCCACCTTTCAAAACATGCTAGTGAGAATTAGCACTGTTGTTTAGTTCTAGTATAAGCAGCTAAGTTCATTTGATTACAGTGGTGCTGACAGAACAAACCGAGAAAAACTTTAAAAACACTTCTTTTTTTAAATTATTTTGTTTATGCATTTTCTCCCCTTTTTCTGCCGACTTTAGCATATCTAATTACCCAATTGCATTATACTTTCTCTCTACTAATGTTGATCTTTACCCTGGTTGAGGAGAGCTGAGACTGACACACGCCCCCTCCAACACGTGTGCAGTAGCCGACTGCATCTTTTCACCTTCACAGGGCAAATTCATATGCAAATCAGCTTTGTGTACAGAGAGCCACACCCTGATCAACGCATTATCCCTCGTCTCTGTGCAGGCACCAATAATCAGCCAGCAGAGGTCGTAATTGCGTCATTTATGAGGTCCTGTCTGGCTCCCACCCAGTATGAACAACAGCCAGTTGTTTGAAATGTCAGCTCTGGTGTGCTAGCGTGTTTTACCGCTGCGCCACCTGAGCACCTTAAAAACATTTATTAGTTCCATACCAGTCACTAGCCCAAACAGCGTTGATAATAACGGCATAGTAAGTCAAATGGTCCAAATAGTGAATTCCTCTGTTCCTTAGCCACATGCACACTTAGCAAGACGTGTACTTATCTGCTTGTTTCATGCAGCAACTGACTGATCAAAGACATGGTGTGATATAGTAAGTAATGAGTGTCAAAGGGATTTACAGGAGTCACTAGAGTTTCTTTAAAGAACCATACATAAGCCGCTCAGGTGGCGCAGCGGTAAAGTACGCTAGCGCACCAGAGTTGGGTTTCTAGATGCATCGTATCGAAACTCAGCTCTACCTTTCCGACTGGGTTGGGCGGCAGTATGAACAACGTTTGGCTGTTGTTCAGGGGCTTAGGTTCAGGGTACAACTGCGGCCACTGCTGGTTGACTGACGGCGCCTGCACAGGACTGAGGAATAACATTGAGGGGGGTGTGACCCTCCGTGCGCAGTGTCTCTCGGTGTATGAACTCGACTCGTGCAGGTGAAAAATGCAGGCTGTACTGATTACGTGCCGGAGGGGGCTCAAGTCAGTTGAGTGGCGTCCTCAGTCAGCGGCAAAAGGGTCGAATCAGTATAGAGGATGCAATCAGGGTAATTGGACACGAATAGAATGGGGATAAAAGTTGGGGGGGAAAATAATTAATAAAAAAAAAAAAAAAAAAAAAAAAAAAAAGAACCATACATAAAAGGCAAGCCATAGCCTAGTGCAGGGGTTTTCAACCTTTTTAGGCATCCCCCCCCCCCCCCCCCCCCCGCTTCGTGTGCCAAGCGCGACTTGCGCCCCTTCTCTGCACATGACCCAACCATCTCCATCTCTCCTCTCGAACTTTGGGTCTGTTCAAAAACCTATTGAGCTACCTTGCTGTCTACTGCCTACATAGGCAGCTGCCTAAATAGAGGGGATTCTAATAAGTCATCGACTTATAAGTCACGTTATTCGGACACGCTACTTGAACAGCAATTACATCAGTTTTTGCTTACTAAGCTAACACAGTTAACCTCATGCCATTCAAATCAGTGGGATGAGGTGGCACAACGCGCTAGCATGTCAACTAATATCTCTCTTCGTGTACCGAACATGGTTAAATGGTCACTGACAAGCCCGAATTTGCAAATAAATGAGGGCAGTGGTAGCTTAGCTGATAAGGTATTGGACTAGTAATCTGAAGGTTGCGGTTGCCACTGTTGGGCACCTGGGTAAGGCTGTCAACTCTCTCGTTGTCTTGTTGTCAAATTGTATTTAAGGATAACTGTAAGTCGCTTTGGATAAAAGTGTCTGCTAAATGCTGAAAATGTAAATGACACTTTACACGTTTATACAAATTAAAAAGCAATGATAATTTATTTACATTTGAATACCGTTTAAATGTAGGGTCCCCCCCCCCCCCCTTTTTCTCCCACTTTAGCGCATCCAATTACTGCCCGTCAATCATCCTCTCACTAATGCTGGTCCCTGCTCCTGATTGGGGAGGACGAGGCTGCTCCACGCCCCCTCCGACACGTGCACAGCAATCGAACATCTTATCACCTACACTTGACGAGTGCAGTGCAGTAAAGCGCTGTGTACGGAGAGCCCTCTACCACACTCCTTTCCCATCTCCGTGCAGGCGCCACCAACCAGCCAGCAGAGGTCGTAATCACACCAGTCTGAGAGAGAGTCCCCATCAGGCTTAGTCCCGCCCCTATCTGAACAACAGGCCAATCGTTGTTCATGTGGCCGCTCAGCCTCAGCCAGCAGGCAGAGCCGAGATTGGATACGATGTATTGTCTTTTTGTCGGTGTCACAGCCTTCAAGCCATATAACAACTTTTCCTTTCACTCTGGCAGATAGTTTGCTATCACAAATCACTCTTAACCACACTCTATTACTTTGTACACTCGACCCCAAGTATTTCCAACTCATCCACTTTCATCACTTCAAGTCCTTGCAATTTAACTTTTCCATTGCCTTCATTTCATTCACACACACACACACACCCACTCCTTTTTACTCCTAACTTCTATTCTCCTTCTCCTCAATGCATAACTCTATCTCTTCATCTGCTCTATCTGTACCCTATTCTTGCTTAAAATCACAATGTCATCCATATACATCATAGTCCATTGAGACTCCTGCTTAACCTTGTCCATCATCCTGTCCATGACTATTGCAAACATCCATGACACTTGATGTAATCCCTCTTCCACTTTAAACTCTTTGTCATTTCTGCTGCACAACTTACCGTTGTCACACTGTCCTCATACATCTCACACCACCCTCACATACTTCACTAACACTCCCAGTTTCCTTGCACAACACGACAGCTCCTCTTTCAGCACCCTATTATTTACATTTACATTTGTGGCATTTAGCTGGCACTTTTATCCAAAGCAACTTACAATTATGACTGAATACAGTTTGAGCAATTGAGGGTTAAGGGCCTCGCTCAGGGGCTCATCAGTGGCAACTTGGGGTTGAACTGCTGAACAGTGGTGGGGCTTGAACTGGCAACCTTCTAATTACTAGTCCAGTAAATCAACCACTGAGCTATTTCTGTCCCTAAAGCTATCATAAGCTTTTTCTAGATCTACAAACACACGATGTGGGGCGGCACGGTGGCTAAGTGGGTAGCACTGTCGTCTCACAGCAAGAGGGTCCTGGGTTTGATCCCCAGGTGGAGCGGTCCGGGTCCTTTCTGTGTGGAGTTTGCATGTTCTCCCCGTGTCCGCGTGGGTTTTTTCCAGGTGCTCCGGTTTCCTCCCACAGTCCAAAGACATGCAAAGAAGGTGAAATGTAACCAAAGTATAAAACATGAGGTTAAAATCCTAATAAACAAACAAACAAACACACAGTCCAACTCTTCATGATCAACTGATCAACTTTATGGCTCTGTAACTGCTGCAGTCCTGCTCATTATCCTTATTCCTAAAAACTGGAACCATTACACTTCTTTTCCACTGGTATGTCATCTGGGCCAACTGCCCTCCCACTCCTTACTCTCTTTATAGCTGCCCTCACTCCCTCTTTAAAAATGACACAGTCAAAATCTCCCAAACTCCATGCCAAGTTCCAGACTACTTCTAGAAGCCACATAATCCTTATTGGATATTTGTATGTAAGAAGTTGTTTATATCAGTCTGGCATGTGTGTCTGACAGCTGGGTAAAATTAGGTGAAATAGGAATAGTGGTCTGTGGCTGGTTGGGTTCATTAGTTCGAGTTTTAAGCAGTGGTCCTCAAATTCAAATAGGGTCGGGATCTTTTGGGTCATCTACAGTGTTTTAGTTTGAAAGCACTGCACAAACCAGACTGGTAGACTGCTCTTAGACAGTAAAGAAATACATAAAGGTGCTTGGATGGCACAGCGGTAACATATGCTAGCTGACAACTGCTGAGATTCAGGGTTTAAACCTCAGCAGTGCTCTCTGCCAGTCGGGTGGCTACACAGATGTGCTTGGCTATGTACTGGCAGCCTGTCCAGTGTCTCCTGGTGAAGCCAGCCTGGCTGGGACTGGAGTTTAACAGCTGATGAAAAATGAAATGAACATCTGTTTTTCTGTATCTCTGCATTTTATCAAGTTTTTATTTATATTTTTATTTAAGAAATGTCTCTGACTGTTGTTTTTTCGTAGGTTGTATGAGGCAAAGTTGAACAGCCCTCTTCAGAAAGCTCTCAGCCCCATTGTGTGGTGCAGGCAAGCCCTGGACAACCCTAGCCCTGACATGGAGTCAGCCAAACGCTCCCTCCTCCACAGACTCGACCTTACTATGTCAGGTACTACACATAACGTAAACATGCACAAATGTTACATCTATTGCACATCTTCACAGAGATTCCTTTGCATCACAGTTCACTACTGAGTAAAATTTTCCTTCCTCCATTTGCTCATCATCTTTAACTCGTTTTTTTTTTTTTTTTGGGTCGTTTTTACATTCCATCTGACTCAACACAGTCTGACTGCCCCGAAATTGTTTCTGTGTTCAGCATGTGGGCTGGTAGCTCACTGTACCCTGTGCTTGTCTTAAAGCCCTGCATTTCTGACTGTGTGTGTCCTTACACTAATTATTGGAAAAGCTGAGTCATGAGATGGTTTATATCAGTAGGGTTTGTACTGGGTGGCGTCAGTGCCGTTTTTATACAGGTATGCTCATATGGCTCATCATTTGGGCAACGTTATAGAACAGTGCTGTTTGTCTACTGTAACTAGCACTGTCGCCTCACAGCAAGAAGGTCCTGGGTTTGATTCCCAGGTGTAACGGTCATGGTCCATTCTGTGTGAAGTTTGCATGTTCTCCTCTTGTCTGCGTGGGCTTCCTCCGGGAGCTCCGGTTTCCTCCCACAGTCCAAAGACATGCAAGTGAGGTGAATTAGAGACACCAAATTGTCACTGACTGTGTTTGACATTGAACTAGAACTGATGAATCTTGTGAAGCCAGTAATTACCGTTCCTGTCATGAATGTAACCAAAGTGTGTAAAACATGACGTTAAAATCCTAATAAATAAATGTCTACAGTAACAACTTGACCACATTGTTTAGTTTGCCAGAGCTGTTTATTATGTGTTTACAGCCTTTTAAATTGATTACAGTTTAATTTATTTCATAGGCACTTAATTTATTTTTAGTTTTGAGGGGGGAACCTTCGCTATTTTCAACACTTTTGTACAGTATTTGCATTGTGGGTATATTGATTGTTCATTAGGATTTTAACATCATGGTTTTTACACATTCATCAGTTCAATGTTCAGGTTTAATATCACCGTCACAAGTAATTTTGTATCTCCAGTTCACCTAACTTGCATGTCTTTGGACTGTGGGAGAAAACCCAGGGCCTGCTTGCTGTAAGGTGACAGTGCTACCCACTAAGCCACTGTTCCGCCCTGTTGTATGTTGAAGGTAATAGGGTTGTATCATGTGATGAACAGTAAAATGTTTTATTTGATGATAAAGCACTTTACCAGGCCTCTTATTGGTTTAATAATGAGGGTGATGTTACACTGGATTTCTTTCCAGCTAAGTAAAACTTGCCAGCTGGATGATCTTAGCTTAAAGATCCTATCAGCAGTCATTGTTTCATCATTTTTAAGCCATATGTCATCTCTCCTGCACTGGCTTTGTACAAAAGCCAAACTTACCTGCGGGTTGCTTGAGTCATACCGTGTCCCTGAAGGGTCTCCATGGTGTTCAGAAGAGCTCTTTTAATTGATAGTCAGTGTGTGGGCTTCAAGTTCCTTCAATTTTGATCTGTCTCATTGTTTCCTGTACCTTTTTCAACTCTTTTTACTAAAAATGTCTTTAGGTTAGCTTAGCTTAAATATTAAATTGTATGTAATCATTTTACACTAAATATTGTGCAGTCAAAGATTTCGCCTGAATAATAGCATCAAACTTGGCACACAAAACGGAGTCAAAAATTACACCTATATGTGCTGGTTAAACATCTTACTTCCATGTAACAGTGGCAACATTCCTGAGGTTAGGCACTGGGATACAGTTGCCATACCATTTTGGTACATGAGGTGTTGGATGGGCTTTAGGATTCGGTACTTGTATTGTCTTAGTCAAATAGCAGAGTGCTTTACACAGGCAGTTTGTTGCCTTATTGTTCAAATATTAAGGCAAATCTTTTCTGACATATGTTCAACAAGTTCCTGGGTTATAGTTATATATATAATAATTCGTTTTTCATGTTTTATTATAAATAGGACATGTTATGCTATTTCAAACTAATATTGGTCAAGCTAAATTACACATGCACCTCATATACACTGTGACATCCACGTATTATTAAGTATTAGGCTGTAACAGGGTGGACTTTCTGACATAAAATTAGCCATTATCTGGCAAGTGATATCTGGAAACCATGCTAGCATAAAAGTAAAATCAGACAAAGAATTCTTCGCTTTTTAGTATGATTATTTTTAAAATTATCAAATCGTATTGCTTTTTCTCATATATCCCATAACAGGGTGGACATGTTATGGTTGACCATATAAGACTTTTAGGATAAAATGTGAAAAAAAACAACATTAAAATGAGGAGTTAGCCATTTATCTTCCACAGTTGTTTTCCCTCCAAAAAGATCATGTGAGCTCCAGGAAATGATGTCAGTATGTAAAACAGTTCTTCATTTTTAAAAGACAGTAGTAAGAAATAACAGGGTGGACAGCAACTTGAGGGACGTGTGAAAAACCCTTATAATCAGCAATAAAATGAAACTCATAAAGAAAAAAAATCCAAAGTTTAGAGGACTTAAGCAAAGCTTTTAAACAGTATTGAAAGATTGATTAAACCTCATATATCCATCACTAAATCAGAATGTACAGCACTGGGGACATGAAAAAACCTCTGCTTTCTAAGAGTTAAAGCAGTGTAAAATGTATACAGTAATTTTGGAGGGGGGGTAGAAAACATTGTGTTTAGTATTTAAAAGTGTTAATTATTTCAGTAAGATGTTTAGAAATTGTATTGTTTAAAATACTTAATAAATACAATGATCAGTACTGGGGACATACAAAACACCGAATTGTAGGAATGTAGGAATATTATATATATATATATATATATTTTAAACAGTTCTGTATAACACAAATTTATATATATATATATATATATATTTTTTTTTTTTTTTTTTTTTTTTTTTTTTATATATATATATATACAGTATATGTAGTTTACCAAACAATGACTCGATAATCTAAAAACTAGACATAAGGTAGCATGGAAGAGTAGACAAATTTGTGTTATACAGAACTCCAACTAAACTTGGTCTTATGGCACACCAGCTTCATGAATGGTTCTTAGGAAAGGGTTTTGTTTTTAATAATCTGACACACAGGTGACAAATTTCACATTATGTTTCGATCAGCTTAAAATAAAACGGTAGCGGGGATCCAGGATATACATTTATTACAGTAAATTCCATTATAAAATTACATTTTTACAAAAATGCCACTGTGATCTATTTTTGACTCCTCTGATCCTGTGACAGTTGAAATTTCTGGAATATTAAAAAATGCTTGAAAATATTTAAGCTGTGTGATTAATGTAGCTTTTTATCCTGGTCCTGGTCAAGAATGCTGTGAGTCTGGCTTTCCCGGGATCACTGGACGCAAGTCGACTCCCCCAAGCGCCCCAACCCCCCTCCCAACTGAACATAGACAATCATGTCTGTATGTATACTGGCCAATAGAACAGTTGGGGATTTAAACATTGGATCCTTGTCTTTTCCTTGTGTAATTACATTCATTTTGCAAACATGGCTGCTCAGGTGGCGCAGCAGTAAAACACATGAGCACATCAGAGCTGGGATTTCAAATACATCGAATCTCAGCTCTGCCACCCGGCTGGGCTGGGCGGCTACATGAACAATAATTGGTTGTTCATGGATGGGATGAGCCAGACCAGGGTTCAGCAGGGCAGTTGTAGCCTAGTGGTTAAGATACTGGACTAGTCATCAAAAGGTCACTGGTTCAAACCCCACCACTGCCAGGTTGCCACTGTTGGACCCATGAGCAAGGCCCTTAACCCTCAGTTGCTTAGATAATATACTGTCACAGTACTGCTGGCTGAGTTGGGGAATAATGCTGATCAGAGTGTATCGGTAGAGGTGAAGTGTAACGCAACCAGGGTAATTTGATACGACTAGATTAGGGGAGAAAATTGGGGGAAAAAATTAAGAAACAAAGGGAAAAAAAATGCAAACATATGTATGTGTGCATACTTCTTATACATCCAATACTATAACAAAACTGGTGGATTTGTCCCAAAAGTGTAATTCACAAAAATTATTTAAGCTTTGTAATTTAGACACTGATCAGACAACGGGACGAATGAGATGGGGCTTTTTTGTGTAAACATATTTCTAGAGCTTAATAAAAGAACAGCTGAAGCAGATGCTCTGATCTTTACTGAACTAATTGTGCTGAGCATTTTTAAACGCTGCTGAGCCACAAACTGGCTTTCACTCTAATCTGAAAAAAGTACAGGGAGGATGTTGTGTGTCTGTGTTTGCCTGTCCATGGTAACCAATCCCTTGTCTTTACACTTCAGTATGAAATGTAAACAATAGCCTGGTGTTATGGGTACATAACTCACTAGAGATCAGATTAAGATGGAGAGAGGAAATGAGTAGTGGAACGGGCTGGGTCATATCGCCAGGATCATCCCTCATGCTGTATGTCGTCTGTAAGATTAAAACAAACAACTGAACAACCATTACAGGACAGAGCTGATGCACTTTTTGATTACGAACTATTCAGAGTTATGACAAATAATATCTGATTCTGACATGTCTGTTCTGTGAGTTATGCTCAGTTAAATTAAGATGTACCTACTTCATTGTTAAAAGCAAAACTTTCATGATCTAACATAGGACGGACAATATAGCAAAATCTAAATCAATATACAATTTGTATTGTCATATTTTATAAATCATCTTATCATCTGGATTTACAAGCTGTATGTATTGTTGGGTATAAAACACATGTTTCAGCTCTTACAGGCCTTGATATTTAATTTGCTAGCAAAAATGGGTGTGTCAAGAGTAGGAACAGCTTAAAACTCGAACAGCTTAAAGCTTAAAATGAAGAAACCCTGATTTACATACCATAGTAACCATAGCAGAAGTGTTTTTACATCTGAATACTGACAAAAATGTTATCCCCAAAATATCCCCTGCTATTTTATGTCCTGCCATGTGTGTCTGTCTGTCTGTCTGTCTGTAAGTGTACACATGGGGATGTGCCAGAGAGGTGCATGGGCCATTCAAGCAGGACAACACTGCATGACGGATTTTTACACACTTGCTGTATGGACAAAAGTATGTGGGCACCCAACTATGAGCTTGTTGGACAGGCTATTTTAAAACCAGGAGCCTTAATATGGAGCTTCTCAACCCCCTCGATCCACTTTACTACTATAACAGCCTCTACTCTTCTAAAAAGAGATTTTGTAGTATGTTTGTTGGAGTTTGTTGTCCATTCAGTCTAAAGAGTAAGTGTGAGGCCAGGCAATATGTAGTTGCAGCCTTACATTTATTTTATTTATTTATTAGGATTTTAACATCATGTTTTACACACTTTAATTACATTCATAACAGGACAGGTAATTACTGGTTACACATGATTCATCAGTTCTTACATGTCAAACACAGTCATGGACAATTTTGTATCTCCCATTCACCCAACTTGCATGTCTTTGGACTGTGGGAGGAAACCGGAGCTCCCGGAGGAAACCCACGCAGACACAGGGAGAACATGCAAACTCCACACAGAAAGGACTCTGGCCGCTCCAGTTGGGAATCGAACCTAGAACCTTCTTGCTGTGAGGTGACAGTGCTACCCACCGAGCCCTACATCAAACTCTTTAAAGACTGTTTAGTGCACAGCTCCATGTGCTAGCTTCATTCTCGATCCTGTACTTCTGTGACCTGCCTTCAGCCTTGTTTGTGTAGTTCTCTGTTGCTGCTTAAGGCTCTGTGTGCTCTTTGCAGGAGCTGTTAGCTTTTTTATTATATAATCCAAAATACTCGTGTCTTCAGCTACATCAGAGTAACAGCTGGCATATTGGTACTTTGTATGTCGTAATAGACAGTAGTTAGGGAAGGCAAGGCCTCTTATCCACTAGTACGTTCTTCAGTTTTATTAGCCTGTGCCTGCCAGGAAACTGTTCCTGTTCATTTGTTTTGCTCACTCCATTAGTTTTCCATATGTTGTTTTCTGTTTAAATATGATTGTTAATGTTTAATAATTTATCATATTTTGATAAATGTTCTCTCAGCAGTAGCCAAAAAGGAAACAACTTTATACATTTCTATTTCAGTTCATGGGGTGGTGACCTGCACCTTTAGTAGTTTTTCAAGGTTAGCTCCATTTTCTTTTAAGGGAACTTGGGAACTCCAGACTGTCATCAACGAAAGGTGCAAAAGCAAAAAAAAATCTGTCATGGTATAGCGGTGCATCAGTGTCCACAGCATGGATGACTTTGCATGTGTGAAGGTACCACTGACTCAGGGGTGTAGGTTGGGATTTTAGATTTTAGAGATGTATGCTGCTCTCCAGGCAACGTCTTTTCACAGGAAGTTTATGGTTATTAGCAAGACAACACCAGGCCTTATTGTGCATGCGCTACAGCAGCATAGCTTCATAGACCCAATGTCCAATGTGTGTCTGTTTGACTGACCTGCCTGCAGCTTAAATATGCTGTCTATTCAAAATGTATGGTGCATCATGAAGAAGAGAATCATTCAGTAGTGACCATGGACTTTTAAGCAGCTGAAGTCTCGTGTTGTCGAGAACGGACACTTGCAAAATGTCAGTTAGTGTCCTCAGTTTCCAAATGATTAAAAAGTGTAATTATTAGGAAAGGTGATGTTACAGTGGTAAATATGCCCTAAATCTTTGGAGTGTGTTGGAGGTAGGGCTGGGCGATATGACTAAAAAACTAATATCTCAATATGCTGTTGAGAAGTAGTCAATATATCGAATATGGCCATTTTTAACATTGTGTAAAAAGTAATATCAAATATATCGATATTCGCGATATACCGCCCAGTCGTAGTTGGAGGCATGGATTTCTTACTGTGTTTATATTTACAAAATACAATTAAGTTGGTCAGTGTGTCTTTTCTTTGTTCTTTGTCAGTTTAATAAAAGTCCAAGAAAATTAACAGATCACAGATTCTTTTTATTGCGTTTTGCCAAGTAAAAAATTGTTGGTTGTTTTTTCCCAGCGTTTAATTCCAAGTTCTTGTTTTACTGTTTTAAAAGATAACATGCAAACACACATCATTTTACTTTACATTAAATATAACAAGCATTTGTGTCTGTGTGTGCATGCGTGCATGCATGCAGCTTTTGTGTTGTTTTATTTAGGGATGCATCGATACCATTTTTTCCCAACTGAGTACAAGTACATGTATTTTTGTACTTGCCGATACCTATTTAGAATACCGTTTTTTTTTTTTAAAACAAAAACACTCGTGAGAAGTGACGAGGGGTTTAATGATACCACGTCCAAAAATGCACGTCAACAAGTAGCGAGTGATCAAAGTGTTTGTGCGCTGACGTGATGAAATCAAGGAGGAAAAATAAATGAATCTGAGGGGATTTGGCAACACGAATAGCATGGATTGTTCTGTAGTGAGTTGGAGGTTAATAAATATTTTTGCAATGTTGGTGTTTTGTAGAGAACGATCAGGTCAGAAATATTGTAAAACGTGTGTGTGCCGGTGTATTCTGATATAAACTACAGTGTATCACAAAAGTGAGTACACCCCTCACATTTCTGCAAATATTTCATTATATCTTTTCATGGGACAACACTATAGACATGAAACTTGGATATAACTTAGAGTAGTCAGTGTACAGCTTGTATAGCAGTGTAGATTTACTGTCTTCTGAAAATAACTCAACACACAGCCATTAATGTCTAAATAGCTGGCAACATAAGTGAGTACACCCCACAGTGAACATGTCCAAATTGTGCCCAAATGTGTCGTTGTCCCTCCCTGGTGTCATGTGTCAAGGTCCCAGGTGTGAATGGGGAGCAGGGCTGTTAAATTTGGTGTTTTGGGTACAATTCTCTCATACTGGCCACTGGATATTCAACATGGCACCTCATGGCAAAGAACTCTGTGAGGATGTGAGAAATAGAATTGTTGCTCTCCACAAAGATGGCCTGGGCTATAAAAAGATTGCTAACACCCTGAAACTGAGCTACAGCATGGTGGCCAAGGTCATACAGTGGTTTTCCAGGACAGGTTCCACTCGGAACAGGCTTCGCCAGGGTCGACCAAAGAAGTTGAGTCCACGTGTTCGGCGTCATATCCAGAGGTTGGCTTTAAAAAATAGACACATGAGTGCTGCCAGCATTGCTGCAGAGGTTGAAGACGTGGGAGGTCAGCCTGTCAGTGCTCAGACCATACGCCGCACACTGCATCAACTCGGTCTGCATGGTCGTCATCCCAGAAGGAAGCTGACGCACAAGAAAGCCCGCAAACAGTTTGCTGAAGACAAGCAGTCCAAGAACATGGATTACTGGAATGCCCTGTGGTCTGACGAGACCAAGATAAACTTGTTTGGCTCAGATGGTGTCCAGCATGTGTGGCGGCGCCCTGGTGAGAAGTACCAAGACAACTGTATCTTGCCTACAGTCAAGCATAGTGGTGGTAGCATCATGGTCTTGGGCTGCATGAGTGTTGCTGGCACTGGGGAGCTGCAGTTCATTGAGGAAAACATGAATTCCAACATGTACTGGGACATTCTGAAACAGAGCATGATCCCCTCCCTTCGAAAACTGGGCCTCATGGCAGTTTTCCAACAGGATAACGACCCCAAACACAACCTCCAAAATGACAACTGCCTTGCTGAGGAAGCTGAAGGTAAAGGTGATGGACTAAACCCAATTGAGCACCTGTGGCGCATCCTCAAGTGGAAGGTGGAGGAGTTCAAGGTGTCTAACATCCACCAGCTCCGTGATGTCATCATGGAGGAGTGGAAGAGGATTCCAGTAGCAACCTGTGCAGCTCTGGTGAATTCCATGCCCAGGAGGGTTAAGGCAGTGCTGGATAATAATGGTGGTCACACAAAATATTGACACTTTGGGCACAATTTGGACATGTTCACTGTGGGGTGTACTCACTTATGTTGCCAGCCATTTAGACATTAATGGCTGTGTGTTGAGTTATTTTCAGAAGACAGTAAATCTACACTGCTATACAAGTTGTACACTGACTACTCTAAGTTATATCCAAGTTTCATGTCTATAGTGTTGTCCCATGAAAAGATATAATGAAATATTTGCAGAAATGTGAGGGGTGTACTCACTTTTGTGATACACTGTATATTATCCCCCTGTCCCACGAAAATCAGGGCAAAAATCGTGTAGTGTGAACTAGGCATAACGCAGCAACGTGCACTAGGCACACGGTATCGGATGTTTAGTATCGGAGCCTCGTTTGCGAGTACGAGTACAAGTTATTGAGCGCGGTATCGGGCAAATACCCGATACCAGTATCAATACTCATGCATCTCTCTCATCTCTAGTTTTATTGATCTTTGGTGTTAAATGCCTGTTTGATTGTTGTGTAGTTTAATCAACATCCTCAGGCTTGTTCTGCCATGTTACAGCTTCATTTATCAACCCTTCCTACTGATTAGATCAGAACAGGCCTGCCTTGAGGCTTCCCTTTTCTAAACAAAAACACAGCTTAAGGTCAGAGGTTATGTTCCAAAATGCTTTGCCGTTTAAAGGATTGCACGGACATGCAACATTAGTTTAGGGTTATGACATGAGCTGTTGTGTTACAATGATCTGTTTAAATGTAAAGCTGGATTTTTACAGCACAAAATATGTACAAAATAAGTTTTGCTAACTGAAATATGGCAATTAGCCAACAGCTTAGTATCAAAGGTTTCAGTTTCAGCACAAGTCGACTGTTAAGTTTTGGCCTAAAATAATTACACATAGTAAAGCAGGTGTCAGCAGGATTAAGTATTCATTGTGCCATGCAATACATCAGTCATACAACACTAACTGTTGTGTTGTGGGGATGTACACCATATAGACAAAAGTATTGGGGCACGCGTTGAATTAATTAATATTTATTCATTATTGAATTAATGTGTTTCATTCAAAAAAAGTGTAATACATTAGTTATATAAAGGAAATTATATGCTTCCAACTTTGCAGCAACAGTTTACAGAGGGTTCTCTTCCCTGTACACAAACAAGGTCTATAAAGACATGAAGAAAAGCTTCATGGTCATATAGTGTATTATCTGTCAGTGAAGGGTTTTCCATGTTTACCAGTACACTGAGCTATCTTGTAACGTGCAACCGTAGTATAACTTTGACCATGGCTTAAATTTTGAAAAACACATCTCTTATACAGTAGCACCTCAGCACTGGACTGTTTCACCACTTTTTGATGTTTCACCAAATTTTTGGCACTCGACCCATTTTTATGAGAAAAAAATGCTGTGCACTCGAGGTCTGTTTGGTATTTGATGCACAAGCTCAAACTTATATGGATAAATACGCCCACCCTCAGATGCACTTCCATCCTAAACAAAGGAATTTTAATAGGCACATTAACACAAAATGAATTTGCCCACGTATGCCGAGCCACCAGTCTCGCTCGACTTGATCCTCCACCCAGGACTAAAGGAAGACAAGCATCAAAGCTCTTCTCTGTTCTAGCACCCAAATGGTGGAACGAACTTCCTCCGTCTGTCCAAACATCTGAGTCTCTTGCTGTCTTTAAAAAATGATTAAAAACCCACCTTTTTACTAAGCACTTAAGCTGACTTGTACTTATTTACTAACAATTTTTTTCCATTTCCAAAAAAACCCCACTTTGGTTCTAACAGGTTTCAGCAGATTTGTGTTCTTTGACTGTTGTTTACTTAAACTAGAGAAATTAAATGTTTACTATGGAAGCACTTCTGTAAGTCGCTCTGGATAAGAGCGTCTGCTAAATACAGAAAATGTAAATGTAAATGCCCCCATGTGGAGACTTTACAGTACACCTTGAAAACCACAGTAGGACCAGATTGCCACCATTTTAATTAATTAAGTATAGTTCGTTTTGTGTTTTGTTTTGATGCATCGTTTGTGTTGCCTGGGTTGCAGTAAAAATCATGGACAAAATGTGGGTTGCCTAAAAAAAAAACCCTGCATTATTCCTTATGTAAGAAATCTGCTCGGCACTCGACCTGCTCTATACTTGACAAGCCTCCTGGAACGAATTAAGGTTGAGTGCCGAGGTACTACTGTACCTTGAAATTGCTTGTTTGATTCCGTTTTGTCAGCATCACCCTTAAATGAGATTGAATTGGGGGTTTTTTGTCTCAGGATGGCACATTCAAGGTTTGACAAACACTTACACAGCCCAGTTGTTCTGTTGAATAAATCCATATGAATCTACTTTTGTTGAATTGAACAAATTATCACTTTAGCATGTTTATCTGCCATATTATACTAAGTTTACACAAACTTAAAACACCTTGATTAGTCTACATAACTAGCATAGTTTATTACATCCAGGTAAGGATTCAACCAGTAAGGTGCAGCCCTGAGTTTGAAATACTGTTATTGTATTTGCTCTCAAATCAATGTGCCAGGCAAACAGTTTGCACTACAGTTGCACTACAACACTACAATTTGGCATACTAGATGAAACATTGAATCAGATGAACGCATTATCTGATTGTTGAAACTGTATCCTTTTCGACATTTTGCTCATGTATTTATTATTTAATTATGTATTATTTAATCATGTATCAATCATTTATTATTTTAATTTATTATTTAAGTTTTTAAAATAAACACACAAACATCCTGTAATAAAAAGCAAAATATGGCTTTATGAAATATTGCATTAGGGGATTGAACGCCTTTTTTAATTTCTAGATCTGTTGCTTTTTTTCCTCAATACTTGTTATAAATGTTATATGTAAGGCCTACCTAATTAATGGCCGTAAAGCAATTTACCATTTTCATTCGTGTAGCATTCAAGTGCCTCACTTTTACTGGTTATTTTGCACTATGCGGCGGTCCTAGCAATCCTATGGCAATTCAGTTAGCAATCGGTTAGTCAAAATGTCCAAGATGTTGAAGTCTAAAGCAGCTAAAAACACGATTCTGTGGATGCAAAGGGTGGTGTGTCAAAACACAGATAATAATTTTTAGGGATGTCCCGATCCGATCTCACAGATCGGGATCGGGGCCGATCAAGGCATTTTTAACTGATCGGAAATCGGCATTAAAGCCGATCATAACACGATCTTTTGTTTTATGTCAGCATGTCCGCTGTGTGGAAATACTTTAAATTGGAAAGTGAAACGAGTCCAACAGCGGTGTAATGTCTGTAATGTGAGCGTTTCACGAGGCGGTAGGAGCAGAGCTGCGTTCATTACTGTAGAATTTTACTATTTATATGGTGTGTGAGTCGAGGATCACTCCGGTTTACTAAACAATAACTTTTAATCCGAGTATGAAAACTTCAGGACCATAACATACAGCTTTTACGAGTTTACGTGTTACAAGACTGAACGACATCTCACTATCAAGCACTCTGATTGGCTTAGTTATGTAACCGAGCGTGGTAGTGATGCACTTGCTTAATAAAGAAATAAATACACGGTATATTCACAAATTGTCGGGAGCAAAACACTTTATTAACTTATTCTGTTCCGAATAGCGGACAGCCAGAGCCGAGCACGCTATCCTATGCACTATTGAAGCCCCAAAGGGTCAAAACACACTCACTTTGTGTAGACCCGTCCATCAAACCATTGTCACAATACAAGCACTTTAAGAACGGGCTTTCCTTCATAACAAAAGAGTGACTTTCCATTTTATTTTGGTATTCAGGTTTTACTGTAATGCTGTTAAGTAACTTATTTGTTTTTTTATATTCAAGTTAAGCTGCTACACCACTTGTGAGTGGAGATTTTTGTTCATTTTGAGTGTATCACTGCATTAAACAGAATTATGTTCTTTGAATATAAAGTTCAAAGTGAAACTGTAATTATTTCACTTCCTTTTTACTACAATGCTGCACTAGGTTTGTTTACTTTTATTTTGTAAAAGAACATTAAGCAATAGCTTGGATGCAGGCAATTTTTTTCCTACAGCACTGCAGAGCTATTCAGTTGTTAAACATATACATTGGATTAATTTGAATAACTGTAATGTAGTTGAAGTGTGCACTGTGTGAACAGTATTATCTAGTTCTTATCTAGACAATATCTAGAAAATACAAGTATCGGTTTGAGAATCGGTATCGGATCGGGATCAAAATTAAGGATCGGGAACAAAAAAACGTGATCAGGACATCCCTAATAATTTTCGTATTTGAGATGGAGCCTCGCACACTAAATGTTTTAGGTTTACATTCAACTATTTAGATATGCTGTGCTGTGTATTGTAGCTTCAATTTATTCTATTATTCAATTAATGAGTGTTATTTAATGACTGCCGTGAAATGTGACACTTCTCTATAAAAATCTTTCAAATCTGTCATTTTTTGAAAAAAAAAGGTCTATAAAATTAAGCGCATTTTCCAAATGACAGATTTCTTTTCTTTATTGGCACTGTAAATATTTTCTATATATTCAACTGCCACTGGCATTCATTTACATGTCTGGAACACAAATAAACCCTGAGAATGAAACCTTCTGTTCTGATCTCTGTGCTGACATTGTGATTTCATCAGACTCTGATAACTGGAACATTTGCATCTAATCCTAGGTCCTCCATTGTGTGCTCTATTGTATGGACCATTCCTGCTATTCAGCAGAGCATTGCATACAGTAGCGCTCATGGCAGTTTGCTTACATGCACAGGCTCAGGCATGTTTGTGACATTCGTCTGTTTTTTTGTTTGAGAGAGACAGTTGTTCATGCAGAAGGGAAAAGTGATGAGTAGACAGTGAGCAGGAAAACAGGAAGAAGGAGGAGTGTGTAGGTAGCAGGAAGGAGAGCATGAGGGTCAGGGGAAATGGACTCTAATAGCCTCTTGAAAGTCCAGCTGTGAGTATGTAGAAGACAGAGAAAGTGGATGATCATGTGAGAGTGGGTCCACAGGGTGATTATTCCATTATACCCAGAGCTCCTGGGGGCAGTATGTGCGTGGCCTTCTTGTACATAACATAAGTCATGGATAGGTCAGATTTCTCCACCTTTTGCTCCATTTCTTGCGTTCCTTCACCAAGCAGCCTCAGTACAGCCAGTAGCAGTTTCTCATGGTGACATCATTACTGCAGCATAAATAACTGCACCATCATAATGTGCTAGTGTTTAGTGAATAGCTACATTGTGACAGACGCTAGTGTGTGAGTGCTATTGTGCCCATATGGAGTAAATGGAATGTATTATTGACTCGGTAGAAGCTAAGAAAAGGCTTTTTGTGTGGGTTTTACCTCTTGCCATATGCTTATATAGACATTTGCAGATAGTGCACTTCTCATACTTAAAATTGCCCATTTTAATGTTACACATGCCATTTTTTTTTAATTTAAGATTCTATTAGTGCACAAAATACGAGGGTTCTTTAAAACTTTCCAAAACTTTTTCCCAGCGTTGTACCAACTTTAAAAAATATATATATTTTATTTATGCATTTTCTCCCTTTTAGCACATCCAGTTGCCCGATTGCATCATGCATGCTTCCTCTCCACCAATGCCAATCCCTGCTCTGATTGAGGAGAATGAAGCTAACCCACGCCCCCTCCGACACGTGGGCAGCATGCCATATGCATCTTATCACCTACACTTTGAAGAGTGCAGTGCAGCTCAGCGTTGTGTACGGAGAGACACACCCTGAGAGCACTCTTTTCTCATCTCTGTGCCATCAGTCAGCCAGCAGAGGTCGTAACTGCATTAGTTATGAGAGAGAGAGAGACCCTATCTGGCTTAATCCCACCCATATCTGAACAACAGGCCAATCGATGTTCATGTGGTCGCTCAGCCTAGCCAGCAGGCAGAGCTGACACTCGATACGATGTATTCGAGATCCCAGCTCTGGTTCCAGTGTGTGTTTTTACCGCTGCGCCACCTGAGCGGCCGTCATACCAACTTTTTAATGCCATCAGCAAAAAATGTTTTTGATTGAGCGCGTAGCCACTGATGCACCGCTGCTTTCACATCATTATCACATGAAAATCTTCTTCCCCTTAAAGCCTCTTTGAGCGGTTCAAAAAGCTCTCTATAAGCTCTCTCAGACACAACCAATTACTACTCCTCCCACCCTCACCGTTTCCAACCTAAATATAAAAGTGCGGAAACTTTTTAAAGATGCCTCGTATGTGTACATATTTGTCCAATATTTGATTGTGGAAAATTATATTGCTTAAATATGCAAGTTAATTGTTAAAGCTGTGGTTTGTGTTCATAATGGCATTTTTATATTTATCTTCACAACAATTTATATACTGTATATATATAGTGTTTATTATTATAATATATTATCTATTATTGCTGTAATCATTATCTTGTGTTGAGAAATGTTTGTTTTAAACTGATTAATGGAGTTTGAGTTTTCTTCTTTTGTTCCTTTTTTTTCTATAGCGAATAAGAGGCGGAGTTTGTATGGCAGTACCTACAGCCCTCAGATAGGCTATGGGAGCTCTTGCAGTCCAAATGCAGCCAACAGCCCATACAGCAGTGGTTTCAACTCCCCTTCCTCCACTCCCTCCAGAGTGCCTATCGTCAAGCAGCTAGTACTGCCTAGCAGCACAGGTACCTGCTCATTCTAACCCCATGTAAACCACTCAACACATGCTCATTTGATTGTGTTGCTTCATCACAGGTAATGATATTAGTGCAATGAAATGAAAAGAGGTTTCGTTTACATAACTTATGTCTGAATTAGCAGGTCATCAGCGTGGCTCAGCAGACAGAAACCCTCCAGCGATAAGTCCTCAGTCCTCAGTGGACAGTGAACTGAGCACATCGGAAATGGACGAGGACTCGGTGGGTTCTTCCACCACCTACAAGCTCAATGACGTGACCGATGTGCAGATTCTTGCACGGATGCAGGAGGAGAGTGAGTGAAGCTGTCTGTTATTGCTTCTTTAAGCTTAAAAGATTTATGCATTTAGGTTATCTGCTCTGGCTTGTTTAATGTCACTTTATATGTTGTGTTTTTAACTTTTAGTTTTGTTTAGTAGTGTACCGTCTGGTTCCTGGCTTTTCCAAGTCTGTTTCCAAGACCTGTCATGCCTGGGTCCTTATGTTTTAATCATACAATATTTTTTTCTGATTTAAATGCAACATTAAACAGCATTTAACAGCATTAATTAGAATTTTTTCATGACTCAAAAAAGTCATGGGGCGTCCAGGTGGCGGGATGATCCCCTAGCACATCAGCACAGAGATTCTGAGCTCCCAGGTTTGAATCTCGGCTCTGCTACCAGTCAGCTGGGCACCTTCTAGCAGGCACAGTTGGCTGTGTAAAGACCTTGGTTGCCCAAGGCACCTTACAGAAAGTGGAGGAGCACAGAGGTCGGGTGGGGCTCTCTCACACGCAAATCCACAGAAGTATGAGTGAATAAGAAAGGATTGGTGGAGGGAATGTGTCAGGCGAATATTCACCCTCCTTGGACGCTGTCAGGGTCTCCAGCAGCGGATTGGCTATGCTAAACTGGGAGAAAAGGGGGTAAAATGCATACAAAAAGATACACACATACATACAAAAACATTCTTAATTGTTTTGTTGATACAAGACTTTATGTGGCTCTGCAGTCTGTGACAGCCGCCGTTGTTATGATGCACCATACATTTCCAATAAAAACAGATCCGGACTGCAGGCAGGCCATTCAAGCACACATTCTTTAAGTCTATTAAAACCATACATTATATTCATCAGGCTCATACCTAGCTCTCTCAGAGTATTTCTGTTAGCATAATGCCTTTTTAACTCTGTGCTCTTTGCTCTTTACAGGCCTGCGTCAAGACTACGCTGCGACAGCGTCACGCCGCAGCTCGGGCTCATCGTGTCAGTCTTTACGGCGTGGCGCTCTCAGCGATAACGAGCTGGACGCCCAGAGCCTGGAGGACGACGAGGAGGCAGCACTGCACATGCCCTACCACCATCCATCCATTAACCGCTTCAGCCCCTCCCCTCGTGTCTCACCCCGCGTCTCACCTCGACACTCTCCTCGCTCACGCTCACCTGTTCGTGCCTCACCGCAGCCAATAATCAGCCGTCTGCAGCAGCCCCGCCTCTCACTGCAGGGCCATGCCCAAGAGCCTCAAACGAACACCATCAAAAATGAAGGTAGGAAGTCACTTGGTTAAAGAGGTACACTTTGTAACACTTTGGTGACAGGTGCTTTCTTCTTACTAGGGCTGTCAGATTGGTGGTTAGGTGTTTTTATTTTAGTTGCCTTTTTTGAGCATTTAAAAAAAATAACAGGACATTTATGGGGGGAGGGGGTCATCATGTTTTTGGACCAGTCATACAGGACATTAAATAGATGGAACAGCAGGGTAAAACTGGTTACTGTTTACGACAGATGACAAATGTAAGCAGCAGATTTTTGTCTGACTTTTTTTTTTTTTTTTATTAAAAAAAAAAAAAAAAAAAATTAAACTTCATCTTCAGCCTCTGATCCTTTATTTCTATTAATGATTGCTTTTGGGATTTTAATCAGTTAAGCAGGGCTCGGTGGGTAGCACTGTCTCTTTACAGCAAGAAGGTCTTGGGTTCCTGGTCCTTTCTGTGTGGAGTTTGCATGTTCTCCCCATGTCTATGTGGGTTTTATCTAGGGATGCACCGATCCAACTTTTTCAGTTCCGATACCGATCCGATACATATACTTTGCATATCGGCCGATACCCGATACCGATCCGATACCATTGTTGAATTAATAAACCGTATACTTTATTATGTGGGAAAGACTTAAGGCACCAGGATCGACTTAAACATTACTAAGTTTGCAAAACAAAATATAATTAACACAGATATAAATGTACTAAACTGCTATTTATTTGTCAATAAAATAATAAACAGGCATCTTAATATTTCAGTGTTATTTTCACTCAACGAGTAAGCATCCGACGCTGCCTTGGTGACCAAAGCAATCCCAGCATTCATTGCGGGTCGGATGTGCTTTTCTTACAGAAAAATAAACATGGCTGACGGGGCGGAGAAACGAATGGAGTTATTATCAAACGTAAATAAAATATTACTGATTTTTAACTTGTATAAACTTGTACTGAGTGTTTTTATTTGCAAGTTCGAGCTTGTCGGGAAATGTAACCGTTATTGGTACATGAAGGGAAATGTTATATTGACGTTAGCGTTAGCGCTGTGCTACCTCAGTTCATTGGTTTTAATGGCAAGATGCTAAATGCTAAACCCGATGGAATCGCTGTGTAAGTAGCGCGTTCGAATAACCTGACTTATAAGTTGATGACTTATTAGAATCCTCTCTACTGAGGCAGCCGCTTATGTAGACAGTAAGACAGCAAGGCAGCTCCTTAGGTTTTCGAACACACCCATAATATAGCTGCTGACAATGAGAAAAACAGTAGTAGCTTAAATAACTTTTTCAAATAAACTTATCCATAAATATTTAGTGCAAACAGTAATTCAAAATAAAATATAGCCGCTAAACCTGAGTAATAAACATGTTGCCATCGAACTTGTTGGCATAGCAAGCAAGTGAAATACCTCCATGCAGCTCTTTGGCTCGCTCCATGTTGCTGTTTTTGTTTGTGCTCTACGCCATACGTCAGCAGCACGTCCTGTATGGGCTTAGCACGCGTCGCAAACTAATTAAAGTGAACGTATATCGGCCCCATGGATCGGTTTAATTATCCGATATCCGATCCATCTCATTTTGGTAATATCGGGACCGATATCCGATCTTAATATCGGATCGGTGCATCCCTAGTTTTATCCAGGAGCTCCGGTTTCCTCCCACAGTCCATAGACATTCAAGTAAGGTGAATTGGAGATACAAAATTGTCCATGACTGTGTTTGACGTTAAACTGATGAACCTTGTGTAATGAGTAACTACCTGTACTGTCATGAATGTAACCAAAGTGTGTATAACATGACGCAAAAATCCTAATAAATAAATAAATAATCAGTTTAGCAAGAAACCTTTAAATTAAAAATTTTTTTAGTAGACTAACCGAAAAACTGTAAGTTAAATTTAAGTGTTGCCTGTGTGCTGTAATGTTTGTGTGTGTGTGTGTTATTGTATGTGTAGAGAAATTGCGGCGTAGTCTTCCCAACCTGACGCGTTCCAGTTCAGGCCCTATTGCTGAACCTGTCAAAAACAGTCGCAGCATGGAATCCAACCTCCAAGTGCCAAATGGATCTCCCCGACACCAGAGCCAGTCAGCAAGTAAGCATGCTCATACACACACATACCAGTCACTGAGCATGCACACACAAGACCCAGTGGTCCATTGTTGCATGACTTCATGCTCTAGAGAAGTGCTTAACCTTTTTATTAGCTAGCTTGCAAATGCATTAACAAATAGGAATAATATGCCTATAGCAAGAACTTTCATTCAGTTTTATGCATCAGTTTATCGAAATAATAGTTTAATAGGATCAAAATGCGGGATGCCCACATCTGTTAACAGAACGGGGTTGTAGGCCTGTAGCACAATGGTGTGGGTTGTGCATGTGCATTATCATGTATGAATATTAGGCCTACAGCAAAGATATCCAGGCGACACCTTCATGTATTGCAGGCTACACATTGCCTAAGACTTTGAAGTCAGTTTACCAATCACTGGATAAAAATATATATGCCCATGCACTAGCAGCAACTGACAAATCAGTTTTTAATTCTGTACTTCAGAAATGGTTTGTAATTCAATAAGAACAAAAGTAGAATATCCATAAACAACCACATTTAAATGTAATTAATCATAAACAATGTTAAGAGTTTAGCAATCTTTAAACAAGCTAGACATATTCAATAAACATGTCCTTTCTTCATATTCGAGTTAAAGGCTGAATCCCGAAGCTCATGCTTTTCAAACAATATTTGCTTGCAAGATTATACTTGGTCAAACTTGAAGGCTACCTCACTGGTGAAATCTGTCTTTCTTTCCAACCTACTCTCTAACTTTCTATTCTTAAGCATGCTCGCCCATATCCTTTTAGCTGAGCTCATGTTCACTTGGCTCTGCTTTTGGTGCTCTTCCTGGCCGGCCGCCCTGTTTCAGATAATTCCCTTTTCTGTGGTACCCTCTAGTGGCTGGCTGGTGGTCCCCTGGCTGAATAACGGTTCTCTTGCTAGTGGAGGCATGGCTAATTTACTGGGTTACCTTTGCTTTCTCAGACAAAACCCCACCCTGGCTGGCTGTCCCCCACTTTAGCGCATTTACATTTAGTTTTTTCACTGATTCATTCTGGATCAGTGTTTTAATGATGGCTGTTGAGCTTGCCTCAGGCCAAGCTAATCAGACCATGATTCCTGATTGTCTCCCAGCAGCTCAGAACCAAAGGCTTTCCGGGCCAGCTCGTGCCTCTCCGAAACCCAAAGAGCGGCTGCAGAGCCCCAGTTCTTTACGAGGTAACTCACTTGAATAGCTGTAGCTTAAAATTACACACAGATGGTGTAGCATTAACAGCCATGCCAAATATTATCCTTGACAAGAGTTTGTATAAATCCATACCCCTGAGTAATGCTGTTTTCTTGGATGTGTTGCTAAAAGCTATCTGTGATGTGAAAGCCTTTTAAAAATTCTTGATCTGGACAGTGGTTAAATCAGAAAGTTATGCTCCACAAGAAAAAAAAAAACCCAAAAACTATACACAAATTTTTTTTAGAATACCTTTAATCTTTGAACAGTTGCCATGTATACATGGATCCACTGATCACCAAAAATCTTTTGACATCACAAGTGTGTGTAACCTGCATTAATACAGCTTACATGCAAATAGTTATCAGCTTAACAATCAATCCTAGAGGTGTGGCTCAACTACCTATGAAAAAGTTCTTTTATATTAGTAGAGTTGCAGCATTCCTAAATAAGTCTAATAACTATATTTTACACACTATTGTGTGCCCTGTTTGATGTTTAGCAAGCAATGTTTCACACATGCAATCCATAAAGAACTGAACAATACTGTGCACATGCATTCAGCTTGTTATAGTTTTATTTTATTTCATTTTATTTGTATTAACCACTTTATCCTGGTCAGTACTGGTCATTATCCTGTGGCTGGGCTTTATCCAGTTGGCAGGTCCAGTTTTATTTGAGAGCACTGGGCACAAGGCAGGAACACCATGGACAGGGCACCAATCCATCACAGGGCTTTGGCATTCTCCCTTTCTCAGACTTAACCTGTGTAGATCCCTGACTGATGGCACCACTGAGATTCAAACCCGGATCTCAGCAGTATCTATCTAATTCACGGCTGTGAAAATCATGTCACGGACCGTAAAATGAGTCATTTCCCGTGTAATATGTAATTTGCTGTAAAAGTCTAATTTTAAGGTTTGTGAAATATGAGGCACAATATGAGGCCTAGCAATCATACAGCAATTACATTAGTGTAACAGACTTTTCTGTGGTGTAGTGTTCTGACAATGTTTGATGTATGTGTTTACGTGTTTCCTGCCTTTTCTACCTTAGGGGATTCCGTAATCAAAGGAAAAGTGTGCTTCTCTACACATGTGATCATCTGTGTGCTGCGATAGTTTGTGTACAGTTTATTTCTTTCTTTATAAACTCGGCAAACTCTATAGAATCTCCGTTACATTAGCAATCGGTTAGACAAATTGTTCAAGATGTCAAAGTCTGAAGCAGCTAAAAAAAACAACTCGTATAACTGAGTTTGGAAAACTCCCAACCAATTATGAGGAAGGATGTGTCAAAACACGGACGAGAATATTCGTCTTTGAGGGGGGGCTATTAAGGTAGGCTGTGCTGTGTATTGTAGCTTCCAGTACTTCTATTATTCAGTTTATGAGTGTTATTTAATGTGGCACTTTTGTGTAAAAATCCGTGACATCTGTGATTTTTCAAAAATCAGGCACATTTTCCCATGAATTTAGTAGGGCCCTAGTTATAGTTATATAGTAATTAAAATAATACATTTTAAAAAATGTTTTTTTTACTTTAATTCAATCAGAAATTGCAAATATTTGGCCACTAGTTTACGAAGGGTAATGCACATACAAGAAAAGGCCCGTGAAAATTGTCTGTGACCGCATTTGAACCCCAGAATCTCCTGTTTTTTATCTTTAGTTCCTCTCTCGTGTTGCTTTGGAGAGGAGGCAGATTTTAGTGAGTATTCACTGCTGAAGATTCTGCTGTTTTTCATATTGTGGTATTTCATTTGTGTGTGTATGTATGTATGTGGGACTGGTGTGATTGTGCTCGTTTTGTGAATGGAATAATTACTTTCTGTCTCACCACTAGAGGGAGCTGGAGCAGCTTGCTCCACTCTGAGTGAAGTAATGTATGCTATTAAGATTCATACATCCTGGTCATTGAAGCTCGTTTTTTGATGTTGGTTTTCATAGATTGAGTTCATTTGAGTTGATATTTGTTTGTTTGCTTGTGCACACCAGTCTGTAATCATTGGTTCTCAGTCAAGAAAACGGTTGAAGTTTGTCTTTTTTTTGTCTGTCATAGGTTTCAGTTTGTATACTTTGTATTTGGTGTAGTATTTAATTTTAAACATTTTATTGCCTTTCTTACCCGGTTTTCTGTTTCCTTCTTTCTTCTCCTCAGTCCCGCCAAGTAGTAAGTTACGGACTCCAGCAGCCCCATCACCACTGGCCCTACGACAGCCAATGAAGGTGGTGTCTAATCCTGGCTCCGGCACATCCACACCCACACGCTCTTTGGCTCAACCCCGCAGTGCTCTGCCCCGACCCGGTGGCACTGCTGCTGGTGGTTTACCTGTGCCTCGTAGTAAACTGGCCCAGCCTGTGCGCAGGTACACACATGTACACACATTATATTAGACCAACTAGTGTCTGTTACAATTTTTATCTGTATGATTTTGTACTGTCAAGGCACATTTCATTTTATATAGCAATTAGGACACAATGTTGCTTTGTAACTAACCTAACTATATACTTAAACTTGAATTGATAAAAGAATAATGAGAAATATGAAGTCATATACACCGATAAGGCATAACATTATGACCACCTCCTTGTTTCCACACTCACTGTCTTTCATCAGCTCCACTTACCATATAGAAGCACTTTGTAGTTCTGCAATTACTGACCGTAATCCATCTATTTCTCTGCATGCTCTGTTAGCTCTCTTTCACCCTGTTCTTCAATGGTCAGGACCACCACAGAGCAGGTATTATTTAGGTGGTGGATGATTCTCAGCACTGCAGTGACACTGACATGGTGGTGGTGTGTTAGTGTGCGTTGTGCTGGTATGAGTGGATTAGACACAGCAGCGCTGCTGGAGTTTAAATACCGTGTCCACTCACTGTCCACTCTATTAGACACTCCTACCTAGTTGGTCCACCTTGTAGATGTAAAGTCAGAGACGATCGCTCATCTATTGCTGCTGTTTGAGTTGGTCATCTTCTAGACCTTCATCAGTGGTCACAGGACGCTGCCCACAGGGCGCTGTTGGCTGGATATTTTTGGTTGGTGGACTATTCTCAGTCCAGCAGTGACAGTGTGGTGTTTAAAAACTTCAGCAGTGCTGCTGTGTCTTATCCACTCATACCAGCACAACACACACTAACACACCACCACCATGTCAGTGTCACTGCAGTGCTGAGAATGATCCACCACCCAAATAATACCTGCTCTGTAGTGGTCCTGTGAGAGTCCTGACCATTAAAGAACAGCATGAAAGGGGGCTAACAAAGTATGTAGAGAAACATATGAACTACAGTCAGTAACTGTAGAACTACAAAGTGCTTCTATATGGTAAGTGGAGCTGATAAAATGGACAGTGAGTGTAGAAACAAGGGAGTGGTTTTAATGTTATGGCTGATCGGTGTATAAAATGCTAAAGATACATGTACATGATTAAGATCAATTTCTTTGCCAATTTATAACAATTATGATTTGAATATTGAGCAAAGTAAGTCACTATAATTTTTTTCATTTAAACAGTTTTAAGTTTTGTGTTGAGAAGTATAATACATATTTAAAATTTTATGTCACTTATTACATTACTTGCTGACTGGATAACGGTGCTAATGCAGAGATGCTTACTGATCACCTGTAATTTAAGTATAAAATAATGCAGGAATAATAAGAAAGCCTAAAGCACTAACAAATCGTGCTTCTAAAAACAGTGCCAAAAGTCAGCAGCAAAGAAGCAAAAACACAATCCAGAAACAACTACTCGTATTGCAAAAGCACAGAAATGATTTTAAAAGCAAAACAGTAAACAAATACAGTGTATTTTTTTAACAAATACAGTGGTACCTTGAAACTCGGCATCAATTGTTTCTGGGATTGATTCCATGGTCTCGTGGAACATATATTTTAGGCTAATGTAAAATATTGGGGTTGTTTTTAACATTTATACACTAAAAATAACACATATAATATATAGAACACAGAAATACAATTGCAAAACAGTTAAATACAATAAAATCTGCTCATTACCTTTACTTCTTTATTGTTTCCTTTTGCTTCTTAATCGTGGAGATGCTTGATCTTGGAATACTGTATTGCATTCAGTAAAGTAGCTTTTGCACTGGCTGTGCTGTTATTTCCTATGTGTGGCGGTGCACAAAGCTTAACGTGACTTATTGTACTAAAACAATGAGTGAGAAATGTCAATAGTGGATAGAACTTAAGAGCAGTAATAATTAAGAGAGGTTTAGTGTTCCTGTGTCGTTATTTTAATACATTAAGTCACATTATTTTAACAATATACGTTTTACACTTTCTCTGGAAAAGCTGATTCTCATCATTACTCAGCACTTCGAGTTATACCACAAGTTTAAAAGTGAAACAGGAGGAAAATCTATCTAAACACAGATACATGTGGACGCTTTTAGAGTGAATTTGACACTTATTTTACACAAATGCATATACGTCTCATATTCGCACTTTGATGACGTTTTACCGCACCGCTCAAGCCCGATGCTGAACAAAGCAGCAGTCGCACACACATCGGGTTTAAGGGGACAGATTTCTTGATGAAGGGCGTCGAGTTTCAAAGATTTCGAGTTTAGGGAACGTCGAGTTACAAGGTACCACTGTTTAGTTACATTTACATCTTTTTCTATAGTTTTGTGTAAATCAATTTGTTTTATTTATTTTGTTACTTTATATTTTGCTTTTTAATCTTTTTTTACTATTAGTGCCACCATCCTGCATGAATTTGTGTGTTTACCTCCTAGGTCTCTGCCAGTTCCACGCACCTACGGTGGTGTCAGAGATGAGAGCTGGCGAGAGGGCTGCTACTGAGCAGGATCCAAACCTACAGCACAGATAGACTATCCAACCTGGCACTTTACCAATCAACCATTTTAAACCACACAAATGTGCTAGCGACAAACTCAACATCCCCATACAATCAAAATTGTAAGCAAATTCTCATAATGGTGAGAGTTCCACTATCACGACTGGCTGGAGATCTGGGAATGCCAAAGAAACCAAGTGAGATGTACCCATCCTGCCCTGGCCCTTATCTTTCATCAATCATAAAGAGCTCCTACAGAGAGAACAAAACAAATAAAAGCGTTGCTCTTGCATTCTGTCTGATAAACTGGTATTTTAACTTTGCTACAAAGGAAACCCTCGACTATCGTTACGTGCATTTTCACTGTAATGGGCCTGTTGCAATCCTGCGAGAGTAAAATATACTCTAAAACATATATACTCACGATGTCCAACTTGCTGGTTGTCACAAAAGTGGCTGTATGGTGAAATAGGATTGAACCCATTACAGTGCATTATAGCCAGATTGTCTTGTCATATCTAAGTGACAATTATTTATTTAGAAATAATTATGTAAAAAATATTATTTACAGAATATATTCCTACGCAGTATTTTATTTTGCTTTAATTGAGCATTTTTTGCATTTTGAATGTTAGTGTTCAACCTCGACTATAAAGCTACCTTCCCAAAGCATTTTTCTGATGGTTTCATGACTCAGTGGCCAGATATGTGAAATAGCTGAAAAATAATTTGATGTATTGATGGGTTTCAGTTAAAAGCCGAACTATCATGTTCAGGCAGGAAAGACTGTGTAATGCCAAAGCTTTAAAAATTGTTCTTACTGTTTCCAAAAAAGACTGGACCAATGACTTTACTGTGTCTAGATTATGCACTAGAGTAGGAGAACTCAGCTGCCTAGAATGAATATGGAGGCATGGGCCGCTCAGGTGGCGCAGCGGTAAAAACACACGCTGGAACCAGAGCTGGGATATCAAATACATCATATCGAATCTCAGCTCTGCCTGCCGGCTAAGGCTGAGCGGCCACAACATATTGGCCTGTTGTTCAGATATGGGCAGAACTAAGCCGGATGGGGTCACTCTCTCTCATGACTGGTGCAATTACTCTGCTGGTTGATTGATGGCACCTGCACAGAGATGAGAAAAGAGTGCTCTCAGGGTGTGACTCTCCGTACACAACGCTGAGCTGCACTGCACTCATCAAAGTGTAGGTGATAAGATGCATACGGCATGCTGCCCACGTGTCGGAGGGGGCATGGGTTAGCCTCGTTCTCCTCAATCAGAGCAGGGATCGGCATTGGTGGAGAGGAAGCATGATGCAATTGGGCAATTGGACGTGCTGATAGGGAGGAAAAGGGGAGAAAATGCATAAAGAAAAAATAAAGAATGAATATGGAGGCATGAACTGTTAGTATCAGAATCGCTTAAAAGACAGACACAATGATGTCATTGGCCTTTTTTAGAAACAGTTTGTAGGTAAATTGAAAAACATTTTGCATTAAATAGTCCTTTCTGCTATTAAAAATAAAAAACATAATGACAAACGGTTGATATGTTAACCATTTTTAAATGTAAACTTGAATCATGAGCTGTTGGACTGAAATATAAGAATATATGTCAAATCAGTGACATTTTTCAAATTATATGTATGTCATAAAGTGTTCATATCATGTTTTAATTTGGCAGTTAAATTATTGTGAACCAAATGTAAAAACAAAATGAGTGTTTCAGACAAAAGCCTGAGCTCATGTTATAAACTAATGAACCTGCCATCAATTTCTTGGTCTCTGATTTAGGAGAGAGGTGGATAAGATGACATTGTAACATATCGTGTGGTGGTTGTGAAAAATATTTATGATGGAAGTGATTTCGGGTCCAGTCTTGTAGCCATGTGTACATATATATATATATATATATAATCAGCCATAACATTAAAACCACCTCCTTGTTTCTACACTCATTGTCCAATTTATCAGCTACACTTACCAAATAGAAGCACTTTGTAGTTCTACAATTACTGACTGTAGTCCATCTGTTTCTCTGCATACTTTTTTAGCCTGCTTTCACCTTGTTCTTCAATGGTCAGGACCCCCACAGGACAGATGCGTGAATCAGACACAGCAGCACTGCTGATGGAGTTTTTAAATACCGTGTCCACTCACTGTCCACTCTATTAGACACTCCTACCTAGTTGGTTCACCTTGTAGATGTAAAGTCAGAAACGATCGCTCATCTATTGCTGCTGTTTGAGTTGGTCATCTTCTAGATCTTCATCGGTGGTCAAAGGACGCTGCCTACGGGGCCTGATGGCTGGATATTTTTGGTTGGTGGACTATTCTCAGTCCAGCAGTGACAGTGAGGTGTTTTAAAAACTACATCAGTGCTGCTGTGTCTTATCCACTCATACCAGCACAACACACACTAACACACCACCACCATGACAGTGTTACTGCAGTGCTAAGAATGACCCACCACCCAAATAATACCTACTCTGTAGTGGTCCTGACCATTGAAGAACAGCATGAAAGGGGGGTAACAAAGCATGCAGAGAAACAGATGGACTACAGTCAGTATTTGTAGAACTACAAAGTGCTTCTATTTGGTAAGTGTAGCTGATAAATTGGACAATGAGTGTAGAAACAAGGAGGTGGTTTTAATGTTATGGCTGATTTTATATATATATATTTTATATATATATATATTATATATATATATATACAGTGTATCACAAAAGTGAGTACACCCCTCACATTTCTGCAGATATTTAAGTATATCTTTTCATGGGACAACACTGACAAAATGACACTTTGACACAATGAAAAGTAGTCTGTGTGCAGCTTATATAACAGTGTAAATTTATTCTTCCCTCAAAATAACTCAATATACAGCCATTAATGTCTAAACCACCGGCAACAAAAGTGAGTACACCCCTTAGTGAAAGTTCCTAAAGTGTCAATATTTTGTGTGGCCACCATTATTTCCCAGAACTGCCTTAACTCTCCTGGGCATGGAGTTTACCAGAGCTTCACAGGTTGCCACTGGAATGCTTTTCCACTCCTCCATGACGACATCACGGAGCTGGCGGATATTCGAGACTTTGCGCTCCTCCACCTTCCGCTTGAGGATGCCCCAAAGATGTTCTATTGGGTTTAGGTCTGGAGACATGCTTGGCCAGTCCATCACCTTTACCCTCAGCCTCTTCAATAAAGCAGTGGTCGTCTTAGAGGTGTGTTTGGGGTCATTATCATGCTGGAACACTGCCCTGCGACCCAGTTTCCGGAGGGAGGGGATCATGCTCTGCTTCAGTATTTCAAAGTACATATTGGAGTTCATGTGTCCCTCAATGAAATGTAACTCCCCAGCACCTGCTGCACTCATGCAGCCCCAGACCATGGCATTCCCACCACCATGCTTGACTGTAGGCATGACACACTTATCTTTGTACTCCTCACATGATTGCCGCCACACATGCTTGAGACCATCTGAACCAAACAAATTAATCTTGGTCTCATCAGACCATAGGACATGGTTCCAGTAATCCATGTCCTTTGTTGACATGTCTTCAGCAAACTGTTTGCGGGCTTTCTTGTGTAGAGACTTCAGAAGAGGCTTCCTTCTGGGGTGACAGCCATGCAGACCAATTTGATGTAGTGTGCGGCGTATGGTCTTAGCACTGACAGGCTGACCCCCCACCGTTTCAATCTCTGCAGCAATGCTGACAGCACTCCTGCGCCTATCTTTCAAAGACAGCAGTTGGATGTGACGCTGAGCACGTGCACTCAGCTTCTTTGGACGACCAACGCGAGGTCTGTTCTGAGTGGACCCTGCTCTTTTAAAACGCTGGATGATCTTGGCCACTGTGCTGCAGCTCAGTTTCAGGGTGTTGGCAATCTTCTTGTAGCCTTGGCCATCTTCATGTAGCGCAACAATTCGTCTTTTAAGATCCTCAGAGAGTTCTTTGCCATGAGGTGCCATGTTGGAACTTTCAGTGACCAGTATGAGAGAGTGTGAGAGCTGTACTACACACCTGCTCCCTATGCACACCTGAGACCTAGTAACACTAACAAATCACATGACATTTTGGAGGGAAAATGACAAGCAGTGCTTAATTTGGACATTTAGGGGTGTAGGCTCTTAGGGGTGTACTCACTTTTGTTGCCGGTGGTTTAGACATTAATGGCTGTATATTGAGTTATTTTGAGGGAAGAATAAATTTACACTGTTATATAAGCTGCACACAGACTACTTTTCATTGTGTCAAAGTGTAATTTTGTCAGTGTTGTCCCATGAAAAGATATACTTAAATATCTGCAGAAATGTGAGGGGTGTACTCACTTTTGTGATACACTGTATATATATATATAAAAACCTGTTCAGAGGGAAATGTATGCATGTTTGGATTCATGATCCATCAACAAATCATGAAATAAATGCCTCAAAGGCGAAGCACCAACAATCATACACGGTGATAAAGATAAAATTAACAGCGCCTGCCTGTGCTCGAATGGCAATGCTATTTGACGCGAGTGTTAAGACTTGCAAAAGTTTTACAGATGAGTGCCTATAATTTATAAAGTCATGCCTTCGCTTTAATGACTTTTTTTTAGAACTTTTATGTTGTGCCAACTTCATTTTTTGTTTCAGGGGTCTTTGCATTTCTTTGTTGAGTTTTTGGATCATATATTATTTGCTTTTGTAATTGCTTTATTAATATCATTGTTCTGTCTGTTATAAATGCCTTGATATTTATGACTACATGCTCTGATGTAATAAGAGGCTTATTTATTAAACAGAGCGAAACCTCTGCACAGTGAGAGGCAGCACTGGTGGGAAGCCTGAGCCTGGTATGAGCATGAGCACTTTCATGCCACACCGTTTTGCTGACAGTTTAAGAGAACATTTTTATATCTACACAAACATGTCGCTCAGTTTCCCCTGTGTTCACATTTCAAATAAAACAGTAAAAAAATGACTGGTTTCATTGTCTGCATTATTTTTATATTTTAAATTGAATAGATGGTGTTGGAAAACTTCACATCACTGTATAACCTTGATTATCATATTAAGTTTCTTATTCACAAATTTACAATCAATGATAAAACAGTTTAACTCCCATTAAACCACTCAAAATTCCAGTTATTTACTTTATTTGCCTTATTTGTCTGCATTAAACCCAATCTTTCAATCAAGTATTTTTTTTTCTCTCCCATCTTTATTCTGTATCTTTCAGTCTACCAAGCCTAGCTCTTTTTGTGTAAGTTTTATAATGGCCTTGTATTTCAGCTTCTCTGGCATGGCACATGTTGGCTCAGACTGCACTGACTGCATGTTCAGCCTCTTCCACATGTATTCCATTTTTGCATCACAGTGCCACGGGTTTAAGGTCAACTCTACCTGTACAATCCCTAACCCGAGTGTGCCCGGGGACAAGAATTGAAGCCTGTTTTCAGTAAGGTCCAGGTACTGGAGATGTTTGAGATCATGAAACACAGTTGCCGGGAGACTCTCAAGCTTATTTCTTTGAAGGAACAGGTGAGTTAGATTAGCATTATGGCTAAAAACTTTGGCATCCAGAGAATGAAGTTTGTTTTCTTCTAGATGAAGTCTCTCTAGAGCAGGGAGGGAGTGCAGACTCTCAGCTGGAATCTCCTCCAAGAGATTTTGAGAGAGGTGTAGAGTTTCAAGTTGGTCCAGTCTCTGGAGCAGAGTACTAGGTATTTTCCTAAGCTTGTTCCCTGATAGATCTAACCATGTTAGGCTGCTGTTGGTGGGAAGGCAGTCCTCATTTATGTTAGTGAGCAGGTTGTCCTTAAGCACCAGGTTAAGCAATGGGGCGTGATGAAATACTTTGGCAGGAAGTTCATGTAACTGGTTATCTGAGAGAAGATAAGAAGGTACATTGAGGAATTAGCAAAAATTATGCACATAAAACATATTATTTGATAATCTTAGTATTTACTCTATCAGCGTCCAACATGTTCCGTGCATGTACACTAAATGACCATAGGTATGTGGACACCTGTCCCTGAGCTTTTTAGACATTTCATTCAATTGGTGGCTATAACAGCCTCCACTTTTCTTGCACTCTAAAAAATAATATACTGGATCTACTTAAAAAAATTATGGTAACAATTTGCATGCATTTTTCTATGTAATCTCAACTAGAATGTTTTAAGTAAATGCAACAAGCCTTTCGCTGTTAAACTAACTTAACTAAATTAGGTAATATCAACATGAAAATCTTTAACACCATCACACTAAATTAATCTGAACCTACTTAAGTTTAATTTAAATGTTTTGTTCCACAAACCCAAATTAGGTTCCGCTAATATGATTAGAAGAAGGTGATAAGAAACAGCTCTTTTATTGAATCACTGGACTAACACATATTCATACATATATATATTTATATCACAAACACTCATGCTGATCTATTGCTCAGCATATTAGTGATGGGTCGGTCGCGAACGATCCGGCTCTAAGAGCCGGCTCTTTAAAGTGAACGACGGGATCCGGCTCCTGACTGGGAGCCGATTCGTTTTTTTCCGTTTTTTTTTTCTGTCAAAACCGCACGTGATTGGTCAAGATACGTGGTGGCGTTTGTGGGTTACACATACACAGAGAGACAGCGTGCACGAACAGGAGAGAGAGAGAGAGAACTCAGCGCTTTGCACAGCCAGACATTACACGCTGGAAAGGTGAGGAAAATGAGTGAGAGGAAACATAGTATATTTTCATTTATATTTTGTTGAGTGTGAGTGATGCTTCGTTGATGTTGTGTTGTTTCACTCTAGATGCTTGTTTATTTTGTTTTGTTTATTAGGATTTTAACGTCACGTTTTACACTTTGGTTACATTCATGACAGGAACATTCACCTCACTTGCATGTCTTTGGACTGTGGGAGGAAACCGGAGCACCCGGAGGAAATCCACACGGACACGGGAAAGACATGCAAACTCCACACAGAAAGGACCCGAGCTCTTCACCTGGGGATCGAACCCAGGACCTTCTTGCCGTGAGGCGACAGTGCCAACCACTTAGCCACCATGCTGTCCCACTTTAGATGCAAATGTACAAATAATATACACAATCAGATCTTTTTGTCTAATTGAGATGGGTCTTTGTTTTTGTATTTTATAATTTATTGTTGGAGCACTCTGTTCCATGTTGAGTATATAAATAAAGCAATTTAAGCATTTGATACAATGTTTTTTTACATTAGTAATTCATTTTACATGTAATTTGGTAATAAATTAATTTAAGCATCAAAAAAATCTAAGGAGCCACTTGGGAGCCGAAAGAGCCGGCTCTTTTTAGTGAGCCGAGCCAAAAGAACCGGCTCTCTAAAAGGAGCCGAAATTCCCATCACTATAGCATATCAACAAAGTGGAATCAACTCATCTGGATACAAGTTTGACGTAGAGAATAACAAACTCTACAACAATCTTGTGTCCAGATAAACTGATTCAACTTTGTAGATTTGTATACCTGAAATATTGAGCATGTATCAACACATTTCTCAGCATAGCCACACTGTTCCCAATGCAGGGCTGCACGGTCACGGTAGGTCTGGATACCAGTAAAGCTGGTAAAGGTCTGGGTAAAGCTCCGCCCCTTCCCAGTATTTGAACATAATACATTCAAGCAACTCAGATATTTTAGTTGGCTCAACTCAAAATTGGTATGATGTTGTACTAAAGCAAAATAATTCGTTGAAAAAGGTCAAAATTTTGAGTTTAGAGTGTGGAAAGTTGTGTATGTATTTAAATGTGTGCATATTTAGTTTAAAATTTATTTGTAGGGTCAGACACTGATCTTGAACAAGAGATCCTGGTTTGTAGCTGTCATTACAATTCATTAAAAAATGTTCAATCTGATTAGAAGAGGGCACATAATTTCTTATATTTAAGGACATTGGAATGGATGTCCAAATAACTTTAACCGTACAGTGCTTTTTGATTTTTTTGTACTAGTTTGGAGGGCAAAATGTGGAGCTTTTTTTTACATTTTATGGTGAGAGCACTTTTTTTTCAGCGAAGTGAGTTTACTGGTTTATCAGTCCACTCCAAGATCACAATAATTTAATTTGTTTGGTTTTTTTTTTTTTTGTATTTTGTTTTATCGTCCTACTGCATGACCAAATTACACCTAAGCTTTACTTTAGAAAGAATGAAATGTATTCATTAATTAAACAATTTCAGCGCTCAGGTAAGCACAACACTGTGCACACACAATTTTGAATTTCCCCGACCTGGCTGGGCGTTCACACAAACACAATTGGTTGTATTTATATATATATATACATATACAGTAGTGTTCAAAAAAATAGCAGTGACTTTAAAAAAGTGAATAAAGCACAAAATCATTATAATAACTTTTATTTCCATAAATGCAAACGCACTGAAAATACTACACTTTCAATTCTAAATCTAAACATTAACAACATTTAGCCAGTTTGTGTTCATCATTTACAGAAAGTTAAGAAAAATGAATATTAGGCTGTTCAAAAAAATAGCAGTGCCAGCATTTTTCTTTAAAAACTAAAAAAATTTATCTATAACATGAAAAAATGTTTGAGGTTTCACTTTACTTTAAATTACTGAACTAATATTCAGTGGCATAACGATTGTTTCCGAGATCTGTGTTGCATGGAGTCCACCAACTTCTGGCACCTCTGAACAGGTATTCCAGTCCAGAATGATTAGACTACATTCCACAGTTCTTCTGCAATTTTGGGTTTTGCCTCAAAAAAACGTGTTTCAGATGTCAGCCCACAAGTTCTCTATGGGACTGAAGTCAGGGGATTGGGCTGGTCACTCTATTACCTCAATCTTGTTTGTCTGTAACCAAGATGTTTTGGGTCATTGTCATGTTAAAACACCCATTTTAAGGACATTTCTTCTTCGACATAGGGCAACATGATCTCCTCAAGTATTCTGATATATTTAAATTGATCCATGATCCCTCGTATGTGATAACTAGGCGTAACACCATGGTAAGATAAACATCCCCATATCATCATTTTGTACCACCATGCTTTACTGTCTTCACAGTGTACTGTGGCTTGAATTCAGTGCTCGAGGGTCATCTGACATACTGTCTACGGCCACTAGACCCAAAAAGAACAATTTTTCTTTCATCAGTCCACAAATGTTGAGCCATTTCTCTTTGGACCAGTCAAGGTGTTCCTTGGCAAATTTGAACCCATTCAGGACACGTCTTTTTCTTAACAACGGGACTTTGCAGGAGTTGTTGCTGGTAAATTGGCTTCACTTAATCATCTTCTGTACTTACTGGTAACTTCAGATGTTCCTTGATCTTTCTGGAGGTGATCATTGGCTGAGTATTTGGCTATTCTCTGATCCATTCGAACAGTAGTTCCACGCTTCCTTCTGCGTCTTTCAGGTTTTGGTTGTCACTTTAAGGCATTTTAGCTGAGCAGCTTATAATTTGCTGCACTTCTCTGTATGTTTTTTCCCTCTACAATCAACTTTTTAATCAAAGTACGCTGTTCATCAGAACAATGTCTGGAACAACCCATTTTACCCAGTATTTCAAAAGGAAATGAGCTATGACCAACCTGTGCAACATTTGCCACCTCCTACATTAAATAAGGGCCAAAATTGACACCCGTTCTTCTGCAGAATGAATGACTTCACCAATTGAACTCCTCACTGCTATTATTTTGAACAACCCCCTTTCAATCAATGCTTCCATTACTCAGAATGAGTGGGATGCATGTCCTAATTGTTGGGTTTGTTTTGTTTTCATTACTCTACTACACTTTCAAGCTATGTAGAAATATCACTTCTACTAAAAACAGTGATTTATCAAGTTAATGGTGTTGGACTGCTATTTACTGCTACACTACTGTATATACAACCCCTGGCAAAAATTATGGAATCACCACTCTTGGAAGATGTTCTGTCAATTGTTTAATTTTGTAGAAAAAAAATAAATCACAGACATGCCACAAAACTATCATTTTTCAAAATGTCAACCTTCTGGCATTAAGAAACAATAAAAAAAAGAAACAAATATAATAGTTGTGGTCAGTCACAATTGCTTTTTTTAGATCAAGTAGAGGAAAAAAATATGGAATCACTCAAATCTGAGGAAAAAATTATGGAATCACTCTGTAATTTGCAGTTTAAAAACAAAACATCTGCAGCAGATTAGATTTGCTAATTATTCTTCAGTTTAAAAAGAGTGCTCACACCTCGGAGAGCTGTTGCACAAAGCAGATTGTCATGAATCATGGTTCCAACACAAGATATGTCAGTTGAAACAAATGAGAGGATTATAAAACTCCTTCAAGAAGATAAATCATTGTGGAATGTCGCAAAAGATGTTGGTTGTTCCCAGTAAGCTGTGTTTAAAATCTGGACCAAGTACAAACAAAATGGGAAGGTTGTAAAAGGGAAGCACTGGTAGACCAAGTAAGACATCAAAGCATCAAGATAGAAAACTTAAAGCAATATGTCTTGAAAACAGAAAATGCACAACAAAACAAATGAGAAACAAGTGGCCGGAAAGTGGAGTCAATGTCTGTGACTGAACTGTAAGAAATCACCTAAAAGAAATGGGATTTACATACAGAAAAGCCAAACAAAAGCCATCATTAACACCTAAAAAGAAAAGAACAAGGTTAAAGTAGGCTAAAGAAAAGCAATCGTGGACTGTGGGTGACTGGATAAAAGTGATCTTCAGTGATGAATCGCGAATCTGCATTGGGCAAGGTGATGATGCTGGAACTTTTGTTTGGTGTCTGTCCAATGAAATTTATGAAGATAACTGCCTAAAGAAAACATGTTAATTTCCACAGTTGTTGATGATATGGGCCTGCATGTCGGGTAAAGGCACAGGGGAGATGGTCTTCAATAAATGCCAAAGTCCACATTGAAATTTTGGACGCTTTTCTTATTCCATCAGTTGAAAGGATGTTTGGTGATGATGACTTCATTTTTCAAGATGATAATGCATCTTGCCATAGGGCAAAGGACGTGAAAACTTTCCTTCAAGAAAACATATAATGTCAATGGCATGGCCTGCAAATAGTCTGGATCTCAATCCATTTGAAAATCTCTGGTGGAAATTGAAGAAAATGGTCAATGACAAGGTTCCAACCTGCAAAGCTGATCTGGCAACAGCAAGAGACAGTTGAAGGCAGATTGATGAAGAATACTGTTTGTCATTAGTTAACTCCATGCCTCAGAGAGTTTAAACCATTATAAAAGCCAGAGGTGGTGCAACAAAGTAATAATGGTGCAGTGTTTTCTAATGATTCCATAATTTTTTCCTCAGATTTGAGTGATTCCATATTTTTTTCCTCTACTTGATCTAAAAAAAAGCAATTGTGACTGACCACAACTATTATATTTGTTTCTTTTTTTATTGTTTCTTAATGCCAGAGGGTTGACAGTTTGAGAAATGATAGTTTTGTGGCATGTCTGTGATTTATTTTTTTTCTACAAAATTAAACAATTGAAAGAACATCTTCCAAGAGTGGTGATTCCATAATTTTTGCCAGGGGTTGTATATATATATATATATATATATATATATAGAAATTATTTGTTTATGCATTTTCTTTCCTTTTTCATTCTTCCTTTTAGAGCGTTCAATTGCCCGATTACATCATACTTCCTCTCCACCAATGCCGATCCTTGCTCTGATTGAGGAGAACGAAGCTAACCCACACACCCTCTCCGACACGTGGGCAGCATGCCGTATGCATCTTATCACCCACACTTTGATGAGTCCAGTGCAGCTCAGCGTTGTGTGTGGAGAGACACTCCCTGACAGCACTCTTTTCCCATCTCTGTGCAGGCGCCATCAATCAGCAGAGGTCATGGGAGAGAGACCCCATCCGGCTTAGTCCCGCCCATATCTGAACAACAGGCCAATCGTTGTTTATGTGGCCGCTCAGCCTTAGCCAGCAGGCAGAGCTGAGATTCGATACGATTTATTTGAGATTCCAGCTCTGGTTCCAGCATGTGTTTTTACCGCTGCGCCACCTGAGTGGCCCTAATTGGTCGTATTTAAGCTAAGATGGGGTATTTTCCTACTGCAATATGCAATTTCCAAGGCTGGTCCAGGAACTCCTCCACATGCAATTTGGTAAGATGCAGACACATATTGGACACATACTTGCTCATGTGGACTGTGGTTTGAATGTATAGTAAACACAAATATTCTTGTATTTAGGGTATACAGAATAGATGTATAGTTGACCACATACACAGGCACTTGTGAGGTCTATGTTTTGGACGTAGGTTAATACACACCCACACACACTCACCTGTAAGATCTATGGTATGGAGGTGATGCATGTCCATTAACAGGTCCTCAGGTAAACTGCTGATTTTGTTTCCTGGTATGTGGAGCTCCTGTAGTAAGGGTGTTTCTCTCAGGTCAGTGGCCGAGATCTTGCTCAAGTTAGTAAACTGGATGGTCAGAGAAGTGGTGTTAGCTGGGAGACCATCTTTAGGGTAGTGAGAAAGATCAGCATCAGGACACACCACCTCTGTGGAGCTGAGGCCAAAATGACATGTGCACTGTGCTGGACATGATATGGTTCCATGGCAATGGAAACAGAGCATTAGCACATGAGCTAGGAGGCAAATCCACTTCATCTGTACAAAAGTAAAAGAAAAAAAAATACAGAGCTTTTTGAGTAAACAACAGTTGAAGCCTTTTTTCACCTTCGTAATATTGCTAGACTCTGTGGAGCTGAAACTCTGGTTCATGCTTTTATCACGTCCCGTGTTGACTATTGCAACTCACTTCTCATTTGCATTCCTAACAGATCCATCCGTTCACTCCAGTATGTCCACAATTCTGCTGCCAGAATTCTATTACAGGTTCAAAAATCAGCCCACATCACTCCTACTCTGTATTAGTTACACTGGCTACCTGTCACATAACGCATTCAGTTCAGACTCCTTCTGCTCACCTACAAGTCTTTGCACGGTCCTGCACCCACTTAATTAGCAGAACTTCTACACTTATACTGCTTTGCCCGTACACTCAGGTCCCCGATGCTGGTCTTCCTGCCATCCCTAATTTCAGACTGGTCTCGGCAGGGGAAGATCTTTTAGTGTCATGGCCCCTAAACTATGGAACGCTTTACCACAATCTCTCCATTTCTGCTCCTCACTTTCATCCTGAAAAACTCAACTTAAAACATACCTGCTTTCTCAAAATTCTCAAAATCTTGTGACCTTGAGTATGAGAAAGGCGCTATATAAATCTAACTTATATTTCTCCCCGTGTCTACGTGGGTTTACTCTGGATGCTCCGGTTTCCTCCCACAGTCCAAAGATGTGCAAGTGAGGTGAATTGAAGATACTAAATTGTCCATGACTGTGTTTGATATAACCTCGTGAACTGATGAATCTTGTGTAATGAGTAACTACCGTTACTGTCATGAATGTAACCAAAAGTGTGGGACATGACGTTAAAATCCTAATAAACAAACAAACAATCAATCTAACTTATTATTATTATAATTATCTCTAACCACCAGATCTGTAGCATTTTACCTGTCTGACCAAACATCAAAAAGGCCTTTGAAATAGCTTACCTGCACTTTTGCTATGAGTTTTAAATCAACAGATTTTTACGGTGTATTTTTTTTTCTACAGGTTGCAGTCAAAGTTAGAGTTATGCTAATTGCCCATACTATAAAGACGCACTTTATACAAAGTAGGCTTAAAAAATACTGGAAACTTTGTTTGTTAATTTAGATAAAGAAAAGCTCTTCTTGTTTCATGAAGTCTTAACTTTTATTAGGGTCAGTTGCAAATATATTGTTCAAATTTACAAAGTAAACTAAATCTTATATTCACATGCTCATCGCTCATACAAATTGTCTATTCAAATCCTCTGTAAATCATACCAGATTGTGTTTATGTTAAAATAATAATAATTGTATATTACACACATTTAAAAAAAAAAAAATACCGTGAAATAACATGAGAAAATGCTCCTTACCTCGTAGTTTTTATTTTACTATCAGTTTACTTTTTCTTAGAATCTCCTCACGTTTAAATGCCCTGCAGATTAATGGTGTTTTTGGAATTTCAACAGCTCTTACTAGTATATAGGTCATGGAAAGATCTGTCACAAAACAAATATCATCAGAACTTTACCAACTAAGTGCCAATAGCCAAAGTCTGAAATGTAACCAAAAAATATTTTCAGGTTATTTAATATATAAAATTGTATCTAAGACTTTTTCAAATACCTTTTAAACTACTGTAGTTTTATAAGTAATCATAAATAAAACATCTGGTGTATTTTATGTACTATGTTCTCCAAACTGTGATTTGTTCATATTGTAGACGATGGATCAATAAGTAAATGATTTACACAGCACATACACATTGCTCAACGTTACTTAATTAGTCATGTATTTTGTATACCTGTGTTCCAAATACTGCCTCCAAGCCTCTGTTCACAGGATGGAGATGAAGCCCCCTCTGTAACCCCCCCCCCCCCCCTTCCCCACCCCCCATTATGTATTAAAGCCTAATCTTCTAACTATTTTATTTTTTGGCCATCGTTTAATTTAAACAGTCAACATTCAAAATGTAAAATTGGCTTTTTTTTTATAATAATAATTCCTATTAAATGTTACACTGCTGTAATGATCCATAGAGTCTGACTGTGTAGGCTGGGTTAAAAATAAACAAAAATTAGCATGATAATTTTAAGACTTAGCCTAAATCATGTACTGCTTTTCTACATGGATTAATTACATGTGTTTGTTAATTAAGACCTATTAAAGAGAATCTTTAATAAATACACAGAAAACCATTTCTGTACTTTCTAGAACATTGAAGGTGTATGAACTGGTACAGCAATGTAACATTCGAACAGAGCTGTTTGTGTTTATTTATTTATTTATTTATTTATTTTTATAGTGTATATTAGTGTATTTGGTAAATGTAACAGCCAATAAAAATGAACAAATTTGGATGCTGAGTAAATCTCTGTAGGCTGAAACATTCACTGTTTGCACTGAACAGTTCCATCAATTTGGTAAAACATATGTTCACATGTTCCTAACACTATTCACTGTAAACTGTCTCAGACATGAAAAGTGGATTTAGAACATACAGTCAGTAAAAGCAATCAGGTGATAATCAGTCAGGCCATTTCTTTTGTTTTGCCCATCATAGCAGGTGCTCTGATCAGGTAAACTGCTGATTCTGTCTCCTAGTAAGTGGAGCAAAATAACTTTTGAAGTACTGTATTGTACTGTATTTATAAGGAATTCTAAATAAAATGCCCTATTTCATGTACTATGTTCTCCAAGCTGTGATTTGTTCATATTGTAGATGATGGATCAATAAGTAAATGATTTACACAGCACATACACATTGCTTAACATTGCTTGATTTATGTCATATATTTTTTTATACCTGTGTTCCAAATACTGCCTCCAAGATCCTATTCAGTTTAACAAAGTGGTCACATTTTTAAAAAGCAAATAAACTGAGTAACATTGTCAAAGGCTTTGTAATTGGAAGACATTTTTAGATTGACCTCAGCCAGTTAATTTATTTTTATACCAGCCAAGGTTCTACTGTGTTTAAGTAAAGTGAGACACTGAAAGTCAAATGCACTTTTCATCAACATGAATCTGTATAAACAGCTGTATTTGATGACTTTACATTTTGCATTAACGTTTGCCCTTTGTGTTTATTTGTTAAAATTATTTCATATATGACTGCGGGTATTCTATGTGTTTCCCTCTCCACATTACTGCAATAGAAGAATATTTGTGCAGTAAAACCCAGGGGTAGAGATCATTGTATACATTTCTTACTTGAATGTATTACCTCTACAACTTGTATTAAAGTACAATTAACTATAATTCATTTAAATTTTTGCATTAGAGTAGAAGATTTATTTTAACAGAATGATAGAAGCATTGTTTCTCCTGCTGCAGAGAACCTTAATTTTAGAGGTGGGGGGGAAGGACAGAATGTGGGAAAGGTGTTAATTGTTTCTGCTAAAATGGAGACTAACCCCCTTTTGCACCCCCCAATCCTGTACTAAAGCCTAATCTTCTCATTCTTTTTTTCTTGTCATCGTTCTATATAAACAGTCAATTTCAACAGCCGACATCAAAATTAAACATTGGCTTCATTTAAAATATCAGTTCCTATTAAATATTACATTGCTGTACTGATCTATTGAGTCTGACTGTGTAGGCAAGGTTAGAAATGTGAATAAACCAATACAAATGCAAAAAAATTTTATTGCATTGTATTTTTCCAATTGTACAGCTTTCCTACATGAATTAATTACATGTCATTGTTAATTAAGACCTAATAAAAGAAAATAAACAGTTTATTTAATTATTTTTTAATTAATTGGTGTATTTGATAAATAAAATCTTTAGGCTGAAAGAGCTGAACCTGGTGCAAAAGCATTGTATTATAACTACTGTACTGCACTAGTACAGCAATGTAACATTCAAACAAAACTGTTCATGTTTATTTTATTAATTTCTTTTTAATCAATTGGTCTATTTGGTAAATGTAACAGCCAATAAAAATGAACAAACTTGATGCTGAGTAAACACTAATAGGCTGAAAGAACATTTAAGAGCTAAACTTGGTGCATGCGCTAAACAATTTGGTAAAACGTTTACAGTCCCTTACATTATTCACTAAAAACTGCCTCAGACATGAAAAGTGAATTGGGAACATACAGCATTGTCAGTAAAAACAATCGGGTGTCAACTGGTTTTCAACGAGTGATAATCAGCCAGACTATTTCTTTTATTTCACTTAATAGCCCCATCATAGCTCACCTGAATAGAGGTTTAGCTGAAGCTGATTGGTTCTTTACAAGTACAGCTATCACACTCAGTGAGCTATGGTGAATGTTTTAGTATAAATACAGGCAGTAAAATCAAGGCACATCAGCATCCACTGTTCCTACATTTGCCCTGTTGCTATAGTTGCTGTTTTTGCTGAGCTGCTTTGAGAATGGCTGAACAGAATCAGGACATGTAAGAATTTGTTTCTATTCCATTACCATATTTGCTTGTATTGTTGTTTCCTTTAGTGGATTTGTTTCTGCACTTTGAACTGAAGGCTGTCTAATATCACTGTTAGTAATGGCGTTTTGATATGTTATTATGCAGGACCTTTGCTGATTACGATATTGTTTACTGCACACTTTGCCACAAGCCACAGAAGAACATTGCTGTCCACCTCAGAAGGGTCTGCATGAAAAGTAGTTCCCCAAGAGAAAGAGCTGCTGAGATGCGGAGGGCCATCAAATCCACCAATGACTGGGCCTTGAATGGCAGGACCTGGGACTACAAACATCTGTGTGAGATTCTGACTGACAAGTCCAGTCTTCGTAATTTTGTAAAGGCGCTCCAGGAGCGAGACTTTTTTATAACCAACCTGCCCCAGGAAGAGATGGAAGAGTGATGATACAGCTTCCACCTCAGCACCAGAGACAATCTCCAACAATTAGTGTCTTCAGTATCCAAAACCATTACAAAGTCTCATTAATAGGAAAGGTGATGGAACACTGGGGTAAACAAATGGACCTTTCATCAACATTAACCTGTATAAACAGTTGTATTTATTTGTTAGAATTATTTTTCATATTACTGGGGGATTCTATGTGTTTTCACATTACTACTAGAGAATTTGTGCAATAAAATTTATTAGTTCTAAAACGTGACTTTTAATTAAGATCTTAGTAAACCCTCTTAAGTCGTTTCTAGAGGGCGGCACGGTGGCTAAGTGGGTAGCACTGTTGCCTCACAGCTAGAAGGTCCTGGTTCGATCCCCAGGTGGGGCGGTCCGGGTCCTTTCTGTGTGGAGTTTGCATGTTCTCCCCGTGTCCGCGTGGGTTTCCATGCACGTGAGGTGAATTGAAGATACTAAATTGTCCAAGACTGTGTTTAATATAACCTTGTGAACTGATGAACCTTGTGTAATGAGTAACTACCGTTCCTGTCATGAATGTAACCAAAAGTGTAAAACATGACATTAAAATCCCAATAAACAAACAAACAAACAAGTCAAACGTTTCTAGAACATTTAAACAGAACTATGTTAATATCAATATTTCAATATACTGGCGGGATATTCCGCTGACGCACCAGCACCGAGTTTCTGAACTCCCGGGTTCGAGGCTCGGTGTTGCCACCGGTCGACTGGGCGCCATCTGGCGGGCACAATTGGCATTGCCTGCAGCAGATACTAATTGGCCACCATATCTGCAGGGTGGGGACCGGGCTATGTGTGGGTGGGGGGGTCTTCATACGCTGTGTAAGGACCCTGATTGGCAGAAGAGACATCCGTGCTTCCTGAAGAGGAGGGCTGTACACATGTAAAGAATGCATGGGCAGCAGCGTGCTCTCCTTGGATGCAAAATCTGGTGTCTGTCAGCAGCGGAAGATAAATTGGTTGCGCTAAATCGGGAGGAAAAATGGGGAGAAAACAGCCCCGGTTCTGGACTGCTTTGCTTGGGGGGGCAGTAAAACCTAATGAGGGGGCATGTTGATAGTCATGTTTTTGAAGCCAGAAATATATTCAAGGCTTGATTTGTGCATGAATGATGACAGCCAAGCTATTGATACTGGCTTAAAGTGATGTATGAGGTAAAGAAATAAAAATGCATGTTTTCGAACTTAAACTTAAAACCCAATGATTAAAAAATACATGTTGATTATGTAAATGGAGAAAAAAGATTATCTAATTGTATTTCATTTTAATACGCCCCCTTAATTAAATTGCCATTACTAATAGAACAACTCTATTTCTTGAAAGGCTTTAATACAAATTTAAGTCAAAGCTGACAAATGTACCTACACACAGACTGAGAATATTCAAACGTGGAAATAGGAATGAGTGAGAATATTTATATTATTGGGAAATTAAAATATGAAGAAAACAAAAGAATACTAATTCTGTAAAAAAAAAAGTGTTTACCAGTATACCTGCCTCTCGCTCACACTAACAGAACATATACTGCCGAACTGAACTGTTTGGGGCAGTCTGCCGATTTTTATATGACTCAAAGAGCCAATCAGGAATAAGCAAGGAAATATCTTCACACTGTAAAACAAAATGCATTTTTGTGATTGGTTCAGAGATAATTTTAAAAATAGCCGTTGCTTGCATTGTGCTTGGGGGGGCAAAGACACAATTTGGGGGGGGCAATGCCCCCCTCAGCCCCCCCCTAGCGCCGGCCCTGGGAGAAAATGCATACAAAAAAAAAATTCAAAAAAAAATTCAACATATTAACTGGTAAATAGGTTTAAATAACTTTGGCCACCAGATGGCATCATATACCACTACACACCGTTACCAACAGACAGTGGGTCGAAAACATCCGTTGGGTCTTCCAAACATACATTAGTTTACATGTATTCGTTACACCATATTTTCCCCATTGCTTAGGAGTCCAAGTGAGGTGCTTTTTACTTGACTTTTTACAAAGCCACGAATTCCATATTTGCATATGGGCCAGTGATAGCTCAGTGGTTAAGGTACTGGACTAGTAAACAGAAGGTTGCCGGTTTAAGCCCCGCCACCACCAAGTTGCCACTGTTGGGTCCCTGAGCAAGGCCCTTAACCCTCAATTGCTCATCGTGTTCAGCTCATTGTGTAAGTCGCTTTGGATAAAAGCGTCTGCTAAATGCTGAAAATGTAAATGTAAATGCATATATAGCTTGCAAATACTTTCAATCATTGTATGACAAATACTGCATGTTACTTTTTTGTTATAAACAAACCCATTTCTGGAAAATGCAAGAATTCATGCAGTCTATTGGGCGATTTGTTAGAGCCAAAGCTCTCCTAAGATGGACCTAAAGATTGAGAATACAACCACAACATCTGCTGAGGGCAGATGAGTTGCCATTTATGTTCTTGGATAACTTACAACAGGTTTATTGGAAAAATAAAGCCAAATAAACCCAACTACGTACGTACAAGAAAGCCAACAAGTGCTACATCAACCCTTAGATTGGTTACTAGTCTGAATAAACGTGTAAATTGATCCAAGCTGATCCCAGGCTGCTCAAAAAATCAAACACTGCTCGCCAGCTTGTCAGAAACGAGGTGGATTATATTGGGCGGGGTTACAGATCGTTATTCCTACGAATTTAGTGAGAGATCGGAAATCAAACTCACACAGAAAAGCTGTCAGAGCTGTGAGGGACGCGCGCTCCCGCTGCTCACCCAGCGCACCCGGCGTCACAGGTGCCACAGCACAATGAGCGCGCTTTACTGAACGCGCAGGGCCGACAGTGCAGAAGGGGACAGAGACAGACTCTTTTTGGCAGACTCTTCTCAGCCCGTTTAGGATCGCAGAAGGCAATGGAGAACTCCAGCACAGAGGTATTCACGAACTTGTACAGGATGCCGGACACAGATCTGGCAGCGTGGCGGGTACCTGAGGGACCTGTGGATCCAGCGCGCATGGCGGTGCCGTTCTGGGACTCTCCTCTAAGCCACGGCATGAACGTGCTGGTGGGCTTCATCCTGTGCTTCACTATGCTCGGGCTTGGCTGCACGGTGGAAATCAGTCAGATGGGCGAACATGTCCGCAGGCCGGTTGGGGTGCTGCTTGCAGGTATCTGCCAGTTCGTCATCATGCCGCTGGTGGCATTCCTACTGGCACTCGCCTTCTCCCTGGATGATGTGGCAGCTGTTGCAGTGCTACTGTGCGGGTGCTGCCCCGGGGGCAACCTTTCCAACCTCATGACCTTATTCGTTAACGGCGAGATGAACCTCAGGTAGTCATCCAAGTAATAAAAAACAACAATTGCATTCTATTATTATTTTTATTATTTATAATTAATCACACATTAAAGTGTTTACTTAATGTAATTTTAAAAGTAGTTTTTACATTATTAATATGTTACAATAACACAGCTGCTGCTGAAGTTAGGTAAACTAAAAACCACTATTGTGTTCATTGATTTGTGTTAATTAAATTATGTACAAATTTAAATAATCATTCAATATTTACTTTTTTAAAGAACCATTATGGATTATTTTTTACTTTTGAAAATTAACTACTCTGTTTAAATGTATTTGTTTAATGTAGACTATAATCCTTTATTATCATATAACTGAAAAAAATCAAAGTAATTGGCTGCTTCCAAAGGTTAATGAATAATTTAACCTAGTTTGATCAGGTTTTAGTTGTAAAGCACTAACTGAAGATGAGTGAGAATTAGTACAGTGTAACTGTGGTTGTTTTTTATGTGCAGTGTTATAATGACCATCTCTAGCACAGTGCTGGCACTGGTGCTGTTACCGCTGTGTCTGTGGCTGTACAGTAGACCGTGGATTGATACGCCGGTGGTGCAGCTGCTGCCACTTGGTGCTGTTACACTCACATTATGCAGCACCCTCATCCCTATTGGACTGGGAGTGGCTCTCAGGTACTTCTACCCCCGAGCTGCCGACATTGTGCTCAAGGTAACACCCAAATCACATGCTACTATATGTTAAATAAGTACACCATCTTACCATTAAGTACAGTATGTGAGATCTTATGGGTTTCTGAAATGTACAAAAGAGAAAAGATAATTTATTACCATGCAAACCCAATTACAAAAAAGTTGTAACAGGTGGTGATATCATGATTGAGTATAACGGGAGATGAGGGGTTAATATAAGGCTTAGTTGTTTACGTGCAAGGATGGGAAGTGTGAACGAATAGTCAAACAGTCTAAGAAAATTGTTTCTCAATGCATGGTCATCTACAGTCCATAACACTATTAAAAGATTCAGAGATCTTAGTGAAATCTCTCTCCATAAAGGGCAAGATCGAAAACTAATGTTAAATGCCTGTGATTGTTGATCCCTCAGCAGCCATGTATTAAAAAATGACATGTTTCTGTAATAAATAAAACACATAGGCTCCAGAATGCTTTGGAAAACCTTTGTCAGTAAACCTGAACCGAGTTCAGGTTAAGAATTTACTACACAATGCAAAAACCTTTGGGTTCAGGCTTTTCTGAGATAGACTGATGGACCAATTTTAAAACGTGCTGTGGTCTGACAAGTTCACCTTACAAATTGGTTTTGGAAACAATGACCTTCATGTTTATTTTTTTAATAAGCATCTTTTTGTTCTTTCAGGCATTTAAATAAGCTCCAGCCTTCCCTTGAAAAGTAAACACCCCTTAATTAAATGGTCTGTAAAGTGTGTGCAGTGGACGCTTAAAATGCATATGCTGGATTGCAGTGAGCAAATAGGAATTTAATTATGGGGCAATTTTAAAGGGACCATCCTGAATTATAACAATGACATGAGAAGTACATAAATAAATATAATGAAATATAAATATTTGAATATAAATAAAATTGAACTCTCTTTTGCTCATATAGGTATTGCTGAGATCTTAAATCACTAGTTGTTCAAAATCAAAATTGCCACTTGCACACAAAATGCAACCAGTTAATTCTAAAAGAGATACATATTCTTGATTTTAGTGGACTCTTGCTACATTGTTCTATGATTTGTATGGTGTATGTACGTATTTGTTTTGATTATTTGTCTTATGTAAAGCGTCTTTGAGTATCTTGAAAAGCGCTATATAAATAAAATGTATTATTATTATTATTATAAAGTAAGCAAGTAAGTGGAGCTTTGCTTTGCTCTGCTTTCTTGACAAAAGCCTCCTGTGTTAATCTAGTCACCTGTTTAGATGTTGCGACTGCACAACCCTACTCCATTTAGACTTCATTGTTCTACAGCATAATATGAAAAAAAATGACTGAGATTCTGTCACCACAAAGCAGAATTTAAAGCATAATGGAAATACTTTGTTTATTCAATTAACTAATAAAGCGGATCACAATGGTTTTTATTAAATTAAAAAAATACTTTTTTTGTATTTTTTACCCTAAAAGATGTACAAAAATTAAATATTTTAGCTTAAAATGGCTCTGCTTAATGGGTTATGTCATGCAGGTAGTTTTAATGTGTAATTTTGGAGATTTCCCAGTGATTAGTTTTGGACAATTTAAGTTAAAATTCACAGGGTATTTTCTAAATTATACCAATTAAACTTTTTTTTTATCTGAGAGTTCATCTTAAGTGATTTAAATTTCACCATATAAACAAAAAATGCAGTCTTTAAAATACAAAAGCAACTTCAGACAAAAAAAAATAAAGGCAACTTAATAAACCGCCGAGGAGCATTGTTTTTCAGTCCGCCTCATCTTTAGAACAGTTTGATAAAATGATAAGAAACCCATGGTGAGTGACAGATATAGCAACTGGGAGGGAAAGGATGAGGGAGGGGAAGCATGATAAAGGAATAAAAGGGTGTGGTTGTATTTAACAGCATAGGAGGGGGCAGTGGCGTACACTAGGAAGATTGAATAAAAGCAAATGGTGTTGTTACTTCTGTGATCTTGCTCATGTCCTCTTTGATAAATAGTACTGACTCAGCATGCCTTTATTTTTGTGATACTAAATCTCTAATTTGAACTCAAATTAGAGTTTTAGATTCAGTTTTATTGGGATGCTCTAAACCAGACCTTCCCAAATCCAGTAAGCTTCAGATCTTTATAGAGAAGAACTTACACATGTAATAATAGCTCAATAGTTGGGAGATCTGACTTCTGGAGTTGTGAGCCCAGGGTTACCTTTCTTTTATTAGACTGAACTGATTCAAGACTGTTGACACTGTCAGGTACAATAATTTTGTATTTGCTTAGGCAGAATTTATTAGATAATTTTTATGATCAGATTTAAAAGGTTTTATGTTTTTTTTTCTTTCATACAGCCATGTTTAACACTATACCTGGTGTTCCCGTTTGTATTGCAGGTGTCACTGTGGCTCATGCTCATCACACTTTTGCTGCTATTTGTCATGACAGGGGTCATGCTGGGGCCTGAGCTGCTGGCAACCATTCCTCCTGCAGTATATGTAGTGGCTGTACTAATGCCAATGGCAGGCTATGCAGCTGGTTATGGCATGGCAATGCTTTTTTCACTGCCACCCAACAGCTGCCGCACAGTGTCACTGGAGACTGGCTGCCAAAATGTTCAGCTCTGCACTGCCATACTAAAACTGGCTTTTCCACCACAGCTCATGGGGGCGATGTACATGTTCCCACTCCTTTATGCACTTTTCCAGGCAGCCGAGGCTGGCATCTTCATCCTGGTCTACCGTGCATATAGGACTGAGGTGCTACGGAAACAGGAACTCAATGAAGATGATGATGACACCAACATTACATATAAAACACTAAAAGAAGAGGATGGGCCATTCGATGCTGCTTATGGTTCAGTGACTGTGAGTGATCCCAATGCCTTTGAGCTGCAGACTCAGGAAGCATTAGAAAGCCCCACACCTCTATAAGACAGTGAATAGGAAAAAACATCTGGCCTGTGCAATATGTTCTGCCATTCCATGCCATCGCTGGTAGCAGTGGATTAAATTAAATTATCACATACAGTCTCTGGAGACCCCTGAAGTGTTGATTTAACAACACTGAATCATTTTTTGAATCATATTGCTAAAATAGCAGCTAAGATTTGAGAACCTCTCCCAATTGCTATACTTGGATTATTTTACATTTACATTTATTAGTAATGTTACATAACAGTTTGGTTGTTTTAAAATGTCTAATGTTTGTTTTATGATCCTTAAACATTATACATTTTTTGTATGTATATATTTTAAATTTTGCTAAAGCCTGTTTAAAATCCTCACTATGAACAAGGAGAAAATATTCATAAGAGATCTTTTAAAAGCCTTTACCGAGAAAGTCTGTGATGATTTTGGAATGGGATGTTAATCAAGTTTATGGTATGCTGACTGTAACTCCTACTTAATGTATTATTGTAGGCTACTTCAAGAAAGGCTTTAGAAACTGTTCTATGCTAAAGGCGAAGAGGGTTAAACAAAGAACTATATGAAAGGGTGCCTGTAACAGTGACATAATTTGCTAAAAAAAAAAACATATTTATGAATAAGAATATTATTATAAGATTTAAGATTTACAAAATCTCCCAACTTCTCTGAAAATGGGGTTTGTACAGGATGTTTTACTCCAGGGAGGAAGAAATGCCATATGCAGTACCTTATTCAGTGTAAATAAATGCACATTTACATGCGTATACAAATGAAGTATCAGGACAACTGCTGCCTTTATTGTTATACACATGGTTTGCCTCACCACTTACAGAAACTGATAATTTATGAGGTGAAGAAGTCAATAACCTTAAAGTAAGGCAAAGAGACAAATGAAAGTCCCAAAATATTACTATACTGAATTGTATAGTACGTATATAGTTTTCTATGGTATTCTGTTTGAATATACTATTTACTACAGGGGTATGTGGTTTCACCTGGACAGCTTGACATTCAGGACATGTGCAATGCAAAAGTGACAATTGGTTCTTCATCCATTATTGAAATGTTATGTCATGGTAATAAACATGTGAGTTGTAAAAATAAATTCACAGTGCAACCTAAGTATATCCTTTGTCTATTTATTTATCTTAAGTAACTGCTTAATACCAGTTAGGGTTAAATGGGCCCAGACCCTAACCTGCAAGGGCAGGAATACAATATAAACCTGCTAACAGTCTATCACAGTGCATCATAAACAAATGTGTTAACACAGGGACACCTTTCTGGAAGGTGGAAAAAAAACAAGTGTACCTGTAAAAAACTCACATAAACATTGGGAGAACCTCACACTGGAGGACAGCAATCAGACAAATTATTCATATTGGAGCTGGGAGACCTCAACACTGCATGATTCATCACCTTACAGCAAATATTATTTATTTTTCTCAACATTACCTATTGGGACCTACTGTGGATTCCAAAAGTATTCAGAACCCTTGTCTTTTTGTTGTTAATTTTATTTTTAATTAATAGAAATTACAGTTTACCCATAATGACATAAAAACCGTAATGGGGTGAAAACATAACATTTTTAAGTCCTTAACATTAAAATCAAAAACTTTTACAGTGCAGTCCTCATCATGCACTAAATTAAATGTCTACTCATTTATTTATAAAAGCTCTCATTTATTTAATTTGCACCAATACTTTTTTTTTTTTTTTATCATTGACAGAATTTTTAAATGATGTAGCCTATTGGGTAAATATATATGTTGAGAAATTATGTTATTTAAACAGTAAATTGCCTAGTCAGGGGCATTCGTACATTAATAATAAGGACATTTTGTATCTCCAATTGACCTCACTTGCATGTCTTTGGACTGTGGGAGGAAACCAGAGCTCCTGGAGGAAACCCACACACACACAGGGAAAACATGCAAACTCCAGACAGAAAGGACCCATACCTTCCAACCTGGGGATCGAACTCAAGACCTTCTTGCTGTGAGACGACAGTACAAACCACAGAGCCACCGTGCCACCCAGGAAATGAGGCTACTAATAACACTGCTGCTGTACAATGCATGTTAGATTGTTCAATTAAGCAATAGAACACGAGAGGGAGTGTGTTATGGCGAATAACACCACGCCTGTGATTCGGTCGCAGGCACGAGCCGAAGGCGAGTGCCGTAGATCATCACAGCCGTGATGTTATTCGCGATATCCCAAGTTGCAAAAACTCATTTTAGGGAGGTAAGAACAACAAGATGAAAAAGGCAAGAACCTCCGAAGGGAAAAAAAGGAAATAAAAAACCTCTCACACACACCAAAGGATTATGGATGATAACAGAACTCTTATGAGCTGCTAACTGTTCGCGTCACAAACACATTTATGTTCCCTATATAGTGCACTAGATTGTGTATCAGATCGCGGATTTATGTTCCCTACATAGTGCACTAGATTGTGTATCAGATCACGGATTTATGTTCCCTACATAGTGCACTAGATTGTGTATCAGATCGCGGATTTATGTTCCCTACATAATGCACTAGATTGTGTATCAGATCGCGGATTTATGTTCCCTACACAGTGCGCTAGATTGTGTATCAGATCACGGATTTATGTTCCCTACATAGTGCACTAGATTGTGTATCAGATCGCGGATTTATGTTCCCTACATAGTGCACTAGATTGTGTATCAGATCGCGGATTTATGTTCCCTACACAGTGCGCTAGATTGTGTATCAGATAACGGATTTAAAACGAGATCGGGAATAAGGTCTGTGTCGCCTGCGTGCGCGTTTGAGTGCATGAAGCTTGTCGTTACTGGCAACGCATCAGCGGAGTAATACAGTTGTGGTGTGAAAAGGCTGTGCTCTTATCACGAATATCAGCACGGTTAGAACGCTTCTCAACCAATCAGATTGTAAGGTCGGAACTAACTGTTGTATAATACCTGACAGCAGCCAGGAGAATGACTGCCAAGAAGTTATTGTTTGTTTGGGCTATTTATTTCAGTCCCTGGGTGTGTTCGAAAAGCTAGTGTGCTGTCTACATAGGCAGCATTTTACGTCATCCTGTGCGCGCTCCCGAGAAGGAGGCTGTTCGAAATCCTAGATGCCTTAAAATCCTCACTTCTGAGGCATCTTCATATTTCAATGTTATTTTGGCTCAAGAACGAGTGAGCATCGGAAGCGTCCTTAGTGATCAAGGCAACAGCGTTCATTGCGGGTCGGCTCTCACAGAAAAATAAACATTGCTGACGGGTCGGAGAAGCGAATGGAGTTATTTTTAAACGTAAATAAAATATTACTGATTTTTAACTTGTATAAACTTGTGCCGAGTGTTTTTATTTGCAAGTTCGGGCTTGTCAGGAAATGTAACCATTATCGGTACATGAAGGGAAATGTTATATTGACGTTAGCGTTAGCGCTGTGCTACCTCAGTTAATTGTTTTTAATGGCAAGATGCTAAATGCTAAACGCGATGGAAGCGCTATCTAAGTAGTGCGTTCGAATAACCTGACTTATAAGTCATTGACTTACTAGAATCCTCTCTACTGAGGCAGCTGCCTATGTAGACAGTAAGACAGCAAGGCAGCTCCCTAGGTTTTCGAACACACCCCCTGTGTGTTGTGTGTTTGTGTATGTCTTTTTCAATTGTGTTGCTTTAAATTTTTAGATTCAGTAGGCAGCCCCACCCCTATTTAAAACATCTTCCCTTGCCACGCCTGTGGCCTTCCCTTGAGGCCGTGCATTACTGTGATTTTAGCACGGGGATGACGTTTTTGGCACGACGCGAAGCGGAGTGCCTAAAACTTCTTTCCCCGTGCTAAAATCATAACAGTAATGCACGGTCTCGAGTGGCTTATTGCTTTTATAAAACGGCGGTCAACAAAAAATATAATAAATACAACAATGTTTAATTCATAAATGTATTTATTGTGTATAAACTTACAATAAAGCATTCTTCCGCGACGCAAAATAGTTCGATTAACAGTGTTGCTAGGCAACATGAGGGCGAAAATAACATTAACTTTTTCGATTCAGTGGCGTATTAATATGGAATGATGTGAGGTGGTCATAGGTGTGCGTTTATCGGGGATTTTACAACGGCTTCGAACGCGGCTCAGCCAATCAGATTTTAGGACCGGAACTATCCGTTTTATAACAATCATTATAAAACGGATTGTTCTGGTCCTAAAATCTGATTGGCTGAGCCGCGTTCGAAGCCGTTGTAAAATCCCCTACATACGCACACGCATATTAATACGCCACTGAAAAGAAAAAGTACAAACTTGGTTGAACACTATTTTAAGTCATGTACTATACATGGAAATGTCCAGATTAATATAAACAGTAATCCTAATCATTAAGCGGGTGTTTCGTCCAAGAAATAGTGTAATAGCGTTTGTGGAGGAATGTTTATTGCGAATGTTATTCGCCCTCATGTTGCCTAGCAACACTGTTAACGGACTACCCCGATTTCGCGGAAGAATGCTTTTTGTCAGTGTTTTTGTAAATAAAAACATTTATAAATTAAACATTGTTGTATTTTATTATATTTTATGTTGACCGCCATTTTATAAAAGCAATAAGCCACTCGAGTTACTGAGATTTTATCACGGGGAAAGACGTTTTCAAAACATCCTTCCCCGTGATAAAATCGCAGTAACGCACAGTCTCTGGTGGCTTATTGCTTTAATAAAAGATACATTGTGGAACTATTTATATGGGTTTATGGCTAATATATAATAAATGTATGAAAAATGTGTATCTCTTTTTTTACGAGAAGTCTACTCAAAGCCAAAAAAGTAAGCCTACATACAGCATCTAATAACTTAAAGGCAATTCATGACTTGGACCGCATAGTCCACCTCATAGACTAAACTAGTTAGACTGGAGAACAGGGCTTTGCTCAGCGCCAGTGAACGCAGCATTACTTGGCTGTAATTGCACACCTGACTCTAATTGGCAGCCTACTTAACTCACTCTGAAACGGCCGCAGTTGGCTAAGTGGAAAAATGGCTACGTACGGAAACGAATCGCTTAATAACTATGTTTATTCCTCGTACAACCCTTATTCTTACAGATGCCCAAAGCCTAAGGGGTGGCGGCAGAAAAACTACCTGAGTGTGTATGGAAACGGTGAGACTTATTTCGATAATTACCACCGCGCACAGCTTAAATCCATTCTTTCTCAGATCAACCCGAACCTCACACCGCGCCTGCGCAAAGCAAACACCAGAGATGTGGCTGTGCAGGTAAACCCGCGCGCAGACGCCTCGGTGCAGTGCTCGTTAGGACCGCGCACTCTGGCCGCGCGCCGCCGGGACGCGCTGCGCAGGCGCAGACCGGAGGGTCAGACCCTGGGTAGCCCGGTGAGTGGAGGGGTTCGATTCCCCCGCACTCAGGCCGTGTATTCACCCATCGCTACCCGCGGCCTGGCTGCTCTGCTGGAGGAGCAAAGCGAGGAGGAGGAGGGTGAGGAGCAAGACAATGTGGAAGGCCAAGAAGCCCAAAGCAGCAAGAAATCAAAAATGAAGCTTAGTCCTGGTAAAAACGATGAAAACGAGCAGAATAAAGCGGTTGATGAAAGTCAAAGCGTGACTGAGAAAAGCGGACAGGAGGAGCTGAAGTCTAAAGTGAGGGTACGCTTTCAGGTAAGCCATTTATACCTGTGAACTTTACCTTGTTCCTTGGTTCTGTTTAATGTTTATGGGTAGTTTGTGGTAGGAAGCCTTTAAGGGCTACTTGCATGTTTTTTTTTTTTTTAAATGTAGGCCTTACCCTACCTTGTTCATGACACCTACATCTAGGGGTCAATTCAACGTATGAAGGAGAAAGGAAAGTTTGTTTTAAATTAGTTTTTTTGCCAGACAGGATTTAAAACAAATTTAAGATGGAACACCATTCTTCTAAAACATTGTTCTGACTGCGAGTGCTGTTTAATACTTTAAAAATTACCACAAATGTGTCAAACTACCAACTTCTGATGCCACAACATAATTGTATACCCTTTGTCTTCCTTTTTAGCACGTCCAATTGCCCGATTGCATCATGCTTCCTCTCCCCCAATGCTGATCCCTGCTCTGATTGAGGAGAATGAAGCTAACCCACGCCCCCTCCGACACGTGGGCAGCATGCCGTATGCATCTTATCACCTGCACTTTGATACGGAGAGACACACCTTGAGAGCACTCTTTTCTCATCTCTGTGCAGGCGCCATCAATCAGCCAGCAGTCGCAATTGCACCAGTCATTGGAGAGAGGCCCCATACGGCTTAGTCCTGCCCAAATCTGAACAGGCCAATCGTTGTTCATGTGGCCGCTCCGTCTTACCCGGTAGGCAGAGCTGAGATTCGATACGATGTATTCGAGATCCCAGCTCTGGTTCCAGCGTGTGTTTTTACTGCTGCGCCACCTGAGCGGCATGCCACAACATAATTAACCTTGTATTGACACTCTTGACCAGTGGTTCATTTGTGTAGTGTACACCAAGGAAATGTTAGAGGACTGAATGCTTGACCCCCTACAGTGAGGAAAAACTTGTGGCTGGCATGACTTGGGTCCACTCATCATCTAAGAGGGAAAAGTCACTACAAATCAAGCAGGCTCTGGCCAACCGTGGCATTACATGTTCACTAACTCCTACCCCTATTTGTTTATGCACTAGTTTTTGGAGCAGAAATATGGCTACTACCACTGCAGAGAGTGCAACCTGCGATGGGAGAGTGCCTATGTGTGGTGTGTTCAGGGCACAAACAAGGTAGTAACCAGGCTTGTCACATTTATAGTTGCACATTGAAACATAACTCACAAATGTCATATTTTGTCTTGCAGGTTTACTTCAAACAGTTTTGCAGGACATGTCAGAAGGCATTTAATCCATACAGAGTGGAAGACATTACCTGCCAGGTAAACTCGTCATCCCTTCATCTGTTTTAAATGCAGCACCAACAGAATCCCGTTTCTTAATAGATTTTTTTTTTTTTTATGTTTCAGGGCTGCAAGAAAGCACGCTGTACATGTCCTGGAACAGCACGCCACGTAGACCCTAAACGGCCTCACCGTCAAGACCTGTGTGGTCGCTGTAAAGGCAAACGGCTTTCCTGTGACAGCACTTTCAGCTTCAAGTACATCATATAGCACACCGTTTTTCCTGCACAGAATTTATCCTGAGGATGGTTTGCCACTGACACCCAATGTCTGGATGAGGATCTCCAACCAGGGCCTCAATTACACCTTGCTTTAAACATCAGTCCCAAGACAGGCCTGGGATGAGTGCTTAGTACTGTGGTTTTTGTTTACAGTAGCGTTTCCAGCAATGAACCACTTGGGAAAAGAAAAATTAAAAATTGCAAAATGGGTCATGTTTGTGTCTTTTTTGTCATGTTGATCTGTAATGTTCATTTGTCTATGCAAACATACACTGATCAGCCATAACATTAAAACCACCTCCTTGTTTCTACACTCACTGTCCATTTTATCAGCTCCACTTACCATATAGAAGCACTTTGTAGCTCTACAATTACTGACTGTAGTCCATCTGTTTCTCTGCATGCTTTGTTAGCCCCCCTTTCATGGTCAGAACCCTCATAGGACCACTAAAGAGTAGGTATTATTTGGGTGTTGGATCATTCTCAGCCCTGCAGTGACACTGACATGGTGGTGGGGTGTTAGTGTGTTGTGCTGGTATGAGTGGATCAGACAGCAGTGCTGCTGGAGTTTTTAAATACTGTGTCCACTCACTGTCCACTGTTCTACCTGGTTGGTTCACCTTGTAGATGTAAAGTCTGAGACGATCGCTCATCTATTGCTGCTGTTTGAGTTAGTCATCTTCTAGACCTTCATCGGTGGTCACAGGACGCTGCCCGCGGGGCGCTGTTGGCTGGATATTTTTGGTTGGTGGACTATTCTTTGTCCAGCAGTGATGGTGAGGTGTTTTAAAAACTCCATCAGCATTGCTGTGTCTGATCCACTCATATCAGCACAACACACACTAACACATCACCACCATGTCAGTGTCACTGCAGTGCTGAGAATGATCCACCACCCAAATAATATCTGCTCTGTAGTGTTCCTGTGGGGGTCCTGACCATGGAAGAACAGCATGAACGGGGGCTAACAAAGCATGCAGAGAAACAGATGGACTGCAGTCAGTAATTGTAGAACTACAAAGTGCTTCTATATGGTAAGTGGAGCTGATAAAATGAAGAGTGAGTGTAGAAACAAGGTGGTTTTAATGTTATGGCTGATCGGTGTACATATAGATGCAGAATTGAGACATCTGATTAGTCATAAATAGTACCTGACTTGCTATTACTTACTAATGGCAAAGTGCATTGTTTGCCAGGTATGCTACAAAATTTGGATGTTTAGTCCAGCTTTTCTAGGCTTTTGGCCATTACTGCAGAATAATATATTTTGGGGTCACATTTATGCTGTTTATGGCAACTAGCTGAAAGTCTTTAATGTATCAACTGCCCTCTATGACAAACCATGCTAACCTGTTGTGCATATTGCTTGCATAAAATTATGGTGAATACTGAATAAGTTTAAAATGAAGTGAAACTAAAATTTGTGGTGAATTAGTGTGTATATGGGCAACACCACATTTTAAGTGGTTTGAGCTGAATGTTGGCTCATAGTGACATCTGCATTTTAGAACTTCCTTTACAGGTTTGAGAATGTTTAAATCTGGTGACTGGGACATAAAGGATGCTTTCAAAAGCCATTTTTGAATCATTTTAGTAATATGTGTGGGGGCACCAGGAAAGGTTGCATGATCATGTAACAGCCAAATAATAACTGGTCATTTTAATAATTGAATCAAATGTTTTACATGATCTGCTGTCTAATATCATACACTATATTCCATTGGACTTTGTTGGGTAATAAAGGTATTCTTTGGTGTTATCAAAGACAAATCTTTCAGGATGCATTAGATATGGTAAAAGTGACCCAGACCCTAGGGTGGGTGCAGTTGGTATGGTGTTTATCATTTACATTTTCATTTTCAGCATTTAGCAGACGCTTTTATCCAAAGCGACTTACACATATGAGCTGAACACGATGAGCAATTGAGGGTTAAGGGCCTTGCTCAGGGACCCAACAGTGGCAACTTGGTGGTGGCGGGGCTTGAACCGGCAACCTTCTGTTTACTAATCCAGTACCTTAACCACTGAGCTATCACTGGCCCATCATGAAGTGACTGGTGTGTGTGTATACACTGATCAACCATAACATTAAACTCATCTACCTACTGTTATGCATATCCCCTCTATACACACACACACACACACACACACACTGATTTAATCTGCTGTGATTTACTCATTAACTACAGTATACCATTAAGTGAGGTGAGGCAGCCATCCTATTAATTTAACAGCAACAGGCATCACTATGTCTAAACTGGAACTAATGGGAGGGAAGTAAAGAATAACACTGCCTGTTATGTCAGCTAACATGTGGTAGTGATAACTTGATTGCCACTGTTGGGCCCTTGAAGAAGGCCCTTAACCCTCAATTGCTTGCATCTGCCAAATGCTATAAACATAAACGTCCAGCTACCGAGTGTTAACCTGACACTTTAAAATGAGGTGAAAAAAGCAAATACAAAAATTACAGAGCCTAATGGCAACTGTCAAATGTGCATTATCACAACTCCAATTGCTTAGTGTTACTGAAAAAACATTGAGTTCCATTTAAGACAAATGTAATTCAATAACAGACTGAGGGTCATTACTGTTTCATAACACTATACAGTAGTGTTAGATAAACTGACCTCAATGTACAAATCCTGTACAACTTCATACAAATCAATAGCTCATAATGTTCAGATGTGGTTTTCTTTCAGCTGGGATTCATTTATCATTCTGTTAGTAATGCTAAAACTGTCAAATGTTTCAACTAAATGGAGCCTGCTTAAAAAATACAATTCCCATCAAAGTCTAAACAAGGGGGTATTTTTAACAATATTTGTAAGTAGAGAGGAGTGGGTGTTAAAGTACTTTCTTTTAAATGAGTTGATCAACTGCTGTACCAGCCTCAACTCCTTCTGTATGGTTTTGCTTCTGAAATCAAAATGTATCCAATTTCCCCAAGCACTCCAGCACCATTTGCACTGAACCCCTGCTGGTCGAGAGGGGAATACAGGCTAGCGCTAGCCTCCTCTTTAACTGCTCAGCAGTGCCTTTTTATGCTACATCTCAACATGTATGGAGGTCAGCCGCTCAGGTGGCGCAGCGGTAAAGTACACTAGCGCACCAGAGTTGGGGTTTCGAATACATCGTATCGAATCTCAGCTCTGTCTTTCCGAATGGGCTGGGCGGCAGCATGAACAACGATTGGCTGTTGTTCAGGGTAAGAGGGTAAGAAAGTCGGATCATAGGTCCTCATAACTGGTGCAACTGATGTGCTGATAGGGTGTGGCCCTCCATACACAGTGCCCGTCAAGTGTATGAACTCGACTCGTGCAGGTGAAAAATGCAGTCTGTACTGTCTGTACGTGCCGGAGGGGGCGTATGTCAGTTGAGAGGTGTCCTCAGTCAGCAGTGAAGGGTTGAATCAGTGAATCAGAAAAAAAAAACATGTATGGAGGTCATGCTATACTCTCTGTATTCCTCTGCCACTCATGACAGTACCTCAACCAGTCAGAAAAAGTCTGTTGCAGAGGAAAGCAGATTCCCCATCTGGTCTTTCCTCTCCTCTGACAAAGCCAATTGTGTTTATTGAGTGCCTGACCAGGCTAGAGGCAGTGCTAAGAAAAGTACACGTAAAAGTCAATGCCAGTAAATATGCCTAGTAAAAAGAGCCTGTATTACAGTGTACTTGATCTGAGCCAATGACCCATAAATCTACAGCTTAAGCAGTCATGTCTAAGTAACGCTACAAAGGAGAAGCATCATTTTTCCTGAATCCTTTTATGACATGCCAGCCAGTGATGTCATAGTTGATTAGTATGCAACTTGGCTTCCAGGAATTAATGAGGCCGCATAAACTATGTGGCACATGATTTATTAATAAATAAGGAATGGCTTAAAGAACATAGCTGGATTCCTCCTTTGATTAACAGACCTGACTACATAACCGGTCCATTTGTTCTCTTAATATTGCATTTCTGCCATTATACCACATTTTCTGCAAATAAAATGTACCAAATGTAATGGGTTTTTTTTTTATCCTGATGCAATGACATGGCCGTGCTTTCTTGTTGATAAGAGGGAGATAAAAGAGAATCTTTATATACCAAAAAATAAACAGGCAAAACAAGAGATGCTTCAGATTAACTTTTTATTTATTAAGGACAAGGTAAGGCAGGTAAGTGAGATGGGAAGGATGAAAAACAAAAAAAACAACAACAAAAAAAGAACACAAAAGGATGAGGGGGAACAGATAGGGGTAATGCACCTCTAAATAAAAAACTATTTTCCTCCAAATAATATCCATTAAATAATTAAGAACAGCATTCAAATGTACCAGACAAGCAACAGAAAAGTTTAGTAGGGAATGAATACAGTGATTTCTTTGTAATGTGCCATGACGTGTTCCTCCAACACTTAAAAAAAAAAACGATGGCCCAGCACTTCGCGTCAAGGTTAAGCAAAATAAAGTGAAGCACAGTGCTGTTAAAAAGCACAGCTGAGCCACCGCTCCCTCAGTGCAGCCCTGAACCTGGAGATTAACATGAAGCCAACACAGAGGAACCCTGGCCCTGGTTTTCCCCTCGACAGGGGGTTTAGAGCAGGGTGTCTGCAGAGGATTGCGAGCCAATATGAAAAATCACAGTGGAGATTAAGAAGAGAAGAGAACTGATGAGACCTGTCCTGAGCTCACAGGGCGCTGGTTTGAAGAAAAAAGCTGGAAATTGGGTTTTTGTAACGAGAAAGAGGGTCGTTAGTGGCTGTTACAGCTGTTTTTTTTTTTCTTTTTTTGCATTAGCTTTATACTCTATTCTGTTGAACAGTGCATTACACAAATGTACAAGGGAAAAATACTGCTTTTACACTATACATTTTTCTAAAATATATACAGAGTACAATAAGTTATTGACATTTCCTTTATGAGTTGCAGCCAGGTTGCACTTTTAATGTGCTAATGTGCATGTAAGAGAATGTGTGTGCAAAGATCAGTATATGGAACACACTCTCGCACACGCACACGTCATCCTCCCACATGGTCAGGAGTCTATGGTTGTCTACAGGCAGCTACGTTTTTGGTTATAGAGTATGAGTTTGTTAGAGCAACTCAACGAAAGCTAAAGTTTCTGCTTGGTGCGGGTCAGTAAAGTTCAACCTCAATAAAGAGTCTGAGAGCCGAGTCCTCGCTTCTCAATTATACATTTTCTAACATTTACAACCTAGGATTGTTAGCTCTAATAAAAATACACTTCTCAAAAAAATAGTTGCAGTGCTTTTTCACTTTCACGCATGCGTTTAAATCTTGGTTTATGTACTTATTGGTTGAGATATTGAATAAAGTGGATAGAACGGACACCACCAGTGCTTTGCTACAGCACACTGTAACTGTATCCGGTTTTTAGATCACTCCAGAGGTCTTAGGTCCTTCCGCTAAAACATGTGCAATTTAGCATCATCGTTGCCCAGTGTCCCTCCCGAAATCATGTCCTCATTACCTGAAATTTGCATTCTATCACAAAAAATGGGGAAACTTAATTTATGTATTCAACTGTGTGTTTTAGTCAAAATGATCCTCACACGCGTACTTTAGCCCCCAGCCAGCCACCCTGGCAGACAAGACAACTTACTTCTGTTCCCTGCTGAATGAATCTGTAGTCCCTGCACTAGATCTGTGACCTGTCACAGTCCCGAGCTGAACACTGTATTGTGAGTGTTGATCTGAGTCTGAGGAGAACTGGGCGTTTGGTTGTAAATGAGGCTCTGGGAGCTCTGAGCCTGGCGCAGAGCCTCACAGATCTGCATGTTGAGCTCCATCAGACGAGCGCTGGACTGAGACAAATCCCTGCTCGGCCCCACCACTGCTACGCAGCCGGTCTGACCCAGCGTCTGGTGGCGAAAGTAGATGTGCAGCAGGGTCTGAACCGCGTCGTCCTTATCGCTGCCAAAAATGTCGTTGGGCCACAAGCATCTGAGAAAGATAGGAGGAGAGAAATTGAATAAACAAATATTGACAGAAGTTCTCTGCAAGTGTGTTACTACTGTGCTTGAGCTATCAACTAACAACTATCATAGGGGAAAATTTGGACCACATTTACCTGCAGTATAAGCCTAAGTATCTGAACACCCCCAATAATTATTAAGTTCAGGCTTTAGAGCCACACAAAAAAATCAATTTGATTAAATAAATCATAAGCTGTCATCTTTGTGCAACAAGACCTATTCCTGTGACGTGATGACTCCATATAGTGCATAAAGGCACAATTTGACATTTTTGGAGTTGTTTGTTTGTTTGTTGGGTTTTTAAATCTATGGTTACACTGAGGTTAAATTCATGGAAGGATATGTTTTTTTTGGTCTTAATATATTTGGTTAGAATTTTTGGAGCTGTCTCTAACTTAAGATGTTAGAGTTGTTTCAGTCCTGTGTCTGTGAGGAACCTAAGCACTTTTTGGGCATCGTTTTGTTTAAACGTTTATTTCACGCTCTCTTCACTGGCTTCCTGTAGCTGCCCGCATTCAGTTTAAAAGCTGATGCTTGCCTACAAGACCAAAAATGGACCAGCCCCAAGCTGTACCACGCAACCTTCAAGCCACTAGTCTTGCTCGACTTGATCCTCCACCCAGAACTCGAGGAAGACAAGCATCAAGGCTCTTCTCTGTACTTGCAGTAACGAGCTTCCTTTGTCTGCCCAAACATCTAAGTCTCTTGCTGTCTTCAAAAGACGATTAAAATCCATCTTTTTACTAAGCACTGAAGCCAATATGCACTTACTAATGCTCTTATTTATTTCCTGACAAAAAACATTTTGGTTCTAACAGAGTTTTCAGCAGATTTGTATTCTTAGACTGTTGTCTTCTTAAACTAGAGTAAGGTAATGTTCACTATGGAAGCACTTCTGTAAGTCGCTCTGGATAAGAGCATCTGCTTAATGCCGAAAATGTAAATGTAAATTTCATGGATTTCATGGTATTTGAAGTATTTGTCAGGTGTTTGTATCTGGGGCATTCGATTAAAAGATGTTTGGTGGACAGGGGACTGAGGCATGTCTCACACTGAGTAAGGCATCTGGATAGTACAACTTGGTCTACTCACTTAGTGGTCGTTATCTGGTTTGGGTGTGTATGGTGAGGAATATTTTGTGTATTTCTGGTCTGATTATCCCATTCTGTTTGACATAAGTTGTACATGTAAGGGGTGATCGGGGTTCCGCGTCCAGTGGGAAGAGTTTAAAGATTGAACTATGGTGAGGTAAGACTGTGCTGCTTGTGAATTGTCAGGTTATAACTGCTGCTGTTAATCGGTTTGTAGTTTCAGAGCCGTCCGTGTACATAAAATTCGGATGATATTTGGAGTGGAGAAACTTCAGTGGCCTTTCCAACATAATAATGCCAATGACTTTGAAACAGATCATTTTCAGGTGTCCATTGATCTCCGGCCATATAGTGTATGTAATACAACTTTAGAAATGTGAGGGTCTGTGTGTGTGTGTTCACCTAAAGGCTTTGACTTGAGCGAGTGCAGAGCTGAAGTCTTGAGCACGAAGACTCTCGATCAGCGAGTGGATAGCCGTTTCTGTGCTGGACTGCACTGCCACAGACACGCTGACTCCTTCCTGTCCATCGCTCACTGACTCAGCCTGCTTCAGACAGCTCTCCAACATGGCTAGCTCCTCTGACATGTTGGTTACCTAAACAGAGCCATGGCATTTAGGAAATCATATATATGTATGTGTGTATGTGTGTGTGTGTGTGTGTGTGTGTGTGTGTGTGTGTTAGCAGTGAACAATGATTAGATGAATGGCTTGGCTCTGCCCAGTATGTGATAAATCAATCTCGCACAGAAAGCTAATCTAGTTACAGCTTCAGTGTAGAGGCTTAAGGGTAATAGATCTTACTCTACACTCACACTGACACGCACAGCAATAGCTATACAAGACATTTACCAAATTAAAAGACAGGCTAAATACTTGCAGTATGTAGTTAATATATGCAGGACAACATATAAATAATCAATCTTACTTGCATTTATACAAATAATCAATTAAAAGCATTTTTCTAAATTACAGAGCAGGAAATTCAAGCTGCTGTATTACGGATACACCCGCATATAGGATGTTTTATTTTATTCCGTATTGGTCCTACATGCAGACCTGAGGCTGGAGCCTATCCAATTGGAGCCTATCGAGAAAAATAGGCTCCAGTTGGACATGACGGGATTGGATGGAAGTTGGGTGAAGGGGAGGGGGATTAATAAATGGAAGACAAAAAAATGATGGTGAAAAGTATTCAGACACATTTAAAGTAACATTAGTACTTTTTTTTTTTACAAAGCTTTGCAAATTTTTTGGTGATTACAGCTAACATGACAGTTCAACACCATCTTCTTTTATAGACACCAGCTTTAAGTTACTTTTGCTTTATGTTTTGGGGTTGTTGTCTTTGTTGAAATATTTAAATTTAGTATCTTAGCCAATGAGATAAAAAATGTATCCAATATGTCCTAATGATCGTGCCATTTTTGTTTCTTTACCGATGTGTAAAGACCCCAGTACAGTTTGCAGAAAAAATACCCTCATATACCCATCATACTTCAATGTAGGTATATTGTTTTGGAGATTATACATGCAATGCCTCTTTCTCTTTCAAACATGCTGCTGAATGAGTAAAACAAGCTGCAATTCAGACAGAAACACACAAGCACGCACCTCAGCCTCTCTTTTTATAGTGTCCACTCTGTTGATGAGTTTGCAGTAGGCCTGAAAGAGCAGCAGCAGCTGAAAATGAAGCTTATACAACCTCCGACACAGCTCCAGCTCCTACAGTGATAAACAGAGATGTAACAATCCATATCAGTGTAACACCCTCATGTAAGCCTTCATCAGTTTCAACAGCAAAAGCAGCATCACATGATCAGATGAAAGGATGGATGGGTAAAGGATTACACGAATGAATGAAAAGTCTTTGGACAGCATTCTGCAGCTAGTGCTAATACCTAGGCATGCTCGCTAATAATCTTCAGCCTTAATCACTGATAAGGGAATGGCATGGCAAGTGTTTCAATACTTCCTCTCTTTATTTGTTAGTTATTAATATCAATTTTATGTCTGAAAAGTCATAAATAAGGAGCGAAAACAGGAAAATTGAGTAATGAACATGCAAAATATTAAAAAAAATCTTGTTTTCTGTAACCCATGGACACACCCACCGAAAATCATTTACTATGATTGTGGCAGCATTTTATAAATTGTCAGTAGCAACTTAGCACTAGACGCAAAGTTAATCTCTACAATAATTCTATTAAAGGCAAGTCATTAATGGAAACAATGACACAAATCTAACTTTTACCATTTCCAGCAGGTGTTAAGAGTTAGAAGGCAAAGACAAGACTGTTCAGACTGGTACAGCATGATGTTAATGAGGTTTATGCTTCTAATGAATGGATGCAAAAGTCAGTGTGTTGCCACAGTGACACAATTATGGAGAGGTCGAGAATACGAGAGCCACTTACTGCTAGAATTTCCATTTGCTAAGCAAGAGGGACAGCAGGTCACCATAACAACAAAAACACAAAGAAGATGGAGAGAAAGAATCGTTAGTCAGTGCATAACACTTCCAAACCACCAAGAGAATGAAGACAGAGGAGAGTGTAGAGGGAGAAAGAAAGAAAAGTTGTAGACTGATCAATAACAGACCTGATCATGGATTAAAAATATAATGCTAGCAAGGATGTTAATCATTAACCAACAAATAAATAACATTGGATTAAAAATATTTAATAAAAAATGACAAAGCATCAGGGAGACATAGAATCACAAGTTCTTAATTGTGAAATTAGTATAGCCACTTCTTTTTAGGACCGTCATAATTTTAACTGATAATCAATTGTGACAAACATGTCTCAATTCCAAAAATTTCTCAATTCCAAAAATGTATGAACAAAATGCCTGTCTAGGAAGATAAAATATGCTATTAACATAATTTACTCTGCATGTTAGAATTAGTCAAAAATTGCAAATGCAAAAATCTCAACACAGGTACCATTTAATAAATAATAATTATTATTATTCTTCAGCAAAAACTGTCCTGTGTACTACAGCAAAAGCAGCCAATGCCTGAGTGATCTAAAATAAATGGTAGCAACTTCTTACAACTAAGAATATTCTAAATATTTTCAAAATATTCCTGCATTATGCAACAAAACATTAAATTACTGAAAATATTAATTAATATATCATGGTACATTGTTTTTATTTAGTGCTCAGGTGGTGCAGTGGTAAGTTACCCCACTACTGCTGGGATCGAGGGTTTGAATTCCCAGTGGTGCTATCAGCTGGTTGGGTGTCTACATACAGACATGATTGGCTGTTTGAAGGGGGTGGCCGAGTCCCTGTGATGTCCGGCGTGTTACTTAACTGCACTCAGTAATTCTGGAAAAACTGTACTCACTGCAACCATTACCATGATATAGCAATGATAAAAACATGAGTAGTTAAAAGCAGCATAATTATGTTTTCCCTTCTGCAACCATAGTACTTTATATGGCCAACAGTGTCTGGACACCTGACCATGAGCTTGTTGGGCATTTCATTGTCAGACAAAACAAATGGCATGTAAACAGAGTGACCGGCCGCTCAGGTGGCGCATCAGTAAAACGCGCTAGCACACCAGAGCTGACATTTCGAACTAGTCGGTTCAAAAACTCAGCTCTGCCATCCGGATGGGCAGCTATATAAACAATGATTGGCTTGTTGTTCAAACAGGGTGGGAGCTGGCTAGGGACCTCATAACTGATGCAATTACGACCTCTGCTGGCTGATTGATGGCGTCTGCACAGAATCGAGGGATAATGTGATCAGGGTGTGACTCTACATTCACAAGGCTGGTTCGCATATGAACTTGCCTCATGCAGGTAAAAAGATGCAGTCGGTACTGCACACGTGTCAGTTCGCTCTATGTGATCGTGTGAACGATGTGAATGTAATAGTTTGGATTGGTGTCTTGATTAATAGTTAACTGTCTAATGGTTATAGGTAAAAAATTATTGCCAGCATTAGAATCCCTACCTGCAAGCCAACTGAGTAAAGATGAAACCAATCATTTAAATACACACAGCAAATATATATAGACTGCATACTGTTAAAGGGAAAAATCAGGTTACAGGTGGAGTGTAGGAAACAGAAAGAGTGATATTACTGGTGGATTGAGAAGAAGGTATAGTGGTGTTTTCAGTCCTTCCTTTAAAAGACACCATCCAACACAACATCAAGAGGCAAAAAACAGAAGGATGATGCAGGAAGGTCAGATAGTCAATAATTCAGTGGTTCCTAAAGTGGGGGGCATGGAGCTATTGCTGGGGGAAACAGCAAGGCAAATGAATGAGGCAAATTTGAGCACTGCTAGAATAAGGTGGACAAGTTTGTGAGAAAAAAATGAAATACATAATGCATGTCACTTGTAACAATTCCACTGTAAAGGCGATTTGTTACTTTAGTTTGTTTAATTTAATAAGAATAAAGCAATAAGCCACGAGAGGCCGTACGTTACTGTGATTTTAGCACGGGGATGACGTTTTTTTTGACCTAAAACTTCTTTCCCCGTGCTAAAATCGTAACAGTAACGTACGGTCTCGAGTGGCTTATTGCTTTTATAAAACGGTGGTCAACATAAAATATAATAAATACAACAATGTTTAATTCATAAATGTATTTATTGTGTATAAACTTACAATAAAGCATTCTTCCGCGACGCAAAATAGTTCGATTAACAGTGTTGCTAGGCAACATGAGGGCGAAAATAACATTAACTTTTCTATTCAGTGGCATATTAATATGGAATGATGTGAGGTGGTCATAGGTGTGCGTTTATCGGGGATTTTACAACGGCTTCGAACGTGGCTCAGCCAATCAGATTTTAGGACCGGAACTATCTGTTTTATAAGCTGCAGTTTTGTATGGATTACAATGATTAAAATCAATTCTAGTGGAGTTTGAAAGCAAAAGGTGTGTTGGAGTTAGAACGGGGAGGAAGAAGAGGCTTGAATATATTCTTATCTACAAAAGAGGGGCACTGCAAAAAAGTTTGGGAACCACAGCAGAAAAAAAACACTAAGCCTAATCTTAAAAAACAAACATCTTAAATACATCACTAGTAGGAAGTAAGCTAATTAAACATTTCACAGGTAAGACATAAGTCTTACAGCATGGCAAATGACTACCAATCATTTACTTACGGCAATCTTGGTTTCTCAATGTACACAATTTAATAGTAGCCACGTGTGTAAAGCTATCGAAAATTACATGACATTACAATTTCCTATAGGTAATATTACCACAAAATGAACAGCCCAGCAACTAGTCATCAGTCTAAGTGCTAATAAACTACTCTGCACTGGTAGGTAAAAACAAGTGGTACTTCAGCAACAGACTTACATACAGGGCATGGCATATTCTCAGGGATTTATTACAGGGTTTTTCAAACCCTGGGTCACAACCTTTTGGTGGGTCGCGAGACAAAAACTGGGTTGCAGAGAAAAATAATAATAATTTAATAAACAAATTGTAACAGGCACATAAACATGAAATGAACGTGTACACAAATGCTCTCTTATGGAGGCTTAACATTACACCTAGTGGGATCAGATTGCCATCATTTTTCTTAGTTAAGTATATTTCTTTTTGTGTTTTGTTTTAATGCATTGTTTGTGTTGCCTGGGTCGTGGTACAAATCATGAAGAAAATGCGGCTTGAATAATAGTTTTAAAAAAGGTAAAAAGTCAGATTTAATAAAGCTAATTCTAGCACATAACTACAAGCCTGCCAGGTAACAGCTAACTATCACACATAATTATTAAACCAGGAGGAGTTTTGAGTGCAAGGACAGTTACAGTAAAAATAAGGATTTTAAATAAAGAGATCCAAATAAGTGCAGTCACCGCACCATTAATGGTCTGAAAGCAAAAGCACACTACGTGCAGTACTAGAAGTGCGTTTTACCTGAGCTTGAGCGGTTGGTCGACGGTTGCTGTCTTTATCACCAAATGTCTTTCTGCAGTTCTCTAACCACTGTAAAGAGAGGGAAAGAGAGAGAAAATGAAGAGGTGATACTTAAGTTACTTAAGATACTGAGAGTTTAAAACAGTTAATGGTACAGAACAGAAGCAGATGTTACTGCAGACATGAAGAGAACTAAAAGCTGCATTTATAATCTTAAAGTCTGGCATAAATGTGAAGAATGACATAAGAATGAGAAAGCTTCATCATGTGTGTGTTTTTGTTTATTTAATCAGAGTGCAGAACTCTGCATATTAAATAGAGTCAGACTCACTGTATAGGTTGGGGGTATCAATTCTCCAGAGACAGAGCTACTGTCTCATCCAATTAACTTCACCCCTTCCTGCACTACTTCATCTACTCCCCCCCCCCCCCCCCCTTTACGCCTACCCACTCAATCATGTGTGGCTATTTTTAGCATCTGCACGCTCCTGCTGGGTGAACTAAATCCACTCATGTCATAAAATGATTTAATTGCTGCCCCTCACTATACTGTAGCAGGCTGATTAGCACTTTCTTTAGATTTTTCTAAATGTTTTTACTGTTTGGCACTGTCAGATAATTCCTAAACAGAAATAAAATACATCTTTCAACTAATACATTACAAACTTCACAGGCTGCCAATTGACAATTAGGGCATAAATATAGGATATTTCAAGCAACATAATGCAACGAATGACAAATGCATTATTGGTATAAGAAGCACAATAGGTAGACCCATGAGTGGTGTAGGGAAAAAGTGATATGATCTGATGAGTCAACTTTCATTATATTTTCTGGAGGAAGCTGAATAATGTTTTTAAACCACAAAGTCCGCTACTGACTGTACATAACACAGTGGCATTTAGAATGGCATGGGAAGCATCTGGTAGAAATAATTCCATCTTAATGATCATTTGCATGGTAGTATAACAACCAAAAAATATTTTATAGAACCAGATGCACCAAAGAGTGCATAGTGTCTTTCCTAATGATGTTTCTCCATATTCTAGGATGATTATGTCCTTATACATATTGCTAAAATTATTTAAGAGTGCCTGATGAACAACATGATGAATTTAAGTGCCATACAGGAACTCCCCTAAAAGACCTGATTTAGACATAATTGAACCTTAATGGGTCGTTCAGGAGCACAGTAATATTAAGGTGATTTCACCTCCTTAATCTCTCTAAGATCCAGGAGATTTAATTTGTGAAGAATAGTCAAACATTTACCCCACAAACCATTTAGGACTTGGATGAGAGCTTTTCAAGAGGGATTAAAGCTGTTTTGTAGGCAAATAGTGCGGCACTAATTATTATTTTACCTCCATCACATTAGAAGGTATTATGGTAATGTACATAGAATTAAATGAAAATATACAACAAGAAGTCTCAGTAAACATAGAAAGAAGATTTATGGACACATACTATGATTTTAAGATCGTAATTAATGTGATTTTGACTTTAAGTAAAAAACATTGAGTTTTCTTGACAAATGCCCATGTGCACTATTATTCAACCCTTAGTCTCAGTACTTAGTGAAACATCCTTCTCTTTTGATAATCTTTAATAGGCGATTTCAGTAAGTGCTTCTTCACCCATTGTTCTTGTGGAAAAAAAAAATTTGCTCATTGAAGTCTAAAGGCTGTGGTGCTGCACCTGCCTTTTTAAAATTCTACCAAAAGTTCTACTGGATTTAACTCTGGAGACTGGACAGTTTACTCCAGGATATCCCAGAACTAGGTCCTTAACCAAGCTTTGGTTGACTCAGAAGTGTGCTTGGGATCATTATCTTGCTATAAAGTCAAATGATTGCCAAGGATCAATTTTACCACAGAAGGTAGAGCATTCCTCCTTAAATGCCTTGGTATTTCTGTAAATCCATGATGCCAGTCACAGTCATGATTGCCAGTTTATGCAGCAGAAAAGCATCCCCACATCATCACTGACACACCACCATGGTTGACCATGGGGATCCCAGAACACTGCAGAACTATCCAAATTCCTTCTGGTGTATTTCTATCTACCCCTCCTGTGCTTCTAGTCTACAAGTGGCATGTGTTTTGGACACTACAGAAGTGATCTTCTAATGGTCGCTACTAACACATTTGCCCCAGCCTTCATCAGGACATCTTGTAGGTCATTTGCAGTAACATGGTTTTTTTTTTATTATTGTCTAAAGGCCTCTGGATGAGATTTGTATCTTTCTTCCATGACTAGGCAGGTTTGCTGCTGCACCATACGTTTGGAACCCACTAACCCTTTTCTGCATTTAAATGATCTCCCTTTTCAGCTTTTGTGACAGCTCCTTAGTTTTCACCATGGTTCAACACACCTTGAACACTTCTCTGGGTAGTGTTTATATAACACATCAAAGCTAAAGCAAATTCACTGTGGTCAATGAGTTCCCAATGGTTTACTCATGTTGTAACCCAACTTGAGGTTGTACAGATTAGCAGCAGGTTTTAAGATTAGCAATATTATGTAGGGGTTGAATAATTGTGACAAAGCAGGAGAGTGTAGGTTTTGAGTGTAACTGTGCAGCTGCATAATATGCCAAGATGTTTATAACAGATAAGAACGTGGTCAGTACTCACCTGTTCGGCTGCATCTTTTTTGCCGTTGTACGTATCCAGGTGCTCCTGCAACTCCAGTACACTGAACTTTAATGTCTCCAGCAACCCACAGGAAACCAGCTTTGAAATAAATACAGGCAAAGTATATATTTAGCACCTGATCAGGGACACGAACAAATCTCTGTATAAATCTGTCGAACCTTTATGATCACATCTTAATCACTGGATTTGTATTGATGCACTGATTAGTCACTATGAAAATCTGTAACAAAATCCTTTTTTTTTTTATATGCAGTTAAAAGCTCACATACACCTGTGGGTATTTGGAATAGTATTTCTGATTGAATATACATGGTAACCTCTCTGTGCCTATATAAACAGGGCTAGATTAACCTGTAAAAGAAAAAACTTCACCCTATCCTAAGAATAAATTAGTCTGGATGGTCAAAATCAAAGAACCACAAAAAACCCTCAAAACCATAAAACTTGTTTGCAATGAATTAGATGCTGCCGAAAACAAGTGTCCACAGTCAAGCAAGCTTTAAACTGCCATGGGCTTAAAGGCTGTTGTGCAATAACAAATAACTCCTAAATTTAGATCAGGTTCTTCTTCTGTAAGTGTCAGTCTTTAAACCCATGAAGTTTGCTGGACGGTGGCAGTGTCACTCATGTTGCAACAGTTTCTAGTTCATGACAGACTTGTTGACAGTTTGGTCCCACATGCCCAATGTAAACGTGCAAACTCACAGTCTCTGCATCCAGTAGCACTGTGGGACACTGGGAACATGATGTTAGGACCTCCAGAGAGCTGAGGAACTGGTTTCCCATTCGTTGAAGCCCCTCACCGAGGAAACGCACTGAAGCATGGGTAATGGAGTCAAACTTTCCTTGGATGTGCTGGAGGCAAAATAGGTACAGGTTACATGCACATACAAAAACGTTCATACAGGTTTAGATAATATATATATATATTTTTTTTTTATTATTTTTTTTTTGAAGACATTACAAGCAAGTCACATCAAAGATTTTCTTAACATTTTCTAACAATGCCTTTAGCTTTTTCATTTTATTTTTTAAAATAAACATATAACTATGTACATTCAGGGAATATCTTGCATTCTCAACAATACAAAAAAAAAAAAAAAAATAGATAAATAAATACAGTCTAAAATAAATAAGTAGAGTCTAAAATAAACTGTTATGCCTTTAAGGTCCATTGTGAGCCACAAACTATTATCCATTCAACTGTCATTGTCTAAACACATTGTTTCCATCACATCTGGCCTCATCTCTGCTAAGTACTGCATCCACCTATTCCAATGATTTTTAAATACATCCATTTTAATATTTATTGAAAAAGTGATCCTCTCCATTGCATATATTTCTTTAGTTAATTCAATCCAGTCATCTATAGTTGGTCCCTCTAATTGTAACCATTTCCTGGTCAATGCCTTTTTACTGGCTGCTAAAAGCACTGCCATTAAATATTCATCTATTTGTCCCATATCAGGGTGAATATATCCCAAATATAATACCTTACTACACATGGGCACAACTTTTCTAAATATATGCTGCAGCGCTTCCCTTATGTCTTCCCAAAACTTTCTAATATTTGGACATTCCCAAAAAATGTGATAATGATTTGCCTCTTGGCATCCACATTTCCTCCAACACACTGGGGCAGTAGCATTCATGTGAGCTGTCTGCTGTGGTGTAATAAAGTACCTAATAATATTTTTCCAGCAAAATTCCTTCCATTTCAAAGATCTGGTACTTTTCCATTGAAATCTCCATATACTTGTCCATTCCTCTTCTGTAATAATCATTACCCCTTCCTTTTCCCATTTTTGTTTGACATAATCTGTTGAATGTATATTCATGCTTAAAAGGGCTTTATAAATCTTAGAGATTGTTCTATAACAAGTTTCATCTTTGGATGCATATGCTTTAATTAGTAGTTCTACTATACCATTATGTTTAACCCTACATCCCTTCTTCACTTTCTGATCAAAGTAATTTCTTATTTGAAGATACCTGTAAAAATCCTGGTTCTCTAATTGGAAATGTTCTTTTAGTTTTTGGAAGCTCATGATTTCTCCCCCCTCAACTATAGTACACATGGCTGTTATTCCTTTCGTCACCCAAGTTCTAAATCTATTATCCAATCTATTTGGTGGGAATTCCGAATCATATGCTCCCCATGTGAGGATTTTAACACAATCTTCCAACCTATATTCTCTAATAACGTTTTTCCACACTTTCAGTGTGGATTTTACCCACGGGTTATTGATTTCATCTATATATTTTTGTATCTCTTTATCTGTCATTATTGCTTGTAGAGGAGTATCATGTACAGTAAAGTTCTCTATTGATTTCCACTGTGCCTGATAATTTGGATTACACCAGCACACTATTGCTCGAATTTGTGCTGCTTGATAATAATTTCTCAGTGATGGTAGAGCCCAACCCCCCTCCTCCTTTAATAGCTGTAATGTTTTAAAACGTACTCTAGGTTTTTTCCCCTGCCAAATAAATCGTGAAAGCATTCTATCCCATTCCGTGAAAAATTTCTTGTCAATTTCAATCGGAAGTGTTTGAAACAAGTACAGAAATCTTGGTAATACATTCATTTTGATTGAGTTCATTCTTGAGCTGAGACCAAGAAAAGGGATGAGACTCCACCTTTTTAAATCCTCCCGAATCTTTGTCTGAAATGGTCCATAATTCTTTTCCCATATTTTGGAAATGTTCTTTGTCAAATTAACCCCCAAATATTTAATTGATTTTGTGTTCCATCTTAAGGGATATTTATCTGTAATACATGTGGTTGGTTTATAATTATACGCAAGGATTTCTGTTTTACTTATATTTATCTTATACCCAGATAAGGGCCCAAACTCCTGAAACCGATTCATAAGTTCAGGTAAACAGTTAGTGGGGTTAGTCAAATAAACCAAAACATCATCTGCATAACAAGCAATCTTGTGTTCCACTTGGTTTATGGTAATACCTTGTATATTTTTATTCTGTCTAACACTTTGGACTAGAGGCTCCAAATACAGTGCAAAAAGTGAAGGAGACCAGGCACAACCTTGTCTAGTACCCCTCCCCAAAGTAAAAGATTCTGTTAAATGTCCATTAATTTTAATTCTTGCTGTTGGATTATAATAAAGTGCCTGTATACTTTTAATTATCGTTTCATGAAAATTAAATTTTTCCAAAACCTTATATAAATAGGCCCATCTTACACAATCAAATGCCTTTTCAGCATCCAAACTTAAAATAATTGCCTCTACTTTGTTCTGCTGAATATTATGCATGACATGTAATGTACGCCGGATATTGTCCTGTGTTTGTCGTTGAGGTATAAATCCTGTTTGATCATTATGAATTAGATTCGGTAGGAATTTGTCCAATCTTCTAGCTATTATTGATGTATAAAGGCGGTAATCCACATTCAATACTGATATAGGTCTATACGATCCACATTCTAATCTATCCTTACCCTCCTTCGGTATGACTGATATTATAGCTTCTCTCCAGGAGGGGGGGGTCTCAGCCTTGTTTAGTGTCCAATTAAAAGTGGATAGCAAAATAGGGGTCAATTCCTTTTGAAAAACTTTATAAAACTCTGTTGTGAATCCATCAGTGCCTGGAGACTTATTTCCCTTCAACCTACCAATAGCAATCCTAATCTCTTCCATAGTTATTTCCGAAATCATTGCATTGTTTTGGCCTTCAGTCAAGGCAGGTAGGTCCACTGTGTCCAAAAATGTATCAATGTCTGATTCCCTCCCCCCACACTGCTTGGAGTATAATTTATAGTAAAATTTTTCGAATGCTTTTTGAATATTTTCTTGTTTATTTTGTGTAACATTATTTTCAGGATCCTTAATTTTATGAATTGAACTATTGGTCTGTTGCTTTCTTAATTGCCTAGATAATAACTTCATTGATTTGGGGCCACTTTCATAATATCTCTGTTTAGTAAACATCATCTTCTTCTGAATTTCCTGGGTATATATCATATTAATTTCATTTCGTATTTTTCTACTTTGTTCTAAAATAACCTGGCTTTGGTTGTTTTTATGCTTTTTCTCTAGTTGTTTTAACTCATTTTGTAGTTCATTTAATTTTTGTGTTCTCATTTTCTTCTTAAATGAGGCCAAAGAAATTATTTTGCCTCTTAAAACTGCTTTAGCGGCATCCCAGACCACATGAGGAGGCACCTCCCCATTGTCATTGTCTTTCAAATACTGTTGAATTTCCTCCTTAATTTGTGTTACAAAAGATGGATCATTAAGTAAGCTTGAATTAAATGTCCATGTTGTGTTTTTAGGTTTACACCCCAAATCCACTGTTAAATATATTGGAGAGTGGTCACTAAGATCAGTTACGCCTATATCACAGGCATTCACCCTTGTTCTGTCTCTGCTAAACATTATAAAATAATCTATTCTAGTATATACTGAATGTCGCGCTGAAAAATATGTATAGTCCTTTGTGTTGGGGAAAAGATCTCTCCATACATCAATGAGCCCAATGTCCTTCATAAGTAGATTAATTTTCTGAACAAGGGATTTTGGGTAGGGTGTTTTCTTATTTGATAAGTCGAGTTTAGGTTGCAGATGTACATTAAGATCCCCCCCACATATCAGTACCCCCTGTGTTTCAGACAAAATAATATCAAATATAATCTGGAAAAAACTAATCTCACTCCCCGGAGGGGCATATATATTAAGCAGAGTAACCAAAGTATCATTTATCTTTCCCCTTATTAGAACAAACCTTCCTTCTTTGTCTTCGCATGTGTGTATTTTTTCAAAAACAATCTTATGAGAAATCAGGATTGCTACTCCTCGTCTATGTCCCGAATGGTATGAAGAGAAATAAACCTGATTAAATCCCATTCTACTTAACTTTTTATGCTCACTATCAGATAGATGTGTTTCTTGTAAGTATACAATTTGGGCATTTTCTTTTTTCATCTTAGATAATATTTTAGCTCGTTTGACTGGATTTACTACACCATTGACATTAAAGGAGACAAATTTTATATCTCCACGACCCATTATAATTGTTTAATTTTGTCATCATGGCTTAAAAAATAAATCAATTTTATGCAAGTATATTCCCTGTGAAAAAAGTAACTGACCTTGTGGTAACTATAAACAGTAACAAAATCTCTTACATAACTTTCTTCCAATGAAGGGGTCTTTGCAAAATGACCCTTAGGCGAACTACTGATGGTCCATAGTTGTGGAGGGGAAACCCTTTCCAAAGGGCTCTCCATCACAGCATAGCATTTATAACGTTACCCTCCGACATCCCCTAACTCTTATTGTTGTATAAGGAAAAAAAATAAAAAATAAAAAAATAAAAATAAACACACCCAGAGAGAGAAAATCAGTCAGTATAATCACCACTGTCCTGAGAAAAGAAATAGGTCAAACCCGAGTTTAGAAACCACAGCATATATATTGGCCTGCACTTCCATGCAGAGCAGAAAATATCCATGTCTTTATTAATCCTCAATTTGACTTATGAATTATTAATCATTCGGAGTTGCCTGTCTCCTGTAATTACGTAGCTTCTCTTTAAAGCCCACAGTTTTCGTTGGTCGTTTTTCTCCTTGCTTTTCCGTTTGTCCAATCATCTCCCAGGCATATCGCTGTAATTGCTCCGCTGGGCTTTCTACAGCGGTACTCTTTTTGACATGAAAACCTTTCGCCTCCATACCCCTCTCGGCTTCTTCAATTGTGTTGTATAACTGTGTCCCATCTTCATAGAACACCCGTAGCCGTGCGGGATAGGGGGACTGAAACTTTATTTTCCTGTCCTTTAAGACCCGCTTCACCTCTGCGTACTCCTGTCTTTTTTTCACCACCTCCGAGGGGTAATCATGATCAAAGTAAATTCTCTGTCCATTTACATGAATTTCTTTTTTCAACCACGCTTTTCGAATGACCTCTTCCTTCATTCTAAACGTAGCGAATTTCACTATGATAGATCTCGGCTTGTCGTGCCTCACCGGCTGTGACACAAGCGCTCTGTGTGCACGTTCAATCTTTAATTCAGCGATGGAAATGCCGAGTCTATCGTGTAGAAGTTGTTCCACAAAAGTACACACATTACCTGCCTCGGCGTTCTCAGGAATGTTATAGATTCTTATATTCTCCCTTCTTGATCGTCCTTCCTGATCCATCAGCTTTCTTTCCTGTTGAGACTGTATTTTTATCATTCGGCGCAACACATCCTCCATGTTTTGTACTCGTGTTTCTAAAGTTTCGATACGTTCCTCCGCTTTACCAATTCGCTGATTTGTTTTGTTTAACTCCGCTTTAATGTCACTCAGTTGGTGGTTGTTTTCCTTCCTAAAGCTTTGAATCTCTTCCAGGACCGTTTTTAAATTTACTTCACTGTTTTCTGGCTCATCTAGTTGTTGTTGGCCACCATGCTGTTCCTCTGCTGCCATGTCAGCCGCATCTTTCGGCTCGCTTTCAAACATCTCCGTGGCACCTTTATTCCTGGTTCTCTCTCTGGTCATTGTCGCCCCACTGTTTACCTCTATTTTAAACTTCAAAATCTACTTTAATAGTCAACTTTAAGTGGGGCAAAATGAAAAGAAATAAAAAAATGTCGGAGGAGTAACTGAACTACGCCGCCACTCTCGCCATCTTCCGGAAGACCCAATCGCAGGTTTAGATAATATATTTAATTGACTCCAGTTTGGAGTGCTAAATAATGTCTATCCACAGTTTGGTTATAAGTGACAGCTGTACTTCCCAGTCATCATGACTGCCAGTAGTGTATGAATAAATACTTGCAGGGCTAAGGAGTAAGTCCCTAAGATTTTACTTTATAATCAAATACTACAGTAGACTACAAGTTGTTAACCTTGTGTGGAAGTATGTTTCAGTTCAGGGTTTCAGCTTTTCAGCTACACCGATTGCTAATAGATTAAATGGATTATATGAAATATGCTTGTGGTAAGAGTTTGGGAAAGACCCTTTCCTTTTTTGCATGACTATGCCCCTTGCACAAAGGAAAGATCCATTAAGCCAAGCTTTCTCGTCTAAAACAGAGCATGAGTGCATAAATACTCTTTTGATTGATTCATGTAAAAGCCATTTTATTGGTGGCAGTTGTATCTACAACAAGCTTGACGATTGAACTTTAACGTGTATACACAGTGTATTTTGACTCGATCACTGCTGGCCATATGTAAGGCAAAGCCAAACACATACCTGGAACAGACGTGAAAAGACATGGAAAGTGTAGACAGCACTGGAACCGTCAGTGTCAGAGAGCATCTGGTTGACGTGGCAGCGCCAGGCATCCTCCTCATCATCGTAAGTGACCGGCTGAAACGCTGCCAGGATGGCAGAGAGAAAGGGAGACGGCGGAGGCGAGGACTGCAACTCGGGAAAACTGTCCGCATCACCTTCATCCTGACTGAATTCACAAAAACATAATTCATGTTAGATGCCTGTCTGGTTCATTTTGTCATGGGACATACAGAAATATAGCTTAGAGGCTGTTTCTTATTTTAATTAATTAGTGATCACTCATCAATTGAAGAAGATTAAAGAACATGCAGTTCTCTGAAGGAATCTACCATGTCAACATTTAAATCAAACTGCAACTAGACTAGTATAATACCTTTAATTTGTGTTCACTTTTTTAACTTTTTTCCTCTCTTTCAACTGCTCCTGTACTTAGGGTTTCCCACAGCAGACCTGTTCTGCATAATTACGACCCCTAATTATGCAACATACTTATTTTTAATTTGGCTTGGGACGAGCAATGGCTTGGCTGTTCCGCACCCCTTCCCCACCCCCCGACCAGCCAATAACACAGCTGAGATTTGAACCTTGTAACCACTGTGCCACCCAAGCACCCTAATCTGTCTCTGGAACTAAATATTAAAAATACTAAAAAAATGAAACATCTCGGGTTCAAACTATCTGCAATCAAATAAAAGTCAAAGTAAATGTAAGGAACACTGCATTTTTATTTTATATATATTCTTATTCTGCATGTGCTCTAACAGCTTGGCTACTTAGACACAGAGTGCGTTTGCTAGACTGGCCTGCCTGCAGTCCAGATCTTTCTCCTCTTGAAAATGTACACTGGGCATCATGAACACAACAGCAACCATGGAGTTTTGAGCAGCTGAAGTCTGGTTTCAAGCCAGAACACATATTTACATACTATATATTAGGGATGTAACGATAGACTCTACCCACGATGCAATGCGATTCACGATACTGGGTTCATGATACGATTTTTTCCTGTTTTTTTAAAACAAAAAAAGACAATTTATGACAAAGTTTCCTTTTATTATTTCTAAATAAAATACTGTATTTGTGCTTATCTTTTATTTATCTAAATAATGAATGCCCTTTTATCTCTGAGGTAGGTACAAACTATGCAAAACAATGCTGCACATTTCCCTTTTTGTGTAAAAAAAACAAAAAACTGAAATGAAATAAATCCCACATTAAATAAATAAATGAATAATACAAATAAAGAAAGTATCCTCACATAAATAAATTTGGCTGGAAAATTCCAAACCTGGCAACCCTGTAGTGACGTCAACCAGGTGAGGTGAAGCGCCAGTGCCCTCTGCTGTTTAAAGTGAATATCGATTCATTATACATGTAAACCGATTTGAATCGTTACACATGTGAATAGATTTTTAACTGTCTTGTGGTGCATCGTTACATCCCAGCTATATATAGTTCAATACTAATCATTAAATACTAAATATGTGATTTGCTGTTATGGATATGACTTTACTAAAACGATCTATAGTATTCACACATCAGGAAAACATTTAGTGTATTTTCTAACAGATTTCAGAAATGACCTTGGCAGCCCAGTACGGTCTTGCTCATGCACAACTAGAAGTAAACAAGTGACCTCACCAGGGCAAAACCACAAGCACAGTTTCTCTACCAGTCAGAATTCATACTGGATCTATACTGCCCTCTAATCTCCCTTCCCTCATTTCCCTTACCCCCACCCTCTGTCCTCACCCTGCTTTATCTCACTGCAGATGTTCTACGCTGCAGTAGTTTTAGCCTGGACCTACTGGAGAGAAAAAAGAAAAACATCTCTGTTTTTACCCTCCCTCCCTCCCACACACACACACATGCGCACACACACACCCACACAAACACACACTTACAGCCCAGAGGGGCCGAAGAGTTTGACGAAGCAGACCGAGTAGAAGTATTTGAAGCCCGTGCTGCTGAGAGGCACAGAGGACACCGTTTTTATCTTCATCCTCGCCGGCAGCGTCCTCTCTCTTCTGCATTCACTCTCACATTTCCTGACCAGTGTTCAACTCCTGAAGTCTCTTACTCTATCTGTGTTGTCTTTTCACCAAACATAAATAGTCCCTCTGTTCCTCTCTTCGTCCATCTTCCATCGTCTGACTTCCTCTCCTATTAGTTTTCTCATCTACTCTCTAGCTCTCTGCGAGCTGATGCTGTGCTGCATTAGCAAAGCGTTTACAGTATCTTCACCCCACCCCCATCCCCATCCCGACACAGAAACGCACACGGAGCAGCATTCTATCTGCGACACAGACCTCCTGCACACATCCAAAGCCGTTAAAAACATCCTAGTGTCCTGCACACGTAAGACCCGAACAAAATCAGACGTAAAATCACTTTTTTTTCTCTATTTTGGATTTGGTTGCAAGGCAGGATGATCTGGGCTCTTTTAATAAGCATACCTCTCTGAATTCAAACTGCCCAACTGCAAAAACATGTAATATATATATACATTAAATCTAACAAATAAAATCAAACAAATTTAAAGGGCCTATTTTAAGAAAAAAAACAAAAAACAGAGCACATCTCTGAATCTCTTCTAAAGTGGAGGAGTGACTGGAATGCTGCCATGCATCCCATTAACCAATGACAACCCATATGTGTCCCCTGAGAGGAAAACGTAATTAATAAAAAGCTTCTATATTGACATTTTTATTGCAATTTGGGGACTAATGACGTCTGCTGGAGTGGCATAACTTTACACAAACTTATTAGCTAAAAGCTGCACAGCCATAAGCTGGACAACCTTCAAAACAATGTTCCAGTGTCGAAACTAAGGACCACAGCCAAACAGAAGTCCAGTTATGACTCATCTCATTGGACTAAATTTAATTGAATTTAATTGTAAACAAAAGAAAATATGTAAAACATGTCAATGTTAAATATTTTACACACAAGTAAAGTGAAGTGCAAATGTTTGGACACATACTCAAATTCCATCTTTTTTTATTTACTAAAAGACCTTTAAAACTAATAAAACAACCTCTACGAGCGCTCGGGTGGTGCAGAAGTAAAACGCATGAGTTCACCACTGCAGAGTGTTCGAACTTGTGAGTTTAAATCTCAGCAGAGCCGCTGACCTAGCCAAGCATCCACACAAACACAATTGGTCGTATTTGAGGGAGAGTAGGTCTAACAGGGTCTCTTTCTGATGTGATATGTGATCTTAGGAATGAGTCCAGGCACCAAAGCATGTGTGTGTGTGTGTGTGTGTGTGGAGCATAGAGGATAGCATGGCTCTCCTCACCCAATAAAGTATAATTATTACTTATTATTAATTATTTAATTATTTAAAACAGTTTTTAAAGATAATGTAACTTTAAATGATATCATTATTAAAAATCCTTTACACACCTGAAATTTAACCCAACAAGTAGATCAAAATAAGGCCACCTTAAAGAACAGTGCTGTGTTCTATTTGCAACTATTGAAAATGCCCAGATATGGCACCCAGGTGGCTAGGCGGGATAATCCGCCTAGCTCACCAGCTCAAGTTCGAATCTCAGCTCTGCTACCGGTCGGCTGGGAGCCCCCAAGCAGGCACAACTGGCAGTACCTGCAGCAGACAAATTAGGACACCAATCTGCTGAGAGGGCAGGAACAAACTAACAAGTGGGTGGAGTCTTTAACAATGTGTAGAAACCCTGGTTAGCAGCCCGAGGCGCCTGTACAGACGTGGAGGAGCATGGAGATCGGTGTGTAACTCTCACATGCAAATCCACTGAAGTGTGGGCGAATAAGAAAGGGTTGAGGGTCTGAAGACTAATTGGCTATGCTAAAATCGGGAGAAAAAGGTGAGAGATTGCATAAATAAGCATAAATTAAATAAGTTAATTTTCCCAAGGGGATGAATAAATAAGGCAGTTGTAGTCTAGTGGTTAAGGTACAGGACTAGTAATCAAAAGGTCGCTGGTTCAAGCCCCACATCTGCCAGGCTGCCACTGTTGGGCTCTTGAACAAGGCCCTCAACCCTTAATTGCTTAGACTGTATACTGCCACAGTACTGCAAGTCGCTTTGGATAAAAGCATCTGCTAAATGCCAAAAATGTAAATGTAATAAAGTCTTATCTTATGAATGGAAATGCACAAATATAGGTGCAGCAATGAAATATTCTTCCCCACCCTCTCACATATTTTTGTTTTGTTATGAAATCAGGTCTGGCCAAGTGATACTATCGGTTACCAGATGCTATCCATTCTCTCTTTCTCACCTGGACATGCCAGAGAAGTCAGCCTCTTCTTCCTCGCACCTCTCATCAAGCTCCTTGAGTGCCAGCGTTACATCTTCCTCACACACCGAATCTGGTGCCGTCTCCTCCTCCTCACAGAGCGAACCAGGAGGACTGTCCATACCTGGATGAGGACGGGGGGCAAGGTAGGGGTCATCAGGGGGGTCTGGAAGATCACAAAGTTCGGGGGGGTCGGATGGCAGCGGTGGGGCGCTGCAGAAACCCGTGTCCTCGCTCACGCTGCTGCTTAGCTCATCCATGGCTGTTACGCTCGTGTCCTGAACAGAAAAAGAGCCGTTAGAAGCAGAACAAGAAGTGGATGGTGTGATATTAATAAAACACATCAATTCTAATCACTTGTGGAGTCTCCTTTAGTCATAACCAATTTCCACTTGCTATCTTATCACAAGAGCTACTAGCCTGAAAAAAGTAAAGCCTAATGTTTGGCTACTAGCCTAAAAGAAGTAAGGCTAAAGGCCCATGTGTGTCAGACAGCATTCATCTGTGGATTCCACTTTAGTCATAGCCAATTGCCACCTGCTAACCAATTACCACTTGCTATCTCATTCCACAAAAGCTAATAGCATGAAAAAAGTAAAGGAGAATGTGGGCTTTTTCCACAGGGTAGCTGAACACACTCTGAGGGGAATGTAAAAATTTGCCCATTAACAGGTAGTTTCATTCAAATCAATAGACAAAACAGAATGGCCATAATTGGCCTGTCCTGGTCATGAATGTCTTTAGCATTACCAAGATTCAAACTTATAGTTAATAAAATAAACACTTTGTGGCTGTTGTGCCACTTAAGGGGCAACAAAGTGCAACAATCGTCGTTTTGGATTTTAGTAAATAATAAAATCATTTAAAATAAATTGTTAGAAAATGCAGCATTTCTTAAACTAGTCAAGCCTTAACTGTGAACAATTAAAAAACCAAGCTAACAACTGATTAAGGTGCTTATCTCAACAGGCTAGACTCTTCACAAGCAAACAAGTCACATGATAAAAAACAATAACACTCTCTTATGGCATACAGTGGTTTGCCATAAGAACCATAATTGTCACAGAGTTGGGGTTTCGAATACATCGTATCGAATCTCAGCTCTGCATTTCCGACTGGGCTGGGTGGCAGAATGAACAACGATTGGATGTTGTTCAGGGTTAGAGGGTAAGAAAGTCGGATCATAGGTCCTCATAACTGCGGCCCCTGTTGGCTGACTGATGGCGCCTGCACAGGGCTGAGGAATAATGCTGATGGGGGTGTGGCCCTCCATACACAGAGCCCGTCAAGTGTATGAACTCGACTCGTGCAGGTGAAAAATGCAGTCTGTACTGACAGTTGAGAGGCGTCCTCAGTCAGCGGTGAAGGGTCAAATCAGTATAGAGGATGCAATCAGGGTAATTGGACACGACTAGATTAGGGGAAAAATAATGGGGGGAAAAGCGGGGAAAAATAGAAAATTCAAAATAATTTTTTTTTTTTTTTTCAGCCAGTCCCATAGAATATGTTCCTAATCTTGCTTATCCTGAGCCTTACCATCATGAACCAGTAACCATAAAGTTACATAACAGATACACTACACCTCAATATAAATACAAGGAAATTATTTGTTGCAATGTATCTATTTGGAGTAGGTTAGTAAAAGTTTAGACTTCAAACTAGAGCTATTATCTCCAGGTTAATGAAACTTGGTACAGTGGTAAATCTACCCAACTGTGACAAACCTGTTAAAACATGTCCAGGGAGTCTTAAAAGCTTCCAAAAAAAACAACTGAAAAAGAACTGATACGTATCAGCCTTAGTTTTATACAGTGGAAGTCACACCACAGCATACAAGAGACTAAGGAAAAAGAGAAAAAAGAGATTCATGGGAGCATAGCAAGGAGAAATCCACCGCTAGAGAGGAAAAAGATTTTTTAAAGGTGTTTTAAAGTGGTGACTTAAAACATATAATCAGCAGTTCATACCCAAAAACTGTTTTTGCCAAAAAAATCTCTTATAAAGCTATATGAAAGACTAATACTAATATCGAATTATAGAAAGTAATTTCTGGTAGAGGTTGTGCAACCGCTTAAGAAATTATGTTTTACAAAATGTGCTGTTTTTATTTAACGACGGGGCCAATGACTTTCATATGACTGTACAACCCAAACCTCAATTCACCAACATTAACTAGCTGGTTTTTAAAATACTGTATGTGTTTAAGTAAACAAGGTATCTTCTAAGTCCCCAGTGAAAGAGTACATCTGGAGAGGAAAGAACATTTAATGGAAAAAGGACAATGACCAGAGGTCAAATCCTGGTCACCACAACAAGCCATTTAAAGAAGCAATTTGCAAAATGAGGCTTCCCTCCAGTGACAGCTCCTTTTAGCAAACATGATATATATGTAAATACAAGCACAAAGTTCATTTATCATCAGGTACTTGTGATGCTAATGCAGCCACTACACCACAGACATTACAAACAAGGCACACTGTGTACCAAAGCTCCACGTTTGATCTAATAATGATATTTACACAAAGTTATATCAAATAAATCAGCCACAAATGCTTGCTATTTAAATTCCTAATAATCAAACTTAAACATAACACAAGAAATATATTTTTATTCACCATAAGACATCATATTCATTTTCATGTTTTGAGTCACTGTTCTGTTTAAACCCCAAATGTATCAAAGACTCTACCTCCTGACTTATGTCTTTTTTTTTCTCTTTTTCTCCAATTTTTCCCCCAATTTTCCCCTCCAATCTAGTCGTATCCAGTTTACCTTGGTTGTGTTACACTTCACCTCTTCCGATACAACCCTCCACCACTGACTGAGGAGCTTCACAACTGACACACGCCCCCTCCGACACGTGTTCAGTACAGACTGCATCTTTTCACCTGCACAAGGCGAGTTCATATGTGGATCAGCCATGTGCATGGAGAGCCACACCCTGATCAGCATTTTTCCTCAACTCTGTGCAGGTGCCATCAATCAGCCAGCAGAGGTCAGAATTGCACCAGTTATGAGGAACCCTGGTCCAGCTTGTCCCACCCTGTGAACAACAGCCAATCATTGTTTGTGTAGCTGCCCAGCCCAGCTGGATGGCAGAGCTGAGATTCAATACGATGTATTCGAAATCCCAGCTCTGGTGTGCTCACCTGAGCAGCCTCCTGACTGTCTGAAAAAAACTTAATCTTCTTTATTATTTGTCCAGTTATTGCAATGCACCAGTTCCACTGGTAGCATAAAGGACACTAATTGCAGTTTTGCAAGTAGACTTTTCCCCATTGATACAAGACCGCAGCAGCTTAACAATCACTGTGTCTCCTCTTCATGATGCCCCATACATTTTTAATAGGAGACAGATCGGGGCTGCAGACAGACCAGTCAAGCACATGCAATCTGTATCTACAAGGACACGCTGTTGTACACTATTTGAACTGTCTTGCTAAAATAACTATGAACTTCATGAGAAAAGATGTCACCTCACTGGCAGCATGTGTCTCTAAAATCGCAAATATACACCTCAGCAACAATGGTAACCCATACATGTTAACTTTTGCATCTGCATAATGGTCTGAATGCTTTTTTGTCTTTGGGATGTCAATAACTGCTTTCCACAACAAAAAAAAACAAGTTGAACCTCAGCACGTTTCCACTATCTTTTGGTCCATCTGAGATCAGCTCGAGCCCAGAGATCCCATCGGTATTTCTGCGTAGAAGTGATCTATGACTTTCTCTTTGCATAATAGACTTTTAGGTTACATTTGCTGATATGAGGGCATGTGTTTAGTGACAATAGTTTTCCAAAGTCCTCCCAAGCCCATGTGGCTATATTTATCATAGTAGCATGTCGGTTTCTCATACAATGCCATCTTAGAGCTCAAAAGTCAACCACATTTAACAGTGGGTTCCGTCCTTGCCCTAGAGTTCTCTGGATTCCTTGAATCTTATAGAGTCTGTATTGGTGACTGTCCTCATAATAAGTCTCAATTTAAAATTAAAAACAGGCCTGATGTGACTTTGTCTTAAGTGATTGGACTATGGTAAAGCATGCTGAAAATAAAAAACCTTGGTAAATCTGTATGATGACATTTAAATACAAAGTTAATGTGAACAGTCAAGCAACATAAGGCAGTGTTAAATCTGTTTTACTTGAATTAACAGAAGAAAAAAGGGCACAAGAACATACAGCACATGGACTCTCCTTGCTCTTAGAGTTCAGTGGATAAACTTAACTCATTGTGGCAGTCAGCCAAGGAACAACGATATTACAGAAAGCTTTTAGGGAGGCGGCCAGGACTGGGAAGCTGATGAGATAGATGAGATGGTTTTTAACAGAACTCATTACACTAAGAGCTGGGGGAATGACAAAGGACAATGTCCTTGGGCTGACATTGAGGTAGGATTGAACTGGGCTTGGCCATACTTGCTAAATATTCTGAGGAACAGATCTTTCATAGGGAAAATAAAAAGGGAAATATGCTATAATCACTTACCTGAGAACTATTTCTGCAGTTAATTTCATAATTCCAGAAACAACTTTTTAAAGCTGTGCAATGTTCTTCACATTTTTCACAATTTTTGTTCAACTATCAAGCAGACACAACTGCTAGCTGTTATAGATGGATAGTCACACAGATAGATGACAGAAAAATAATGGCAGCCAACTAGCTAATGTTAAACCTTAACATCTAATTGCACAGTCATTGCACTAAATGATAATAAACTACATGCCCAAAAATATGTAGACATGCACTGTAATTATTGAATTCAGGTGTTCCAGCCACATCCATTGCTAAGTGGTGACAAAAGTTAAGGGCAGAGCTCTTTTCTATTCCAGAATAACGGTTCTCCTGTGGACAACGTGAGGAGGAACTACAAGTGTCCGGCACAGAGCCACTCAAGCGCCCCCAGATCCGTCATGTTTTACACTTTAGTTACACAAATGACAGGACAGGTAGTTACAGGTTACATATGATTCATGAGTTAAATGTTTTTGTAATGTGGGAGGAAACCGGAACACCTGGAAAAAAACCCACACAGACTCCACACAGAAAGAACTCGGACCCTCCACCTGAGAATCAAATCCAGGACATTCTTGCTGTGAGGTGACAGTGTTACTCACTGTGCCACTGTGTTTTTCAGTGCTTGACTGGCAGGAATAAAGTACTTTACTATATAGAGCCCATAACATCATTAAGTTTCATAGAATTCAGAGAAATGCCAGTGCTTAAAGGGAATTCAATTAACACTGACAGCACGGCAATCATCTTTATTCCTTCAATCCACACAAAACTCCATTCACTAAAAAAGATGCCAGGAGTCAGTGTCTGACAATTACACAAAAGCATTAAGACAAATAAGAACGCTTTTGGAACAATGTACTCCAGTCAGATTATCTATGGTTTAATTTTGAGCCATATGTTTTATACAGTACTTGTTTTTGCAAATAAAAGCTGAACTATTGCATCTATGCTATAAAAAGCTCATTATTTCTTAAATCTGTAATTGCCAAAAGCCAGTCTTTGTATATGTTTAATAGAACATACAGGGCGGCAGGATGACTAGGTGGATAGCACTGTCGCCTCACAGAAAGAAGGGCCTGGATTCGATCCCCAGGTGGGGCAGTCCGGGTCCTTTCTGTGTGGAGTTTGCATGTTCTCTTCGTGTCTGTGTGGGTTTCCTCCTGGAGCTCCGGTTTCCTCCCACAGTCCAAAGACATGCAAGTGAGGTGAATTGGAGATACAAAATTGTCTAGGACTGTATTTGACATTAAATTTGTGAACTGATGAACCTTGTGTAATGAGTATCTACCTGTCCTGTCATGAATGTAACCAAAGTGTGTAAAACATGACGTTAAAATCCTAATAAATAACAAATACTAAAACATATGTATGGATGATTAAATTCTAATTCATTAAATTATCCTCCATGCCATCCAAAGAGGATGGATCCCTGTTGAGTCTGGTTCCTCCCAAGGCCTCCTTCTTGTCATTTTAAGGGAGTTTTGCCTCGTCACTGTTACCCTTGCCTTGCTCATTAGGGTCATGAATTCTAAAAAGTTGCTTTGAGACAATGTTTATTGTAAAAAAGAAAAAAGTGATATTCAAATAAATGTGACTTGACTTGGGAAAACGCTGCCAAGTTCTCTGGACTCAAGCTTATCTCAGAAGGACTGAAAGACAGTGGAAAGTTGTGCTGTAGTCAGATGAGTCCACATTTCAGATTTTCAGTGATAGTGATTGTTTGCAGCTATGTGTGTGGCAATGCAAAGGTATCGATGACCATAGGTACCAAAGTTTCTCCGTATTGTGCCCAAAACATAAGCTAGTGTGAAGTTAGTATTATCTTTTTTTTTTTCACATTTTATATATATACTGAATGCCCAGAAGAGGCCTGACCAGAGTGTTATGAAAAATAATAGCCTCTCATAACAAACATGTTCACAGTATTAGATGAACAGCCCTAATTCAAGCTCTAACTTAGATTTATTCCAGCAATCATATTCAGTATAGGCACTGGCATAATTACACAGTGCTTTTCAAACTGGTCAGGAAGGTTCCAGAAACTGTACACATTATTATATTTTTCCAGCACCCAAGACATCTGCGCCACTTGTTCAGTGTTGTTAATGGCTTGGTTATGAAGTCCTGGGAGCTGGAAGAGTGCAACCGACAGACAGTATAATAACTGGATAAAAAGTGCTGTTACTGAAATGACAAGGTGTTAGTAGGATGCAGTAAAAAGCAATGCAAAGCATATTAGTATTCAAATCTTACGCTCTGTCGTCTATGTATTAGTGCTGTGTGAATGTACTAAATACTCACTCTATGCGTGCAGCTCCATATGTGACTATGATGGGTGTCCAGCGGTGCATTTACAAACTTAACTTCTCTGCTTTGTGTAATTCTCAATCCGAATCGTCCAGTGTAGCGCAGCAGGCCTGAGGTGTGACATTACCGATAGCAATCCCGTCCCAAATTAACCAAGCCGACAAGCAAGCCCCCCACCAGATGCACAGAGTTCGTACAGTTAGGTTTACAAATATTCAAGTTTTTCTTTCCCAGCTGAGGTAGATATTCAATATTAGATTAGATATTAGATATTCAAGCTTAAATTTGCATTCTTCTAGATAAACATTTATAGACTGACGTTCCATCCTGAGTATGCGTGACATGGTTTGTGTGTGTACCTTCATGTTTAAAAACGATAATTAGTTAAATGTCTATTTCTTTCCTACAGAACTTGCAGTAGATGTTCTGTGGGGTGTAACCACAGGCCAGGTAATTTTACCTTACTTATTTAAATAAAAAGTCAGGCATGGTCAATGAGCAGGTCTTCATCTGACACTAACAGAAAAGTGCCTGCTGGATGTTAGTATGCTTTACAACCAGTGGTACCATATGATAAAGAGGCTAACAGCTAATCCTAGACTGATTTTTTAGACACTAAATATGTACAAGAAACAATTAATAGTGACAAAAAAAATCTTTTGTATTTCACAGAATGTTAACTATTCGTCTAAATACAGAAAAAAATGAAAAAGATTTTAAGACTTCTAAGCATCTGTACGAACCCTGCATGCAGACAATAATCACTGACTAATAGCACCACTAACAGGTACAAATCAAAGCATTTAGAGCACCATTATAAAAACAGAAAAATGAAAATTGGCAGGACTTTCTTCACATTTAAAGCATGTCGACAAGAAATGGTGTTCCACAGGGTGCAATGCAAAGACCTCTGCGGCTTCAACACCATGACTGTCGCTGATAGCAAGTGTTAAGAGATTACGGGGGGGGGGGGGGGGGGGGGGGGTAACAGCCTTTAAAAACAGTAAAGATAAGGCAAAGGGCTCCAGCTAGACACCAGCAAAACCACACAGATTAAAAAAACTGACAGCTAGAAAGCACCCGTGCACCAAAATCTTTTAAGACTCCCAATTGATCCCACCTCAGGCAGCTGGCTGAGATTGCCATCAGAATGCGTGGTCTCATGGATGGGTAGTGGTGGGGTGGGCGTGGCTTCTTCGGTAAGAATGCTACTGGAAGATTCCTGAGACTGCTGCAGGGAATCCATGTGGTTGGATGTGGCGTCGTCTGTCGCAGAGTCACTGTTCAGCTGTGGAAATGCACAAAAAGCCCACTATTAAAATTGGTTCCGTATTACATTTTACCTTATAGCTAGTACACAATACGCAATTTTAAGCTTGATTTTCTTGGGTACTGATGTGTATTATCATAAGTGCTTGGAGTAATAGATACTCTGAGTCCCCACTATACAATCACGGCAAAAAATATCTCCTCCACCACACAAGGTAAATTAATTTCTCCCCAGTAGTACAGTACACCAATTTTAATATTTATTTATTTACAGGTTTACATTACATATTTACATATCTATTTACGTTGTACATTTAACTGTTTATTATATGTGCATGTTTAGCATTTTTGTGGACTTTAGTGCTGTGTTTTATATATTTTTAAATCCCTGGAAAAAAACCTTGCTGTTTCAGTGCCCCTCTTTTTTTTACTTTCTTACACTCTGTACATTATGAAATCATACATAAACTGCATCCCCCTCAATGCACGTCGATTTTGTGACCCACAAAGTGACCGCATCCCGCCACTAGATGCTTGTGTTTCCACATCAGCGTTTAACTTAGGCGGTTTTCCAACAAGTTGAGTTGAGAAATATCCACAAATAATCTCAACATGTCCAGGAAGAGAAAATTGATGCAGAAGAAGGGCAATTTAATGAAAGACGGGAAGAAAATGAACGTTGTGTCATTTCTGTTATGAAGCAGTGCCGTTGGTAAAGGAGTACAAAATACATTGGTATTTTGACACCAAACACAGAGCTACGTATGCAAAGTTTAGCCTCCAAGAAAAACAACTAACTGTCCATGAAGTAAAAGGCAGTAAAATCTGAAAACTGCAATTGCAGCAGGATATTTTACAAACAGGTGACGTGGCCCTCGGTGAAAATTAGTTTGACACCCCTGATGTAATGCTGAGACCCTTTTTGGCAGACGTTAACACAGAGTACCTCATTACAATCAATTGACCTTGCTTATGATGAAGATGCGTAACCACAAGGAGCCGAGACTTATAGTGTGTTCAGGACAAATTGTTCTCAAAAGCTATACAGCATGCACTAGGCTTTACGTGCAAGTCACAACTGACCCAATACTAGTTTTAAACATAACTCTATTTAGTTTTCAATACTGCAATTACAGAAAAACAAGCATTTATACCCTAAAGTATTTTCACTATCAAGCCGTTTCAATTCTTCTGATAAACATGCTGCATGCTAGCACAAAAAAGTCTGGCAGAATCAGCAACAGTCCACTTCCGGTCGACACACTTCAGTCTCGCTCACACAGAGAGGTGAAAGCGGCAGAAAGGTTGGAAAAGATGAAGGAAGTGAGCTTGCACTGATAGGATCAGAAGATTTTGTCTTTGCTTTTAAAATAATGAAAACCAGCTCGGCACGGCTGGGGCGCCATAGCAACCAGAGAGGAGTTGAAGCGAGGGAAGTAAAAGCGTAGAAAACGTCAACAGAAATCATATACTTGGCCATGCTTTTAAATATTATGCATATTTTTCATAGCCAGTAATTTTCAGAGTTTGGTTCATGCTGGTAATTACTTGAGAAGTAACAAAAGTAAAGTGTTAGAAAATCAACAAAATTGCCTCGTCAGAGTCTCTTAATTAATATGGTAAACAAAAAATAAGATTCAGAAAGTAGAAATGATCCCCGTGAGCCCCAAAGCTTCACTTACCACCAGGAAATATTAATCAAAATAAAAAAATAAAATGATTAAAAAGGGGAGTTAAAAAGTATACTGGGAATGCAGTAGGCTTGGTCGGGCAGGAGAAGGAACTGAAGGCGATTGGGCTGAAGATGATTGGAGTTGCGAGCTATGGGCAAAAGCAAGCGTCTAGCCACCTGAAGGTGAAGCCCGGCAGCGTCTAAACCCAGCTCAGCACACAGTCACACCATGCCGGCGCCCCATGTGAGGAGGGGGCCCGGGGTAAAGTATGGGGGACGATTCAACTTACGAGGGTCGTTCGGGTGAGAATCTGGCTAGCGCTCAGTACCTCCTCCTCAGATGACTCATCCGTATCCTCCTGGTTGGTCAGATTGAGGCTGGGCGTGCTGCCCGCATACTGGCACTCCTGCAACGACGGGGTGTCGCCTTTGTCCATGCTGTCCAAAGAACGCCTCCTTACACCCCAGTTGAAGTTGTCCATGCTTTCTCCCTGAAAGTGGACGAAGAGACATTTGTCAGAAAAAGAATTGAGGTTTCTCTAGGACAACCACTGTACATTTATTTATGACAACTTTAAATTTAGATGGAACAGAAAATTAAAGCAAAGTTTTAACCAGTTTTTCCACAACAGATAGTAAAACATGCTGGAAATGGGGAACCATGTGACTTCCATTCCGATTTTGATAGTTTTACTGATGAGCTAAAATTTAAAATAAAGTAGCTTTTTAAAGTTGCAGACTACAGCACAAACCACATCACAAATACAAATGTTTAAAAAAAAAAAACACACTGATAAACACACAAACTAAGAACTGCACATAACAGTCTGCTTAAGAGCATGGAGAAGAAACAGGATCAACAGGGGTCCTAATGGTCACTGAGCAAGGAGTGACAGTATTATACGACCCACAGCCTGGCACACACTTACCTGCATCTCCTGAACGCAAGAAAAGAGGAAAGACAACATAACTGTTAGAGAGGGTAGTACACACACACACATAAATACAGACATGAAATGTAAAACCACTACTTTTTCTCTATATTGCTGTAGACTTGTTATGTCTGATGCAGAAAGTGAAGATTTAAACAATAAAATGCAGTCATAGCAAATTATCCATGAATTTATTCACTGCTAAAGTAAAATCAATATTTTAAACATAATTAAAAAAAGATCGATTTGGGCGGCACGGTGGCTAAGTGGGTAGCACTGTCGCCTCACAGCAAGAAGGTCCTGGGTTCGATCCCCAGGTGGGGCAGTCCGGGTCCTTTCTGTGCGGAGTTTGCATGTTCTCTCCTTGTCCACGTGGGTTTCCTCCGGGTGCTCCGGTTTCCTCCCACAGTCCAAAAACATGCAGCCAGGCTAATTGGAGACACTGAATTGTCCTATAGGTACCTAGTCGCTAGGATGCATAAACCAGTGCATTGTAGTGCCGGTCCCAAGCCCGGATAAATAGCGAGGATTGTGTCAGGAAGGGCATCCGGCGTAAAAACTGTGCCAAATCAATAATAATGCGGATCACGATCGGCCGGCGACCCCTAACGGGAGCAGCCGAGGAAATAGAGATTTGGTTTTTAATCACATTATTGGAATCAATAAATAAATAAATTAAGTATCAGGTTCATGATGTGCTCTAATGAGCACCATCAAGCCGCACTGGGAGATTTTAGCCAGTAATAATCAAGCATTGTTGGGCACCTAAACTATTTGGCTAATTAGAGACTGAACATTTTAGCACTGGCTGCTTGCAACTTAAAAAACTTATTCTGGGTTTGCTTTAAAAACACAATTCAACGTACAGAAATTAAATTAGATTACTATATCAGATCCCTTGTGTACATTACATTACATTTCCCTTGTGTCATTACATAACACTCCTAAATTAAAGCTACAATACATAATGTAGCCATAATGTAGTCGAATGTAAGCCAACTTAATTGCAGAAGGACCACCTCAAATTGCAAATTAACCAGTAAACATGAGGCACTTGAACACTATGCAAATTAAAAATGTTAAATTGCTAAACAGAAAATGTCACTGCAAATTGCATATTACACAGCTCATTCTGCAGTCCATGACATGAATTAGGTAGGGTCTTAACTAGGGATGCATCGATACCATTTTTTCCCAACCGAGTACGAGTACAAGTACATGTATTTTTGTACTTGCCGATACCGATACCAATACCTATTTAGAATACCGTTTTTTTTTTTAAACAAAAACACTCGTGAGAAGTGACGAGGGGTTTATTGATACCACGTCCAAAAATGCACGTCAACAAGTAGCGAGTGATCAAAGTGTTTGTGCGCTGATGTGATGAAATCAAGGAGAAAAAATAAATGAATCTGAGTGGATTTGGCAACACGAATAGCATGGATTGTTCTGTAGTGAGTTGTAGGTTAATAAATATTTTTGCAATGTTGGTGTTTTGTTGTTATGTTTTGTAGAGAACGATCAGGTCAGAAATACTGTAAAACGTGTGTGTGTGTGTGCCGTGTATTCTGATATAAACTATATTAAACCCCTGTCCCACCTGTTTACACTCCTCTCCTGCGTTTCCCCTCACACCGTATCCTGCGTTCTCATTGGCTGTTCGACATGTCACTCACTGCCAGTCGCACATCTGAGATCAGATATCTGACATGCTAGGCGGACGCCGAGTTGCTCCCGAGCCGGGAAATCTAGCGCCGACCAGCCGCCGAGCGGAAATCAGGGCAAAAATCGTGTAGTGTGAACCAGGCATAACGCAGCAACGTGCACTAGGCACACGGTATCGGATGTTTAGTATCGGAGCCTCGTTTGCGAGTATGAGTACGAGTTAATGAGCGCGGTATCGGGCCAATACCCGATACCAGTATCGGTACTCATGCATCTCTAGTCTTAACTATAGGGAACTAAGCAATGTCAATACTGGATGTTTTGGCAGTAGTAGCAGTATGTCTAATGGATATTTTTTTCCCTTTAGATTTCTCCCTTTCTCTCCCAGTCTAGTAATTTCCAATTCCTGATTGTGAATCCACTTGCGCTTCTGCAACCCCCAATCTGATCAAGGAGAGCTGGATTACCACACGCCTCCTCCGACAAGTGTCCAATCTGTTGCCACTTCCTATCACCTTCCAGGTGTAGGGTTCCCACACAGAGCTGTACTTCATAGGTTGAACGAAGAGAGCGCTCCATGTCGCTGACTTGTTTGACAAATGCACACTAATGTCAATCACTAAGAAGCCCCCATTTCCTCTCATATTACTGGAGAAATGTGTTCTGGTTTACCCTATTCTGGGTACTACCTATACTTTTCATCTATTTGTCTCTCACCTCTGCGTCTTCCAGTTCCACATCCAGAAAATCAAAGTCCTTAAACACGCCAAACTGCTGTTCACTTCCTGCATCCTCCGCTTGCACTTCCTCCTCCCGTGTCACTTCCTCGACTGTAGGAATAAGGCTGGTCTGCTGGTCACCTGCATCCAAGTCCTCGCTTGAAGAGAAGACAACCTGCACAAACGCCACAAAGGTCTCATTGGTGTCACAGTCAGGTAGAAACATGAAGATGATTGATCTCACAGTAAATTAAACCTACCGAAGGATTTTTGGGCAGGCCAGTCTCTGGTCCACACAGAGATAAGACGTTCATCAGCTTCTCTCGGGTTCTCCTCTGAAATCACAAAATAAGATGATAAAAATTGGCGGCAGCTTTTTGGTGAAATGAGATTTAAAACATATTGAATCATGGAAAGGTATGTGTATTATGACTCCGCACCTGGGATAGCTGAGGTCTCTTCCAGCTGACTGGTACCAGGCCGTTGGAATTGGACCCAGATGAAGTGGAGGATGTGCTCCTGGTCACTGCAATGACCTGAGGTTTTCCATTACGACCGGCTGCATTGCGCTGGTCTCCATATTTGTGCCCAATGATGGGTGTCTGAGAGGTTAAATGCAAAAGTTATTAAGGCCTTAAAAACAACTATTATTTGCAACTGCTAATACATGTCTACCCTAATCAGGATGATGGTGCAATACTTTAGGCACATACTACTATACATTTAAGTGCAGGTGTGGCCCACAAGACCAGCTTTAAATAAGGAGGGCTAAATCAAAAAGGGACTCTGATGTAAAAACTGCCAAATTAGGTCTGCAGACCAGAATGATCTGCAGTGGCGACCTCTATATATGAGAGCAGCCGAAAGAAAAAAGTAATAAAAATTTGTTGTTCAAGTCACTTTATTAGTAAATATTTATTTTTTATTTTGTGTATTAACAGTAGAAGTAAAAAAAAAAAAAGTGACAATGTTCTTTAAATAGTCTGTTTTGGGGCTAAAACTAAGGCTGTGTCAAAGTCACATACCACCAGGCTTGCTTTAATCCAGCCACGGTTATAGAAATATATTAACAAAAAAAAACAATATAAAAATATACATTCACCAAATTAACTATATACAAAGAGAGATTTTAGAAATACAATTATGGTCATACACCAATTTTAAATATGCTGGTACCATATGCATTTGAATCATCAGAAACAAAATAAAAAGCTATGGTGTTATTATGTAAACAAATGCTGTTTACCACTCTTACACTTTTAATAAACAGACAGCAAATACAGAGCAAAAAATAAAAAAGTAAAACAATGTCTACCTCTGAAATGTCAAAGTGGAAGTCAAGCGTTTTGCCCGGCAACTCTTTGGAGGCGTTGTTGAATATACGTGTGAAAGTGATTTCGGGCGAGCCTGATGACTCGGTGCTGTAGGAGCGCTGCATCTCATCAGGCACCACCAGACTGGCTGAGCGAGACACCACTAACTTCAGAATGTTTTGGGCCTCTTTCCAGTATGGGCTCTGCATTAAACACACATCAATATTCATAAATAACACTGTCATCCAGAATGTGAACATAAAGAGGGGATTTTGCTCAAGATTCAACTTAAAAACAATATATATATATATATAACCACCTCCTTGTTTCTACACTCACTGTCCATTTTATCAGCTCCACTTACCATATAGAAGCACTTTGTTGTTTTACAATTACTGACTGTAGTCCATCTGTTTCTCTGCATGCTTTGTTAGCCCCCTTTCATGCTGTTCTTCAATGGTCAGGACCCCCACAGGACCACCACAGAGCAGGTATTATTTGGGTGGTGGATCATTCTCAGCACTGCAGTGACACTGACATGGTGGTGGTGTGTTAGTGTGTGTTGTGCTGGTATGAGTGGATAAGACACAGCAGCGCTGCTGAAGTTTTTAAACACCTCACTGTCACTGCTGGACTGAGAATAGTCCACCAACCAAAAATATCCAGCCAACAGCGCCCCGTGGGCAGCGTTCTGTGACCACTGATGAAGGTCTAGAAGATGACCAACTCAAACAGCAGCAATAGATGAGCGATCGTCTCTGACTTTATGTCTACAAGGTGGATCAGCTAGGTAGGAGCGTCTAATAGAGTGGACAGTGAGTGGACATGGTATTTAAAAACTCCAGCAGCGCTGCTGTGTCTGATCCACTCATACCAGCACAACACACACTAACACACCACCACCATGTCAGTGTCACTGCAGTGCTGAGAATGATCCACCACCCAAATAATACCTGCTCTGTGGTGGTCCTGTGGGGGTCATGACCATTGAAGAACAGGGTGAAAGCAGGCTAAATAGTATGTAGAGAAACAGATGGACTACAGTCAGTAATTGTAGAACTACAAAGTGCTTCTATATGGTAAGTGGAGCTGATAAAATGGACAGTGAGTGTAGAAACAAGGAGGTGGTTTTAATGTTATGGCTGATCGGTGTAACTATGTATGCACACATTTATACTCGTAGTAGCAGAAACATACACCATGTAAAAAAAGGGGAGTACCGCCACTTTTACCCCCACTTCAAGCACTGGTTTGTGGTCAATATGAATATCAACATATAGACCATATACTGTAGATCAGGACATTGTATGGACAGGACATGCTATTACAGGCCATTACCTGCAGATGTCAACAGACAAAAATAATAGCATGTGAATGCCTGATGCCTGCTAGTGGTTTATTATTTAATTTTATTAAGATTTTAATGTCATGTTTTACACACTTTGGTTATATTCATGGCAGGACAGGTAATTACTGGATGGTAATTACAAGCTTTATCAGTTCAGGTTTTAATGTTAAACACAGTCACAGACAATTTTTTTATCTCCAATTCACCTTGCTTGCATGTCTTTGGACTGTGGGAGGAATGTTTTCCTGGATTGTGCATTAAATAATGAAAATGATGTTCTGCTGTAGAAAACCCTACCTGTACGTATTTGCCTATGATCTTCATGATCTCCAGGTTGAACTGCTTCACAGGTGCTGCTGACAGGTCTATATGACTCAGCAGGCTGTAGATGATCAGCAGCAGAGACTGTTGCATGCTGGGCAGGCCCTTCTCTAGTAACTAAAGTGCATGAAGAGAAAACAGAACTGTTTATAACTGTATCCGGCAAACGCTAAAAGCTTCCTATAAATCTACACGTTAGCGTAAGCCTAACCTCAGCTAGGTACGTGACCAGGTTGAAGGTGATGTCAGCAAAGGCATCGTGGAGGTAGCGGCAGACCACGTTGATCCAGTTGGTGCTGTCCCGTGAGTAGCTGTGTGTGGAGTACAGGCTCAACATGTGCGCCAGGTTGGCCAGCGTGGCCGACTTTTCCTCGGCGCACACCTTAGCGATGCGGTCGGCCGTCTCCTTGCAGAACGCTGTGGGACTGTCAAAGTGCTGGATCAGATGAGGCAGCAGACACAGGATGTTCAGGGGGAAACCTGAAGTAAAGAATGTAGAGTGGACAAAGATGCCTAATCAGAAAATATACGTTTAGAGCAGGTATTATAAAAATAAATCATTGATATCTGACACCATTGAGTCAGTTGCCAGAAATGGGCGAGGTCTACAAAGACTTGCACAGGATTTTTCCTTCTTTATCTCCCAATCTAGTAATTTCCAATTTCCAACTGTGAATCCGCTGCCACTTGCACACTCCCCGATCTGATCAAGGAGAGTTCGCTCACCACACACCCTCTCTGACAGAGGTCTAATCTGCGGCCACTTCTAATCACCTGCCAGTGTTGAGTTCCCACACAAAGCCATATCACATACGGAGAGCCACGCTAAGCTCCATGTGACTACCCCTGACTTGCGCAGGAGACTGGACCAGTCCGGTAAATTGCATATCACAGTGACAGTGGGAAGAGACTATGCCTAACATTTCCTTCCTTTTTTTTAATTTATTTTTTGAATTTTCTATTTTTCCCACTTTTTTCCCCCCTAATCTAGTCGTGTCCAATTACCCTGATTGCGTCCTCTATACTGATTCGACCCTTCACCGCTGACTGAGGACGCCTCTCAACCGACATACGCCCCCTCCGGCACGTACAGTCAGTACAGACTGCATTTTTCACCTGCACGTGTCGAGTTCATACACTTGACGATTGTGTATGGAGGGCCACACCCCCATCAGCATTATTCCTCAGACCTGTGCAGGTGCCATCATTCACACCAGTTATGAGGACCAGACTTTCTTAGCCTATAACCCTGAACAACATCCAATCGTTGTTCATGCTGCCGCCCAGCCCAGCCGGAAAGGCAGAGCTGAGATTCGATACGATGTATTCGAAACCTCAATTCTGGTGCGCTAGCGTACTTTACCGCTGCGCCACCTGAACGGCTCCGACCTTTCCTTCTTTAAACACAGCCAATTGTGTGCATTGCTGAGATTTAAACTTGTATGTTCAAGCACTTCGCAGTGATGTGCTAGCAAGTTAGACTTCTGCATCACCTAAGTGTCATACTGAACCTTGACCTAACCCTAAAAAAAACTTTTTGGGATAAATTGGAAAGTCAAATGAGGGGCAAGTTATCCCATCTAACATCAATGTATGAAGGAGTCAACTACATATAAATACATAATACTAATGCTAATGGCTTTGCAACATAAGACTTTTTATCTAATAAACTTATGGTCAGGTGTCCACAAACTGGCCATATAGTTTAGTACAAGCCAGAATTTAAAATGTCCTACACAAATGAAAGCTGTTTGTTTTGTGCTCTGACCTGCCACCTGTGAAGGGTCTACGAGCGCGTGTCGACACACACTGATGAGCTTGCTCAGCAGGTGGATGGTGAGCTCCTGCGTGGCAGCTGAGGTGAAGCCCTTAAGGAAGAGCTGCAGGAGGCCGGGGAAGTTGTACCACCGCAGCTTGGCCTGTACGCGCTCCAGTCGCTCCCTGCTCTCCGCTTTGTCCAGAGGCAGGTGGGCCAGCAGGCGGTTCAGCAGGCGCAGCGCCAACAGGTACTCGAACTCGTAGTCCGACTCCAGCAATGACGCTGAAATCCAGAACAGCGTCGCCAGCAAATTTGTGGGGTCTGCCGGTGGACCCGTCTCTCCTGCACCCGCTCCTCCTCCTCCGCCTTCTTCCCCTCCCCCTCCATCCGGCACGCCGCCTTCGCACAAGGAGGACAGGCTACGTGCGCGTAACAGATTGCCGTGGTTGGCTACAGAACGGTCACCAATGTCCAGGGTGTTGCTCCGTCGCCGGTCGCCCCTGCGCTCACCCATGTGGCTGGCACGAAGAGAGTTGCTGCGGCCGTGACTGTAGTGCACGTGCAACAGGCCACCGCCACTGCTTAGGTTAAGCTGGCCTGTGCTCTTTCTGTTGATGGCAAACTTGGTACCCAACAAGGGATCATGGCATGATGCTCTGCAAAAAAAATAGTTTTGTCAGACTTTCAGTGCTATAACAAATATTTGCCCCCTTTCTGATCATTAGTAAAATGTAATTTATACTATAAAATGTAAAAAACAAACTGTGTAAACACCCTACATCATTTCTTCTATTAAGAAAAAAAGATTCCTCCAAACTCAGAGAACTTGACACCGTTTCTGGACTTGGTTAACATAAGGCTTCTTTTTTACACAGTAAAGTTTTAAATGGCATTTGTGCATGTAACTCTGTATTGTAGTGCTTGACAAAGGTTTACCAATGTAACCTCTCACCCATGTGGTTATATCAGCTATTGTTGAGTGGTGGTTCTTGATGCAGTGGTGTCTGAGGGATGGAAGATCACGGGCGGTCAGCTTAAGCTTGCGCCCTTGGCCTTTACATACTGAAATTCCTCTAGATTCCTTAAATCATTTTATGATATTATGCACTGTAGAGGGAGAAATATGCAAATGCCTTCCAATCTTTCTTTAAAAGAAAATTGCTTTAAACATTTCAACAAATTTCTTGACAAACTGGAGATCCTCCTCAACAATTCAGCCTTTCATGAAAACTGCTTTTGTTCTCATAATTAGAATCACCTGTTGACATCACCTGTCATCACATTATTATTTTTTTAACCTAATATTAGCCCTACATTACCCCATTCCGATATTATTTAAGGCCTGAAATGCAGGAATGGCTGTATATTAACAAAAAAAAAATCTTGGGTTCAATCAAAGTTAAAGTAAGAAACACTGCCTTTTTTATTTGAATTGTTCATACTGTCTCATTTATATAAACACACACTTGCCTATATCAGAAATTGCAGACTTACAGACTGCTGTGTGTGTGTGCGTGTAGACCAAAATGTGACTTACTGTGATAGTGCTGTGAGCAAGTCATAGTTCTTCATGGTATCAGCCAAAGTATCTATACCAGCCTCCAAAGTCAGAAGTAATTCAATTACAAAGCCCTGGAAGACAGGAAGCAGATAAGGAAAGATGAGTAAATGAAGATGGAACTAAAGCACTGTGGCTGGATGGAACTGCTCTAATGATCAGTCAGTAATTAGCTAATCAAGTTTCCAAAAACGTCAGTACCTAAAAGGTTTTAGCATTCAATAAAGGGTTTGTAGCTTAGTATGTTTACTTTTTATATATTCATTTCTTTTTCTAGTCAGCTGCTTCAGTATTTAGGGGTCACCACAGCTTATCATGCTGGTGTGCATATTTGATTTAGCACTGAGAGCACACTGACAAGTGGACCTCCCAATGGCTAGGCTGTTCAGCCATCCTCCTCCTCTTAGACACAGCCATTTATTTCTGTGTACGTAGACAACATATCGGATGATAGCAGTGAGTTAGCATGACTGCACTAACCGAGCACAGATACGTGGCAAATATTATGTTGCAATGGTCTACAGTGTAAAATATGTATTACAATATGTATGTTCACTTATTTTCAGGTAATTATTAATATAATTATTGTCTGCAATTCAGCAGTAATTCGATTATCAAAGTGTTCACACAAACAGCTCTGATATCTTTAACTGGAGGTCATGGTACTGGTGTTACCTGAGCCTCCTCTCCAGGGTCGCCCACAGTCTCCACTAGTCGAGAAAGCACATCTGAGAGCGTGGAGGCAGTGAGCGGTTGTTTCAAAGCCCTGAAGATCTGGAAAGAGCGGCCGGCGTAGTGCCGAGAGGAACACGACAGAGCCGTCTGGAGGGCCACCTCACTCAACAGCTGCTCCAACTGGAATCCTGATCATACGCACACAAAAATACACAGTTATCAGAACATTGTTATACTAAATATAGAAAACCGCTAACAGTAAGCAGAGAAAAAAGCGCCAGCTTACCTGACTGCGTCTGCTTGAAGACAGCGATGACGTGGCGCAGGAAGACGCTAAGCTGCTCGGCACTTTTGATGTTGGTGTTTTTGGGAGACATGTCCTCATGATTCCAGAGCGGGCCACGCTTCCTGTAAGGCAGCCGATCATATTAGACAGTGAGTAAGGAGAGAACTGGAACTCATTGGAGCACATCAAACGATAGGTAGAGAAAGCACACTACATGTAAAATATTAAATTCTGGGAATGCACTCTGCACACAAACACAAAGAACTGAAGACACACCCGTGCAGAGTAACAATACCCTTTCCAGTCAGACATGGCTGTGAACATAAAATAACACATAAAGCCTGAGGACCAACAAATCTGCATTCTAAAGAGAAAACAGTAGTAATACTGTGTACTAGCACTAGCCACTTACACACGCAGGGATGACGTCAACAATGACACATGTACAAGTTAAAAACTAAGCTTGGGACAGACACTCACCTGGAACTTATAAACTCAATCAGGTTTTTAATTTTTTCGTCTTGTTCGGCAGACAGGTCCACCTCGTTGAGCAGCGCATGGGGGAGGTGGGGCAGAGCCGTGCCACCCAAACTGATGCTGGAGGAAGTGGAGCAAGAACTCAGACCAGAGTCTGTCATAGGGGAAGGCTGGTATTCTGGAACCAACTCTGATACACCTAAAAGCAAAATGTATGAAAATTGTTATTGCTATTATTTTTATTACTATTATTATTATACAGTAAAAAAGTATTTTTTTTATCATTTTGGTTCTGCAGACAGCCTGTTATTTTATAATTTTATCTCTAGCAAGAAATGAATACTTATAATTATACACTTGACATTCTGCCACCTACTATTTTCACACTCATGAAAACTAAATACTGCAAATTAACAGTATTCTCAATTAATATTTATAGTTTTTGACCTAATATTTGTAATATTTATATATTATTAGTATTCCTCTCCCCAAAAGATGTATTAAAATGTTATATTTAAGTTTCATGTGTTTTTCAGTCATTTTATTTTCATACCATATGTGAGGATTCCACCCACAGGAATCCTGCCACTAGTGCTGCTAGTATCGATCCCCCTACACTGGCCGCAGAGGGCCAGGACTGTCAATTTTATACCTGCCTGTGGTGGAATCTTAGCATCCATCACAATCCATTAGCAAACAATTCAACCCAACAGCACAGGGTGCAAATGTACAGCGTCAATGAATTCAACATATTCCCTAAAGGGTAAAGCCAATCATGCCTGTGTTGGTGCCCAGTCAGGTCGATAGCACCTTCTGGAAATCAAAGTTGAGAGTTCGAGATCTCAGCAGAGGTGGGCTAATGCATTTGGCCACCGAGCTGCCTGAGCAACCTTTCTTTAGTATTTGTTAATCATTTTAATGCTAAATATAAACACTATCAGACTCACTATCAAACTGCCACTTATACACAATGGAATAACTCTTGGAAAACAATTAAATTACAAAATGTTAGCTAAGCTCATCAATTCCACAGTCAATTCTGTGTGTTTTTACTGTATTTCATGTTGTAATGTTTGGTCATTTTGTATGTTTTGGTGTTTATGTTTGTTCTGTGTTTCTTTTTGTGCTTTTTGTGCTGCAGAACAGGAACCTGCTGTAAACCAGTTTTTAACTGAGTCAGGCCAGTTTAAATGTGGCATATTTTGATGTTGCTTTAAATTCTCCTGTATAAATAAATAAATAAAGAAATAAATAAAGAAAGAAATAAATTCTTCCTGCAGCTAACTCCAGTATTTAGGGGTCACAACAGAGGATCTGGTCTGCATACCTGATCTGGCACAGTTTTCACTTTGCATGCTCTTTTTGACGTAGCCCTTTCTATTTTCTACATTTACATTTTCATTTTCGGCATTTAGCAGACGCTTTTATCCAAAGCGACTTACAGTAACTGTGGCAGTATACAGTCTGAGCAATTGAGGGTTAAGGGTCTTGCTCAGGGGCCCAACAGTGGCAACCTGGCAGTGGTGGGGCTTGAACCGGCAACCTTTCGTTACTAGTCCAGTAGATTTTTTATCCACGCTTGTGATCGACTTTGAGAGTGCATTGACATGTGCACATCCCAATGGCTAAGCTGTTCATCCATGATACCCATGATTGAACTCTGGATCTCAGTGGTAGTGGCCTAGCGCAATTTTACGGCTGTGCCACTTATTACATTTCATTAACAGAAAAACCTCAAACCTGTGCTTTTAAATAGAACATAAGACAAATGGCAGGTGTACAGACCTGTGAGGTTTAACTCCTGAGGTGTGGGTTTTATAGTCAGGACCCTGGGCTCATGGAACTCCCGGTTGCGCAGCAGGACAGAGGCCAGTGACTGAACTCTGTTGTTGGTTCCCTGAACGACCAGCAGGTGGAGTAGCAGACGCTTGCAGTGCTCATAGACCTCTGGGTGCTGGTGGTCTAACCCTGCAGAGAACAACACACACCACCACACATCAGCGTCAGAGCAAACAACGCAGGTATTGTGTTATAGGTGAAACACTCCAGTGCATTACATTAACTCTGTATGAAAATGGTTTACCTATGAAGATGGCATGCAGTAGAAGATGCAGGTAGGCGCCCCACTCAATTTTGACTCCGTGATCCACAATGAGATCAGTGAGCAGGATCACAGCAATATTACACCTGTAGAATGATCAGAAAAAAATCCTTTTAGGGTGTTTTGGCACACGCAGGTACACATTTACGAAGTATTTAACCATGTGCATATTAATGTCAATGTCAAACAGAATATAACGATACACTGTTAAGTCACATTATTATGACCACTTCCTACTTTCGATGGCTGTGGCAGCATTATGGTCTGGGAAATGTTTTTGGGGCATTCTCTGGGCTCATGCATCCATGTGGAATGCATTCTCACGACGGTTACTCTGGATATTAGCTGGTGGTCATAATAATGTGTATAACACACAGCTGTTTAATATAACATTTAGAAGGCAAACTCCAAAAAAGGAAGAATACACTCGACTCTAAGTATTTCTTTGTTGCTAGTGCTGGCACCCTGACCCGACAGTTGATGCTGCAGCGCCAATGAAGAGATATCCGACCTGGCTTTCACTCCCTTGTACACACCCTTACTGCTTGTGTACAACACTCAACCAAGCTAACAGTCTTCTGTCTTACCACACACCCAAAAGTGCTTCTTTTGATTCAGATTAGGTGACTGGGAAGGTTATTGAAGTGCAATAAACTGTCATATTTATAAAACCAGATAAGGGGATGCACATAAGGGAATGCACTTTATTAGATAGGCTGTGGCATTAAAATAGTGCTTGACTGGTATTAACTGGTATTACTGCAAACTACCACTAACTGAATAAACTCTAAAGACTATTGCATGTGTAAATTCTAGTAGATCAGTTTTGACTTATTGCAACTAGCCTGTCTGGCACAAAAACCACACCATAGTATTCAGATCACATTTTCCCTTTCAAGTTCTTAATCTGCATCTGTTTAAATGTGGGCACTGTGCTGCTGTAACATGAGTAGCAGCTTGAATAATTACATGAAAGGTATAGAAGTGTTCACCTTCACCAGTAGATTGTAGGTATAAATGTAGGTTACCTGTGAAGGCAGACTCCAGGTGCAGTGGTTTCTGGTAAATAGTCAACCAGCGGAGACCAGCAGCCCCCTGTAGGTGGGAAGGGGAGCGGCTCAGGTCGGTTATGATCCATGACTTTTAAACGCCAGTTAGCATAAACAGGCATAGAGTCACCTGGGGGAAAAAAGGAAACAAAAGGAGTGTGTTTAAGTCTAAAGTCAAGGTCTATACACATTAAAACCAATGCAATTTCATGACTCAAAACGAGATTTTTTTAAACCAAATTTCTATTATATTAAGTATTTAAAATATTTTTGAATGTGCATCTAATATTACTGCTAAACAACAAAACCTACGCTTTTACTTATATAGCAGTAAGAACACTTAATATTATTAGTTAATGGCAGAAAGATACCTTTATTAAAAGCAATTAAATTGCATATCAACTTCTAAAAACGTACACTAGAACATAGATTAACAGCTAAATAGTTTCTGTTTGCAATAAGGGCGCAATTAATATTTATCCATATTACATTCCTTTTTATTACTGTTCTATTTACACAATTTTTTCCCCTAATCTATATATTCATTATACAGTTACATCCCTACTCAGCTGGCTAATAGGAGGGCTGAGATTCAAACTGGAGACAATCCAAAGATCTCTGACTTAAAGATGACACCAGAAGGAGTTATTCTGGGTATAATTTAATGATTTATTCCAAAATAAGGAAAAAGAAACATCCAGGTGGAATGTTGGAAACCAAATCATTTTTTTATATAAATAATTTAAATAAATAATTTTATATGAATAAATACTATAACAGATAAAAGAACATTTGTCGTTTCTTCTTTGAATTAAATTTTGGTTGTGGTTGTAGATCTAAGGATGTTTTTTTGCTAACCCTGTTGGACTTAATGCTTGTCAAGAAATAGGCTTCTTTCATTTTTTTTTATGTTGAACTGTTGATTCTTTTTTATGTTGAACTGTACAGTTTTCACTTTTTTGCATTCGTTATGGCATTTAACAGTCGCTTGTGTCCAAAGTGATTTACATCTGTAGCTGAATACAAGTCATAAATACAATCTAAGCAATTGAGGCATTAAGGCATTGATCAAGTGACCAACAGTGGCAACCTAACAGTGATGAGGCCTGAACCAGCAACATTCCAATTACTAGTTTAGTACCTTAACTGCTGTGCTAGTACTACCTTAGATGATCAGATTTCCAAATAATAATATATTACTGTTTACGCATAAAATAAGTTTCAAAACTCCAGCATGCGTAACCATTTCATGACGTTTTCAAAAGTTTTGAAAACTAGTCAAGTCAAGCTACATCAATGAGTTAAAGAGGTGAGGAGCAATCTTCCAATCTTCTTTGCTAACTTTAGCTTTAGAGTAAAGCTCTTCGATAAGAATCTATAGGGACTCACTTTTTTCTTCTTCATAAGATCCTCCAGAACTGCTGCTGTAACGAGACTCCAGACGGTGGTGCTGTCTGTTCAGATTGCTATTGAGCCCACCGTAGATATCCAAATGTGAATAACTGCACATGCACACACACACAGGCAACATTATCACCAAAAGCAGGACAGAAACAGTGAATGTTTAAATGCATCAGTGACTAACTGTGATAAAAAAAGCAACTGGGATTAATAATCACTAAACTTGTTTGCATATGTGAAATAAAATGTATAATATTGTGTGCCTACTTGTCGTCCATGTTGGGGTCTTTGAGCTTGTTGTCCTGATGGCCATCAGGTCCAGGAACCATAGTGTTGCTGCTGGATGCAGTGCCTGTTAGCAGAGATAAAATAATAATAATATCAGTTCAAAACAACAACAACAACAATAAACCCCATTCTGGTTAGAAGTGATCGTGATGCTTACCTGTGACAGAGGGGATTTTGTAGGAGGAAGTAATGCGGTAATAGGGTGGGTTATCCATGTGAGTTACAGCTGAGCTGACAGGATCAGTTAGCTCCAGCTCACTCATCAGCACCTCCAGCAGCTGCATAGTTTTGTCCCTGCCCAGGTAAACCACCACCCGCTTTATCTGCACAAGCAAATTTTACAGTATGTTAGAATAGTAAGACATGACAGGTTTAACAGCAAACTGACACTATCCTAGTTTAGCTGTATAGTCATGCTAAATGTGCCATCATGTAATGACTAGTGAAGAGTCAAACAGTGCACTCTCAGGTGGTGCAGCAGTCTTTTACGCTAAGCCTACCCCTGCTGAGACCAGGTTGGGGTGTTAACGGTGATACCGGCTTGTCAGGCACACTAGAGCAGGGTTTTTCTAACTTTTTCAAGCGACCCACATTTTGTCCATGATTTTGTATGCAACTCAGGCAACACAAACAATGCATCTTATTCTCCGCACTCTGCTCAGCACAATCTGGTCCCACTGTGGTTTACAAGATGAAGCTTAAATTTTTTTTTTTTTAAATAAACAAATGCAATCATTTTAAATTGCGTCTATTATTTATAATAATTATAATTACATATAATTATAATAAATTGTAATTATAATTTTTTGCATTTAATTGTAATTAAGTTTCTATTTTTTTACATTTTAAAACATTTCTTTTATATACTGTATATATAAATATAAGTACATATAAATATAAGTATATATATATATATATATTTATTCATTTATTTATTTATTTATGTTGTATATGTGTAATATATTGTATAATTACTAACGTGGCCGAGCAAGTACAAGTACAAAAGCATTTCACTGCCAGTTGTGCTGTGTATGAGATGTATGTGACAAATCAACTTTGATTTAATTGATTTGATTTCAAATAAATATATAAATCACTCACGTAAGGCACAAGACTCGGCTCACTGTTGACTCCTGACATGCTGATAAGGAAGTGCAGAATGATCTTGAGATTTTTGGGACAGCTATCCGCCAGAGTGGTCCATACGTTCTCAATCTCAGACCAGGCAAACTCATCCCCATACTGCAAACAGGCAGACATGATGGTGTTATAATACACACTTACACCAATCAGGCATAACATTATGATCACCTTCCTAATAGTGTTGGTCCCCCTTTTGCTGCCCCATACGCAACAAACTGTGATGCACTGTGTATTCTTACACCTTTCTATCAGAACCAGCATTAACTTCTTCAGCAATTTGAGCTACAGTAGCTCGTCTGTTGGATCGGACCACACGGGCCAGCCTTTGATCCCCACGTGCATCAGTGAGCCTTGGCCGCCCATGACCCTGTCACCAGTTTACCACTGTTCCTTCCTTGGACCACTTTTGATAGATACTGACCACTGCAGACCGGGAACACCCCACAAGAGCTGCAGTTTTGGAGATGCTCTGACCCAGTCGTCTAGCCATCACAATTTGGCCCTTGTCAAACTCGCTCAAATCCTTACACTTGCCCATTTTTACTGCTTCTAACATCAACTTTGATGTTCACTTGCTGCCTAATATATCCCACCCACTAACAGGTGCCGTGATGAAAAGATAATCAGTGTTATTCACTTCACCTGTCAGTGCTCATAATATTATGCCTGGTCGGAGACCAGAAAGTAACGGGACACATGCAGCACTTACATATCTAGTGCTTTATAATAAACATTGTTTTGCGTCCTACAAAAAGATGCAAAACACCAAAAAATTGCTTACATATTTATGGAATATGCCCATATAACCTTGTGCACTTACTACATACTGGACATATACTAAAATAATTGTTAGCTGCAAGCTTAAACACACTGAATAAAGGGGTCCGGACAGAACACCAAAAAAGATAATTTTTTACAAAGATCAAGAATTCATGCTTAAGTTATTTTCTACCAATGTCGTTTAAAATCTATTCACTTGCATGAAATTCCTATTTTGGTCCACTAGGTGGCGACGTACGCACGATACATAGAGACAGGCGGCTTTCACATAAGCAATAAGAAATCTCTGGCAATAAGATTAAAAACCATTAAAAGAATAAAGTGTGTTCGTAAAACTTTATTGTTTGGTTAATCTAAGGGTGAATTAAATCCTATTGAAAAGCTAAGAAGCCACAACAAGCATATCCAGGATGAGGACACTTGCTATCTTAAATGCAACCCAATGTCATGCTGGATTTAGGACTGAATGAAAAAGTTCAGTATTTATGAAACAGTAAAATCAGTTTCTCTTCACCATGTCTGTGCGTCACGTCTGTCCAATAAACAATTTGTCCTATTGGGGGCACTTTAACAAGGTCAAATTGAGTCAATCTTCAGTCAAACTGAGCGCAGCGGCAAGCAGTAAAAACTGAGCATCATAGTGGTAAATCTGCATGGTAAATGCAGCACAGGGGCAGGTAATGTAATATAAGTGCTGACACTGTATTTAAACAAACTGTATGTCATTTAAGATGTTTGCAAACTAAAGATCTCCAATAAAACAAAAACTATTCATGGACTATACTTTAGTGTTGTTCTGTAAAGCTTTAGAAATTATTGTACCAGCATCTGCACTGCCTGACTGAACAGAAAAACAATGGCACAGCCGGCGCTAAAGTGGTTTTGCCACGTCGTATGTGAATGCAGATTCACGGTCACAAAAACTCAGACTTAACACACAGTAAACAATCCACTCCAGTGTAGCTCATGCCTTGCTTACTAAGAAAAACTGTCTCTTTTTGGGAAGTGCAGCTGTTCTATATGAAACAAACTTTTAATTTCATTACACAAGTATAGAGTATTAAACTTCTCTTTAAAACTTTCTACTGCATAATATTTCCACAACAGTGGTGCTACATAGTGTGCTTGTACCTTAGCCGTCATAAACATGAGGTTGTTGAGGATCATGGTGGTTGCTTGTGGAGATCCCCAACCCTCTCCTCGAAGCCAGCGGCGACTGTTCATCATTATGATCTCCTGGTCACGTGCGCTCTCCTCCTCCTCGGTTTCCTCCTGCCGCCTCAAGAGAGGCTTAAAGTCCACCAACTCCACGTTATTCATCCAGGGCAGCAGGTAGTGCAACATCACCTGCCTACCACCAGGGTGCGCTGTCTGGATCCTTTGACTCACCTCTGCATTATTAGATTAAAAAAAAAACCTGTTACTGTGAGTTTTTGTTGAAAAAATAGTCCACATTGCACATTTTCTGTGGTTGTGTGTGTTTACCTGAAAAGATGGGCAGGGTGAGCTCAGGGTAGGTGCGTGCCAGCTCTTCACTGAGCTGATAGTAGGAGACTGAGTAGAGGTGGGGCAACGGAGAAGGTGGAGCCAAGATCCCGTCAGCGCGCTGGATTTCCAGTTTTTGGGCATAGCGGAATAGTTTCGGCTCTAGTATCTAAGACACATGCAAACACCATCCACAGTCAAAATTCTTGTTTGTAGGGATGATGATGAATAACTGATTAACTGCTTTTTTTTTTTTTTTTTTTTTTAAGGTCCACACCCAACCCTTAGTCCTTTAAATCGGACATGTATTCATGTAGACTTGTATGTGCATTTACCTGAAGTAGTTGCATGGCCACCTCGTATATATCTCTAGAAGAATCTGCAGCCTTAAACAAGATCAGGTTCAGCAGCACCACCGTGTCAAACTGATAATCCCTGCAACAAACAAAACACTGTTAGCCCACCACCACTATGGAGAGTTCTCAAATTATTGCCCGTGTCTGAGGGGGAGGAAGTTGGACAGGGAAGTCTCCTCATTTTCTCTGTGGTCCCGGCACTGGGACAAGTAGGGAGGAACACGAGACACAGCATGAGTCTCTGTATGCAGTATGGTTCTCAGTGTGAATTCAATGTGTAAACAAAGTGGCTGGTGTAAAGAACTGGCCTGCAATGTGACACACGTCGTACGTGGCAGGTGCATGCATACAGTCATGAAAGAATGCTTCAGTACTTTCAGTCAAATGAGATGATTTCTACCACACCTAACTCCTTTTCTCATTTCAATTTTATGTTTTTACCAAGGGCGATCAGATGGTGCAACGTAAAGTGTTAAGTATGCTTGACCACTACTGCTGACATTACAGTGAAACAGTAAAATCTTACATCACTATTACAATAGCCCTCACTCTTCTGGCAAGGCTTGCCACAAAATGTTGGAGTGTGTCTACTGGTATTTGTGTCACCATTGGACGAGAAGGCCTGGCTTGTGTTTGATGTTTTAATGAAGTTGAGGTCAGGGATTTGTGTAAGCTACTAAGCTACTAAAGTTCCACCATATAAATATATAATTTATAGACCTTGCTTTGTGCACAATGGGACAGTAACTCGAAAGCAGGAAAACTCCCTCCCCAAACTGGTGCCACGAATTTCAAAGCATATCAATAATTTTATAAAAGTGATTACATACATCTGTTGGCAATTTCTGTGGCTAAAACACCTAAAAACAATTATTAGAAAGGAGTTTTTGAACTTCTTCTAGTAGGCACTAGGCATTTGCTGAGCTGATTATAAAAGCATTGGACTCATGCACGTAGAAGAAGCGTTACCTGTTGTGAAAGACATTGGCGATGGCTCGGAAACAGCCAGTAGCCACCCTGCGAGAGCCTGTGTAACAGCGGTCCACTGCCCAGAACATCAGATTATTCTGGTCCGGGTTGAGCTCTAACAGAAGCATCACTGCTTCACAGCCCAGCTGGTGAACCTACACACAAACATACACAAAAACATCAAATTATAACAGTAGGGCTGTCGCGCTAACCGCAATTTTGAAATATCGCGGTATAGACCAGCCAACCGCAGGGCATGCCAAGCAACCGCAACACCGCGATATTCACGTTTTTTCTTTCTTTCTTCTCTTTTTTTTTTTTATTGTTGCAGGGTCCATCTTGTTTTATACGCTTACATTTGTGCGTAATAAATGTTAAATAAATTCATAATGAAAATGAGCTAAGAGCGACATTTTCCCGCAACCTGTTCTCATGCGTTGCTGCTGAGTGTCAGGCTTTGTGTTTTAAAATGTAAACAATCGCAACAGGAATTATAGGCAAGTTTATTAATGATCAAATTGAGTTCACACTCAATAAATACTTGTAATTTAGACGACATTTAAACAGCCTTGGCGAACTAAAACACTTAATGAAGGTTAATATGGCATTGCAGCCTGCAGATTCTCTCTTGCTGGCTTGCTGGAATTATTTAAATGCATTTTTCGTTGAATAAAAATGTATTGAAACGAATAATAACTTGAAATGTAGTATATATTGTTATATTAATTATACCTACTAAATAGATGGTTAATAGTGGCACGATAACCAGGCTAGATTTCCTCTGATATCTAAAGTCGCATGCAGGTACAGTACATCTACAGTGTATTAATGCAACGAGCACCATCAGAGAGGGTTTTAGTGCCGAGGGGAACATCACTACCCCACTCAGATCCTCTCTAAACCACATCAGGTGAACATGTTGGTTCGTCTAGCGTGCATGATAACGCAGGTTTAAACTCTTACAGACTTTATTCTTTATTCTATTTTTTACCATATTTTGATTAGATGTGCATTTAAAATATTTAGCCTAAACCCCTTTTTTTTTGTTTCACAGTGTATATCTAGCCTAGGCTAGAAGCTTAATTTAAACCTTTTTTTAATAGAGAAAAGACGCGCATCCCTGCTCTGCTCTGTATTTAACAATAAACACGCATTTCATTGGTCTTAAAGCTGTCTCATCTTTGTCATTATAAAGCAATAATATATCAAATCATAGCCTAACAATAAAGCTTGTTTATATAGCTCTAAAATCCAGATAAATTAAGTAATAAAAAAAAAAAAAATGGCGATATAACCGCATACCGCGATATTGAGACAGGCTGAATACCGCAAGGGGAAATTCTGTCACCGCGACAGCCCTATATAACAGCATGCTCAGGTTATATAGAATATTTTTCTGTGTTTGTGGCATTCGCATCATTCTCGCACTGGCTGAGGAGAGCTGAGACTATTACGTCTGAAACAGATGCAGTGGTAGCCATATGTTTTTACCTAACAGAGAGCCATAGCACGTAAGGAGAGCCATGCTATGCCCTCTGCAGATCATCCGTCACTTGTGCAGGCACCTCAACCAGAAGGCAGAGGGTGCAACTGTACACCAGCAATGAAACACTGTCGACCTTCCTCCCTCAGGCACTGCCAAATATGTCCCGGTTGAATGAAAACTTGAGTGCTGGATGTCTCACTGGTAGTGTTATTACACTCTAATTTCTCTAAATTTTAAGAGACAGTGTTTGGTTACCTTGCGGTCCTGTGAGTCCAGGATGTTGTCAAGCCATTTGTACAGGTATCCATCAGACGAAAGACCAACGTTATCAGCAACCGGACCACAACACAGCACAGCTGACATAGCCTGCAGATACAGAATAAAGAATTAATCAAAATCATTATTATTTTTACCTTTTGTCTTCCAAATCTAGCTGTATCCAATTCCTCCCGAATGCAACCCTTCTCCAGCTGCTGCAGTCCCCCACCCCGATCAAGAAGCACAGTCCGACACGCGCACAGCCACCGACCCCTTCTGTATTTCAAAGGTGCTCTACTGGACTCAGATCTGGTGAAGGGGGAGGCTATTGAAGTTATAGAAGTAGCCGATCTAAGATGAATAAACTGTCTATAAAAGGATGCAGAGAGTCTGCAACAATATTCTATAGGCTAAGTCGTTTTTTCAATGCTTTTTGGGTATTAAATGGCTTAATGGAAGCTAAGAAAATGCATGTGTGTGTGTTCTTACTTTGAGAGCGCAGTACTGGTGTCTGTTAATCTGCATGTTCCGGTCACTGTAACGATCTAGAGGAGTAAACATGATGCTGAAGGGTCCGGCCCAGTGACTGAACAGCATGAACAGACTGTGTCTCAGGGACTGCTGTGGAAAAATACTTCTTCTCTGGTGCACTGCAAAACAAATGACAGAATCAAATAATTACAGGTAGGCATTGACTCGCAGCTAAAGTTGTAGTTAAATGCTCGCTGTTGACTATTTTATAGTATACATTCTATCTGCCAAATTGCTCTGGCCATGATTTTTATATTTGTGTTCCTTTTCTACACCTAAACCTTAAGCAATGTGATAATCAATACATCAATATACAATAACAATACATCGATACATGATAATCAATATAATCAAGTCGGTTAACAGTTTAAAAGCATTTAGCAAAATTTGCATCCCTAGACCGACATCTCAAACTGAACACGTGTCAGAGGGGGAATGTGTTAGTCAGAGCTCTCTTCGATCAGGAGTGGAGGTTAGCAGCAGTAGTGAGGAAGCAAAATGCAATCAGGTAATTGGATACGACTAGATTGGAAAAAAATTAAGGATAAATCTCTATTCTATTGCATTAATTCCGATCAAGTGGTCTCTAACTTCTGGCTGGATAGGGTTTCTCCAGAGTATCCTGTCTTCTGTTTAGGATGTCAAGCTTCTTAATGGCTTGTTCATTGTTCCTCTAAGTGTATATGTTTGTCTGGTTGCTGCCTGTCCTCTACCTCTGTTATCTTTCAGCTCTTCCAAGCATAACTGTATTTTCCTATTCTGACTTATAGACCCTTTATGTTGGGCACTTGTGGCGAAATGGTAAGCCTGAGCTCCAGGGGTTTAAATTCCAGGCTGGGCTCACAAATAAAGAAGGTGCATGCCATTACGTGTACGTGCCATTTCAGGGGGTTTCACATAGTGCCGGTCCCAAGTCAGATAAACAGAAGGGTATTGTTATTTTATAAACCCATGATAAATATATATTATTGTATTGTTTCATGTTATACAGCTAAAGAAGTTCTGGGTCTTAAAATCCCGTTAGGTAAAAGGTAGAGAACCACTGGAACAAAATGAGCATTTGGATGACTTTTGAGTCTCTGTGTGTACTGGCACTTGTAGCCTAGTAGTTAAGGTACTAAACAAGTAAGCATTGCTGGTTCAAACCCCACCACTGCCAGGTTGCCACTGTTGGGCCCTTGAGCAAGGGCTTTAACACTGAATTGCTTAGACTGTATAATGTAAGTCGCTTTGGATAAAAGCATCGGCTAAATGCCAAAAATGTAAATGTAATGTGTCTGTGAGCATACCTGGCACATTTTGAATGATACTGGCCACCAGAGCGCTGAAGTGGGAGCGGATGTCTCTGAGTGTATCGGAGTCTTTGTCGTTCTCAGCTTCCAGCAGCTGGCGTGTCAAATCGACATACTCTAACAGGGTGCTGTTCAGAGAATGGCTCTCTCCATCCAGCCCCCCACTCCCACTAAATACACACGAACACACACAGAAACATAAAGACAGTGGGTCACATCTTCAGAAAAGAGCGCAGTACAATCCAATATATACACAAATTTGATTTATATATATCACATGGATAAAAAATGTAACAATCTTCACTCTTTTGGAAGGGTTTTCACAAGATTTTGGAGTGTGTACCCATTCAGTCCAAATAGCTTTTGTGTGGTCAGGCAGTGATGTTGGGTGAGAAGGTCTGGCTTGCAATTTATGTTCCAGTTAATCCCCAAAATGTTTAAATTGGTTGATGTCAGAACTCACTTTGTGCACAGGGGCACACTTATGTTAAAACAGGAATAGACTTAAGCCCTGCAATGGACTGGCCCACTGAAGTGGCACACCTCGGAACACTAAGCAACAGTAGGTCTTCTAGTGGTGAGTACCACACACACCATAGCCTTCATGTCCTCTGGCATCAACAAGCTTTGGCCACCTAACAATCTGTCAGTAGTTTGTCGCTTGTTTCTCCTCTTGACCACTGTTGTGGTCATCTATCTACAGTCATTTGGCCCTTATCCTAGTCTCTTAGGTCTTTCTGCTTCATTCAACATGTGTACTATAAGTAAGTACCCTCAGTCTGACATGAAACATGTTGCTGACCGAGACATTTTACCAAGCAGGCCCGGTCATGCACGTTTTTGAAGACTGGTCCTAATATTTTATCTGATCAGTGTATTAAGGTTTGAGTGTAAAGAAAATAGAGAAGGAGATAGAGATGATGGACAGAAAGTATCTTACATTTGGCTGATTACTCCGGAATCAGCCAACAGCTCAAAGATCCGGACCAGCTGGACTCTGAGGATGTCACGCCGCCGCCGCCTCTTCATATTCTACATATGAAACAAAAGAGAAAAAAATCATCAGGAGGCCACAAATACAAAACCAATTTAAATGCAGCAAATGTATTTATTTATTTATTTATTCTATTTATTTACATTTATAGATGCTTTTATCCACAGCAGCTGACTATCTGAACACAGTGCAAGAAATTGAGATTTAAGAGCCTTGCTCTGGGACTCAACAGTGGCAACTTGGAGGTGGTGGGGCTTAAACCAGCCACCTTCTGATCACTAGTCCTGTACCTTACCCACTGAGCTACCACTGTCCTCCAAATGTATACTGAACATGACTAAAAGTAATGCCTTCAAGCTTTTGTTAAGTGCACTGACGGAGATAAAAGTCTGCTCACCTCTGGTCTTCTCTCCAGTGCCTCCTTAATGATGGGGTTTAGCTCCTCTAACAGCTCTCTGAAGGACACACAAAAGCAGTGTGTTAGTGACTAACATCATGCACAAAAAACAAACATGAACAGCTACCTGACAGATCTACTATGTGCAACCATGCGACTAAAGTTATTTCCTTACTGACCACACATATGTATACTCAGTACCCACTAGCTTGATTATTAGCAAAAATGTATTTGCAATCATCCAGTCACATTGTGTTTATAAAGCGAGTCATGTAATGAAATGTATTCACAGTAGAAACTGTCTGACACACCTGAAGGCGACGGGGTTGGTCCGGCCAAGCCCCAGGACGAGGGACTCGGTGATGTCCATGCTCTCAGAGCGCATCATTGGAACCACATGCTTGAACAGAGAAGAGGGGGACGGAACCCCAATGATCTGCATACATACATACACACACAAACATTACTCAACACTATTTCTGAATGAAAAATGTATTCAAAAATAATCTGTGGACAAGGTAACCAGACACCAGAAGTGTTTGTTTTTTTCACAAAATCTAGGGCTAATTTCCTGTCTTTTTTGCTAGTGGAAAAGAAAATTCAACTTTGAATACTGGCAAATCTTCTTGAATGAAGGGGGAAAGCTTTTTATTTATTGATGTAAATATATAAAATTGTAAAATAAAGCAGTGTTTCATCCCAGTTTAATTAGTATAAAACTAATGGTGTAACTTTTATACCATGTATAATGAGTTTACAAAATGAGACAAAGCCTGTCTGAATGTAAGCACACATGTAGATACAAGCCTTATTCATCATACAATTTGTATTAAATTTTTATACAATATTTTCATTAAAAGATATTTGAATGCATTTGTATTAGGACTGGGCGATATTTTGTAATCTAACCTAATTTGTATGAATTACTGCAATAAAAGTTAAAGTAAACAGCAAACACTCCAAAAGCTGCACAGAATTACTTAGTGGCTAACTTAGTACTACTGTAAAAACATAAGCTAGTGCTACTGAGATCGTTATGACTCTAACCTTCGAGTCGTAGCTGTATCCGCTGTCCGGGGTGGACGCCAGCGTCTCTGGTGGGGAGCAGCGGACAGAGCCTGGGGCTGAGGATGAGGATGTAGAGGACGGTGAAGATGTTGCAGAGCTGCAGCACAGAATCAAGTAGTTTCTCCACAAGCCCACATAGGAGTCAGTGCTACTGCTCATGCTGTTCATCTTCTTAGCATTGATCGGGCTACTGGAGAGGTAAAGAAGGCAGAGTTTAGTGCAAGACATGTTTTACCACACTCGATAAACATGCTAATTAATTAATTAAGTGGATGATGGCCCTCCAGAGCTAAAGATGTGCAGACGTGGTCTTGGTCTAGACAAACGTGGTGATGGGAGAGGAGAGCCGGGTTAACCGTTGTAAGGGACCGTTTAGGCGCTCGGGTGGTGTAGCCAACCACTGCTGAGGTCCAGCATTAAAATGTTTGGGTTCCCAAATTTTGGTATCACCTATGATTTGCTAAAGTGAAAGAAATATCATAAAGGTGTAACCAGATATATCAAGTGATATTTATTTTCAGGTTTGATTTTAAATAAATATAAGAACCTCTTAATTTATACTTAATCACACGTAATGTTTCTTGAGGAATAAAAAAATAAAAACTTAAATCTTTTACCGACAAAAGGATTCAGACTCTTTACTGAGGAACTTACTGAGGTATATCCTGTTTGTTTTGGTAATCCTTGAGATTAATGTTAATAAAAGCTTAGGTCCACCTTCTGCAATCTGTATTAACTGAATGTTGTTTTCCAAGGCACAAACCTGGATCTACAAGGACCCACAATTTATACTGCATAATTAGGATTGATACCCAATTATAAAGTCCAAGAATCTGTCTGTGGATCTAAGCAAACACACTGTGGTGAAGCATAGATCAGGACAAAGTGTTAAAACAATTTCTAAAGCTTTAAGTGGTCTCAAAAGTTTTGAAATGGAAAAAGCTTGGCACAACCTTGAACCTCACTAGAACTGGCATCCGGTGCTTTTCAGAAGCAGGGACAAGCAGACTGTTGAGAAGTAAGGGACGGAGGAATGCAGTCAAACAAAGGAACATCCTGTATGAACATTTAACAGGACAAGTGGCACATTTCTGAATATCCTCAAGTGGCCAAGCAGAGCCTAAACTTAAACCCAAACAAACATCTGTGGAGAGGGCTGAAAATGGCAGTTCACAGACAAAATCTGATGGAGCTTGAGAAGATCTGCTATCTGACTTGGAACTGTAATTGTGCCAACGATCAGAAAACCTTTGTGAATAAGATATTTCAGTCTTTGAATTGTAATTTATTTACATGTTTTATGCCATGCTTACACAGTGGTTATAGCCAAGGCAGTAAAGGTGGGTAATTCTCATATTTAAGACCATTTTCTTCCAAAAACTTGAGAGCTGGGGCGCCCAAGTGTTGCAGCGGGATATTTCACTATCACACCAGCGTCGAGATTCTGAACTCCTCGGTTCAAAACTCAGCGTTGCCACCGGTTGACTGAGCACCATCAAGCAAGCATAATTGGCAGTGCCTAATTGTCCACCGTGTCTGCTAGGGCGGGATAACCTGACTATGTGGGTGGGGTGTGTAAATGTTGTGCAAGGACCCTGAGTAGCAGATAGAGGCGCCTGTGCAGAATGCATGGGCGAAAAGAAGGGGTCCACTAGGACTGCGCAATATACCCTCCTCAAATGCAATCAGGGATCCTCAGCAGCAGAAGAAAATTTGACTACGCTGAAATCAAGAGAAAATAGTGAGAAAATGCATAAATAAAAAGGAAAAAACAAAACAAAACTTGAGTTGAGTTTTTACCCTTTGTCTTAGGAATATTGTAATTGTATACTGTAATATTTAGAACTGTAATAGTAATTTATTGTGAAAATAATCTAAAACATGTTATATCTCCATCATTTTGGGTGATTAAGTGTAGAGGGGGGTACTTTATGGCATATACACAGTTCAATCGTACAGCTTTCCTTACTTGATGTCTACTTGAGGAGAAAGCAGCTGGAGTCGGGTGGAGGCAAAATGCCAGGCGTAGCTGAGTGCCGTGGGACAGTGCTTGGGAAGGTTCTCCTGCCGCAGGTAGCTGGAAAGGCTGATGACCCATGGGTCCTGACCCTGGGTCACATGAGCAAACACCCAGATATGCGATGGGCTGATGACATCAAACTGGTGGCTGATGGGTGAGGAGCTCCACTCGGCCAGAGTCTGGAGGTCAATTCCTCCAGGACAGTACAGCAGGTTAGTCTGCGCAGGGCAAAAGAGGATGAGAATAGCGAATTAGGATTAGAAACTACTATTGAATTTCTGTAGTAGCATGTATTTAGAAACAGTGTCTATATGTTTATACCTGATCAGCTCCAGTCAGATGGATGAAGCTCTCTAGAATTGAAGCACTCACCCTGTCCATCACATCTACAGCCAACTCCTCATCACCCTGTAGAAAACAACGCAACCATAATGTTATTTTTACAGATTTAAGCATGCATACCACAGTGAGACCACATGCAACATAAGGCTTTAACGATGCATACCTTGGCAATGCCCAGGGCGTTGTGCAGGGCTCGGACCTCTTTGAGCACGTTGACGGCGAGACGGCGAGTGGCCGGCCTGCAGCTGCACAGCACCACAAGGGCCAGACCCTCCACCACATGCAGTACAGATAGGAGAGGAGAGCGTTCCAGAGGCAGACATGTACTTCCTTTAGAGCCCTAGTACAACAAAATACACAGAAGCAGGGTTACAACACTCACACGTACACAGTGGAGACTCTCCAACCACTTAAAAACTGTTTCAAGTATATTTAAGACACCACACCCACAAGCATTTCATTAATAAATCTGTTTGGAGAAGTGTTTTTTAAGTACATATTTAAAATACCTGTAAATAATGAAGAACTCTCTCACCCTTAAGGCATCACTAAAAGTGCAACTCCACCACCAATGTGTAAACTGAACGGCCAAAAAGGTTTACAGAGGCCCGCATCTTACTAACGCACAGCACGCGTTTTCAATTTCTTTTGATCTATCTGAGATGAGACTGAGTCCATAAAACTTGCCAGTCTATTTGTATATAATTCACATCATTATTTGTGTAACAGTTTCAGGTTGCATTTCTTGATGCAGCGGCGGACTGCGTTCAGTCACAATTGTTTTCTAAAATACTCCCGAGCTGATGTGGCTATATTTATCACAGTAGCATGAGGGCTCAAAGGTCACGCACATTCAACAGTGGTTTCTGACCTTGCACTACATGAATTCGCTGAATCTTTTCACAATATTATATACGGTGGATGGTAAAAGGAATAAATTACTTGCAATATTGTGGTGAGAATTTCTTTTTTTTTTATTCACTGACAAGTCTCTCAAAGTTTTCTTTGATGATCTCTTTCCATCCATAGCTCATCTGGTTCTGTTAACTATGTCTAGCTTTAAAACATTAAAGTCCACAAAAATGAAGAAAATATGGCAAACTTGGGCACTTCCTGCACTCCCCAGTGGTACCTTCTGCACTCAAATTATTGTTACATGTTGAAATGTTCCACACAATTTCGAACACACCTGGTCAAATTCAATGTGATGTTCTGAAAATAGGTTAGCATCATCTGCAAGGAGCAGACTAACAAATAACATCATTGCCATTTTTTTTGGAACAATTCTCATGGTAAAAAATTATGTTTTGTTTATGTCTTCCTGTCAGAATATGGTAAAACTCCTTAAAAATGCTGGTTACAAACAGCGGGGAAACTGGGCAAATATACCATTTGCACACCACCATTTGGACACAGTGCACTTTAACTGCCAACAGAATTGACTTTGTTACTGCCCTTAAAAAGCTGTCATAGAAAATGTTATATATTTTTCCAAATTTCTAAATTCAGCAAATAAATGTAGCAAATAAGTAGTAATTGTACATTGCAAGGTGCAGATGTTTGTCCCTTGTGGTAGCCAATTTTCTCATCAGAAATCAACAAAACATGGAATTTGACATGGAAGTTTTCAAAACTCTTGCACAAGACTGCATACTTAACTTAAGTGATTTATTTCCATGACTCACTAAAGCCACATATTACCGTAAAAGCAAATATTTATGCCTAGCAAAGCAAAGCAGACTTTTCTATTTCACGCATTTGTTCAGTTTTGCAATCCTATTGATTAAAAACAAACTACAAGCATAGTGTGAGTGTTTCACTAATTTCATTCTGCCTGTATACTGACTAGTCTCAACCCAGTAGTTGAATTGGCTATTATAAACTGTTTTTGTGTGTGTTAGAGTGTGTGTATAAATTGGCCTTTTGTTTAGGATGTATTAACACAGTGTTTCTATTATTCATATAGACGACTTTTATTAATGAATTTAATACTTCATGAAACAACTGGCAGTTTAAATAATATACAGTGGTAACAATAAGGATGTATGGAAAACCTGTTAATGCAGTCCATGGTCCTGTGGACTTATATTTTAGGCTAATGTAAAATAATGGGGTTGTTTTTAACATTTATACGCTGAAAATTATACAAATAAAATATAAAAACACTGAAATAAAAAGCTGATCCTAACAATTTCTCAAAACCCCGAGCTGTAACACAAGTTTAAAAGTGAAACAGGAGGAAAATCCAGCTAAACACAGATACATGTGGACGCTTTCAGAGTGAATCTGACGGTTATTTCACACAAATGCAGTTTCGTCTCATATGCACACTTTGATGACATATTACCTTACCACTCAAGACGAGCGCTGAACAAAACGGCGGTTCATTGTTAATTTAAAATTAAATAAATACATTTTTAAAAAACAATCTGAACACGTTGAGTTTAAGGGAAACATTGAGTTTAAGGGTACAAATTACTCGACAAAGAGCGTTGAGTTTCAAAGATTCTGAGTTTAGGGGACGTTGAGTTACAAGGTACCACTGTATTTCACTTAAAATTGCTGCATTTTATATATGTATGGTGGCAAAAACATGTAGACAGACAGAGAGAACGACAGACAGAGACACAATGACCAATCAGAGTCTAGCACACCTGTGAGTCCTGGCTGCGGTTGCTGCTTTGTACAGCCTGTCTCCACTGGATGATGAGCTGTAGCAGCATCTTGATAGCATTGTCCAGCAGCACAGGGTGCACGTCGGTCACTTCACGCACAACGAAGTACACAAAGCCAGAGAGAACATCCTCCCTCCAGTCTGGGAAATCCACCATGAGAGCCTGTAGAGTGGTGAAGGCCAGGCCACGCAACTCCTCGTCCATGTGGATGGTCAATCTGTAGTGAGGATACACAACCATGCAGCCAGATAAATACATTTTCTAATGTATTTATTTATTTAAGCTATACATTTAAATAGTTTAAGTTTTTACGAGCTTAAATTCTATATTTGTAAACATGTAACTTAAGGCAAACAACCCAGAAGTTACCCATCATAAAAGGCTTTTAAGCAATGTACAAAGAAATAGACTACTTATAAATGTACATTCACATCAAGTTGAATGACCAGCTAATTAAGCTTAACTATCGCATCATTTACAACACTTATTTATACAAGGTGATGCCACAAAGTTCTCCAACACCCACTATTCTTGTGAAAATCTATTTGCCCCTTAACCTTAACTCATAATGCTACTTTTACTGTATACACCAATGGTCTAAAGGAACTCTAATCAGCTTTAAATCAGACCCACTGGCAGGTTTTCTGGCATGAACTAACAGTATTTATTCTCACTTGTCATAAACATGGACCTTTAATCAGGTTTTCTAGAAGTTTATAGGTTATAAGTCCTTGGCAAAAATTTAAGGCCAGCTACTAATGTGTATACTTCTCACAGTTCTAAGTGTCCTCCTTTTAATAAATGGCTCCTACTCGGTCTGCAGTGGTCAGTATCTATCAAAAGTGGTCCAAGGAAAAAACTGTGGTAAACCGGCGACAGGGTCATGGGCGGCCAAGGCTTATTGATGCACATGGGGACAACAGACGAGCTACTGTAGCTCAAATAGCTGAAGAAGTGGTTCTGATAGAAAGTTTTCAGAATACACAGTGCATCGCAGTTTGATGTGTTTGGGGCAGCAAAAGGGGGACCAACACAATATTAGGAAGGTGGTCATAATGTTATGCCTAATTAGTGTAATTATACAAAGGATCTTCAAAAAGTTTCCCCACTTTTATATTTTCTTGTAAACGGTGAGGGTGGGAGGAGTAGTAATTGGTCGTGATTGAGAGACAGAGAGAGCTTATAGTCCGAATTTAGCGCCATCTGATTTCCACCTTTTAAGACCACTTAAAGAAGCTTTAAGGGGAAGAAGATTTTCAGCTGATGATAATGTGAAAGCAGCGGTGCATCAGTGGCTACACGCTCAACCAAAATATTTTTTGCTGATGGCATTAAAAAATTGGTATGACGCTGGAAAAAATGCATCGGAAGGCGACTGTGTAGAAAAGTGATCCGTTAAATGGAGGTCCATTAAATTGAGGTTCCACTGTATACACAATATAGGAGTAAAACGGGGAAATTATATTTTCACACCACTGTACAAGTTTTGCTCTCACATTTATGGACTGGCTATAACAACATTGATCCCTTATTTGTTATACACATATTTGGGACCTTTTAAAACCGTCCTGTATTAAACTAATCAGACAATGTTTTTTATATTTACAGTTTTTTATATTTACAGTATGTTCCATGAGATATAAATGTAACATATTAAATGTTAATACATATTAAATATTAAATGTTAGCAAAAGCTGAATGCAATAGGTCGTTACCTGGCCAGAAGCTCAATGAGATCTTGTCTGCTCATGCCATCTGGAATCAGTCTGGGAATGGCTGCTACACATGTCCGGAAAAGGTCGATTTTTGGCTTTCTCTCGCCACTGTAATGCAGAAAACATAGTATCATGCTATTGCATACATTTGCAATCCAGTAGGGATTCCACCTCTTGGGAGTTTCATAGTAAGGATTGGTTAGGGTCAAGGAGCTGCACAGGCATGCAAAAGTGACAGCTAGAGTGGTGTAGAAAACAATAGCACTACATTCTGGAGCAATAAGTAAATGTTCTGTGAGGTGATATTTTATCTCATGGACAGATCTGTCTGTCGGATGGCAGAAGTATAACTGTGTAAATGCACCGTGCTAACTGTGAAGTCTGCTATAAAGCTTTATTAATGGGTTAGGCTTGGTCATTTAGCTTCCGAAAACATAATCAATACAAAGACATTTAAAAGCTTTGTGACTAGAGGTTGGAAATGGTTCTGGAAAACAACAATTCCCTGTGCATTGCTTGGTTTTATGTAACCTGACAATAGTGCCTGCACAGATCCCTCATTGCAACTCCACCCAAAACCTTTGGGATGCATCAAAACGCTGACAGTGAGCCTGGACTTAGCACCCAACATGATAGCAAATACATATGGTCATTTTCAAGTACCTTGGTACCTTGGTTTTGGATGTAATGTTTTCAGTCACACAGATAGTACATATAATGTGTGGTGTCATTTGTCAACATACAATAGTGTGAGAAACAAACTGACAGTATGAGAACACTTACGTGATCATGTCCTCTGGCTCTTTATTGGACATTTGCACATTGGTCATGGTCATGGAACGTCCCACATCTTTGTCCAAGTGCCTGAGGATGTTATCCAGAGCTTTTCTCACCTGAGGGTAGTACAGAGACATTCCTACACACACACAAAGACACACACACGTACACACACACAAAGACATTATGTACAAACAGAGCACAAAGACCCTTATTGTCTTCTAATTTCTATCAAAATAAGAACGTTCAGGACATTCTATGACGTAGTTAACACAATGAGATATAAATAAACCCATTAACTGTTGCCAACAAATACTTTCAAGTGTAAAACAATGGGCCTGAACAAAGATTTTACTGGCAGGAGAACAGATGACAATGAGTGCAAATTCTCTTATTTTTTTGCTTATTGTTACCTGTTATTGTAAACCACTAACAATAATATAATGACACGATAAAATCAGTGCATCATATGTCCACAAAGCTTCATACAAACAATTTAATGTAGCCGTGACTACCCTGTAACAAAATCAGTCAGCAAGTAGTAGTCATTTTGTTTTTGGTCATGGCATAAATTGAATGTTAATGTTCGATTATCAGAAATTATAATACGTGCAACAACAGAACAATCCATTTAAAGTCATATAACCTTACCAATGACTTTGGCCTCTTCATCTGTAAGAGTGGTGTTTAGGAAGATCTTCTTGACCCGTAGGGTGTTACCAGAGGGCAGGATGACACCAGTAGTGGGCATAGGTGGCTCGCCATCTTTCTGTTGGAGGTTATCGGCTATTACCAGAAACGCTCGTAAGCCAATATTCATTCTCTAATAGAGAGAAAGAGAGAGACAGAGAAATTATGTGGGAGAGAAATTATGCTCTTTGTGTGTGTAAGTGTGTCTGGATGTGTGTGAATTTATACCTCTGGGTTTATAGTGAAGGTCTTGTGAGATTTGCCCACACAGAGTAGATCATAGATTATTTCTTTCATGGCAAAATCAAGCCTTTCCTGAATGAGACAGAAGACAATTCCAAAATTCAGTGTAGGTATTTTTAAACCTTTACGATACAAAAAACACATGAAAAGTCACATTAATCTTTTGTGATACTGGTAGGGGTGATTCCAGGGTTCCAGGGCCAGTGTGACAATCTGGGCCCAATGGCGCTTGGATGAAAACAAATCAACACTATGTCCACTTAAGACTAAACAAAGGGCCTGTCTAAGAAAGGAGACATCAAAGTGTGGAAACTAGGGATGTCCTGATCCGATCTCAAAGATCGGGATCGGGGCCGATCAAGGCATTTTTTAATTGATCGGAATCGGCTTTACTAAACCCGATCTTAATCCCGATCTTTTGTGTTACGTCAGCATGTCCGCTGTGTGGAAATACTTTAAATTGAAAAGTAAAACAAGTCCAACAGTGAAGTGTAATGTCTGCAGTGTGAGCGTTTCACGAGGCGGTAGTAGCAGAGCTGCGTTCATGTGTGAGAGTGTGTGTGAGTTAAGGATCACACCGGTTTACAAAACAACGTAGTGATGCACTCGTTTAATAAAGAAATAAATACACGGTATATTCACATATTGTGGGGAGCAGAACACTTTATTAACTTCTTCTGTTACGGTACCGAATAGCCGACAGTTGAGTCAAGCACGCTATTTCATGTTCTATGGAAGGCCTAAAGGGTCAAAACACACTCACTTCGTGTACAAACGTCCATCAAACCATTGTCACAATACAAGCACTTTAAAAACTGGCTTTCCTTCATAACAAAAGAGCCTTTCCATTTTATTTTGGTATTCAAGTTTTACTGTAATGCTTTTAAGTAACTTTTTTTCTTATATTCAAGTTAAGCTGCTACACAGATTTCTGTTCATTTTTAGTGTATCACTGCATTAAACATTTTTTTTCTTTGAATGTAAGGTTTAAAGTAAAACTAATTATCTCACTCATTTTGATTGATTTTGTAAAAATAAAAGAACATTAAGCAATAGTTTGGATGCAGCATTTTTCCCTTCAGCACTGCAGAGCTATTCAGTTGTTAAACATGTACACTGGATTAATTTGAATAACTGTAATGTAGTTGAAGTGTGCACTGTGTGAACAGTATTATCCAGTTCTTATCTAGACAATATCTAGAAAATACAAGTATCGGTTTGAGAATCGGTATCGGATCGGGATCAAAATTAATAATCGGGATCGGTATCAAAAAAACGTGATCGGGACATCCCTAGTGGAAACTGAAGGAAAAATGGTTTATGAATTTTGTCTGTCTGTTAGGTCCATTAAGTATTTCACAGACGTGCATGAAACTTATATAATGTTGTCTTCATGCCAAAAATTTGAGTGGAGCATCAAAATGGCAAAAACAATAGCATTGGCCACAAACAGGAGTTGAGTTTGGTGGAAGGTGGAATAAAACAAACTGGTTTGTTTTATACTATAAGGTATTTAAGATTCAGCTCAGTGGTACACTTCATGTACTAGTCCAAGGAACTGCAGCTTAGCACCTTACCAGTAGGTGGGTTAATAAAAGTGTTTTATGGTATATACATTTAAAGAGCTTAGTATGATCTACAGTTTAAGTCATGACCAATATGAGGAGAGATGAGCATTCAATCCCTTTTGTATTTAGAGTTTAATATTTACTTAAAGGACGGATCTGGCTTTACCTGAGCAATGAACTGAATGATCTTTACAAAGATGTTGAGTGGGGTGTCCCTGGGCACCACACTGCGAGAGCCCTTGGGGAAAAGTGCCGAGACAATACTGAGGAGACGGCTGGAAAAGAAAACAAAAAGTTATGACTAAATAACGTAGCGTTTTTAAGTTAAGTTGTCATTCTCAAAGTCAGGGTGCTACACATAATGCATTACATAATTATACAGTCTTTGCTAGATTTTATTCCTTTCTGATACAGTAATATTACAATTCCAGACTGTATTGCTGTGGATCAGTTTAGATAGATGGGTGGATAGATGGGTGGATGGATGGATGGATGGATGGATGGATGGATGGATGGAGTTTGTCTAGGCAATAGAGAGCCAGGATGCTGCTGTTGGGCCCTTAAGCAAGGTCCTTAACCCTCAATTGCTCAGACTGCATACTGTAACTGTAATGTAAGTCGCTTTGAATAAAGGCGTCTGCTAAATGCTGAAAATGTAAATGTAGATGTAAACTGAAGCATATTAAGGTGGTTATTGAGCTCCCAATGGTTTAATCATATTGTAAACCAACTTTAGCACAAACAGTGGACATGCTTCCCAATTTTTCCTTGCAAAAACAACATTTTTTATTTGCAAAAACGACTGCAGACAAAACACAGCTATGTTTTGACTACTCAGTACATGCAAGACCAGAATTTTTTTTTAATAGTGGATATTTACCTGATTGCCTAACATTTAAATCAGGAATCAACTGATGGTGTAAATAAACAGGTTTTTCAGCCTCTATTACACTGCACGTCTAACAACATCCAGTGCTGTTGATGTGACTATGAAAAATGAACGGCAGTAGGAGCCAGAAAGTTACCAGTGACTCCGCTTCTGACCAGGTCCAAGTCCTATTAACGAAGCCTGCACCTAGAATGCCTTCATTTGTCATATATACATAAACAGGTGTACAGTATAACAAAATTCTTTCTTCGCATATGCCAGCTTGTTTGGAAACTGGGATCAGAGTGAAGGGTCAGCCCTGGATCAGCCCTGGAGCAGAGAAGGTTAAGGGCCTTGTCCCAATGGCCCAACAGCGGCAGAGCTTGGATTCTAACTCTCAACCTTTCAGTTGATAGCCCAAAGCCTACTTACTAGGCTACCACTGTCCCGTATACCTGTATGACAGTTTTCTGTATTCACTGGAGCAAGGCAGTGTGGGTTGTGTGCTCTGTCTTTGCACATGTAATGACACTCTGTGTCTTGTGAGGAGCAGTGTTACCTTTGTGTTGTGGTGTTGCTCTCACACTTGATCCTGATGATGTAGACCCACAGCAGCCTGTAGAGAGACTCCAGTGCTACACGAGACATTTTGGGATCTTTATTCTAAATAAATAAATAAATAAAAAAAGACTCTCATTACATTATTCAAGCAACCATTAAACAGCATGAAATATAATTAACTTGCTTGATTTACACAAAGATCATCACAGTGAATCAATTTGTTTTACTGCAAAAGCAGAACTCAATCGACTTAATCAACAAACATAGTGTTCAGTTTATGCACTGCTGATTTACAATCCTGATTCCAGAGACGATCAGCATTCCTATCGCTGCTGCAAAACCACTACTGAATGTGATTTACACTCTGTAGCATATGAGCCAGCAACAATAATGATTTTAGCATTATATAATTATATTGAGTTAGGAGAGGACATGATTGATGAATCATCAACTCAACTGAAAGGAATAACGGGATTTATAAAATCTCTACCAATAAGCCAGTGATTTGCACTTTAAAGTTTATTCATCAGCCAAAGGAAAGCCTAGCTTTCGTTCACAAACACACTCACACAAATACACATACACACCACATTCACCAAATGGACTTCAGAATCTCAGAGCGGTTCAACTGTGCAAAAATCAAACCCAATGGCAGCACAAAAAAATCAAAACGATAGTCTAGTAGTGCATTCTACCATTAGAGGTGCATCTAGGATCAGACCAAAGCCTTTATTTTTACCAGAACAGTAGAAGGGTCTCAGCTGTCCAACTAATATGAGAGTAAGCAAGTACTTTTTAAAGATATTCTGGTCACTTATCTTTCATGTATTTAATGTACAAAAGCCCCACACATTAATAATTTCCAAAAAAAAAACATTGCTACTGTTCAGAAACACTATACTATATTTCCTATAGTTTATATATACAGGGGTTGGACAAAATAACTGAAACACCTGTCATTTTAGTGTGGTAGGTTTCATGGCTAAATTGGACCAGTCTGGTGGCCAATCTTCATTAATTGCACATTGCACCAGTAAGAGCAGAGTGTGAAGGTTCAATTAGCAGGCTAAGAGCACAGTTTTGCTCAAAATATTGCAATGCACACAACATTATGGGTGACATACCAGAGTTCAAAAGAGGACAAATTGTTGGTGCACGTCTTGCTGGCGCATCTGTGACCAAGACAGCAAGTCTTTGTGATGTATCAAGAGCCACGGTATCCAGGGTAATGTCAGCATACCACCAAGAAGGACAAACCACATCCAACAGGATTAACTGTGGACGCAAGAGGAAGCTGTCTGAAAGGGATGTTCGGGTGCTAACCCGGATTGTATCCAAAAAACATAAAACCACGGCTGCCCAAATCACGGCAGAATTAAATGTGCACCTCAACTCTCCTGTTTCCACCAGAACTGTCCGTCGGGAGCTCCACAGGGTCAATATACACGACCGGGCTGCTATAGCCAAACCTTTGGTCACTCGTGCCAATGCCAAACGTCGGTTTCAATGGTGCAAGGAGCGCAAATCTTGGGCTGTGGACAATGTGAAACATGTATTGTTCTCTGATGAGTCCACCTTTACTGTTTTCCCCACATCCGGGAGAGTTACGGTGTGGAGAAGCCCCAAAGAAGCGTACCACCCAGACTGTTGCATGCCCAGAGTGAAGCATGGGGGTGGATCAGTGATGGTTTGGGCTGCCATATCATGGCATTCCCTTGGCCCAATACTTGTGCTAGATGGGCGCGTCACTGCCAAGGACTACCGAACCATTCTGGAGGACCATGTGCATCCAATGGCTGTGCCGTGTATCAGGATGACAATGCACCAATACACACAGCAAGACTGGTGAACGATTGGTTTGATGAACATGAAAGTGAAAGCCATCTCCCATGGCCTGCACAGTCACCAGATCTAAATATTATTGAGCCACTTTGGGGTGTTTTGGAGAAGCGAGTCAGGAAACGTTTTCCTCCACCAGCATCACGTAGTGACCTGGCCACTATCCTGCAAGAACAATGGCTTAAAGTCCAAAAGGAGGCCCTACACCATACTAATAAATTATTGTGGTCTAAAACCAGGTGTTTCAGTTATTTTGTCCAACCCCTGTATATGACAACAGTAAAAATGAGGCATCTCCCCGATTGTCCTTTCCTTACTAACATATTGCCAATTGCATCTGTTGAGCGCCTGACCAGGCTGGTGGCACCACAATGGCTTAAATTTGGATCTCTGCCGCTCAGGTGGCGCAGCGGTAAAAAGACACACTGCAACCAGAGCTGAATTCTGAATACATCGTATCGAATCCAGCTCTGCCTTACCGGTTCGAGGCTGAGTGGCAGTATGAGCAACGATTGGCCGGTTGCTCAGTTGGGGGGTGGGACAAAGAACCGGATGTTGGTCTCTCTTTGTCAGAACGCGATTACGACCTCTGCCGGCTGATTAGAGGCGCCTGCACAGAGATGAGGAAGAGTGCCATTAGGGTGTGTCTCTCCGCATGCAACGCTAGGTGGCGCCACACTCAACAATGTGTGGGTGGTAAAAATGCATCCGGCTGCTGCCCATGTTTTGGAGGGGATATGGGTTAGCTTTGATCTCCTCGGTCAGGGCAGGGTTCGGCATAGACAGAGAGGAAGCACGATGCAAATTGAACAACTGGATGCGCTAAAGGGGGAGAAAAAGGGGGGGAAAAAATTGGATCTCTGCTGTTGTGGACTCTATATGATGGACTATATAACAGCAGCATCCAAAATAAAAAGTAAAGCTGTTTCTTAAACTGAAATGAATGAAAAAATACTTTTGACTACAAAATATTATAACTAATTAGACTGAATATAGCTATTTTACACATTAGAGTAAATGTAGCCATTATTAAAGCTGTACTGTTTACAGGAAGCTAAAATACATCCCTGTACTTTTAAGTACATTCAGACATGCTGGATCCCACCACAAATATGACATGCATGCAGATGTGATATCCCATCTGGTTTTCTTTACCTTAGATGTAGCCAACAAGAATGTGGAGAACCTGACCACACTAGTGGCACCTCTGAGAAATAAACCCAGGTTTCAGCTATGGTCACCCAACAATACCAGAAATAAACAACTGTATTATACAATACAATGTGGGGACATCATAATTTGCACAAACAGTAGGACAAAACAACCTTTACAATGAGTGTCAGACTAAATGGCATTCAAGTTAAGGCAAGCAGACAGTGACGTGCACAATATGTGATTAATCCTAAACAGAAGGCACAAATAAACAAAACTTAATTCGGTGGTCAGGAGTGTCCAAACCTTTGCAAATAGAAGGGAAGGGTGTTTCAGTGCATGCAGCCCAGTACATAACAGTTCGGTATGACTTGGTTTTGTGAAAAAAAAGTTGGTTTTGTTTTTACCATCAGCTTGAGATTTGCTTTTTCAAGCATCAGAGGTTTCCCTGAATACAGGGAATACAGTACTTGCTTAACTGGCTAATACAGTACTTTTCTGTAATAAGAATATATGACTTCAGTGGCAAAACCATTCATAGTTTATATGGAAAAAAAATGGAAAGCATCAAATTGTCCCCTACTTAATTTTTCAAATACAAATTTAAATGCTTCCCAGCTAAGCTGTCAAATATATGAGCCAAAAAGAGACAGCATGTGTGTATAACAATAGAGGACATTTACTTAAATTTGTATTAAACTATGGACTTTGGCAGCCACTTGTACTAGAATAATATATGCTAAAAGAAAACAGGTTGATTAGCAGTTGCTCAATGCTCGGTTATGATGCTTTCAAATACTGTAGGCATTAAAACTCTATTCTGATTATGGAACCTGCATCTCTAAACAGGACAGAGCAGACATGACAGTCATGTAATACAATTGTGTAGTGTTCACAAGACATAAATCCTACCAACACAGCCTAAACATTTTACATATTAAGAAAGATCACCTTGATGAACTTTTCTGCAGTCGATCACTGTAAGCACAATACCTCTGTCACTAAATCAACAAAACCCATATCTAAGCTATCTACAGTTACTCTTCTATGATCTGAGTGATTACACATTGTTATAAGCAGGCCACTCAATCTTCACTACTCCATGTGCACTGCCTGGGTTTAAAGAGTAATGATCCTTGAAGAGAATATAGATGACAAGGTCAATCAGATGACCTATAGCGAGGCCAGCTCCCCTGAGAGTTGCCAGAGTAACTTACCTGGAGGGTCTCAATCTGCTTACGGATGCTGTTGTTTGATGGCATCTGGAGCAAGTAAATGTGTAGTTGAAAGACAGGAAAAAAACAGTACAGAGAGTTTGATAGGAAGTGGGGTGGGAGGGGGGGGCATTCATGTTAAAGAAAAAAAGAACAAAAAGGAGATTAAAAATGCACACAATCCAAATCCACAATTAGACTAGTTACATGCACTAGTTTTGTGCAAAATGTGACCACTTTTCCAGCGACACGTTCCAGTGCTGGTGCCAGAGCCAGATTAAGAGCATAACCACTTCATTCTATTCAAGATTTAAGGTTAAAGATTTAAACACCTCTGGTTAATCTCCATGTTTTCTTACATTTTCTTGAGGGTAAAAACTGAAATATGCAAATTGAAAAAAATAAATAAATAGAATAACTAAACATATAAAGATTAATTGTGCCATAACTTTTGTATTTGCCATAATTTGTAGTATGTTAAATTCTGCAGATGAACAATAAATAGCGAGTCCAATTGCCTGATTGCTTCACACTTCCTCTCCACTAATGCCGACCCACGCTCTGATTTGAGGAGAACTAATCTAACCCACGCCCCCTCCAACACGTGGGCAGCAGCCGTATGCATTTCGTCACGCACACTAGGCGAGTGCATATATGCGAATCAGCCTTGTGTACGTAGAGACACACCCTGATCGACGCACTCTTTCCCCGCCTCTGTGCAGGCGGCATCAATCAGCCAGCAGAGGAGCATTGCGAGGAGTCCCTATCCGGCTAAATACCCCACCCCTATATGAACAACAGGCCAATCGTTGTTCATGTGGCTGCACAGCCCAGCTGGCAGGCAGAGCTGAGATTCGATACGATGTATTCGAGATCCCAGCTCTGGTGCGCTAGCGTGTTTTTACCACTGCACCACCTGAGCGGCTCACTTGGTACAAATTTAACGATGGAAAGTTACTCCGGACTGACCTGAGCACTAAAAACTGCTTAAGTTTTAGCAATGTAATGTTGTTGTTGTTGATGTGGGTTTAACGCCATGCAAGCCGTTTTCATGGCAGGAACAGTTAAAAAGAAACTGAATAATTGGGAGTGTCTAAAAGTTTAATACTTGGTTGGGACTTGGTTGGGGTAAAGCCTGTACATACAGAATCTATATGTGTGCTTTCAGTCATAGGGAAAGTTTGGTTAGCAAAGTAATTCCTATTACATTTTACATTACTATTTTACATTATTATACATTTATTTTTCAGAGATTATTTTTTTCTTTCTTTCTGGCCACTAATTCATGTTTAAAATGACTAATGTAACCATTGTTCTTAAAATGACCAAAAGAGAAAAACCCTGCCCCAGTACTTTATTTAGTGTCCAGCTATTATTGATTTATTTATTAGGATTTTAATATCATGTTTTACACACTTTGGTTACATTCATGACAGGACAGATAGTTACTGGTTACACATGATTCATCAGTTCAAGTTTAATGTCAAACACAGTCATGAGCGATTTTGTATCTCCAATTCACCTCACTTGCACGTCTTTGGACTGTGGGAGGAAATTGGAGCTCTCGGAGGAAACCCACACAGACACGGGGAGAACCCAGGACCTTTTTGCTGTGAGGCGGCCGAGCCACCGTGTCGCCCAGTGTGCAGCTATTAAAGAGAGTCTGCAGCATGGTATCATTACTATTCTTAAATACTACGTAGTATGCAATACACATTTAAATTGCAGCTAAAGACTTTACAATGGTAAAGCTAAATTGCAAAACTTCCTCACATATCTGCATAATTATTTACCTATTAAACTCTATGTAGAGTTACCTATTTTTATTTATTATTATTATCATACATACGTAGTATTCCCATCCCTATGCTTATTATTACTATTATTATGTATATATTACTATGTACAGTGTATCACAAAAGTGAGTACACCCCTCACATTTCTGCAGATATTTAAGTATATCTTTTCATGGGACAACACTGACAAAATGACACTTTGACACAATGAAAAGTAGTCTGTGTGCAGCTTATATAACAGTGTAAATGTATTCTTTCCTCAAAATAACTCAACATACAGCCATTAATGTCTAAACCACCGGCAACAAAAGTGAGTACACCCCTTAGTGAAAGTTCCTGAAGTGTCAATATTTTGTGTGGCCACCATTATTTCCCAGAACTGCCTTAACTCTCCTGGGCATGGAGTTTACCAGAGCTTCACAGGTTGCCACTGGAATGCTTTTCCACTCCTCCATGACGACATCACGGAGCTGGCGGATATTCGAGACTTTGCGCTCCTCCACCTTCCGCTTGAGGATGCCCCAAAGATGTTCTATTGGGTTTAGGTCTGGAGACATGCTTGGCCAGTCCATCACCTTTACCCTCAGCCTCCTCAATAAAGCAGTGGTCATCTTAGAGGTGTGTTTGGGGTCATTATCATGCTGGAACACTGCCCTGCGACCCAGTTTCCGGAGGGAGGGGATCATGCTCTGCTTCAGTATTTCACAGTACATATTGGAGTTCATGTGTCCCTCAATGAAATGTAACTCCCCAACACCTGCTGCACTCATGCAGCCCCAGACCATGGCATTCCCACCACCATGCTTGACTGTAGGCATGACACACTTATCTTTGTACTCCTCACCTGATTGCCGCCACACATGCATCTGAACCAAACAAATGAATCTTGGTCTCATCAGACCATAGGACATGGTTCCAGTAATCCATGTCCTTTGTTGACATGTCTTCAGCAAACTGTTTGCGGGCTTTCTTGTGTAGAGACTTCAGAAGAGGCTTCCTTCTGGGGTGACAGCCATGCAGACCAATTTGATGTAGTGTGCGGCGTATGGTCTGAGCACTGACAGGCTGACCCCCCACCTTTTCAATCTCTGCAGCAATGCTGACAGCACTCCTGCGCCTATCTTTCAAAGACAGCAGTTGGATGTGATGCTGAGCACGTGCACTCAGCTTCTTTGGACGACCAATGCGAGGTCTGTTCTGAGTGGACCCTGCTCTTTTAAAACGCTGGATGATCTTGGCCACTGTGCTGCAGCTCAGTTTCAGGGTGTTGGCAATCTTCTTGTAGCCTTGGCCATCTTCATGTAGCGCAACAATTCGTCTTTTAAGATCCTCAGAGAGTTCTTTGCCATGAGGTGCCATGTTGGAACTTTCAGTGACCAGGATGAGAGAGTGTGAGAGCTGTACTACTAAATTGAACACACCTGCTCCCTATGCACACCTGAGACCTAGTAACACTAACAAATCACATGACATTTTGGAGGGAAAATGACAAGCAGTGCTCAATTTGGACATTTAGGGGTGTAGTCTCTTAGGGGTGTACTCACTTTTGTTGCCGGTGGTTTAGACATTAATGGCTGTATATTGAGTTATTTTGAGGGAAGAATTAATTTACACTGTTATATAAGCTGCACACAGACTACTTTTCATTGTGTCAAAGTGTCATTTTGTCAGTGTTGTCCCATGAAAAGATATACTTAAATATCTGCAGAAATGTGAGGGGTGTACTCACTTTTGTGATACACTGTATATGGACTTAATGCCATATACACTATACTGTCAAGAGTATTCGCTCGTCTGCCTTCACACGCATATGAACTTGAGTGACATCCCATTCTTAATCCACAGGGTTTAATATGATGTCAGCTCTTACTTTACAGCTATAACAGCTTCAACTCTTCTGGGAAGGCTTTCCACAAGGTTTAGGAATGTGTTCATGGGAATTTTTGACCATTCTTCCAGAAGCGCATTTGTGAGGTCAGACACTGATGTTGGACGAGAAGGCCTGGCTCACAGTCTCCGCTCTAATTCATCCCAAAGGTGTTCTACCGTGTTGAGGTTAGGACTCTGTGCAGGCCAGTCAAGTTCTATCTAAATTGTCTGTTGTGTCGTTGGACCCCTGATTTACAATTTAATATTTCACTTTCCTTGTTTTGCTGCTGAATCGTTTACAAACAGGTTTATTCGCTAACATTTATAAACATAGTTGCTTCTAAAAAAATTGTTGCTTCTGACTATTAATCTCATTGGTACTTTACAGGAATAAAAATGTCATCTCTACTACAGTAAAAATAAAGCATGGTAGCAAATCCAGCTTTAAAATTAGGCACCAGCAACATGTCGGTGGAAAGGTGGTAAGATGTCACTTCTTTATTAAAAGCTTTATAGAAATTCTGTATGTATTCTATACTAAACTACGGGAATACAGACCAAACATGCTGAAGATACACTGAAGCATTTGGAGCTAAACTACTGCTAAGGTTCTACTTTGATTAGTTTTAGCAGCTGGAAAGAAAGGTGATGGAAAAGTGAGAAGCAGAGTTAGAATTTATATATGATTTTACTGGCAAATTGGGAAGCATGCAAAAATCATTAGGGGAAAGAACAAATATACAAACATGCAGAACTAAAGAGGAAGAGCATGGATCAATCAGGAGAGGAGAAAGAAGTGACCCCAGATTAAGACTGAAACTCCAAGTAAGCAGTGAGCTAGAGAAAAGTCAAAGCTCACCAAAGACTGTGATAAGTGATTTAACCCTTAAACAACTAGTCAACAGTTTAACTAATAATGCAGTTTGGATCACAGTACGGACAGGATTGGCCATAGAGAGGCAGGGCTAAAAAAAAAGCAAGGATAAATCGCTCAAGAGAATCACCAGGAATCAGATTATTCCTACATTGCACTGATAAGGAATCATCAAGAATCACAGATCATTTTTACACTGCAGGACCAGGGAATCATCAGGAATCAGATGGATTATTCCTACATTGCACTACCAGGGAATCATCAAGAATCACACGGATCATTTTTACACTGCAGGACCAGGGAATCATCAGGAATCAACTGAATCATTTATACATTGCACTAATCCTTGCCAGAAAATCAAACAAATAATACATTGCACTGCCAGGGAATCACCAGGAATCACATGTACCATTCATACATTGCGATAATCACCACAGGGAATAATTAGAAAAGGGACACATTGCACTTATCACCACCAAGGAATAATAATTAAAAAGCATAATTCACACACTGCACTAATTAACTGCAAATAAATCACTGACTGTAATTAAAGTGCAGCTTAATAAATGATAGGATAAAAGATCACAGCATATGCTTCCAAGAAATTATTAAAACCCTTAGCATCTGTTGAAATATCTTCTAATTTACAGCGTTTTCACAGCAAAAACTTACACACGTGCACTAATCACTACAGTACATACTATAGCTCACACTTTACACTAACTCATTATATTGAATATACACTGTGCATTGGCGTAAATACTTTATTTACACACTTGTAATAGTGGTGTAGGCGCTCGGGTGACGCAGTGGTCTGTTACGCTAGCACACCACCTCTGAGATCTGGGTTCAAATCTCAGACTGGCTCCTAGACAGGCACCCAGTTCATTCCATTGGTGTTAAAAGGCTCTGTACAGTCTAGTCCGGGGTTTTTCAAACCCTGGTTTGTGAGCCAGAAAAATTGGTTGCAGAGAAAAAATACTAATAATAATGAAATAAACTCATTTTAACAGGACAGAAATATGAAACAAACTTGTATGTGATCGCCCCCTTGTGGAGGCTTTATGTTACATTTTGTAAACCACAGTGGGACCAGACTGTACAGACCAAAACAGAGAGAGTAAGATGCATTGTTTGTGTTACCTGGGTCACGTAAAAACCCTGGTCTAGTCATTATTTGTGAACTTGGCCAGCTCATGGCTCCACAGCTACACTGTTGATGCTCCTAGACATTATGAACTAAAGGTCATGTGCTGCATAAACAACAGTTGCTAACGTGAGAATGTTAGAGTGTCAAACCGGACTGAAAGTGCCTGTAATCTGTCATGTTCTGCTGTACCTTTAGGTGCGAGAGGCAGTTCTGCAGGAAGATGTGCCAGTTATTGAGGAAAAACTGCTTCTGACTGACACACAGCAAACATGTGACCAGAGGATAGAGTGCCTACAGAGAGACAGAGAGAGATCAGGAGTGGTACGATAATCAGCTTTGCCATTATCAATCCCCAGTAAATTTTATTCAAACAGTACTATTCAAGAAAAATACACTATAAACAAGTGGAGAAAGGAGTCAATGGTGCAGCTTCCTGGAACATAAATCCAGTAAAAGGGAGGGAGGAGCGTTCTTTACCAGTGAGTGCTTCTTTCTGGAGCTGAGGTCGAAGGTGGTCTGGTAGAGCATTTCTACAAAGTTCTTCAGACAAGGCACGTTCACCTCATTCTTTACCGCCTTTATTCAAACACAAAGTAGAAATTTTCACATTAGGGCACATATCAAGCCAAGACGAATGTTTAGATCAGTTTAATTAATGTACTGTTTGTTTCTTTTTATAGCACACTCACAGCATGGTTTTATTTGTTTTGTATTATATGTATGTTTTTAGTATTTTTATATACATATATATTATATTATGCATTTTCTCCCCTTTTTCTCCCTTTCAGCGCGTCCAATTGCCCGATTGCTCTGATAGAGGAGTACGAAGCTAACCCACGCCCTCTCCGACACGTGGGCAGCATGCTGTATGCATCTCGTCACCTACACTTTAATGAGTGCAGTGCAGCTCAGCGTTGTGTACGGAGAGACACACCCTTAGAGCACTCTTTTCACATCTCTGTGCAGGCGCCATCAATCAGCCAGCAGAGGTCGTAATTGCACCAGTCATGAGAGAGAGAGACCCCATCCGGCTTAGTCCCGCCAATATCTGAACAACAAGCCAATCGCTGTTCATGTGGCCGCTCAGTTTTGCCGGCAGACAGAGCTGAGATTCGATATGATGTACTCAAGATCCCAGCTCTAGTGTGTGTTTTTACCGCTGCGACACCTGAGCGGCCAATATGTTTTTAGTTTTATATTATTAAAGGTGAATGAAGATTTATTTTAATGAATTGGGCATATGTAGTTTTTTTTTTACTATTTATTTATGCATTTTCTCCCATTTCTCTCCTATTTGTCTTTTTTTAATCATTACAGACCTAAAAACCATGCATATTATAGTCTCATATTAAAAGCACTGTACAAACATAAAACCATGCATCAAAAAATGAAAATGTTAGCCTGAGTGTAAAGTTTACTTATTTATTAGGATGTTAATGTCATGTTTTACACACTTTGGTTACATTCATGACAGGAACGGTAGTTACTGCTTACACAAGATTCATCAGTTCTATCAAGGTTATATCAAACACAGTCATGGACAATTTAGTATCTTCAATTTATCTCACTTGCATGTCTGTGGGAGAAAACCGGAACACCGGGAGGAAACCCACACAGACACGGGGAGAAAATGCAAACTCCACACAGAAAGGACCTGGACTGGTCCACCTAGGAATCAAACCCAGGACCTTTTTGCTATGAGGCGACAGTGCTACCAACAGAAATTAATTTAATAAAATAAATATGTAAAAATTGCTATAGTATGTCTTCTGTCTGAACAGGGAGTCTCATTTACAAAAAGTTTGCATATGTACAAAATCCCCTTCTTACCTGTGATGACATACGTAAACAAAATAAGTGTTGCGTATGTAATTTGGGCTATTTATACTTTAATGGTGCAAAATACAGCAGTGAGGTCAATGCAAATGCATGGAAACAAGCAAGATAAGTCTCTTTGAAAGTCATTTGTTTGACTTCTGTGGTTAACACGTTAGAGCAAAAGTAACTTTATGTAACGTCAATTGTGTGGCACACCTCAAGCCATCTGTAACTAGAGAACTTACTGCAGCTTTATACAGAATGGGTGGAAGGATTGGTACTAACCTTGTGCATTTTTGTACCATGGCTGCATTTACCATTCAATTGATAATAAGAGAAAGACATTTCTAAAGCCTGTAACCATTATTGAGGTGCCAGGGGACAAAAAGTGAACATGTATTTCATGTATTTCATCTTCCATGATTTCCCCCCATAAACATGTTCAATATGGTGAGATCTGCATTTAGTTTTTAATAATGTCATAATGTCATGTAAGACAGGCTTCAATCTTTCTTTGACTCCACATTCGACCCTATACCAAATTTGTAAGCTTAATGCAGCAGGTGGTTTTCCACTTGTGTACGTCCTATGACTGCAACTGCCAGTTTGTCCTGTCTGTACCCTAACTGGTTAATAATCCTTTTATTCAGCTGAAGTCTGGAGTGAACACAAAGCCCAAAGTTGGAATACACCCTTGACAATACATTGCAAATAGCTACAATTTTCTATTTATTTAAACATTTATTTAATTATGTGAATTATTTTAATTATGTAAATTGTTTAAATTTAATTTTTTAAATTATTTTTAATTGTAAAACATTAATACAAGAGGTAAAAACAGCTTTTAAAAACTGATACTGGCATGGCCATTCAGTACACACCTAATCAATTAGATTGTTCATCCAAAAGAATGTGTGTCATCTCAATAGCAAGCTGATAACTCGTTATACTAGTTTGAATTGTGGGCAGTATTAATTGTGAAACTCTGTAATGGGCTCCAGATCGAGCAACGAGGACGAGAGGTTAGGATGAGGCAACGTCCAGATACGGCTGCAAATCTGCCTCTGGGAGTAATAACTTAAATTTTTTGGTTCCCTGGAATGAGACTCCCACTAAATTGAGGTTCGTAGCATGAGATAAACTGTGTAGTTCAGGAATGGTTACCTGTGGCTTTCAGGATATATACACAGCCACCAGTATAAGTAAGCAATCATGTATGGTTATAACAGAGCTTCTCAGTCTGGGTGACACTGCACCTGTCTGGCTTTTTCCAATATTCTGTCCATGTTGACCAAATAAAATGAATTACAATTGCGAAAATCCATAGTTTATCATGGAAATGCATGAAATTTCTTACATGCACCTTTTTCTATATTGCAAGCTGTGTCAGCCCTGGGATCAGCATATTACCATGTAAATGCTGACATAGATAGCAAAACACTCATCTGAGCTATCAACATCATCCAGTGGTTGTGTGCACTGTCTCAGGCTCAGGTTCAGGTTTCCCACTGATAGTAAGTCACATTTATTTCACTTCCTTTCTTCTAATGACCCCTTAGTGTTCGTGTGTGTGTGTGTAGGCCACCAAAGTGATGCAGAGTGTCACCCCCCCCCCCCCCCCCAATTTTCTCCCCTAATCTAGTCATATCCAATTACCCTGGTTGCGTTACGCTTTACCTCTACTGATACAACTCTCCACTGCTGACTGAGGAGCTTCGCAACTGACACACGCCCCCTCCGACACGTGTGCAGTACCGACTGCATCTTTTCACCTGCAAGATGCGAGTTCATATGCGGATCAGCTCTGTGCATGGAGAGCCACACCTTGACCAGCATTATTCCCCAACCCCGTGCAGGTGCCATCAATCAGCCAGCAGAGGTCGTAATTGAACCAGTTATGAGGAACCCTGGTCCGGCTTTCCCATCCCTGAACAACAGCCAATCGTTGTTCATGTGGCCTCCCAGCCCAGCCGGATGTATACGAATACGATGTACTCGAAATCCCAGCTCTGGTGCAGAGTGTACGCTTTTAATACATCTTAGACTGGGGTGACTAAAGTTTGGATACCAGAAACTCTGGGTTACAATATGTGACACAGAAATGGAGCAGTATGATACTTACTGCAGCTACAGGAATGAGGATCTCCACAAACAGTCCAGCAAGTGCATGCTTTATATCCTTATCTTTCACCTCGAGAAAATACTGGGCACATTCCTAGAAGAAATCAAAACAGCATATGCGGTAAAAATCACAGGTATGCGTGTGATGTTAGTTTATGACTACTATTTATTATTTCAGTATGGGATATTACAACACACACACACACAGTAGGGCTGCAAGCATATTTTACAAGAATTAAAAAAAATATGGTCACACTTTAAAAACACCCCTTCTTATTATTGAGTTCAGCTGTTTTAGCCACACCCATTGCTAACATGTGTACAAAATCAATGACATGCTCCTAACTTTGTAGCAACAGTGTGAAGAACTGTCCTGTTTCCAAATGCAGCAAAAACAATAAGTACTAAAGATTATGTAAAACATCTATTTTTATATTTCAAAAATACTTGTTTCAGATGTGCTCAGTGCATGACATTAATGATAGATGAAAGTAAAAGTTGATTCAGAAACCAGGCAATTTATATCTGATTTATTAGAGTGATGTGTGATATTTCTACACATTATGGGCACTAGCACATCACTGCTGAGATCCCGAGTTCTTATATATATACTGTATATATATATATATATACAGGGGTTGGACAAAATAACTGAAACACCTGGTTTTAGACCACAATAATTTATTAGTATGGTGTAGGGCCTCCTTTTGCGGCCAATACAGCATCAATTCGTCTTGGAAATGACATATACAAGTCCTGCACAGTGGTCAGAGGGATTTTAAGCCATTCTTCTTGCAGGATAGTGGCCAGGTCACTACGTGATGCTGGTGGAGGAAAACGTTTCCTGACTCGCTTCTCCAAAACACCCCAAAGTGGCTCAATAATTTTTAGATCTGGTGACTGTGCAGGCCATGGGAGATGTTCAACTTCACTTTCATGTTCATCAAACCAATCTTTCACCAGTCTTGCTGTGTGTATTGGTGCATTGTCATCCTGATACACGGTACCGCCATTGGATGCACATGGTCCTCCAGAATGGTTCGGTAGTCCTTGGCAGTGACGCGCCCATCTAGCACAAGTATTGGGCCAAGGGAATGCCATGATATGGCAGCCCAAACCATCACTGATCCACCCCCATGCTTCACTCTGGGCATGCAACAGTCTGGGTGGTACGCTTCTTTGGGGCTTCTCCACACCGTAACTCTGCCGGATGTGGGGAAAACAGTAAAGGTGGACTCATCAGAGAACAATACATGTTTCACATTGTCCACAGCCCAAGATTTGCGCTCCTTGCACCATTGAAACCGACGTTTGGCATTGGCACGAGTGACCAAAGGTTTGGCTATAGCAGCCCGGCCGTGTATATTGACCCTGTGGAGCTCCCGACGGACAGTTCTGGTGGAAACAGGAGAGTTGAGGTGCACATTTAATTCTGCCGTGATTTGGGCAGCCGTGGTTTTATGTTTTTTGGATACAATCCGGGTTAGCACACGAACATCCCTTTCAGACAGCTTCCTCTTGCGTCCACAGTTAATCCTGTTGGATGTGGTTTGTCCTTCTTGGTGGTATACTGACATTACCCTGGATACCGTGGCTCTTGATACATCACAAAGACTTGCTGTCTTGGTCACAGATGCGCCAGCAAGACGTGCACCAACAATTTGTCCTCTTTTGAACTCTGGTATGTCACCCATAATGTTGTGTGCATTGCAATATTTTGAGCAAAACTGTGCTCTTACCCTGCTAATTGAACCTTCACACTCTGCTCTTACTGGTGCAATGTGCAATTAATGAAGATTGGCCACCAGACTGGTCCAATTTAGCCATGAAACCTCCCACACTAAAATGACAGGTGTTTCAGTTATTTTGTCCAACCCCTGTATATATATATTTTGTTTATGCATTTTCTCCCCTTTTCCTCCCTTTTTGGCACGTCCAATTGCCCGGTTGCGTCATGCTTCCTCTCCACCAATGCCGATCCCTGCTCTGATTGAAAAGAATGAAGCTAACCCACGCCCCCACCGACACGTGGGAAGCATGCCGTATGCATCTTATCACCTGCACTTTGATGAGTGCAGTGCAACTCGGCGTTGTGTACGGAGAGACACACCCTGAGAGCACTCTTTTCTCATCTCTGTTCAGGCGCAAACAATCAGCCAGCAGAGGTCGTAATTGCACCAATCATGAGAGAGAGACCCCATCAGGCTTAGTCACGCCCATATCTGAACAACAGGCCAATCGTTGTTCATGTGGCCGCTCGGCCTTAGTCGACAGGCAGAGCTGAGATTCGATACGATGTATTCGAGATCCCAGTTCTAGTTCCAGCGCGTGTTTTTACTGCTGCGCCACCTGAGCGGCGAGATCTCGAGTTCTTGAGTTTGAAACTCAGCTCTGTTATCGGCTGGTTATATCTGAAAAAGGGCAGACTGAAGAGATTCATTGCAGCTGCAAGTGTGGCCGTTACAGACTTAGAAAGGTGCCTGTACAAAGATAGTAAATAAAGGAGAGCAGTGTGTGACTCTCTGTACGCTATACTGATCCCTGTTTGAACCCGCCTTGTGCAGGTGAGAAGAAGCGTTTGGCTACTGCACACATGTCAGAGTGGGCAGTGTGTTAGGTACAACCCTCCTAGGTCCATTAGGGGGTCTGCAGCAGTAGAAGAGAAACAACTGGGTAATTGGGCACAACTAGATTGGAAAGGATGCCAAAACAGAGTAAAAAAGAAATGAACCAGATTGTGTTAGGTAAACGTAGTCATTTACTACCTGATGCTTGTAATTTTTAGTCAACACCAACCTGCATGAACTGAAAGGAGGCCTCAAAGTCTTCAACAGGATACATTTTGACTCTAAAGAACTTCATGCCCATGATGAGGCTGATGATGCTCTGTACCACGTGAGGACTCTGTTCCTTCTGCCGCAGCTCCTTCAGCTCGGTTATGAACTTCTTCCGCACTGCCTGGAACCTACAGACAAACGCACACACACACAGGACCATGTTATAAATGTCCGTAATTCCTTCCAACCTAAAAACACCAAAATACTGATTCAAACAGAATTGAAATATTTGATCTGACAGAGACATGTCTGTACGATTAGTCAGTATGTAGTGGTGCTGTCGACCTGGCCGGATCTGAGTCCGAGGGAGAAAAGGCTGGATAGCATTTCTCTCCAATGCTGCTGTAACATGTGACCTCTGTGTTTGATAGGAGTGCTAACACACACTGGGGTTTCATATAGGTTATAATGTGACTATCCATAAGCTGTAAGGCTCTCTGTAAAAATCCTCCACTAGCTGGTGTTAAAAAAGAGGTTGGAGACTGCTGTGCTTGTCTTTGTGATAAGAAAACAGAAATAATGAATTGGAAATCACTAGATTTTCCTTATGTAAAGCACTTTGAATTGCCACTGTGTATGAAAGGTGCTATACAAATAAACTTGCCTTGCCTTGTCTTGCCTAGATTGCGAAAACAAATGGTGTAAAACAGAGCTCTAAAGTAAAGTAGAACTCAGAGTCCAATCTCACTTAGAGATGGGACAGCAGTTTTATTATTATTTTTATTTCATAATGTACATTACACTTTCCAAATGAATCACTTTAAAGCTGAAAATGAGCAACTGAAAAAGCACAAGGTGTTCTAATATTAAATGATCTATTACTGACTAGTGCATTAAATGAGATGACGGTTTAACAGAGTGCTGTGTTCATGAGTGGGAGAGTAAGCAGGTGTTCTGGATAAATAATAGTCCAAATGTGTCTGGAAGTGCAGTAAATCACTGGAAGACCATGTACTCTGCTAACAGTTTACTAGTTAGACGGTGTGAAAGTTAACAGCAGGAAAAAAAAACTGAACACTTTGTCCAGCCAGCAGGAACAGTACATTTAGCTCAGGGGAAAATTTAGCATTTGTATGAAATATAGATCAGGGTTTAAAGTGACCACATACACTGATCAGGCATAACATTATGACCACCTTCCTAATATTGTGTTGGTCCCCCTTTTGCTGCCAAAACAGCCCTGACCCGTCGAGGCATGGACCCCACTAGACCCCTGAGTTGCAAGGTGGGGCCTCCTTGGATCGGACTTGTTTGTACAGCACATCCTACAGATGCTCGATTAAACTGAGATCTGGGGAATTTGGAGGCCAAGTCAACACCTCAAACTCGTTGTTGTGCTCCTCAAACCATTCCTGAACCATTTTTGCTTTGTGGCAGGGCGCATTATCCCGCTAAAAGAGGCCACAGCCATCAGGGAATACCGTTTCCATGAAAGAGTGTACATGGTCTGCAACAACGCTTAGGTAGGTATTACATGTCAAAGTAACATCCACATGGATGGCAGGACCCAAGGCTTCCCAGGAGAACATTGACCAAAGCATCACTCCGCTGGCTTGCCTTCTTTCCATAGTGCATCCTGGTGCCATGTGTTCCCCAGGTAAGCGACGCACACGCACCCGGCCATCCATGTGATGTAAAAGAAAACGTGATTCATCAGACCAGGCCACCTTCTTCCATTGCTATGTGGTCCAGTTCTGATGTTCACGTGCCCATTGTTGGCACTTTCTGCGATGGACAGGGGTCAGCATGGGCACCCTGACTGGCCTGCGGCAATGCAGCCCCATACGCAACAAACTGCGACGCACTGTGTATTCAGACACCTTTCTATCAGAACTTCTACAGCAATTAAAGCTAAAGTAGCTCGTCTGTTGTGTTGATAGATACTGACCACACGGGCCAGCCTTCGCTCCCCAAGTGCATCAATGAGCCTTGGCCGCCCATGACCCTGTCGCTGGTTTACCACTATTCCTTCCTTGGACCACTTTTGATAGATACTGACCACTGCAGACCGGGAACACCCCACAAGAGCTGCAGTTTTGGAGATGCTCTGACCCAGTTGTCTAGCCATCACAATTTGGCCCTTGTCAAACTCACTCAAATCCTTACATTTGCCCATTTTTCCTGCTTCTAACACATCAACTTTGAGGATAAAATGTTCACATTCTGCTTAATATATCCCACCCACTAACAGGTGCCGTGATGAAGAGATAATCAGTGTTATTCACTTCACCGGTCATAATGTTATGCCTGGTCAGTGTATATATAAGCTTCTGAGATGCACTGCTCATGTTTACAGTGTTTAGGCCGCAGAAAAGTAGTATCGTGTAAAGCCGGTAATTAAAACTCTTAAAGGAAGCATGACTTACTTGGACTGGGTGAGGACTCCTATGACCTCAGCATACAGATCAGCAATGATGTGCACATTACCAGTGTTGGGCCCCGAACAGCTGTCAAACAAACATGCACAAAAAAGTAAAGACACAATACATGCCTGTTTTATGATGGATGTGTATTCTAGGGTTCTTTGTAGTCAGTAAATGTTATCTAGCTTTATTGGGCTTTGATATAAGTGTGTGACTTTTCTGATAACATGGCTGATAAACGCACATGCTTGCTTTTGGTACAAGGCTTGTTTAATCTCGAATGTAATTGAGTTTATCATAATTTGAATGCAAAGAAATGTGTGTGTGTGTGTGTGTGTAGTATGTGTGTACACTTACCCCTCTTTGTGTTTAAAGTGCTTAAATGCCAGGTTAAGGACTTCATGTACTAAAGCATCTGGCACAGGATGAAGAGGAATCTAGACAGGACAGAAAACAGCACCATCATCACCTTCAGTTATATAAAGCCATGCTCAGTGTTACAGAGACAATGTAATTACATCATGCCATGGCTGAGAAGTATCATGCCTACCCCGCCCCCAAACAAAATTTACTATAGAAGCTGGGTAATTTGGATTGCAACTGTATGTGTGCCTAGCACCATACCCGCACTGACTGAAAAAAGCAGATAAGCACACACCCCTCTGACACCCATGCAATCGCTGGTTGCTTTCTTTTAGTTGCCAACGGGTACAGAAGGGCTTCTCAAACCCTGGGTCGTGACCCTTAGGTGGGTCATGAGCCGAAAAAATGAATAATACTTAAATAAACTTGTACGCAAACGCCCCATTGTGGCTTTATGTTACATCTTGTAAACCACAGTGAGACCAGATAGAGTAAGATGCACTGTTTATGTTGCCTGGGTCACCTAAAAAATAATGGACAAAATGTGGGTCGCTTAAAAAAAGTTTGAAAAAACCCTGGGGTAGAGTACCACAGAGCTCTGTGTCATGCATGGAGAGTCATGCTACGCTCCTGTGAATAGCCCACCACTCATGCATGCACCTTGACCAGACAGCAGACAATCGTTCTCTGTAAATGAGATTTGAATCCAGATCTCAGGGGTGGTGGGCTAGTATGAAAGCATAATTCCATTATACAGTATATGGCACTCGGTGTAACCCACTAGCACACCTCTCCAGAGTGTCAGCAGAGGACTGACCTGGCCGGGTGTCCAAACGAACACATTTGGCTGTGTTTGAGGAAAGGTATGTCGGCTTGCTCAACGAGGGTTTTTGGGTCTGTCAGTCCTGGTGGCTTTGAGACAATATATACTGTAAAAAGCACTATACAAATACTACATTTGACCTGACTTTAGTATGTCGGACAGGGTCTCTTCCTGTTGTTGCTGCTGCTATATGCGGTCTCCGGGACCTGTCTGGTGCCTGTGAGCAAGGCTCTGTCAAGGAACCCAACACCGGCAGGTTCTAAGAAGCGGCCACAGATCGTACACCTCTCGGAGGGGGCGTGTGGTGAACTGATCGGGGGTTTTGCAAGCGGCAACCAATTCACGACCAAAAACTTGAGGCACAAACACTCAAAGACTGCCACACATCTTACCTGTTTTAAAACCTCCACTAAAACTAAACAAAAAATGAAGTCTATGGCTAAGTCCCTCCTCTCCAATAGGTAGTCTTTATCACGGTGCTGTTCATCTCTAGAGGGAAGGAAAAACAAAGAACAAATTAATGCAGTTCAGTGTCACATTTTAAACAGCAATAATCAATTATATAACATATTATATAAAACTTTACACACCTTTACATCAGGTTCTATACATAAACACATACATTAATATGCTGAAGCATTATATAGCAATATTTATAATTTGTAAGCTGGTATTTGGCAGCAACTCAAATCTATGGTTTCAATTAGTTCTAATAGTAATATATAACAGTTTTAGCTATTTGGAGAGGGAATGCATCTGTGAGCCGGGTACAGAATTTGGCATAACACCAGTGTTTAGCCGGTGCACGCATAATAAAAGGCACAATTTTCTGCAGAGTCAGATTTTAGCACAGCCTCAGCTCTATCTGCATGGTGCTGCTGTGCGTGTCTGATATTTGCAGCTCTGCTTTTTTTAAATCATGATTTATTTTGGTTTTTAATCAATACGAGGTAATTAAAGGAAGAGAACAACACCCAGTGTCTGTTTGAGGAATCAGATGTGTGTGGACATGTGTCCTTACCCTTTGGACTTGGTGCTGGATCTGGGTCTGTACTCATAGGACTCATCCTCGGTGCCACTTTGTCGCCGGTACCAGTCGAACAGCGTGCGTAAGAGTGAAGGTAAACAGTGTTCTGCTATCGAGCTCATAGAGCTTATTAACTGCAAGACACAAAATCAAAACATATGACGCACTGGACTCTTCAGCTCAAATACTCACTTACATACTTTATATGGTCAACTTTATGTGGACACTCCTGTTGATTACTGCATTCAAGCAAGCGCTTTAGCCACAAGCAAGAATTACATAAATCAATTATATCAAATGAATTTTGCTTCCAACAGTTTAGGGATGGCATGGCTGTGCCCCTGTGTACAAATCAAAGTCCATAAAGTCATGGTTTGATGAGTTTGGTGTGGCAGAACTCCTGCACAGGACCTTGACCTCATTGGCATTACACACCTTTAAAATGAAATGGAACATACAGTAGATTGTTCAATCTCAGGGCCTGACCTCATAAATGCTTCACTGACCGCAACATTTTGTGGGAAGCCTTTACAAAAGACTTGAGGCTGTTATAGTTACAAGCATGAGACAACTCCATATTATTATGATTCATTTAAAATGACATGTCCACCAGGTTCATGCTTAGGTCTCAATGTACTTTTGGCCAGTTAATATTCAAAGTAAACATCAATAACTTGGTTTATGATGTATTCCCGAGACATCCATAAGTTACATTCATGTAGTGAGAAGGTACTAAAATTGTGCACATCTGTATTGACAACGTTTTTCTTAATTTACAATTTAAACAACTGATTTAATTGAATAAACTATTTTTTTTAAGCGTTTTTCTCCCAATTTAGCAAAGTCAATTTGTCCTCCACTGCTGGGAGATCCCTGATTTTTTGCAGTCGAGGTGGGTATATTGCTGCTCATGACTCCTCCGACCCACAGGCAGCCCTTAACGGAACCCTTTTCCACCCATGCACTATGCACGGGCGCCTCTATTTGCCAATCAGGGTCCTTAGACACAATTTGAAGACCCCGCCCACATATTCCGGTCATCCCTCCCTGCAGGCAGATGGCGCCCAGCTGACTGGTGGGAACGCCAAGTTTCGAACCGATGAGTTCAGAATCTCAGCACTGGTGTGCTAGCGGAATATCCCGCTGCGCCACATGGGCGCCATGAATAAACTATTTTAATTCACACAAGCAGCATTTGAGATGTGACGTTGTAGCCTAGTGGTTAAGGTACTGGACTAGTTATCAGAAGGTTGCTGGTTCAAGCCCCACCACTCCCAGGTTGCTGCTGTTGGGCCCTTGAGCAAGGCCCTTAACCCTCACTTGCTTAGACTGTATACCGTCACAGTGCTGTGAGTCGCTCTGGATAAAAGCGTCTGCTAAATGCAGAAAATGTAAATGTGAGACGTGAGCTTGTTTTTTTTCTTGTCTCATTTTCCTCCATTCAGGTATAACTGAAGCATAACTTTATATGAAGTTCAGTACTTCAGTGATCAAATTCTGATCCAAATTTGGGTTGTAATTAATATGTGCAGTATATCAATGTATTTAAATAATAAATGACTATCGTTTATATGGTCTCAGATCAACTGAAGCATAATAATTTGTGCTTGTAAAATAGTGAATGTGCGTTGTAGCAGATGTTTTTATCCAAAGTAAATTGATGGTCAAGGGCCTTGCTCAGGGGCCTCTTGATTGCTTTTGTGCAGCAGTTGCTTTCTTTAAAAGTTTTGATGGTCTTGGAAGTGTCTTGTCCAATTATCATCAAGCTTCAATTTCATCGCAAAAATGCCCATAAGGAGTGTTTTTTGTGTGTATATGATGTCAGTCACACAATCACTGAACCACCTTCATGCTTGATGTGGTGATAATATTCTCCTGGTCATAAGACTCTCCTTTCCTGCACCAGACAATCTGCTGATCCATATGGCCAAACAGTTCCAGTTCCACAGAGCCATGTCTCAGAACTCTGCAGGTCTGTAATTGTTTCTGGCATATTTCAGTCGACCCCCACCTTGGTTGCCACCGACACATTTGTCCTAGCCTCCACTGCCACTTGTACAACCCCCATTCTGATCAGGAGAGCTAGATCACCACACACCCGCTCAGACACGTGTCCAATCTGCAGCCGCTTATCACCTGCCAGTGTTGCATGTTAACATGAATGGCAGTTTAGATGCTGGGTCTGTGTGAAAACATAGTCAGCTCTCTACATAGACAGCATTTTTATGTCATCCATTTACATTTACATTTTCGGCATTTAGCAGACACTCTTATCCAGAGCGACTTACAGAAGTGCTTCCATAGTGAACATTACCTTACTCTAGTTTACGTAGACAACAGTTCAAGAACACAAATCTGCTGAAACCCTGTTAGAACCAAAGTGGGTTTTTTTTCAAGAAATTAATGAGTGTGTTAGTAAGTAAGTAAGTACATGTCAGCTTAAGTGCTTGGTAAAGAGATGGTTTTTAATCGTTTTTTAAAGACAGCAAGAGACAGAGGAAGTTGGTTCCACCACGTGGGTACAAGTACAGAGAAGAGTCTTGATGCTTGTCTTCCTCTAGTCCTGGGTGGAGGATCAAGTCGAGCAAGACTAGTGGCTCAGAGGTTGCGTGGTACAGAGCGGGGTTGGATTAGATCACAAAGGTAGCTTGGGGCTGGTCCATTTTTGGCTTTGTAGGCGAGTTTGGCTTTTTGGCTTTGTTTGGCTTTTGTAATCACTCACAAAAAATTACAAACATGGCGGACAAATGTGGAGCAACAAAAGGAGTTCTTTTCAAATGTAAATAAATGCTCACTGATTTTTAATTTATATAAAGGTGTACAAGTGTCATTTTCGCTCATCAGTGACAGTTTAACTGTTCGGTAAACAAAGGGAGATGTTAGCTGGCACGCTAGTGGGTTAGGCCGCCTCAGCCCATTGGTTTCAATGGCCTGAGGCTAACTGTGTTAGCTTAGTAAGTGAAACTGTAGTGACGTAAACACCGTAATCACAGTCTAAGTAGTGTGTTTGAATAATCTGCCTTATAAGTTTGATGTCTTATTAGAATCCTCTTTACTTAGGCAGCTGCCCAGGTAGGCAGTAGGTACCAAGGCAGCTCACTAGCTTTTCAGACAGACCCACTGGGTGCTTGTTGTCATTAGAACAAATCAAACACGCTACATGTTGTAGGGTGGGGATTAAGTTTTAATATTTAAGTTTAGCACATGCGATGTGAACATTGTACTTGAAGGGGTTCTTCTTTATACATTGATGTGTTTTACTTCCATGTCTTTCAAAGTATGAACATATTAATTTGACAGGCGTTTTAACTCCAGCATCACTGTACGACAATGTGCGCTGTCTATAATACAATATATGACCAAAAAGTTTGTGGACACCTGACCATGAGCTTGGTGGACGCATCGTTTCAAAACCAAGTACATTAATTTGGAGTTGAAACCCCATAAAATCAACAAAGTCAGACGCTCAGGTGGCGCAGCGGTAAAAACACACGCTAGCACACCAGAGCTAAGATCTCGAATACATCGTATCGAGTCTCATCTCTGCCCAACGGCTGGGCTAAGCGGCCACATGAACAACGACTGGCCTGTTGTTCATATAGGGGTGGGGTGCTGAGCCGGATAGGGCTCTCTCACAACTACGACCTCTGCTGGCTGATTGATGGCGGATGCACAGGGAGGGGGAGAGAGTGCGGATCAGGGTGTGTCTCTCCGTACACAGAGCTGGCCCGCAGCTGATCTTGTCTGTTGTGGGTGATGAAATGCATATGGCTGCTGCCCACGTGTCGGAGGGGGTGTGGGTTAGCTTCGTTCTCCTCAATCAGAGCCGGCATTAGTGGAGAGGAAGCATGACGCAATCGGGCAAGTGGACACGCTAAAAGTCGGGAGAAAATGCATAAACAAAATAAATGTAAAAAAAAGTCAAGAAAGTCAAACAGCCCTGTTACAAAATGTGCTCTGATGCCAACCAGTTACAGCAATAATTAGGACTGAAATGAACAAAAACAAATACATTTTTGTAAAACACAGCATCAGTGTTAGAAAATGTGGAAAGAGAGACGTGGAGGAGAAAAAAGGTGTGAAATGAAAATGAACTGGCGTCATAGTAAATAGCTGGGTGTAAGCACTATTGATCCTACTGAGGCTCTGGATCTCTGCAGTAGTGCAGCACCAAACTTGGCTTATGAGTCAGTAAACTAAGAACAGTGCTGCAGCTTGCTGACCATAGTGATGTGTGTGTGTGTGTGTGTGTGTGACAGTCGGAACAAAGTGTACCTCGTGGCTACATGAAGCTACTGATTGGACAAAGGGAATTAAGGCAGAGGGCAGTCCCAATTTTTTCCCTATGCCCCAAAGAGCACAATTTTCTAGGAACGACTGTAGTTTACATTTACATTTTTGGCATTTAGCAGACACTGTATCCAAAGCGACTTACAGTACTGTGACAGTATACAGTCTAAGCAATTGAGGGTTAAGGGCCTTGCTCAAGGGCCCAACAGCAGCAACCTGGGAGTGGTGAGGTTTGAACCAGCAACCTTCTGATTACTAGTCCAGTACCTTAACCACTAGTCTACAATGTCCCTTGGTTTGGGGTAGTATAAGTGTTCAAAGGCTAGAGATTGATGCTATAAGTGTTTAATTGAATGTACATTTTTATTTACCAGCACTTTACCATGGTCAAGGTCACAGTGTGTCTAGTTCACCCAGAATCACTGCGCGCTATGCAGTAACACATTGCAAACAAGATGCCAATCCATCAAAACCAGTCCAAAGCCAGTCATGTCTGTATGTAGATGCCTGACCAGCCTAAAGCACCACTGGGGAATCGAACCCAACAGTCATGGACAATTTTGTATCTTCAGTTCACCTCACTTACATGTCTTTGGACTGTAGGAGGAAACCGGAGCTCCCAGAGGAAACCCATGCAGACATGGGGAGAACATGCAAACTCCATACACAAAGGACCCGGAACGCTCCACATAGGAATCAAACCCAGGACCCCCTTGTGTAATTTAGCATTCGGCCACCCGAGCGGACACTCTACATTCACATTTTCTGCATTTAGCAGACGTCTTTATCCAAAGTGACATACAGTACAGTTACAATATACAGTCTGAGCAACTGAGGGTTAAGGGCCTTGCTCCAGTGCCCAACAGCAGCAACCTAGCAGTGGTGGGGCTTGAACCAGCAACCTTTGGATTACTAGCCTTAACCACTAGGCTATGGCTTGCCCTTTACGGCTTGCCCACTCTAAAGAGTTAATATCCAACAGTTTTTAAATATGTTTCTGCATCTTCTTGCTGTATTTGTTTTCTTTAATGAGTTGTCTGGCATCATTAAAGCAAAACATTACATGATGCTGGAGGGTAAAAAAAACCCACATTTATTAAATCCACAAATGTATCACAGCCATTTCAAGTCCTATTATTTAATCTAAAAAACATTTTGAAGGATAGTGGGGAATTGTGACTAAGAGTTGTCACAAAAAGGAAATCTGGTGCAGATTTGCAAGAGAAATGCATCAAATGTGCATATAGGATGCTGGTGAGTACCCCTGTTGGGTAAAATCTAAAAAACTGGACACACTACATTCTTGCACACTTTAACCTCTGGTTGGTATCTAAATGATACCAATGGTTGGTATCTCAATGGTTGGTATCTAAATCTAAAATGATTAGCTCAACTGATAAAATCAGTATGTGTATTAGCCTGTTGGAAGCAATACAATGTTTAAAAATCCCATTATGATACTTATTAGTATACCAAATTAGAACCAATTAATAAATCAATTATTAGTTAATAAATAAAAGAATTTATTTATCAAATAAGTTTTTTTAAATAAATGAATATATGACGACATATATTTGAAGGTGGTCAGTGATGCAGCGATCTATTACACTAGATCTATTACACTCTGAGATCTGGGTTTGAATCTCAGCAGTGCTATCAGCTGGTCGGGCATCTTCAAAAACATAAGTGGCTACGTCTAAGATGGGTGGGGACTGGCCAAGCCCTGTCTTGCTCCCAGTGTTTCCTGGTGGAGACAAACATGCCATGACCAAGGCCAGGATAAATGGGTAGCACTGTCACCTCACAGCAAGAAGGTCCTAAGTTAGATCCCCAGGTGGGCGGTCCAGATCCTGTTTTGTGTGGAGTTTGCATGTTCTCCCCGTGTCTGCATGGGTTTCCTCCAACAGTCCAAAGACATGCAAGTGAGGTGAATTGGAGACATTAAATTTTCCATGACTGTGTTCGATATAACCTTGTGAACTGATGAATCTTGTGTGGTGAGTGGCTGCCGTTTCCATCATGAATGTAACCAAAGAGTGTGGAGCATGACGTTAAAATCCTAATAATGAACATAAACCCCGGCCAGGATAAATTGTACATTGTTACTTCACAGATACACAGACTTTTTAATCATTAATAATTCACTAGGCTACATGTAGCTTGTGGTTTTGGTTCATTAGGTCATGTTAAGCTTTTTTTTCCAATGTAGTGTATAGACAGTTTTTAAAAGCTCAGTTTTTTGCCCTTAATACTGGATGTTCACTACCAACCCCCTTGTTTTCTATCCAGCTAGGAACATTTGACTGTTTTGACCAACTATTAAAGCTCAGGAGAAATACAAACAGTGAATAAAACATAACGTGACCTTAATCTATTCACACATAAGATGAAGTTACTGCAGAAAGTCATGTGCGTGCACTTCTGCATTGTCAGCAGAAAGACAAAATGTGTAGGGTGAGGGTGAGCGTGAGCATGAATGAGTGTGTGGCAGGCTGATGGATGCAATTGAGAAGAGTTATGTAACTGCTCCCTCTGCCCTTCTTGCACTTGGCCGACACACTCCGACACCCCGCGCTGATCTACTGCTGGGGATGACACAGCGATTCCCGGGCCCAACCCACCCACTTTGTCTTGAGATACTTAATCTCGGATGTAATGCCTGCAGACCAAGGAAAGAAAACACAGCCCTGAGAGAAGAGAGAAAACAGTGCACAAACACTAAACTTACCTGGTCAAACTGTGCATCCTCCCCTCTCTGCAGTGATCTGGATAACGGCTTCTCCTGAAGATCAAATGAAAAGACAATATTATCAGACGATGGGGATTTGTAACACTTAAAGCCTTGTTGTGCGGTATTTCAGCTTGGCTCACTCTGAATTTAACATGTGAGAATTGCTGTATCATTCCAGCTGAGCTTAATGTTATGAACAGATTCTGAACAAATGAATCAAATATCCTGCAGAACAGCAGTGTTTAGGTACAGTATGCAGTGATCCTAACTTGTAACGACACATTGATTCCATAGTTCCAAATTTTTACTTATCTCATGAGGCCAGATGTAATCTCAAACAAGATTTTACATCTGGAGACGTTTACAATGTATTGTCAAAGGTGGCTTGTGAGCCACTATATAACCCAATTTATTTCTGGTAAATGTAAGAATGGCAGCTAAATCTGAAAATGTCGTGGATGGCACACAGTACATCAAAGCAGTGCATGATTAATAGTACTGTATAGTTTTACACTATTACCCCTCTTCCACCGTTGTGGAACGGTTCCGGTTCGCAAACTAGCGTTCTAATCTGGCACCACAGAATACTTGGTTTTTCAACGCGAACCGTGACATCATCTGTGGGCGTGTCAAAGTGTAGAAGCTGCAAAACCGCGGTGTTGTTTCGCGTGGAGGTTGACACTGCACTTCCATCTTTTAAAGTTCACCTGACAGAATTTAGAGCCAGTTTGCAGCTGATATTTCCAAAGCGCCTAATATGAGATGAACTGTTTAATATGACATGGTAAAAGTGACCCAGAAAGTACAAAAAATGCTTAGTGTGAAAAATAAAGCATTAAAGTGGCTTGTTGTACTTAAACAACGAGCGATGAATTTCAGCAGTACAGAGCACTTATAACCGGTAATAACAGAGAGAAGTTTAGTTTTCCTATGTCGTACTTTTAGTACATTACGCCACGTTACGCTTTATTTACGTGAAGCTTTTTCGACGCTGATTCTCAGAACCTAGAGCTGTATAACTACCACAGGTGAAGTAAACACAGCTAAACACAGATATATGTATTGTATTTTAGACTGGGTTTGATGGTTATTTCACACAAATGTTCGTATCGTAGTACACTTTAGTGATGTGCTGTAATAATTAGGGGTGCCGGAGTCTAAAGCTACTGTCTATAAAACTGACATTTAACTCTTAACAATTTCACATGGCAACTACATCTTCTGTTGTTTTACCCCGAGGTGGTTCTGACGGAAACCTGTTTACCCTCGAGGTTAAAGACTGCAAGTCAAGACTGCAGTGCCAACAATGCTGCTCCCAGTAGATGTGATGGTTACCTGGCGTGTTTGCACCAAAAATGTCCAGAACTTACAACGGACTTTATCACAGACTGGACTGAATAATGAAGAATGTCCATTGTAAAAAGCGCTATATAAATAAATTGACTTGACTTGATGTTTTACCGCTCGAGCCAATCGCTGATCAAGCGGTTATTTGCGCAGAGGGACACAGTGAGAGCAAAGCGCAAAACGCTTCTCACATGACTGCACTAAAGAAAGCAACAATGCCAACAAACACGAAGAATGGAGTCGCCTTCTACGTCTTTTTATCACCAATAGTTAAGTGATGCTTTTTGCATAAAAACAAACATATGTAACAACAGCACAAATGCTCGCAGGTAATCTACACGCTCCGCCATCATGTTACTACTCTTTACTTTCGTTGCACAATGCCCAACGTTAAAGACGCAGGCTTGGTTCTCAAAAACTGGTGGAAACGCAGGCCGGTTCTCTACAAAACACTAAGGTTCGAAAAAACCCGAACAGAACCGGTACTAGAACCAAAGAGTTCTTTTGGTGGAAAAGCGCTATATGTGGCATACAAGATGCAATTTGGGACGCAATTAAGAAATCGTTGGTGTGTGCGGTGTAAACATTTAGAAAACAGTTGTAAACATTGCCATCAATGCAAATAATTGTCGATTAATACATGAATATAATACAATTAACAGATAATGTAAATTTTGTTTAAAGTTGCGTTTCACATCATGAAATTTTTATAATTTACGTGAGCATAAAACTGCACCTGTAACACTTGCCTAACTTAAACATGAACTACATTTTAATTTACGGCAGTGGAAGCTCACTGGTTGAGGTACTGGAAAAGAATCAAATGGTGGCTGGTTTAAGCTCCATCACTGCCAAGTTGCTACTGTAGGATCCTTGAACAAGCCCAAAAACCCTCAATAGCTTGGATTGTAAAGTTACGACTGCAGTGATGTGATTTCATAAAGCTGTGTTGCTGAAATTTGCCCAAATAAAACAGAAGATATATAGAGCAGACTCCTGCAGACGCTCTTTTATGGGTGTTGTTGAATAAAATAGCTATTTACTTAAATTATATCATTGGTGTTATTTTTCATAACAGCAGATTATTAATATAAAAACACTATCCATTTAAGAAAAAAGCAAAAGAGAAGCATGTTCACTAGTGGTCTTAGACTTGTGGTCCCACTTTACATAACAGCATTTTGTACAGAATAAAAAACAAATAAACATGTTTCCTGTTGTAGTTCTAACATTTTTAGACTACATTATATATTATATAAAAGTCTTTGCTCGTCTCTTGAGTACTGACCAGAGGTTCGGCCATGACCACCTCGATCTTCTTCTCGGCGAGCACAGCGAACTCGGCGAAGAGGCTCTTGATGACGAACTCTCCGGGCTTGAGCTCGGGGTCGATGGTGATGCTGGACATGGCTGCGACGTGAGTACTGCGCTTCTCCCAGCTGAGGGGAAGGGACGGAGCCGTACGGCGTCTACTCACACTGCTGCTGTTGCTGCTGCTCACTGGGACGGAGGCTACACAGAAAGACAAACAGACAAGGGTTCAGCTGTTAAATTTGACAGTCAAATGTGGTAGAACTGGTAGTTTTATCGGTGCATTATTAGTAAGGGCAGTTGTAGCCTAGCGGTTAAGGTACTGGACTAGTAATCAGAAGGTCGCTGGTTCAAGCCCCACCACTGCCAGGTTGCTACTGTTGGGCCCTTGAGCAAGGCCCTTAACCCTTAATTGAGCAGACTGTATACTGTCATTTTGGATAAAGCTGTGAACGTAGGTAAGACCCTACCTAACTCACGGCCGTAAAAATCGCATCACAGGCCGTGAAATGAGCCGTTTCCAGTGTAATATGCAATTTGCTGTGAAATTCAAAATGTAAGATTCGTGTTTAGCAATTTAACATTTTTCAACGTATTGCAAACAAGTGCCTCACGTTTACTGGTTAATTCACACTAGGAGGAGGTCCTAGCAATCCTATGGCAATTAAGTTAGTGTAACAGACTTTTCTGTAGTGTATTGCAGTGTGATGAATTGAGTGCATGTTGTGAAAGTGTGCTTCTCTACACACGTGATCATCTCTCTGTAGTCTGTGCTGAGCCTTAAAAAAACAAGCCAGTAAAGGATTATGCTCCCGATAGTTTAACTATGTACAGTTTATTTCTTTCTTTATAAACTCAGCAAACTCTATAGACTAGGGCTGCAACTATCAATTAATTTTGTAATCGCGTATTCTATCGATTATTCCAGCGATTAATCGAGTAATCGGATAAGAAATACTTTTGCTTTTATATATATTTAAAATAAATACGTATAAAATTAAATAAGACGCGGCTCTTAATACAACCTGTACATATTTATTCCTTGCATACAGTAGTTTAAAGAAAACATTTTTGAAATGCAAAAACATATATCAAAAATAAATCAAATTACTTTTAAAATGTATACAGGCAACCTAAAACTAAGGCATAAATAATAATAAACAATAATACATAAACATCGCCTCTAACTTGCACAACTTTCAGAACTAAAAGTTTCAGCTACAGCTCACGCAGAACATAAACCTTTAATATTTTCTTGGGAGGCTTTGTGGCATTTGTAGGAGGCAAAAAAAAAATTGTCAGGATTGTATCTTCTTGTAGATGCGGTAGATCTGGTGTTTGTGTGTGTGTACGTGTGTGTTTGCCTAAGCCTTCAAAAAAGCCTATGGTGGTTGTGATGAGGAAAAGTCAGCGTATCAACACGATGCTCTAATGGTGTGGATGTTATACTGAGTTTTCGTTTTTTCCAGCTTAAAATGATCTCAAACTTTCTGTGGTTTTCTCTGTCCAGTCTCCTCCGTTCGCCCCTCGATATTTTCTCTCTCTCCGTTTAGCTGTCCATGTTATCAAATTTCGGCTGTGTTTCAAATCGCTACTTTCATAATGAACAGTACGCAAGAGCGGCAAGCGTGTACAAAAACGTAGTATTCATTGGACTGTAGGCGAAAAGTACCCGGATTAAGTCCTGTTAAGTACTGTTTAAGTATGAAATTTGGGATGCAGCCTTCGGCTTCTTCACGTCACCCACCCACAGCGTGAACGCGTTGTGCAAAAGTGAAAGTCGTCTGAGCAGAACACCGTGAGATGTATATAGGTGTATGGATTAAACGATGCCTCGATGCAAAAATTTTGAATCGATGATTTTTAGTAATCGAATTACTCGAGGAATCATTCTCGAGGAATCATTTCAGCCCTACTATAGATGCTCGGTTACACTAGCAATCTGTTGGTCAAAATGCCCAGGATGCTGAAGTGTAAAGCAGCTAAAAACACGACTCGGGTAACTGAGTTTGGAAAACTCCCAACCAATTCTGTGGATGCAGGGGGGCGATTTTTATCATTGAGACCGTTGCTGAATGTTCTAGGTTTACATTCAACTATGAAGGAAAGCTGTGCTGTGTATTGTAGCTTCCATTTATTTTATCATTTAATTTATGAGTGTAATTTAATAACTGGTGTAAAATGTGGCACTTTGCTTTAAAAATCTGTGATGTGTGATTTTTGAAAAACAAGGTCCGTAAAATGAAGCACATCTTCCCAGGAATTTAGGAGGGCCCTAGTTAACCTGAGGCTACATGTGTAATCATCTAGCGGGTTTCTAGCTAGCAGCTGACTACGCTTGACCTCAAGGGTTCCTGCTCTTCTTATTTTGGGTCTTTAACAAAGGGCGTCTGCGACCGCTCACACACTTGGTGGATCACATTGCTGTTTATAAGTGGAAGAGAGGCACGCGCATTGATTGTCAATCCAAGACAATAGAACGCACAGTGCCCTTGGCATTAGAAGGTCTGGACATGAACAGATGTGCTCAGGCTTGGCAGATGTGAAGAACAGATCAGAGGCAGAATCAGAAGGCCTGATGTTATGAAAATTGAGAAAAACCGAGACGGACACGCACACTCGATCAGCGGCTGAAAGACACCTCGGAAACGCATTCCTGCAAGTTGAAACATCTGCATTTAAGTATGTGCATCATCATAGTCTGAACTGACTGTTGTTCTGATTTGTTTGCTACCATGGAAACCGGTGAAAAACACCTTTCTCTCTGAACGACATTCCAGGTGAGCATCATTTCCTGTTTCTTAAATGCAAACACAGAAGGATAGGTTACACCCTGTATGGACTGAACCTACCCCAGTGTATGTTGTGCACCTGATAATGCTGGTTTTGGAGAAGCCTAGTCAAAGTCCTGACTTGATTCCCAACCAGACACTTTTCCTCGTCAACTAGTCAATTTAAATTCTGTGATTGTGCTCGGGTGGCGCAGCGGTAAAAAACACTAGCACACCAGAGCTGACATTTCAAACTTGTCAGTTCAAATCTCAGCTCTGCCACCCAGCCGGGCTGGGCGCCTACATAAACGATTGGCTTTTGTTTATACAGGGTGGGAGCCAGACAGGGAACTCCCTATAACCGAAACAATTATGACCTCTGCCGGCTGATTGATGGCGCCTGATGATGGAGTCAAGGAATAATGAGGTGATCAGGGTGTGGCTCTCCGTACACACAGCTAAAGGTGAAAAGATGCAGTCGACTACTGCACACGTGTCGGAGGGGGCGTGTCAGTCTCGCTCTCCTTAATAATCAGGGCAGGGATCAGCATTAGTAGAGAGGAAGTGTAGCAATTGGGTGATTGGAAACGCTAAAAAAAGTCAGGAGAAAAAGGGGTGAAAATGCATAAACAACAACAACCAAAAAAATCTGTGACTATAACCATTAAAAATTTTTATTCTTTTTGGCCCAAACCCCACAATTAAAGTTTGTCTGTTTACATGTTTACATTTACATTACTCATATTTGGGCACTCGGGTGGCACAGTGGTAAATTATGCTAGTTCACTACCACTGGAATCCAGGGTTTAAATCTCCAACAGTGCTACTGGTTATTTACATACAGGCATGAGTGCACTGTCGCCTCACAGCAAGAAGATCCTGGGTTCGATCCACAGGTGGGGTGGTCCGGGTCCATTCTGTGTGGAGTTTGCATGGTCTCCCCATGTCTGCGTGGGTTTTCTCCAGAATTGGAGATACAAAATTGTCCAAGACTGTGTTCGATATAAGCTTGTGAACTGATGAATCTTGTGTAATGAGTAACTACCGTTCCTGTCATGAATGTAACCAAAGTGTAAAACATGACGTTAAAATCCTAATAAACAAACAAACAAACAGGCATGAGTGGCTATGTCTGAGGGGGTGATGGATTGACCAAGGAACTGTGATGGATTGGCGTCCTGTCCAGAGTGTGCTACTGCACTGCGCCCAGTGATTCCAGGGAAACCAAACCCAAAAGATGATGTGTTGGTGTATTCAATTCACTGCAAGGCATTCAGGGCAGTGGGGCTTGTGATCAGCAGGTTGCTGGTCGAGCCCCACCACTGCCAATATGCCACAATTGGACACATTTGTGAGTCACTTAGGTTAAAAGCATGAGCTAAATGCCATTCACGTGAAGCTAAATGTCAAAACCAAACATCCTTAACACCATGATACAAACATGACAAGCTTTTTAAAGCCTTGTTGACAGTGATTGTCCGTTAACAGTTAATTGTTAAAGTTATTGTTAAGGTATGGGTTAAAAACAGGGCAAGAATTGCTCTCCAAGTGCATGGCTTAACAACACAAGCTCTGATTTGCACACAAGAGGTCGAGACACTCTTGAGCCAAAGCTGTATAGTCAGCTCAAGTAAGAGAGAGTGTATTGCATCCCCCATACCCCCCCCCGCCCCCCCCCCCCCCACACACACACACACACACACTTCCCAAATTCAGGAAATCCCTGTCCTCTTTTGTGTTGGGTTACTGGGGAATAAGTTTCAAAAAGAGCAAAGAAAACAAAGAGAGGCGGCTGAAGAAAGCTGTAAAGCTTTACGAGTTTTTCAGAAGAGGAAAACAGAGGGATCACACCCAGCAACATGCACACACTGTTAAACACACAAGTACTTCAAAACATGCTTGGGATTCGGAGGCACATTCCATCCAAATATTATGCTTAGCCAAAGTGCTCATTAGCGAGGCTGTGTTTGACTAAACTGCCTTATTAATGTACTCCAAAAAAACAACTGAATACATGACATACTCCATGAATCATACAAGTTTTTATAGCCTATTAAGTGTGTGTGTTCAAGTTGGTGAGAACACTCGTCTCTTGTTTACTGAGCAGCACACAGAGACGATCCCATTCAAATTAATGTTAAACAGTAGTCAGTACACACCTGTCATTAACCAAAGTGACTCTGATTAACCCCCATATAAAGTTAAGCAGCTCTAGCAGGACTTTCCTGACATTTACGTAGTTGCATCTTATCTTACAAAGGCCACAAAGTATCAAAGAGATCTCATTGTTTAAAGGTAATAAGTCAGAAGAAGGGTAGAAAATATTTCCAAGGTATTATACATTCACCACGGAACACAGTGAAGACAGTCATCGACATTAACAAGAACTGAACATCCGTCCAAAATTGGTTAAAATGCACGAAGAAAACTGGTCCAGGAGGCTGCCAAGAGGCCTACAGCAACAAGTACCGTCTGTGTACTCTATCTAACAACAATTTACCGTATACTTCATATGTCTGGGGTATAGGGTAGGGTGGCAAAACCTACACCAAGTCTTCCAAATGCATTTGAGACACCGTATTATGATCTGATGAAACCAAGGTTGAACATTTTGGCCAAACACTGCACATCACCAATAGAACACCACACCCACAGTGAAGCATGGTGGTGGCAGCATTATGCTTTGAGGCTATTTTCCCTTATCTACCTTCTGGAAGGTGAAGGGAATTGTAAACACTTCCAATTATCAGTCAATTTTGGCACAAAACCTTCAGACCTGTAGAGGAATTTCACCTTACAGCACAACAACAACCCAAAGCATACCTCCACATCAACAAAAGAATTCGTATTCAACGGAAAAATATCAACGTTTTTGAATGGCACAGCTAGAGTCCAGACCTAAATCAGATTTAAAATCTGTGGGGTCTGTGCCCTTACAATCTGACAGATGTGGAGTGCTTTTGCAAAGAAGAGCGGGCAAAGACTGCCAAGTCAAGATGTGCTGTTAAGACTTTACATACACTAAGTTCACTTTGCTTTTATGTTTGTTTATTAGGATTTTAACATCATGTTTTACACTTTAGTCACATTCATGACAGGAAGGTTATCGATCACAGTCTTGGACAATTTTGTATCTCCAATTCACCTCACTTGCATGTCTTTGGACTGTGGGAGGAAACCGGAGCACCCGGAGGAAACCCACACGGACACGGGGAGAACATGCAAACTCCACACAGAAAGGACCCGGACCGCCCCACCTGAGGATCGAACCCAGGACTTTCTTGCTGTGAGGCGACAGTGCTACCCACTTAGCCACCGTGCCGCCCCACATTATAAATAGCTTGGAAAATTCCAGGAAATTACATAATGGCTTTTGAAGCTTCTGATAAACCAATTGACATAAATGGTCAAAACAAGGTTGAGAACTCCTGGCCTTTCTGTGTGGAGTTTGCATGTTCTCCTCGTGTCTGTATGGGTTTCCTCTAGGAGCTTCGGTTTCCTCCCACAGTCCAAAGACATGCAAGTGAGGTGAATTAGAGATACAAAATTGTCCATGACTGTTTGACATTAAACTTGTGAACTGATGAATCTTGTGTAACCAGTAACATGAATGTAACTAAAGTGTGTGAAACATGACATTAAAATCCTAATAAATAAATAAATAAATAAATAAATAATCACTGCATGAAAGTCACTAACATTAACATTGTAAGTCTTTCAGTAGGGATGGTGAAAATGAAACTGGCACTATCCCAGTGGCACACAGAGATCAAACATCCCAATGCCATTATCATATCAGCTTACATTTGGCTATTTAAAGCCAGTCTCTGAAACAGACGCTCAGAGACACAGTAGAATCACTCCCTGATCTCCGTCTGAGCTCTTTCTTTCTAGCATATTGCATCCTGTAACACAGTCTGAAATAAGTTAAAACATAATAGTACTAATTCATTTCCTGCTAGAATAAAAATCGACATCAAAAAAGTGAATAGGTTTTCAAAGAGGTCCGGATCAAATAGGACACGCACAATAAAAACTGTAATTATCTGCGTCTGACTCAATAAACCGCCCGAGCAGAGCAATTAATAGAGTAGAACCTTTTTTAACAAGTCAAGCTAAAGTAAATAAGATCCGGCAATAAACTTCAACACTTACTATGCTAGCTAGGCTTATCTAATTAGGCTATAAAGATTTCTGTAAGAAAAGTGTTCAGCTGCTGAGAAACGTTGGTGCGATGCACTACGGTATGTCAGAACAGAACAGAGCTGGTACTCATGCTTCAACATCTACTTCAGATTCTTTTTTTCATGAGCAAAATGCTGCTGCTTGTCAGGTTCACGTAATGAAAGTCCAGTCAAAGGGGCTTAATCAGATTTCCTGTTTGTAAAACTTACGTCAACACTGACAAGATCTGTTCAAACAGAGATCTCGAGCTTTTGAGATAGATCTGGCTTTTAAAATATAAAATGCCATGACAGAAGATGGCAAGAAATTAAGGATATCTAGATCACAATGGTCAGTATTGCATCAGCATCCTGAGAGCTTATTATCAGTATTATACACTGATCAGCCATAACATTAAAACCACCTCCTTGTTTTTTACACTCACTATTCATTTAAATCAGCTCCACTTACTATATAGAAGCACTTTGTAGCTCTACAATTACTGACTGTAGTCCACCTGTTTCTCTGCATGCTTTGTTAGCCCCCTTTCATGCTGTTCTTCAATGGTCAGGTGGTGGATCATTCTCAGCACTGCAGTAACACTGACATGGTGGTGGTGTGTTAGTGTGTGTTGTGCTGGTATGAGTGGATCAGACACAGCAGCGCTGATGGAGTTTTTAAACATCTCACTGTCACTGCCGGACTGACAATAGTCCACCAACCAAAAATCCAGTCAACAGGACCCCATGGGCAGCGTCCTGTGACCACTGATGAAGGTCTAGAACAGGGGTGGGGAACCTTTTACCCACTGAGGGCCAGATTATTAATTACATATCTGGTCACGGGCCACAGACTACAATGACGCAACATACAGCCAAATAATATAGGCTTTATAAATACATGATGCTGATATTTAGGTATGTAGTGTTTATATATGATCTCAGACTTACCTTATCATAATTTCAATGTGACGGTTGTGAATGTTTGGTCCTGACCAGCTGTGGAATATCTGGGGGCAATGACGCAACTGGTATGTGGCAACATAACTCGTATTTGTTATGTCTGTTGTATCGTCTAAAGTTTCATTAATTGGATGAAGCCCAGACAATAAAATCTAGGAAACATATGGCGGGCCACATTTGATTGAGCGGGGGGCCGTATACGGCCCACTGGCCGGAGGTTCCCCACCCCTGGTCTAGAAGATGACCAACTCAAACAGCAGCAATAGATGAGCGATCGTCTCTGACTTTACATCTACAAGGTGGATCAGCTAGGTAGGAGTGTCTAATAGAGTGGACAGTGAGTGGACACGGTATTTAAAACTCTAGCACCACCACCACCATGTCAGTGTCACTGCAGTGCTGAGAATGATCCAGCACCTAAATAATACCTACTCTGTGGGGGTCCTGACCATTAAAGAGCAGGGTGAAAGCAGGCTAAAAACAGATGGACATCATAAACACAATGTGTCTGTGCTTGACTGAAACACCTGCAGTCCAGATCTGTTACTTACTGCAAATGTACAGCGATCTAACATGCTACCACGCCACAGCAGAGAGTCAGAATCTCAGCAGAACCACTGACCTGGCTGATCGTTGACTCAATTGGCCACTTAAAGGAATGGAAGGTCTTACATTTTAATTGGCTAATTGAGGGAGGAAAGGTCGCACTGGAACGCACTTCCCATTGCATCAGGCGACCTGTGGGACTAGTTCGGACACCTATGAGAGCGGGAGGTGGAGTGTGTGCATGGTGGAGGGATTTACCATTAAAAAAGTGGAAATGACTAAACTGGAAAATAGAGGGCGGGGCTATTTTAATCTTAGAAGTTGTAAACAATACCAATACAGTGTAGAGAATACCATGTACAGTGGCACTCAGTGTAAGTGTAAAAGAGAGAACTGTTGTGATGTGCGAGATTAAAAGTGTCTACACTTTTTGATAGTGCCTCAACATGCCCAAATTCCAATGTAGTTGGGTGTCCTCTTTAGATTAGTGCAATTATTAAACAGAATGTGTTGACAGATTTGACCAAACATTTCAGTTGCATAATGTGACACTTATATATACATACACTATATATCTTTATGTCTCTAATTCTCATTTAAAAGGCTTCATGTTCAGATTAAAGACTAGTAAAGTTTGTGAATGAATGCTCACCATCCCAACTCATCATGTGTGACGGCAGAAACGAGAAGAAAAAGAGCTGGCAAAAAGCCAGGGTATTTCTATGCCAGCCAGTGACAGTTTGGCCAGTTGTGCAGGCAGTGAAGCATCTTTGAGTGTTTGCTAGAACTATCTACATTAGAATAATAAAGCCTCGAGCGCTTTTACTTCTCAAACTCCCCGCTGCTTAAATTCTCCTGACATGACAGCTTAACAACACACGGCGTAGCAGTGAACAGCCTCGTGTTTAGCGTGGTGTTGGACAGCCGAAGCCGCTTTGTGAAGCGCCCCGCTCGATACACACGGCTGGCACAGTAAGTGGGGGCTGATAGGAATCGGAGATTCCAGCATTTGTTAGTTCCTTTTTTCTGCTTTTTACTGCAAAGCTGATCAGTATCATGAAAGAACAAATTCAAACCTGCATAGTTTTAAGATCCAGCATGCACTGCATGGCCAAAAATATGCAAACACCTTATTTTTATCATTATTGAGTCTAGGCGTTTTAGCTACCTCTATTGCTAACGTGCGTAAAAAACATGCTTCAAACCAGTCCAATGTGCACAAGGTCTATAAATACATAATCTCACAGGTCTGATTGGGAGGAACGACAGTGGCAAGCACTGCAGCAAATCTAACCCCAATTAAACCTTCCTGTCCAAGATCAGTACCTGATGTCACAAATTCTGCTTTGTTCCCAAAAAAGTTGAAGCTATTACAGCTGCAAATAGGACCAACTCCATTTAAATAGCCATGGGTTTGGAATAGGATGCCAAACAAGCTCATGGAAAAGTGTCTACATACTTCTGGCTATATAGTGTACAGGGTGATATTCTAAAAGATTACATGTATTAACGGTTTAACGGTTTGCCTGCTTCTCATTTTCATTGCCTTACTGCAATATCTACTTTTAACAGCTACAGCTAGGGATGTAACGATGCACCACAAGGCAGTTATAAATCGGTGCACATGTGCCACGATTCGAATCATGTAAAATGAATCGATATTCACTTTAAACAGCAGAGGGCACTGGTGCTACTCACCTCGCCTGGTTGACATCACTACACGTTGTACATGTTTGTTGGACGGGATTTTCCAGCCAGATGTATTTATGTGAGAATACTTTCTTTATTTGTATTATTCATTTATTTATATAATATGGGATTTTTTACAATTTCATTTCAGTTTTTTTTTTTACACAAAAAGGGAAATGTGCAGCATTGGTTTGCATAGTTTGTACCTACCTCAGAAATAAAAGGGTATTTATTATTTAGATAAATAAAAGATTTTATTTTATTTTTTAAGAGAAATAATAAAAGGAAACTTTGTCATAATTTGTCTTTAATTTCATTTTGTAAAAAACAAAAAAAATCGGGAAAAAATCGTATCATGAACCCAGTATCGTGTGTAGAGTGTACCGTTACATCCCTAATTACAGCTATCAAAAACTTACAACTTACTTTCTTTTAAGGAGATAAAATGAGCAGTGAGCAGAATTAAGTTCACCCTATTGGTCCGGTCCCAGTTTCTCATGTGGCCCCTTGCAAAATTAAACTGCCTACCCCCTAATCTACATAACAGACAAACATTTAAAGTAGAGTGTGCCATCTTGGAGGGCACTATTCATCAAGCCAGTTGATCAACTTTCTAACCTTGCTTGAGCTGCATCAGTGCCATTAATGTGAAGTAGAAACATCTAGGAGCAATAACTGCTCAGCCTTAAACCATTAAAATGCTTTAATTAAGTTCCAAATTATCTCTGGAAACAAGCTCACCACAAGAAGTGATTGTCCAAAGCACCACGTATTGGGTTTCCATGGTAATTGAATCATCGTTTTACTATCCTCCGTTGTTATGGATAAAGCTGGGTTTGGGGGATGTCAGTAATAATAGTATGGAGCTGTTTTTTTTAATGGTTTGGACTGGATCTCTTAGTTTTAGTTACGGAAAATCCCAATTTGTTTGTTTGTTTTTATAACGCCATGTTATTATATTTGTGATATTCACGACAGGAATCTGTGTTTTACGCTAGTTTTATTGGTCTTGCATTATATATGTTTTCAGACTTATATTATTGAGAAATTTGAGCATTATTTCTGTGTTATCTTGGGTGAGAGTTTCTTTTAATGTATTGGGCATATGTAGTCTTTGTCATTTTCTGTTGTACAGTGGACTTTTTAACTTAACATACAAACAAATTTCGGTTAACAAACAGAAATTTGCGAAACACATGACGTCACGAACAAGTTGACTCCAATCGTCTCTTTGTGAGCAAACATTTGGACAGCGGACGATGTTTTTGCAGTGTTTTCTTTATATTTTGTAAAATTCAATATTAAAATGTCCACAAAGAATGTGCAGAAAAAGCGTTAAAAATATAAAAAATTGCCAAAAAATTTAAAATATAATTACTCCTGCCAGTAGCTGTCACTGTGTATCAGACAGAGGGGACAGTGAGTGAGAGAGAAGAAGGAATTCAGCTCAGTAAAGTATTCTTTCTTTCGTGCAATTACACCTACAAAATAAAACACTATTAAAATAAAGAAGGAAATAATAGAGAAATATGAGAGTTATTGTTGTTTCTGGTAGATACATTTTACAAAAAAAGAAGGAAATATATTATGGTGTATGGTACAGCACACGTACTGTAGTGAAATGTGATGTGTGTGTTTTATGTACAGTACAGTACTACTGTGTATTGTTGTTTATTATTGTTTATTACAGTAACGTCTATTCTATAAATTAAGATTTAAGGGAAAATATACTTGTATTTATAACAAAAAAAACCATTTAAGACATTAGAAAGGTTAGGTAAGGGGTGGTTTGGGAGGTCTGGCACGGATTAATTCTATTTACATTATTTCTTATGGGAAAAATAGGTTTAACTAACGAACATTTTGACTTAAGAACAGCCCTTTGGAACCAATTAAATTCGTAAGTCAAGGGTCTATTGTACTTTGGTATTCGTTCAGGATGTGTTTTATGGTGATGGATTCTTTGTAAGTCTGGGGTCTTCTCCTAATATTAAGTGTTGGTGTGTCAATCTGGAATGGCTTATTCTATATCTAGAGTAGATAACTCTGTACCTTTAGCGTAATGTATGTTTTGGTTTATTTTTGACGTTGGGGTGAGAAAATCCCAATTTAAATTAATCTGGGGGTAGATTTGTGGTAAAAGTTTGGGGAAGGCTCTTTCCTGGTTTAGTATAATGATGCCCCAGTGCTCAATGCAATCTCACCAAGAGCCGTGCCTCTTCATCTAACATCAGCACCCAACTTCACTTACGCTCTTCTAGCTACATAAAAGCAAATCACAGCAGGTCATGTTTCCAAATGTTGAATTTAACAAATACCAAGACTTCAAATCCACCAGTAATAATGTAAACATTCCAAATCTACATATACTGCACTTCTGTCACAAACAGTGCAGACTCGAATCAGAGTGCAATTATGTGACCTCTAACCCACACAGCAGTCATAAGCTATGAAATCGGCTTCTTCTCAGCAATCAGCGGTGGATACGAGTGTGTGTGTAGGGGGGAGAGTATTTCTGTAAGATCCACTGGGATTACTAATGTTTCCCTTCATTGTTTGAACAGTCTCGACTCCTTTCGTCTAGATCCAGTTGATCTGAAGTTTAACCCCCCCCCCCCCCCCAGCACTCTGGACACGTCTGATCCTATCATGGGTTTCTGTCAGAAGCTCTACAATGATGTCTGGATCTGATGCAATTTCGCCAGAGAGAAATGTGTTCTGGCCAGCGCTCCACTACCATGTTCTTCCATCTGAGTCACGTCCGTTTGGTTCTGTGACTCAATTCAGTCTGGAGGAAGATTTTCCCAAATAGTCACAAAAGCAGGGAGCTATAATAAGCAAAGAGAACAATTACTGACTGTAGTCCATCTACTTCTCTACATATCTTTTTAACCTGCTTTCACCCTGTTCTTCAATGGTCAGGACCACCACAGGACCACCACAGAGTAGGTATTATTTAGATGGTGGATCATTTTCAGCACTGCAGTGAATATGACGTAGTGGTGGTGTGTTAGTGTGTGTTGTGCTGGTATGAGTGGATCAGACACAGCAGCGCTGCTGGAGTTTTTAAAATACAGTGTCCACTCACTGTTCACTCTATTAGACACTCCTACCTAGTTGGTCCACCTTGTAGATGTAAAGTCAGAGACGATCGCTCATCTATTGCTGCTGTTCGAGTTGGTCATCTTCTAGACCTTCATCAGTGGTCACAGGACGCTGCCCATGGGGCGCTGTTGGCTGAATGTTTTTGGTTGGGGGACTATTCTCAGTCCAGCAGTGACATTAAGGTCCAGTAAACTCCATCAGCGCTGCTGTGTCTGATCCACTCATACCAGCACAACACACACTAACACACCACCACCATGTCAGTGTCACTGCAGTGCTGAGAATGATCCACCACCCAAATAATACCTGCTCTGTAGTGGTCCTGACCTTTGAAGAACAGCATAAAAGGGGGCTAACAAAGCATGTAGATAAACAGATGGACTACAGTCAGTAATTGTAGAACTAAATAAAAATACCTCCATTCCTGCATTTCAGGCCTGCAACACATTCCAAAAAATTTGGGATGGGGGCAATTTAGGGCTTGTAATGAGGTGAAAGGCTGAGTCTTTGATGAGCAGAGATGATCAGAGGATCTCCAGTATGTCAACAAATGCGTGAGAAAATGATGAAATGTTTAAAAACAATGAACCTCAAAGAAAGATTGGAGGGGATTTGCATATTTCTCCCTCTACAGTGCATAATGTCATTAAACCATTCAAGAAATCAGGGGGTATTTTAGTGTGTAAAAGCCAAGGGCACAAGCTTAAGCTGAACGCCCGTGATCTTCAATCTTTCAAAGAACGGCAACATTACAAAGTGGTAAATGCGTTACTGCCCCAACTTTTTTTGGAATGTGTTGCAGGCCTGAAATGCAGGAATGGATGTTTATTAATAAATGAAATGAAGTTGGTTTGGGGTTGTAAACAAAAGACTGGGTTTAATCCTGAAAGCACAAGGTTATCGTGTAAAACTATCAACGGTGCAATGCAGAGGTCAGAGCTATTACGGTGCAGATTTGTTTGTTTACATGCACGTTAATGCCTCAGCTTCCAAACTCTATCAGCTGGCAGACTACTGGTCAGAACATTCAGTACAAACACAGAGCACATGATGAACCTTTAGGCCAAGTGCAATAACAGACCCGAGTGGAAGTCAGAACCCAGTATCAGTTTTGGGTTTGCTAGGGAAAGAGCGTTAGCATCTCGGATTGCTTTAAAGACGCACCATCTTGCTGAGCCGTGGCGTACGTGCGCACCTCTAGAGTCATTGCATCTGTTATGCAGCAGAAATGAAGAGAAAATAGATACATCAGCATATTGTTCTTATTAAAGGAACTACAGTTTCCTCAGACACTCCTCTCATTCCGCAACCGTGACTGACTGACGTGTAGAATCCCAACTTTCCCTGAATGGATGGTGCAGTGCCACTGATTTTCACCATCACAACCCCCTTGTTTGATGGATTATTCTTCTCTGGAGCAAACAATGAGGTCAGAAAACAACAATCCATGTTTGTGCCGTCAATCTGTAACGCAGATGAACATCAGGACCTCCCACCCTCTAAAAGAAGTCTATGCAAGTGGTCCCCATCCAAAAAACCATGGACTGGTACCGGTCCGTGGGTCATTTGTCACCGGGGTGCACAAAAAGAATAAATAGTTAGATACCGCTACAAAAGCAATGGATCCACAGCTTTCATTTCCAACATCCTTTCTTTGTGAAGCGGGATTTTCTGCAGTAAAGGCAACCAAAACGTCCGTGAAATTATATCTTATATGAAATCGGTCCGTGGTGCAAAAAAGGTTGGGGACCGCTGGTCTATCGTAACACTGCTTCCATTTCCAACATCCTATCTTTGTGAAGCGGGATTTTCTGCAGTAAAGGCAACCAAAACGTCCATGAAATTATATCTTCACAGACCTCCCACCCTCTAAAAGGAGTCTATGCAAGTGGTCCCCATCCACTAGGCCATGGACTGGTACCGGTCCGTGGGTCATTTATCACCGGGGTGCACAAAAGGAATAAATATTTAGATACCGCTACAAAAGCAATGGATCCACAGCTTTCATTTCCAGCATCCTTTCTTTGTAAAGTGGGATTTCCTGCATTAAAGGCAACCGAAACGTCCGTGAAATTATATCTTATAAGAAACCAGTCCGTGGTGCAAAAAAGGTTGAGGACCGCTGGTCTATTGTAACACTGCTTCCATTTCCAACATCCTATCTTTGTGAAGCTGGATTTTCTGAAGTAAAGGCAACCAAAACGTCTGTAAAATGATATCTTATATGAAACCAGTCCGTGGTGCAAAAAAGGTTGGGGACCGCTGGTCTATTGTAACACTGCTTCCATTTCCAACATCCTATCTTTGTGAAGCGGCATTTTCTGCAGTAAAGACAACCAAAACGTCCGTGAAATTATATCTTATATGAAACCGGTCCGTGGTGCAGAAACGTTTGGGGACCGCTGGTCTATCGTATCTAGTACCAACACGTTACCAGCAGGTCCTTTAACCTCTATAAATGATTCGAATGAGCCCGGCTGTTAGTATGATCTGTCTGTGTGCATTGTGGATGTTTTTAAGGGTGGAGAATGGCTAGCATGGGGACTCTGACTGGTCTGTGACTTTGCAGCCCCACACAGAAGGGTTTAATGCACTTTGTTGTCATATTCGCCTCATTACCAGCATTAAAGTGGTCTGCAATTTGAGCCACGGTCACTCTTCTGTTGATCTGTGCCGGATATTACAGCCTAGATGTCTCTGAAATCAATAAATCCCTGCCTTGCTTTCATGGCAAGTCGGTGGGTATTTTTTTACAGCTGTCTGTGTGCACGCCTTGCTGTTTTATTCCAATTGTTATCAAAGTCATTCAGGTTCTTATACATTTACATTTCCGGCATTTAGCAGACACTTTTATCCAAAACGACTTTTGAGCAACAGAGGATCGAGAGCCTTGATCAGGGGCCCGAACAATGGAGACTTGGCAGTGGTGGGGTTTGAACCAGGAATCTTCTAATTACTACTCAACTACTCTATACCTCAAGTACCAAGCTACATTCAACTCGTGCACCACAATTAGCTGCCATCAGCCCAACATTTAACAAAAGCTCACTGTGACTAGTGCAATTGTTACAAACTGGCATTTCCATGCATATTTTTGAAGGGTGGTCCTAATGTTTTGGCTCATCAGTGTGCAACAGTAACAGTACTTTGTTTTTGTACAGTTTTAATTGGTCCTTTTCTTATTTTGTTAATGCATTTTCTCCCCTTTTTCTCCCTTTTGTTAGCACATCCAATTGCCCAATTGCGTCATTGCTCTCCACCAATGCCGATCCCCGCTCTGATTGAAGAGAATGAAGCTAACCCACGCCCCCTCCGACACGTGGGCAGCAGCCGTATGCACTTTGCCAAGTGCTATGTGGATCAGAACTGTGTACGGAGAGACACACCCTGACAGCACTCTTTTCTTGTCTCTGTGCAGGCGCCATCGATCAGCCAGCAGAGGTCGTAATTGCATTAGTTATGGGAGAGTCCCTATCCGGCTTTTAATATCCCACCCCTATATGAACAACTGACCAATCGTTGTTAATGTGTTGCTCAGCCCAGCCGGAAGGCAGAGCCGAGATTCGATACGATGTATTCGAGGTCCCAGCTCTGGTGTTCAGAGAGTGTTTTACCGCCGCACCACCTGAGCGCCCTATTGGTCCTTCCTATGACTAAGACCCTACCTAATTCACGGGTGTGAAAAACCATGAAATGAGCCTTTTCCCATGTTATATGCAATTTGCTATAAAATTCCAAATTTAAGGTTTGTGTTTTAAGATTTTTCATTCGCATAGCGTTCAAGTGCCTTACATTTACTGGTCAATTGCACTATGAGGCGGTCCTAGCAATCCTACAGCAATTCAGTTAGCAATCGCTTAGTCAAACTGTCCAAGATGTGGAAGTCTAAAGCAGCCAAAAACACTACTTAAGTAACTGAGTTTGGAAAACTCCCAACCAATTCTGTGGATGCAGAGGGGGGTGTGTCAAAACATGGAGGAGAATTTTCGTATTTGAGACAGTCACTGGATGTTCTAGGTTTACATTGAACTATTAAGGTAGACTGTGCAGTGTATTGTAGCTTCAATTTATTCTATCATTCAATTTATGAGTGTAATTTAATGACTGCCGTAAAATGTGGCACTTTCCTAAAAGTCTGTGAAATTAAGCACATTTCCCTACATATGACAGCAAATGATCAATATTTTATTGGGATGGTGGTAGCCTACTGGGTAGAGCTTTGGGCTATCAACCAGAAGATTGGCGGTTCAAATCCAGGCTCTGCTATGCAGCCACTGTTGGGTCCTTGAGCAAGGCCCTTAACCCTGTCTGCTCCAGGGGCGCCGTAAGGTGGCTGACCCTGCGCTCTGACCCCAGCTTCCAAAACAAGCTGGGATATGTAAAGAAAGAATTTCATTGTACTGTACATCTGTATACGTATATATGATGAATAAAGTATATCTTCTTATCTTCTTCTTATGTGAAGCCTTGTAGTCTAAGCTACTTATTTATTTTGCTTTCATGTTTTACCACTGCTGTATCCTGGTCAGGGTCGGGATAGGTCTGGTTTCCCTAGAATATCACACACCAGTCGGGACACCAATTCATTACTCAGCTACTTGTTTATTTAAAAAAAAAAAACAGAGAGAAGCGATGTACAGTGGTACCTTGAAACTCAATGTCAACTGGTTCTGGGAGTGGCGATGAGTTTATAAGGTGTTGAGTTTCAAGTTTTTTTTTTCCATAAGGATGTATGGGGAACTTGTTAATGCATTCCATGGTCCCATGAACTTGAATATATTTTAGGCTTATGTAAAATAATGGGGCACTTATACACCAAAAATAACACAAATATAATATAAAACACTGAAAGAAAAAGCTGATTCTTACAATTCCTCAGCACCCCAAGCTGTAACACAAGTTTAAAAGTGAAACAGTGAGGAAAATCCAGATAAACACATGTGTACATGTGGAGCTTTCAGAGTGAATCTGACGGTTATTCCACACAAATGCAGAATCGTCTTGTGCGCACACTTTGATGACGTATTACCGCATCGCTCAAGCCGAGCGCTGAATGAACCGACTGTTCATTGTTAATTTGAAATTATATAAATACATTTTTAAAAAACAAACTGAACACATTGAGTTTAAGGGAACAAATTTCTCAACGAAGGGCATCGAGTCTCAAAGATTTTGAGTTTAGGGGAAGTTGAGTTACAAGGTACCACTGTATTTATCAACTGAATAATCAGTTAACAGCGCTGTTTGATGTTTGGCCCTGTAAGCAGAGCATCTTGATGTATGAGTTCACTTAAAATAAAGCAGAGACTACTGTTTTCAGGTAGACTAGAGATCAATTCTCAGAAAGTTTTCACACTTGCACTCGCACAATTGCACCAAACTTGGTGTGAAAATGCACTAGTGCAGACCGGTATTTCTCTACTCACATTACACGAGTAACTGTTATAACAGTAAAAGTGGAAGTCAGGTGCATGCTGATTCCGTGCTACTCACTGTTCCCGCTCCACGACTTGAGAAGTGACTTGATGCTGATCTCAAAGAACACCGAATCCTGCAGACTCAACATGATGTAACCCCGGAATTGTGGGTAAAAAAAGGCACAGGAGCGAGTGGCCAGTCCCGCTGGCGCTAAGGTCCGTTCTTCATCCGTCACACCACTGGCGGGTCGAGCGTGCGTGCGCTCCTGCGGCGGGGTACGTATGTGGGCTGTTGACTCCGTGCACGAGTTGGCATCATGAGGGCACGCATGATGCTACAGACGAACACAAACAGACCGGCCGAGGATGGAGCGACGAGAAACGACAGACGGGAAAAGAAAGCGTCCAGAATCCAGTCAGGCTTTGTTTAAAAAGTTTGTTCCGGAAGCGTCCGAGCGTTCGCGAGCGAGAAATAGTGAGGACAGACTCCCAGCAGACAGCAGCGATATTCCGCCCCTCTTTCTCTTGCTGTGTGCGCAAAGCACTGCGAATACACTCCACTCTCTCACTCTCGCTCTTTCTCTCTTACCATTCGCTTAAAGCCAACCCCTCCCCATAGTCCCGCTGGCAAGCACTCGCTCCTGGGGCCTGTACTGAGAGCACTTGTTTCAATGGCACACACGGGAGGAAAGGGGAGGAGGGTGATGTCATCAGCACGCCGCTAATGCTCGCTGACTCGTCTCCGGGCGCTTTAAACGCAAACTCCGGTGTTATTCTTTTCACTCTCTGCCCCTCCGCGAGCCAGAGCGAATGCATACATCCTGTACACGCTGATGCGTCATCCCCGACTGCAGGGCGAGCGTCTGGGAGAAGAACGGGAGAAAGTACGTCGGAGGGCTGTGACGCAAGTGGGCTATTCATGCACGCCCAGTAGAATGAAATTTCACATTATAACACACGTTCGACAGAGACGTTGATACACACGGCCAGGCCGCCCACACCCCATTCATTCACTTCTTTTCCATTCCTAACAGGATGTGTGCTTTTCTAAAAAAAAGGCCTTTTTACTATAAACCTTGAATCACTGCTATTTCAGACTTATGGAAACTTGAACACCCAGTCTATATATAGACAGGTTTTTGTTTAATTTCTGATGCCATGTCAGCTTCTATGGCTATCAGAGTAGGGGTCGATTTTACCTTTACTTGCGTGTATAGAAGGGATGTAACGACTTTTCTCCCCCAATATTCCCCCCTAATCTAGTCCCCTAATCTGCCCCCTTCAGTACAGACTGCATTTTTCACCTGCACGAGTCGAGTTCATACACTAATGGACGCTGTGTACGGAGGGTCACACCCCCATCAGCATTATTCCTCAGCCCTGTGCAGGCGCCATCAGTCAGCCAGCAGGGGCCGCAGTCGCACCAGTTATGAGGACCTATGATCCGACTCTCTACCCTCTAACCCTGAACAACAGTCAATCGTTGTTCATGCTGCCGCCCAGCCCAGTCGGAGAGGTAGAGTCGAGATTCGATGCGATGCATTCAGAACCCCAACTCTGGTGCACTAGAGTACCACCTGCGCCACCTGATGCGATGCATTCAGAACCCCAACTCTGGTGCACTAGAGTACCGCTGCGCCACCTGAGCGACCATTTGAACTGAAATTTAAACTGAAGCTAAAAAAACCAGAATTTGGCAACCAGGCGGATAGCGACAGTGACGTCAACCAGGCGAGGTGTACAGCGCCAGTGCCCTCTGCTGTTTAAAGTGAATATCGATTAATTTTACATGTCAAACTGATTTGAATTGTGGATTTTTTTTTACGGTTATTGACTGTCTTGTGGTGAATCGTTACATCCCTAGTGTATAGTGGTTTAATTGGTTTAACTTCTATGGCGTTTTTAAGTGCTAGTGCTGTTAAGAATTTAAGCTTTTTTTTGGGGGGGGGGGGGGGGGGGCTGAAGTGAAGATTTCCTTGTAGTTGTTTGTATCGTACAATTTTTATTCGATTTTAATTTAATTTTTTTTCTTTTTCTCCTGATTTTTTCCAACATGTCCAATTTTTACCCAATTGTGTTATGCTTCCTTTCCACTGGAGCTGACCCCCGCCCCTATTGAGGAGAGCGAGACTGACACACCTCCCCTCCGACACGTGTGCAGAAGCCGACTGCATCATTCATATGCGGATCAGCTTCGTGCACAGAGAGCCACACCCTGATCAATGCATTATTCCTTGACTCCTTGGCGTGCAGACGCCATCAATGAGTCCCTATTCGGCTTATCCTACCCTATGAACAACAAGCCAATCGTTGTTCATGTAGTCGCCCAGCCCAGCCGGATGGCAGAGCTGAATTTCAAACCGACGAGTTCAATTTCTGATGGTGCTCATCTTTTGGCATGAATAGAGGATGTGTTTGATAAAGTTCTTGATCCACAGAGGGGGCAAGTGGGGCTGGTCTCCTTTTAGCAGGTAGGTATGGGTAAGTTTGGTGTGTCCTATGCGGCATCTTGTGTAGATAATTTGTTTCCATTGTTTTTGGGGTATTAAGCTGTGTTTTGGTAGGGTGGATCTTGTAGATATAGATGGGTTAAAAACAGCTAATCAGAGCAAAGAAACATATGGACCACAGATGTTTTCATACAGGTAATTATACAATTAACATGTGATGTCATTTTGTTAAGATTTTTGGATGCATACATGGGTCAATATTCTCATCTAGCAAATCCTTGTAACGCCTGTCTGATCACTTGTTCTCCAAGGATGTTAAACATAGTGAGACGTTACATCCTTGTCAGATTTCCTTCCTTACCCTGAACCATGTCGATGTGTGATTGGCTGTCCTGACAGCAGCTTGTTGGCTATACAGATTCCTCAATAGTTGGAAACCCATCTCAAGCATGGTTCTCCATAATTGGTCATGTTGTACCATGTCGAATATCTTTGAGAAATCAATGAAATATAAACAGAGTGCTTGATTCCTTTTTCTTGCTTTCTCCATGGAGGTTTGTGATCTGGCCTAAATCCAGCTTGTTCTTGGGAAATCTCTTCCTTGAATGAAGAGTGTCCCAGTCCCGGTCTTCCAGTTTAACTGCTATGTCATGTGGACCAGATGCCTTTTGCTTAGCCAGTTCTAGCATGGCACACTTGATCTCTTTATTTAGTGGTGGCAGTTCATTCCTCTTCAACACTGTACAATAATTCACAGCAGTCTTTCCATCTCTGACACAGCTTTTTGGTTCGACAAGTTTCTTCCCATTTTAGTCAGCTGACAGTTGTAGTTCAAGGCTGGAATGGTTTGGTGAGCTTCTTCAGTATGTGGAAAACAGATCTGCTGTTGCCTTTCACATCACTGCATAATGAGTCCCAGCTTGTTTACTTCCTAGCATCTTCTGCACTTCACGTGAAAGTTTTATGTACTCATTGGTGGACTTTATTTTTACTTCATGCTTTCTTATCCATTCCAAAATGTCAAGGGAAATCAAGTTCTTGCATTTGTTTCAGTTCTTCTGTACTGTTACAGTATTTATTTCACTTAGTGAGCAAGTGACTAATGGCAAATACTAGAACGTGAAAGGATTCTGTCTCTACATACTTTGCACAAGTGGATTTAGGCAGTTTATCCTATTCTTCATGGCAATTTCTCTAAGCTTTGTCAGGTTGAATGGAGAGTTTTTAGTCCATAAACTGTCTTCTTTAGGTGTTTAGGTCTTTCCACAAATTTGGGTTTGGCTGGGACAAATTTTGAGAATTGCCTTAAAGCCACTCCAGTGTAACTCTGGCTATATAGTAGATCTTAAGTTCTGAGTCCACTCTAGAGGAGGTTTTAACAAGGATGTTCCAGTATTTGGCTGCATTCACACACCCCTTATTTCTCACTAGTCTTCCTGCCCCTGTCGCTGAGACACACTGGTAGTAATGCTGCCACCAACATCTTTCAGCATTGGCATGGTTTGAGCTATATCTGTGCTCTGACTATTGTTTGCCATACACAGTCTAATAATAGACCATTAAAATCTTTGGGCAGAACAACAAGCACTAAATCATTTACATTCTAAACAGGCTGTCAAGCGCATTTCACTTAACAGTGGTTCAGTTTTGCCTATCGGCCATAAATGCCTGGTTTATGAAGTGCTGAGATTCTCTCATCTATGCACATGACATTTGGAGATTGATTAGAGTAACTGAACAAGGCCTTTCTTTACTATTTGCCCAACTGGCCGACAGCCAACTTAGCCAAGGAAGGTTTAAAGTTGTGCCAGGCTTGTTCCATTCCAAAAATATTGAGGTCACTGTGGTCCTGGGAACATCCGAAGCCTCAGATATTGTTATCTATCCTTACTCTGATGTATGCCTTATTCTAATTTGATCAAAGAGCTCTACAGGCAGTACCCAGACTTGTATGTTTGTTCTTGTCCTGACAGTGCAGTGTAAAATGTGGGTCCAAAAGACCTTCTAAAACTGTTTTTAATACAGCTACCCCCAACCTTGTTAGCACCACGGATTGGTTTCATATAAAATATCATTTCACGGACCAGCAGGGGCGGGGGGATTTAAAATAGAATAACAATACTACTCACAAATGATGGGAACCCTGAGATTTGTTTGCTGCAACGAGACACTCCCACCTAGGGGTGATAGAAGACAATAACACCCGAAGTGTGTTGGAAATGGAAGCAGCAGCATTTTCACTGCTTTTTTAGCTACCTCTAATTATTTATTCTTTCTGTGTGGCCTGGTAATAAATGACGCATGGACCGGTACCAGTCCGTGGCCCGGTGGTTGGGGACCACTGGTCTAATCGATTCAAACTGCAACAAGATTCAATTTAAAATGTGATATTATATTAATATACAATACACACTGTGTAAATGTATATTGACTGGGAAAAATGGTCATTATATCCATTTAACATCTAATCCACAACACAAAGAGGGCAAAAAAGCCAAGGGTCTGAATATTTTTTAAATTCCTTGTAAGTAACAACAAAATAGAACAAAAACATTTGACAGTCATCCAACTGAGCCACCCTACTAGGTTTGGGCCTTCACTGTACACAAACCCACCCACACTTTTCATGAGCTATCCAGTAGCTTATTTGTGGTATTGGGTGTGTCGCTGAACAGCAGCTGAATAATGGAGGGAGAGTACTGTGTGATCTCTCTGCGCAGTTTATAATCCTTTGTCTTTATGGTCTGCTAGCTTTAAAGACTGTTTCTTCACCTTTTGAACTGATAGCGTATAGTATGACCCACTAACTTTACTGTACGCCTCTGACATCAGATCAAAGATTTGACTTTATCTCCTACCACAGACTTCCAACACCATCAAACAACACCCTGCACTACAGACCTATGACCAGACTACCGAACCCAAAATCAAGTCAATCCCTCAACCCTATCCACCCACTTCCAAAAACATATCATGCATGAAATCATCTAAATCTAAGGTCTAAGAAAAGATAGAATGGCCCAAACACTGACAGCACCGGCGGCCCATGAGACCATTTAATAACGCTGCCTTCTATTCTTCGCTCACATTCTCCATCACATGACCGTCCCTTCATTCTGGAGTTATGCAAAGCAGCAAGGCAGCATTGTAAACAAACACACCACACAAAGGCCTGCATTGTGGCTAAACGCTGCACCACAGCATCACTGACTAACTGAACCTTCCCAAAACACACTCACTCCAAACACAAGCACAGAAATAGATCAACACACTCTTGCTTCAGAATATTTAATAAACTTTACTAGTTTTTAAAAGCTTTATTTTTAAAAACTACTACTAAATTTGCATTCCTTTAAAAGGATATTTGGTCTCAATACAGTGGTACCTTGAAACTCGACGTCAGTTGGTTCTGGGAGTGGCGTTGAGTTTAAAAGGCATTGCGTTTTAAGGTATTTTTCCAATAAGAATGTATGGGAAACCTGTTAATGCGGTCCATGGTCCTGTGAAACCGCATATATACCGATTAGGCATTACATTATGACCATCTTGTGCAGCTGCAGTTTTGGAGATGCTCTGACCCAGTCGTCTAGCCATCACAATTTTGCCCTTGTCATTTTTCCTGCTTCTAAAACATCAACTTTGTGGATAAAATGTTCACTTGCTGCCTAATATATCCCACCCACTAACAGGTGCCGTGATGAAGAGATAATCTGTGTTATTCACTTCACCTGTGTGAACTTCATAATGTTATGCCTGATTGGTGTATTTTAGGCTAATGTAAAAGAATGGGGTTGTTAGTAACACTTTTATACTGAAAATAATAAAAATATAATATAAAAAACACTGAAACACAGTTGAAAAACAGTTAAAAATCAATAAGAACACAATAAAACATCACGAAAAAATCGTAAGCCCAATGTGAGTAAAAGTGCTTAAGGAAGCGCAGCAGCAAGCTAAGCGGCTGCGTCACACTACAGAGGAAATGACTGCAGAGCAGTTTAAAAGCGGTTTTGCTGCTTCTTGTGTGAATGCGCCCTAATGCTTACCCCTTTGTTTACACTGCACGCACATTGAGTTTAAGGGTACACATATTTCGACGAAGAGCATAGAGTTTCAAGGTATGACTGTAGCTTGATCTGTACCCAGGAACAATTTTGGGCTTGTTTAAGAGTGGGCTTTGTGGAAATGGTAGTTTAAGAAAATCAGCGACTTCTCATTAATGCTTTGTGTTTTCCTTGGTAAATATTTCCTCATTCTAGTACACATAGGCAGCACCCCAACAACAGAATTTTTCTGAACCCAGTGTTCAGGGTCTCTTCTATTTGGACAGCCTAGAGAAGTTCATTTCACCACCTGGGAGCTTATAGAGAGAGAGATCATGGATGCTTGTCTTCCTTGAGTCCTACTGACACGCTCTTGGGTTTGAAACCCAATTGACTTGGGCTTTATGGCAGCTGAACAATTGCAACTGGGGGAATGGGGTGTACAGATGCAAAGTATCAGCAAAGGTGATGATTTGTTTACTGAGTAAACTTGCTTTCAGCAGACTGTTACATTAATTCTGGTTTAGTGTGCTCTCTAGATCAGTGGTCCCCAACCACCGGTCCGCGGGTCATTTATTACCGGGCCGCACAGAAAAAAAAAAGAATAATTAGAGATCGCTGGAAAAACAGTTTTCACTGCTTCTATTTCGGGTGTTATTTTCTTATTGTCACCCCTAGGTGGGTCTCGTTGCAGCGAAAAGCTAATTTTACACGGTTTGTGAAATTATATCTTATATGAAACTGGTCCGAGGTGCAAAAAAGCTGCTGTAGATAATCCTACCTGATTTGTCATAGTAAAAACAAATAAACATTGAATAATGACCTTTTTTTTAAAAAGCATTATAAAATGTAGGCTTGTCAGTGACAATTTCACAGTTTTCAGTACACAGAGGGATATATTAGCTGAAATGCTAGCGGGTTGTGCTGCCTCAGCCCATTGGTTTAAACAGCCTGAGGCTAACTGTGTTAGCGTGATAAGCGAAAAAGGCAGAGACGTAATCACAGTAGTGTGTCTAAATAATCTGCCTTATACATTTGATGTCTTATTTGAATCCTCTCTACTCAGGCAGCTGCCTAGGTAGGCAGTAGGCAGAAGGGCAGCTCACTGAGTTTTCACACAGACCCACTGATGTCATGGTAGAAGCAAAAGAATGCTCTGATTTATCCATACCACCCTCTTGGCTCAGAGAATCATGGCAGTTTTACAAGCATTAATGCATCAGTCCTATTTTTAGACATGTCATTTCTAAAAATGTTCTTCTGCCTGATGATAAATATTGAAATCATCTGTGTGAAAACCAGCTACATTTTTTCATGTAATATGAAAGGGACATGAGTAAGTCCAGGCAGCCCTGCCCTGTTGTGAAAGGTAACACTACAAGCGCTATCTGGCTTCTCTTTGCCACACACACACACACACACACACACACACACACACACACACACACACACGCACGCACACACACACACACACACACAAACACACACACAAACACACACACAGAGTTTGGGGTAAACAGTAAGATCCTGCTCATAGCTCCTGGAACCCTGCTCCTTTGTCAACAGACTGTAGGCAAGCAGGTGCAGGTGAGGTAACGTGTTTTTACACTTTACTCAACTAAGCTTCGTTTAACACAGCAAACATTTATTCTTGATTCCAATTTTATGCCAAAAATTCTACATTTTATTTTTTCGGCTGTGCTGTGTATGTGACACTAGTTTAAACACATGGAGCTCCTGAACTGACCCATATGTGCAGAAGAGCACTCCACGTGTGATATAGATTACACACACACTGGATTCACTCCCACTAGCACAGTCTGATTGTATTTTAATGCTTATATTACCACGTTTTCTCTTTTTCTCATTCCTGTTGCCTGTTTTCTCATAGTGTATTGTGTACGAAGTCACCGTTGTCTTTCCCCTTACAGAGACACAGCCAATCAAGTCCGTGTAGGCTTCATTTCTAAAAGGCTTTTTAGTCTGTGGCTGAATTTCAAATCTCAATCAACAGCATTACAGCACTGTGTAGTGCCTATTTACACCGACCAGGCATAACATTATGACAGGTGAAGTGAATAACGCTGATTATCTCTTCATCACGGCACCTGTTAGTGGGTGGGATATATTAGGCAGCAAGTGAACATTTTATCCTCAAGCGAGTTTGACAAGGGCCAAATTGTGATAGCTAGACGACTGGGTCAGAGCATCTCCAAAACTTCAGCTCTTGTGGGGTGTTCCCGGTCTGCAGTGGTCAGTATCTATCAAAAGTGGTCCAGAGAAGGAACAGCGGTAAACCGGCGACAGGGTCATGGGCGGCCAAGGCTCTTTGATGCACGTGGGGAGCGAAGGCTGGCCCGTGTGGTCCGATCCAACAGACGATCTACTGTAGCTCAAACTGATAAAGAAGTTAATGCTGGTTCTGATAGAAAGGTGTCAGAATACACAGTGCATCACAGTTGCAGGGGGACCAACACAATATTAGGAAGGAGGTCATAATGTTATGCCTGATCGGTGTAGAGTAAAGTGATTTAGGACGTGGTGATTTTATATGGGATTTTATGTGGAAAGCAAGTATTAATTTACTGTTGATAAGAACCGAACATAAAGCTTATAAAATGCTTTTTTTTTTTTTTATAAAGAAATAAACTGTACATAGACGAACTATCAGGAGCAGAATACTTCACTGTCTTGTTCTTTCGAGATGCAGCACAGACTACAGAGAGATGATCACGTGTGTAGAGAAGCACACTTTCCATTCATTATGGAATTCCCAAAGGGACAACATGCACTCAATTCATCACACTACACTACACTACACTACAGAAAAGTCTGTTACACTAGTAATCCAACGGCAATCAGTTAGTCAAAACGCCCAAGATATCAATGTCTAAAACAGCTAAAAATACTACTCAGGTAACCAGGTTTGGAAAACTCCCGACCAATTCTGTGGACGCGGGTCAGAACATGGACGAGTATTTTCGTATTTGAGAACATTGCTGGATGTTCGAGGTTTACGTTCAACTATTAAGGTAGACTGTGCTGTGTATTGTAGCTTCCATTTATTCTATCATTTAATTAATGATTGTAATTTGATAACTGCCATGAAATGTGGCACTTTTCTTTAAAAATCAAACAAGGTCCGTGAAATTAAGCACATTTCCCATGAATTTAGTAAGGCCCTAGTTATAATCATACATAGGGGTGCTATTTGGTTTCCTGGCTGTACCAGTTTCATTTCATTGTCATGTTTTTACCACCGCTTTTTCCTAGTCAGGGTCGTGGTGCGTCAATCAAGAGCCTCAATTGCCCACCCTGCTCCCAAAATGACAAACTTTGCTTTTCACAGAGTCAACAATGCTGCTCCTACTAGATGTGACGGACACCTGCCATGTTTGCACCAAAAATGTCCAGAACTTACAATGGACTTTATCACAGACTGGACTCCAATTATTTTCTGATAGTTACAACTTTCAGTTCAATTTAATTTTGTGTTTGTATGTATTTATTTAAAGTATCCTCCAGGCCACCCAAGAACGATGGGTCCCTGCTGAGTGGTTCCTCTCAAGGTTTCTTCCTGTAGTTTTAAGGGAGTTTTTCCTCGCCACTGTCGCCCTCGGCTTGCTCAATAGGGATTTTTGGTCTGTTGGTCCTGGATTCTGTAAAATTGCTTTGAGACAATGTCCACTGTAAGGAGAGCTATATAAATAAATTTGACTTGACTTGACATGAATTACACACATATACAGTCGTCCATCGCGCTCTTTATGGAGCAGGTGCACACACCAGCCCTGGGTATTGCATACCCCAGCAGGAACTAGGAGAAACCCTATCTGACCCCCATCCTGCAAACATCATCAATTGGGTTTGTTGGACGCCCGGCCATGTCTGTGGCACAGCAACGAAGATTCGATCTCGGATCTCAGCAGTGGTGTTCTAGAATTCTCTGATGCTTTTGTCTCCAAGCTGTCTGCAATCTGGGGGTTTTTTTCTCCCAAGAGGCAACAGAAAAGAGTGCATTTCCTGGACTGAGCATTTCTCAAGTCACCAAGAGATAAAATAAGAGTGAGTGGGTGCGTGAGCGAGCGAGCAATCAGGCAGGATCAATAAAATCTGTAATTTAACCCTGGGGTTGCTCAGGTTTAGCCAGAACAAAGCAGCTGAAATGTCTCGCTGATGAAACTGCAGCCCAAAGAACTAAAAGCTCTCGTATGCTTCCGATCTGCATTCTCATATTCGCAACCCACTGCTCTCACACACACATTTACACACACACAGAATGAAAAAAGAAAAAGAAAAAAACATATACGCACATATGCAGGTGTTTTCACTACACCCATTGCTGACAATTCAGTTACATAATAAGTTCTATAAAATAAATGATATGACAAATTCTAACTTTGTGGCAACAGTTTAAGCTAGGCTGTGTCCCGTTCCAGCATAATTGTGCCCCTGTGAAGTAGATGATGTCTTACAAAAGGTAGGTTATTCTCATATTTCAGTTTATAGCTCTTGTCAAGTGTTGTTCTTTATGCCAAGTTCACACTACACGTCATTCAAGTTGTTCAGATCGCTGTACAGTTTACACTACACAACTGGATCTCTTGTAGTCAGGAGTCTTTGTCATTGTGGTTTACACACTACACGACTGATTGGCGATAGGGGGTCACACACTACACGACCTACCATCAGGAGAAGTCTCAGACTAGTCGAACTGCTCTCACAAACTACGTTTTGCCATAAAAACACATGCGAGAAGTGACAAGGGGTTTAGAGATACCACGTCCAAAAATACACGCCAACAAGAAGCGAGTGATCAGAGTTGTTTGTGTGCTGATGTGCATTGTAAAAGCAAGAAAGAAAAAGAAATGAATCTGGGTGAAGGAGGTGATTGGGCTATGAGACCAGCAGGGATTGTCTGTTCTGTTCTGCAGAGAGTTGGAGGTCAAATAAACATTTCTTTGCAATGTAAAGTTGTTATTATGGTTTGGCGTGGAAGTCACAAATACTGTAAAGCTTGTGTATGCTGATGCATTGTGATAAAAACTATATTTCTATATATATATTTCTATAACTTTTCTGTTTCTTGTGTTCATAACAATCACAACCTGATCGCAACACCTTTCACACTACAGGATTTTGAGTCGCTGACAGGTCCAGATATTCTGCACACTAGATGTTTTTCTTGAGTCTGCGAGTGCTCGGCAAGGCACTCGGATCGAGTCGTTGAACAGTTCACACATACCGATCGAGAGCCGATTTTCAGAGTCTAGCAGTGACCTGACGGTGAGCAAAAATCAGGGCAAAAATCGTGTAGTGTAGTTACAAAAAATCGATTAAAAATCGTGTAGTTTCTTCCAAAAACGTGAGGACTGGTTTTCATTTACTCATAGTCTTAATAATTGCAATTGATTGTCATTGCTGTAAGTATTTAGAACATTTAGTAAGTATATGTTTAATTAAAATCGGTATATGGCAGGTATCACAGTGTGGAGGAGCTTCTCCTCTTATAAGATATGTGTGTGTTAACAGTGCCTGTCCACACGTTATCTGGTATAAACCGCCTGATCAATACGTTTTTGTGGATGTGGTTTTATTTGGGGTAAAATGTCAGGACTAGGGATGTAACGATACACTCTACCCACAATGCAATGCGATTCACGATACTGGGTTCACGATACGTTTTTTTCCCGATTTTTTAAACAAAATGAACTTGACAGTTACGACAGTTTCCTTTTATTATTTCTCTTTAAAAAAATAAAAATACTGTATTTGTGCTTATCTTTTATTTATCTAAATAATGAATGCCCTTTTATTTGAGGTAGGTACAAACTATGCAAAAAAAAGCTGCACATTTTCCTTTTTGTGTAAAAGAAAAAAAACTGAAATGAAATAAATCCCACATTATATAAATAAATTAAAAATACAAATAAAGAAAGTATCCTCACATAAATACATTTGGCTGGAAAATTCCAAACCTGGCAACCCTGTAGTGACGTCAACCAGGTGAGGTGAAGCGCCAGTGCCCTCTGCTGTTTAAAGTGAATATCGATTCATTATACATGTAAACCGATTTGAATCGTTACACATGTGAATAGATTTTTAACTGTCTTGTGGTGCAGCGTTACATCCCTAGTCATATTTTATAAAGTTTATTTTCACTTTAAGTCTTCCATCTTCATCAAAACCAGCTCTTTTCATCAAAGGTGCACAGATGACCACAGACATACTCCAAAGTTTTGTCTAAAAATGTCTTTTTAAAAATGCCCAGGTGGCGCAGCAGGATATTCCACTAGCACACCAGCGCCGAGATCCTGAACTCCTCAGTTCGAAACTCGGCATTGCCATCGGTTGGCTGGGCGCCATCTAGCGGGCATAATTGGCAGTGCCTGCAGAATACACGGGATGACCGGACTATGGGTGGGGTCTTCAAATGCTGTGCAAGGACCCTGAAAAGAAGGAGTCCGCTGGGACTGCACATGTGTCAAAGGAGGCGTGAGCAGCAACACACCCTCCTCGAATGCAATCAGGGATCTCCAGCAGTAGAAGGCAGATTGACTACACTAAATTGGGAGAAAATGCATAAATAAATAGAAAAAAATAATAATAAATTGCGACGCAATACATTGCAAGTAATTAAAGGTTAAGGGACTCGCTCTGGGGCCCAAGAGTGGCAACTTGATTTGCACCAGCCTCTTGGTCCTGCAATGAATTAAATATGTACATCTCTTTCTAATATATAATATAGTACTGGAATGTTAATGATTCAAATAATATTATAACATTTCTATAAAAATATATATAAAATTTTAACACGTAAAAAAACATCATTTTTTATTGATTCCTCACCTCCCTCCCTGCACAGTGCAATATTTAGGAAAGTCGAAGCATCCTTGAAATATATATATCATTATATTACATTACATTATGTTATATTATCAGCTGAATTAAACCAACGTGCACTATAAGCTTCATTTATAAATCAAAGCAGGACCTAGTGCTGCTGTGGCGACAGTTTTCGCAACCACAACAGGGTGCACGTTTGTAAGTTTGTAAGCATTTGTGCATGTGAGAAAAAGTAAGCTGAGTATGAAAGCCTTTCACAGAGAACATCCTACACTGCCTGATCTTCTGCCTCTCTAATGCATTCTGTCTCCAATGTACTCGTTCACTTTGTCTTCAGAATTAAAACAAAGTCAGGATATGAATGTCAAATCCGAGCAGCTGAATAGTCATTGTGTGGAAAAAAGAAAGCTAGAAGATAAAAGAGAAACTAGAGAGAGTTTACTGAATAGCACCCGCACCTATGAGAGAAGTTGAAAAGGTCAGCGGCAAAGAAAAAAAAGACTTTAGAATAGTTTCAAACTAGATTTTCAACAGGACAGGGCTGGGCTGGGCTGGGCTGGCTTTTATTTACCTGCTTTGTTAGACTAATACATCAGTAGTACAAGTCTGCAAAACGGAATTAAGCAATGTCCAAAATATTGATCTTATTAGTGCCTCAATTTAAAATGACATGTTTAAACTGAAAGATGATTTTACTTTATTATTTTGTTATAGGTACACACATTTTTAAAAGCCATGTAGCTATCTAACTTGCTAAGAGTGTGAGCAAAACCACCGAACTGGCCAGGCAGCTACACAAACACAATTAACGGTGTTTGAAAGAGGGAAGGTTTTGGATGGGCTCTTCTCCCGCCGTCATTGAGACATGAAAAGTCAGGGACTGGTCCGGGTGCTTGCTTACATGGAGCTTAGACTGGTTCTCTGTTCACAGCTCAGAGTGGGAACCCAACACTGGCAGGTGAAAAGAAACGGTTCCAGATTGGACATGCGTCAGAGAGGGTGTGGTGATTATGCTGTCAGATTGGGGGTTGTTGGGTGATAAAAAAAGGTCCAGTAAAAAAGTCATGTAGTGGGCATGTCGAGCAGATAGACCTATGCTTCATTTCAATCTGTATTTGTTCCGCTTGCTTCGAGCAATGAATACATCAATCCAATCAATCATGTTATTCTGGTCAGTCGCGGCAGGTCCGGTTCTACTGGAAAACGATGAGCATGGGGCAGGAATACCCTGGACAGGGCAGCAATCTGTTGCAAGGATTCGTGTCCCCCAGACACAGCCAATAGTGTCGGTCGAATGCACAGCTGAGTTTTTACCCAGTATATCAGTGGTGGTGGGCTAGAATACACCGCTGTGCCACTAATTATAATAAATACATAGAAATACAGGTATTAAAAAACACATTTATGATGTAATAAATGCATATTATACAACAGTTAGTTCCGACCTTACAATCTGATTGATTGAGAAGCGTTCTAACCGTGCTGATATTCGTGATAAGAGGACAGCCTTTTCACACCACAACTGTATTACTCCGCTGATGCGTTGCCAGTAACGACAAGCTTCATGCACACAAACGCGCACGCAGGCGACACAGACCTTATTCCCGATCGCGTTTTAAATCCGTTATCTGATACACAATCTAGTGCACTATGTAGGGAACATAAATCCGCGATCTGATACACAATCTAGTGCACTATGTAGGGAACATAAATCCGCGATCTGATACACAATCTAGTGCACTATGTAGGGAACATAAATCCGCGATCTAATACACAATCTAGTGCACTATGTAGGGAACATAAATCCGCGATCTGATACACAATCTAATGCACTATGTAGGGAACATAAATCCGCGATCTGATACACAATCTAATGCACTATGTAGGGAACATAAATCCGCGATCTGATACACAATCTAATGCACTATGTAGGGAACATAAATCCGCGATCTGATACACAATCTAATGCACTATGTAGGGAACATAAATCCGCGATCTGATACACAATCTAATGCACTATGTAGGGAACATAAATCCGCGATCTGATACACAATCTAATGCACTATGTAGGGAACATTAATGTGTTTGTAACGCGAACAGTTAGCTTAATAGCCCAGTTAGCAGCTCCTAAGAGTTCTGTTATCACCCGTATCCTTTGGTGTGTGTGAGAGGTTTTTTATTTCTTTTTTTCCCTTCGGAGGTTCTTGCCTTTTTCTTCTTCTTGTTCTTACCTCCCTAATATGAGTTTTTGCAACTTGAGATGTCTGCTTTGTAGTGTTAAACTTTATATTCGTTGTGGAACTACTTTTTGGTGAAAGGTATTGTCAATATTAAAGCATATTTATTATGAAATTCAGGGCTTCTTTGATTTATTAACACTTGAGGTCGTGTGCTATCGTGATAACACACTCCCTCTCGTGTTCTATTGCTTAATTAATATGTATACAATTGAAATAGACATACAATGAACTAACCAATTACACAGTTGCCACGTACTATTTAAAGTTTCAGTTATACCAATGCTAAATGACAAAAATAATTGTGTATTATTTCAATTAAGTTCCTTTTGTGTCACATTCTGCTCCCTGATCTGAAATAATTCAGGTGACAAATGCACAATTACAGCAAATCTTTGAAAACAGACAGAAACCTTTGGTGCGCTCTTTTAAAATTACAGTACGATTTACTTCAATATAGACAAATAATATTCACAATAATTCTCAAAAACGTAAGCTTAGTGCTAATTTACAGAGAGAACTAAAGAGTACGTTCGGACAGAAGAGTAACAGAAAAGCATAAACGAGTGCAGCTCGGCAGGCACTAGAGGTATAGGTGTGGTTGTGAATTATTTGGAAAAGGGTGCGGCTTTGGTTTGCTCCACTGGCAACACATTATAGTTAATGAGATTTTTTTTGTACTGACAGTTGTGCAACTCCACCTGAACACGAGTCCTTCAAAAACTGGTTTAAAGAAGCTAATAAATACAGTGTAACTTGCTGACCTGACCAGGAGCTGGTGGCTTATATGCAGGCCACTGGAGTACCGACATACCAAACTTTTAAAGCCACGTCTTTATGGACGTTGCTTTGTGCATAGGAGAACAGTCATGCAGAAACAAGAAAGGAGCCTCCTTAAACTGTTGTTTAAATGTTGAAAGCTTATAATTATGTATAATTAATGTTATACATAATGCCCTAGTTACATTGCAGTGTGCATACAATTCTAAATAGTATCACAGAACGTTCTTCATCGTCAAATGAAGGATTCAAGCTGCTGTATGTATAATTATGACCAATCAACTCATAAACCTCTGTGTTTCCCTTAATAACCTCTAATATTTAGTTATTTATTTGGGTTTTAACTCCATTTATACAACAGTTAGTTCCGACCTTACAATCTGATTGGTTGAGAAGCGTTCTAACCGTGCTGATATTTGTGATAACAGCACGGCCTTTTCACACCACAACTGTATTACTCCGCTGACGCGTTGCCAGTAATGACAAGCTTCATGCACACAAGCCGCCGGTTGTTAACATATACAAATAACGCAATAACGCTAATAAATAACTACATTCTATCTTTTATTTCTTAATTAATTTTATTTTTTAGCTTTTTCTCCTTTTCCTTTCATCTTCGCTTATTCATATTTGCTTATTATTTTTATTCCAAACTAGCGTTACTTTGTAGTGTTAAACTATATGCATTTTTTTAGCTTACTTTGTTAAGGCAGGGTAGGGAATTTTTACCGCTGCATAGCAGCAACTCATTTGTTGTGGAACTACTTTTTGGCGGAAGGTATTGTCAATATTAAAGCATATTCAACATGAAATTCAGGGCTTCTTTGATTTATTTTCTTTCTTTATTTTGTAAAAACTTTTGCATAAAAGCAATAGAACACTTGAGGTTGTGTATTAGCGATAACACACTCCCTCTCGTGTTCTATTGCTTAAGTTTAACATATATGTGCCATTTAGGGCTGCAGCTATCGATTAATTTTGTAATCGAGTATTCTATCGATTATTCCAGCGATTAATCGAGTAATCGGATAATAAATACTTTTGCTTTAATAAAGAGCAAAAATAAATACATATAAGAATAAATAAGACATGTCTCTTAAAACAAACTACAGTACAGTACATTTATATTCCCTGCATACAGGACAGTTTAAAGAGAAAATGATTGAAATGCAAAAACAAAAATAAATCAAATTATTTTTAAAATGTATACAGGCAACCTAAAACTAAGGCATAAATAATAATAAACAATAATACATGAACATAAGCCTCTAATTTGTGCAACTTTCAGAACTAAAGGTTTCAGCTACAGCTCAAGCAGAACATAAAGCTCTAATGTTTTGTCGGGAGGCTTTGTAGGAGGTTCTGTCAGGATTGTATCTCCTTGCCTAAGTCTTAAAAAAAAAAAAACATGTGGTGGTTGCAAAGAAGAAAGTCAGCGTATCAGCAAGACGCTCTGATGGTGTGGATGTTGTACTGAGTTTTTGTTTTTTCCAGCTTAAAATGATCTAATACTTTGTGGTTTTCTCTGTCCTGTCTCCTCTGTTTGCCCATCGCTATTTTCTCTCTCTCTCCATTTTGCAGTCCGCACTATCAAATCTCGGCTGTGTTTCAAATCGCTACTTTCATACTGAACAGTACACGCAGGAACGGTGAGCGTGTCCAAATACGTAGTATTCATTGAACTGTATGCGAAAAGTACCCGGTTTAAGTGCTGTTAAGTACTGTTTAAGTATGAGATTTCGGACGCAGCCCTCGGCTTCTTCACGTCACCTGCCTACAGCGTGAATGCGTTGTGAAAGTGAAAGTCGTCCGTGCGAAACACCGTGAGCTGTATATAGCTGTATGGACTAAACGATGCCTCGATGCGAAAAATTTGAATCGATGATTTTTAGTAATCGAGTTTCTCGAGGAATCATTTCAGCCCTAGTGCCATTTAATCTAAAAATAGGTATTACGTTCTGTCTGTTTATTTGATCTTGTCTTTATATTTTGGTCCATTTTATATTTTCATTTTTATTTTTATGGCTGCAAGGTAGGTTAAGACTAATCCTGTGTTGTCTTGGTTGCAGGCATGTGTACTTGTTGTCTTTCCTTGGTGTATTTGGGACATTCTATTAAGATGAGTTATAAAACGGATAGTTCCGGTCCTAAAATCTGATTGGCTGAGCCGCGTTCGAAGCCGTTGTAAAATCCCCGATAAACGCACACCTAGGACCACCTCACATCATTCCATATTAATACGCCACTGAATAGAAAAAATTAATGTTATTTTCGCCCTCATGTTGCCTAGCAACACTGTTAATCGAACTATTTTGCGTCGCGGAAGAATGCTTTATTGTAAGTTTATACACAATAAATACATTTATGAATTAAACATTGTTGTATTTATTATATTTTATGTTGACCGCCGTTTTATAAAAGCAATAAGCCACTCTAGACTCCGCTTCGCGTCGTGCCAAAAACGTCATCCCCGTGCTAAAATCACAGTAATGCACGGCCTCTCGTGGCTTATTGCTTTATTTTAACACACCTTAAACACTTCTCTGGGTGGTGTTTATATAACACATTAAAGCTGCAGCAGATTAAGGCTAGTTATTGGGTTTAATGGTTTAATCATGTTGTAACTCAACTTTAGGTCATACAGACTAGCAGGAGGTTTTAAGAAAAAATATTTCACCACTCGAAAATGCTACATCATTCATTTTCTTAGTTTATCTGCTACATAATTCATAGACTTTATTTAAAGCAAAGCCTAGCTCGGCAGAAAAGTTTAACGTCAACAAATCCTTACTTTCAGGGAGGGTTCAATACCTCCGAATGAAACTCTATAAACATTAAAAAGTGTCAGGCACAAACATTTGAATTTTATCAACGTTAAATTTAGCAAACACTCAGAAATGGTGCACTAAAATAACCAGAAAAAATAAGGATGAGAATGCTAATTTTACACTTATCTCGCTGAGTAAGGCTTTTTTTGCTGTACATCACAAGCATAAACCGTGCTGTAATTCTGACAAGGTGCAGTTCGCTTTTGAGATCCAAATATATCCTGTTTCCAACGGACAAACTACACAAAGCCAATTATAAAGTAGCTGTTTACATGCAAGTTCTGCACAACATGTTCTGGTGGCATGCTTTAGGATCTGTTTTGTCAGTCTGTGCCACACCTTTGACCGTCTAAAATACAGTCAAAGATAAAAGAGCAAAAACAAAAAAAAAATCACCCTGTCAGCTAAATTTTACTTCAAATGAGCCAACTAAAGGTTTTCATCACTGACTGGACATGTAGTATCAGTGCAGCCTATACCTGATTGATTGATTACTTCATTGATCCCCTTAAGGAAAGTTGCAGTGTTGCAGCAGCAATTCACAATTATCACATCACATAGTACTATTTTCCAGACTGATTGTCTTGCTAGCTAATGCTGGTATTGTTTTCTATGTATTTTAATCTGCCCTGTTAAGAACGAATTGCCCCAACAGTGCCATAACTATCCCTAACGGGTGGCACGGTGGGTAAGTGGGGAGCACTGTCGCCTCACAGCAAGAAGGCCCTGGGTTCGATCTCCAGGTGGGGCGGTCTGGGTCCTTTCTGTGTGGAGTATGCATGTTCTCCCCGTGTCCGCGTGGGTTTCCTCCGGGTGCTCCGGTTTCCTCCCACAGTCCAAAGACATGCAAGTGAGGTGAATTGGAGATACAAAATTGTCCATGATTGTGTTCGATGTTCCTTGTGAGCTGATGAACCTTGTGTAATGTCATGAATGTAACCAATGTGTAAAACATGACGTTAAAATCCCAATAAACAAACAAACTATCACTAACCAGGAGTCCTAAAGAGCATTATCTGTCCTACACACAGGAATGTCTAAACTAAATCAGCGACACTAATCAAACCTGAGCATATTTGGGCATATACAGTGTATCACAAAAGTGAGTACACCCCTCACATTTCTGCAGATATTTAAGTATATCTTTTCATGGGACAACACTGACAAAATGACACTTTGACACAATGAAAAGTAGTCTGTGTGCAGCTTATATAACAGTGTAAATTTATTCTTCCCTCAAAATAACTCAATATACAGCCATTAATGTCTAAACCACCGGCAACAAAAGTGAGTACACCCCTAAGAGACTACACCCCTAAATGTCCAAATTGAGCACTGCTTGTCATTTTCCCTCCAAAATGTCATGTGATTTGTTAGTGTTACTAGGTCTCAGGTGTGCATAGGGAGCAGGTGTGTTCAATTTAGTAGTACAGCTCTCACACTCTCTCATACTGGTCACTGAAAGTTCCAACATGGCACCTCATGGCAAATAACTCTCTGAGGATCTTAAAAGACAAATTGTTGCGCTACATGAAGATGGCCAAGGCTACAAGAAGATTGCCAACACCCTGAAACTGAGCTGCAGCACAGTGGCCAAGATCATCCAGCGTAAAAGAGCAGGTTCCACTCAGAACAGACCTCGCGTTGGTCGTCCAAAGAACCTGAGTACACGTGCTCAGCGTCACATCCAACTGCTGTCTTTGAAAGATAGGCGCAGGAGTGCTGTCAGCATTGC